>NC_139219.1:160178530-161461030 GCF_055691185.1 Crinia signifera | reverse complement strand
TCCGCACCAGAGGTTGCAAAAAACTGTCCAGGTACATTGCAATGTTAGAGAACAACGACTGCCTGGCGGATATTATTGGCCGCCCAGGCGGGCTCTGCAGCGTCTTATGTATTTTAGGGGTCAGATATAGTATAGGGCAGATGGGGTAGTCAACGAGTAGAAACTGGCTGACATCCTGATCTATCCATCGGTGAATGAGGGCTTCTGAAACTAGTTTTTTGATTTTATTTTGAAACCCAACTGTAGGGTCATTGTCAAGCAATCTATACGTGGTAGGGTCATTCAACTGGCGAAGGGCCTCTGTGTGGTAGTCTGTGGTGTTCAGTACCACCACAGCACCCCCTTTGTCTGCAGGCCTAATAGTTATTTTTTCATTGGCTTTAAGATCTTTTAAGGCTTGTCTCTCAGCCTGTGGCAGATTATATTTCATTTGACTCGGGGGTGATGTGGTAGCCACATTGCTCGGTATATCACGTTCTAGCAACATGTTGAAAGTTTTAATGCTAGAGTTAAATGACTGGGGGTCATAGGTACTCTTTCTCTTGAATGAAGATCTAGTTTGTTGGTCAACGGTATTGTTAAATCTTTCAGCCAGGCGCAGTTTCCTTGACATTTTATATTTGTCAATGGTCCACTCAAAGTGGTTAAACGGCACCGTTGGTATAAAGGATAAACCCCTGGCTAAAAGATTGGTTTCCGCTGTAGTCAGCGTTTCTGAGGATAAATTGATCACCGTGTTTTGCCCGACCTCGGTCCCCTCCTCTTGTCGGTTTTTGTAGCGGCCCCGCCTCGGGTGGGGCCGCCTTCGCCTAAAGGGGGAGTATTTAGTTGTGATCGGGTGAATGTGCGTTGTAGTGGTGGGCGTTCTTTAGTGCGCCCAGACTGCTCAGCCTCTGAGGAAGATGCGGATGTACCGCTATCAAAGTTATATATCTTATGTTGCTGTCTATATGGTCTAGGTCTGAAGGGGGTGGTATCTGTACCAACTAACCAACCATATACACGATGTTCCTGGTAGTCTCGTTTAACTTTTTCAAGTTTTGTTCTTTTGAATGATATAAGATCTTTACGATATCGGTCGACTTGATCCTTTAGCTTATCCAGCCAAGGTTCAGTGGTTTCAGTTTGTAACTGTTGGACGGCTGTGGATCTCACTGTGGACAGTTCAACCCTTACTTTTTTTAGCTCAGCTCCTACCTCCTCGACCACTAATAAAAGTAGGTCGAAGGAGCATTTATTAAGGACCGAGCACCATCGGCTGCAAAATATAGGATTATTCCTACCGATGGTCGGAATATTTTTCAGGCGAAAGCCCCTAGGTATCTGTTTTTTACGATGGTAATCTGATAGGAACTGTCCATGTAATATGAGATCCACTTCCTTCTTTTCTAATTGCAACAGTTTATGATACAAGTCGATTGTGTTATCAGCAGGTAGAGACCCAAATTCATCAGTGTCAAATAATACTCGATCCGCATCCTCATCAGTTAAGGCTAATAAATCATGCTCAGCTCTATGCAGCAAATCAGAGCTGACTAAGTTCTCCATTCATGGGGTCACAAATACAAGAATTATAACGGCAATAATCTCCAAAATAACTACAACACAACTCAAGTATATACAGAATAAAGAGACTGTTATCGGGCTAACATCGGCGATTAAATGTGAACTGATGGTGGCTTATTCAATGCATCCAGATGCCGGATTTTATCACAGGCATTGATGTAACAAAAAATTCAAAAAGATAAAGGTAACTAGCTTGTTACTCTTAGACGTTAAAAAACATCTTCATTTCTGGAAATCATGAATAAGGTGAGGTTGAAAATAGTCCATGCAATTTCAGATCAGCTTGTAACAGGTTTTAAGCAGTTGTTGGTATATCAGTCAGTGATATTTTATGGGTGCCCAGTATTGCAGAGGTGGGGGGTTTTAAGTCCTCAATCCTTACATACACAGTCCATGGTACTGGCACTCACATCAATGTTATTATCTTGCTGGGGTGACATTCCGAGGTAAAAGACTTGCTAGCAGGTCATTACTTTGTATAGAGTAATAGATTGGAGTCACTCACCAGTCTCAGGCAAAATCAAATGATTTATTCAGGCAGCATGGCAATATTGGTGGGCATCGACGTTTCGGTCCGCCTCTGGGACCTTTTTCAAGATACAATACAGGGGCTAATGCCTCACTATTTATGCAGCTTATGACCCGGAAGTGTTTGACCACAATTAATCAATCAGTAAAACGAACCAGTTAAAAGATATACATATATCAAATAGTTTATATAAATCTCTGACACTGGGGTACAATAGCGCAGAGTCCAAATATAAAGTGCAAGTGCTTATGTGCAAATTTAAGGTGCTCAAACTCTAGTGCAGAAAGACTAAACATAGGCAGCACTGGCATATTGTAGCGAGTGATCCAATCCTGAAAAACAGGCTACCCAAAAAGCCACTAATAAGCTACAAACGTGGGCGAAATCTAAAGGATCAGCTAATGAGGCCTCAAATGCCATCTAGGCCGAATCTTGAGACGTGGCTAGCAACACCCAAGAAGGGCTGCCACCGCTGCACCGGATGCACCACGTGCAGAAGTATGACGCCAGGTGCTTTCTTCCATCACCCCTACACAGGACGGAAGATACATTTTATAAATATAGGTATTATTTATTTAATAAGTTTTCTTTTCTCACATTTTGATAAGTTTCCTTTATTTTCTTTTTTAGCACTTGTAATGATATAGGCTTTCAAATATGGTCTACATGAATGTAATATTTGTGTTAGCCATTGACCCTGCAGATGCCAATATACCACATAATAACAACATATGACGCTGGGGATATTTTCGCAGAGCCCAATCTTAAGCGTTGGTTTTATTTTTAGTTTTTTAGACTACATAACATACACACACTGATAATATATTTTAACACTATTGATACAAATAGCGCTATCACAATCTGTAAGGCATGATTGATATCCACATAAACACTATTTCTATAGTAACTGGTGACGCTGACATCACGTGCAGCGCAGACCAGTCACACAAGCCTTTTTTCCATTTCCTGGTCTGGCAGCTTGCGTGTCACGCATGCGGGCCATACAATATGCACACACACGTTGGACACGCCGGAGACGCTGGTGTTACACATCGCGTCAGCCGGCAGGGTTATTATACGCGCGTCACTTCCGGGTCCGATGGCGTGCGTTCCATATGCGGGCCAAAGGTATGTTTAGTCTTTCTGCACTAGAGTTTGAGCACCTTAAATTTGCACATAAGCACTTGCACTTTATATTTGGACTCTGCGCTAGTGTACCCCAGTGTCAGAGATTTATATAAACTATTTGATATATGTATATCTTTTAACTGGTTCGTTTTACTGATTGATTAATTGTGGTCAAACACTTCCGGGTCATAAGCTGCATAAATAGTGAGGCATTAGCCCCTGTATTGTATCTTGAAAAAGGTCCCAGAGGCGGACCGAAACGTCGATGCCCACCAATATTGCCATGCTGCCTGAATAAATCATTTGATTTTGCCTGAGACTGGTGAGTGACTCCAATCTATTACTCTATACAAAGTAATGACCTGCTAGCAAGTCTTTTACCTCGGAATGTCACCCCAGCAAGATAATAACATTGATGTGAGTGCCAGTACCATGGACTGTGTATGTAAGGATTGAGGACTTAAAACCCCCCACCTCTGCAATACTGGGCACCCATAAAATATCACTGACTGATATACCAACAACTGCTTAAAACCTGTTACAAGCTGATCTGAAATTGCATGGACTATTTTCAACCTCACCTTATTCATGATTTCCAGAAATGAAGATGTTTTTTAACGTCTAAGAGTAACAAGCTAGTTACCTTTATCTTTTTGAATTTTTTGTTACATCAATGCCTGTGATAAAATCCGGCATCTGGATGCATTGAATAAGCCACCATCAGTTCACATTTAATCGCCGATGTTAGCCCGATAACAGTCTCTTTATTCTGTATATACTTGAGTTGTGTTGTAGTTATTTTGGAGATTATTGCCGTTATAATTCTTGTATTTGTGACCCCATGAATGGAGAACTTAGTCAGCTCTGATTTGCTGCATAGAGCTGAGCATGATTTATTAGCCTTAACTGATGAGGATGCGGATCGAGTATTATTTGACACTGATGAATTTGGGTCTCTACCTGCTGATAACACAATCGACTTGTATCATAAACTGTTGCAATTAGAAAAGAAGGAAGTGGATCTCATATTACATGGACAGTTCCTATCAGATTACCATCGTAAAAAACAGATACCTAGGGGCTTTCGCCTGAAAAATATTCCGACCATCGGTAGGAATAATCCTATATTTTGCAGCCGATGGTGCTCGGTCCTTAATAAATGCTCCTTCGACCTACTTTTATTAGTGGTCGAGGAGGTAGGAGCTGAGCTAAAAAAAGTAAGGGTTGAACTGTCCACAGTGAGATCCACAGCCGTCCAACAGTTACAAACTGACACCACTGAACCTTGGCTGGATAAGCTAAAGGATCAAGTCGACCGATATCGTAAAGATCTTATATCATTCAAAAGAACAAAACTTGAAAAAGTTAAACGAGACTACCAGGAACATCGTGTATATGGTTGGTTAGTTGGTACAGATACCACCCCCTTCAGACCTAGACCATATAGACAGCAACATAAGATATATAACTTTGATAGCGGTACATCCGCATCTTCCTCAGAGGCTGAGCAGTCTGGGCGCACTAAAGAACGCCCACCACTACAACGCACATTCACCCGATCACAACTAAATACTCCCCCTTTAGGCGAAGGCGGCCCCACCCGAGGCGGGGCCGCTACAAAAACCGACAAGAGGAGGGGACCGAGGTCGGGCAAAACACGGTGATCAATTTATCCTCAGAAACGCTGACTACAGCGGAAACCAATCTTTTAGCCAGGGGTTTATCCTTTATACCAACGGTGCCGTTTAACCACTTTGAGTGGACCATTGACAAATATAAAATGTCAAGGAAACTGCGCCTGGCTGAAAAATTTAACAATACCGTTGACCAACAAACTAGATCTTCATTCAAGAGAAAGAGTACCTATGACCCCCAGTCATTTAACTCTAGCATTAAAACTTTCAACATGTTGCTAGAACGTGATATACCGAGCAATGTGGCTACCACATCACCCCCGAGTCAAATGAAATATAATCTGCCACAGGCTGAGAGACAAGCCTTAAAAGATCTTAAAGCCAATGAAAAAATAACTATTAGGCCTGCAGACAAAGGGGGTGCTGTGGTGGTACTGAACACCACAGACTACCACACAGAGGCCCTTCGCCAGTTGAATGACCCTACCACGTATAGATTGCTTGACAATGACCCTACAGTTGGGTTTCAAAATAAAATCAAAAAACTAGTTTCAGAAGCCCTCATTCACCGATGGATAGATCAGGATGTCAGCCAGTTTCTACTCGTTGACTACCCCATCTGCCCTATACTATATCTGACCCCTAAAATACATAAGACGCTGCAGAGCCCGCCTGGGCGGCCAATAATATCCGCCAGGCAGTCGTTGTTCTCTAACATTGCAATGTACCTGGACAGTTTTTTGCAACCTCTGGTGCGGAAAACTGGCAGTTACATTAAAGACACATCTGATTTTATAGAGAAATTAAAAAAGGTTGTGTACAGTGAGAGTCATCTCCTAGTGACGATGGATGTCTCGTCACTGTACACTGTAATACCTCATGAGTTGGGGCTCCAGACAGTGAGAGAGGCACTTATCTTGAGTGGTCAAACCACTCCACCGGTGGAATTCCTAATATCACTGCTTGAGTTAACACTCACTTGTAACTACTTTAAATATGATGGCAATTTTTATCTCCAGACCGCGGGGACGGCTATGGGAAGTAACATCGCGCCCTCGTATGCAAACCTATTTATGGATGCATACGAGAGGACCCATGTCACCCCGCGGTTTGGAGATAAATTTGCAGCTTACCATCGCTTTATCGATGATGTTTTTCTAATATGGAAAGACTCACATGAGCAATTGCTGCAGATGTTTACAGTACTCAATTCTCTTGACTCCCCTATTAGGTTCACCACTAATGTACAAAGTGAATCTATTGAATTTCTAGACGTAACCATTTATGTGACTGATGGTGGCTATGGCCACAAGTTGTATCGTAAGCCAACCGATCGAAACACATTGCTGAGATCGGAGAGCTTCCATCCGGTAGGACTGAAAAGAAATCTACCGATTTCACAATTCTTAAGAGTCCTCCGCAATAACTCAGATGAAGCAGTGGCGGAAACGCAATTGCAGGAAATGTATCAACGCTTCCAAGCTAGAGGCTACAACAACTCTACTATACAGAAGTGTCTTCAAAAGGCCCGTAACATCCATACATCAAAGGCAATAAAAAACAACTCTAAAAAAGACAATCTATTTGTCATTCCAACCACCTACAGTACAGCAAGTGGGGCAATACAGAAAAGCATCAGGCAGCACTGGCATATTGTAGCGAGTGATCCAATCCTGAAAAACAGGCTACCCAAAAAGCCACTAATAAGCTACAAACGTGGGCGAAATCTAAAGGATCAGCTAATGAGGCCTCAAATGCCATCTAGGCCGAATCTTGAGACGTGGCTAGCAACACCCAAGAAGGGCTGCCACCGCTGCACCGGATGCACCACGTGCAGAAGTATGACGCCAGGTGCTTTCTTCCATCACCCCTACACAGGACGGAAGATAAATATACTACACCGGCTCACATGCACATCCGATTACGTGATATACATCTTGAAATGCCCATGCTCATTGATCTATGTGGGAAAAACTGTTTGTACATTCAAACAGCGGATGGCAAACCACAGATCATCAATCAACACAGCACTACTTACTGGCTCTACTGACAAACCGGTTGCCAAACATTTTATGGAGGCTAAGCACCCACTATCGGCCCTCCGATGTATGATAATTGATCGAATCCCACCACTAAATCGTGGTGGAGATAGGGCAAAGATCCTCCTACGCCGAGAAGCTATGTGGATTCACAAGCTAGATACCATATGGCCAAGGGGCCTCAATGAGTCAATTCACTACAGCATTTTCTTGGAAGAGTGACATGAACTGCAACATATAACCCCTGCAAAAGCTCTATAGTCACTAAAAGAGGACTACACACAATAAGCTTGCTAGTTCTTCTTTTTTTACCCCATAATTAACCCCCCCTTTTTTTCCGATACAACTTGTGGCACAAATGTGATATATATGTGTATATACAAGAATGACAAAGTCATAAATTAAACAAAGTAAAATATCAATTCATTGCTCACATAGTGAGTATAGACAAAAATATCGCAATATATGCATCCTTATGCGGGATGATAAAATAGGCATCTATACATTTTATAAATATAGGTATTATTTATTTAATAAGTTTTCTTTTCTCACATTTTGATAAGTTTCCTTTATTTTCTTTTTTAGCACTTGTAATGATATAGGCTTTCAAATATGGTCTACATGAATGTAATATTTGTGTTAGCCATTGACCCTGCAGATGCCAATATACCACATAATAACAACATATGACGCTGGGGATATTTTCGCAGAGCCCAATCTTAAGCGTTGGTTTTATTTTTAGTTTTTTAGACTACATAACATACACACACTGATAGTATATTTTAACACTATTGATACAAATAGCGCTATCACAATCTGTAAGGCATGATTGATATCCACATAAACACTATTTCTATAGTAACTGGTGACGCTGACATCACGTGCAGCGCAGACCAGTCACACAAGCCTTTTTTCCATTTCCTGGTCTGGCAGCTTGCGTGTCACGCATGCGGGCCATACAATATGCACACACACGTTGGACACGCCGGAGACGCTGGTGTTACACATCGCGTCAGCCGGCAGGGTTATTATACGCGCGTCACTTCCGGGTCCGATGGCGTGCGTTCCATATGCGGGCCAAAGGTATGTTTAGTCTTTCTGCACTAGAGTTTGAGCACCTTAAATTTGCACATAAGCACTTGCACTTTATATTTGGACTCTGCGCTATTGTACCCCAGTGTCAGAGATTTATATAAACTATTTGATATATGTATATCTTTTAACTGGTTCGTTTTACTGATTGATTAATTGTGGTCAAACACTTCCGGGTCATAAGCTGCATAAATAGTGAGGCATTAGCCCCTGTATTGTATCTTGAAAAAGGTCCCAGAGGCGGACCGAAACGTCGATGCCCACCAATATTGCCATGCTGCCTGAATAAATCATTTGATTTTGCCTGAGACTGGTGAGTGACTCCAATCTATTACTCCACACACATATATATATATATATATATATATATATATATATATATATATATATATATATAATTCAGTTCATTATCATTGTTTTTTTTTACTTTTTATGCAGCTCATGCTGCTGCTGCGGCTGGCAGGGGGGGGGAGGGGGTGCGTGCGCTCCTGCCTGCCGGGTGAGCCTGCTGCCGGGCCGGGTGAGTGCCGGGTGGGTGGGAGGGGGGTGCTGCTCATCGGTGGTGATCGGTGCTGTACTTAACAGCACCGATCACCACCGATCCCTGTGTTACCGAGCGGCTTAGCCGCCGGTTACACAGGAAACGCTGTGAATGGCTGTTCAGATTTGAACAGCCAATCACAGCGATCGCCGACCGGGGGGGGCACCCCTGCCTCCCCTGGGCGGCGAGGGGGGATGTCTGCTGTCAGGGACAGCAGACATCTCCTAACTGTCACCGCGTCTATAGACGCAGTGACAGTTAGAAGCCATGACGTACATGTACGTCAAATGTCGGGATGTACTTCCCGACCATGACGTACATGTACGTCAAATGTCGGGAAGGGGTTAAGCATTATTGAACATGAATAGTACTCACTTTATGAAACACTGAGCAGGAGCGGGCTGGCTGGAAACTTTTAGCCTGGGGGTTCAAGTCCAGAGCACGGCCCATAAGTAACAGATCATTCTTATTATTGGCTGGCTCGGAAGCAATTTAGCAGATTGGTTCTGCAGCCGGTGTGACTCGCAGGGTCTGGTGCAATGTGTATGGGACAGCACATGCAGGGCGGGATGCTAAGCCACACAAGTGTGCGGCACAAACACGTGGCTCATGTAAGAGTGGCACTGCAGCGGTAGATACGGCAGTAGTAGGCAGTTGGCCCCAGACCAGACAGGTAGATACGTATGAAAGGGGAAGGGGAAGGGTTGGATACCCGTGCACAAGTTGCACCTATTATTCAAAACAGGTAAATATTATAGTGTTGCTTGAATTTATATGAAAAAATCCACAATATCACAAGGTTATTAATTCAATACTTATATATTGTTATATGTGGAGGTGCACCCCTGAGAGCAAAAGGCATGTATTTACAGAAAGAGAAAAAAGTACTCTCCTTTGTTTGGGAAAACGCTTTAAACAATAAAGAAAAACATATATGATATATGAAAAATTTAAGACAGCTTTTAATGTAAATTTTTCTAAAAAAAGACTAATTTAAGACAAAAACACAACGTACTACACAAAACATATAGAGGTGGTTGGAAAATCACTTTGTGAACTTAAATGAGTTCAGCCAGCATCCTGTTGCTGGTAAGAGTAGAAGTGCAAATTCTAAATGTATATATATAAAAATATCACTTTCACGGTATTATAATGTAAATTATATTACTGTTAGGCGGAATTATGCACTTTTGCTAATCAGCACTTATAGCGAAAATGAGTAAATTTCATTAACCCGGTCACATCCAACAAATTGTATAGTGTGTATGGGGTCTGAGAGATTTTTCTCAGAATACTCGATAGTACCCAAAAAAATAACAGATATTTTTATAGTATAATGCTCTGTCTTAGGATCGGGTAGCTTAGTGGTAGCCACTATACACGGTGATGTAAGTAATTGAAAGAAGTGAGTATGGTGATTCCACAGGTGAAAAGAAACAGTTACTGCTCCTGTACCAACAGACTAGTCCTAGTCTCTAGTTGGAACCGTGAGTGAACTGTGTTGTAAACCTGTATGTATGGAATACATAGATTAAAGGGCTAGTAGCTCCTCTCTCCTTCAAGGGAATAAGGTGCCCTGTTGATCTTGGATCAGTGCAGGGTCTAGCCGAATTCTCGATGGTGGGGGATGGGAGTGCTGCAGACAAGAAATAGTGAGCGTGAGTGCTATGGTAGTGTGCACTAAGAGACGACTTATGTCTAGTGGATTAGTAGGCTGCTGCTCCCCATTGTATACACATTGATGGGGAGTGAGCGGTACTTGCCAAAAGGCTGCGTTGATATTTTAGGTTGAATATCTGCTGTCACTATAGATGGGTATAAAGTTTCCTGTTGATAAAATTCTCAGAGCAGGGTCCTGCCGAATACCATTTTTTTTTAGTGATGAGAGTATTCCTAAACAGTATCGCTGGCGCCGAGTTGAATGAGCAAGCAGACAGCTGTTTTGCTATGGGGAGCTTTGTCATTGAGCACTGACGAAGCTCCCCGTAGCGAAACAGCTGTCTGCTTGCTCATTCAACTCGGCGCCAGCGATACTGATGCTGTTACACAGCGCCGCCCCGGCACATCGCAGAACCAACAGACACAGGATGTCAGGTTAGTAGTGGTAGCCACATCTTCACACTACTACACAGAGATGTCCCTCTATATATTTGCTGCAAGAGATTGAAGCTATGGGCGGTATTCAATGAGGCTGATTCGCCAGGTTTTTATGGCGATTGTGTGCTGTAAGGCGAATTTTTTACTAAAACGGTGAATCACCCTATTCAATGACCAGATGGCGAATACATTTCAAGGTTTTTTTCGCCATGATTCACCGAGTAGCAATCGCTATCTTTTTATGGTGAAGTGGAATGTGAACTTAATAAAGTGTTTTGTTTTTTACATTTGGTGTAAAAAAATCAAGAATTTTATTCTGAGGAGGGGCATGCTATTTTTATTCATGTGCTGTAATTTTTTTTTTTACACAGAGCAGCCAGCAAGGGGCCGGGAGCCGAGCCGCTCATTAGATATTCATATATTCACTGCACCCGATCATTACATATGCACGATCGGGTGTAGTGAATATACTCGGTCCCCTGCTGGCACCCCCGGGGGCAGCCTGTGCTGCCTGGCTCCCGGGGAGCCCACCTCCCCCCCACAAACGTTCTGGGGCAGGCAGGGAGACTTCCTCAGGCTCAGGCTCCCTGCGGCATCGCCGCAGGAGTTAAAATTTGCCGGTCAGGGGCAGCGAGCCCCTGACTCATTGAATACTGGAGCCGGCGAGGCTCCAGAACGCGGCGAGCAGTGGCAAATGTGCAGCGAATCCTAAACAGGATTCGCTGCACATCGCCAAAATGCTCATTGAATACTGCCCTATATCTTCCCTTATCTCTTGGGAGGTAAAAAACCTTACTATAGACCACGGAAGAGGTTCTTAATAATCAAACACCTCTCCATACTTATATCTAGTAGTATATTATAGTCTCCGGTGGCACCTATAGAATATTTATTCATATATTCTTTCAGTCACACAAGTGAATGTTGTCCACGATGACGAACACGCTCATATCTCCCCAATGCTAACGGTCGGTAGCAATGAGATAAAGTAGCTTTTTGATCTCCTGGACCCAAGAGGAATTAACGCCTCTCATACTATCTCTCTTTTCCGCACCACCTCTGTTTAGGAATACTCTCATCACTAAAAAGAAATGGTATTCGGCAGGACCCTGCTCTGAGAATTTTATCAACAAGGCACTTTATACCCATCTATAGTGACAGCAGATATTCCACCTAAAATATCAACGCAGCCTTTTGGCAAGTACCGCTCACTCCCCATCAATGTGTATACAATGGGAAGCAGCAGCCTACTAATCCACTAGACATAAGTCGTCTCTTAGTGCACACTACCATAGCACTCACGCTCACTATTTCGTGTCTGCAGCACTCCCATCCCCCACCATCGAGAATTCGGCTAGACCCTGCACTGATCCAAGATCAACAGGGCACCTTATTCCCTTGAAGGAGAGAGGAGCTGCTAGCCCTTTAATCTATGTATTCCATACATACAGGTTTACAACACAGTTCACTCACGGTTCCAACTAGAGACTAGGACTAGTCTGTTGGTACAGGAGCAGTAACTGTTTCTTTTCCCCTGTGGAATCACCATACTCACTTCTTTCAATTACTTACATCACCGTGTATAGTGGCTACCACTAAGCTACCCAATCCTAAGACAGAGCATTATACTATAAAAATATCTGTTATTTTTTGGGTACTATCGAGTATTCTGAGAAAAATCTCTCAGACCCCATACACACTATACAATTTGTTGGATGTGACCGGGTTAATGAAATTTACTCATTTTCGCCATCAGTGCTGATTAGCAAAAGTGCATAATTCCGCCTAACAGTAATATAAATTACAATATAATACCGTGAAAGTGAGATATTTATATATATACATTTAGAATTTGCACTTCTACTCTTACCAGCAACAGGATGCTGGCTGAACTCATTTAAGTTCACAAAGTGGTTTTCCAACCACCTCTATATGTTTTGTGTAGTACGTTGTGTTTTTGTCTTAAATTAGTCTTTTTTTAGAAGAATTTACATTAGAAGATAAGTCTTAAATTTTTCATATATCAAAAAAAAAAATTTCTTTATTGTTTAAAGCGTGCCCCCAAACAAAGGAGAGTACTTTTTTCTCTTTCTGTAAATACAGACAGGTAGATACGACAGTACTAGGCACAAGACAGGTAGATACGTCAGCAATACTAGTATGTGCACCAGCAGAATTTATAATAATTAATTTTATTATTAGGTACTGCTTGGCAGTGGCATTCAGTGGCACACGTCAGTGCACCAGCAGCATGGAATTATTTTTTACAGTCCCACGTAGCACAAGTATTATTTTTTAATTAAATTATATATAGTAGCCTAGTATGTACTAAGTAGGTACACTTAGGCAGTAGCACTGCCAGTGGCAACAGTGGACTGAGTAATTAAATAATACTGTCAGATTCAGTGCAGGCAGCACCAGTGGACTATATATATATATATATATATATATATATATATATATATATATATATATATATATATATACAGTGGCGTAACTATGGAGGGTGCAGGGGATGCAGCTGCTATGGGGCCCGGGCCCTTGGGGGGCCCCATAGCACAGCAGGCATCCCCTGCACCCTTTTTCCTTATTAGTGCCGTGTTGGTGGTGCCTCTGCCCCCTCCCCCGCTAGCGACGATGCGCTACATATGAAGGGGAATGTGGTGGTCCGGCTGTTGCAGCCTTCCCCCCTCTCCCTTCTTTGATGCTGCCGGGGACTGACGTCACTATCTAGTGACCAGCCCCAGCGTGACACACGCTGTCTGTGCCTGGCCCTGGGAAACAGGAGACACGGAGCTGTCAGTGCAGGAAGACTCGGCACTGACAGCATGAATTATACTGGTAAGGGGGGACAGGGTTAACTGTGGGTCGGAGGGGAGAGGATGTGAATAGGAGAAACACTGTGTGTGTGTGTCTCTCTCTCTCCCTCTCTCTGTATGTCTGTCTCTCTGTCTGTGTGTGTGTCTCTCTCTCTGTATGTCTCTGTCTGTATGTCTCTCTCTCTCTGTCTGTATGTCTCTCTCTGTATGCCTCTCTCTCTGTCTGTCTCTCTCTCTGTATGTCTCTCTCTCTCTCTCTCTCTGTCTCTCTCTGTCTGTCTCTCTGTATGTCTCTCTCTCTCTGTCTCTCTCTCTGTCTGTATGTCTCTCTCTGTCTGTCTGTATGTCTCTCTCTGTCTGTCTGTCTCTCTCTGTCTGTCTCTCTCTGTATGTCTCTCTGTCTGTCTGTCTCTCTGTCTGTCTCTCTGTCTGTCTGTCTCTCTGTATCTCTCTCTGTCTGTCTCTCTCTCTCTGTCTCACTCACTCTCTGTCTCTCTCTCTGTCTGTCTCTCTCTCTCTCTGTATGTATGTCTCTCTCTCTCTCTCTCTGCCTGTCTCTCTCTCTGTATGTCTTTCTCTCTCTCTCTGTATGTCTCTCACTCTCTCTCTCTCTCTCTCTCTGCCTGTCTCTCTCTCTGTCTGTCTCTCTCTGTCTCTCTCTCTCTCTCTCTCTCTCTACCTGTCTCTCTCTCTCTCTGTATGTCTTTCTCTCTCTCTCTCTGTATGTCTCTCACTTTCTCTCTCTGTATGTCTCTCTCTGTATGTATCCCTCTCTATCTGTCTGTCTCTCTCTGTCTATGTCTCTATGTCTGTCTCTCTCCACCTCCTCTCATTTACTCCCTCCCCACCATGTCTCTCCTCTTTTTCTCCCTCTCTTCTGCTACAACCCCCCCCCCCCCTTTACACCTCGGCCCCTTCCATATAATCTCTCCCCCCCCCCCCCCAAACACACACCTGTCACCCTCTCCTCCTGTGGTGGGGGGCCCTTTCAAAATTTTGCTATGGGGCCCAGAAGGTAGTAGTTACGCCTCTGTATATATATATAGGTAATAATGTCCAGCGGCACTCAGAAGACTATAGTCAGTCAGGTAAAAAATACAACAGACTCAATGGAGCTTTCAGCCAACGTTTCGGGAAGCTAATCCCTTTATCAAGACATAAAAGTAAAAGACAAAAGTACTTACATATATAGAAGACCATGTGCAAACAACACCCAGTGCACCCATCCTGATGCCAGCTCCCCGGCGGAGACCCGATGACGTCATTGATGCGACCCAGCACCGACGCATCCAGCGTCTCCAGGGGGCGTGGTAATCACCCTGTGAACCATCACCTAGGTGATGAGACAAATAAACAAACATGAGATACATATACTGTGGGGGGAATACAATATATAGATGCAATGAATAAGCGCAGTCACAAAGGAGCAGGTATAATCAATGAAAGCAAATCAGGACATAACTATATGTCTAAGTGATTAAAAACTTCCTCTCCAGAGGTTATCCGCTCAAACTGCTAAAAAATTGCAGAACCAAAATACTGAGTATGAATAGGAAAACTGCTCTATCCAACACCCGTACTAACAAAAAGGAGGACATCGTAGTGTGGACACAAAACTATGCGTCTAACAGTGATCTGCTCATGAAGGCAGCTAGTTCTAAATGGGCGATTATCACCACAGATAAAAATCTACCATCACTGAAGCACAGTAGAATTCTTCCATCGTACAGACGTGGAAAAAACATCAAGGACCAAGTTGTCCACAACGATATCTCAGACCTACGTGAAAATAGTCTGACTAGTAAACGTAAAAATGGCAATTATAAATGCCTGGGGTGTGTAACCTGTAGCAGCCTGGAAGTTGGTGACACATTCATGCATCCGAGATCAGGAAAAAGCATCAAAATTAATTTTCCTTTAACATGTACTACAAGATACGTGATATACTATATAAAATGTCCCTGTGGACTGTTGTATATAGGAAAAACGATACGAAAATTCAAGGAGAGAGTCGCTATGCACAAATCAAGCATACGAGCAGCTCTCACTGGCAAAGGCTCTGACCAACCTGTAGCGAGACACTGGAAGGAGAAAATGCATCCCATCTCCAGTATACGCTACAAGATCATAGACTGCATCCCTGACAGTGTCAGAGGAGGAGACCGGGATCGTGCGCTTCTCCAACTTGAAGCGCGCTGGATTTACAAATTGTAAACCGTGCAGCCGCACGGACTAAATGAACTACTCCCGCTCTCATGCTTCATATGATTCCTTTTATTTTGACACTATGATCACTTAGACATATAGTTATGTCCTGATTTGCTTTCATTGATTATACCTGCTCCTTTGTGACTGCGCTTATTCATTGCATCTATATATTGTATTCCCCCCGCAGTATATGTATCTTATGTTTGTTTATTTGTCTCATCACCTAGGTGATGGTTCACAGGGTGATTACCACGCCCCCTGGAGACGCTGGATGCGTCGGTGCTGGGTCGCATCAATGACGTCATCGGGTCTCCGCCGGGGAGCTGGCATCAGGATGGGTGCACTGGGTGTTGTTTGCACATGGTCTTCTATATATGTAAGTACTTTTGTCTTTTACTTTTATGTCTTGATAAAGGGATTAGCTTCCCGAAACGTTGGCTGAAAGCTCCATTGAGTCTGTTGTATTTTTTACCTGACTGACTATAGTCTTCTGAGTGCCGCTGGACATTATTACCTGCATTATTTCTTGTGTAAATACAAGAAAATTGAAGGCACCTGAAGCGGATGCTTTATTTCATTGCGAGTGCCGGCTACATCGGAAAATATTACTCTGCTAGGTGCTTGTAACCTTTCAGAAGCAAGGCACAGCCACCTCTTCAACTATCTGCATTCTATTTCATTCATCAAGATTTTCCTGTTTTTGTTTTGTGATATACTGTGTACATCTCGTATTTTGTCGACACTGGAATGTCGACACAAGAAGCTGTCCCGGGCTTTAAAGATCTCACGCTACACCCTGGTGATACTTTGATCTTGACAGACTCAGACGCGGAATCCATCCTTTTCACTGATAAATTTACCGACGTGGATAATGCCGACACAGTGGAACAACTTGTAACGCAATTGACCCGCCTAAAGAAACGTGAAATAGACTTCCATCTTCATGGGATAACCTTGTCGGACTATTTCCGTGATAAAAAAATCCCAAGGGGATTCAGGATCAAAAATGTCCCAACAATAGGTCGACATAATCCTGAGTTCTGTCGTCGCTGGACATCTGTCCTAAATAAATGTTTGTACGATCTAATACTACTTGTCGTGGAGGAATCTAAGAGGGAACTTACCATCACCAGAGACAAAATTAAATCGTTTGAAGCTGCAAATCTAGGCAAGATTGCACTTGATAAATCACAAGATTGGCTCAACAATTTATCCCTACAAATTGACAAATATCGTACAGAACTTATCCAATTCAAAAAATCTAAATTGGAAACCGTAAACCGCGACTACGCTGAATTCCGTGTATACAGCTGGGCGTATGGTAGGAATCAGACACAACAAGGCAGACCTTATCAAAGAAGATTCGGTAAAAACCGTTTTGATACAGAAGCATCAAGTGGACCGTCATCAAGCGAACAAGAATGTGCTGGAGACTCACAACCTACCAATACCAGAAGGCCCCCTTTAGGGGTAACCACAAGGGGAAAAGCTGCCAGACCGAAAGAAAAATCACCAGGTGCGGTGGCCAGTGGGCCAGGGAAGCCAAAGCGCAAGTACACCAGGAGAATTTAGTATTCAACCTCTCAGCTCGAGTATTAACAGCTTCAGAGATCAGTGTTTTAAATAAAGGTTTATCCTTTGTCCCAACTTACATCCCTGATGAATTCACTAGCCAAGTGGACTTATATAAATTCAGTAGAAGACTTCGTTTAAAAGAACATTTTGGATCATCCCCTGCTAACATGCCCGAAGTGTCCAAAATAAAAAAGAAATCTGCATTTGACCCTTTATCTACCAACTGTGCAATAAAAAGCTTTACCAACTTCATGGAAACGACCATACAAGAGGCATGTACCAAACCTGACCAACATTGGCCAAACCTGACCAGATCTGAACAAAGAGCGCTGCAAGATTTAAAATCCTACAAAGATATCACAATCCGTTCTGCGGACAAAGGAGGGGGCATTGTGGTGCAAAATATTGGAGACTATACAGATGAAATATACCGGCAGCTAGCTGATTCAAATGTTTATGAAGAACTACAAGCAGACCCCACTGTCCGTTTCAAGAGGGAACTGGACACTCTGTTAGAGGAGGGAGTCAGCTGCGGAATCATCCCTAATGATATAAGAGATGCTTTATCCAATTCTCATCCAAAAGTCCCAATTTTGTATACTTTGCCCAAACTTCATAAAAATGCTGTTACTCCCCCAGGCAGACCGATTGTCTCAGCCAGGGATTCCATTTTCTATACCACAGCTCAATTTTTGGACCTCTTCCTCCAGCCCATCGTTCAGAAACAAAATACTTATATCAAAGATACTACCTCACTATTGCTACATCTACAGTCATTATCCCCATTACCTAAAAAACTGCTTCTATGCACAGTTGATGTTATATCATTATATACCAGCATTCCATTACACAGAGGCATTGAAGCAGTCAGAATATCAGTCACGGCGAGTGGCATCTACAATGGTCCAGACATCCATTTCTTCATACAACTGTTGGACTTGGCTCTATCTAGGAATTATTTCCTTTTCAACAACAAATTCTATATACAACGGTCGGGCGTAGCTATGGGGTCTTGCGTGGCCCCTAGCTTCGCCAATATCTTTAAGCATGAGATTGAGAGAAACCTTTTCTTCACAGATCCAATAACTTCAAAAAAGATTACCACATTTTTTCGTTATATCGATGACATCATCCTATTCTGGGATGGCACCAGTGATGAATTCACTGATATGATGGACAACATCAATACTATCGATAAGGATATCAAATTTACCTTCCAATCTAGCAATGTGTCAATCAACTTCCTAGACATCCTCATCACTCTGACTGACAGCAATATCCTAGAGACCTCAGTTTACCACAAACCTACGGATCGTAATACTCTACTTCTGGGAAGTAGTCATCATCCACCTGCTCTGAAGTGGGGGTTACCCCACTCACAGTTCTTAAGGGCGCTCCGTATTTGTTCATCAAAAATTGAAGCAGAAAAAGAAATTGACAAGATGCTTAAAAACTTCCTCTCCAGAGGTTATCCGCTCAAACTGCTAAAAAATTGCAGAACCAAAATACTGAGTATGAATAGGAAAACTGCTCTATCCAACACCCGTACTAACAAAAAGGAGGACATCGTAGTGTGGACACAAAACTATGCGTCTAACAGTGATCTGCTCATGAAGGCAGCTAGATCTAAATGGGCGATTATCACCACAGATAAAAATCTACCATCACTGAAGCACAGTAGAATTCTTCCATCGTACAGACGTGGAAAAAACATCAAGGACCAAGTTGTCCACAACGATATCTCAGACCTACGTGAAAATAGTCTGACTAGTAAACGTAAAAATGGCAATTATAAATGCCTGGGGTGTGTAACCTGTAGCAGCCTGGAAGTTGGTGACACATTCATGCATCCGAGATCAGGAAAAAGCATCAAAATTAATTTTCCTTTAACATGTACTACAAGATACGTGATATACTATATAAAATGTCCCTGTGGACTGTTGTATATAGGAAAAACGATACGAAAATTCAAGGAGAGAGTCGCTATGCACAAATCAAGCATACGAGCAGCTCTCACTGGCAAAGGCTCTGACCAACCTGTAGCGAGACACTGGAAGGAGAAAATGCATCCCATCTCCAGTATACGCTACAAGATCATAGACTGCATCCCTGACAGTGTCAGAGGAGGAGACCGGGATCGTGCGCTTCTCCAACTTGAAGCGCGCTGGATTTACAAATTGTAAACCGTGCAGCCGCACGGACTAAATGAACTACTCCCACCTACAAAGCTCTCTCCTCCTCCACCGCTCCTTACCTCTCTTCACTGATCTCTATCCACACTCCCTCCCGTCCTCTTCGCTCCATCGCTGACCGCCGACTGACCTCTCACCTAATCACCTCCTCCCACTCCCGTGTCCAAGACTTCTCTCGCGCTGCCCCCCTGCACTGGAACAACCTCCCGCCACCCATCAGGCTTTCTGATTCCCTTACCTCCTTCAAGCGCTCCCTCAAAACCCACTTTTTTCGACTAGCCTATCCCTCCTCCTAACCTCTTTTGATCCTCTTATCCTGCCTCCGTTCCCCTCCGTTCCTACTTATCCTATTGTTTTTCGTTCGTCCACCCACCTATTTTTAGTATGTTAACTCTTATGAGTAGGGCCCTCCTTCCTCACGTACTCACCCTACCTCTTTACCTCACCTGTGCTCCTGTCCTGTTCTTCCCTTCCTCTACTTCATCTTTAGTCTCCTTGACAATTTTGACACCTACTTCTGAACTGATGCTGACTTTAGTTCTACCAGCTATACCCCCATTTATACTGTATTTTTCAACACACCCTGTACGTTACCTCGTCATTTTTTTTTTTTTTGTTTGCTATGTACGGCGCTGCGGACACTTTGCGGCGCCCTATAAATAAACGTACTACTACTACTACTACTCCCGCTCTCATGCTTCATATGATTCCTTTTATTTTGACACTATGATCACTTAGACATATAGTTATGTCCTGATTTGCTTTCATTGATTATACCTGCTCCTTTGTGACTGCGCTTATTCATTGCATCTATATATTGTATTCCCCCCGCAGTATATGTATCTCATGTTTGTTTATTTGTCTCATCACCTAGGTGATGGTTCACAGGGTGATTACCACGCCCCCTGGAGACGCTGGATGCGTCGGTGCTGGGTCGCATCAATGACGTCATCGGGTCTCCGCCGGGGAGCTGGCATCAGGATGGGTGCACTGGGTGTTGTTTGCACATGGTCTTCTATATATGTAAGTACTTTTGTCTTTTACTTTTATGTCTTGATAAAGGGATTAGCTTCCCGAAACGTTGGCTGAAAGCTCCATTGAGTCTGTTGTATTTTTTACCTGACTGACTATAGTCTTCTGAGTGCCGCTGGACATTATTACCTGCATTATTTCTTGTGTAAAAACAAGAAAATTGAAGGCACCTGAAGCGGATGCTTTATTTCATTGCGAGTGCCGGCTACATCGGAAAATATATATATATATATATATATATATATATATATATATATAATTAATTATTAATATAATATATAATATTACAGCACAGCACCAGAGGTAGGCCCCAGCACAGAGGAGACAGTAGTACTACAAACAGGGCCAGATTATAATGGAGGCACAAGGGGTCAGTACCCCTGGGCCCCCCTCTATCTAGGGGCCCCCTGTGGTTGGTATGTATTTAAAAAAAAATGTTTTTATAGCAAAAGGTTTTGTGCATCGGAGTGGGGTAGTGCTGCAGCTTCACCTATCTGCCAATGTGACCATGAATAATACTGGGCGGAAGTGCCATAAATTATAAATGTTTAAATTAAGAGATGCAAGCTTTTATTCAAAGCATATGAAAGGCTGTTTGGTACTGTTTACCTAGAACGGCGCCCATGATCTATATCGCGGGTATCTTGCCGCAAATCGCAGGCATCGCATGCATCTTATGTGTTTGTAATGTTAAATTACCTTCCAATCAACCAGATCAACCCAATGGACCCGATTTTACATAGGGAACAATGTTAAATTCCCTTCCAATCAACCAGATCAACCCAATGGACCCGATTTTACATAGGGAACAATGTTAAATTCCCCTCCATAATGGCATGCGATGTACATGCGATCAACGCGATGGGCGCCGTGCTAGGTAAACAGTACCGGCTGTTTTATTGAGAGCTTTCATAAAGTGATCAATGATGAACTCAATGAGCTTAAAGGAAATTTACCTATGTACAAAAACAACTTTAGCTCAAGTGAAAGAGAGGCTCTAAAATCCCTCCAGCTGAACGATGGGATCATAATTAAACCCGACAAAGGCGCGGGGGGGGGGGGGTAGTTATTTTGAATAAACAGATATATATATAGATATATATATTGAGGAAGTAAATAGGCAATTGTATGATGGAATGGCATACATTTCAATCACTCATTAATACATACCTGGAACTAAATACTATAGATAAGGACACCTCAGAGTTCCTGATAATTAATGAGTTTTCAGTGCCTGTTATATATCTTCTGCCTAAAGTGCACAAGAGCCTAATAAACCCCCCCGGACGTCCCATAATGGCACAAACTCAATTACCTCCAATCTCTCATTTTTTATTGATCACCATCTCCAGCCTCTGGTGAACAATAACAGGTCTCACCTCAAAGACACAAAGGATGTTTTAAATAAGATCAAAGATATTAGATGGGATGATACCCTCTTTTTAGTGACAGCAGATGTCACATCTTTGTATACTATTATAAATCATGAAGATGGGGTGAGTGGAATAAAAAAGACGTTGGAAGGCACCTCCATAGAGGCTAATCTGCAAAGTTTTATATTGGAGGGTATTCATTTTATTTTATCCAATAACTATTTTAATTTTGATGGCTCTTTTTTCCTCCAACAAGTCGGGACCGCCATGGGGACCAGGTTCGCCCCCAGTTATGCCAATATTTTCATGGCCAGATGGGAAGACACTATGGTGTGGTCTGGCCACGAATGGGGTGAGAACCTGGTCCAGTGGTGGCGGTACATCGACGATGTTTTATTTATATGGCGTGGCGAGGAATCCCTGCTAAATGATTTTTGTAATTTTTTAAACACCAACCTTTTAAATATAAAACTTACATTTGCTATTAGCAAGTCCAACATAAATTTTTTGGACCTGAATATCTACGTGGAGAATGACATGCTACAGACGTCTGTTTATACAAAACCATCAGACTCCAACACATATATTGATAGCAAAAGTAATCATCTTAATCGATGGCTTACGAATGTCCCGAAGGGACAATTCCTTAGGATGAAAATAAATTTCTCCAAAGCAGAGGAATATGAAAACTGTGTCCAAACGCCCAAATCAAAATTTGTCCATAAGGGATATAAGCCAACCCTTTTGAACAAAGCCATAAAGGAGGTTGATCTAATCCCCAAAGAAACCTTACTGGCGGAGAAGTCAAAAGAATTGAAGGACACTAGTGCTAATGTTGCTTTTATCTCTAATTTTAGTAGCCATCATCATCAAATAGAAAGGATTTTTAATCAAAATTGGAGTCTACTTTTGCGTGACCCCATTTTATCTGATATTTTACCAAAAAAAAAAACAAATTCATCTATAAGAGGGCCCCAAATATAAAATACAAATTGGTTTCCAGTGCTTTTATGGAGAAACCTTTGGGTAGTATCATCAGAAACAAGGGGTTTCATAGGTGTGGGGATTGCGCCATGTGTAAATCATGTCCTGGTACAGATAAAAAAACGGTTGAAATATCACTGAACAATCAGCTTTTTAAATTAAACCACTTCATGACGTGTAACTCAAAATATGCCATTTATGTCATCATGTGCACATGCGACAAACTATATGTGGGAAAGACCACCAGGACCTTGAAGATCAGGTGGTCCGAACACATAAGAAATATAAAAAAGGGAAATCCAGACCATCCATTTTCAATGCACTTTAAAGAAGTCCACCAATGCTCCCCGAATCATATTAAAGGATTCTGGGGCTTGGAACTCATTAAAGACAACTGGAGGCATAAAAATAAGGACAATAATTTGGCCAAAAAGGAAATGCGGTGGATCTATGACCTCAACTTGTTATCCCCGCAAGGCCTAAATTCAGATTTTGAGTTAAAATGGTTTCTTTGATCTTTTAATGTTTTTAATGTTTTTTGATTATCTATTGGTTTTATCATATTCATGCTATTTTAATTCTTAATGTTCAAATGTTAAAGCCATATTTTTTCATGCACATTGCCACTTTTTATATTATATTCAATATGCACATTGCCACTTTAAAAACATTCAAATTATTGCACTAAGCAATATACACATTGTCACTTTAAATGCAATCAAATTGCAATTATTTTTTCTATGTTGCACCATGGTCTGGACTTACATTGGGACTGACAGTCCCTATGCGTTCCAGCCTACACTTCCTGGTGCGTTCCACATAATATATAGCTGGTGACTACAGCGCTATGGATAGGAGGCCGCTTCCGGAAATACTAAAGCCAGAAGTTGTCATGCGTGTCAGCGGCCGACTCCGGTGCGTTCCACGGCACTCGGAGGACAGCGCTGCAAATTGCATATAGCACAGTCTCTTCTGGAAGTGACATACCGGAAGTGACCATGCGTTCCAGCGGCCGGCTCCGATGCGTTCCACGGGACCTGGAGAACGGCGCTGGACGCTTGAACTATGAGATTGGGCACAGTTTTGGCATTCCCACCCGTTTAAGTATGGGCACGGCTTTAGAACATGCACAACCCATTCCCATCTCTTAATTTAAACATTTATAATTTATGGCACTTCCGCCCAGTATTGAACTTCCGGCGGAAGTAGTCCAATCTGGCGTAATGTGCATGGGTATAAATATGGACTCCCTAGCACTCCTCTCCAAGCCTTGAAAAAGACAGGTTATCCTGTTGAAACGCATTGGCAGGAGAGGAGCACACTTGCTGTTCTTGTACTGGGATACTGCTTGCTGACGGTGATGGTCTGGGGTATAAGGCCAATACCCCAGCCACAAGGTACCGGACCTCTTTTAACATCTTTGCAGATCCCAGTTTTATGTAACTTCTTGTTTGAATAAATGTATAGCCACTGAAAGTGGTTTTCTTTGTCTGTTTGTATCCGTACATGGGAGCCATTGTCCTCCATGACAGTCCCCCTCCATAAAGATACCCAGATGCGCTTATAGTGGTATACTTACTTGTGAGTACGGTACGCAGTTTTTATCGCTTGGAAACACACCCGTGGTGAACCCATATAAAGAAACCTTTATGTGCACCATCTTCTTTGTTTTAGTGTGAGTGAGGGTACGCCTCTAGTGATCCAACCCCAGATCCCCATTTACACCCTGTGGGTTAAATAGAAGTTGTTCTCACACACCCCTTTTTATTTATTTATTTTACATATCCCGCCTTCTTGAGGAACATCGGATAATTGTGTACACAGACCCTTCATCGCACCCTGGTCCAATTCTCCAAACAAACCTGTCCTCAAGATCAACCAACAGTTCATGATTTTCAGGCAACCTGTGGATCTAGATTAGGAATAAATGCAGCATTTTTGAAAATGTGGCAGTTAAACTGGGTACACACTGGTAGATATCTCTGCAGATCAGCTGATCTGCAGAAACATCTACAGTCAGATTAGGCATCATGTTCTCCATACACACTGCCCAATCTGTCTGGACTGACTAACAACTGTCCTGATCTGGGTGATGAAAAAGATATTCTTACCATTTAAGTGTTTCTGCAGACTGTCCCTGCGTCTCAAACCAGGGTGCTGTCTGCGTCCTGTGTGCAGTGCGGCTGCTCCGCAATCAATAATGTGTTCATCCAGTGCCGCTGAGTCTGTGGCTGTACAGCATGTCTCCCCTCTCAGGTTGGCTGGAATAGAGGATTTAAGCCCATTTTTAAGTGTAAAACCTGGTAAATATGTAGCAAACACAAGGCACAATAGCATGAAAAGATTACTGTAAAGTAGCACAGGACTTTTGATATCATATAGAGATACTGTTTAGCAGTAATTTACATTTATCTAATTAAATTACTTAATTTCAAAATGGTATAATGTATATCAGCTTAAAGTTTGCTATATCTATACGTTATGTATGAGCATTATATAGTTATAACGGTACTTGTTTTCTAGCACGGCACCCAATTTTTTCATGGCATCTTATGCCATGGCATTGCATGCCATATAGCCGCATAAGATGCATGCGATGCGATACGATTTTTTATTGTATAAGCACCCTAATGGGTGCTTACAATGTTGAATGCACCCCCATGCCACCCCCACTATCAACGCAAACCCAAAGTGTGGTGAGCGCTGCGAGCCCGTGAGGGGCGGCGGTATGCGTCCTCCAACCTTTTCATACCCCCACTATCCACGTCAGCGCGGAGTTGATCTTATATAGTGTGGCGAGCACAGTGAGCCCCCGAGCCTGAAGTGTGGCAAGCGCAGCAAGCCCTGCGAGAGGACGCGTATTACTTTACATGTATTCCGCGTCCCCTAGCTCGCTGGCCATGCTTTGGGCTCGGTGGCTCGCTGCGCTTGCCACACTATATAAAATCAACTCCAAGCCGACGTGTATAGTGCTCGCCACGCTTCGGGTGGGTTGGCGTTGATAGTGGGGGGGGGGGCGCATTTAACATTGTAAGGACCCATCTGGGTGGTTGAACAATAAAAAATCGTATACCATCGCATTGTATGCCATTGTATGGCATACAATGCCATACAATTTTTTATTGTACAACATCGCGCAGCATCGCATCGCATACCATATTTAGTCTTATGTTATACAATGCGATGGGCACCGTGCTAGGAAACAAGTACCATTATAACTTGTCTATATATAGTAATCCAGACTTTTATCAGAATAAATGATTCTGTTCAAAGGAAATACCATTATGTATTTTTAATAAATGTTTGAACTTTTACTTTGTTTCCTTTTATATTAAAGGAACCATTTGGACACAGCAAATATTAACCCTTTCAGTGGTGGGGTTTTTTTTGGGAGCGCTCCTCACTGGGCGAGTTTTTTATGGGGAGCGCTCCCTTTAAAAAAAAACACCACTACCCCCCTGGGTCCGGGCAGCGCCGCTGAACTGTCAATCAGCGGCTGCCCGGACCTGCGCCCCCCCCCCACCGCATCGCTGTCCCCGGAGCCGGCTTGTCATAAGCTGGCGCCGGGGACTTCTATAGAAAACCCGGAGGGGAGGGGGGAGGAGGAGGCGACGCCGCAGAGGGGAGCGACGCTGCCTGAGATCAGAGTGAACTCAGCAGCGCTGCCCGACTCCAAACAGTGGCAATCCCGAGAATTTTCCGGGCTTGCCAGACTGGGCACTGAGGCACAGCCCGGAAAATTCTCGGGATTGCCACTGAAGAGTTTAAGTTTAATCTGCAGTGAAGGACACAGAAATGGCACCGAACGAATTGACACTAATAAAAGAGTACCATTTCTTGAGATTCCTCTAGAAAAATGTAATGCTACTTGTGATTACAAGTCAGCCATCACCACGTTTATTTATATCCCACTTATAGTATTTATTTGTTCCACAAGGGCTAAGAAATAAAGAAGCAAAAGTAAGAACAACAAACTTAACCATGTCAGAAGATTTGTTTCTAAAACCCCTTTCACAACGCACTTGTTAAACGGTATATTGCCGTTTTTTCCCCATTTCAAAACGTTTAAGGCTGCAGTGGGAAAGTGCCAGAGTTGATTTACCGGTTAAAGGTTACCGGTATTTCAAAACGTTTAAAAAGCAGAGTCCTACACGTTTCAGAGCTGTTTTTTATGCAGTGAGAATGGCTCTGAAACGGTATTTAGTAAAAACAACAGATTACAGACCTGTGATAGGCTGTCCCCTGCATTCTGCCTTAAAACGTGTTTGGGGGATTAACTGATTGACTGATTAGCGGGTTGACTGATGTGAATGGTCCTTAAACGGTATTTAAAATGGTAATCTACTGCAAGGTGAAGGCTCAGACCCATTTTAAATACCGTTTAAAGATACCAGTTTTTGAAATGTTTTGGCAGTGTGAAAGCGGTATAATAGTAACTTATGTACTACAATGGCTTCTTTCAATTTGCTCAAATTAGAACAATCAGTTTTTATTTTATTTTATGATATTAAATGCAAAAGTGTACACACACAAATAATTGCTCTTTACCAAAATACTATGATTTTGTAGCCTAAATTTGAACATGTAATCAAATCAGCCATTGAGCATGGAAGTTTTTTTTATTTTTTTTATTAAGGTTATCTATGTGATGAGAAATCCAATGGATGTCATGAAATCTTTTTACCATTTTGAAACCATTGCAGTTAATTTTCAGGAGTCACCAGATTTTAACCACTTCTTTGAGAAGTTTTTAGCTGGCGATGGTAAATACTGAACAGTTTATCTCCTATATTTACATTTATCATATTTTTTGTACTAGAGAAACTGTTGATAAGCCTACCGCCTCATAGCAGTGACCTCTCCATGTTTTATTTATTTTAATATACAGTGCTTCTGAAAAGTATTCACAGCGCTTTACTTTTTCCACATTTTGTTATGTTACAGCCTTATTCCAAAATGGAATAAATTAATTTTCCCCTCAAAATTCTACACACAATACCCCACAATGACATTGTTGAAAATGTTTTTGGGAGATTTTTGCAAATTTATAAAAAAACAAAATCTAAGATATCACATGGTCATACTGTAGGTATTCACAAGCCTTTGCCATAAAGCTCAAAATTGAGCTCAGGTGCATCCTGTTTCCACTGGTCATTCTTGAGATGTTCCTACAACTTAATTGGAGTCCATCTGTGGTAAATTCAGTGGATTGAAGATGATTTGAAAAGGCACACACCTGTATAAATAAAGGTCCCACACTTGATAGTGCATGTCAGAACACAAACTAAAGGTGCATACACACAGTGAGATTTACTTTCTATTAGACCACTATTAGATCTGGGTCTGGATCTGAGGGTACACATGGTGAGATATGCACTATTTTTCTATTCAATTTTACTTATAGAAGCAAAATTGAATAGAAATCTAATAGAAAAATAGTCCATTGTTGCCTACCTGACCCTCTCCTTCAGGGAGAAAATGCTCTGTTCCTGGACTTCCCTGGTAATGTAGGATTGCCATCACTTGTGGTGAGCTTGTTAACTGATAAGAAAAGTGTGTTACCACAGGTGATGGCAATCATACATTACAAGTGAAGTCCAGGAACATAGCATTTTCTCCCTGAAGAAGAGGGTCAGGTAGGAAACCATGAAATAGTCTTGGCAGGCAAGACTATCCAGATCCAGACACAGATCAAGATCCAGACACAGATCGATTAGAGGTTGAATAGAAAGTAAATCTCACCGTGTGTATGCACCATAACCCAAATCCAGACAGACCCAGATCCAGACCCAGATCTAATAGTGGTGTAATAGAAAGTAAATCTCACTGCGTGTATGCACCATAAGCATGAAGTCAAAGGAATTGTCTATAGACCTCCAAGACAGGATTGTCTTGAGGCACAAATCTGGGAAAGGGTACAAAAAAATATCTGCTGCTTTAAAGGTCCAAATTAGCAAATTGGCCTCCATCATCCGTAAATGGAAGAACCAAGTGCTGTGAATATTTCTGCATGCACTTTAAGTACAAATAAGTCAATATTAGTAATAGAAAAAAGTATCCCTATTTCAGAGGCTGCTATTTAGCATTGGTAGATCTATAACTAGACATTTTGGTGCCCTGTGCCAAAACTAACACATGCCCACCAAAAAAGTATGTGGTCTTGCAAGGAATGGTCATGGCCAAAACTGGTACCCCCAGTTCAAATGTCACCACAGTGGCACAACCTTGTTAATATTCCACCACACAATAGTTACACAGTAGTACTCCTTATACACGTGACACCACATAGTAAAGTCCACTATTCACATGCCACATAGTAGTATTCCTTATTCAAGTTATGCTACACAATAGAACCCCATTTACACATTATGCTACACAGTAGTACCACTTTTTTAAATTATGCCACACAGCAGTACACCTTTTTCATGTTATGTCACACAGTAGTACCCAATATACCATTTACACCACACAGTAGTGCCCTTATTAACAATAAAAACACTAAACCTGTTGCTAGATTAGGTTTAGGCAGAGAATGGCTTCAGGAACCACAATGGTGCCTTGTGTTTTTGCATATGAGATCACACACATCCCTGGAAACTTTATGCAACCTGCCTGACTTTTCTTTTAACCACAGACACTTTATCCCTGACTATCACTCAAGTTACAAATGAATGCTCTCTGTGAGCAACATCAAAATAATACTTCATTATTTGTACAGTGCGCCTGTGATGCATGTGGAGTCCGACAATAATCAATTATCTGACTAAAGCATTGCATTGATCTCTGATTTGAATCAGACACTCAGTGATAGTATTGTTTCCAGATTTTGACTGTTTTTATTGGGACCCATGCGAGTGTGGCTATACCTTTTCGTTGTCCATATTTTAATGCTAAATAAATTCACATCATATACTGTAGTCCAATTACAAGCGGAGAATCAAACTCTAATCTGTAATTTGCTTATCACAGTTTTTGCTGGCAGCTGGTTTGATCATGTTCGTGGATGGTACACTCATAAGGAGGATTTTAATATCCTTTTTTTTAAATATGAAGATATGATCAAGGTAAAGTTGCATATATATATTTTTTTTGTACTTAACATATACAAAATAAACAAGGTCTCTATCATATTAAGGCCCTTATTCTGTTCAGTCCCAAAGGCAAATTCCTTACCAAATGAACAAAACCATGTGCACTGCAGGGGGGGCAGATGTAAAATGTGCAATGAGAATTAGATTTGGGTGAGTTATTTTGTTTCTGTGCAGGGAAAATACTGATTGTTTTTTTTTTTACACTGCAATATAGATCTCACTTTGAAGTAAAACCCCACCCAAATCTAATTCTCTCTACACAAGTTACATCTGCCCCACCTGCAGTGCACATGGTTTTGTCCATTTGACTATACGAGTGAACCAGAATAAGTTTGTTTACCTATGCACTATTACACAGTAATATTAAGGGGCACGCAAATTGTTAGAATATTTAGATCCTTCATGACAGGCAGGAAATTATGATTACTGCCATTGGCGTCACTAGAATTTTTGCTCTTCCAAGCCAACACCGTTTCTAGTGCCTCCCACCCCTTCCCCCTCCCCTAGGAAAACATATGCTCCCCACCACCACCAAAGGAAAAAATGAAACTATTTTTCACCTTAGACATTTTGCACCACACCATAATGCCTATTAGACAATTTGGCACACACAGTAATGCCCATTAGACAATATGCCACAAACCGTAATGCCCATTAGACAATGCACACACAACAATGTCATGTACAAATTATGCCACACACCATAATGCCCATTAGACAATGTACCACCCATCTTAATGGCCCTTACACATTCTGCGCAGGGTAGGGTAACGCTGTGCAGTGGGAGGGTTAGGTTCAGGCAACAGGGTACAGGGTTAGGCTTAGGCATTAGCGGGGAGGGTTAGGGTCAGTCTTCACACACACACACACACACATACATACATATATATATATATATATATATATATATATATATATATATATATATATATATATACACACAGAATCATGTCCACGTTTGGGCCGTCACTCTTATTAAAGTAGTGTAGATGGCATGGTGCCAGAAAATTAATGTTTACAAGTAAAATGTCATACCCAGTCACAGCACTCCAGTTCTGTCAATTCTCAAGAAATCTACCCTGTGTCCTGGTGGGCATGTTTCTTGAGTAATTGATAGAATAGGAATGACATGACTGGGTATAACAATTTACATATACACATATACACATATATAAATATATATATATATATATATACTAGGTGATTCATCGCGCCCTACGGGCGCTCTTCACACCGGCTTAAGGGGCTGAGCCCCCTTAATTTGTGAACTTTTGTATTGTGAGGAATATGGTTAGAATTGTATGAAAGGTTGCCTGTATTGCAACTTGAGTTACAGTAGTGCACGCCATGAAAGCTGAGGGTCCCCTCTTTCCATGGGTACAAGAATTGTAAAAATCGGCCCTTGGGAACTGGAGATATCTGACTTCAAAGCAGTGGTCCCCATCCAAGCCTGTTAATTCTTATTCCCAGCAGATATTTCAATTTCTGTCTGACTTAGAGTTTTTCTGAGGGTATATTCCAAAAGCTGGGACTCTTCCCTTTTGAAGGACACTAGAAGCTTGTCTCTACCAGTGGCGTAGCTACAGGGGTCGCAGCGGTCGCACCTGCGACTGGGCCCCTGAGCCAGGGGGGCCCAACCCCTGCCACTGTCCGGCCGTCCTGGATGAGCAGAGGCGGAACTACCGCCGGTGCAGCCGGTGCAGTGCACCGGGGCCCAAGGAGACCATGGGGCCCGCGGCCGTCTGCACCGTATGCTGCTGCCGCTAGTTTCCTTTTTTTTATTCCTTTAAGGGACACAGCGGCAGCGTGGATGTGAGGGGCGGGCCCGCGGATGGGAGGTAGCAGGCCTGACAGGATGTTCTGGGATCACGTGACCCAGACACTGCAGGCCTGCCGCGGGACTCCGAGTGTCTCTCCCTCACTCTGGAGCCTGCACAGCGCGCGTGTCTGCTCCGTGCGTGTCAGGAGTCACGCCGTCGGGGCTGCTGGAGGGGAGAGAGCCAGAAGAGGAGAGCAGCGTGGACACGGTGCTGCCAGCCGCAGGACCAGAGGAAAGCGGGTCCCAGCTTCAGGGAGCTCAGGAGGGTGCCGTGCGGAGTGGAGGAAGGAGAAGAAGGCTGTCGGCATCCTGGAACCAGAGGTCCCCATGACTGAAGAGCTGCAGTGAAGGCAACTGGTCCGGAGTGCCCCCCAAAAGCAGCCTCCTTTGAAGCACAGAGGGTCAGGTTAGTAACTACAGCACACCCCCTGAAGCCTAACAATATCCCCTCCCTCAGCCTAACTCTAACCATGCACCCCCCTTCCCCACAGCCTAACTATGCAACACCCTCCCCCTCAGCCTAACTCTAACCATACACCTGACCCTCCTCCCCCGCAGCCTAACCTTAATCATACACCCCCTCCCCCACAGGCTAACCTTAACTATACACCCCCTCACCTGCAGCCTAACACTAACTACAGTATACACCCCCCATCGCTTAATCCTAATTGTACATGCCCCATAGCCTTACCTTAATTAAACACTCCCATGTAGCCTAACCCTAACTATACATCCCCCCATAGACTAACCCTATCTATACACCCCCTCCCCCACAGCCCAACCATTCACCACCCTCCTGCAGCCTAACCCCACCCATCCCCCTCCCCACAGCCCAAACCTTACACTCCCCTCCGCAGCCTAACTATACACCCCCCTGAAACCTATAACACAAACCAAACAGGCACACACCACAGCCTATAACACTAACCATACAGGTACACATCCACAGCCTTACACACACTCTGCAGCCTATATCCCCAACTACACACACACACCCTGCAGCCTATAGCCCTAACTGTATACACACCCTGCAGCCTATAACTCTAACCATACACACACACACCCTGCAGCCTATAACTCTAACCATACACACACACCCCGCAGCCTATAACTCTAACAACACACACACACCCGCAGCCTATAACCCTAACCATACATTCGTACACCCTGCATCCTATAATCCTTACCATACACACTGCGCAGCCTATAACCCTAACCATACACACTGCGCAGCCAGTGGCGTAACTATATATTTTGCGCCCCCCCGCCAAAATTTTTTTGGCGCCCCCCCCCCATACTCTTACCTGACGGTCACTGTCCCGTCCAGTCTCCCTCAGTCACCGCTGCGCTGCTGCCCGGCCGCATCTGCGTCACTGTCCCGTCACTCGCTCCCGGCGCCGGCTCCTGCTGATAATGAAAAGTGACTCTTAGAAAATGGCTGCCAAAACTGTCTGCAATACGGGGGCAGCCATTTTCTAAGTGTCACTTTTCATTATCAGCAGGAGCCGGCGCCGGGATCGAGTGACGGGACAGTGACCGCAGATGCGGCCGGGCAGCAGCGCAGCGGGTAACTATAGCACCGCTTAGTTACGCCCCTGTGCGCAGCCTATAATCCTAACCATACACACACCACGCAGCCTATAATCCTAACCATACACACACTCTACAACCTATAGCCCCAACCACACACACTCTGCAGCCTATAGCCCCACCCATCCCCCTCCCCACAGCCCAAACCATACACTCCCCTCCGCAGCCTAACTATACACCCCCCAGAAACCTATAACACAAACCAAACAGGCACACACCACAGCCTATAACACTAACCATACAGGCACACACCCACAGCCTATAGCCTTAACATATACCCCCCACCACAGCCTATAACACTAACCTAACCCTATGCTTAATACACACACACACACACACACCAAAGCTTATTATGTGGCCATGACCCTTCCCCAGGACGTCATGCCCTTTTTGTCGCCCGCCTTTGGCGCACACAGTTTCTATTTTGAGTATGGGGTGGGGGGCCCAAAGCATATTTTTGCACCTGGGCCCATAACTCACTAGTTCCGCCTCTGGTCTCTACTGTTCCCAGAACCAGATATATCAGCCTTCCAGAAGCTGGTTACTGCTCCAGCTCCACACACCTGGTATGTAGTATTATATTCTCGTGGGCAGATTGCTCTGGCTCCTAAACTCTGATCCCCTAGTCCTTAATACCATTTGGTAGGTGGGAATCTCTAGTTTTTAATTCTAAGAAATCTATTTCCGGGAACTGGAGATATCTGCAGTCAAGCAAGCTGTCCTCCCACCAGAAAATTATGAATAATAAGCCCACTCCACTATACACTCCTCCTCTGCATATTAAACATACTCTAAAGCCCTGTAAGTTATGTATCAGGGCCCCTTCATTCAGCCCAATGCCCCCTTCTCCCACTCCATTTCCCACCATCTGTGCAGTGAAGGGGTAATTAGTGAAAATTACTGATCCAGGCCCTACATGCAGAGCGGTTGATATAATACCCCCTACCACCCGCAGGACATCAAAGCTTCCCCCACCCCTACCGCTGAAGGATCGGTAGGGTCCCCAATACATTGCTATGCCTAGGGGTCTACACTGCTGTTGACACCCCTGTATGTATGTACAGTATATGTATGTATGTATGTATGTATATATATATATATATATATATATATATATTATATATATATATATATTATATTATTATTATTATTATTATTATTATTTATAAACATTTGGTCTATCTATAATACTTTAACTGACCCGGCATATACTGGGTCACCTAAGTGTCCATCTCCGTGCTTTGCTCCACCCCTCTGGAAACCCCCTTCTGAAGATCCTGCGTTTGCCACTGAGTTATAGGTGAAATGTGTTAAATACAGAGCATATCATTTGGAAGGGGGTGTGCATTGTTTCGTTTAATTAAAAAGCGGTTACAGATTAAGATGTACATTGATAGTGTGGAGGGTACAGTGACATATGTGTGTGTCTGTGTGTGTGCGTGTTGTTTAGGTGTGTGTGTGCAATAGTATAGTAGGGTGTTTTTGAGTCAGTAGCTCCCCACTGGCGGAGGTCACGACACAGGAAAACAGGAGGCTAGGTAGTGATAGGGGTGTGTGGGCATTAGGGGGAGTAAAGAGGAGGGTGGGGGACACTGTGCAGCTTCTGCCAGTGGGTGATGTTCCAGCGTGGCAGTGAGTCAGTGTCTCCTCTTACTGGGTGGGAGGTAGGGTGCATTAGAGCAGGAGGCTGGGCGGTAAACATCATAGGGGATTGTGGGCAACACAGGGTGAGCGAGTCCCCACTGGCGGAAGTTACGGGGCAGGAGAACAGGAGGCAGGGCAGTGATAGGGTTGTGTGGGCATGATGGGTAGTAAAGGTATATGGCTGTTGCAGAGTAGGGATGGCCATTGGTGCAGATGTCATCAATTGTTGTCATTGATGGCGATTTTGCACCCTGTCATCGATAGTAGTAACATATTTCTTGGATAACCAACGATTGTTGTAGCTATCGATGGTCATCCATTATATCTGACTGAATAGGCCTTGGGTCAATCAGAACTCGGTGGCGGGACTTCCGGGTGTTGGGGGGGGCACCTTAAAAAATGTGAAACTTGATCGGTTCTCCTTTGTCATCAATGTAGGGAAACCATCTGGTCCTCCCACATCGATGGCAAAAGTTTTCACCATCGGCCATAAACCATCAATGATTTGAAATCATTGATGGTCGATGGGCATCCCTAGAATTGGAGGAGGGTGGGGGACAGTATGCAGCTACCGGCAGTGGGTGAGCGTCTCCTCCTACTGGGAGGGAGTGAGGGTGCATGAGGGTAGGAGGCTGTATAATAGTGGTATGTGGGCAAGACATTGATAAAAGTTGTGGCGCTGGTGCAGAGGGCCGTGGGGATACTTCTGGCTTCTGACAGTGGGGGAACCTGCAGCATGGCAGACAGGGCCGGATTTCCCACCTAGGGGCGGCATCATCTTGTGGCGGTACAGGATCCCCCGTTGGGGGGGGAGAATTGTGGGATGGGGGCCGGGTGGGTCCGCAAATTGCGGGAGGGGGGGCAGGAGGGTCTGGAAATTGCAGGGGGAGGTCTGCAAATTGCGGGAGGGGGGGTGCTGGGGGGGCGTTAATCGCGGGAAGGGGGTCCGCGAATTGCAGGAGGGGGGTTGTGGGGGTCCGTGAATTCACGGGAGGGGGGGTTGCGGGGGTCCGTGAAATGCGGGAGGGGGCTCGGGGGTGCCTTGAATCGCAGGAGGGGGTGGGGGGCGTGAATCAAGGGAGGGGGGCGCGGGGTGGGGGGGATGTGAATTGTGGGAAGGGAGGGTCGCGGGGGTCCACGAAATGTGGGAGGGGGGTTGTAGGGGTCCGTGAATCGCGGGAGGGGGGTCGTAAATCACTGGAGGGGGGTCGCGGGGGTCCCCGAATTGCGGGAGGGGGGTTGTGGGGGTCCGTGAAATGAGGGAGGGGGGCGCGAATCACTGGAGGGTGGGTCCGCGAATCGCGGGAGGGGGTGATGTGAATCTCGGGAAGGGGGGTCGCGGGTGTCCGCGAATCACGGGAATGGGTGCGGGGGGCGTGAATCGCGGGAGGGGTGGTGGGGGGTCCATAAATCGCAGGAGGGTGGGTGCATGAGGGGGGGGTGCGGGGATGCCCATGAATCGTGGGAGGGGGGGTTGCAGGGGGCCACAAATCACGGGAGGGGGGTGCCATGAATCACAGGAGGGGGGATGCGGGGGGCCCGTGAATCGCTGGGGGGGGGTCATCTGGTGGCTGTGGAGTAATGGTGGATGGTGGGCGTCTACTGTAGCCTTGGCTGGGCGGGGGGAGGTGATGTCAAGGGGGTGGTGGTGTGTATCACACTGGTCTTTTCCCTAGGGGGGGCGGGTTTGTGTAGAATGCTAGGTAGGAACGTTATACACACAGGGGATGAGTGACAGATCTGGCTAAATATATAAGAGATTTTTTAGATTAAGCACATCCAGAACAGCCAGAGCAGGATTAAGATCCTACCTGCACCTCTCTGCCCCCTGATCCCAACTGCACCTCTCTGTTCCCTGTGCACTTCTTTGTCCTCCTCTGCACCTTCCATCCCCATTGCACCTCTCCATCCTCCTGTCCCCCCTTTCCATCCCCATTGCACCTCTTTGTCCTTCCTTTACCTCTCCATCCCCCTGACATCCTTCATCTCTTCAACTCCCTGTCCTCCCTGCATCTCTCAAATAAAATATATGTAGAAAACAAAAAATGCACAACAAAATTTATGCACGGCATTTACCTACAGCAGGTGGAGGATGGGGCATGCAGCAGGTGCGATGGGATGCGATAAACGATCAAAACGATGGCATAAGAAGAAAATCGTGGGCGCCGTGCTAGGAAACAAGTACCATTTATTTTTATATTTATTTATTTATTATTATGATTATGATTATTATTATTTATTAACAGTTTCTTATATAGCACATACATATTACGCAGCGCTTTACAGAGAATATTTGAACATTCACATCAGTCCCTGCCCCAGATGAGCTTACATTCTATATTCCCTACCACATGCACACGCACACTCATTCATTCTAGGGTTTATTTTTGTTAGGAGCCAAATAACATACCAGTGTATTTTTGGATTGTATGGGGAGAATATACAAACTTACAGTTAGGGCCATGGTGGGGATCAAACCCATGACCTCAGCGCTGTGAGGCAGTAATGCTAACCATTACACCATTTTTTGTTACATAGTTATATAGTAGGTAAGGCTGAAAAAAGACTTGCGTCCATCTAGTTCAACCTGGTATAGATATCCATTGCTGATTTGGTAGGTTCTGATATTTTACAGACAGATTATATTTCTTATTTGTACCAATGGATGTTTTTATCCAGTAAATGCTTGTCCAACTTTGCCTTGAACGCATTTAATGAGCCAGCCGTTACCACCTCTCTGGGAAGAGAGTTCCAGAGTTTGACTGTTCTGACCGTAAAGAAAATCTTTCTACTAGCTTATTGAAATCTTTTTTCTTCTAATCTATACTCATGCCCTCGTGTCCTAGATTCCTTTCTAGTAGAAAAGAGGGTGTGTGACAGTTCCTTATATTGGCCCTTGATATACTTGTACATGTTGAGCATGTCCCCCCTTAAACGTCTCTTTTCCAATGTAAATAGTCCCAAATTGCTTAATCTCTCCCCGTAGCTTAAATTCTCCATTCCCCTAATAAGCTTTGTTGCTCGCCTTTGGATTTTTTCTAATTCTATGATGTCCTTTTTATAGTGTGTGGCCCAGAACTGCACTCCGTACTCGAGGTGAGGTCTCACCAATGCTTTATACAGTGGCATAATTACCCTTGAGTCCCTAGTTTAAATTCCCCTCTTAATACATGCCAGAATTTTGTTGGCCTTTTTTGTAGCTACATTACAATGGGCACTACATCCCAGTCTGCTGTCTATTTGGATTCCTAGATCCTTTTCAAGTATGGAATTACCCAGTTCCTCTCCGCTAAGGTTGTAACTTGCACACTGGTTGTGTCTCCCAAGGTGCATAACCTTACATTTATCTACATTGAACCTTATCTTCCATTTTTTTGCCCACTCATCTAGAATTGCAAGATCATTTTGAAGCATGGTGACATCTTCTGATGATTTGATGACTTTGCTAAGTTTTGTATCGTCCGCAAAGATGGATACATTGCTGAGTAACCCTATCCCAATATCGTTAATAAAAATGTTAAACAAAATGGGCCCCAAAACCGAACCCTGGGGCACTCCACTTAGTACCGGTATCATATCTGATACGGCACCATTCACAACCACTCTTTGTTCTCTATTACATAGCCAATTCCCTACCCATCTGCAGATATTTCCACCCAATCCTAGGTTCTCCATTTTATTAATCAATCTCTTGTGTGGGACAGTATCAAATGCTTTAGAGAAATCAGGTAGGAGCTGATTGGCGGGTTGTTTATCACTCTCCACTTTATCACTTTTTGAAGCTTGATACATCTGCCCCTAAACCTAGTCACCACTAGTTTTTACAAAATGTAGCTATAATTCAGCTCTATTATTATTTAGTATTTAAACACAGTCAGTGTAAACTTGATTGACATTCACACACTGTGTGACCGTAGCTCAGCTAAATTCTCAGTTAAGGTGTGTCACACTGGACGATATATCGGCAATTTTATTGAACAGCTGATATATCAACGGATCATCCGCCAGTGTGTACCATCAATATATCTGTGAACCACATCCTTCACAGATAAATCACATTGGCTGTGCAACACAGCAGTTGCTCAAAATATATCTAAAGATACAGTACATCGGTGCATCGTTCTTTATGAAAGGGCGATCTGCCAAACACCTGTACAGCTGCTGCAGGAGCTGCCAGTGATTGACTGCTCACTGAGAGGACACATTCAAATGCACTGCCTAGTTTTGATGTCAGGTTGATGGATCAGGCAGCAGGACAGATTCTCTAAGCTTCAAAAGTGATAAAATAGAGAGTGATAAACAGCCAGCCAATCAGCTCCTGTCTGACATTTTTCAAACACAGTATTTGACATGGCAGGTAGGAGCTGATTGGCTGGCTGTTTATCACTCTCCATTTTATCACTTTTGAAGCTTATAGAATCTGGCCCACTTGTGTAGCGAACACATTGACTGATCCGTTGGTTATATATGTAGATAGAGCAATAGTAAAAAAGAGAAAGGGGAGAAAGTAATAAAGAGGGACTGAGAGGGCATCAGAGAGAGAGAGAGAGAGAGAGAGTTAGGGAAAGACTGAGAGGGTGCCAGGAGAAGATAGAAGGAGGAGCGGGAGATATATAATAAAAAAAATAGGGACAGAGCGAAAGAGGTAGTGAGGGAGAAATAGGAATAGAGAGAAAGAGGGAGGTAAGGACTTTGTGAACTACTGTATACCTGCATATACAATACATATAGACAAATATAATCCAAAAGAGATACTGTATACAAAAAAGGTCTATGCCGAGATAACCGGCTATAGAAACACATAACTTCCTCACGTTTCCATTTTATAAAACCATTTGTAAAGCCAGTAGCAGTTGTTCCAGATTGTTTTAAACTCAAGAAGGTGTAGTCATAGCCTGGAATACCTGTATGTATTTGAAAAAATTATATTCACATCACCCATGTCTGTACATTATTAAATATTGTATTGGTGACTAATATCTAATTACATATATATCATTTATTTCTTTTCCAGGATCTCAAGTCTGTTGTCAAGCAAATCTGTACATTTTTAGGGAAAGTCTTTGGATACTGTGGTAAACAGGGCCGGTGCAAGGCACCGGAGCGCCCCAGGCGAGTCGGGGTGGGGGCGCCCCGGTGCCGGGGGAGGGGGGGTACCTGTCCTGCAGCGCTGTCCGGTGCCGGGGGAGGGGGGTACCTGACCTGCGGCGCTGTCCGGTGACGGGGGAGGGGGGTACCTGTCCTGCGGCGCTGTCCGGTGCCGGGGGAGGGGGGTACCTGTCCTGCGGCGCTGTCCGGTGCCGGTGGAGGGGGGTACCTGTCCTGCGGCGCTATGTATTTAAATCTGGCGGCGGAGGCAGCGGGGGTCCCTGCAGTCATTAACCCCTTCCTGACAGAGCCAGTTTTTGCGTTCCTGACAGAGCCCTTTTTTTCAAATCTGACATGTCTCACTTAAGTGGGGATAACTTTTTTTTGCTTTTACTTATCCCAGTGATTTTGAGATTGTTTTTTCGTGACACATTGTACTTCAAATTAGTGGTAAATTTGGGTCGATACAGTCTGTGTTTTTTTGTGAAAAATACCAAAATGTCGTAAAAAAATGGAAAATTTAGCAATTTGCAAAATGTTAAATTTTCTGCTTGTGAGACAAATAATCATACCACTCAAAATAGTTAATAACTAACATAGACCATATGTCTACTTTATGTTTCCATCATTATTTCAACTTCCTTTTAATTTTTTTGGACACTAGGAGGCTTACAATATGAATAGCAAATTCTCAATTTTTCAAGAAAATTTCAAACACTAATTTTTTTAGGGACCAGTTCAGTTCTGATGTGACTTTGAGGGACTTGTATGTGAGACACCCCCATAAATGATACCATTTCAAAAACTGCACCCCTCACAGTATTCAAAACAGCATTTTGGAAGTTTGTTAACCCTTTAGGTGTTTCACAGGAATTAAAACAAAGTGCAGGTGAAATTTCAAAATTTCATTTTTTTTGCAGATTTGCAATTTTAATACATTTTTCTAAGGAACACAGTACATTTTACTAGAGAAATGTGACTAAAAATTGATTCCCCCAATTCTTTTGTTTTCATAAATATCCTATATGTGGCCCTAGTGTGCACGTTGACCAAACCACAGGCTTCATAATAGAAGGAGCACCTACTTGATTTTGGAGCCTCCTTTTTATGAGATTATTTTTTAGGCACCATGTAGGTTTCTAGGCACCATAAGATGCTAAAAGTTAGGAACCCCCCCACAAGTGACCCCATTTTGCAAACTACACCCCTCAGGGAATTCATCTAGGGGTATAGTCAGGGCCGTTTTTACAGGGGGACGAGCCGTGCATCTGCCCGGGGCGCCGCACGGCTCATCCCCTCTTTTTAAATGCTGCCACTCAGTTCCCTGCTCTCCCCCCGTTCGCAGTGTAATAGTCCAGGATCTTACTGCGCATGTGCAGCTAATAGAAAGTTAGCCAGCAGGCTTACTTTCACTTTCCCTGTGTGCCCTGCAGCAGCTGCTCCTTGCTTATAAAGCAGGCAGGAGCAGGGGCAGCTGATCAGAGGAGAGGGGACAGATGCTTCCATATATATTTTCAATAAAACATTGTAAAGAAACATCCATGTGGAGCAGGTAAGCTCTGTCTCTCCCACGTCCGTCCGCCCTCCAGCTCCGTCTCTCCCCGTCCCCCCTCCCTCCCCAGCTCCTGATTTCATTAGTATCAGTGGGAGAGATTCTGCAGTTCCGTCTCTCCCCGTCCCCTCTCCCTCCCCAGCGCTGCTGCTATGGATGGGAGTGTACAGCAGCCGCCCAGGAGCTCAGGCAGGAGAGTCCCTGTTTGCTGAAGAATCACAGTGGGCTCATGAACTTCTGCCTGAGCTCGAAGTGCTGCAGTACACTACATTCCAGTCCCCGGCAGCAGTGAGGAGGGAGGGCAGACATGGGAGAGGTCACCGGCTACACATGTTTCTTTACACTGTTTTATTAACACAAACTAATATAGAGAAGCACCTGGCCCCTCTCTGCTGATCATCTGCTCCAGCTCCTACTTTTCTTCATGTGGTTTACTCTGCCTCCTTGCACAGCACAGGGGGAGAGATCCCTGCAGCTCTGTCTCTCCCCTGTCCCCTCTCCCTCCCCTGCGCTGGTGCCATAGAATATACAGCAGGACATGTTTATTTTAGAATCACTCCTGCCTGTGCTGTTATACATTACAGTCCCCCGCAGGAGAAATGAGGAGGGGGAGGGAGGGGGGACAGGTGAGAGACGGAGCTGCAGGGATCTCTTCCCCCATACAGTGCACAGAAGCATGGAGTCACAATGCTTAGAGTAGATTAATAAAAGGTATCTGTTCCCTAGAGAACTGCACACAATTGGGGGAGAGAGAAGGGGGGGGGGGGGCTGCTAAGGCAGCCTTATTGCAAATAATACCTACATAACGCCTCTAAGAAGTGGCAATATTATCACTAGGGACCCTTCCGAATTAATTTTACAATTGAAGTTTGATAAATATGAGTAGTTCACATTTCCCTTTATAGTTATGTTGTCTTTTCTCAGACGCCAATGTGCGCCAATGTGTAATTGTCATCACGGTGTGCGACAATGTGTAATTGTCATCACGGTGTGCGATATAATGTGTAATTGTCATCACGGTGTGCAACAATGTGTAATTGTCATCACGTGTGCGATATAATGTGTAATTGTCATCACGGTGTGCGATATAATGTGTAATTGTCATTACGGTGTGCGACATAATGTGTAATTGTCATCACGGTGTGCGATATAATGTGTAATTGTCATCACGGTGTGCGACAATGTGTAATTGTCATCACGGTGTGCGATATAATGTGTAATTGTCATCACGGTGTGCGATATAATGTGTAATTGTCATCACGGTGTGCAACAATGTGTAATTGTCATCACGTGTGCGATATAATGTGTGATTGTCATCACGGTGTGCGATATAATGTGTAATTGTCATCACGGTGTGCGACATAATGTGTAATTGTCATCACGGTGTGCGATATAATGTGTAATTGTCATCACGGTGTGCGACAATGTGTAATTGTCATCACGGTGTGCGACAATGTGTAATTGTCATCACGGTGTGTGGCATCATGTGTAATTGGCATCACGGTGTGTGGCGTCATGTGTAATTGTCATCACGGTGTGCAACAATGTGTAATTGTCATCACGGTGTGCGATATAATGTGTAATTGTCATCACGGTGTGCGATATAATGTGTAATTGTCATCACGGTGTGCGACAATGTGTAATTGTCATCACGGTGTGCGACAATGTGTAATTGTCATCACGGTGTGTGGCGTCATGTGTAATTGGCATCACGGATAAATAGTGTATAATAATTCAAGTAGCCTGTCATTGTTTGGCCTTGATCCGTGAGGCGTACTAGGTCACTGTGTGGGCCTTTTATATTTTTATGTCACTGTGTGGCCTTCAGCCCGCCAACTAAAGTGCGGGAGGACAATGACAATTCCTGCGGTAACCAATGACTGGTCATGCAGGCTGCAAACATGAGATGTAAGGTAATTGTTTTCCTGCTAGACCATGCCCTTATATTAAGCCACACCCCTTTTACAAATAAACCATGCCCCCTTTTACAGCGCGCGCAATTTCTTCTATGACGTGTTAATTTTTTTTTTTTTTGGGGGGGGGGCGCATTTTTATTCCTTTGCCCTGGGAGCTAAATTGTCTAGAAACGGCCCTGGGTATAGTGTACATTTCAAACCCCCAGGGGTTTCACCAATTTTGATACAAGTGGGCAGTGAAAATGAAAAATTACATTTTTTTACACAAAAATGCAGTTCTGGCTCAAAATTTTTCATTTTCAGAAGGTATGAAGGAGAAAAAGCACCCCAAAATCTGTGCCCCAATTTCTCCCGAGTACGGCAATGCCTCACATGTGACCAAAAAATACCATTTGGGTGCATGGCAGGACTCAGAAGGGAAGGAGTGATTTTTGGATTTTGCAGCTCAGATTCTGGTGGAATGTTGGTGGGTGCTATGTCGCATTAGCAAGACCCCCCAAGCACCAATACAGTGGAACCCCCCCACAAGTGACCCCATTTTGCAAACTACACCCCTCAGGGAATTCATCTAGGGGTATAGTGTACATTTCAAACCCCCAGGGGTTTCACCAATTTTGATACAAGTGGGCAGTGAAAATGAAAAATGACATTTTTTTACACAAAAATGCAGTTCTGGCTCAAAATTTTTCATTTTCAGAAGGTATGAAGGAGAAAAAGCACCCCAAAATCTGTGCCCCAATTTCTCCCGAGTACGGCAATGCCTCACATGTGACCAAAAAATACCAGTTGGGTGCATGGCAGGACTCAGAAGGGAAGGAGTGATTTTTGGATTTTGCAGCACAGATTTTGGTGGAATGAATGGTGGGTGCTATGTTGCACCAATACAGTGGAACCCCCCCACAAGTCACCCCATTTTGCAAAGTACACCCCTCAGGGAATTCATCTAGGGGTATAGTGTACATTTCAAACCCCCAGGGGTTTCACCAATTTTGATACAAGTGGGCAGTGAAAATGAAAAATTACATTTTTTTACACAAAAATGCAGTTCTGGCTCAAAATTTTTCATTTTCAGAAGGTATGAAGGAGAAAAAGCACCCCAAAATATGTGCCCCAATTTCTCCCGAGTACGGCAATGCCTCACATGTGACCAAAAAATACCAGTTGGGTGCATGGCAGGACTCAGAAGGGAAGGAGTGATTTTTGGATTTTGCAGCTCAGATTCTGGTTGAATTTTGGTGGGTGCTATGTCGCATTAGCAAGACCCCCCAAGCACCAATACAGTGGAACCCCCCCACAAGTGACCCCATTTTGCAAACTACACCCCTCAGGGAATTCATCTAGGGGTATAGTGTACATTTCAAACCCCCAGGGGTTTCACCAATTTTGATACAAGTGGGCAGTGAAAATGAAAAATTACATTTTTTTACACAAAAATGCAGTTCTGGCTCAAAATTTTTCATTTTCAGAAGGTATGAAGGAGAAAAAGCACCCCAAAATCTGTGCCCCAATTTCTCCCGAGTACGGCAATGCCTCACATGTGACCAAAAAATACCATTTGGGTGCATGGCAGGACTCAGAAGGGAAGGAGTGATTTTTGGATTTTGCAGCTCAGATTCTGGTGGAATTTTGGTGGGTGCTATGTCGCATTAGCAAGACCCCCCAAGCACCAATACAGTGGAACCCCCCCACAAGTGACCCCATTTTGCAAACTACACCCCTCAGGGAATTCATCTAGGGGTATAGTGTACATTTCAAACCCCCAGGGGTTTCACCAATTTTGATACAAGTGGGCAGTGAAAATGAAAAATTACATTTTTTTACACAAAAATGCAGTTCTGGCTCAAAATTTTTCATTTTCAGAAGGTATGAAGGAGAAAAAGCACCCCAAAATATGTGCCCCAATTTCTCCCGAGTACGGCAATGCCTCACATGTGACCAAAAAATACCAGTTGGGTGCATGGCAGGACTCAGAAGGGAAGGAGTGATTTTTGGATTTTGCAGCTCAGATTCTGGTTGAATTTTGGTGGGTGCTATGTCGCATTAGCAAGACCCCCCAAGCACCAATACAGTGGAACCCCCCCACAAGTGACCCCATTTTGCAAACTACACCCCTCAGGGAATTCATCTAGGGGTATAGTGTACATTTCAAACCCCCAGGGGTTTCACCAATTTTGATACAAGTGGGCAGTGAAAATGAAAAATTACATTTTTTTACACAAAAATGCAGTTCTGGCTCAAAATTTTTCATTTTCAGAAGGTATGAAGGAGAAAAAGCACCCCAAAATCTGTGCCCCAATTTCTCCCGAGTACGGCAATGCCTCACATGTGACCAAAAAATACCATTTGGGTGCATGGCAGGACTCAGAAGGGAAGGAGTGATTTTTGGATTTTGCAGCTCAGATTCTGGTGGAATTTTGGTGGGTGCTATGTCGCATTAGCAAGACCCCCCAAGCACCAATACAGTGGAACCCCCCCACAAGTGACCCCATTTTGCAAACTACACCCCTCAGGGAATTCATCTAGGGGTATAGTGTATATTTCAAACCCCCAGGGGTTTCACCAATTTTGATACAAGTGGGCAGTGAAAATGAAAAATTACATTTTTTTACACAAAAATGCAGTTCTGGCTCAAAATTTTTCATTTTCAGAAGGTATGAAGGAGAAAAAGCACCCCAAAATATGTGCCCCAATTTCTCCCGAGTACGGCAATGCCTCACATGTGACCAAAAAATACCAGTTGGGTGCATGGCAGGACTCAGAAGGGAAGGAGTGATTTTTGGATTTTGCAGCACAGATTTTGGTGGAATGAATGGTGGGTGCTATGTTGCACCAATACAGTGGAACCCCCCCACAAGTCACCCCATTTTGCAAAGTACACCCCTCAGGGAATTCATCTAGGGGTATAGTGTACATTTCAAACCCCCAGGGGTTTCACCAATTTTGATAAAAGTGGGCAGTGAAAATGAAAAATTACATTTTTTTACACAAAAATGCAGTTCTGGCTCAAAATTTTTCATTTTCAGAAGGTATGAAGGAGAAAAAGCACCCCAAAATATGTGCCCCAATTTCTCCCGAGTACGGCAATGCCTCATGTGTGACCAAAAAGTGGCAGGACTCAGAAGGGAAGGAGTGATATTTGGATTTTGCAGCACAAATTCTGGTGGAATGATGGTGGGTGCTATGTCGCATTAGCAAGACCCCCAAAGCACCAATACAGTGGAACCCCCCCACAAGTGACCCCATTTTGCAAACTACACCCCTCAGGGAATTCATCTAGGGGTATAGTGTACATTTCAAACCCCCAGGGGTTTCACCAATTTTGATACAAGTGGGCAGTGAAAATGAAAAATTACATTTTTTTACACAAAAATGCAGTTCTGGCTCAAAATTTTTCATTTTCAGAAGGTATGAAGGAGAAAAAGCACCCCAAAATATGTGCCCCAATTTCTCCCGAGTACGGCAATGCCTCACATGTGACCAAAAAATACCAGTTGGGTGCATGGCAGGACTCAGAAGGGAAGGAGTGATTTTTGGATTTTGCAGCTCAGATTCTGGTGGAATGAATGGTGGGTGCTATGTGGCATTAGCAAGACCCCCGAAGCACGGTGAAATTATGAACCTAATAATCCATAGATGTGTGGTATATTTTAAAACACTCCTTTATACATAGGCCGGGTTTGTCGGGGCAAGTGTCACACTGGAAAATAGTTTGCTTTCTTATTCCCTTTTTATAGCAAACTTTGCACCTTTTTTGTGTCCTGCCCTTTTTTCCAGTGGAGGGGATTTCATCAGGAAAATGCTGCCCTGGTACAATACGGGGGCCAGTACTAGAAGTACTGGGGCCCTCTGCCTGCTGGTTCCCAAATATTAGGCCCTTTATGACTTCCTCTTGAAAGTGCATAAATGTCCCCCTCTGGCCGGTAGAACGGAATAGCACGTAAGCGTTATACAGTGCCATCTGGATGATATACACGGCCACCTTCTTGTACCAGATTTTTGTTTTCCGCAGGGCACTGTACGGCTTCAGTACCTGATCTGAAAGATCCACTCCGCCCATGTACCTATTGTAATCCAGGATACAATTAGGTTTTGAGGTGTGGGTACTGGTACCTCGTACAGGGACGGAGGTGGTACTGTCTCCGTGAATTGTTGTCAGTATAAGGACATCCCTCTTGTCCTTATATTTGACCAACAACATATTTTCGGTGCATATTCCCTGCTTTCACCCCTTCTCATTACTTGGGCAATGTGCGTTTTTGGGAGGCCTCTTTGGTTCTTGCGCACAGTACCGCAAGCTGCTGTACCTCTTGAACCAAGGGCCTTAAACAGGGGGATGCTGGTGTAAAAGTTATCCACATAGAGGTGATAACCTTTATCCAGGAAGGGGTGCACTAAATCCCAGACAATTTTTCCACTAACACCTACGAGGGAGGGGGGGCATTCTGGCGGTTCAATTCTTGAATCCTTCTCTTCATATACCCTAAACCTGTGAGTGTACCCTGAGGTGCTTTCACACAGCTTATACATTTTTATGCCATACCTTGCCCTCTTACTGGGAAGGTACTGGCGGAATTTAACCCTTCCTTTAAAATGTATAAGGGACTCGTCTATGCAAATGAATTTATCTGGGATGTACATGTCTTCAAATTTGGCACTGAAATGATCAATGACCGGCCTGACTTTGAATAGCCGGTCAAAGGTGGGATCATCTCTGGGTGGGCACTGTGCATTATCGTTGTAATGCAAAAATTTAAGGATCGTCTCAAATCGAGCCCGGGGCATGGCCATACGGTAAAATGGGGTGCTGTACAGAACATCTGTACTCCAATATTGCCTAATTTCTGGCTTTTTTACTATGCCCATATGAAACACCAGACCCCAAAACGTCATCATCTCTACTGCATCTACAGGGGTCCACCTAGCAAATGATGACGTGGGGTTTTGAGCAATAAACTGCTGGGCATATAAATTAGTTTGGTCCACCATTAAATTTATAAAATCATCAGAGAAAAATAATTTGAAAAAGTCAATTTCTCTGAGACCTGTGGAATCAAATTGGATTCCTGGCATGGCCAAAAACTCAGGAACCTGGGGCTCAAAATTGTCTGGTGGTGGGGTCCATACGAGATCAATTATTGGGGGGGGGGGGTCTCAGCTGCTCTACGGGGGCGTCTTTGAGGGGGTCCCTCATCACCAGAGGAGGAAGAGGAGCTTAAGGCGAATCCTTCAAATTCCCCGCTTGCATCACTGGCTGTGTCAGAGTCAGAAGCAAGCATGGCATATGCCTCCTCCGCTGAATACATTCTTCTGGATGACTGGGATGACATTTGGGATGACATTTGGGATGCCATTTTTATTTTTGTGTTACTGGTAGTGAAATGTTTCAACACGTGTATAGTGTAGGGGGGGGTACAAACTTTATTTCAACCCGGGGGTATGTAGTGTGTAGTGTGTATGTAGTGCAGAAAAAAAAAATACTTTATACAAAAAAAAAAAATTGAAGGGGTTAAAAAAAAAAATTGAAGGGGTTAAAAAAAAAAATTGAAGGGGTTAAAAAAAAAAAAAAAGGTCCTGCGCCAAAAATTGAGCACAGATGTTGGTCAGTAACGTCCGTCACTGAACAGCGCTCAAAGGCAACAGGAATTTGATAAAAAAAAAAAAAAAAAATAGATCAACCCTGTGCCGAAAAAGATGATCAGTGATGTACGTCACTGATCAGCGCACAGCGGCCACAGGACACCCACAAAATCACAGTGTGTGTAAAAAAAAAATTAAAAAAAGACCCCACAGCACACACAAAAAAAAAAAAGGTGATCAGTGATGCGACACTGATTACCAGTGAGGGGCAGCAGGTGCACAACCTTTGGTGCAACTGACAGTGCAACTGGCAGGTATATATAAAAAAAAAAAAACCTCTGCACCCCCAAAAAGTTGCTGATCACCTCAGATATAGTGATCAGCACAAAAGGCGGGGGCAGCAGACACAAAATTTAGCACTCTCTATCACTCTCTGTTACTATCTCTCTCTATCTCTCTATCTCTCACTATCTAACACTCTATGACACTGCAGCAGCAGCAGTGACAGGTATATATATATATAAAAAAAACCTGCGCCCCCAAAAAGTTGCTGATCAGTTAATTTATACTGATCAGCACAAAAGGGGGGGCAGCAGTCAGTTATATAAAAAATATATAGCACAATCTGTCACTATCTCTATCTCTCTCTCTCTATCTCTCTCTATCTCTCTATCTATAACTATTACACTGCAGCAGCACAAAATATAGCACTCTCTGTCACTAGGCCTCTCTATCTCTCTCTCTCTATCTCTCTCTATATCTCTCTATCTCTCTCTATCTCTCTATCTCTCTCTATCTCTCTCTATCTCTCTCTATCTCTCTCTATAACTATATCACACTGCAGCAGCACAAAATATAGCACTCTCTGACACTATCTCTCTCTATCTCTCTCTCTATCTCTCTCTATCTAACTAACGCTATTACACTGCAGCACAGGAAGTCACAAGTAACAGGATCCAGGAAGCATCCAGCACACTACAAGCAGTGATGAAGCAGGCAAGATATTTGCAAGGATCAGGTAAGTATTTTGCAAGGTTCTGGTCAGTAAATGGCGACAGCTGGGCACGGTGACCGCACTGCACGCTATTCCAGACCGGAATGGCGTCTGCAGTGCAGTCACCGTTAGTCCGACGGACCAATCACGGCCTTTGGGGGCGGGCGGGGTGAGGTGGGTGACACCAGTGTCACCCTTACACCCCGCGGTGATTGGTGCTGTACTTTACAGCACCAATCACCTCCGATCCCGTGTCACCGGCGAACGTTATTCGCCGGTGACACAGGAAAACGCTGTAATTGGCTGTTCACACTGAACAGCCAATCACAGCGATCGCCGACGGGGGGGCGGCATCGCAGCCCCCCCGGGGCATGCACGGACATGTCTGCTGTCAGGGACAGCAGACATGTTGAAACTGTCACCGCGTCTATAGACGCGGTGACAGTTAAATGCCATGACGTACATTTACGCCATGTGTCGGGAAGTACTTCCCGACCATGACGTAAATGTACGTCAATTGTCGGGAAGGGGTTAAGAAATAACGAGCGCTATCCGCCGGGCTATGCGGAAGCGCTTCTGTTGTGAAAACACTGGCAGCACGCTGATTGGCTGAGATCAGCGTGCGCCGTGCTGCCAGTGTTTTCACAACAGAGGCGCTTCCGCATAGCCCGGCGGATAGCGCTCGTTATTTCTAATGGACTGCAGGGACCCCCGCTGCCTCCGCCGCCAGATTTAAATACACAGCGCCGCAGGACAGGTACCCGGGCGGCATGGGGGGGGGGGGGGGGGGCAAAATGCCGCCCTCCAGTGGCCGGCGCCCTAGGCAAATGCCTAGATTTGCCTAGTGGTGGTACCCTGGTGGTAAAGCGAGCAACATTCAACAACATGCAAATGGATCCCCATGCAAATAAAGAAGATTTACCAAAAGACATTATTAATCATAAACTTGGGAAGTTTATGCGTAAAGGTAAAACAGTTTAGATTACACTAATAAACGTACAAAGTATTGCAAAGTATAAAGCCCCATACACGGGGTACGGTCATTAGGTTGACAAGCATTGGGTCAACAAGCATTGGGTCGACACCATTAGGTTGACATGCAGGAAGGTTGACATGGGTCTAGGTTGACATAGGTCTAGGTCAACATGAGTCTAGGTCTACAGGTCATTAGGTCGACACAAGCATTAGGTTGACATGGGCAAGGTCGACAGTCAAAAGGTTGACATGGGGGTTTTCACTGTTTTGGAGCCAACATGTGCCAACAGGTGGTATTTCATGCCCTACCATCCAGTAGGGTGTGGTGGGACAATAAAATAGTGTGGCGAGCGTAGCGAGGCACCGCGCCCGAAGCATGGTGAGTGCAGCCAGCCATGCGAGGGGACACCGTGCTACGTTTCAATGTCCATGTTGACTGTGTCGACACTCGGGTAAAAAAACTGTGAAAAACTCCATGTTGAGCTTTTGACCGTCAACCTTGCCCATGTCGACATAATGCTTGTGTTGACCTAATGACCCGTCGACCTAGACCCATGTCGACCTAGAACAATGTTGATCTTTCTGAATGTCGACCTAATGGTGTCAACCCAATGCTTGTTGACCAACTTCTTGTAGACCTAATGATCCATACCCCCATACACAATAGGCTATGCTGCCCAGGGCCGTTATAGATAACAATATCGGGTATGGTTTGCTGATATTTGGTGAACATACTGAATGATATCAGTAAACAATATCGTTCAGTGACGTCACCAGGACCCACTGAAAATGCTGGTCATTTGGAGGTATAAAACCAATATTGGAAAAATAAATTTTTTATTATAATACTATAAACAGTGATTTAGTATGAACCTACTTCCACATAATAGCAGCAGTAAAGGAGAGTCCGTTCCTATTTATGCCCAGCAGTGAATAATGGTAATAGTTACCGCCCCTTAATTGTGCAGATATGGGTCCCAAACAGTCCAAGTGGTCGGTCCAGTGATGGCAAAAATCACCGATCCCACTGGATGAGGTGTAGGAAGGATGTCGACAAATGATGGAATATTGTATCCTTGGTCTTCCAATGGAAATGAAGCGGTCGCCTCTTAGGATCCAAGCGTCCCAAATAAATGTGGTGGGGGTCAATAAGAGGTCCAGGCACTGCTGCTACCTACTATGCAATAAACAACTTTTGGATTGAAGTCCATCAGGACCTCTAATTGACCCCCACCGCATTTATTTGGGACACTTGGATTCTAAGAGGCGACCGCTTTTATACCCAATTGTGTAATCTTAATTATTGCTTATAAAAAATGATATGTAAAGATCATCCAGTTATCTAAGAAACTTTTTTCAAAATTTATTAGCGCTGCAGTTCTGTTTTTTCTCTGATCCAATATTTATAGGCCTAACTAACCTATTTGTAGCAGCTGCTGAGAAAACACTTTTTGCAAGCGCCCCCAGTTCCGTCCCCCAAAAAGGGTAGGTCCATATTTTCTTTCCATTTGTACCATTTCAGGAAGTCTCCTGCAGAATTCAGTAGGGTAGGCATCAATGCCATAAATGGAGGAGCCGTGTGCTGCTTTCTCTTTGGCTGGCAATATTGGACATGTGGAGCACACTGCAGCCAACAGTAGGAGATGGTGATTACACAGCAGAGACTCTATGTAGCTGAAACCTCCATAAGTGTACCTTTCAGCTTAGCACTTGTGGTATGAAGTTGTATGTTAACGAGCAATATATATAGCAGTTTAACCCCTTCAGTGGTGGGATTTTTTGGGGGAGCGTTCCCCACTGGGTGAGTTTTTTATGGAGAGCGCTCCCTTAAACAAAAACCACCATTGCCTCCCTGGGTCCGGGCAGCGCCGCTGCACTGTCAATCAGCTGCTGCCCGGACCTGGGCCCCCGCACCGCGTCCCTGTCCCCGGCAGCTGGCTTGTCATAAGCCGGTGCCGGGGACTTCGATACAAAACCGGAGGGGAGGGGGGAGGAGGGGCCCCAGAGGGGAGGGAGCCGGCTGTAAACAGTGGCAATCCCGAGAATTTTCGGGCTTGCCAGACTGGACACTGAGGCACAGCCCGGAAAATTCTCGGGATTGCCACTGAAGGGGTTAATAATATATGGTTATAATCCATCTATTTAAGTGTATGATTATATCTGCAGGAACAATTGGAAACTGGAAAAACATATTTACTGTGGCACAGAGCAAAGCCGTTGATAAAATATTTAAGGAGAAAATGAGTGACGTACCCCTAACCTTTACCTGGGACATTGCTGAAGAAAAGTGAATGGTGCATTACAACTGATGGAGATGGATTTTACTACTTTATACCATGATAGCGGAATATGCTTATGTTTGTTCATGGCAGTCCAGAAGATAATTGAAAAGATGCAATATTGGAAAACTATTGACCTCTCATGATTTGACTACTGTACTAATAAAACTTATTTAAAAATATTAGAAAAGCAATGACTATTTTTCACTTTTACTTCACATACTGTAGGGCACATGCCAACATCTACAGATAGCGCCGCTCATCTAGCACCGGGGCACACCAGACCACCCCCGCTGGCGAGCGGATGCTACATCTGACTGGGATGCGCAAGAGCATGCGGTGCACTTCAAAATGTGTCCATGTCGACTACAGTATGTCGACATTCCGGTAAAAAAAACTGTGAAAAACCCCATGTCGCCCCATGTTGACTGTCTACCTTGCCCATGTTGATCTAACGCTTTTGCTGACCTAATGTCCTGTCGACCTAGACCCATGTCGACCTTGACACCTTGAGATTGACCCATGTCGACCTAGACCCATGTAGACCTTGCTGCCTGTCGATCTAGTGGTGTCGACCCAATGCTTTTCAACCTAGTTGGTGTAGACCTAACAACCCACACCCCTACGGAGAGGGGCAGGCACATTATTTTATACTCTATAATATAAGGAAGGGGCGGCACATCATAGCATATACTATTAGGAAGCACATTGTATTCTATGGAGATGCACAGAGAAGAAACAAGATGATTATATGTATCTGTGTGTGTGTGTGTGGGGGGGGGGGGGGGGTAATAGTGTTGTACCTATGGGCAGTCCGACTCCTAAATCTACTTATGGCGCTCCCAGAGTCATTTCTTGTAAGTGGAATAGACAAAGGAGCTAGGAACACTGTTTTATTAAAACATAATATTTATTTAAAAAAAAACTTAAATATAGTAAGGGATAGGCTTTATTATAAGCATCCACATGGGGCATGTTGCGTGGGGCTTCAAAGTTTCTCTGCAAGAAAATATGAAGTACAGTATAAACAATAATAGACAAGATAAAGTATAAAACATATGGTAAAATTTTGTTTTTCCGCAGTATTATGTACATTTAGTAGTTTTGGTCCCTTGTATGGGTATATCCAAGCGCCCAAGATGGCTGCCTCACACTTTACATGCTCCTGAACATCTCTACAAAACAGCTTAAATTCTATACAGCAGACTTAAGAATCATCAAAAATATCCAGGGACTTACCTTTAACTTGTACTTCACTACATGGATGTCTCTTCAGAACAAACGGATTGCACTCCTGCACTGAGATGCACACTGGATTGGATTTAAACCCCTGCCCCTTCTACAAGGACTGGCTTTACATCTTCAGGGAACATCACAGAACAAGGTACTGGAAAAACTAAACTATCTCTATCAAGGTCCCCCATTGACATCAGTTACCTATGCTTTCCGTCCAGTTACATATGTTTCTTTGTTCAGAAATGAACTCTGATCCTTTCCCTTAAAAAGAATCTGAAATAAAATACCCCCAGCCCCTGGATTCCACAATCACACAGGGCCCAGTTTATTCCCAAGAGACATGTTATCTCTACAAAGAACATACACTTCAAAAGCCTCACACTGGGATTTCACACCTTCATTGGGATTGTCTTGTAACACCTCTCCAGAAGCCTGCTTTGTTCCCAAATAACTTGTGTGACTAAATCACTAAATCAGCAACTGAAAAGGAAAGTTACTTGTAGTTTATTTAATGAATACCTGTCCAAAATACATCTTTGTACAAGAAAGAAACAACCTAATACAGCAATAACCTGGAGCTACATAGACTTGAGCAAAAGTGTTTTCAACATACTGGATACCACAAATATGGCGCCGCAGAAGGCTGCCTTGGAGCTGTGCAGCTCAACCAAACTATATGTCTCCCCTTGTCTCCCCCTGTCCTTGTCCTCATTCACTACCCCCTTGAGTGTGGTGGCCCTGCCAAGTGTGGTGACGAAGCACAGCAGAGAAGCCCTTCTGAAATGGAGCTCACCCCTGGAGCAGACCACCCGTATGGGCCTGACGGAGCGGGAGGTGGGCAGATTGGCAGCCCTCACAGTCCACACTGCCCTTGCTGCCCTGTGCAGAAAGGATGCAGCAAAGTTGTTGCCAGCAGGGAAGTCTGGCATGGTCGAATGGTGCAGTAACCGCAATAGGGGCTGCCGGGCCGGAGTCGCTGTCAGGTGGAAACGCAGAGGCCATAGATCTGCCCTCCCAGCAATCATGCTATCAAACACGAGATCTCTCGCGAACAAGATGGATGAGCTGTCTCTGCTAATACAAGATGCAAGGTCGGTCACTGCAAGATCCTCCATCGTATGCTTCACAGAAACCTGGCTGGAAGACCATATTGCTGAATCCTCAGTGACTCTGTCAGGCTTCGGCCTCTTCAGGGCCGACCGCGACAAAGAGCTCTCGGGCAAATCCAAAGGAGGGGGCATCTGTCTGTACATTAACGACAGGTGGTGCACAGACATAAAGTCCCTGGGCAAGTCATGCAGCCCCCAACTAGAGACTCTTACCATCAAATGCAAACCTTTCTACTCCCCTCGGGAAATTGCATCTATTATCCTAGTAGGAGTATACATCCCCCCACAACCAAGTCCAACAGAAGCCCAACTTCAGCTGGCCACTCTGATAACGGACACCGAACTTAGACACCCAGACTCGCTGCTCATTGTGCTTGGTGACTTCAACTGTGCCAACCTAAACCAGGAGCTCCCAAAATACACCCAGCAGGTCACATGCCACACAAGAGAGGGGCGAACGCTAGACCACTGCTACACCACCATAAAGTCTGCATACCGATCCATACCCCATGCAGCACTGGGTCTCTCCGACCACTGCATAGTCCACCTTCTTCCAACATATATCCAAAAGCTAAAGTCTGCTAAGCCTGTTACCAAGTCTGTCAAAAACTGGTCAATCGAGGCAAAAACAAAGCTTCAGGCCTGCTTCGACTGCACTGACTGGATGGTGTTCGAAGCCTCTGCCTCTGACATAGATGAACTAGCGGATGCAGTCACATCCTACATCAGCTTCTGCGAGGACTTATGTGTACCAACCAAGCAAATCCGATCTTTTAACAACAACAAGCCATGGTTTGGTAGCCAGCTCAGGAAACTCCGCCGAACCAAGGAGGAGGCATACAGCAGCGGGGACAGGACACAGTACAAAGAAGCCAGGAACTCCTTGACTCGGGGTATCAAACTCGCAAAAAGGGAATATACAAACAAGCTGACACACAACCTCACAGCAAAGGACCCTGCGGCAGTATGGAAGGGCATGCAAAACATAACAAATTACAAGAAAGCCCAAACACAGTCTGAAACCAGCCATGAACTTGCAGAAGACCTGAACAAGTTCTACTGCAGATTTGAGCAGGCCGTACCTCCCCCACTCCCTCCCAAAGACCACCACACCCAGGCCCTCCACTTGGACCAAGGCGAGGTAGAAGCAGTACTCAAAAGAATAAAACCTAAGAAGGCTGCAGGACCGGATGGTGTGTCGCCATCCAGCCTTAGGACCTGTGCAGCTCAGCTCGCCCCCATCTTCACAACGATATTCAACTCCTCCCTGGACTTGTGCAAGGTTCCTGCCTGCTTCAAACGCTCTATAATCGTCCAGGTCCCTAAGAAAACACCCACGAAGGACCAAAATGACTTCAGGCCAATTGCACTAACCTCAGTGGCCATGAAAGCATTTGAAAGACTAGTACTGAAGCACCTGAAAGAAGTGACAAACTCTCACCTTGACCCCATGCAGTTTGCCTACCGGGCGAACAGAAGTGTAGAGGATGCGGTCAACCTCGGGCTGCACCATATTTTACAACACCTCGACCACCAAGGCACCTATGCAAGAGTCCTATTCGTGGACTTCAGCTCAGCATTTAATACTATCGTTCCCAGCATCCTGCAGCCAAAACTCCTCTCCTTAGGAGTCCCAGGATCAACATGCTTATGGATAGTGGACTTTCTAACAGCAAGGGAACAGGTGGTCAAAGCCGGCGCCTTCTCGTCCAGCACACGAACAATCAGTACTGGAGCCCCCCAAGGATGCGTCCTCTCCCCTCTGCTCTTCTCTCTCTACACGAATGACTGCACCTCATCTGAGCAGTCAGTGAAAATCATCAAATTCGCAGATGACACCACTATCATCGGCCTAATCAAGGATGGTGACGAGACCGCGTACAGGCATGCAGTGGAGAAGCTGACACAGTGGTGCAGCAGCAACAACCTCAATCTAAACCCCACCAAAACAGTTGAGATGGTGGTCGACTACAGGAAAAAACCAAATGCACTAGCCCCGCTAACAATAGCCAACGCAGCGGTGTCGCGGGTTGATTCCTTCAAATTCCTAGGGACAACCATGTCCAGTGACCTAAGATGGGGATTAAACATAACCACAAACATCAAAAAGGCCCAACAGCGCCTGTTCTTCCTGAGGCAACTCAGGAAATTCAACATCCCACAGGAGCTGCTGTGCGTATTCTACACCGCCATCGTGGAGTCTGTCTTATGTTCCTCGATCACAATCTGGTACGGTGGCGCAAGCGAGAACGACAAACAAAAACTGCAGAGGGTAGTGAAGACTGCGGAAAGGATCATAGGGACCGACCTCCCCCCGATAAGGGATCTGTTCTCATCCAGGGTCAGGAAACGTGCTGAGAAGATCGCAAACGACAAGCTGCATCCTGGTCACAACTTGTTCGACATCCTACCATCCAGAAGACGGTTCAGGTCCATCCCCGTCAAAACGTCCAGATCAGCAAGAAGCTTCTTTCCGTTAGCCGTCCATCACCTGAACAATCCAATCAAAGCGAATGCAATCCCAATATCAACAGCCAAACAACGTGTCCCTACTTTGCGAACTGACCACCATAGTCGTAGCTAGAAATTAAATGCTTGCAATGTCTTTATGTAATATATGTAATGTCTCCCTCCCCCCCTTTTCATCCCTGCTTGATGCTGCACTGTAATCCTCAAAAAATTCCTAGTGTGCGCAAGCACACATGGCCAATAAAGTTGATTCTATTCTATACAGTATGTAGATAAAGGTATAACTAAGAATAATGATTCAATCTCCACATGTCCTTGTAAGTACCATTGTAATGTGCTATTATAATGCAGACAATAGAATGGTCAAAGTTCATGGTTAAGGTAACATCTGTGTTACTGATTATTACGGCCTTTTGGCTAAGATCAAGTGTAGTATCTGTTCTTATCAGTTGGTATGGACTGGCCTCTGGCAGAGAATAGAGAAAGGTGGGACTGAGTAGCTGCTCTGATGGGCGGAGGGTGTGGGACCCCTCTGTTTTTTCCCGGGAGTAGTGAAAAGTCTCACTAAGTATCTTCACCTCTGCCAGTGGTAGGAGGCTCCGTAAACCCACTGGTAGGAGGGGGGGAGAAACACTGGGCCTAGTAGTTTGACTCTCTTGACGGGGTTTGTAGCCCCCGAAGGATGAGTCAGCGAAAGGCTCAGTCTAGTATCCAATCCCAGGGAGCGGAGAAAGGTTGGGACTGAGTAGATGGCTCCTGTTCCAGAGGTTCGTAGCCTCTGATGGGGAGACCGCGAAAGGCCCAGCTTAGTACCTTAACCCTGGGAGCGGAGAAACACTGGGACTGAGTAGATTGCTCTTCCGGAGGGGGTGCAGCCCCTAAGGGAGTCTTTCGAAAGGCCCAGTGGAGTACCCATTCCCATGCCAGGGGCTGGAAAGTGCCTGCTGCTGAGACGGAGAAACACTTGGTCGGACGCTGACTGGCTGGCTGCCTGGAGTCCGAGGCTGCACTGTGCCCCCGGGGAAACTCGGGGGTGCCGGACATGCACGGGTGATCCCAAGTCACCTTGCACGAATGGCACTTGCACTGCGCACTTCCCTTTAGGTTAGCGCTTCACGTCCTTACCCTGTCCTTTTGGATGGGGTAGGACAATTTTTCACCCCCCCCCCCGGCCTTCTGGCTAGGGCCTTATTCTTTTCTTTTTATGATTTGCACGTTTTGCACTTCACGTTTTTCGTTAGTTTGTCACGTTTTTTCATTTGGGTAGTGCGGCTGTCCCTAACAGGCCTTCCGTTCCCCAAACGTGACTGGGACTCTTCACCTTTTGGGGAGAGTCCCGGTTCCCTCGAGGGCAACCCCGAGCCGCAAGGCGGAGGGAAGCCTAAGCGGGTCTCTCCAAACCTTCGGGTGCGGAGGACCCACCGTCCGAAACCCTTCCGGGGGTGGAGGAAACGCGGGTCCCTCTGAGCTTCGGCGAAGAGGACCCACCGATCCCTTTTTTCCCTTCCTCGGCCTTATGGTTGAGGGGGGTCAGGGGAACCATGGGGCCTTTCTCCTTTGGGAGAGGGCCCACACGTTCGTACGGCTGCCCCCTGTGCACGCGTTTAGTCACGTCACTGGTGGTGGTGGGAGCACACCTCGGGCTCCCTGAGTTTCTTCAAACTCAAACTGATTATTACATACATAGAATAGAAAATTAATTTTCAGACGCTAATAACAATCTATAATCTATAATTAGCAATATAATTCCTTTCTCGCTTTTAAATACTGATGCTTTTATATGGAAATTACATTAGAATAATAATTGTGTAAAGTGTATATATAATGTATAATATGTAAGTAATTGTGAAGCTTTCCCACTGCAGCTCAAAAACGGTAAATTGCCAATTTTTCAGTGCAAAATACCGTTTAAGGCTGCAGTGGGAAAGCGCCAGAGTTGAAATACCGTTTAAAGTTAAATGGTATTTCAACCCATTTTAAAAGCAGAGTCCTACACGCTAAAATAACGTTTTTGAGGCAGTGGGAATGCCTCTTAAACGTTATTTAGTGATAACAACAGGCTACAATTCAGTGATAGGCTGTTGCCTGTGTTCTGACCCTCCCCACAACCAGGAAGTTTGTGGGGAGAAGATTGTAGAAGAGTGCACACGTTTTTGGAGCATTGCTGGTGATATTTAATTAATCAAACAGCAGAATGCATACCTCCCAACTTCTGTCCGTATGCGAGCGCCCGAAAAGGGGGCGGGGCATATGCAAATGAGGGCGCGGCTTATGCTAATTAGCCGCGACCTCATTTTCATACGAGAATAGACGCTGTGCGCATGCGCACAGCGTCTATTCTACTAGATTGGGGGTCTCCCAACTGTCACCCCCCCCGCAGCGGGACAATGCCTGCCGCGGGTGGGACAGCGGGACAGGACCCGAAAATCGGGACTGTCCCTCTAAAATCGTGACAGTTGGGAGGTATGGAATGTAAGGAGCTTCAAGACCCTCTCAAATGCTGAATCAATCAGCATTACAGCAGAAACAATGGCAAAATCCACAGAGACATGTGCTCTGCCAGCCATGGTGATTGTAGGGATGGCCATCGACCCCCGATGATTCGAAATCATTGATGGTTCATGGCCGATGTCGAATACTTTAGCCATCGATGGGGGAGAACCAGATGGTTTCCCTCCATCGATGGAACAGCAAAACGATGTTTTGCTTTTAGTTTTAGTTTTTTAAGTGCCGGGACACAGAGCATAGCTCTGCCCCCCCCCCCGCGAAGCCCCACCCCCGTGTTTTGATTGGCCCACAGGCCAATCAAACAAACATAATGGATGACCATCGATATGTAAAAATATCGATGGTCAACCATAGCAAAGTTTAGCACTATCGATGGTCAGTTGCAGAATTGCCATCGATGGCAACCATTGATGACAATGGCAACGATGGCCATCCCTAGGTGATTGCTGCACTAATCCGTCCTGGCCCCTCCCCCTCCTTTTATACTGTGAAAACATCATAGGTGTGTTCCTTTTTAACCCTGAAAAGCCCATTTAAAATGACAGGCACTCATTTCTGCTGTAAAAACGTTTTGAACAGCTTAAACGTTTTACCTGCAATGGGAATGGTACTTAAATGGTATTTAAAACGGTAATCTGCTGCAGTGGGAATGCTAATAACATTTTAAATACCATTTAAGATTACCAGTACTTTAAACGGGTCTGCAGTGGGAAAGCAGCATAATGCCCCTTTCAGACCGCACTTTTAAAACGGTAAATTGCCGTTTTTTTACCGTTTTAAAACGGTAATGTGTGCGGTCTGAAAGGTCCAGTCCCACTTAACCGGTTAGAAAATGCAGTTTTTTCTAACCGGTTAAAATGCAGGGTCCTACCCGTTTCTGAACCGGTATTTTAGCCAAAAAATCGGCTCAGAAACGGTATTTAGGACCCAGCCAATGAGCTGGGTCCTAAATTCAGCACAGTGAATACTTAATGAGCGCTCATTAAGTATTCACAGCACTGGAGCCCCCCCCGCGCGTGTCGACACCCCCCGCGCGCGTGTCGACGCCCCCCGCGCGTGTCGACGCCCCCCGCGTGTCGACCCCCCCCGCGCGTGTCGACGGCCCCCCCGTGTCGACTTACCCCGTGCCGGTATCTCCGTTGTGGTTCCCGGCACTGCAGCTCAGTATGCTCGGAAAGCACTTATGAAAAAAGTGTCTTTCAGAAAATGGCTGCCCCCATACGGAAGACAGTTTTTTTAAACTGGGTTTCCTATGGGGCAGCCATTTTCTGGAAGACACTTTTTTCATAAGTGCTTTCCGAGCATACTGAGCTGCAGTCCACAACGGAGGTACCGGCACGGGGTAAGTCGACACGGGGGGGGGGGGCGCCGACATGCGGGGGGGGGGTGGGGGGGTGGGGGGGGCGTCGACACGCGCGGGGGGCGTCGACATGCGCGGGGGGGGCGTCGACATGCGCTCGGTCGACACGCGAGGGGGGGGGGGAGCTGCACGGAGGGGAGTGCTGAAGGCTGCACTGGCTTTAACCCTGTATTTGGAAAGTTTCCAAAAACGGGTCTGCCAGTGTCAAAAAATCGGCACTTAAACGGTAATATACCGTTTAAGTGCTGCGGTCTGAAAGGGGTTTTATCTGGCAGACCCGTTTTTGGAAACGTTTCCAAATACAGGGTCAAAGCCAGTTATGCGGTCTGAAAGCAGCATTAGATACATATAACACCAATGCAGAAAAACGAAGGTAGTTGCATTGGTGCACTGGAGACAGTGTCGGACTGGCCCGGCGGTGAACCGGGGAAATCCCCGGTGGGCCCTGCCGATTTGTAGCCACGCCCTCTTTGGCATGTGGGCGTGGCTACCCAGTCCCTCACTGTCCGCCGCTGCCGCCGCTTCAGAGGGGAGGGAAGGAGAGCGCTCAGCACAGGGCGCCGCGCATATCTCCTAGCGCCTAGCCCTTCCCCTTCACTCTGTCACTGTCCATGCTGCGGGACCGTGAGACAATCAGAGATCGCGGGCTGGCAGCCAATCAAGAGCCAGCCCGTGAGATATGATTGGCTAACAGGGACATGCATAGAAACAGTGAGGGGGAAGGAGATATGCGCCCTGTGCTGAGCGGCGCGCTCCCCTCCCCTCCCCTCTGAAGCGGCGTGGTAGCGGTGGCATTGGCAGCAGGACTCAGAGACAGCAGGCCAGGGGGACACCGGACTGGGGTGTGAGCAGGAGGACATGTACTGCGCTCCGCCCCACGTCCCCCCACACAGCAGCAGCAGATGGGGAGACAGCAACAATGGTGAGTTGCTGATCGGAATATCTGGCACTGTGGGGCATATGTGTCTCTGGCACTGTCTGTGGGGGATTATCTGGCATTGTGGGGGTATATGTGTCTCTGGCACTATGGGGGCATATCTGGCACTGTGGGGGCATATGTGTCTCTGGCACTGTGGGGGCATATCTGGCACTGTGGGGGCATATGTGTCTCTGGCACTGTGGGGGCATATGTGTCTCTGGCACTGTGGGGGCATATGTGTATCTGGCACTATGGGGGGATATCTGGCACTGTGGGGGCATATGTGTATCTGGCACTATGGGGGGATATCTGGCACTGTGGGGGCATATGTGTATCTGGCACTGTGGGGGCATATCTGGCATTGTGGGGGCATATGTGTCTCTGGCACTGTGGGGGCATATGTGTATCTGGCACTGTGGGGGAATATCTGGCACTGGGGACATCATTGTGCAGTGTAATGGGCATCATGGTATGGGGCGTAATGGGCATTACGGTGTGGGGAGCATTGGGTTATTGCCATCACAGTGTGGGGTGTAATGGGCATCAAGGTGTGCGACATAATGTGTAATTAGCATCACAGTGTGAGGTGTATTGAGTAATTAGCATTGCAGTGTTGGGCGTAATGTGTAACTGGCATCACGGTGTGCAGCATAATGTGTAATTGGCATTACGGCATGTGGCTTTATATGTAATGGGTATTACAAAGTTTGCTAAAATGTGCAATCTGCAGGTACGTAATACAATCATGGTACAGGCCACGCCCCCTTATGATAGACCACACCACTAAATTTTCAAGCATTACGTCTTCTGGATGGTTAGGGAGGGTGTGTGTGTTTGGGCCTTATTCTAGTTCATTCTTTCTAACAAAATCCTTCTTAGATGTACAAAACCATGTGCACTGCAGGTGGGGTAGATGTAACATGTGCAGAGAAATTTAGATTTGTTTGAGTTATATTGTTTCTGTGCAGGGTAAATACTGACTGCTTTATTTTTACACTGCAATATAGATCTCACTTTGAAGTAAAACCCAACCCAAGTCTAACGCTCTCTGCACAAGTTACATCTGCCCCACCTGCAGTGCACATGGTTTTGTCCATATAAGAAGGATTTTGTCATAAAGAGTGAACTAGAATAAGGCCCTGTGTGTGACACTGCGAATTCCTACACCGGGTGACACCAACCCTAGTGACGCCACTGCTCACATTGATGACCACACCTACCAGTGGCTGACCACACCCCTTCAGTGGGCCCCTGCGGCTATATTTCCCTGGTGGGCCCTAAATGCCCCAGTCCGACACTGACTGGAGACCTTATTAAAGATGTTAAAATGTAACCTTTAATATTTTTGTTAAAACTACCCATCATCTAGGTGAACTAGTTAAACAAAATAGATAGTGAAATAAGGAGAAGACCTCTGTCAGAACAGAACGCTGCTGACTATATAATCTCAGAAATGTATTCTTGGCTCATCAGCCCGAACTCAAATGTGTGATACATTTCTGCCTGATATAGATCAGTATAAAGGTCCATAAACACAGAGCGATCTTCGCACTTCTGGGCGAATTTCCCTTGGGCTGGATGACTTTCCATGGCAGGACGCTATGGAAAGCCGACCACTCTGTTGCTCATGTGCTGGTCATGCCAGCAGATGAGTGGCCGGGCCAGCTATGATGTGGGAGAGCGCATCTCCACTCCCCGCTGCCCTGTACACACTGGGCAACTTTCGAGTTCAGGTTACTCGTTTGAGCTGCTTTCAGCTCAAAGTTGTCCAGTGTGTATGGGCCTTTCCTGTGTGGCACTTGTCTTCAACTTGTATCATATCAAATTTTGAGCTCACAAAAGTAACAACATTCTTTTCTTTTCTGAAACAGCAAGTTATTGTACTGTAACGTAAACGCCATACACATTGGACTATTCAGTCTTTTTAAAATCATTTATTAGATCTCAAGCAGTAACAGACTCATGTATAGCTCCTTTTTTGTTTTTTAAATAGACAGAGTTTCTTTCTTATACATCCTATTCACTTGTTCCATATGTCATACAATGTGGATGATAAACGTTTAATATGCAATGGTCAGTGGCGTAGCTAGGTTTTGGGCGCCACCCGCCGTTAATCTGCAGTTAGTGTCACAACTCTGATCCCTGATCCTAATAATTACTTCAGTGGAATAATTGAAATATTTGGGCAGTAATTCAATTGCTTTTCACCAGCATTTTAGCTTGTTATCCCCTGGGGGTAGCAAGCTGAATTGCTTGGCTAAACCTAAACATAATAAGCACGATGTGCACAAAAAATAGATCAAATGAATATCGCCCCACAATCTCCCTTCACTTTAAACTTGATATAATAATAAATACCACCCTACCCCCCCCCCCCCCTTGCATGCTGCAATCCCCGCGCGGCTGCAAATGGATGTTTTGCATAAACATCAATTCGCAGTCTATGGGGCGACACCCACATCATTTAATGGTCGCCGACTATTGAATGATGTAGTGAGTACACGCAAATCTAAGACACTTTCAGCTGTCTTAGTTTTGTGTGTGTTCTGTGGGAGGGCAGGCAGCTGACATCCGGTGGTGTCAGCTGCTCGCCACCGGCACCTGCGTCATTGGGATATTTGTATGAGAATGCCTAGCATTTTCATTGGAACGCCCGTGAAATGCTAGGCTTTCACATACGCATGTGCACATTAAAAAATTGCGCTCCTGTGCAAATTCGCATGGGAACGCATGAATCAGAATCACCCCCATTACGTAGCATTTAGCTAGTGTACTATTTTCATTGAATCATGATTTTGTTTAACTTACTACATGTCGAATAACGTAATGACTGCCATAGGAAAGGAGTGAATTAAACATCCAAGGCTGTGTGTACACTATGGAGCATGTGACTCGGAGCCAATAGGAAAACAGGGGAGGGCAGAGTTAGCTGGGATAATAGGAACAGGGAAGGAGGAGTCTTCCTCTTTTCCCTGTGGAATTTCTGGTGAGTGGAAGCTTTTGTTTTTCCCCTCCCTGACCCTGCTATAGAATATAGCCCTAGGTTTGGTAACTAGCCTTTGATTTATAGACATTGGTATTTAGGTAGACTTTAGCTAACCTTTAGGGACAAGGGGTTATACACTAGCATTGTACACTAGCTTTACACTCAGGATTACAAAACATATGGGGGAGAATTTTGGTTGTTAGTCTGCGTGCCCAGATTGTTCAGTCCAAATTATTAGTCCAACTGTTTAATTGTGTGCCCGCCTGCACCCCTGAACGATGGCATCCGCCCGCAGCGCAGGTCTCAACCACCCGCATTATTTGCTGGGGAGGCCGGGCCTGTCCGCTCACCCTCGCAGCCTACGCAGATTCCCCTGCCTCGTCCCACTGCTGGCAGACAGCGTCCCCCTCCACGCACCTTATCGGGCGGTACTGCGGCAATGGACACATCACCGGTGTCGCTGCCTCACCGCTCCATGTCCTCTCTTACCTCCGTTCCCTGGCCGGATCATGGGAGAAGCGGCGGAAGTCTAGGCCGGTCTGAGCTTCAAAGCCTCAGAGCCATCGCTCTGTTCCCCACGGCGCCCCGCTGCCTCCACGCAATGCCGGTCCATTAGCAAGGCACTGGACAGTGCTGCGGCGACCGACACATCAGCTGTGTCGCCGCGGCACCGCGCATTGTCCCTTCCTACCTATGTCCGCCTGCCGGGTCCCTCTATGGGAGAATCCAGGGCTGCCGTACACACCCGCCCGGGGATGGCGGAAGGAAGGGGGTGAGCACAGGCAATCACGCCGCTGGGGGGGGAGCGGCGGGTTAGGCGCCGGAGGGAGCCAGGCCAGCAGAAGCACCACGGCTCCAACCGGCAAGGCCTCGCAGGGAGCTGGAAGCCACGGTTCAAGGGTCAGCGGGGGGTTGGCACGGGAGAAGCTGCGGGGGGGGGAAGTAATGCCAGCAACAACAACAAACGTAACAGGGGGAGTCGGATCAGCCACTAGAGGGCGCTGACGGCACGCACTCACCTCAGACTCACAGGGAAGGGGTAAGGCAGAGGAATTTGAGGTGGGAATGCGGGGCTCAGAGGCAGGGGAACACTCCAGGTCTTTTCTAAGGTCTGGTAGTGACTCTAGATCAATCCCACCAGCCCCCGCATTGGACCCCTCACTCCTCTCTGTTTTCCTTAAAAGGGGCCCTACATGGCAGGGGTTTTAACACTACTGATGGAGGGATCTTCAGGGGAAAATAGGAAGGAATAGGAAAGCAAAGGTAGAGATTGGAGAAGCAGCGCAAGAGAGCCCTGGCAGGGAAAAGGGGATAACTCGGACTGCCATGCTTTACAGTTATCCGTTGGCCCATCCTGTCTGCCCGATTAACCTGACAGCATGTTTTTAGAGTGTGTGAGGAAACCCAGAGTAACTGCTGGAGGCACACATGACACTGTTATATTTTGCCTCAAAATATCTGCTTCGGGCCTCACCTACATTGGGATATAAGGCAATTTAAAAACAAAAATAATAATAATTCCCCTCAGATGTAGCAGTACACACCCAGGCTTCTAGGCCACATACACAAGCTCTCCTTATAGGGAACTAGACACGCCTTGGGGTGGGGCATGACACGCTGCCTCATAAGGCACCGTGCAAAAATTATTCGACCAACTAGCATCTCCCTGAAACTAGTAGTCAAAGTAGCCTCGTATGTCCCAACCGCTGGTCAGGACACGGAGGCCACATAGATGTCATATGGCAATTGATTGCGCCCCTGACAGGGACCCCCTAGGTTTTTGGCCACCACCAGGACGGACGGCATTAGGTTTATATACTGCTACAATTGTAAAAAAGAAAAAGCATGCTGGTACAGTATGGTTTTTAAACGGTGGGACAAGGTATTGCAATTACGCAATAACCCGGCTAGTAGCAGTGATGCTAACCACTGTACTGCCATACTGCACAGATGCTGCCATATTGCCCACTGGCAGCAATTTCCTTCTATAATTGATACGTTTGAATATTGATTTAATTAATTATTTAGAGTTTCCCATATAGTGCAGCAGATTCTGTTGCGCTTCACAGTTGTAGACAGTGATAAAACAAACTGGGTACAAGTTTACAAGGTATACATATTCTGCAATATTGTCCACTAACAGCAATCTCTTTCTATAATTGACACGTTTGCCCTTTGTGTTTTGTATGTCTCAATAAGATCAGCCGCAATCCCTAGGTATATAGTAAAAGGCGTTTGGCTCAGGTATCACCGTTCTCCAGTGCATTTGTCTGGAAGTTGCAGCCTTATAAAGGCATAATAAATAGACTACATAATATGATGGTGGAAGTACAGGGCAACGCATAATGAGTTATTTAAAAGCAATAGCCTTTAACTGTGAGAGCAGCTATATTCTAGGACAGGAGTCAAACTTCCTTCTACAATTGGCACATTTGCGCATTGATCTATTGATTTGCAGTTTCCTATATATCGCAGCAGATTCTGTTGCGCTCTACAATCAGAGACAAGGGGAAATCAAACGGGGTAACAACAGACAGATTGGGAAGTAAGAGGGCCCTGCTGCAAGCTTACAATCTGTAGATATTCTGTCATATTGCCCACTAACCGCAATCTCTTGCTATAATTGACACTTGGCCCCTTGGTGTTTTATGTCTCAACAAGATCAGCCGCAATCCCTGGGTATACAGTGGTTAATAAAAGGTGTTTTGTCTCAGGGATCACTGTTATCCAGGCATTGCTCTAGAAATTGAGGCCTTATAACGGCATAATAAATAGATGACATAATATGACAGTAGAGGCACGGGGCGCAGCACAATGAGTATTGAAGAGCACTAGCCTTTAATGGTCGATTAGCTACATTCTAGGACAGAAGAGCCGCCATCTGCTACTCAGATCTGCTATTAAATAACAGCAACAGAAAAATTATGCCGTGCTCGGCCGCAGAACACAGAAGTGAGGTGCATGGACAGAGCTAGGTTCCCGCTCAGATATTCCCTAGGGCTTGGCAACAAGCAGCAACATAGGTAAAGCTAACACCGCCAGCATTACAATATTAACCAATAGTCCCAATTATAATATTCCACACTCATACTGGTACATGCATGGGTGCTGACAGCAAAATGAGCTTTAGTGGGCATATGCGTCCATATGGAAGGAAATATAGAATTTAAGATCCAGGGCAGTGCGCTATGGGTAAAAGGTTCCCTAGAAAGCACTATGTTATATGGGAACAATATGAATCACCGCTAACACATAGATAGTAGCAATTGCAGGAATACATACATCGGGATGATAGCATCCTTCAACCTATTATTCGCTAGCCATAGCATAAGGAGCTGGCGTATATGGCCATATGTCGCAATACCATATTACCATTTTTGAACCCCCCCCCCCCAAATCCTACTTCACCCTCTGCGGATCGCACTATATATTAGTATATAACATAGCTCCAGCATCAGGGAAGTGTGAGGGCAGTAGGACAGGGACCAGTCACATGTCTCCACAGATGACAAATGGCTCGAGAAAACGTGGAAGGAATGGGAAATCGAATCCAAATCGAACACTGAGGTTGATGAGGTGTGGACAGCCGAGTCAGAGCAAGCAGGTGACGGTCCTTCCAGTGGTGAGACAATGTTTTTTAGTGTTCTTCCCTTTCTGCGCATGCGGGGCCTCACACCAGCCACTCTTGATAGGAAGGGGCCGGAAGTAAGTAGCACGGCCAGGGCTCCCAAGGGCACAGCCAGCCAGGTATGCCAGTAGGCGGGCGAGCAAGCAAGGACACAGCAATAAGAGCAGGAGGGCGGCTTGGCCAGGGGTGGTCCAATACGGCTACACCGCAGATACACGAGGCTTGAAAGAGAGCCGCAGGCACAACAGCCAATTACAGCTATACGTCATGGCCCTTTCTTTCTAAAGGAAACAAGGCTTAATGTGGAAGCTCACAGATCAGGGGGCCCACGGCCATCGCTACAGGGCAACCTTCACAATGGTTACAGCAGCCGTCGGCGGCGCAGTATTGTAATCCCTCTTACTTAACTATAGTAAGGGGAGTAAGTGGGGCTAAAAAGGGACATGCCGACCTTAAGGGGTCTAATGCATACTAGCGCAGCAGGGAAGCTGCGGGCCCTGACCTGTAAGTGGTCAGTTGGCCATGGGCACAGCATGGAAGCTGGGGGCCCACGACCTTGACTGGTCTGATGCATATTAGCGCAGCAGGGAAGCTGCGGGCCCTGACCGGTAAGTGGTCAGTTGGCCATGGGCACAGCATGGAAGCTGGGGGCCCACGACCTTGACTGGTCCGATGCATATTAGCGCAGCAGGGAAGCTGCGGGCCCTGACCTGTAAGTGGTCAGATGGCCATTGGGCACAGCAGGGAAGCTGCGGGCCCTGACCTAGAAGTGGGGTACCCATTCAGCTGGATGTTGCGCTGATGCCTTGAAGGGTGGCCTCTCCCTAAGGGAATTCTGCACACACTCTCACAGAATAGGGGCGGCTACAACCGCGGCAAGGGCAGGCCGCACGGCGGAAGAGTTTGAGGCTTTAGGCCGATGGCGTTCCGCTTGTTACAATAAGTACATCTGCCCGCATCTACTGCCATGAGGGCAGTGCGCCAGCCTGATTGCGCTAGCGCTTGGGTGGATGTTTGTATGTCAAGTGTGCCCATCCTACTCGGGGATTAACTACGCTCTGTTGTTGGGCAGAGCGTCCGGAGTTTTCACGCTTTTTTACCTGAACTGACAGACTGAATTCTATAGTCAATAGTCCCTTAGCAGGTCCAGACGTTTTTGTCCTCCGGCCGAGTAATCCCCATTCCCCAGAACCCTTCCCCCTTTGTGTCAGAAATGGGCGTTCTATTGGTACTTTACCAAATTATATGCTACCAAAATTGGTAGCATATAATTTTCTTTGGCAGATCCTCCTAAAATACGCTAACATATCATAGCCTTACAAACCAGTGCACAATTCTTGTACCTAGCGCAGCAGGGACGCTGCGGGCCCTGACCGGTAAGTGGTCAGTTGGCCATGGGCACAGCATGGAAGCTGGGGGCCCACGACCTTGAGTGGTCTGATGCATATTAGCACAGCAGGGAAGCTGCGGGCCCTGACCTGTAAGTGGTCAGTTGGCCATTGGGCACAGCATGGAAGCTGTGGGCCCATGACCCTGAGTGGTCTGATGCATATTAGCGCAGCAGGGAAGCTGCGGGCCCTGACCTGTAAGTGGTCAGTTGGCCATTGGGCACAGCATGGAAGCTGTGGGCCCATGACTCTGAGTGGTCTGATGCATATTAGCGCAGCAGGGAAGCTGCGGGCCCTGACCTGTAAGTGGTCAGTTGCCCATTGGGCACAGCATGGAAGCTGTGGGCCCATGACCTTGAGTGGTCTGATGCATGTTAGCGCAGCAGGGAAGCTGCGGGCCCTGACCTAGAAGGGGTCAGTTGGCCAAGGGCACAGCATGAAAGCTGTGGGCCCTGACCTCGAGTGGTCTGATCCACACTAGCGCAGCAGGGAAGCTGCAGGCCCTGACCTGGAGCGGTCCGGTGGCCTTTCCCGGTTAGAATCCCCTATGTAAGGAAAGGGAGGCTCAGAGTTGAGGAGGATCTATTTCTAGGAGCGTCCTTATGGTGCTCTAGTCTGGTGGCGGGGCGGGGGTGTCCTGGGACCAGGACCCCCGCTTTGGCGGGAAAGAACGGCAGATTAATTGATTTAGGCCTTCAGTAAGCGATGTTTATACATCACATCGGTTGTTCTCGGTGCGCTCACCTCCATTGACTATAGGCCTGCGCTAGATCTCCCGCTCGGGGGGCAGCGAGACCACCCAGTCGGGTGGCAGTCAATGGAGTAGGTGGAGCCATACCGCTTGTGTAGGGAATACGTCATTACATACGTCAGTCGTGGGGTGGAGCTTAGATCACTAGCCGTTCTTTCTGGGCCACCATTTAATTAAGGAATTCTAATACAAGCAATTAGCTTAAAGTGTTTTCAATAAATTCAGCTAACAATTTCTGCCAAACCCAAGTCTCCGAGTCGTTATTTCAGGTTTATATAAGTAAGTGTTGAAATACGAAAATGTATACATGCACAAGGTCACACATCAGCTGCTAGGATGTTTAGAATAACGTAATGACTGCCATAGGAAAGGAGTGAATTAAACATCCAAGGCTGTGTGTACACTATGGAGCATGTGACTCGGAGCCAATAGGAAAACAGGGGAGGGCAGAGTTAGCTGGGATAATAGGAACAGGGAAGGAGGAGTCTTCCTCTTTTCCCTGTGGAATTTCCCACCCTACCCGCCCTATTACGATTTAGTAAGGGGGGGATAAAGGGGGGCTGTAAACGCGTTGGCTGAAAGGCGGGAAAGAACGGCAGATTAATTGATTTAGGCCTTCAGTAAGCGATGTTTATACATCACATCGGTTGTTCTCGGTGCGCTCACCTCCATTGACTATAGGCCTGCGCTAGATCTCCCGCTCGGGGGGCAGCGAGACCACCCAGTCGGGTGGCAGTCAATGGAGTAGGTGGAGCCATACCGCTTGTGTAGGGAATACGTCATTACATACGTCAGTCGTGGGGTGGAGCTTAGATCACTAGCCGTTCTTTCTGGGCCACCATTTAATTAAGGAATTCTAATACAAGCAATTAGCTTAAAGTGTTTTCAATAAATTCAGCTAACAATTTCTGCCAAACCCAAGTCTCCGAGTCGTTATTTCAGGTTTATATAAGTAAGTGTTGAAATACGAAAATGTATACATGCACAAGGTCACACATCAGCTGCTAGGATGTTTAAGTGGCACAAACCACCACTAGATGTCAGGTAATTCCAACAATGGAAGGAAAAATAATAGAACTGTGCAGTAAGGGTATAACAGTAATACCAATTTAATTACTCTCTAAAATATATAAACATACAACACATCAGACAAACATGCATGTAAAAATAAAAAAATAAGGAAAAAATAAATTAGTAAAAATTATGCACAACCGCTTGTGACTATGTAAGCATGCACAGGTTTTAATTAAAACCTATAGGTTAGAATTGTACTTCCTTTGAAAATAGTACCAGTCTTGTTAGTATGTTAATTGATGCCGATGAGAAATGGCTGGTTAGGTAAACAGTCAATTTGTGGGTTAGTGGTTATATTTGGTATTAATGATGTTTAAACTGTCCAGGTATTTGCAGTCTGGCCAGACATTTTATTATGAGGGTACCTTACAGCTGCCACCTGTAGTTCCTCAGGTCTCCCAGTTGATGGTGCTGAATCACCTCTTTGTTGACAACTTTATCTGGAGTCACCATGGGATGGATGGTCTGTTTATTGTTCTGTGTGGTCTCCCTCAGCTGCAATATTTGTAAATTTCCAACGCGTTTCCCTGCCTCCAATCGTGGGATCAGCGGCTTTAGCAAGGAAATAATATGCATGTAGCAAGAAATCCAACAATGCCCACACAAAACTAAGGGCCTTATTTTGGTTCATTCTTTCTGACAAAATCCTTCTTAGATGGACAAAACCATGTGCACTGCAGGGGGGGGGCAGATGTAACATGTGCAGAGAGAATTAGATTTGGGTGAGTAATTTTGTTTCTGTGCAGGGAAAATACTGACTGCTTTATTTTTACACTGCAATATAGATCTCACTTTGAAGTAAAACCCCACCCAAATCTAATTCTCTCTGCACATGTTACATCTGCCCCACCTGCAGTGCACATGGTTTTGCCCATCTAAGAAGGATTTTGTCAGAAAGAATGAACCAAAATAAGGCCCTAAATTATGAAGAGAACTATACATCAAAGCCAATACACGTATTCAGTATGTTCATATTTACTAGAGTGTAGTACAAGGCAAAATATGGCCCTGTTCTATTTTTTTTTTTTAAAGGTACAATATATTACCATGACTAAGAAAACCAGAAATAGAGAAATAAGCAACATATTTAACACAATATTAATATGCTATCTTTTTAATATATTTTTGTTTGGGTTTTAAAAAATATTTTATCCAGGGATAAACTGTTCATTATACCTTTTGTTGTCTATAAGGACATATCTTCTTTAGGTGTGAAAGTGTTCTCTATGGGAAAAAAAAAGTGCTGGTAATTTCAACATTAAGTGCTTGTAGTGTACACAAGGAGTGGTATTCAAATGTTCACTTATATTTCACACCTTTCAAATTCACGCATCTGATGTCTTTTGAAGTAATGGTCGGGTTTGCTATTCAAATGTTTTTTCTTTAGACGTCTAATCTGCTGTAGTTGTCTTAATTATCACACCCATTTAGGGTTGCCACCTCTCCAGGATTTCCTGGATTCTCCCTGAAATGGTGGCAGCCCTCCAGGATGTTTTTGCACTCTCCCGGATTCTGGGATTCTCCCGTATCCAGGTGATTTTGAAATCCTCCACAGCCTCCCAACTGAGTGTGCACACTGTCTGGGGCATATGGAGGGTGGTTCTGGGTGCCTGAAAGGCCACAAGGCATGCACAGTGTGTCTCCAGCACTTACGAGTTGCTGCCTGCCCCACAGCTCCCTCTACCTCCAGAAATATTTAAACTGGGCCTCTGGAGAGGAGAGGACGGAGGAGCACTGTGCAGCCAACAGCTTAGGATGCTGCAGCAGCGCTTCCTCACAAACTGAGCCTCAGAGGAGAGGTAAGCCGGCTGGTACTGTGCTGCACACTGCAGTGATATACACATGTCTGATATAAGGCTGAAAAAAATACACCAGGAGGGGGGTATTATTATTAATACAGCAGATGCACAAGCAGACTGGTATACAAGTGGTTAATAAGTTTTACAACAGACAGAGTGCACACTGCAGTCATATATGTGTAAGATTAAAGTGGCCAGGTAGAGGTACTACTGTGCTGATGGGCTGGCAGCCAGCCACTGGCAGTGCAGAGCACACACCACCAGAGAGCAGAGCAGACAGTGGCACTAGTAGGCAATGGCAGTTGCCCCAGCAGCAAAAAAAAACACAGCTCCCTGTCTAACCTAACCTAACAAAGCTCCGCACACAGACTAGATTGAAAAATGGAGCTGGACGCTCGCTCTTTATATAGCATTCCAGATCTCACGAGAATCTGGCACCGGGCAATGACGTTTTTCCCGCGCATCCGGATCCGAGTCAGGCGGGAAGCTCCAAGCTCCGCTCCGATCCGGGCTCGGATTGATGACGTTTGTGCGGGCTCGGATCTGGGAAATCCGAGCCTGCACATCTCTAGTTTCCTCCAAAAGTATAAAAATGGAGAGTGGTCAACATCCATCTAAACAGCTCCCAAATTCCATGTTACAGAGTGGTGGGTAGATGTAGGAAGCCTTAACCAGAGAAATGTGGTGGCAATCAGGTCCTACCTGCCATGTTACAGGCAGAGTTAGAAAAAGACAGTAAGGAGCAGATTGGCTGCTTGATTATCAGTGTCCCAGTTAACAATTTGTAAGCTAGGTACTTGTGTCCCATAATGTGTACATGAGCAGGGCAGAGTAAAGGCACCTTTTTCCAATCCATTAAAAGGAAAAGAGGCTTAGAAACACATCAGTGGTGTTGTTAGACCTGATAGAGGTGTGTATTTAATGACGTGAAGTGTATGTTTTGGTGCAAGTGTGAGTGTTGACACATGTCGACTCCTTTGAATTGTGTCCTAACATGACAGACATATTTGCATTAATGGTGTAGACTTTTAGAAGAGACCTAATTCCACATATTCCAGCATGTGTATTTGGGCTCCCAAACAATCCTACCTTGGAACTGGCATGTGTATGGCTTGCAGTTACTTAATTGGGTAATATAGTAAACTGCTTGCAGCATTGCTTAGTATTCCATGCAGGTGTCAGTATAGTAGTGTGGTGCCAGGAGCGTAACTAGTGCTGTGAGAGTCCCATAGCAAAATTTTTAAAGGGCCAGCTCTGCCACCAGAGAGTGGAGTACGGGGAGGGGGGGGGGGGGGGGTGTAGAGAAGGAAAAGAGGATGAGGAGGGTAAAGGATAAGATGGGGGTAGAGGAGAGGAAAGCTGGTGGAGGAGGTCAGAGTGGCGACAGAGGAGGCGTGGGAGGGGTAGAGGAGGAAAGAAGGAGGACATGAACGACTGCGCCGTTTCATCTTCTGCTCACTGTCGCACAGCAGTGAAGGGCTGCTTCTTACCGGCGCCGGGTGTTAACAGCAAGGCAGGGCAGGAACAATTGCGCCGCTGAAGATCATGGGCACAGGACAGCGCTGCAACTGCAACCACTGTCTGCACATCAGTATATACACTTTTATAAAAGGGTGCAGGGGATTGCCTGTGGGGCTCCCCAAAAAGCAATTGCATCCCCTGCACCCTCAGTAGTTACGCCACTGTGTGGTGCGCACTAATTAGCCGACCGATTGCGGACCTACTCAGCCGGATGGTCTGAGAGTGCTATGGAGCAGTTTTTGGCAGACCATTGGTTTTAGGGCAAAAGTGTCCCGGCAGCTCACCGAGCCAAGTGGATGCACCTTCACCCCATGTACGCCCAGGGATATGCCCAGTTTTTCCCTGTTTTCTAGCCTTTCCCATAAAAATGCCCACATTATGCCCACTTTGTTCGTCTCTGATCGCACCCGTCTTTTTTATAGGTGAGTCCCATCCGCTAGCGGTGTGCTGTCGTCGCACATGTGCATTGCTAAAGGTACGCATGCGGAGTGGATAAAAACCACGTTCCGATCGCACACGTAGCGGACCGATTCAACCAGAATAACACCCATTGTGAGGTGTGAGGTTTTCAGGATAGACTGGAAATGAGTGGACATTAATGTTATTGAGGTTAATAATGGTGTAGGAGCAAAACAAATTTTTTGCCATTTTAGCAGTTTTAATTGTTTCTTTTTTTTTTTTTTAAATCCAGATCCAAACCACAAAACAGGAACCCCGGAAGGGGGTTGTTTTGGTAGAGATCCAAATCCCAAAAAAACGGCTGGAGATACAGACTCTAATCCCAAAACACGAAAAGTGGCCAGTGCTCACCCCTAGTATCATTACTCTAAAGTTCATTTTATGAAATAAGTAACATCCCCCTAATCTTCTATAGTCTCTGCAATGCTTCCAAGTAAATTCACTCTCAGGGGGTAATTCTGTAATGCTGCTTACCAAGCACTGAAATGCCACCCCGCCAACCACCCCTCACCCCTCCGCTGCCAAATCCCCTCTGTACCTTGTGAGGGGATGTGTTCGCTAACACATCCCCTCGCATGCATCCTCTAGCAGGAGAAATAATTCGATGGTTGCTGACCATCAAATGATTTCTCCTGTCTTCAAAAATAAAAGTAGGTCTCAACTGACTTTTATATCCTTGGTTGTCTGCCAAAGAGGAAGCGGGCTCTGACGTCCTGTGATATCAGATGCCTGCCTCTGCAAGCATCGGCCTAGCTGTGTTCCCAAGGGAATGCCCTGCATTTTCATGGACATTCCCATAAAATGTTGGGCGTTCCCATGGGCGAGCCCCGTTTCCGTCGTCATCGACCCCAGCCCTCCCTACCTGCAACTAACTGCCCGGTGCAGAAATTGACAGGGGGGCACCATGATAGGAGAGGGTTTGGGAGGGGGGTGTTAGTAGTGCCACTGTACATGCTAAGAGAGTGGCAAAAGAGAGGAGATCAGAGAGAGGGCAGCAATGGGATTAAAAATAGGCCCTGGTGTTTAAAGTACACAGCCCACCTTGGTGACAAAAGTGAAGGATGTACAGTAGTTGTGCGCACTTGAGTAAACTATTCAGTAAGGTATGGACTGCTACCAAGAATGGTGGAAGTATTGGGCAACTCCAACAGATATGAACTAGGGTACTGTATAGGTCATTGGTACGACATCACCTAGAGTCAGTTCTGGAGGCCATATCTCCAGAAGGATATAAATACATTAGAGACTGTACAAAGAAGGGCAACTAAAATGGTGCATGGCCTACATCACAAAACGTACCAGGAAAGACTAAAAGATCTTAATATGTATACTTTAGAGCAGAGAAGGGAAAGGGGGGACATGATAGAAACTTTCAAATGTAACCCTCCTTTAAGTATGAGGGTGACTGTTAATGTGATGTGCCTCCACCCAAGTTTTAAGAAGGTATATGAGGATCACTTGGGGAACCTAATTTTCTCTATCTTTCTTTTGTATCTAGATATCGGTGAATGGCGTCAAGGAAATACCCCACGACTTGGTAAGTATAATTTAGTAGTAGTTTAATGATATACAACATATACTTCAAATAAAGGAATCACAGTACATCTCACATATATAGTATTATTAATATTCTAAACCCTTATAACTGCCTATACAATCAATAATATGCATGCATCTACAAAAATTACCATTTACTGGCCAGTAGCATAAAAATGATACGTTTCAATTAGCAACACATAGCAATGCAATATTAGTATTTCGTTGGTGCACGTTGGGGCCCTTAAGTTACTGAAGATGTAGATAGGTAAGTATATATATACTCAGGCTGCCTAAGAAATTAGTCTTTCGCTGGTCTTCACTAGGTATCCCTAGCACTGTAAAAAGTCTATATATCTGTCCCTTGGTTATATGATGCTATTTACACAGGGTATTTAAGTTACTGGGTTTTGATACAATAGTCCTGCATTCCCTCATATAGAACAGAAACTTGCTATCCTTTTTCTGCAATTGCTTGGCTGTAAGCCCAAAAGCAACTATTGCAAAAGCTTTAAATCAATGCCTTCTCTCCTATATTGTGTAGCATAGGTTTTAGGTGTTCACACTAGAGAGAATGCCTTTAGGCGCAGTTAATACAATTGTCTAGTATCCCTTGTAGTGTAAAGTGCGTTATAAAAAGGGGTCATTCAAGCTCACCCGATCTAGCAGCTCTCTGTCTGTCAAACTGTCTCTCTAAGTCTATCCTCTTCCTGAATTTTTATTTGGGCTGCTGTGATAACTCTGGCTCCTGACTCTGTCCCTTTACTTTCTTGCTGACTGTGGCTGCTCTATTAGTTCTTAGGGCGATAGCCTATTACATCACTCCCCGTCTCCCTCTGGAGGCTGCCTATTATAATAGCAGCACCAGGGTGTAGGAGGATGTGACAGGGACCCTTTGTATGCTGTGCTTCTTTCGCAGGTTGCATAGCACTGAACGGGGGTAATACTATTCCCCTTGATTGGGCAATGTCAGAGGGGTGTTCCTCCCTCCCCTGTCCGCGCCTCCTCCCGTCTCCCGCAGGCAATGCCTGGGTGTAGAGGGGCTTGGACTAGGGGTAGGCTCCCTGCAGTAATCTCTGGCTCTCTCCGGCTGCTAGTGGGCAGGTGGGCGGTGACTTCGGCTGCCGGGCGGCGCTTCTCCCTTGAAGCTGACGAGCCGGTGGGCGGCGGCCTCTCCCCTGCAGCTGATGAGCCGGTGGGCGGTGGTTTCGGCTGTCGAGCGGCGCTTCTCCCTTGAAGCTGACGAGCCGGTGGGCGGCGGCTTCTGCTGTCGGGCGGCGCTTCTCTCTTCACCTGTCAGCGCCTCTCCTCCCGTCTCCCGCTGGTGGCTGCCTATGATACGGGCAGCACCAGGGTGTAGAGGGGACGTGACAGGGGCAGCTCTCTCCTGCTGGGCGGCGGCTGTGGGTGACGCGCTGACAGCGCAAGGTTCTTACTTAAGTCCTGCGGCGTTTCTGGTCCCAGCAAACCTCCCCGCCTCCTCCCTTCTCCCGCAGGGCAGCGCTGTAAAGCGGTGCCTGGGTGTGGAGGGGCGTTAACGGGCGGACAGTCTTCTGGCCTCACTCCCCGGCTGGGAGGCGCTTCCTCGCCGATTGGACAACCGCGTTGACAGGGGGGAGGAGCGGACGACGTCACAGGTCCTCTCCGACTGGTGAGCGCTCACCTCCCTTGGCTTGTCGGCGTTTTGCGGGGCGCTCAATAGCAGCTGCCAAAGTATGCCTTTCAGTAGTAGAGGCAGCGGCTTGTCTTCTTGGTGAGTACCGTTTTCCCTCACTCCTGAGCGGCCACTTAGAACTCTCCTACGGCCAGCTCCTTCCAGCAGTTAGCGCCGCAGTTCACAGCAAGCATATGCAGCACCAACTCCGGAGGAGGGGATGCCTTGGGAGAGGAAACTGCTGAGCTACTCTTTACTGCGCTGACAGTCCTTTTATATCCCTGCTGGGAGGTCAGCTGTTCAGCGCGAGAACAGCTGTTTTCCCGCCTGGTCCTCGAGACAGCTGGCTTCCCGCATTTTTTTATGTCCTCGAGGCTACCCTGGGCTCCCTTTGACTGACAGGCAACTGAGGGTTCACCCAGGGGGCAACTATACACACAGTGCTTGCCTAACCAAAGTCTAAGTGATTTACAGTCCATTCCACTGCCACCAAAGTTCCTTGCTCAATAAATCAACAATAATACATATGTATGGCAAAGTCTGTATCAGCCATAGTCACTAGTATACATATGTTCATGCCACATAGTTTTAGAAAGTTTCTGAGCAACAAATGCGGTTTGGTTGCTCGGTCAATGTTACCATATTCCTATAAGAGTCCATCACACAATATCATTTCTGAGGTGGAAACTGCTTATAACTTTAATATATACATTTCTAACATATGCAAGCATGTATATGTTACACAAATATCTCAAGGGTTTTAACAAGGTGCAGGTGGGAGACATTCTTCACAGGAAGAGGAGCAGCAGAACAAGAGGACATGCACTGAAACTAGAGGGAGGAAGATTCAGGGGAAATGTGAGGAAGAATTACTTCACAGAAAGAGTAGTAGATAAGTGGAATAGCCTACCATCAGAGGTGGTAGACGCAAATACAGTAGTACAATTTAAAAATGCTTGGGATAGGCCTATTGATATCCTTACAAAAAAATAAGGATCAAATATGGTTTGAGGAAACATGTTTAAAAAAGGGGCAGACTAGATGGGCCAAGTGGTTCTTATCTGCCGTCAAATTCTATGTTTCTATGTTACTGCAGTAGCCACAGTTTCTCCAACAGATGGGCGAGGCAGAGGGTAACATCTGGGATAGCCTTGCTTATGTTTATTATCCTTTGCAAGCTACATTCTTCTTTTAGTACATGGTACCTATTCAATTACAAAGCATTTAACTAGTATCATTCACATTCAGGAAAAGAGAAGATCAGAAAGTTTATACTGACTGTGGGAAATGGGTTGGACTCTGCAGTGTTGTAATGACTTGGGCAAAGTGCCTGAACATTTTATGTTATAAAGGACTGGAATGCACTTTCCTACAATAGAGTCCAGCCAAGTCATACTACGGAGTGAGCAGAAAAGGCAGTTGCAAAAAGAAAAGGTTAGTCCTATATTTAGTGCCAAGGTGCAATGACTGCTAAATCACAACTACATACTGTATACAGTATGTGATGGAGTTTGTTTTTTGTTGTTTGCGCAAAGATAATTGTTCTACAAAACACACATTGAGAGTTTAGTAATATAGGGGGTATTCAATCTGTGCCGCTATTTCTGCCAGCGGAAATAATGGCACTCTGCTATTCAATGCTGCAGTTACCGACGGCACTTAAGGCAGTCAGATATTACGTTTTTTAAAGGTTTTTTTTTTTTTTTTTACAGAAACTGCTGCGGATCGTCTAATTCACTGCCGTTTTTTTTGACAACTTTCCAACATTCCACAGCCAGAACATTGAATTCTGACTGTCGAGTTACTGTGGGATCAGATGAAAACGGCCTGGGGTTCTGACTGTTGGGTGTTCTGACAGTCAGAATCCCGGATTGAATACCCCCCAGCAGAGGCAGAACTGTGGGAGGCAATGGAGTCATCTGCCACCGGGCTCCTGCTCCCAAGGGGGCACCTCTCCTCCCCCTGGAAGTTTAAATCAGTTATTTAAAAGCCAACAATATTGCTTCTGTGGCTGAGTTCTGAAATATATATGTGTTCTAATATCTATCTATCTATCTATCTATCTATCTATCTATCTATCTATCTATCTATCTAGCGAAACAGAAATATATATTTTATATAAGGTTATATAGGGGGTGTGTGTTTGTGTGTTTGTGTGTGTGTGTGTTTGTGGGGGCACCAATATATATCTTGCCTCCGGGCAACTGGAACGAACTTACGCCACTGACCCCCAGAGTGTTTTAAGTCTGCACTCTGTAAGGAGCATTACCACATAGATGTTCTGAGACATCCATATTAATGTATTTGTGGCATGCAGAACAACTACATTGTTTGTTGAAATATATGTATACAGTTATAATAAATACACTGTATTATTTATAGAATTAAATATTATTAAATATATGAAGACATATTCTGAATATATAAAACCATCATTTAACAATACCAGTATATGAAACAGCAGTTCTCACAAATTCACTGGTAACTTTAATATTTTACTTACTCATTTTGTGGCTAGGGAAATTAAATATAATAAAAATGTTTATCACTGTGTCCTATTACAGAAAACTATATCCACAGTATTGTGAATCTGCAAAAGAATAGGAAAAACAAATAATTTAGCAGACGTAACAGATAAATTATACTTTACCCTCCAGCTACAATGTACTTAAAAGTAGCTAATGATTATGTGAACAAACTTTTCTAGAACTGAATCATGTGATTATCAAACAAAACTTTGGCATTTTCAATCGGCAAAACCTCCAGTGTAAGGTCCCATTTGGGAAGATATGCTGACCAATGGATAGTCATAACCCATATTGCATTATATTTTAATAGTTAAATACATTGCATAACACTCACTATGAGCAAATCTCACATGTATTAGTCCAGGTAGGGCTAATACACGTGACATGTGCTCATAGTGAGTGTTTGAGACTATATGCAAATTGACAGGACCGCTATAAGGTCATATGGTCAACTCGGGACTCAGCATCCATAAGCCATCTATGTGAGAGACTGTAACATATGTCAATTCATGGTTAATGTTTATCTATGTAATTTTGGATTCATTCTTAATGCTACATCAATTATTAAATGTTGATTTTCATTTATTTACCCATGGTGTTTTAATTAATCACTCTTCAAAAAGTGCTGTGTCTGTTTTTTAAGCTAAACATTCCTATTTGTGTGTACACACGGTGAGATTCCTTTGCTATTTGCCTTAAGATTCGAGTGCTATACAATCTTTGCTATCTCTGTACTATTTACATACAATTCATACAATCTGCATTAGATTTGCACTATATATTCGATTTGTGCTGTCACGGGAGCGCGCATCAGGATCGCAAGGTAAAAATCTGTGCGATCTGCTTACGATCTGCATACGATCTGCATGCGATCTTGACTATATAGTGAAAATCTAATGTCAAATCTCACCGTGTGTACACATGGTGAGATTCCCTTGCTATTCGACTTAATGGTGTGTACACACTTGTACAATTTAGACTATATTACAATTTAGACTATCTGCATACAATATATACAATTTAGACTATCTGCATACAATTTAGACTATATAGTGCAGATCTGCACTATATAGTCTATGCAGCCAAGACTTTCTGGCTGCGATATGGGAGCACGCATCGGGATCGCATCGGGATCGCAGGGGTTAAAACCTGTGCGATCTGCATGCGATCCAGATGAGATTTTAACTATATATAGTCAAAATCTCATGCACATTGTACAAGTGTGTACACATCATAATGCTGTGTACACAATGATACAATCTGCATAAGATCCAGAAAAGATTTTGACTATATAGTCAAAATCTTATCTGGATCTCATGCAGATTGTATGGGTTTTATCCCAAGCGATCCAGATGCGTTCAAGATGCGCGCTCCCATATCTTAACCAGAAAGTCTTGGCTGCCCTGTCTATATAGTGCAGATCAGCACTATATAGTCTAAATTGAATGCAGATAGTGTAAATTGTATGCAGATAGTCTAAATTGTAATCGCATCTGGATCTTATGCAGATTGTACTGATTCGACTGCTATACAATCTTTGCTAACTCTGTACTATTTAAATACAATTCATGCTATCTACATTCGACTTCACTATATAGTCATTGCTGCCCTGTCTATCTGGGTTTCAATTTGTGCTGCCACGGGAGCAGGCATCAGGATCACAAGGTAAAAAACGTGTGCGATCTGCAAACGATTTGCTTGCGATCTGCATGCGATTTGGACTATATAGTCAAAATCTTATGCTGGATTGTACCGTGTGTACACAGCATTAGACTGGGCTGATCATCTTCCCACCCTCCCACATAACTTAACCTTCCACAATGTCACTATCTATTGATCGAACAACCATCTCCTCTAGCCACCAAATATGCTGCCTTGGTGTCATTCTTGATCCTCTCTCTCCTTTAAACCACACATTCAGCATCTCTCACAGTCCTGTCATTTCCACCTCAATATTATTTCCAGGATCAGACCTTATCTCAATCAGGATGCTACAAATCCCTCATCCACTCACTAGTCTTCTCCAGCTTGGACTACTGTAATCTCCTACTTTCTGACCTTCCTGTAAAACACCCGGTTCATCTTCCTCTCCAAATGTACTATGTCGACTTCCCCTCTCTAACAAGCCCTGCACTGGATCTTCTTTCCCTCCAGAATATAATTCAAGCTCCTCACACTCACTTACAAAGCTCCTGCACTGACTCCTCTTTCCCTCCAGAATACAATTCAAGCTCCTCACACTCACTTTCCCACTCCTCTCCCACCTTCATAGCTGACCTTATCTCTCCTTATACTCCCATCCATCCTCTCCGTTCCACAAATGCAGGCCGCCTCTCTTGCCAATTGGATAATTCCTCTCACTTCCGTCACCAAGATTTTGGCTGTTGTGCTCCATATCACTGGAATTCTCTACCTCTCCCTATAAGACTTGCAACCTTCCTTTCAAAACTTTAAACGGGCTCTCAAGACCCACTTCTTCATTAAATGTAACCAATTTTCATCCTAATTTTATGACAACGCTCACTTATACCCTGCTGTGTCACCCCAGTCTGTCTGCCCTGTCCCTTTAGATTGTAAGCTCTCATGAGCAGGGCCCTTTCTCCTCATGTACTTTTCTAAGACTACTGTATATCTCTGGCACTGTTAAAATAGTGTGTCTAGAGAGGAAAAGGAATATGTGTAACCAACATACAGGGAAATCTTTATCTGACACAAATGTCTCCAAAAATAACCTGTTGGTGGTGCTCCCTAGAGTCATAAGTTTGTATCACTTGCACATTAATTCAGCTAGGAGCAATTAATGCCTCATAGGGTTTTTTTAGGGATGCAGTCAATTTACCTACAATCAAAATCCCGATGGTCAAAATACCGACAACCATTGACCAACGGTCAAAATTCCGACAAGGTCAAAATACAGACATTTAAAATAGCGACATGGTCAAAATACCGACACGGTCAAAATACCATAATTTAAATTGTTCATACTTTACCATGCCAGTAGACATGGAGGAGGAATATAATAGTGTGCCGAGCGCAGCAAGGCACCGTGCATACCTCCCAACATGACCCTCTCCAGGAGGGACACAATGCTCTGCTGCTGGACTTTCCTCTTGATGTATGATTACCATCACCTGTGTTGAAGCACCTTTCTCCTCAATTAACCTGCTTAACACAGATGAGGGTAATCATACATTAAGAGTAAAGTACAGGAGCAGGGCATTGTGTGCCTCCTGGCATGGATCATGTTGGGAGGTATGCCGTGCCCCAAGCACGGCGAGTGCAGCGAGCCATGTGGGGGGGATGCGGTACACTCATGTGGGTTTTATGTCCTATATCAACATACAGGCCAACAAAAGATGAATAACTTGTGTATACTTTTGTTAAAACAGAAATAATGCATCAATAATTATTTGCTTTTGTTACACTCTGTTTTCTCAAACACTGTTATTTATTGCTGCATGTGGCATTAGTTTGTTGCACAAGGTACTAGCCACGGCGTATGAGGCCTACCCTTTGCGCAAAGCAGCATGAGTTTGTTCGAAGCAGCAACCATTTTGTGAACTATGACTTGCATAATAACATTATAAAATGGCTGATGATTCAGAATAGTGCTGTAAAAGTGATTCCTTATAAAGAATTGTTTTTGGTTTTAGAAGCTTAAGAATATGGTGTTGACAGTATAATGGAGCAAGGACAGAAAGCTAATCTCCACAAACTTATCAATAATATGGGAACAGGGCCACACATGTGTAGACTCCAAGGCCACTGAACCTTTGCCTAGTAACAATAAAGTTGGGTGTTGGGTTAATTATGACATCATGATTGTAAGCAGAGCTTTCCAATAAGACTCAATGCTTATGAGTAATTAATTAATTAATTAATGTGATTAAGGTTTAAATATCAGAGTTAGAGAAGGAAGAAAAAGGCAGTTGAGGAAGAACAGGCCAACAGGGGGCTGGAGGTAACTATGAAGGAGGTTTAATCATGGCTGATCACTGTCCTTGAAAGGTTTCCATTTTGATTTAATTTAGAATTACTGTTTAAGTATTAGCCATACCTCCCAACTGTCACGATTTCCGCGGGAACGTCCCGATATTCGGGGACGTTCCCGCGTCCCGCCCGGGGCCGCCATTGTCCCGCGGTGGGGGGGACAGTTGGGAGCCCCCCCAGCTTGCCGAGAATAGACGCTGTGCGCATGCGCACAGCATCTATTCAGCGCCGACGAGCGGCGAAAACGGGGCGTGGCCGGAGTTCGCGTCACCCCGTGAGACCACGCCCCTTTTCTCGAGGCCACGCCCCCTTTTCGGGAGCACGCGCGGCTTCGCTGCGCGAACGTCCCGACCTCCCAACTTCAAAAGTTGGGAGGTATGCATTAGCTAATCAATTTTATGTTTCTTGTGTTAGTCTGCTTTTGCAAATACCTGTAATGAAGCTATTTATTTAAGTAAAGCATTGTCATACATTTTATAACAAGGTTGTGTTGGTGTGCAATCATTTCAGCGTTGCCGTTATATTTAAAGGTTATAAAGTAAAAATATATAATACCCCTTTTACATTACAGCTAAAACACGGTAAATTGATGATTTTAAATGGCTTTAAAATGTTCCTAGCTGTAATGTGAAAGGTCCAGAGACAATTTACCGTTTTTAAAATACCTGTAATCCAAAACGCAGTGTCCTACCTGTTTCAGAGCCAATCCATTTGTAGTGTAAATGGCTCTGAAACGGTATTTACAAGTCATGAGCAGGTCACAGAGGGTGATAGGCTATCTCCCTTGTGATCTCACTAGGCACAGGCAGGAAGTAAAGAGCAGAGGAGACTTTTTTAACCTAGTGCATACTGTGCAGGTGTTGGGATCATTTGGTCAACAGTCCTTAGGCCGACACTGTTGGGTCAACATGCTGGAAGGTCGACAGGTGTCAAGGTCAACATGGCAGAAGGTCGACATGAGTCTAGGTCGACAGGGTTCTAGGTCAACATGGGTGAAGGTCGACAGGTGTCTAGGTCAACATGGGTTTTTTCACTGTTTTATGAGCCGACATGTACCGACAGGCGGTATTTCATGCCCTACCATCCACTAGGGCATGGTGGGAGAATAAAATAGTGTGCCGAGCGCAGCGAGGTACCGCGCCCGAAGCATTGTGAGCAAAGCGAGGGGCTGCGGTTCACTTCCAACTGCATTAGGTCGACAGGTCGCTAGGTCGACATGGGTTTTTTCGCTGTTTTTTTTTACCCAAATGTAAACACAGTCGACATGACGGTGTCAACATTTGGGTAAAAAAAAACGAAAAAGCCCATGTCGACCTGTCGACCTAACCCATGTCAACCTAATGCATGTGTCGACCTAAACCCATGTTGACCTTGTCCCATGTCGACCTAGACACCTGTTGACCTTCACCCATGTCGACCTAGAGCCCCACACCGTTGCGAAATCTTTAGATGCAGTAGTTAAACTGAATTCACTCACGTTCAGAAGTCCTGACCGCCGTGGCGGTATGCTGTGCATGCAAACCTATACAAATCATAATTGTGACCTACTGTATGATGCCCGAAGTGCATCGCTATGACAATTAGGCAGATTGTCACACCAATCTAAAAAATCACGCAGCGGTTACCCAGCTTTAATTGTATTTATATTTTATTATAATTATAGGAAAAAAAATGTTAAGTTTATAATGCATATTTGTTTAAATATTTCAAAATTAGCTTTCAGCCTGCGGGGGACAAAGCAGTTTTCTCCAAGCCGTTCACAATACACTGTGTCTAGGGCATGCACACAGCCCAGCCACTAATTATATTGAATAGCCTGCATGTGGGATCTTATTTAAAATGAGAACACGCACAATTTGTCGTACTATATACTGTAAATACTTTCTGAGGAAACCTGTTGATACTCACCTTCTGTAGATATTACATCACTCCAAAGGGTGCCGGACGTGTTTCCAACAGGTGGGATCCCGACAGTCATTTACCCGACGTCGGGATCCCGACTGTCAAAATGCCGACAGCCGGGTGCCTGACTGACACCCGCTATTTTCCCTTGTGGGGGTCCATGACCCCCATAGAGGGAGAATAGAATAGGTGGCTCACGTAGTGAGCCACCATGCCCGCAGCGTGGCGAGCCCAGCGAGCCCGTAAGGGGCTTTTTTGCGCTCGCCATGCTGTCTGAGTCCGGGCAGTCGGGAATCCGACGTCGGGCTAATGACTGTCGGGATCCCGACTGTCGGAGCCCCATACCACAACCACTCCAAATGGAGTGTAATTATCATTAATAACAGTACCAAATCAAATTGGTAAATTGTGATTGTCACAGCTATTCCAATTGAAGGAACTACCAATTTAACATATATTGTTGTTATTAGATACACAGGCGACTAAATTATTTACGCACCATTTAAGAAAGATCTCTATAAATACTTAGTAGGGAGATCATCTCGTGGGGCCCACAGTGTGAGGATAGTATATCCTTTTCCTTAAATGTTTGTATGTGTCTTATATTTCGCAACATTATTTTAATAAAGTGTTTCAATAAAGGTTATATTTTAATTAAACGTTTTGGTGCACTACACAGTGACATTCTCTTTCTTTTGCCTAACTTGTTCCAATCATGTCCTGTGGTAGCACACCCCTAACGTGTATACAGTAGATGTCCATGACTAACACTCCAATATAAGGGGTCCTTCAAACATATACATTGAATAAAGATAGTTTCTGTGCGACTGGCCAAAAAAACTTTTATATTTCAAAACTACTGTAACACTTACAAGAATGTAAGTCAAAATTATTTAAATTACAATCTGTGGTGTTTGTTGTTTAGAAATGAAATGACTATAAATGCCATTGCAGTTTAAAAAATGTGTCTAATAAATAATTAGGAAATAGGGTACAGTAAAAATAAACAAAGAAAATTGGGTATAAAACACAGTATTTGAATGGTAGCGATGCTCGCACTGTATTTCTGCCACATGGGACACCTGTATATTCGTAGTTGCAATTGTATTGTACATATTTCCATGGATATTCACAGTTTTGTGTGAGCTGAGCACATTTGGATTTGAGCACAAATATGAATCAGACGATATGTTCTTCTTTTGACTTTCATCAGACAATTTATTTTAGATGTTGTGGTACAGTATGTGCATAATATATATATACAACTCAGTCACTTTTTTGCATTTCTCTTTTTATTACATATAGCACCGATTCACCATGGCAGAAATTACTCCAGTGTTTAAAAATTCAACTCTTTATAGATATAAAGGATTTTGCTTTTTAAAGGAACTTATGCCAAAAGAGGTCATAGACTCATTGCAAGATTTTAAAATAAAAGATGATGATGTGTTCATGATCACTTATCCAAAATCAGGTGAGTTTAATATTACTTACAAAACAAAAACATGTTTAAGGCTAATACTGAGAAAATCATGCAAAATGTAGTGAACTATACACAACACTGTCCCCAAGATCTACCAACAGTTCATGATTTTTTTAAGGCTACCTGTGGATCTATAGTAGGAATCAATGCAGCATGTTTGAAAATGTGACAGTTAAGCTGGGTACACACTGGTAAATATATCTGCAGATCAATTGATCTGCAGATATGTTTACAGACAGCTCGGGCATCATGTTTTCCATGCACACTGCCTGGTAATTCGGGACTGGCATCACAACTGGGTGGGTGCATTTGAATGCGCCTGCCCATTGAACTGTCAATCACCAGTGGCTCCTGCAGCCTGGGCACTTAACATTTCTGTGTGTTTATTTCTGTCCTCTGGAGACCATCATCAGGAGTTCCAACCTTATTAAGCTATATCACAAGAGAGCACCGCTGAGACCAAGCAGCATCACCTAGAGTAACAGTGGGGAACGCACTTCCGCGTTTCACCTTGGAACTCATAATGCTTCACTTCCGTTCTAGTCCTGTATATATAAGGCACATCAGTGGCTAGCTTGACCATCGCTCCAGTGGTGCAACTAAGCATCGTGCAATGGGGTGACATTGTGCAGAAACACCAAAGTATAATCCGCCAAGCAGAAGTGTTCACCAGTTACAATATAGTGGGGCCCTGAATAGATTCCTCAAAGGGCTGGTGTCCACATATATGTCCCCATGCAAGTAATGCAATTCAGTATAGTTCCATGATGTGGTGCATAACACAGGGCAATATTAGATCAACTATTGAATACTAATGAGGCCAATTACAAAGTGTGAAATATTTATTAATAATAAACTCTGTGACAACAACACAATACATATATTGTATGACACTTAATGATATATATATATATTAGTGCTGGGCACGTTAACGCGTTAATATCGCGTTAACGCGCCGGCACATTAACTGCAATTAAAATATTTAACGCGGGGAGGGGGGTGCGCGGGTGCACGGGGGGGGGGGGGCGATGTGGCAGCAGGGAACAGGAAAACGGGGCTGGTGGGCACGGGAAACGAATGGTCGATGGGGCTGCACCGCAGGGGTGCAGAGCGCCCCTCCAAATATGGCCACCGCTGTGTAGGAGAGAGACGCTAGAGGTGCTCCTTTACCTCTAGCGTCTGTCAGGGAAGTTCAGAGTGCACACACAGCTCTACCCGGAAGTGCGGATTCCGGGAGCCCTGTGGACATGCATCCCCTGGTATGGAGCAAGCTAACCCCACTGGCATGGAGCAAGAAAACACCCCCTGGCAACGAGCAAGAAACCCCCCACCTGGCAACGAGCAAGAAACACCCTTGGCAACGAGCAAGTAAACCTCTCTGGCAACAAGCAAGTAACCCTCCCCTATCAACAAGCAGGGAACCCATTATGGCAACATGCATGCAATCCCCCTTAGCAACATGCATGTAATCCCACCTGGCAACGAGCACGGAACTTCTGGCAACAAGATTTTAGGTAAGCAGCGCGTATGTGCCTATCAGTGCGATTAATCGCAAAAATTTCATGCGATTAATCGCGATTAAAAATTTTAATTGTTGCCCACCACTAATATATATATAATGTTGATATCATCCAAAAATTATAGACGATCAATCTACACTATACAAATGAAAAATACTAAAAATTACAGTTATCTGCTTATACGGAGCGCACAGTCTGGACCTGCACAGTGGACTATGGGCCTTATTCTAGTTCACTCTTTCTGACAAATTCCTTCTTAGATGGACAAATCCATGTGCACTGCAGGTAGGGCAGATGTAACTTGTGCAGAGAGAATTAGATTTGGGTGGGGTTTTACTTCAAAGTGAGATCTATATTGCAGTGTAAAAAATAAAGCAGCCAATAGTTACCCTGCACAGAAAAAGTAACTCACCCAAATCTAATTCTCTCTGCACATTTTACATCTGCCCCGCTGCAGTGCACATGGTTTTGTCCATCTAAGAAGGATTTTGTCAGAGTGAACTAGAATAAGGCCCTATGTGACAGGACTGAAAAAATAATAAAAAAAAATATATAGAGAATGTTAAAAAATCTATTCATTTAATTACTGCAACAAATACATTGAATGGGTTGTTTTCATTGAGCCCATTTGGTGCCACCATGTTCAAAGTAAAAATTAATTTTGCCTCAAATTTCCTAACACAGAGTACAGAGTGGTCACCTCCCCTTGGTTATATTGGCACCCAATTGATAATCAGCCTTTTGATGCTTGCTACTTGATGTTTCTTTAGCAGGCAATGTTGTGCTATTGGTTTATTGGAGGCTCCAGTGGTTAAAGTTTTTCTAATTGAACTTCGATAGTTTGCCATCCACTGCCTAAATGTGCAAGTGGTCATACCTACAAATACTAGAAAAAGAGAGTTGCCAGTCACACAGGAGGATCATTTTTGATTGTTAGATGTTGTTAGGAGGACCCTCGTTATTTATGTTTGAAAGTTGGTGTGACGTAAGACACTGAGGGTGTGCTGAAGAAAAAAGGGGTTTGGGCTCTATCTCGGGCGCTCTTTTAAGATGGCAGCCTGGGTATATCAATAGGCCAAACCTTATAGGGCCTAAAGAAGCTGAATTGGAGAAATATAATTTTTGATAGACCCAATAGCGCTATCCCAGTGCGGACACCACAATATATAGGTGGAATGATACTTCCCTTCCCTTATTATTGGACTTCTTCGGTCTCCTCGGACTTTGGTTACTCGGGTTAATGCAAATTTTTCTCCCGATGATGTTATATGAGAAGAAAAAGACAGAGATAGACGTTGTCTGGTATGCTTATTATCTGTTATCAGTTATTTCAAAATTATGCAGTGAGGTTCAAAGTAGATGCATACCTCACTTACATAATTATGGGTAGTATAACGTATATAAAGGTATCTTTCATATAAGGTGGGTGGCGTACCCGTACTCACGGTGTGGCGATGTATTCGACTCTTATAAAGGTATCTTTTCCAGTCTCGACTTCCAAAAAGATTTTATTGGTAAAACAATATAAAAATTTGTATATAGTGCAGGGCAGTGGTAAATAACTGAGGCGGCTGATCAGATGACAAAAAGTATCCCGATCCGGACGAAATACAGCTGTTCTAAAAAGATCAGACACTCTACAATTAATACCTTCAGTCCTCACCTACAGGGTATTAAAATCGATGGCAGGCTCTCAGACCTGAGGGTGTGCTACCTGGGACACTGAATCATACGAATTTAGTAGAATAGTCCATAGAGGTGCACCTCAAGAATTGTAATAATGAAATGTAACTTTTATTTCTAAGTTTAAAAATAGCGAAATAAAACCAAACAAAACATACATGAATAGACATACATAATTAAAAAATGATCACCCCGTGGGACCACAATACCCAGATTCCCTGGCTGGTTGAGATTGCGTGATAAATCTCCTGGTGTGTATCCACAATATTTATGACAGGGCTGTGTTAATTTCTGCCTGTTAGGAGAGTGTCCCTGGGTTCAGTTGGGTGCCCAGACTGTGCACTGATAGCACACGGATCAATTGATTGTTGGTAATCCAACAGGATCTATTTAGCAATTGGTATACAGCATAAATACACAAGGGCTGCTGTGACAGATATGACCAGTGAGTCTAAACAGGCACTAATGTAGCAAATATGCCTGGTCCCATATACTATCAAAGGATATCCATCAGGGTTGCAGTGTGTAGCGGCTCACGCTGGACACGGGTATGATACCCGTTCCAGCCTGGCCGTCACCTGTCAGAGCTGTCACCGACCCCTATCGTAGTAATCGCGCTGTGGGGTAATTTGTAAGGTGTGTTGCAAAACACCACCTCGCTTGCTGGGGACTGCCGGCTCAGGTCAGACACAGTGTTATGCGTGAATACGCTAGGTTCCTGCTACCTGACGGGATCCATGTAATACGGAAACCCAAGGACGCAACGCTGATCTAACACAAATCAAAATACACTGTATGGGGGGGGGAGGGTATTGGGGTGCGCAAACGGGGTGTGAAGTCAGCGTACATTTCGCTAACGCTTCATCAGGACCCTATTCATGTATGTCTTGTTTGGTTTTATTTTGCTCTTTTTAAAATTAGAAATAAAAGTTACATTTTATTAGTACAATTCTTGAGGTGCACCTCTATGGACACTCTACCCTATTCTACTAGACTGGTCATACCTCCATATGCCATCCCACATGAGTAAACCACATGATCAAGAAGACAGTGGAGTTACAAGCGAACCCAAATAGGGCTGCCACCATGTGGATGGGGGAAACTGGACCCAGGAATCAATAAATTGCAGGTACTACAGCCCTTACATTTAAAGCAGCCCAGTTTTCTGGTTATCAACCAGGTGTGCCCTACAGGGACCATGCTTTATGACCTTAAGACAGTGGCCCCACATGGGCTCAATGAATAGTTGTGCTTTAATTGCTGTATCTGATATCCATTATGTATTTTCCAGTGCTCTGTGTGTTTAATTGGTGTTTAATTACTGCTTACAGCCTTTATTTGTACTTTACAGTGCTTATATTTTTAAAGTTACAATTACCATGACCTGAATTGATCTGTCTAGTATCTCTCTGGGAAATGTTTAAATGTTTAAAACTGCTACTTTATTGGAAGCCAACAAATTAACCCTAGAATGTCTGTGTGTGTGTGTACATATGGTATAGAATCTAGATTGTAAGATCTGAGACTGATGTGCATGTTCAACTATTCTCTGTAAAGTGGTGCAGAATATCTGTGCGCTATATAAAAAACTGGTACTAAGTAAATAATTATGCTTATTTTAGATATTTTCACTGTTTATTTCATATATTATTAAGCACTCCCTTTTTTTTTTCTTTTGGCTATTAGTGGAGGCTGGCATACCTCTCTCCTTGGTTGCCGCTGATATATTTACAATAGAGACCACTGTTCAGTACAGTGCCTTAAGTCCAAATTCTTGTGTTCTTGATTATACCCACTCCCAAAACTAAGTTGGAGACCTGCACCTTCTACCATGTTACTTTAGACAGTTATAACAAGATGGTACACACAGTTACTCAGTATAGACCTCAATGGCCATGGTGGAGCAGGCAAAGAAGCCTCCCTTAGGGGCAAATGGATGGAGTCTATGCAGAACCACATTCCTACACAAGGGACATACAGTATTCAAGATATGTTGCAGAGATGGAAGAGGCAAGAAATTCAAGAATGGATGATGAATGGAGATTTAAAGAAGGGACTTAAGTGACAAGAAAAAGGAATTAGCAATAGTAAAAGAGAAAAGAAAAGACATAGCAGTCCTGAAGTGGTGGAAGCCAGTAAACTCTGTCTTAGACATGTTAAATGTAAGTGTTGTTATATCCAAGTAAGCTAGAAGAGACACATTAAGAGATAATATAGAGGTTGGCAAGTAGGAAGAGAGATAGATTTGAGCATCAACAGTATGAAGGTATGATTGTAGCCCAAAGAAGATTATGATTTCACCATAGGAGGAGAAGAGTGAAGAAAAGTGGTCCAAGTACAGAGTCTTAGAAAAGACTTGTAAGTATGGTGAGGAGCTTAAATTGGATTCATAAAGGTAAGAGGACCCAGGCAAGGTGTTGAAATACTTGAGTGTTCTAGGTATCCTACTACAAAATGCATATGCCATTAGGCGTAAATAGTTCCTCCCCAGTGGCCATACACTATGTTCCGCAATACTGCTCATACAACACTAGTTGTGGCCATGGCCGGATTTGTCACTAGACCCATGAGGCACGGGCCTAGGGGCGGCACCTTTCATGGGCGGCAGCCGCCAGGCACCTGCTGCCAATCAGCCTAGCTAGATCAGCTGGCGTGTGCAGTAGCCAAAGTAACGGCTAAACCCTCACAGCCTGCTTGCGCACCTCTGCAGCGTTGCCTCCTGTATGCTCCCTCACGCTCCCTCACATCAGTCTCCTCCAGCATGTGGAAGGGGCAGTGTCACTTCTTATTTTTGATTGGCAGCTGGCCAGCCACCTCAGTCTGGCACCAAGAGGGAGATGCGGTGCTCAGTGCGTCTTCCTAGCTAGCTCTGTGAAGGTGCGTACACATGTACAGATTTTTCTGTCCGATCTATCTGGTGGGAGCAAAATCCTGGAAATGTATGGGATCATATGACAATCAAAAATTTCCACCCAAATGCAGGAAAACAGAAAAAAATATAGGTTATATCAGAATGATTTAAACAATTTGTCTGACTGATCACTGTCTGTTTTCAAGCATTTGGGAACAATTTGTTGATTGTCATTTGCTCTCATACATTTCCAGGTTTTTGTTCCCACCAGATAGATCAGACAGAAAAATCTGTACATGTGTACGCACCTTTACTTTTACAGAGCTGGCGTTCAATTACTGACTACTGTGCCTGTGCGCTCAGCACATGTTACACTCTGGGCAGCCTGAAGCTAGAGTCTCATCCCTCCCTCCGAGCAGTGCATACAGGCAGTATTTACTGCCTGCTCACACACTTGCTCCGGAAACTACGGAGTCCATCCACACAGACTGTACAAAACTACTGTGTTACCTACTAGTGTTTTATGTTCCTTACAAGAGGCAAGGAACTTTTCTCCCTGCAGTGCACACAAGTTACCGAGTCCTCCCTCCTCTCATCACACTGCTGCACGGAAAGGAATGTGTCGGGAGCAGACGGTTAACTGTTTGAATCCCTTTTATTAAACAAACAGTAAGTGCTAGTTTACTTGTGTTCCAGAGCTATTTATTGTGCATACTTCCAAACATTTGCCCAGAACTGGGAGGGACAGTTTGCGTGCCACAGGCGCGTGTGGTTTTTTATTTATTTTTTAGGGGGGGGGCACATATGTATATGGGGGGGGGGGGTGACCAAATGTTTTGTGCCTAGGGGCGGCCTGACACTCTTACTGTACTTGTCCTACATATGTTTGACCCAGTCTACCTTTTCTAAGATTAGTATGTGATAGATGCAAGTGTTGTGTCAAGAACTCAAAACTCAGTTCGAATGTCGTGATCCAGGGCATTCCTAATATTTCATATTGAAAAAAGCTTTCACAACATTGACTTGGTGATAAAATAAACAATAGCAAATAAAGCCCATTTTTAAATGTAAAACCTGGTAAATAATATGTGGCAAACATGTGGCACAATAGCATGCAAAGATTATTGTAAAGTAGTACAGGACTTTGTTTTTCATATCATATAGAGATATAGCAGTAATTTACATTTAGGGGTGTATTCAATCCCGGGTCACGACTGTTGGTACGTCCTGACAGCTGTCACCCTGTCAATGTCCCGCCTGCCATTCGGCAAAAAGGGGGCATGTCCACATAAACGGCTGTGGATTGTCGAGAATGGGCCTGACAGCTTTTAAAGTCGGGCCCGTTCTGTAGATCTGCTTCTTCAATGCTGTCGGTCAAAACAGCATTGTTTCCGTTGGAAATAGTGGCGGGGATTGAATACCCCCCTAATTCCTTAATTTCAATATGGTATTATGTCAGTTTAAAATTTGCTACATCTGTATTTTATGTATGAGCATTATATGGTGAAAACTTGCCTGTATATGGTCACCCAGACTTATCAGAATAAATGATTCTGTTCAAAGGAAATGCCGTTATTTATGTTTACTAGGGTATGGACCAAATGGTCGACCTAAAGATGGTCCACAGTCATTAGTTCGACACCACTAGGTCGGGCACGGTGCCTCGCTGCTCTTGTCACACTATTTTATTGTTGACCTTATGCTTGTGTCGACCTAATAACCTGTTGACCTTGTCCCATGTCAGCCTAGACCCATGTCGACCTTGCAGTATGTCCACCTAGTGGTGTCGACCTAATGACTGTCAACCATCTTTAGGTTGACCAACTGACCGTATCCTTTTACTAAATGTACTGTCTGACCTTTTACTTTATTTCCTTTTATATTAAAGGAACCATTTGGACCCAGCAAATTTTAAGTTTAATCTGCAGTGAAGGACACCGAAATGGCACCGAACAAATTGACACTACTAGCAGAGTACCATTCATTGAGTTTCCTATGGAAAAATTGAATGTTACTTTTGATTACGAGAGTCAGCCATCACCACGTTTATTTGCATCTCACTTATCATATTTATTTGTTCCACAAGGGCTAAGAAATAAAAAAGCAAAGGTAAGAACAATAATCTTGACCATGTCAGAGGATTTTTTTCTAAGAGTAATTAATGTACTACAATGGCTGCTTTCAACTTCTTAGCATTTGCTCAAATTAGCACAATAATTTTTTTATTTTAAGTTATTAAAATGCAAAAGCATGCACAAATAAATAATTGCTCTTTAACAAAATACTATGAGTTTCTAGTCTAATACCCCTTTCCCACTGCAGCTCTTAAACGGTAATTTGCTGTTTTTTTAGCCTTTTTAAACGGGTAGAGCTGCAGTGGTAATGCTCCAGCAGGGTAATGTCACAGTTGGGGGACACTTATTAGATAATGTCCTGCGGCCAAAACATTCATCCCTACTGACCAGTCAGCCTGGCCAGGGGCCCTGGGGGAGTGGGGACCCCCCCAATAAAGCCTGGTGCTGTCCCCGGTGACCCTGTGCGGTGGTCACTGGGCTGATTGAGTGTAAAATAATAGAATAAACTATTGTCTTTTACTGTAGAACTATGAGTCCCACTCCCAGCAAGCCTCCCCCACATGCTGGGACTTGGAGAACCACAAGTCCCAGCATGCGAGGCATTAAAGGGCCCGCTGGCACTTGGTTCTACAGTAAAAGAAATAGTTAAATAAACACACACTGACAACACAGAAAAATAAAAGTTTAATACATACATTACACAAACACACTGATACTTACCTATCTTTATTGGGGGGGTCCCCACTCCCCCAGGGCCCCTGGCCAGGCTGACTGGTCAGTAGGGATGAATGTTTTCCGTGGGACCTTATCTAATAAGTGTCCCCCGGCTGTGACATTACCCTGCTGGCTGGTTTGGCCTGGGGCTGGTTCTTAAAATACGGGGGGACCCCTAGTCATTTTGTCCCCCGTATTTTGTAACCAGCCCCGGACCTGGAGCCCGGGGCTGGTTATAAAAAATCAGCGAAGCCCTATTTGTCGGGTTTCCTGATTTTTTAATACCAGCCCCAGCTCTTTCAGCCTGGTGCTGGTTACGGCAGTGGGGGGGACCCCACGTCATATTTTTTTTAACCCCCTCCATCTTACTATTATAAACGGGTCTTTAAACGGGTAAGTGGGAATGGGACAAAAACTGCTTTTAAACGGTAATTTACCGTTTAAAAGCTGCAGTGGGAAAGGGTCTTTATGGCTCTTACCCATTTAAAGACCTGTCTATAACCATTTAGGCAGTGGGAAAGCAGCATAACTTTGAACATATAATCAAAGCAGCCATTAAGCATGTAAATTGATACTAATCAGTTTTTTTTTATTTTTTTTATTAAGGTGATCTATGTGATGAGAAATCCAAAGGATGTCATGAAATCCTTATACCATTTTGAAACCATTGCCGTTCATGCTCAGGAGTCACCAGATTTTAACCACTTCTTTGAGAAGTTTTTAGCTGGTGATGGTAAATAATGTACAGTTTATCCCTATATTTACATTTAGCATATTTGTAGTACTAGAGAAACTGTTGATAATCCTAAAGCCTCATGGTTATGTTATAGCCTTATTCCAAAATGGGATAAATAATTTTTCCCCTCAAAATTCTACACACAATACCCCATAATGACATTGTAAAAAAAAAAGTTTTTGGCAGTACATAAGGGGTGTGCTATAGGCTACCGACAGTCGGCAGTCGGGATCCCGACAGTCATTAGCCCGACTGCCCATACTCAGACAGCATGGTGAGTGCAACAAAGCTTGCCATGCTGCGGGCACGGTGGCTCGCTACGCTTGCCACCTATTCTATTCTCCCTCTATGGGGGGTCGTGGAGCCCAAGAGGGAGAAAAGCTGCTGGCCGTCAGGCAACCGTCTGTCGGAGTTTTGACAGTCGGGATCCCGACGTTGGCTAAATGACTGTCGGATCCCGACTGTCGGGACCGCGTCTGGCACCCGTACATAAGTAGGAATGACAAATAGAGAGCACTATCAATTACCACTACCTTCAAGAGATTAGATCAACAAATGATCAAATATTTCTCAAATAGCTAAAAGTACATAAGTATTTTGCTACAGAGCGCTCTTGACCTCAGATTGGGGCAATGGTTCATCTTTCAGCAGGACAAAGTTCCTAAGCACACATGCAAGATATCAAAGGAGTTGCTTCAGGACAAATCTGTGAATGTCCTTGAGACTGAGGGGTTTATTCTAGTTCATTCTTTCTGACAAAATCCTTCTTAGATGGACAAAACCATGTGCACTGCAGGGGGGCAGATGTAACATGTGCAGAGAGAATTAGATTTGGGTGAGTTATTTTGTTTCTGTGCAGGGAAAATACTGACTGCATGATTTTACACTTCAATATAGATCTCACTTTGAAGAAAAACCCCACCCAAATCTAATTCTCTCTGCACAAGTTACATCTGCCCCACCCGCAGTGCACATGGTTTTGTCCATCTAAGAAGGATTTTGTCAGAAAGAATGGACTAGAATAACCCCCTGAGTGACCTAGCCAGAGCCCAGACTTGAATCCGATTAGACACCTCTGGAGTGATCTAAAAATGGCTGTGCAACGACACTTCCCATCCAACATGATGGAGCTTGAGAGGTGCTGCAAAGAGGAATGATCAAAACTGCGCTAAGATAGGTGTCCCAAGCTTGTTACATCATATTGAAAAAGACTTGAGGCTGCAATTGCTGCCAAAGGTGCATCAACAAAGTATTGAGCAAAGGCTGTGAATACTTATGTACATGTGATTTCTTAGTTTACTTTTAATTTGAATAAATTAGCAAAAATCTCCCCCAAAACTTTTTTCATGTTGTCATTTTGGGGTATTGTCTGTAGAAGGGAACATTTATTTATTCCATTTTGGAATAAGGCTGTAACAAAATGTTTAAAACGGGAAGGGCTGGGAATCCTTTCCGGGTGTACTTTAAATACAAATAATGCTGCTTTCAGACCGCAAAACTGGCTTTGACCCTGTATTTGAAAATGTTTCCAAAAACGGGTCTGCCAGGTAAAACCCCTTTCACACCGCAGCTCTTAAACGGTATATTACCGTTTAAGTGCGTTTTTTTGGCACTGGCAGACCCGTTTTTGGAAACTTTCCAAATACAGGGTCAAAGCCAGTCTTCAGCGCCCCCCCCCCCCCTGGTTAACACACACATCCCCACGTTAACCCCTCCCCCCCGCAGGTTAACACCCCCCCTAGGACTTACAACCCCCCCAATGTGTTTAAGAACACCCCCCCCCATTGTGTTTAAGAACCCCCGCCCACCCCCGTGAAGCCGGTACCTCCTGAGTTTGCAGATGATCCCGGCAGCCGCAGTACTGTATGGACGGCTGGCTGTGCTTATGAAAAAAAAAGGGACTTTCTGAAAATGGCTGCCCCATAGGAAAACCCATTTAAAAAAACTGTCTTTCGTATGGGGGCAGCCATTTTCCGAAAGTCACTTTTCTTATAAGTCAATAAGTCAATATTAGTAATATAAAAAAGTATCCCTATTTCAGAGGCTGCTATTTAGCAGTTGCAGATCCATAACTAGACATTTTGGTGCCCGGTGCCAGAACTAACATATGCCCACCAAATAAGTGTGTGGTCTTGCAGGGAATGGAGATTCGGTATGGAATCCCGGCAGTCGGAATCCCGGCGTTCAAAATCCCGACGCTGGAATCCCGACCGCCGAAATCCCGAAACTTTCTCCCTCCGTGGGTGTCCAGGCCAGCTGCGCTCGCCATGCATGCGGGCCCAGTGCCTCACTACGCTCGGCATACTAATTTATTCTCCCTCTATGGGTGTCCTGGACACCCACGGAGGGAGAAAGTTTCGGGATTTCGGCGGTCGGGATTTTGAACGTCGGGATTCCGACCGCCGGGAAATTTACTGAATCCCTGGAATGGGCATGGCTAAAAATAATACCCCCAGGTCAAATGTTACCACAGAGGCACAACCTTGTTAATTTTCCACCACACAATAGTTACACAGTAGTACTCCATATACACGCTACACCACATAGTAAAGCCCTTCACATGCCACACAGTAATACACCTTTTTCATGTTATGTCACACAGTTGTACCCAATTTACTATTTACAACTCACAGTAGTGCCCCTCATTAACAATAAAAACACTAGACCTGCTTCTAGATTAAGTTTAGGCAGATAATGGCTGCAGGAACTGCAATGGTCCATGTTGCTTTTTACATATGAGATCCATGGAAAGTTTAGGCAACATGCCTGCTTTTCACCGTAACCACGCGCAAATGGTCCCTGATTGTCAATAACGTTACAAATGAATGCTCACTTTAAGCAGCATCAAAATGGTACCTTATCTTTCATGCAGTGTGCCTGTAATGTATGCACAGTCAGATAATAATCAACTATTTGCATAAACTTTAGCATTGCATTGACCCTTGATTTGAATCAGGCACTAGTGATAGTATTTTTTCCAAATATTGACTGTTTAAAATTAACACCCCCCCCCCCCCATCCCGCGGCCTAACCTGAACTATACCTAGTACCTAACACTCCCTTCTTCATGTTTAACCTAACCCCCTTGCCGCTCTCAAGTTTAACCCTAACCTCCCCATACTATATGTAGTCTAAACCTAACACACACATATACACACACCCCCACCCTAACTATAACATCTCTGGCATACTTACATTCTGGATGCACACAGGATTCCTGCATCGGCATCGGTGTCACAGTTCCAATGCCAGTCTTCTGACCAGTGTTGGGATTCTGGCCTCGGGATTCCATCTGAAGGAACCCAGAATGCTGATATACGGATTGGGTCCAATGTGAGTGTGTCTATACCTTATTGTTGTCCAAATATTAATGCTGAATAAAATCACATCATGGGTGACATGTAATAGGATGCGTTTTTTAGTAAGGTTCTGAAATTGCACCATATCGTATGTTTTGAAAGCGCAAATTTTTAAAGAAATCACAAATGTAATAGAATGCGAATTCGGGTGTGAAAAATGCGATGACATGCGATGCGGCGTGATATTATGACCCGATAATGTGTGCTGATAGCGCCTTGAGACATTTCTACACTGTTCTAGAATTCTAAAAACTGTAACGGGGTGGCCATTTTCTGAGGGTCATTTTGGTCATAAGGAGCCAGGAGGAGGCTAGGAGCGCCGGGATGCAGACTAGTAGATCTGCGGTCCTAACACCTGGCCACGGACACGGCGGCTGGATAAGGCAGGTCAGCGTAATAATAGACCCCGCAGACCCCGGCGCCCAGAGTACTCAGCGCCTCCCTGCCAAAGCGTGGTCTGCGGTGCTATTGGTACACCACTGTCGTACAAGTTAATCTCGAATCACATCCCCCCTCTGCATACTCCTCACTACCCTAGCTGGTGTAGCTTCAGCTTCATCCACGACTACTACAATGCCTTCCTCAGCATAACTGCCTTGGCCCAGGGCAATGTTAAGCAGCATGCAGCAGGCCTTAATGTTCATCACTATTTTTTCTGGGTGATAAATTAGTGGCCCTGATGATCGGTCCAAATGCCTGAAATTACACTTCAGCATGCCAAAAGTGCGTTCCACAACATAACGCGTGGCAATGTGTGCATCGTTATATTGGTGCTGTGAAGGGCCTTGTGGATTGTACAGAGGTGTCATGAGCCAAGGGAGGCACCCATATCCTGAAGTTGTGGTTGTGTGTGTCTTTTTACATGTGGACTAGAGGACTTTGCTTGGTAATTATACACATATCAGAGAAACCCACAAAGACTGTGACATCACTAGGAACGTTTCCTTACAGGCGATATAACTAGAAACAGATGACTATCCAGTGATTTGATTGCAGATGTCAGTGGCCCCTTATTGTTGTTGTTTTTAATCTATTTCTTGCAATAAGCTTATTTCACATATATTTCTTTTTATACGTGTACAATAAATGTTTTTTCATCGAAGGCTCATTGGTATAGTAGCGCTCAGGGCCGATGTAAGGCTTCTCAGCACCCTAGGGAAAACTTTAACCTACTGCCCCCCAAAGAGGCTCCCAAAAATAGTTTGGTCCTTCCAGCCCTTCCCGGGAAGATGGACAAGTCCAATGCTTTCCCTGGAGGCCTCCCTTTGACATCCACAAGAAGAGTACAAGAAAGGGGGCAGTAAAGTAGGGAAGTATGCCTCAAGGAAAAGTATGGTGGTGAGGTCTTATTGCACATTCCTCTTGATTTTTTTGATAGGCAGACTTGGTGGCGCCCCCCAGATCCAAAGCTGCCTAATTGTAGAGCCGGCCCTGGTAGCGCTACCTTTTTCTTCTTTTTTCTTATCTCAACCTGGTCGGTTTAGTGTGCGGTTTTTATTAAATTTTCCATTTACAGTTGCAATTTGTATACTTTTAAATGGGAAAGCATCTGGATGCGATATGAACAACGAATACAAACTGACAGGTATTATGTGCTATTTTGAACAGGAAAAAAATGTGATATACTGTACAGCGCAATTCACCTCCTATTACATTTGGATAAAACATTTTGGCAATCTTTTGACTAAAAATCTTAAAAGTCATAAAATCTCATCCTTAGAACCACGAATGCTGATTAAGCACTGAGTGAGCATAAACCCCCGATGGTTCCCCAGGTTACGCTGGAAGGTCATCTGATATGATAATAGGATGGGCACAAGGCCTATCAGAGCTGTGGGAGGAGTATAGACAGGGAAGAAAAGGAACATACTCACAGGAAGTCTTCCTCTGTCTGAAAAAAGCTGCTGCAGGATCAGGCAAGGCTGCTCTGCAGCACAACATATTCTGTCCCATTCTTTACAAGTGTATCGCTAACAACCATATCTATCTTCTCTCTACTCTAGATCTGTCCCTCTCTCTTTGGATCTGTCCCTGTTTCTAGTCTGTCCTCTTCTTCATTGCTGTGGCTGAGATGGCTTACAGACCGCGTAGGTCCACCCGCCCGCCTGCCCGCCTCGCCGATTATGCGGAGGCTGCTGGGGAGGCTGCGGGGCCTAGCGGCGTGATCCCTGGTGGTCCTAGTGGCCGGAGGGGGTCGCGGCGGGGTCCGGCGGCTCCCAGGCCGCCCGCGCGGCACGACGCGATGGTCGTGGCGCCGGCTGATGACGCGGCCCGGCGCCGGACCTCGCGTACCGCCAGTACAGGCCGCGGCGCGAGCGGAGGCAGCCGCATCACCCGGGGGGGGTCGGGCAGGGGTAGAGCCCGTGCCGCAATTACTCGTGCGAGAGGGCTAAGCCCCCGCACGCGGGCACAGGAAACCGCCAGGCCTGGATCGCGGCCTTCTGCCCGGTCCAGCGCCAGACGCGGTAGGCCCCAAGCCAGTCAGCCCCACACCAACTATAGGAGACAGTCACCCCAGGACATAGCTGGGCAGCCATACATGGCGCGCCCCTCATCCATTCCCATCCTGGCCTCAAGGCTATCCCAGAGGGGTTCCCCCTCCGGGGCTCCCCCTCACACAAGTAGTAGAAGGGGTAGGGGCCGCAGAGGGGCCAGGGGAGGGAGTCAAGGGCCAAATAGGGCCCAGATGGTGACACCAGCCCTTATGGACACGCCTAGGGTAGTGAGGCCCCTGGGTATGAGATCCTCATTGCATATGGCGAGGAGGCAGCTCCTTAGAAGGGCCAGATTACTTCCTATGCGCAGTGCTCAGGCCCCTGCGCCTGCTGCGCAGGCCCCCGTGGCCCCCATACCACCTGCGGCTGCAGATGGGGGGGTACAGCAGTTTCTGTCACTGCTATCTGATTTTATGAGACAGTCACCTGCCTCAGGGGGGGTGGCCCCAACCCACAGTCAGGACCCTTTGGCCTTATCAGGGACCCCTGTCCCGGCCCCGGCAGTTAGGGCCCCCCTGGCTACATCAGCAACACCTACGGCCCCCCTCAGTTCAAGGGATATCGTCGCTTCTGGAACCCCCCCAGTGGGTTTGGTGGAAGATCCCCCACAGATGAGCCTCGTGCCAGTGGAGGGTACTGCAGGTGGGTCCAAGCGCAAGCGGCGCAAACGTAGGGCTGCGCATACCTCCTCTTCCTCCGGTGGATCCGACTCGGGGTCGTCGGAGGAGGATGGGGGCCGAAAATCCCGCAGGCGGCGCAGGCATAGGCGCCGTAGGCACTCTAGTTCCAGCGGCAGCTCGGGGTCTCCATTGTTCCCTAGGGGACAAGTTGTCCAGTGCGAGAACACAGCAGTGCTCAGAGGGCTTAGGCGCAGCGTTCAGGAACGCATAAAGGACGGTAAATACGTCAGCTTCTTCACCATGACGGCGCAGGCGGAGAAAGAATATCGCGCGGCAAAGAGGCGAGGGGGTATAGGGGAGGAGGCCTACTGCACCTATCACCGGTGGCAGGCGGGCATGTTCATGTTCGCGGCCTGTTACCTAGAAACAAGACCACAGGAACACATGAACATGGTGCGTTACATGCACATGATTCATCAGATGTTCCTGTCTGAGGCCGACTCCTCATGGCGCTCATATGATGAGAATTTTCGCCGCAAGCAGTCAGGGCTGGCCATTATGGCTTTAGGGTGCAAAGACGTGGAGATCTGGATGGGGCCGAAGCCGGCGGCTGCTCCTGCAGTTGCTGCTGCGGCTGCGCCGGCCTCCAGCCCCGCCCCTCGCAAGCAGCAACAACCCTTTCGCGGTAGGGCGGGGGGGGGCCCCCGCCGGGCGTTGCTTCGCATTCAACGGGGCCGGCTGCGCCCTGGGAGCCTCGTGCAAGTTCAAGCACGCATGCTCAAAATGCTGGGGCAATCACCCTTTTAGAGAGTGCAGGAAGGGCAAGCAGGGAGGCACCTCCCAGGCTTCCACAGCCGGGGGCACACCTCAGTAAGGCCCCTTCTCCTGTGCGGGTTGACCGCTTGGCCGGCTGGCTGGGACGGTACCCGTGTAGGGAGGAGGCAAAATTCCTAGAGGAGGGCTTCCTCATGGGCTTCCGCTTACCAATCCAAGGGGAGGTGGTTGCACGTGCCCCCCGTAATTTGAAGTCCGCAATACAGATGCCTGGTATAGTGTTGGAGAAGGTAGACAAAGAAGTGAGCTTGGGGAGAATGGTGGGCCCTTTTCCATCACCCCCTATAGAGAACCTGGTTCTCTCCCCGGTGGGGGTAGTCCCCAAAAAAGCTAGCGGCAAGTTTAGGCTTATCCAACACTTGTCCCACCCACCTGGCGGCTCTGTTAATGACGCCATACCTGAACACTTGTGCCGCGTGCGATACCAGTCGTTTGAACAGGCCCTTGATATAGTGCGCAGCCACGGTCACGGGGCCCTGCTGGCCAAGGTGGACATTGAGTCAGCCTTTCGCCTTCTTCCCCTACATCCGGAATCGTTCCGGTTCATGGGTTTTCGCCTGCCCACGGGTTTTTACGTGGACAGGTGCTTACCGATGGGCTGCTCGATTTCCTGCGCCTACTTCGAGAGGTTTAGCAGTTTCTTGCATTGGTGCGTAGAGAAGGGTTCAGGAGAGACTAGTGTGGCCCACTACCTGGATGACTTCCTGTGTGTGGGCCCTGCCGATTCCCAGCGATGCAAGCTTCTGCTGACTTACCTGCAGAATCTGTTTAAGGATTTCGGGGTCCCCATTGCGGAGGACAAAACGGAGGGCCCAGTACAGCGCCTGTCCTTCTTGGGGATAGAAATAGACACAATGGCGGCCTGTTGCCGCCTCCCACAGGACAAGCTGTCTCGGCTACGCGGAGCCATTAGCCTTGCATTGGCCACGGGCAAGCTTCAGTTGCGCCAGCTTCAGTCTCTCCTGGGGCTGCTTCACTTTGCTTGCAGGGTCATACCCATGGGTAGAGTTTTTTGTAGGAAGTTGGAAAGATCCATGTCAGGCATCAGGCACCCACTCCACTACGTACGTCTCTCTGCAGAGATAAAGAGGGATTTGCGCACTTGGCTCTCCTTCCTGGAGCAGTTCAATGGGGTCCTTATTTGGCCTGCCAGCCCGCGCACCAACGCGCAGTTGCAATTGTATACTGATGCAGCGGGCGGGGTGGGTTTCGGAGCCTTCCTGCATGGGTCATGGTGCGCTGCGCCATGGCCAGTGGAATGGGTAGCGGAAGGGCTTACAAAAAACTTACTGCTGTTGGAGCTGTTCCCCATTGTGGTGGCGCTGGAGCTATGGGCAGACAGGCTACGCGACTCCAGCATCATATTTTGGTGCGATAATTTGGGAGTGGTGCACTCTATCAACAGGCAAGGCTCAGCTTCCATGCCTGTAGTTCGCCTGCTTGCGCGGTTGGTGCTGCGATGCCTGCTGTTCAACATACAGTTTGTGGCACAACATGTTCCAGGAGTAGAGAACTCTGTGGCAGATGCATTGTCCAGGGCCGATTGGGAGAAATTTCGGGCCCTGGCTCCTGATGCATCGATTGTTGGTGAATGCTGTCCCTCTTATATTTGGCAGATGATCAGGCCGGAATGGAGGGGCTAGCCATGCAGGCTATCGCACCACGGACGCTCCACTGCTATCAGGCGGGATGGCAGGAGTGGGAGCAGTTCAGACTGTCTGCTCCTCAAGCAGGTAAGACACCTGAAGAGGCCATGGTGGCTTTTGTTTGGAGTGCATACTCCAATGGTCGCTCTGTCGCCTCCGTGCGCAGGGTCTTGGCAGGGGTGTCGTTTTTCTCCGCATTGCAGGGTAGGGCGGACCCGTCCCGGTCATTTCTGGTGTCTAGGGCGCTGCGTGGTTGGCGGCGGGCTACACCTGCCCCCACGGACTGTAGGCGTCCCATTGACATGTCGTTACTTCCAGCACTGCTGGACGCCCTGGGGGACATCTGCTGGCCTCACTATGAGGTCCTCTTGTTCCGCACGGCGTACGTGATGGCATACCACGGGGCCTTCAGGATTGGGGAGCTGGTGGCACCGTCAAAACGAGCGCCCTCGCCTTTGACTGTGGATGACCTGGTGGTCCAAGCTGACTCGGTGCTATGTCACCTGCGACGATCCAAGACGGATCAGGCTGGGAGGGGGCGGTGGCTGTCCTTGCTGCCGTGCACGGTGGAAGGGGCGTGCCCTGTGACGTTGGTCTCGGCCTTCGCCCAGGTGCGCCCGGACCAGCCAGGCGCATGGTTGATGCACGAGGATGGGTCACCGCTCACTAAATACCAGTTTTGTCACGTCTTGGGACGGGCGCTGGAGGCCACGGGTCTCGATCCTAAGGAATTTGGGTCTCATTCCTTTAGGATTGGGGCTGCTACCTCGGCGGCTGCGGAGGGCCGCTCCGACGCAGAGATTCAGGCTCTGGGTCGATGGCGCTCGGCAGCATTCCGGAGGTACATTCGGCTAGCTTTATCTGTCACTTTCAACCTTGGTCAACTGGACGCATAAGCGCTCGCCAACTTCCAGTGGGGGCCTTGAGGTGTGTTTTCACATCCGTCTGGGGGCACAATTCGGCTATAATTACAATCTGGCATGGCGTACTTGTTAGTTTACTCCAGACGGTGTGTTTTGTGCCTCAAGAGCTGGTCGGCCTCGGTCCTTCTCATTCCTCTCTCTAACAAGTGTGGTGGATGCTTGGTATGCAAGCTTGTCGACAGCCTTCTAACCTCTTTATAATATTTCAGGTCGACAGGACGTTAAGTCCATTTGGATGATTGGACATTCGTTTGTCTATTGGGCTTCCAGGGCAAGCATAGCATCTGATGTACGAGTGTTTAGTCGAGCTGGGGAGGTTAGGTGGCTGGGTGAGAGAGGTATGCTGTGGAAAGGGCTGCAGGCTGGGCTGATTCGAGCCCTGAGAAATTTTGGGGTCCCGAGGGTCATTATTTTCCACCTGGGTGGTAATGATTTAGGGCGGGTGACCGCTCTCGAGCTACGCTCAGTGATTGTGCGGGACCTCTATTTTATTTCTCTGTATTTGCCTGCATGTAAGTTGGTGTGGTCCTCCATTACATCACGGATAGTGTGGAGAAATGCGATATCCTGCCCCCGCCTGGAGCGTTCACGGAAGACGGTGAACGCTGCAGTTGAGAAATATCTGCTGACCAATGGCGGGGGTGTTATTCGCCATGACGCCATCAGCTTTCAGCGGAGTGCGCTGTATAGGAGCGATGGTGTTCATCTGAGCCCGGAGGGCGTGGCTCTGTTTTTGGGCGATGTCTTTAGTTGGTTAGATACACAGTGCTGAGCGTTTTTCCTACTTGGTGGCGGTGCTGCGGCTTAGGGCCTAGCTTTGGCGGTAAAGAACGGTCATCCTTGTAAGATCTTGATGTGTGTGTGTAGATAGTGGGGTGTCGCTCTCTCCTGACATCGATGGTCATCGGCCATGCTCCCGCCCGGGGTGGTGGCCACCACTAGTACGAGTGGATGACCGGGGAGAGCGATCACCAGCGATGGTGTGTATGATAACATCTTTAACCCCACTTTCCTATAATGACCGTTCTTTGGGCCGCCACCATTATATATATATAGTTAGTTTAATTGTCAAAATAAATTGACATTCATTTTGAAACGCCAGCACTTGTGTCTGTGTCTTTTTTATTATATAAGTTAAGGTTAAGATTTAGGTTAAGTTTATGGTGAGATGGAAAGGTGTGGACCTGGGGATACCTGATGGGGAGTTTAAGAACCACGAATGCTGATTAAGCACTGAGTGAGCATAAACCCCCGATGGTTCCCCAGGTTACGCTGGAAGGTCAGCTGATATGATAATAGGATGGGCACAAGGCCTATCAGAGCTGTGGGAGGAGTATAGACAGGGAAGAAAAGGAACATACTCACAGGAAGTCTTCCTCTGTCTGAAAAAAGCCCCGCCCACCCTTCCCTATTTCTTTCTCTTCGGCGGCGGTAAAGAACGGTCATCCTTGTAAGATCTTGATGTGTGTGTGTAGATAGTGGGGTGTCGCTCTCTCCTGACATCGATGGTCATCGGCCATGCTCCCGCCCGGGGTGGTGGCCACCACTAGTACGAGTGGATGACCGGGGAGAGCGATCACCAGCGATGGTGTGTATGATAACATCTTTAACCCCACTTTCCTATAATGACCGTTCTTTGGGCCGCCACCATTATATATATATAGTTAGTTTAATTGTCAAAATAAATTGACATTCATTTTGAAACGCCAGCACTTGTGTCTGTGTCTTTTTTATTATATAAGTTAAGGTTAAGATTTAGGTTAAGTTTATGGTGAGATGGAAAGGTGTGGACCTGGGGATACCTGATGGGGAGTTTATTACATGTCACCCATTATATTTTAGTCCAATTACAAGCGAGAATCAAATTAACTGTAATTTGCTTATCACAGTTTTTGCTGGCAGCTGGTTTGATCATGTTCGTGGATGGTACACGCATAAGGATGATTTTAATATCCTTTTTGTAAAATATGAAGATATGATCAAGGTAAAGTTAAATATCTTTTTTGTATTTGTTATGAATGTTGTCTTCTATATACATTATTTGTGGTAAAGTACAAATATTAATGGCAGCATGAATGTTTTATACAGTACCAAAAGCAATGTCAATGTAACAAACAGTACATAGGTTAAACATACCATACACTCATAATAACCCAGTGGCTGAATAACATATACAAAATAAACAAGGGTTTTAAAAGTCAGTCTCTATCATATTAAGTTTGTTTACCAATGCACTGGTAACATTCAGGGGTACGCAAATTGTTTAAATACTTAGATCATGGATCTTCAAACTGCGGCCCTCCAGATGTTGTGAAACTACAAATTCCAGCATGCCTTGCCACAGTTTTGCTATAAAGGAGTGTTAAAACTGTGGCAAGGCATGCTGGGATTTGTAGTTTCACAACATCTGGAGGGCCGCCGTTTGAAGACCCATGACTTCGATGCACAGGTCCGTGATTACCGACAGGAAATTAGGATTACTGCATAAAAGAGTTTATCTACTTATTAAGTGAAATTCAGATAATTTCTGACACAGATCTGTAAAGAATAATCACAAACACAGATAAGTGGACAAATAGACTGTGCATCCAGCTGCTAGATAGTTAATATTCCTACAGGTTCCTCAATAAACCTTCACCATACACCAACAACAACAAAATGGAATAAACTTATCCAGCGCTTGGAACTACAGATGAGTGACAGGATTCCTCCAATGTCATAGACCATGTAAATGAATGGAAAGAATGTATAATGGTGAAGTACGTTTAAAACATCACACATTTAGTAACACTTCCATAAAACATATACATATACATAAAAGCACTGAAAATAAAGTGCATGAATAGCAATGCAATTCTTGAACTACAGGAGGTTGGTAAATTACCGGATGTTCAGGAACTAGCAATCAAGCAGTTCCAGAATAGCATGAGTCTCTAGCACTCTCTATGGCGTTCCTTCTTCCGGCTTATCCTCCATCCAAAGTACTTGTATGCAGTTCTGCATACAAGTACTTTGGACGGAGGATAAGCCGGAGGAGGATCGCCATAGAGAGTGCCCAGCAGCATCCATATTGGTGATAGAGACTCATGCTATTCTGGAACTGCTTGATTGCTAGTTCCTGAACATCCGGTAATTTACCAACCTCCTGTAGTTCAAGAATTGCATTGCTATTCATGCACTTTATTTTCAGTGCTTTTATGTATATGTATATGTTTTATGGAAGTGTTATTAAATGTGTGATGTTTTAAACTTACTTCACTATTATACATTCTTTCCATTCATTTACATGGTCTATGACATTGGAGGAATCCTGTCACTCATCTATAGTTCCAAGCGCTGGATAAGTTTATTCCATTTTGTTGTTGTCAGATCTGTAAAGGTCTGAACCTTAACATTAGCTTAAATGGTAATGTGTGGTAATACTGTATATGTTTTACCAGATTTATATGATTGAAAATAATAAAGTTGTAAAATATATACTGTATCCATTAAAGTATATAGTACATACCTCCGAAATTAGGGGACGTGGTTTAGCAGCAACGGGCCATTTTCACCACTGTGGGGGCCTGACCAGTGGCTCTGCAAGCTGCACCAGCCAATCATGGTCCAGGAATTCCTGATGGCCGCCCATGATAGGCTGGTGGGTGGGCCTAACTCCCAGTCTGTGGGCAGAGCCCCTGATATAAACAGAAAACCGGCTCGTGGCTATAGCATAGCAGGGGTCTCGGAGAAGTACCGAAGGTAGCTGGTGAGTATGTTTTCCTTCAACAGGGACCCCACATGGATTCTACTGGAGAGGAGGAATGAACTACTATCAACATAAGTAAGTATCTTTGTGTATGGGCAATATGTAATAAAGTTTTATTTCTCTGGTGTGTGTGTATATTTATTTAATTATTTGTACTACTGTGGGACTACAAATCCCAGTGGGCCCTTTATTGCCCCACATTCTGGGACTTGTGGTTCTCCAAGTCCCTGCATTCAGTGCAGGTTTGCTGGGACTTGTAGTTTCACAGAAATACACAACAGATTCTTATTTTTTTACACCTGGCATCAGCCAGATGGCCACAGCCCACAGACATCAGGTACAGCCCTCGGCTTCAGCATGGGCAGGTAAGTTCTGGAGGGGGGCCCCTTCTTTTGGGGGGACCCCACTACCCCAGGACCCCTGCTCATGCTGACCATTCAGGGGGAGAATGCTTTGGCCAGGTGGACTTGTATAAAAAGTCTCCCCCCGTCTGTGGCATTACCCTGTGGCATTGGCTGGTTGAGCCCGATGCTGGTTCTTGAAATATGGGGGACCCCTACTCATTTTGTCCCCTGTATTTTGGGAACCAGGACCAGCCCTTCCGCCTGGTGCTAGTTTTATAAAATCCAGGTGAACCCTATTTGTTTTGCTGCATGATTTATGAAACCAGGACCGGCTCTTTGAGCCCGGGGCAGGTTATACTCAGGAGTGGGACCCCACAGCGTTTGTTTTCTTTTTTTACACAAAATCACACTTGTCCGAATATGCGCACATTTTCTAAAAATCGCACATTTTCATGACTAAAAATCACACTATATCGCACTTTTTTTATGCAAACCCTTGAGATCTGCATCCGATTCCGATCCGATGCCGATCCAATGTTGACTATATCGTCAACATCGGAAAGGAAATCGGACCGTGTGTACACACCATTAGCCTGACTCTAATGTTATATGGCTTTGATTCAGCTACTGTAAGTTATCTCTCAGATATATTCAGTCAACTATTGTTGGGGTTAATAGTGCTATGTTGTACACTTTTTATATATTGTATAGCTGTAATTTTATATGGCAGAATATTATTAACTCTACATGGGGAAAGTAATTGACTGTGTAAATACTATAGGAAACAGTGGGCAAGATGTATTCTAGCAGCGCTATAACACTTCCTGCTTCACCTCATTAACAAGGCAAAGCAGAAAGGGACATCAACAAGATGTATTAACATCTTGTCTGCCAAAGCGGGGGAGCGCAAACTCACGACTCTGGTGATGTCCCTTTGAGGAGACACTGACACGCTGTATCCTTTTCCCCTGGCTGACTGTACTGGGCATGCACAATGTCTCGCTACTCACGTGACATAGTGCCCCTGTCATTTACCGAATGGCGGCTGCTTCTTACATGGGGGAGAAGCTGTATCAGGGCACATACTTCTCTACACATCATTAGCAGAATAGTACAATATACAATGCACTGTTTTAACTTTATTAAGTATGCGGAATTGTGTGGTATCGTGGGCTAGTCCTGTTATAATCACGAACCACAAAATATCTCTCATCTCGACCACTCCGCTCTGCACAAGATTTGCGTCTCTCTTCTGAACGGATCACTAGCTCCTATTCACTATTACAGGACTTTCATCGGGCTGCTCCCATCCTATGGAATGCCCTTCCACGCACAATAAGACTCTCCACTAGCCTCCAAACTTTCAAGTGTTCCCTGAAAACTCACCTCTTCAGGCAAGCCCATCATATTTAAGTTCTACACGCATAACCTTCTGAGGCACTTACTGTATGTATTATATAGCTTCCCTTCTGGACTTGTAACTTAGTGGGACTGCTATGCTATTACTGGTGCCTGTCCTTGTGTTTCCCTCCAATATCCCTATAGATTGTAAGCTTGCAGCAGGGCCCTCTAACCCCAAATTCTGTCTGTTGTTACCCAGTTTGTTTTATCACTGTCTACTATTGTAAAACGCAACGGAATCTGCTGCGCTATATAAGAAACTGTAAATAAATAAATAAATTATCCTAAAGGCTGGAGTATTTCCTCCTCACACAAGGCCATGCAATGGCCATGCACCCAATCTGATGAACAATTACATTCTTGACACACAATCTGTTTACCTGCAATATATGGAAAATGATCTTCACAATACACTTACTATTATGTGCAATAGCTGTATAAATTCACTAGACTTTATCTTAACTCAATAGTCTGGTGCTAGCTAGACTTATACTTTGGCTATGCTGATGGAAAGTGGATGTGGAGTCCAAGCAGGCCTTACAGGTGTTACCCTTTTCAGGGGACACCCTCTTTGGGGAGGTGCTAAATAAGATTGTAGCCTCCCTGGCAGCAGCCAAGATGGCATGCCTTCCGTCTGCTTCTATCACGAACTAGGCAAAAGTTAGCACTTTTCGCCCCTTTTGTCCTTCTGGAAAAAGGGACAGGTGTTTGGCAGACAGGCAGGACAAGCCAAGTCAGCCAAACCTAAACCGAGGCAATCCTGGGAAGCTAGATAGGCAACTCTTAAGACTGTGCAGGCCTCCCTTTGGAGGCCCGTGTGGGGTCGACTTCTCTTCTACGCAGAGGAATGGCTCAGGACGATATCCGCAGCCTGGGTGACCTAGCATGGTTATAGGGGAGAGGAGCCCGACATGATGGGAAGCCTGAAAGCTTTGGAGAATTTGTGTGTGGTCCTCAGGATCAGCCTACAACCCCAATGTGAACCCTGTGGGCCCAGGAACCTCGAAGAAAGGGAGTTAACCGAAGGTAGGTTTTACCATAACTCCCGTTTTTCTATTAAGTTTTTCTATCACTGTCAAAGCAGCTTTAAAAATACAAAAAAAAAATACAGTATGTGATCTATAATTTTATTGTCAATTTAGGATTATTCATGAATTGTTGCAATATGCTTATCTTGTTTATCACACATTGCTTTCATATATTTATATACATTTGTATACCGGTACTCCACTACACCCAATGTGCCCAGATGCCCCTCCTTGGATATGATCAGCTGGAGACATGGACATTGTCATTCTTCTTGGGAATGTGAATTCTTCTTGGGAATGTCATTGAGAGTTTTACCTAATGTCAGATCTATTTCTCTCTCTTGATATCTATATGTCTGTAAAAATAATACAAATGACTAAAGCTGGGTACACATCTTTACAATTGTCGGGCCGTTCTTCCATTCTTGGTCGGACGGCCGTTCAATTGTATAGCTGTCCCGACTCCCTCTGTACGATCGATAAATGGACAAAAACGGTCTTGTCCTTCCATACTCGGTCAGTCAAAGGTTCTTTGCTGTTTAATTTTCATCCAACAGGACGGGCCCATATCGGAACAAAAGTGCAGTGTGTACGCACGTTTGATCGATATGCTGGCCGTTCTTCCGACTATACTGCCAAAGCTGGAACGCCCATGTGGGTGTTCCATAGCTGCATGATCTCTCCTACAGCTCGAGAAGCATTCACATCTCCCCATGTTTATGGGCATATGGACATATACGGCAAACCGCTATAAAGATGCGGAAAGCGACTACCTAGTCACTTTCCGGTATCTGTCCATAGTCACCCTGCCAGCTGCTATAAAGATGCGGAAAGCGAATACCCAGTCACTTTGCGGTATCTGTCCGTAGTCACACTGCCGGCTGCTATAAAGATGCAGTTCGCGACTATGCCCTTAACCCAGCTCATTATGATAATTATGTTTATATATATATCATGTCAAAAGCCCAAATCGGGAGAGTGTGTACCGTGGTACAATCTTTTTATTGCGACTGTTTGGACGGGAGTACATCGGACGTCGCAAGTAAAATTGTACAGGTGTGTACACGCGTATCGGCTGTTTGTGGACGGTCCGTCACGTCTATGGTCGGTCGAACGGTCGCAAGAAACCAGGGATTGTATAGATGTGTACCCAGCTTAACAATAAGTATCCAGGTTGAAAATTATTGAAAACTACTGCACTACTGAATCCATTAATAGTTTTATACATACAGTTGTTTAGCTACAACTAAAATGAGATGGGTACAAAATTAGAAAGTACTAAAACCATACAACCTAAACACAGATTTGTAAATGTAATTGTTTCTTAAAGAATACAAAATGTACATGTTATACATAATTAAAGGTAATATTTGCCTTCATTTAAATGTGGTGGTGAATAATTTTCACAAATAATTCATATACAGTACTTAATGTATGCAGGGTGGACCCAGATCATTTAGAGACAGAAAGTTCTACTTTAGAATAAGGGGGATTTTAAAAAGATTGAAGAGAGATAAAGTACAGACCAATCACTTTCTGTCATTCTACGGGCTGTGTTTGATGACAGAAGAATTTAAAATATATATCAGTAGCATAAAGCATGTTGCTCTGGCAACAACATCTCATTATCTAAGAACATCATATTGAAGGATATCACTGTTTAAGGATGTGGTGTTGTGTATGTATGCTAAGATGATGGAACATTTCCTGACAATGAAATATATTGCAGAAGTAATGTAGCATTACACAATAATTATATAACAAATACTTACAAATTTAATTTTCTTTAGTGAATGTATCATTAATAGTTTCTTTAATTAAGAATTCATGACAAAATGTATTATTTTACTTATTACTACTATGCCTCTAACTTTATTTCCAATCTCTATATTCAGCAGAATCACAGCATAGTACATCATATCTGCAACACTGCCGGCAAGAGAGAAAGAGGGAAACAGTGACAGTGAGGGAAAAAGAGAGGGGAGCAAGATAGAGATGGCAAGTGAGAGACAGTGTGGGGGAAATTTACTAAAGGAAATTTGTAAAAAAATAGGTGTATTTGTATCCAGAAATACACTTATTTTTTACATTTACTATCCCGAAAATACGGCAATTCGTAGTCGTATTGATGTGCTATCAATACGAATATGAATTGCCATATTTTCGGGATAGTAAATGTCAAAAATAAGTGTATTTCTGGATACAAATACACCTATTTTTTACAAATTTCCTTTAGTAAATTTCCCCCTGTGTGTCTGGAGAGGGAGGGGTAGACAGAGAAGGTGTTAGAAAGAGAGAGAGAGAGAGAGAAAGTGTCATGGACGAAAGACAGGAACAAGTCAAAGGCCCTTTTTCTGAATCGGACGGTACGGCCCGCGTGCGGCCGTACCGCCGATGTTTTTAGTCTGCACATGCGCAGAGGTCAATCTGCGCATGTGCAGCCCCATTCGCCGCAGACGTATTTCGTCCGCCGCAAAGGGGGCGTATAGGGGCGTGAGGGGCTTCATACCCTCATTTCCCTATGTATACGCCCCGCGTTTCATGGGCGTTCCCATGCAAACGCGGGGCGTATGCATGCTAATCAGGGTATGACGCCACTGATGGGGGCGGAAAGCTGACGTCGCCGGATGTCAGCTCTCAGCCCTCATACAAGCTATCACACGGACGATTGTCCGTGTGGTCTCAGCTTGCGGGAGCTGCTGTGGCGTGCGGCCCTGCCTTCGATGGTCGACGACCATCGAATGCAGGGGGCAGCTCCCACCATGGTGGAGGCGTACGCCCCACCATTTTTATGCGGATCGCCAGCCGTCCGTGTACGGACGGCCGTGGCGATCCGTCTCGTGGGCGGGGATTGGTTTGTGCGGCCGGAGCACCGTGTGCGGCTCCGGCCGCACCAACCAGAATAAGGGCCAAAGAGAGACAAACAGGGTGTCAGAGAGAGAGAGAGAGGGGAGACATAGGAAGAAACACCCGGGGGAGCAAGATATAGAGGGTGTCAGGGAGAGACTGAGGGGAGATAGAGAAAGAGAGCAGATCAAAAGAGAGATAGGAAAAGAGATAGAGTGGGGGAGCAAGTGAGAGGTATGGGGGAGTTGAGAGAGGTTTTTTTTTACAGAGGGAGCAAGAGAGTGGAGCCAGGTAGAGAGAGAGAGAGAGGAGGAGGAGGAGGAGGAGGAGGAGGAGGAGGCGGCGATAGAGAGTGTGTCATAGTTGAAAAGAGAAAGGGGAGCAAGAAAAATCGAGGGACTGAGAGGTTGTCAGAGAGAGAGAGAGGTGAAAGACTGAGTGGGTGTCAGGAAGAGAGAGAGAGAAAGAGGAGTGGGATATAGATAGATAGATAGATAGATAGATAGATAGATAGATAGATAGATAGATAGATAGATAGATAGATAGATAATAAAAGAGAACTAGGTATAGAGAGAAAGAGGAAGGGAGAAATAGGAATAGAGAGAAAGAGAGAGAAAATACGAAAAGAGGGAGTGACTTATACCTACATATAGAATATATATACCAGTGAATATTGGCCCTTATTTAGATCTGATTGCAGTACAAATTTGTTCTCAAAATGGGCAAAACCATGTGCACTTCAGGTGGGGCAGATGTAACATGTGCATAGAGAGTTAAATTTCGTTGGGGTGTGTTGAAACTAAAATCTAAATTGCTGTGTAAAAATAATGCAGTCAGTATTTACCCTGCACAGAAACAAAATAACTCACACAAGTCTAACTCTCTCTATACATGTTACATCTGCCTTACCTGCAATGCACATGATTTTGCCCATTTTGAGAACAAATTTGGGTACTTGTGTATTATCACGGCGCCCATTACGTATTTAGGTAGTGGTGTTTGGAGAAAACAATACACCACTATGCTGGCTACGTAAACTACATAACTTTATAAAATTAACTCCACGCTCAGGTAGATACTGGGGGTATGACGTGGATAGTGGGGATATGAAGTTGTCATTGTGTGTGTGTGTTGTGCTTTATACTCCCCCTCCTCCGTTAGTCACTCCCCAGCGGCAGCGTTCAGTCCCCCTCCTCCGGCACTCGCTGCGGACAATGTACGCAATTAGCGTAGTGCCGCTGGGGGAGCAGGGAAACCATGTGATGCTCCCCCAGCGGCACTATGCTGAATTACGTACATTGTCCATTATGTACATTGCTGGGACCGGGGAGTGACTGCCGGAGGAGGGGGACTGAACGCTGCCACCAGGGAGTTACCGTGCATCGTGGAGTCAGCGGGGATCGTGATGGATGCGGTGGCCGACCCGGAGGAGGGTAAGTATAAAGCTCAACACACACATATCACACACATCACATTATCACGGCACCGGCTACACTGACAACGTACCTTAGGCTACATTGAAAACGTAGCGTAGCCGGGTGCCGTGATAATACACAAGTATCCAAATTTGTACTGCGATGATATCTAAGGGCCATAATCCAAATACATAGGCTTACAAAGATCTACACCGAGATTAACATATAATAAGAAACATATATCTTTTTTCCATGTTATAAAAAACTATTTGTAAAGCCAGTAGCAGTTGTTCCAGAGTGTTATACACTCAAGAAGGTGTAGCCTGGAATTCCTGTATGTATTTGAAAATTACTATTCACATCACCCATGTCTATACAATTTTAAATATTGTATTGGTAACTAATATTTAAATATATATAGCTATATATATATATATATATATATATATATATATATATATATATATATATCACTACTCTCATACAAATACTCCACTCCCTACGTCTTAATGATACAGCACTTTCTTGGTTCTCATTTTACCTATCTGATCGCTCTTTCAGTGTTCGCTTCTCTCTACGTCCTCTTCACTACCTCTGTCAGTCGTAGTTCCGCAAAGGTTCAGTCTTAGGTCATCTGCTGTTCTCAATCTATACCTCCTCTCTTGGCAAACTAATCAGCTCTTTCGGATTTCAGTATCACTTGTACGCGGATGATACTCAGATCTATCTCTTAACCCCAGAGTTGTCACCAGTGGTTTTGAGCCGAGTCTCTGAATGTCTCTCTGCCATCTCATCTTGGATGTCTTCTCGCCAACTCAATATTTCCAAAATGGAATTACTTATATTCCCACCAGCCAAGAACAGCTACCATCCTGATATCTCCATAACTGTTGACAACTCGACCATCTACCCTACCCCACAAGATCGTTGCCTAGTGGTCATCCTTGACTCTAAACTGTCATTTGTTCCCCATGTTCAATCTATCGCAAAATCATGATAAATGCATCTAAAAAACATATCTAAAATACGACCGTATCTCACACATGACACTACTAAATCTCTTATCTATGCACTCATTATATCCCGCATTGTTTATTGCAATAGTCTCCTAACTGATCTTCCCAAGAACAGACTCTCGCCACTGCAATCCATTTTAAATGCTGCTGCAAGGCTGATCTTCCTTCCAAGACGCTCATTGTCTGCTGATCCGTTCTGCCAGTCCCTCAATTGGTTGCCTGTATTTTACCGTATTCAATATAAAACACTTCTACTCACATATAAAGCTACCATACTGCACCAGCATATATCTCTTTACTTATCATATAATATCTCCTATCTTGACCACTACACTCTGAGGAAGATCTGCATCTCTCTTCTGCACGGCTCATTAGCTCCCATTTACTATTAGAGGACTTTCATCAGGCTGCTCCCATCCTATGGAATGCTCTCCACTAGCATCCATACTTTCAAGTGTTCCCTGGGTACTTGTTTCCTAGAACGGCCACAATCGGGAGTAATCATGTACCTTAACTTAAGGTACACGATTACCCCCGATGGACCCGATTTCCTTTGAAATCAGGTCCATTTTGCCGGCAAAGGCAAAATCGGGTCCATCGCGTCGGTCGGGTGCATTAACATGGCACACGACGCGACCAACGCGATGGACCTGATTTTGCCATAGGGTTCAATGTCAAAATATTTTTAACATTGTAATGCGGGAAAAAATGGGAAATGGGCCAATATGGGCCATTTCTCATTGTATATGCCCCTCCCCCCCCATTGTGAACGTCACCCCACGATTGACTCCAACCCGAAGCGTGGCGAGCGTAGCGAGCCCGCGAGGGGCGGCGGTACGCGTCCTCCGACCTTTTCATACCCCTACTATCCACGTCGGCGTGGAGTTGAGAAAATAAAGCGTGGCGAGCGCACGCGTATACTTGTGAAGTTATACGCGTCCCCTCGCGGGGCTCGCTACAATCGCCACGCTTCGGACTTTATATTCTCAACTCCACGCCGACGTGGATAGTAGGGGTATGAAAAGGTCAGAGGACGCGTACCGCCGCCGCTCGCCATGCTTCGGGTTGGCGTCAATCGTGGGGTGCCATTGAGGGGGTTAAAATTGGGGTCTGGGGAGAATTTTACATTGAATACAATGTAAAATAGGGTCCCAGGGACCCTATTCACATTTCAATCAATGTAAAAATTGGGGCCATCACGTCGGTCGCATCGCATGCGATTTGGTCGCATGCGATTTGATCGACGCGATGCGACCAACCGATCAACATCAGTGTGGCCGTTCTAGGAAACAAGTACCGTTCCCTGAAAACAAGCCTATCATATTTAAGGTTCCACACGCATAACCCTCTCAGGCACTTATGTATTCTATAGCTTTTCTTCTGGACTTGCAACTTGGTAGGACTGCTATGCTATTACTGGTGCCTGTCCTTGTGTTTCTCTCCTATGTCCCTATAGATTGTAAGCTTGCAGCAGGGCCCTCTTACCTCCAAGTCTGTCTGTTGTTACCCAGTATGTTTTATCCCTGTTTACAATTGTAAAGCACAACGGAATCCACTGCGCTATATAAGAAACTGTTAATAAATAAATTTATATATATATATATATATATATATATATATATATTTCTTTTTTTTTTTCTTTTTTTTCTTTTCCAGGATCTCAAGTCTGTTGTCAAGCAAATCTGCACATTTTTAGGGAAAGAGTTAGATGATGAGTCTTTGAATACTGTGGTAAAGCGAGCAACATTCAACAACATGCAAATGGATCCCCTTGCAAATAAAGAACAATTACCACAAGAATTGTTTAATCAGAAACTTGGGAAGTTTATGCGTAAAGGTAAAAGTTTAGATAACACTAATAAATGTACAAAATATTGCAAAGTATAAAGCTCCATACACAATAGGCGATGCTGCCCAGGGCCGTAATAGTTAACAATAATGGGTGTTGTTTTTTTCGATATTGAGTGTACATACTGAATGATATCAGTAAACAATATCGTTTATCGACATTACCGGGACCCTCTGAAAATGCAGGTCATTTGCAGGGACACATACAGAATCTCATATGCATTGCTAGAATAATACTGTTGCTCCTTTGATAAGTGTCCCATTGACGCTGAATCGAACCAGCAAGGGAGTGTCAGTCTCCTTACTGCTAACTGGTATTCCTTTTGTAAGTCCATGGACATTCATCTGCATCAGGGCTGCCACTACAAATTGTGCGGCCTGGGGACTGACAAAATAGACAGGGCCCCCGAAGCCTGTGCTAAGGTGTTTGTCGTTGCCCTACAAACTATAAATTTGTGACCTACCTCCCATATGTCCTAAAATAATTGTGCGCACTAAAGATGCTCGCCACAGAAGGGTGTGATAATGCAAGAAGGGAGCGTGGCCATACAATAGTACCTCAGTCACAGAATAGAGCAATGCTATTCACAGTACACAACGCGTGGTGCCCATTATTTACATTACAACACACGGAGTGGCCCTTATTCACATTATAAAACATAGTATAGTTCCTCATACATTAGTCACACAGTAGTGCCACTTATACAAATAATAATGCCCAATAGCACCAGTAGGTAGTTCCCGGGACTACTGAAATCAGCGCACTGTTATGTTTGAGAATTCCAGATTTTGCGGGTGTTTAGGCACTAGTACCAGCATTCTCCAGCTAAAGGGCCACGTCGTGATGCTGTTTGCACCATGCTAGGGCACAAATCAGCATTACCAAGAGAGTTTTATTGGATTTCTGCCTGCACCCCTCCAGTGCAAGAAGAAATCCACTAGTTGGACATAGCAGCTTGATTTGCGTAGCAATGGAGAGCTCTCTCACTGCGCTATTCACAGTGTGCTGAATTGATTCAACACAAAAGAAGTTGTTGGAGAAAGAAAGAGAAAAAATGAGAGGAGTAGGAAAGAGAGGGGGATAGGGATGGTCAGGAAAATAAAGGGCATCATCAGAAAAGTAGGAATGAGAAAAACAGGGTGTCAGAGAGTAAAAGGGGAAGAGGGAGGGGTGTGAAAAGGAGGGAAAAAGAATGTCAGAGGGAGGAAGAGAAAAAGAGGGGAGGAAGAGAGTGAGAGAGGGTGTCAGGGAGAAAGGGAGGGAAAGAGGAGACCAGGGAGTGACAAATGGTGTCAAGGAGAGAAAGAATGAGAAACATGGAATGAGAGGGTGTGAGAGAGAGAGATAGACAGTGACAGTTATACACTGTCAGAGAGAGAGAGAGAAAGAGGGAGGAAAGAGAGAGAGGGGAAGTGTGGATGAGGGAGGGTAGTAGAGGACGAGTGAAGGGTGGCTAGGGGATGAGAGGGGGTAGAGGATGGGAGGGGAGGGTAGAGGATGGGAGAGGGAGGTATAGGATGAGATGGGGTAGATGTTTAGAAGAGATGGAGGCTATGGGTAGAGGACTAGAGGCTATGGGTAGAGGACTGGAGGGGGTAGAGGATAAAGGGGTAGAAGACAAGAGGGGGGAGGGTGTGGCGAACAAGATGACATTTAGAAGAGGGGTATTAGAGATGGAGGAGAGGGGGTGTTAGAGGAAGAGATTGGGGGGTGGGCAGGGGTTTGAAAGGCTTGTGACATCCTATCCCCTGTACAACAGGTAACACTGTGTAGCTGCATTTTCCGTTTCAGTCTTAATGCTGGTGTACCTCGGGCAGTGTCAGGGATCCTTCTCCATGGCGCCAGCAGCGCACCTTTTCATCAGTGTGATTTTTCCTGGTCTCCTGATCCTGCTGACCGCACCAGGGCTCCCTCTCATCAGTGCGGTTCATTTATATGACCAACACACTGCTTCTTTTTCCAAACTAAAGACACACATTTCCAACTTTGTTGGAACTTGTCCTTGTCTCTATATCAGCGGTTCCCAAATTATGTGCAACTAGGCAATCCGGGGTGCCTCAGTACACTTGCAGGGGTGCCTCGGGTTGGTGGTCTAGAACCAATTCAAATTATTTATTGTCAATATAACAAGAAAAAACAGTGCTGGTGGCTATCAATTATAAAATATTTGGACAAATAAAAGCTAATTCTTTCCCTTACCACATAACTGACCATAATCATGAAACATAACAACATAAACACCATTTACTTAATTTAATATTTGTTTCTGAATTTCTCAGTAAGAAATGTTTGGCCCAGGGGTGCATTGAAAAAAATGTTGATGCTCTAGGGCACCGTGATTCAAAAAAGTTGGGAACCGCGGCTCTATCCTTTATATCTCATGAGTTGGGATAACTTATCACACACATCTATTTAAAGGTTGATTAAAAATCTGAACGCTAATAACTAAAATATGATCCCAGTCATAAATATTAGTGTACCTATATAATGTACTACGCACCCCATCTACATAAGTGTAATTAAATGATGTGTTTGTGTATGTATGTTCAACGATAACTCTAGAACACTTTCACTAATCGTATTCAGACTTTGCACACTGCCTTATCATTTTAAGGGATGATCTAAGTTTCATTGGATGAGCCCTTAAGGGTGCTGTCATAAGGGTCCATGCTATTTCTCTTGTTTTCATGCATTGTGAAATGTCGTCGGAAAGCTTATGCCTTTCTGAATACAACACAACAAAGAGATTCCCTTAAGCGGACCCTTAAAGGCCTATAAGGGTCAATAAAATAAAAATAAAACATTTTCACTTTACTGATCCCCAGTCAATTTTTTTTCTCTTGATTGTTTGCTTAATCTTTGAGGGTTTTTGGGAACTTCTGTACCTGCTGCAGCAGCTCATGCCCTGCTGTGGTTGGAAAGGGAAGGTGGATATTTGGAGACCTGCTCTGGCTGCTGCAGCAGCTTATGCCCTGCTGTGGCTGGGAAGCTACTGTGTACCTTTGTGGTTTATATATATTAGAACCTATTAGCATATTGATTATGTACTACTTACACTATGCAAGAGTGAATTGTTTTTTGTTTTCATACATATTTCTCATGGTCATTTATTTCAGGCCCTATGGTTATTTTTGGTCAACATTAATTCACCTACAGTGGAGAATATTTTTGGATTGTATGGGGTAAACTACAGGAAATCCACACAAGCATGCATAGAGTACACATTCCATAGTTAGGCTATGATGAGAATTGAACCCACAACCTCAGTACTGTAAGGTAGTAATGCTAGCATTACACTTATTGTGCTGTACATCATTATCTACTTATAATTTATCTAGCATCTTCTAGAACAGGGGTGGCCAACCCGCGGCTCTTGAGCCACATGCAGCTCTCCCGCTGTTAAGCTGCGGCTCCCGTCCCCTATCCCTCCATTACCCGCTGCCGGTTCTCCCTCTGAGGGGAGGAGAGCGCGCATCGCGCATCTCTCCTACCCATCACTGTGCATCCTTGTGACTAGGCCATCTGCCAATCAGAGCTCGCGGGCCGGCAGCCAATCAGGAGCCGGCCCGCAAGCTTTGATTGGCGGACGGCCTAGTCACAGGAAAGTGAGGGGGAGGACTAGGAGACGCGCGGTGTGCTGTGCTGTGCTCTATTCCCCTCGGTGACATGAAAGGACTGCAGGGGGACGCCAGACTGTCCTCTCCCTGCCCGGCAGCAGCAATAACGGTGAGTGCTGCTTTTGGGAAATTAGCACTGTGGGGGCATAGCAATTTGTGGCACTGTGGGGGCATAGCAGTTTGTGGCACTGTGGGGGGCATAGCAGTTTGTGGCACTGTGGGGGCATAGCAGTTTGTGGCACTGTGGGGGCATACCAGCTTTCTAGCACCGTGGGGGCATACCCGGCACTGTGGGGGCATGGAAATGAAGTGGTTGCCTCTTAGGATCCAAGTGTCCTAAATAAATGCGGTGGGGGTCAATAGGAGGTCCAGGCACTGCTGCTACTTGCTATGCACAAACCAACTTTTGGAATGAAGTCCGGACCAGCCCATCAGGACCTCTTATTGACCCCCACCACATTTATTTGGGACACTTGGATCCTAAGAGGCGACCGCTTTTATACCCAATTGTGGAATCTTAATTATTGCTTATTAAAAATGATATGTAAAGATCATCCAATTATCTAAGAAACTTTTTTCTAAATTTATTAGCACTGCTCTTCTGTTTTTTTCTCTGTTCCAATATATATAGGCCTAAATAACCTATTTGTAGCAGCTGCTGAGAAAAAAACTGTTTCCAAGCGCACCCTGTTCCGTCCCCCATAAAGGGTCAGTCCATTTTTTCTTTCCCTTTTGTACTATTTCAGGAAGTCTCCTGTGGAATGCAGTAGAGTAGGCATCAATGCCATAAATGGAGGAGCTGTGAGCTGCCTTCTAGGAGATGGTGATTACTACACAGCAGAGACTCTGGGGGTTATTCTGTTTGGTACGGTGAAACGTGCGTATGGTCCATCACACGTGAATTTTCCGTACGTTCACGGTGAGCGTAAGTCCGCCCACAGAACAGCCGCACACAGATGGTCACAGACAACGACAATGGGGAGTGGCGTTCACTTGAGCGTACGCCACCGTGCACAGACAGATCTCCCTCTTAGCCACCGATACCTGGCGTACATCTGAGCATACACCACAGTGCACGGACGGATCTTCCCATTTTCCCACCGACACCTTCCGTATATCTGAGCGTACGCCACATGCAAACATGTTCTAATATTGTTCAAAATAAGACTTTAGAGTGTGATAGGCAGATGTTGGGATCCTTTGTTAGAGATATGTGATTGCAATAATGTTCTTGCTGGCATCTTACATGTGCTACATAAAGTGCATAGCAGATATGAAAGTGCATAATGTATGTTCTTGGGAAAAAAATACAGATTGTGTTCAAAATAGTGGCTATGGCCTTAGGACATTGCTCCACCATTGCAAGTAGAAATTGAGTCCAAAAACATCATTGTTTCTCTTAGACGTGGTTTATGTGTCTTTTTCATAATAAAAAACTGGTATGTTTGTGTTACAGTGAAAAAGTTGACACATGTCGACTCCTGTGAATTGAGTGTCCTGCTTTTAAAGTAGAAAAAAAACCTTTCTGAATGGGTGTAGATGGTTATAAAATAACTTCCTGGACATATATAACCAGGTATTAGAATGAATATTACCTAAAATTAAACCAACCTTTACATGTTGAGAAGTGTAGAAAGATAAGCTTTCAATGTGTTTGAGGGCTGTGTGTGGCTTGTAGATAGTGAAATAATGGTTTTCACTTAATAGCCTGCAGCATTGATTATTACATTCAGGTGTATGTGTTTGACTAGTAATCAGCGTTAATTAGCAGACCCAGGCGTCCGCTCTCATGCTGTATCTCTAGGGGTGGTCAGGAGCAATCTTTGGTGTCCACCTGTTTTTGGGCCAAAATGCACGGTGCGTTCGCCGATCGAGGCGGTTGTGGCACCATGCATTTTGTGTGCACCCATGAGGAAAACTTGGCGTAAACATGGGTGTACAGCCCATGTTTACGCCAAGTTTTCCTCATTATTCCGGCAGCTCCCATAAAAACGCCCACGTGCCGCCCACAATGACCGTGCTCTTGCGGACAGTTTTTTTCGCACGGAGAGCGGTGTGAGGTCGCCGCACATGCGCATTGAGAAAGATACGCATGTGCAGATGAAAAAAAAAAACGAACCGACCGCGTACGGTCCCACCGTACCAAACAGAATAACCCCCTCTATGTAGCTAGAAAACCCCCATATGTTTACCTTTCAGCTTAGCACTTGTGGTATGAAGCTGTATGTTAAGGAGCAAATGGTACTCATATATATCTTAATTGTATATGGCAGTTTAATAATATATGGTTATAATCCATCTATTTAAGTGTATGATTGTCTCTGCAGGAACAATTGGAGACTGGAAAAACATATTTACTGTGGCCCAGAGCGAAGCCGTTGATAAAATATTCCAGGAGAAAATGAGTGACGTACCCCTAACCTTTACCTGGGACATTGCTGAAGAAAAATGATTGGTGCATTATATCTGATGGAGATGGATTTTACTACTTTATACCATGATAGCGGAATATGCTTATGTTAGTTCATGGCAGTCCAGAAGATAATTGAAAAGACGCAATATTGGAAGACTATTGACCTCTCATGATTTGACTACCAATAAAACTTTTAAAATAGAAAAGCAATGACTATTTTTAACTTTTACTTCACATACTGTAGGGCACATGCCAACATCTACAGTATTTCTGAGAATGTAGGAACACTGTAATAGCTTCCTTTACCTAAACCACATACACACAAGTCATTTTCTTCTGTGCTCAGATGTCAAGTAAATTTAATTGGAACTTAGCAACATAATGGCCTTTTTTATTTGTAGCACAATGAAGTGTTTTCATTGTTGTCCATGGTGACATATAGTACTACAGATGGAGCAGCCGCCATGTGGTGCGCCGGCGCACCGTCTCACACGCTCTTGCGTCAATTAGGGCACGTGAGTGTCTAACATGCACTCGCATTCACCAGGAGCTGCTCAGATGAGAGCGGCTCCATCTGTACATCGTCCCTTTGTATCAGACTCACTATTGAATCATTTTGCACTGGGCACAAGTCATCGCAGGCTCAGAGTAGCTCAGAGCAGCCAGGGACTTAGTCATCAGTGTGAGGAAAACAGGCATATCCGGCCTGGAGCTGACATCATACACCCTCCCATAAAAGGCTCAGGCACGCCTAGCGTTTTCCCTTGCACTCTCAGCTTTTTCCTGGCATGCCTGCATTTTTCATTTTTTGCAGTTTCCACCCCCAGGTGCCTACTTCCTGTCAATCACCTTGCGAACAGCATGCGAATAAAAAAAGTAGTAAGACTTCATCGCAGGGCAGCCTCGCGCACGCATGCTAAGGGCCGTACGCATACAAAGTGTATCAATAATTGTCCGTTGTGCTTTACCGTATTGTATCTTTGTAACTTATTTATAAAAAAAAGTGGTAAAGGGAAGTTATAGAGCTCCTGGCACTTTATTTAGTTTTTGTGCTAATTTAAGAAAAATCCAGTTCTTTCAAAAAATGAAAAATGAAACCAGAAATGGTGGACAAGTGGCTCTCCCTAGTGCCAGATTTCCCACTAGGCACGTGAGGCACATGCCTAGGGGTGACGCCTACTGGGGGCGGCATGTGCAGCCCCTTCCCTACAAAATGCTCAGCTGGAATAGGTAGCATTGCATCTACATTCAGTGTGGGCTTCCACTTCACAATAAAAGAGGGGGAGGCTCATTACATTCTATACTATGGGGAGGGGCAGGCACATTATACTCTATAATATAAGGAAGGGGAGGCACATCAGAGCCTATACCATAAGGAAACACATTGTATTCTATGGAGGGGCACAAAGATGAAAGGGGGTGAAGGGGTGGTGGGGGTGGTGGGGGTTGTGGGGGGGTAATAGTGTGGTGCCTATGGACGGCCCAAATCCTAAATCCACCTATGGCACTCCTGGAGTCGTTTTTTAGTGAGTAGAATAGACAAAGGAGCTAGAAACACTGTTTATAAAAAAAAAAAAAACCTTAAATATAGTAAAGGATATGCTTATAAGCATCCACGTGGGGCATATTGTGTGGGGCTTCAAAGTTTCTCTGCAAGAAAATATGAAATACAGTATAAAAAAAAAAATAAGATAAAGTATAAAACATACAATGAAATTGATTTTTTCCGCAGTATTATTATGTACATTTAGTAGTTTTGGTCCCTTGTATGGGTATACGGTATGTAGATAAAAGTATTACTAAGAATAATGATTCAATCTCCACATGTCGTTGTAAGTACCATTGTAATGTACTATTATAATGCAGACAAAAGAATGGTCAAAGTTCATGGTTAAGGTAACATCTGTGTTACTGATTATTACATACATAGAATAGAAAATTAATTTTCTGACGCTAATAACAATCTAAATTGATCACACTTAAAAGTATTCTTACAGATAGATGATTTCACAATATAATTAGCAATATAATTCCTTTCTCGCTTTTAAATACTGATGCTTTTATATGGAAATTACATTAGAATAATAATTATGTAAAGTGTATATATATATATATAAGTAATTGTGAAGCTTAGATAGAAAAGAATAGAATAGAATAGAATCAACTTTATTGGCCATGTGTGCTTGCGCACACTCAGAATTTTTTGTGGATTACAGTGCAGCATCAAGCAGGGATGAAAAGGGGGGAGGGAGACATTACATATATTACATAAAGACATTACAAGCATTTAATTTCTAGCTACGACTATGGTGGTCAGGTCGCCAAGTAGGGACACGTTGTTTGGCTGTTGATATTGGGATTGCATTCGCTTTGATTGGATTGTTCAGGTGATGGACGGCTAACGGAAAGAAGCTTCTTGCGGATCTGGACATTTTGACGGGGATGGACCTGAACCGTCTTCTGGATGGTAGGATGTCGAACAGGTTGTGACCAGGATGCAGCTTGTCGTTTGCGATCTTCTCAGCACGTTTCCTTACCCTGGATGAGAACAGATCCCTTATCGGGGGGAGGTCGGTCCCTATGATCCTTTCCGCAGTCTCCACTACCCTCTGCAGTTTTTGTTTGTCGTTCTCGCTTGCGCCACCGTACCAGATTGTGATCGAGGAACATAAGACAGACTCCACGATGGCGGTGTAGAATACGCACAGCAGCTCCTGTGGGATGTTGAATTTCCTGAGTTGCCTCAGGAAGAACAGGCGCTATTGGGCCTTTTTGATGTTTGTGGTTATGTTTAATCCCCATCTTAGGTCACTGGACATGGTTGTCCCTAGGAATTTGAAGGAATCAACCCGTGACACCACTGCGTTGGCTATTGTTAGCGGGGCTAGTGCATTTGTTTTTTTCCTGTAGTCGACCACCATCTCAACTGTTTTGGTGGGGTTTAGATCGAGGTTGTTGCTGCTGCACCACTGTGTCAGCTTCTCCACTGCAAGCCTGTACGCGGTCTCGTCACCATCCTTGATTAGGCCGATGATAGTGGTGTCATCTGCGAATTTGATGATTTTCACTGACTGCTCAGCTGAGGTGCAGTCATTCGTGTAGAGAGAGAAGAGCAGAGGGGAGAGGACGCATCCTTGGGGGGCTCCAGTACTGATTGTTCGTGTGCTGGACGAGAAGGCGCCGGCTTTGACCACCTGTTCCCTTGCTGTTAGAAAGTCCACTATCCATGAGCATGTTGATCCTGGGACTCCTAAGGAGAGGAGTTTTGGCTGCAGGATGCCGGGAACGATAGTATTAAATGCTGAGCTGAAGTCCACGAATAGGACTCTTGCATAGGTGCCTTGGTGGTCGAGGTGTTGTAAAATATGGTGCAGCCAGAGGTTGACCGCATCCTCTACACTTCTGTTCGCCCGGTAGGCAAACTGCATGGGGTCAAGGTGAGAGTTTGTCACTTCTCTCAGGTGCTTCAGTACTAGTCTTTCAAATGCTTTCATGGCCACTGACATATATATAACACCAATGCAGAAAAACGTAGGTAGTTGCATTGGTGCACTGAAGACCTTATTATAGATGCTAAAATGAAACCTTTAATATATTTATTGGTACTTGTGTATTATAACGGCGCCCGATTTAATCCAAATCGCATCCGATATCGCATCCGATTTATCGTCCGATTTGCGGCCGATTTTCTGCCGATTTTTGGCCGATTTGATCTGCGATGCGATTTTGCGTCCGATTTGCGTCCGATTTTCGGCCGATTTTTTGCTGATTTTCGGCCATTTCCTGATGATTTGCATGTTATTCCATCCTTGCACACCCCCAGGTACTATGCGATGGTATGCGATGTGATTTTCGGGAAAATGCCCCTGATTGTACAATTAAATATCGCATAGCAACGCATGCCAGCAAGTGGCATGCGATGCGATGTGATTTGCAATGTTAAATGCACCCCTATTGTTAACGCCACCCCCACTATCAACGCCAACCCGAAGCGTGGCGAGCGCAGCGAGCCCGCGAGGGGCGTCGGTACGCGCCCTCCGACCTTTTCACACCTCCACTATCCATGTCGGCGTGGAGTTGATTTTAGATAGTGTGGCGAGCGCAGCGAGCCACCAAGCCCGAAGCGTGGCGAGGGGACGCGGATTACTTTACATGTATTCTGCGTGCGCTCGCCACACTATCTAAAATCAACTCCACGCCGACGTGGATAGTGGGGGTATGAAAAGGTCGGAGGACGCGTACCGACGCCCCTCGCGGGCTCGCTACGCTCGCCACGCTTCGGGTTGGCGTTGATAGTGGGGGTGGCGTTAACAATGGCGGTGCATTTAACATTGTAAGCACCCATCAGGGTGATTGTACAATTACAAATCGAATTGCTTCATATGCATCGCATGGCATGCATCACATGCCACTATATTGCATGCGATGCACTACGATGGAAATCGGGGGTGTGCAAGGTTTGCAATAATGGAACAGCATGCAAATTGGCCGGAAAAAGTGAAAAATCGGTCGAAAATCGGACGAAAATCGGCCGAAAATCGGCCAAAAATCGGCCGCAAAATCGCATCCGATTTTTTCATGCGATTTGCGGCCGATTTTCGGCCGATTTCGTGGGCGCCGTTATAATACACAAGTACCTATTTATTAAAACTATCCATCATCTAGGTGAACTAGTTAAACAAAATAGATAGTGAAATAAGGAATAGACCTCTGTCAGAACAGAACGCTGCTGACTATATAATCTCAGAAATGTATTCTTGGCTCATCAGCCCAAACTCAAATGTGTGATATATTTCTTCCTGATATAGATCAGTATAAAGGTCCATAAACACAGAGCGATCTTCGCACTTCTGGGCGAATTTCCCTTGGGCTGGACGACTTTCCATGGCAGGACGCTATGGAAAGCCGACCACTCTGTTGCTCATGTGCTGGTCATGCCAGCAGATGAGTGGCCGGGCCAGCTATGATGTGGGAGAGCGCATCACCACTCCCCGCTGCCCTGTACACACTGGGCAGCTTTCGAGCTCAGGTTACTCGTTTGAGCTGCTTTCAGCTCAAAGTTGTCCAGTGTGTATGGGCCTTTCCTGTGTGGCACTTGTTTCGAACTTGTATCATATCATATTTTGAGCTCACAAAAGTAACAACATTCTTTTCTTTTCTGAAACAGCAAGTTATTGATACTGTAACGTAAACACCATACACATTGGACTGTTCAAACTTTTTCAAATCATTTATTAGATCTCAAGCAGTAACTGACTCATGTATAGCTCATATTTTGTTTTTTAAATAGACAGAGTTTCCTTCTTATACATCCTATTCACTTGTTCCATATGTCATACAATGTGGATGATAAACGTTTAATATGCAATGGTCAGTGGCGTAGCTAGGTTTTGGGCACCCCCCGCCGTTAATGGGGGGCGCCTCCCCCCCTCCGCCGGCCTCCCCTCACCCCCCTCCCCCCGGCCGCCCGTGCCCCCCCCATCGCTGCAGGCTTACCTGTCTGCGCGTCCCGGCTCCCCTCCTGGCTTCAATTAATTCTATGCAGACGGACCACGATAAAATGGCCGCCCCCATACCGCAGACAGTTTCAGAGAGCTTTATGGGGCGGCCATTTTATCGTGGTCCATCTCCATAGAATTGATTGAAGCCAGGAGGGGAGCCGGGACGCGCAGACAGGTAAGCCTGCGGTGGATGGGGGGGGGCATTACTATAGCATCGCAGCCCCCCGGCGCCCCCCCCCCCCCCCCCCCCGCGACCGAGGGGCTGCGGTGCTATAGTTACGCCACTGGCAATGGTATAGGTGGTGCGCTTCTCAATGTCTTCCCTTATACTAGGGCAGATGTATTAAGCCTTAAAAAGAGATAAACTCAAGGGTAATAAAGAGTGATATCAGGCAGAAATATGTATATCACACATTTGAGTAAGGGTTGAGAAGCTGATAAATAGTATCTCGCACCTCCAAAAGAACATACTGTAATAGCGGAATTTCAATCCCATCTGTAACAATTCATATTGAGGAGAGTGGATCTTACAGGAACAACTTACAATTTACTGGCGTGATAGTGTATAAGCTTAACCCTTTGAGTGCCAACATCTCTGTGAGACATGAGCAATACAGTATACTGTATCTACTAAAAATGCCAGCGTCGCTCACATTTGTTATATACATGCAAATAAAAAATGTTGTGTAAAAAAATATTATATTTCCTATATAAAGGTAAACATTACAGGTCAGAATGATGAATAAAAAAGTTTGCTTGGCAATTGTAACACCTACAATACAAAACTTACCTGGAAAGACTAAATGATCTTAACATGTATAGTTTAGAGCAGAGAAGGGAAAGGGGGACATGATAGAAATCTTCAAATACTGTATATCAAGAGTTTTAACAATGTACAGGTGGGAGGAGATACGGTCATTGGGTCACCAGCATGTTGGCTGACAGTCATTAGGTTGACACCATTAGGTCAACATGAGTCTAGGTCAGGGGCTGGCTGGCAAAGTTTAGCCTGGGAGGCATGCACAAAGGACAGGCCCATGAGTGGCAGTCCATCCTCCACCTCGCATCTACATATATACATGCACCGCCTCTCACATACATACAGCACCACTATCATACATACATATACCGGCACTCTCATACATACACCATCACTTTCATACATACATACTCTGGCACTCTCATACATACATACATGCATACATACTCCGGCACTCACATACATACATACATACATATATACATACATACTCCGGCCCTCTCATACATACATACTCCAGCCCTCGCATACATACATACATACTCTGGCATTCTCATATATACATACATACATACATACATACATACATACATACATACATACTCTGGCACTCTCATACATACATACATACATACTCCGGCACTCACATACATATATACATACTCCGGCCCTCTCATATATACATGCATACTCCGGCACTCTCATACATACATACTCTGGCACTCTCATTCATACATACATGCATACATACTCTGGCACTCTCATACATACATACTCCAGCCCTCGCATACATACATACATACTCTGGCATTCTCATATATACATACATACATACTCCGGCACTCTCATACATACATACATACATACATACATACTCCGGCACTCACATACATATATACATACTCCGGCCCTCTCATATATACATGCATACTCCGGCACTCTCATACATACATACTCTGGCACTCTCATTCATACATACATGCATACATACTCTGGCACTCTCATACATACATACTCCAGCCCTCGCATACATACATACATACTCTGGCATTCTCATATATACATACATACATACTCCGGCACTCTCATACATACATACATACTCCGGCCCTCTCATATATACATGCATACTCCGGCACTCTCATACATACATACTCTGGCACTCTCATTCATACATACATGCATACATACTCTGGCACTCTCATACATACATACTCTGGCACTCTCATACATACATACATACATACATACATACATACATACTCTGGCACTCTCATACATACTGTACATACATACACTGCTGCTCTCATACATACACACACACACTGCTGCTCTCATACATACATACATACACTGCCTCTCTTATATCAATCCAATCATATATACATCGACACACCTCATTCAAATCCATACATATATATAACACCACCATCCCCCTCCCAACAATACAAAACAGCTCCATACACAATTACAAACACCAACTACCCCCATTAATACATTAGTGCGGCTCCATATGTATATATAAACACCCCCTCCCTGCCCTCCGCAGTCTCCCTAGTCTGACACAACCTTCCCCGGGTGGTGACTTCATACAGCCACTACTTCGGGGCGGGCTGCCTCAGTGTGCATTGCAATAAAGGGTGGAGTCCTTACCGCCGGCGGCCTGCTCCATCTGATACTCTGCTGCACTGTGACCCGGGCCGTGCACTCTCCTCCACTCTAGCAGCCTCCTGCACTAGGCGTGTCCTCAGTGCAGGAGGCCAGCGGCCATGTTTCTAGAGACCAGAAACCAGACAGGTCAGCCGTGGCTGCAGCAGCAGCCTCAGAGTCAGAGCAAGGTGGCAGCGGCCCGCACACAAAACGATTGAGCAGCCCGGGGGGCACATGGCACCCTGCCCCCCGGCCCAGCCCGCCCCTGGTCTAGGTCAACATGCAGGAAGGTCAACATGAGTCTAGGTCGACAGGGTCATTAGGTCGACAGGGTCATTAGGTCGACAGGGTCATTAAGTTGACATGGGTTAGGTTGACAGTCAAAAGGTCGACGTGGTGTTTTTCACTTTTTTTTTGGAGCAGACATGTGCCGACAGGCAGTATTTCATGCCCTACCATCCACTAGGGAATGGTGGGAGAATAAAATAGTACGCTCGGCCCCATGCCCAAAGCATGGCGAGTGGATGCGGTGCTACATTTCAGTGTCCATGTTGACTGCATCGACATTCGGGACAAAAAATGTGAAAAACCCCATGTTGACCTTTTGACTGTCGACCTACCCCCATGTCGACCTAAAGACCCTGCCGACCTAAACCATGTTGACCTAGACACATGTCTACGACCTAAATGCATGTTGATTTAATGTGTCAACCTAGTGACTGTTGACCAACATGCTGGTGACCTAATGATCCACACCTGGTGGGAGACATTCTTCACAGGAAGAGGAGCAACAGAACACGAGGACACGCACTGAAACTAGAGGGAGGAAGATTTAGGGGAAATGTGAGGAAGAATTACTTCACAGAAAGAGTAGTAGATAAGTGGAATAGCCTCCCAACAGAGGTGGTAGAGGCAAATACAGTAGTGCAATTAAAACATGCTTGGGATAGGCATATTGATATCCTAACAAAAAAATAAGGATCAAATATGGTTTGAGGTAACATATTTAAAAAAGGGGCAGACTAGATGGGCCAAGTGGTTCTTATCTGCCGTCAAATTCTATGTTTCTGTGGTTCTATGTTTTTATACTTTGACAAATTCACGTTGCACTCAAAAAGTAAAATACAGATGGAATGCACTCCATCTAGCAGGGGTCAGGCGGTGGGATTGCCAACCGCCAGCCCCCTGCCAGCCACCGAAAGGGGACGTGCACGCACAAGGGGCGCCCCCTTACAACGGAGTCCCTGTCAGATGGAGCTCTATCTCGCCATTTTGTCAAGCCCCGGTTGCTAAAAGAGTTCCAGTATTTCCCTTCTGCAGTGTAGTGTGTGCCAATTATGACAGCAAACAGCAGAGAGAGTTGGGTGCACACGTGCATATATAGTGCTGAAGGAAGAAACCACATCCTCTGCAGTTAGTGTCACAACTCTGATCCCTGATCCTAATAATTACTTCTGTGGAATAATTGAAATATTTGGGCAGTAATTCAATTGCTTTTCACCAGCATTTTAGCTTGTTATCCCCATAATAAGCACGATATGCACAAAAAATAGATCAAATGAATATCGCCCCACAATCTCCCTTTACTTTAAACTTGATATAATAATTAAATACCACCCTATTTGTCTTAAACAAAAAATATTTTAAGCCTGCCCGCAGGGATATCCCCCCCCCCCTGCATGCTGCAATCCCCGCGCGGCTGCAAATGGATGTTTTGCATAAACATCAATTCGCAGTCTATGGGGCGACACCCACATCATTTAATGGTCGCCGAACATTGAATGATGTAGTGAGTACACGCAAAACTAAGACACTTTCAGCTGTCTTAGTTTTGTGTGTGTTCTGTGGGAGGGCAGGCAGCTGGCATCCGGTGGTGTCAGCTGCTCGCCACCGGCACCTGCATCATTGGGATATTTGCATGAGAATGCCTAGCATTTTCATTGGAACGCCCGTGAAATGTTGGGCTTTCACATACGCATGTGCACATTAAAAAATTGCTCTCCCGTGCAAATTCGCATGGGAACGCATGAATCAGAATCACCCCCATTACGAAGCATTTAGCTAGTGTGCTATTTTCATTGAATCATGATTTTGTTTTTTTTTACTACATGTCAGGTGCACAAACCACCACTAGATGTCAGGTAATTCCAACAATGCCCACACAAAACTCAATTATGAAGAGAACTAAACATCAAAGCCAATACACGTATTCAGTATGTTCATATTTACTAGAGTGTAGTACAAGGCAAAATATGGCCCTGTTCTATTTTTTTTTTTCAAAGGTAAAATATTCTAGTGGAACAAATATATTACCTGCCCTAAGAAAACCAAAAACAGAAATAGAGAAATAAGCAACATATTTAACACAATATTAATAAGCTATCTTTTTAATATATTTTTGTTTGGGTTTTAAAAAATATTTTATCCAGGGATAAACTGTTCATTATACCTTTTATAGGGCAGTATTTAATGTGAAAAATTCGGTGTGCATGGCGAGAGATTTTTTCTCTCGCCATGCACTCGCCGTGTTCCGGAGGGCTCGCTGCCACTCCTGCTCGCTCTATTCAATGTGGTTAAGACTCGCCGAGCGTCCGCGGCAGGGAGCTGGCAGGGAGCCGTGGGACGGTGGCAGCCATGGAGATTAAAGTCTCCCTGGATGCCCCAGAACATATGTGGAGGGGAGGGGGCTCCCCGGGACCCAGGCAGCACAAGCTGCCCCCCCCTCCCCCTATAGCCAGCGGGGGACCCAGTATTCACTGCACCCGATCGTGCATATGTAATGATCGGATGCAGTGAATATATGAATATCTAATGAGCGGCTCGAGCGCTCCGGCCCCCTGCTGGCTGCTCTGTGTAAAAAAAAAAAAAATTAATTTTAAAAATATTTTGTTTAAAATTAAATATATATTCATGTGCTATAAGCACATGAATAAATATAACATGCCCCTTCACTGAAAAGAAAATCCTGATTTTTTTTTACACCAAAATTAAAAAAAAAACCTTTTAGTTTAAAAGTTCACATTCCAGCTCTCCATGAAAAGATGGAGAATTGCTACACGGCGAGAGACGGCGAAAATCATTTAGAAAGACGGCGAATATTTCACATTGAATAGGGTTGCTCGCTTTTGGAGAGCAAAATGCTCCATCCAAGGCGAAAAAAGCACGAATTCGCCATAAAACAGGGCGAATTTTTCTCATTGAATACTGCCCATTGTCTATAAGGACATATCTTCTTTAGGTGTAAAAGCGTTCTCTATGGGAAAGTCACAAGTGCTGGTAATTTCAACATTAAGTGCTTGTAGGCAGGGCCGGATTTATCACTAGGCCCGTGAGGCACGGGCCTAGGGGCGGCACCTAGTATGGGCGGCAGCTGTTAGTCACCCTCTTAATTTTTTTTTTGTCAATTAAAAAAAAAAATAGTGTGAACCTGCGCGGTAGGCGGTAGCAGTGGGCAAAGCACTGCTGCTGCTGGAGGAAGGAACCAGGGGCTGCTGCCGGAGGATGACTGCTGGCACTGCTGTGGGAGGATGGGACCTTGCGCGGCTGTGAGACCGTCTCAGCAATGATTAGGTAGGAGGGTACCCAATGCGGCCGTGTTAGCAGGGGACCAGCGCTGCTGCTGGCGGAGGGGACTGGCGCGGCTGCAGTAGCAAGAGACCCAGCTCGGCTGGCAATAGCCGGGGACCCGGCGTGTCCCCCCTGCCTAGCAGCTCCATCCTCCCTCTGGCATGTGAAGCTCCGCCCGGTGCCTCCGTCCCACCTCCGCCCGGAAGCTAACTCTCTCCTCTCCCCCTTCCTCACCCGTTCATGATGCTGCAGCTCCAGTCTCTCCTGTCCCCGCCGAGGCCTGCCATTAAGCTGTGGCTTCTCTCCTCATCCCTGCTGAGCCACCCTCTACCTGGCTGCAGCTCTGAGCTGGAAAGCAGCTTCTCATCTCCCACCTCTGTGCAGAGTCGCAGACCAGCAGCAACTGGAAGCTCACTGCCGCCAGCAGAGCAGTGGCACCAGCATAGACAAGGACCCAATGGCAGCAATGCACCTCTCTCCTTCCCTCCCATCTTCAGCAGCAACAGTGGCAGAGTACGGATACCTTATGCCATGCTGCAAAAAATGTGAGCATTACTGTAAGGGACACTACTGGTGGCATTGTGTGTACATACACTACTGGGGCATTGTGTAAGGGGCACTAATGGGAGCAATAACTATATGCAGGAGTACTGCAGTGCATTACATGTAGCATAATTTGTAATGGGCATCACAGTGTGTGACACAATGTGTAATGGGCAGTACAGTGTGTGGCATCATATGTAATGGGCATTACGGTGTGTAGTGTAATTGGCATTACACTGTGTAGTGTCATATGTCATGGGCCTTATGGTGTGTGGCATAATATGGAATGGGCATTACGATGTGTGGCATAATGTGTAATGGGCATTATGGTGGGTGACAATGTGTAATGGGCATTACGGTGTGTGTGTGAATGAGTATTTGACATCATGGTGTGTGAATGTGTAAAGGGCACTACAGTGTACAGCATAACGTGTAAAGAACTTTCCACGTAAAAAAAAAAAAAAACAACTGCGTATTTTTGTGTGTGTTTGGGGGGCCCAAACCATAATTTTGCACCTGGGCCCACAACTCACTTGTTCCACCTCTGGTGTCATATTTATGCAGGATAGGGGCACATACGTTATCCTGCATAGTCCCACCCGCTCGCCATGCCAAAGTACATGGGACCCATCCAGTAAGCACCAGCTGCACTTATCGGTTACTGCAAAAGGAAGATAAGGATGTCGTGGGACATAGATCCAGGAGGACTGGTAAGGATGCACGACACTACCCTGCACCTCTCACCCCCTTGTATTCCTCTGGGTCCAGTCCAGATTAATTTGTGTGATGTCATCAAACCATACACCTAATGGGGGGGGGGGGCGGCTAAAAAATGTTGTGCCTAGGGGCGGGTCGGCCTCTAAATCCACCCCTGCTTGTAGGGTACACAAGGAGTGGTATTCAAATGTTCACTTATATTTCACACCTTACAAATTCACGCATCTGATGTCTTTTGAAGTAATGGTCGGGTTTGCTATTCAAATGTTTTTTCTTTAGACGTCTAATCTGCTGTAGTTGTCTTAATTATCACGCCCAATTAGGGTTGCCACCTCTCCAGGATTTCCTGGATTCTCCCTGAATTGGTGGCAGCCCTCCAGGATGTTTTTGCAGTCTCTCGGTTTCTGGGATTATCCATATGCACACTGACAGAGGCATATGGAGGGTGGTTCCGGGTGCCTGAAAGGCCACAGGGCATGCACAGTGTGTCTCCAGCACTTACGAGTTGCTGCCTGCCCCACAGCTCCCTCTACCTCCAGAAATATTTAAACTGGGCCTAGGGAGAGGAGAGGACGGAGGAGCACTGTGCAGCCAACAGCTTAGGATGCTGCAGCAGCGCTTCCTCCCAAACTGAGCCTCAGAGGAGAGGTAAGCCGGCTGGTACTGTGCTGCACACTGCAGTCATATACACATGTCTGATATAAGGCTGAAAAAAATACACCAGGAGGGGGGTATTATTTTTTATATAGCAGATGCACAAGCAGATTGGTATACAAGTGGTTAATAAGTTTTACAACAGACAGAGTGCACACTGCAGTCATATACATGTATGATTGAAGTGGCCATGTAGAGGTACTACTGTGCTGATGGGCTGGCAGCCAGCAACTGGCAGTGCAGAGCACACACCCCAGTAGCGCACGCAGGGGGGGGGTTTCTGAGTACACAGAACCCCCCCAGGAGTCTAAGGGCCCTCGGCTGAAAGAATTTTAAAAATCGGCCCTTGGGAACCGGAGATATCTGACTTCAAAGCAGTGGTCCCCATCCAAGCCTGTTAATTGCTATTCCCAGGCAGAAGTTTCAGGTTCTGTCTGATTTAAAGTTTTTCTGAGGGTACATTCCAAAAGCTGGGACTCTCCCCCTTTGATGGACAGTAGTAGCTTGTCTTTACTGTTCCCAGAACCAGAGATATCAGCCTCCAAGCAGCTGGTTACTGCTCCAGCTCCACACACCTGGTATGTAGTTTTATATTCTCGTTGGCAGATTGCTCTGCCTCCTGAACTCTGATCCCCTAGTCCCCAATATCATTTGGCAGGTGAGATTCTCTAGTTTTTAATTCCATTAAAATCTAAGATCTATGTCCGGGAACTGCAAGGTGTCCTCCCACCAAAAAATTATGAATAATAAGCCCACTCCACTATACACCCCTCCTTTGCATATTAATTTAAACGTCCTCTACCACCCTGGAAGTTATGTATCACGGCCTTTTTTATTCAATACCCCCTTCTCCCACCCCATCTCCCACTATCTGTGCAGTAAAGGGGTAATTAGTGGAGATTACTGATCCAGGCCCTACATGCTGAGCGGTTGATATAATACCCCCTACCACGTGCGGGACATTAAAGCTTCCCCCACCCCTACCGCTGGAGGATCGGTAGGGGCCCCAATACATTGCTATGCCCAGGGGTCTGAACTGCTGTTGATGCCCCTGTTTGTATGTATATATATATGTGGTCCATGGTACTGGCACTCACATCAAATAACAGTAGCTTGCTGGGGTGACTTTCCTAGGTAGGGAGCTTGCTAGAAGGTCACTACTTTGTATAACGGAAATAAGTGGAGTCACTCACCAGTCTTCAAGTAAATCACAGCATCAGTGTCTCCGGTTGCTATGGTTTTAGCTTGTGTAATGGTTACAATGTATGTGTATACTCCGTGGCCCGCATGCTTGAGACGCACACTGTCGGACCCGGAAGTGACATGAAAAGCTAGCAGTGCTGGTTCACGCAATGCTTTGCATCAGCGTCTCCAGTTGCTATAGTGTCATCTTGTGTTAGATCTATCTCTGAGGTCACGTGTCGCGCCTCAGGAACTTCGTGTTATAGTGTTCATGTTATAGTGCTAACCAGGATCTATTTGGGAAATGTTTGTGGTACATAATATGTTATAGTTTAATAAAAATATTATGATTTGAACTCCATAAAAATGTCTATCATGCCATTTCAAATAGCATATGGTTTATATCAGCATATCAGGGGTCAATGGTTGGCATAGATATTACATTCATATAAGCCATGTGGAATTACCTAAATAATAAAGTGTAATAATAAAAAAAAAAAAAAGAAAAGGAAACTTATAAAATTGTAAAAAAAAAAGGAAACTTATATAAAATAATAAAAATAATTATAATAATGCTAAATCAACATACATAATACACATAATGTCATCACACAGGCGGATACATGGGTACACCAAATCTATCTTCACATAGTAGTAATATGTTCACATATTGTATATATGGTGTACCATTATTGTACTAATATATTCTCATATTTATATCTCTATGTAGGCCACAGGTTGTATATTTCAGATTTTTTTTTTCTAAAAAGGAGCTCATATGCAATTTCTATAATGACCGCTTAAGTTAAAGAGTCATAGGCGAGAGCGGTTGATGGTTGCAGTACATGTCAGTCCTCCAAAAATATACTGTAATGAATGGATTCATTCAAGCCTCTTGGCAATATGGTGTCCAACTTGTGGATCCACATGGCCTCACGGCGTAAAAGGGCCTTTGCCCTGTCTCCCCCACGGCTTAGGGCAGATAATGGGTGTTTAGTCTCCAAAAAATACTTGGCCACCGGTTTGTCAGTGGTGCCAGTGAGGAGCGCAGAGGCGATTGACGATCTGTGGTTGGCCATTCGCTGTTTAAATGTGCAAATGGTTTTGCCCACATAGACCAATGAGCACGGGCATTTTAGAATGTATACCACATAATCGGATGTGCATGTGAGCCGGTGCAGAATATTGATCTTCCGTCCTGTGTAGGGGTGATGGAAGAATGCACCTGGCATCATACTTCTGCACGTTGTGCACCCGGTGCAGCGATGGCATCCCTTTTTGGGAGTTGTTAGCCACATGTCATTATTGGACTTGAGTGACATTTTGGGCCTCATCAACTGGTCCTTTAAATTTCGCCCACGTCGGTAGCTTATTATCGGCTTATTTGGTAGCCTGTCCTTGAGGACTGGATCACTCACTACAATGTGCCAATGCTGCCTGATGTTTTTTGTATTGTCCCACTGGCTATATTGAAGGAAAGTGTCTTTCTTGGTGGTGCTTCTTGTTTTCTTCGATGTATGAATGTTTCGGGCTTTGTGTAGACAGTTCTGGATAACTGAGTTATTATACCCTCTCGCTTGGAAGCGTTGACACATTTCCTGCAATTGTACTTCCGCTATAGTTTCTTCTGAGTTATTGCGGAGAACTCTTAAGAATTGCGAAATCGGTAGGTTTCTTTTAAGGCCTACCGGATGAAAGCTCTCTGACCTCAACAATGTACTTCGGTCAGTGGGCTTTCGATCCAACCTGTGGCCATAGCCACCATCAGTCACATAGATAGTCACATCTAGAAATTCAACAGATTCACTCTGTACATTAGTGGTGAATCTAATTGGCGAATCAAGAGAGTTGAGCACTGAAAACATATGCAATAATTGTTCATGGGAACTTTCCATGCCAGGAATACATCGTCAATAAAGCGGTGGTAGACCGCCAATTTATCTCCAAACTGCGGGGCTATGTGGGTCCTCTCGTATGCGTCCATAAACAGGTTCGCGTACGAGGGAGCAATGTTACTTTCCATAGCTGTCCCCGCAGTCTGGAGATAAAAATTACCATCATATTTAAAGTAATTGCAAGTCAATGTTAACTCAAGCAATGATATCAGAAATTCTACTGGTGGCGTATTGTGACCACTCAGTGTGAGAGCCTCTTTCACTGTCTGGAGTCCCAAATTGTGAGGTATCACCGTGTACAGTGATGACACATCCATCATCACTAGGAGGTGCCCCTCACTGTAGACCACTTTTTCCAGTTTTTCTATAAAGGCAGTTGTGTCTCTAATATAACTACCAGTTCCCTGCACCAAAGGCTGCAGGAAACTGTCTAGGTATATAGCGATATTGGAGAATAATGAGTGCCTGGCGGATATGATTGGCCGCCCAGGCGGACTCTCTAATGTTTTATGTATTTTTGGGGTCAAGTACAGTATGGGGCAGATAGGATAATCAACCAGTAAAAACTGGCTGACGTCCTGATCTATCCAATGGTTGGTTAAGGCTTCTGAGATTAGTTGTTTAGTTTTATTCTGAAAAATGGAGGTGGGGTCACTCTGTAGCAATCTGTAAGTATTTGAATCTTTTAACTGGCGCAGGGCTTCTAAAGTGGTAATCTGTGGTGTTCATTACCACCACAGCACCCCCTTTGTCTCCCGGCCTAATAGTTATTTTGTTGTTTAATTTAAGGTCTCTTAGGGCCTATCTTTCGGCCTGTGGCAGATTGTGCTTAGTGTGACTGGGGGGTTGTGTGGTGGCCATATTACCTGGTACGTCACGATCAAGTAGCATATTGAACGTTTTGATGCTTGGATTAAACGACTGTGGGTCGTAAGTGCTCTTTCTCTTGAATTGGGGTTTGGTAGGTTGGTCACTTATGCTGCTGAATTTCTCAGCTAAACGTAATTTCCTTGACATTTTATATTTGTCAATGGTCCACTGAAAATGGTTAAAGGGTACTGTCGGTATAAATGATAAAACCCTAGCCAAAAGATTGGTTTCTGCAGTCGTTAAAATTGCTGAGGATAAGTTGATTACCGTGTTTTGCCCGAACTCGGTCCACTTCTCCTGTTGGTTTTAGTAGCGGCCCTGCCTCGGGTGAGGCCGCCTTCGCCTAAAGGGGGGGTATTCAATTGTGATCTAGTGAATGTACGTTGTAGAGGTGGACGTTCTTTAGTACGTCCAGACTGTTCTGCTTCTGAAGAGGATGCGGAGGTGCCACTATCAAAGTTATATGTTGTTGTTGTCTGAATGGTCTAGCTCTAAACGGGGTGGTCTCTGTACCAACTAACCAACCGTAAACACGGTGTTCTTGGTAGTCCCTTTTTACCTTTTCTAACTTAGTTCTTTTAAACGATATTAGGTCCTTACGGTAACGATCAATTTGATCTTTCAATTTGTCTAACCAAGGTTCAGTAGTGTCAGTTTGTAACTGTTGAACGGCTGTGGATCTCAATGTGGACAGTTCCAATCTTATTCTTTTTAGTTCGGCTCCTACCTCTTCGACTACTAATAAAAGTCGAAGGAGCATTTATTGAGGACCGAACACCATCGGCTGCAAAATGTTGGATTATTTCTACCAATGGTAGGAATATTTTTTAAGCGAAAGCCCCTAGGTATCTGTTTTTTACGATGATAATCTGATAGGAACTGTCCATATAATATGAGATCCACTTCCTTCTTCTCTAACTGCAACAATTTATGGTATAGATCAATTGTATTATCGGCAGGTAAAGACCCAAACTCATTAGTATCAAATAGCACCCGATCCGCATCCTCATCAGTCAATGCCAATAAGTCATGTTCAGCTCTATGTAATAATTCAGAGCTGACTAGATTCTCCATTGAGAAACAACAAATGGATAATGTACTATCACAGAAGTAGAAAAATTTATATAAATAAATTTAAGTAAACCCAGGTATATACAAATGAGTGTCACGACTGGGGATTTGGGACCCGGGAGTGACCTTGGTGGCTAGCTGACAACCCAATGGAAACAGGACGGAGGCAAGTGGATACAAATGAGTAAAGTTTATTGCATAGAATGAACTGGTACAGGGGACATTTAAAAGTCTGTAAAAGTCTTTGGAAAGCTGGGAACTGATAACAGTTACTTCGAGGCACGTAGTAGAGGCACTGGAGCACAGGAGCTGGAAAGCACAGAGTAGGGCCACTGGAGTGCAGGTGCCGGAAGCACGGAGTTGGACCACTGGAGAGCAGGTGCCGGAAGCACGGAGTTGGACCACTGGAGAGCAGGTGCCGGAAGCACGGTAGGCAGTGGTGAAGGTGGTTGCGGGTGCAGGTACTGAGGCACGCAGAGGCAGGTGGACATAGGTGCAGATGCTGGAGCGTGCGGGTGCAAGTGGTCACAGGTGCAGGTAACTCGGAAGAACAGGTGCAGAAAACTCGGAAGCACGGGTGCAGGTAACTCGAAATGCAGGAACGGAAGAACACTGGTGCAGATGAACACAGGTACAGGTAAGTCGGAAGCACAGGTGCAGGTAACTCAGAAGCAAAGGTGCAGGTAACTTCGGAAGGCAGGAACGGATGAACACTGGCACAGATGAACACAGGTGCAGATAACTTGGAAGCACAGGTGCAGGTAACTGGAAGGCAGGAATGGATGAACACTGGCACAGATGAACACAGGTGCAGATAACTTGGAAGCACAGGTGCAGGTAACTGGAAGCACAGGTGCAGGCGACTCGGGAACACAGGTGCTGGGACAGGAAGCAGGTACTGGATACAGGTACAGGGTAACACTGGTGCAGGTACTTGTAATGCAGGAACAGGTGAACACTGGTGCAGGGTCTTGAAGGCACACAGGTGTAGGAACGCTGGTGCAGGGTTTTGGAGGCACACAGGTGTAGGAATGCTGGTGCAGGGTGTTGGAAGCACACAGGTGTAGGAATGCTGGTGCTGGTACTTGGAGACACACAGGTGTAGGAATGCTGGTGTAGGGTCTTGGAAGCTCACAGGTGTAGGAATGCTGGTGCAGGTACTTGGAGACACACAGGTGTAGAAATGCTGGTGCAGGGTCTTGGAAGCAGGATACAATGCTGGGTAACTGGAATACCACAGAGCTTAAGCAGGAACACAAGCTGAAGCTTCCTCCCAAGTTATTGACAACAATGCAAAAGCAAAGCGTCTATGCAGGGCTGGGAGGATAACCCCTCAGAGCAGCACTGATTGGCCATCCGGGTGATTGGGAATGGCCACACCTGGAACAGTCTCTGGATGAGGCCAACAGGGAACTTGTATAAATCCTTTCAAGTGGTAACCACAGAGTTAATGGCTGAATCAGAATCACCCAGGTGCTCATTACAAGCAAATACTCAGATCTTGCTGCAGCAGGCTGAGAAACAAGACTGACAGGCAGGTAAGACATGACAAACACACTGAGTTCTGGCAGGGTTGTGACAATGAGACTTTAGGTCAGACATATATCGGCTAGGATGTGAACTGATGGTGGCTAGTTCAATATATCCAAATGCTAGATTACATCATATGCATTCATATGAAAAAAATCAAATGCAGGTAAAGTGTAATTGCATCCATGTAACTTGCTGGTTGCTTTTAGATGTTAAAAAACATTTTCATCATTGGCAAACATGAACAAAGGTGAGACGGCATAGTCCATGCGATTCAAATCCGCTGTAGCAAATTAGAGCACCTTTTTGTTTATGTCCATTATCCATACATTTATGGGTGCCTAGTATTCAGAGATGGGGAGCCAATCCTTAATCCTTGTATTCATGGTCCATGGTCCATGGTACTGGCACTCACATCAAATAACCGTAGCTTGCTGGGGTGACTTTCCTAGGTAGGGAGCTTGCTAGAAGGTCACTACTTTGTATAACGGAAATAAGTGGAGTCACTCACCAGTCTTCAAGTAAATCACAGTGGGTTTAATCAGGCAGCATGGCAATAGCGGTGGGCATCGACGTTTCGGTCCGCCTCTGGGACCTTTTTCAAGATAACATACAGGGGCTAATGCCTCACTATTTATGCCAAACATGACCCGGAAGTGCTTTTACAGATTCAATGAATCAATTAATGTTTAAAATGCATACCACTAACTGTTTTATGTGTATTGTTAGTGTGTGACACAAAGACATACTAGCGGGGAGTTCAAATGTAAAGTGCAAGTACTTATTTGTAAAGTTTAAGGTGCTAAGAAACATAGTGCAGTGTAAAAACATACCTGTGGTCCGCATGCTTGAAACGCATGCTACCGGACCCGGAAGTGACGTGTAGAGGTGAAAGTGCCGGCTCACGTGATGCACAGCATCAGTGTCTCCGGTTGCTATGGTTTTAGCTTGTGTAATGGTTACAATGTATGTGTATACTCCGTGGCCCGCATGCTTGAGACGCACGCTGTCGGACCCGGAAGTGACATGAAAAGCTAGCAGTGCTGGTTCACGCGATGCTTTGCATTAGCGTCTCCAGTTGCTATAGTGTCATCTTGTGTTAGATCTATCTCTGAGGTCACGTGTCGCGCCTCAGGAACTTCGTGTTATAGTGTTCATGTTATAGTGCTAACCAGGATCTATTTGGGAAATGTTTGTGGTACATAATATGTTATAGTGGAATAAAAATATTATGATTTGAATAAAAATGTCTATCATGTCATTTCAAATAGCATATGGTTTATATCAGCATATCAGGGGTCAATGGTTGGCATAGATATTACATTCATATAAGCCATGTGGAATTACCTAAATAATAAAGTGTAATAATAATAAAAAAATAAAAAAAGAGTAATAATAAAAAAATAAAAAATAAAAAAATAAAAAAGTGTAATAATAATAAAAAAAAGTGTATTTTTTTTATTTAGATATGCTGATATAAACCATATGCTATTTGAAATGACATGATAGACATTTTTATGGAGTTCAAATTATAATATTTTTCTTAGCACCTTAAACTTTACAAATAAGCACTTGCACTTTACATTTGAACTCCCCGCTAGTATGTCTTTGTGTCACACACTAACAATACACATAAAACAGTTAGTGGTATGCATTTTAAACATTAATTGATTAATTGAATCTGTAAAAGCACTTCCGGGTCATGTTTGCCAATTTTAGTATAAAAATGTAGGGATAGTAGATATCTAACCCGGTCTAGTTTTTAACCAACAGGTACTATCTAAAATGAATTTTGATATAATTATATTTGTTCTTAATGGGCTTCATCTATAAATACCTGTGAAATGAGAGAAATCTCTTTATGGAAGGTGATCTCCTCAACAAACTTCCCCATATGATCGCAATAGCGACATAAGCGGAGATTAGTACAAAAATAGGAATGACACATTTTGCGTAGTTCTGTACTGTTTTAAATTGTTTTATATGGTCTATGAATGAATACTTTTATAGATGTAATATGAAGACATATTGTTTATTGAATTGGTATTTGTAACACCGTACCGTCTGGTTGGAGATATCACTACACCAGCCGGCAAATCCTAGCTCATTCACAAAATGAACAAGTAGGGCGGCACCAGCATGATATGTAAATAGAACGGAATGCAGGGAAGCCGATTGGACCCTTTGTTCAATAAGACTACTGCTGAACGTCACGATAGCCACCCCACTGACGAAGTCTCTGACGAAACGCGTAGGGGCGTGGCTAACGTGACGTTTTCTTCAAGCTCCTGGTTTCCAGCACACGCCGCCAGCCTGACCTGCAGCGATCGGAGACGCCGGCGTCTCTCGAGCCTGCTAAGCTGAGAAAGGTCCCGTGAGTTAACAACCACACTGTAACGGTGACAAAAAAATCTGTGTATGCTGTTTGCCAGAGGGGATTGTTTTAAATCTAGTGGTAACCAGCCCACTCCAGCTGATAAACTCGGTACGAGTTATACATTTTGAACGTCTACTTTTAAACCTATATCGTTTTAAAAATAAAAGTGATATTGCACTATTGGGCGCCCCCCTGTCCCTCTTCTTTTTTCCAGAAATCTTGGGTACCTTGGATAGGGTACCACTCTGACAGCGGGGAGCAGCAGTCCTAAACAGGACAAGTGCCTAGTATAAAAATCTGCTACCTGGAGAGCAGAAAGCCCAGAACAGGGCTAATTAAGAGCAGGTGTCAGCGCTTCACTACCAGACCCACTTGCAATATATGTATATATATATATATATATATATATATATATATATATATATATAGAAACAAGGGCAGGTGATGGACACACGGCGCTGATTACTGATTTCCACACCAGCTGGAAAGGGCTAGACAGAGATCCACACTGTAGCTTGTAGCACTAAATCCAATATGGACTGCAGCCTCCGCAATAAACTCCCGGGACTCACGGGAGGAATAAAGTATCTATTGGGAGAAAGAACAAGAGGGGCGCTCCATAGTGCGTAAAAGATGATTTTTATTACAGGTAAAGACAGTACCACGTCTGAGCAACAAAGTACCCGTACCGTTAATTTCAACACTGTGGGCTGGGTACCACAAGATATCAATATTGACAACCAGGCATAACTCCTACCACCACGCCGGGGCGCCGCCGGGAACCACGAACCCCCGCTGGAATCACCAAAGGCTCAGGCAGCGTGTCAGGATACCGGACGGGAACAGCAGTTGGGGAGAGAGCCGGGCAGTAGAACAGAGCGGACGTCACAGGCCCCGCCCTAACGCGTTTCGTAGTAAAACTTTGTCAGAGGGCGTGGCCTGTGACTGTCAGCTCCTGACATATAAAGCAGTGAACATCCAATCAGTGCTCTAATAATGATTGCTGGTAATTTAATTGTGTGATGAGACACAGCTATGTGTGTAATCAGTGACAGCTCGTAGTACAATCTATACCATCGAGCAGCATTTAAACAGCCCATGATCTTTTTAGGGTAGTTGTTATTTTCAAGACACTTTGAATCTATATTAGATATTAGAGACAGATGGCAGTGTTAAATATGCAATCTAAAGCATAAAAAAGATGTTCAATGCCCGCACAGTTGCCAGGATAAACACTCAATACATGGAAAACATTTTTTTTAAAATACATACATATACATAATAAATTCATAAAATCCTTTTAACAATAAAAAAGATATAGGTAAATTTTTCCTATACATATAATGCCATAAAAAAGTGGTAAAAAGCGGGGGACCAGTACAAAACATCGATGTAACAATCGGATGCATATCTGCAAAACATACAAGAATTTTGTTTTAAAAAATTATTACATTATAGAGAAATTTCCTCTTATTTAGACAGAATTTTTCACCATATCAGCATTCACAAATAAACCAATACAGTAGGAGCAAGTTTCATCTTTGCTCCTTTGGCCATGGCTAGCCATGGCTATTCTATTGTTCTCAGCTGCAATACAATACGTATTGCAGCTGAGAACAATAGAATAGCCATGGCTAGCCATGGCCAAAGGAGCAAAGATGAAACTTGCTCCTACTGTAGGTCAATATCCATAATTGATCATTTGTATATTATCAAAGAAGGAATCAAAAGAGAAAATAAAAGAGCACAAATTATCGGTTGATAAACGGTGTAATCTCACAGCCTTCATTTAGACCTGCTGGAGCAAAAGAGCCCAAAGTAACTATCCAATAGGTTTCACGTCTTAGCAAGGCGCGATCTCTATCACCGCCCCGCTTATTTGGCATTACCATTTCCATACCCTTGAATTTAAGGCCCGAAGGGTCACTATTATGGGTGCTCTTAAAATGTCTAGAAACGCTGTGACTGAGAAATCCATTCTTGATGTTACGTGTGTGCTCCAGTATGCGGATTTTCAACGATCTTTTAGTTTTTCCAACATACTGGAGCCCACACGGACAGACAAGCAAATACACAATGTAGGTGGAATTACAGTTAATAAATTGCCTGACCTGATGTGTATTTCCATTATTGGATTTAAATGAAGGTCCCTTATCCACCAGAGGACAAATCTTACATCGGCCACAGGGAAAAGATCCCTTCAAACTCAAAAAGGTATTAGGAATATTAACCACAGAAGGATTAATTACATTTAGTTGGCTCTTTGATACCATAGACTTAATAGTTCTGGCCCTTGTATAAACAATTCTGTGGGTATCTTGTAGAAGAGAGCCTAAGACAGGATCACGTTTAAGTATATGCCAATTTTTCTTCAGAATTCTGGAAATCTGGCTATCTGCATTATTATACTTAGTAACAAAAAGACAATAATTTTTCTTTTCAGGATCTTGGTCCCTTACTTTGTACTGGAGGATCTCGTCCCTTACAGTATTTTTAGCTTTATTAAGGGCTGTCTGTACAATTTCATTGGGGTAACCCCTTTCTCTAAACCTCTGGACATAGATCAGTGATTGTTCATCAAATGTTTCCATGTCAGAACAATTTCTGCGCAACCGCAGAAATTGTGAATATGGGATGTTGTTCTTCCATGGTTAAAAGTGACAGCTCTCATATTCGAGATAGCTGTTACTATCAACGCTCTTAAAGAAAGTGCGGGTTGCAATCTTATTAGTAACAGGAAAGTTTTCAGTACTTAGTATAAGGTCCAGAAACTCAATATTGTTTTTTTGAAAATTGGAAGTGAAGACCAAGTTGTATGAGTTTATATTGATGTCTTCCATGAATTTCTTGAATGTGACCTCATCACCCCTCCAGATAATTAAAATATCGTCGATGTATCGACGAAAGAAAAAAATATTTTCACTTAAAGGGCCAGACAAAAGTTGGGTCTCCCATTCACCCATATATAAATTAGCTACACTTGGGGCACATATCGTTCCCATCGCTGTGCCCCACAGTTGTAGAAACCAATCCCCCAAAAATGATTGTCTTTTTGTTACTAAGTATAATAATGCAGATAGCCAGATTTCCAGAATTCTGAAGAAAAATTGGCATATACTTAAACGTGATCCTGTCTTAGGCTCTCTTCTACAAGATACCACCAGAATTGTTTATACAAGGGCCAGAACTATTAAGTCTATGGTATCAAAGAGCCAACTAAATGTAATTAATCCTTCTGTGGTTAATATTCCTAATACCTTTTTGAGTTTGAAGGGATCTTTTCCCTGTGGCCGATGTAAGATTTGTCCTCTGGTGGATAAGGGACCTTCATTTAAATCCAATAATGGAAATACACATCAGGTCAGGCAATTTATTAACTGTAATTCCACCTACATTGTGTATTTGCTTGTCTGTCCGTGTGGGCTCCAGTATGTTGGAAAAACTAAAAGATCGTTGAAAATCCGCATACTGGAGCACACACGTAACATCAAGAATGGATTTCTCAGTCACAGCGTTTCTAGACATTTTAAGAACACCCATAATAGTGACCCTTCGGGCCTTAAATTCAAGGGTATCGAAATGGTAATGCCAAATAAGCGGGGCGGTGATAGAGATCGCGCCTTGCTAAGACGTGAAACCTATTGGATAGTTACTTTGGGCTCTTTTGCTCCAGCAGGTCTAAATGAAGGCTGTGAGATTACACCGTTTATCAACCGATAATTTGTGCTCTTTTATTTTTTCTTTTGATTCCTTCTTTGATAATATACAAATGATCAATTATGGATATTGACCTATTGGTTTATTTGTGAATGCTGATATGGTGAAAAATTCTGTCTAAATAAGAGGAAATTTCTCTATAATGTATTAATTTTTTAAAACAAAATTCTTGTATGTTTTGCAGATATGCATCCGATTGTTACATCGATGTTTTGTACTGGTCCCCCGCTTTTTACCACTTTTTTCCCCTTTTTTATGGCATTATATATATAGGAAAAATGTACCTATATCTTTTTTATTGTTAAAAGGATTTTATGAATTTATTATGTATATGTATGTATTTTAAAAAAAATGTTTTCCATGTATTGAGTGTTTATCCTGGCAACTGTGCGGGCATTGAACATCTTTTTTATGCTTTAGATTGCATACTGCCATCTGTCTCTAATATCTAATATAGATTCAAAGTGTCTTGAAAATAACAACTACCCTAAAAAGATCATGGGCTGTTTAAATGCTGCTCGATGGTATAGATTGTACTACGAGCTGTCACTGATTACACACATAGCTGTGTCTCATCACACAATTAAATTACCAGCAATCATTATTAGAGCACTGATTGGATGTTCACTGCTTTATATGTCAGGAGCTGACAGTCACAGGCCACGCCCTCTGACGAAGTTTTACTACGAAACGCGTTAGGGCGGGGCCTGTGACGTCCGCTCTGTTCTACCGCCCGGCTCTCTCCCCAACTGCTGTTCCCGTCCGGTATCCTGACACGCTGCCTGAGCCTTTGGTGATTCCAGCGGGGGTTCGTGGTTCCCGGCGGCGCCCCGGCGTGGTGGTAGGAGTTATGCCTGGTTGTCAATATTGATATCTTGTGGTACCCAGCCCACAGTGTTGAAATTAACAGTACGGGTACTTTGTTGCTCAGACGTGGTACTGTCTTTACCTGTAATAAAAATCATCTTTTACGCACTATGGAGCGCCCCTCTTGTTCTTTCTCCCAATAGATATATATATATATATATATATATATATATATATGTGTGTGTATATATATTTTATTATTATTATTATTATTATTATTATTATTTTTTATGTACATTTGGTCTAACTATAATACTTTAACTGACCCGGCATATACTGGGTCACCTAAGTGTCCATCTCCGTGCTTTGCTCCGCCCCTCTGGAAACTCCCTTCTGAAAATCCTACACTTGCCCCTGCACCACCAGAGAGCAGATTAGACAGTGGCACTAGTAAGCAATGGCAGTCGCCCCAGCAGCAAAAAAAAAACACAGCTCCCTGCCTAACCTAACCTAACAAAGCTCCGCACACAGACTAGAGTGAAAAATGGAGCTGGACACTCGCTCTTTATATTGCATTCCGGATCTCACAAGAATCTGGCGCCGGGCAATGACGTTTTGCCCGCGCACCCGGATCCGAGTCAGACAGGAAGCTCCAACCGCCGCTCCGATCTGGGCTCGGATTGATGACGTTTGTGCGGGCTCGGATCTGGGAAATCCGAGCCTGCACATCTCTAGTTTCCTCCAAAAGTATAAAAATGGAGAGTGGTCAACATCCATCTAAACAGCTCCCAAATTCCATGTTACAGAGTGGTGGGTAGATGTAGGAAGCCTTAACCAGAGAAATGTGGTGGCAATCAGGTCCTACCTGCCATGTTACAGGCAGAGTTAGAAAAAGACAGTAAGGAGCAGATTGGCTGCTTGATTATCAGTGTCCCAGTTAACAATTTGTAAGCTAGGTACTTGTGTCCCATAATGTGTACATGGGCAGGGCAGAGTAAAGGCACCTTTTTCCAATCCATCCAAAGGAAAAGAGGCTTAGAAACACATCAGTGGTGTTGTTAGACCTGATAGAGGTGTGTATTTAATGACGTGAAGTGTATGTTTTGGTGCAAGTGTGAGTGTTGACACATGTCGACTCCTTTGAATTGTGTCCTAACATGACAGGCATATTTGCATTAATGGTGTAGATTTTTAGAAGAGACCTAATTCCACATATTCCAGCATGTGTATTTGGGCTCCCAAACAATCCTACCTTGGAATGGTGGCAAGTGTAGAAAGTGAACCTTCCAATGTGTATCTGGCATGTGTATGGCTTGCAGTTACTTAATTGGGTAATATAGTAAACTGCTTGCAGCATTGCTTAGTATTCCATGCAGGTGTCAGTATATTAGGTGTGGTGCCAGGAGCGTAACTAGTGCTGTGAGAGTCCCATAGCAAAATTTTTAAAGGGCCACCTCTGCCACCAGAGAGTGGAGTACGGGGGGGGTGTAGAGAAGGAAAAAAGGATGAGATGGGGGTAGAGGAGGAGAAAGCTGGTGGAGGAGGTCAGAGTGGCGACAGAGGAGGTGTGGGAGGGGAAGAGGAGGAAAGAAGGACATAGGTGAGGCCGGGGAGGTAGAGGACATGAACGACTGTGCCGTTTCATCTTTTGCTCACTGTCGCACGGCAGTGAAGGGCTGCTTCTTACCGGCGCTGGGTGTTAACAGCAAGGCAGGGCAGGAACAATTGCGCCGCTGAAGATCATGGGCACAGGACAGCGCTGCAACTGCAACCACTGTCCGCACATCAGTATATACACTTTTATAAAAGGGTGCAGGGGATTGCCTGTGGGGCCCCCCAAAAAGCAATTGCATCCCCTGCACCCTCAGTAGTTACGCCACTGTGTGGTGCGCACTAATTAGCCAACCGATTGCGGACCTACTCAGCCGGATGGTCTGAGAGTGCTATGGAGCAGTTTTTGGCAGACCATTGGTTTTGGGGCAAAATCATCCCGGCAGCTCACAGAGCCAAATGGATGCACCTTCACCCCATGTACGCCCAGGGATATGCCCAGTTTCCCCCTGTTTTCTAGCCTTTCCCATAAAAACGCCCACATTATGCCCACTTTGTCCGTCTGTGATCGCACTCGTATTTTTTATAGGTGAGTCCCATCCGCTAGCGGTGTGCTGTCGTCGCACATGCGCATTGCTAAAGGTACGCATGCGCAGTGGATAAAAACCACGTTCTGATCGCACACGTAGCGGACCGATGCAACCAGAATAACACCCATTGTGAGGTGTGAGGTGTTCAGGATAGACTGGAAATGAGTGGACATTAATGTTATTGAGGTTAATAATGGTGTAGGAGCAAAAAAAATTCTGCCATTTTAGCAGTTTTAATTGTTTCTTTTTTTTTTTTTTTTTAATCCAGATCCAAACCACAAAACAGGAACCCCGGAAGGGTGTTGTTTTGGTAGAGATCCAAATCCAAAAAAAACGGCTGGAGATACAGACCCTAAACCCAAAACACGAAAAGTGGCCAGTGCTCACCCCTAGTATCATTACTCTACAGTTCATTTTATGAAATAAGTAACATCCCCCTAATCTTCTATAGTGTCTGCAATGCTTCCAAGTAAATTCACTCTCAGGGGGTAATTCTGTAATGCTGCTTACCAAGCACTGAAATGCGACCCCGCCAACCACCCCTCACCCCTCCGCTGCCAAATCCCCTCTGTACCTTGTGAGGGGATGTGTTCGCTAATGCTGCGTACACACGGGGGAGATATATTGCTCAGCCATATATTGCTGAGCAATATATGGCTGAGCAATATATTGCTCAGTTTCTACTTTACATCAGCGACCAGAGATGGTCGCTGATGAAAAAGAAACTGCCGGGGGGAGCCCGGCAGTGGTAATCAGCTGGTCGCAGGAGCATGTTCCTGCGACCAGCGATCACCACAGGGGCAAAAACGGGAGCGCGCACCCGGCGATATATCGCCGGTGCACACTCCCATTGCGGGCAATATGGTCGCTCAGCGACCATATTTCCCGCGATTTTGCACTAAATCGCCCCCGTGTGTACGCACCTTAATACCTCCCCTCGCATGCATCCTCTAGCAGGAGAAATAATTTGATGGTTGCTGACCATCAAATGATTTCTCCTGTCTTCAAAAATAAAAGTAGGTCTCAACTGACTTTTATATCCTTGGTTGTCTGCCAAAGAGGAAGCGGGCTCTGACGTCCTGTGATATCAGATGCCTGCCTCTGCAGGCATCGGCCTAGCTGTGTTCCCAAGGGAATGCCCTGCATTTTCATGGACATTCCCATAAAATGTTGGGCGTTCCCATGGGCGAGCCCCGTTTCCGTCGTCATCGACCCCAGCCCTCCCTACCTGCAACTAACTGCCCGGCGCAGAAATTGACAGGGGGGCACCATGATAGGAGAGGGTTTGGGAGGGGGGTGTTAGTAGTGCCACTGTACATGCTAAGAGAGTGGCAAAAGAGAGGAGAGCAGAGAGAGGGCAGCAATGGGATTAAAAATAGGCCCTGGTGTTTAAAGTACACAGCCCACCTTGGTGACAAAAGTGAAGGATGTACAGTAGTTGTGCGCACTTGAGTAAACTATTCAGTAAGGTATGGACTGCTACCAAGAATGGTGGAAGTATTGGGCAACTCCAACAGATATGAACTAGGGTACTGTATAGGTCATTGGTACGACCTCACCTAGAGTACTGTGTCCAGTTCTGGAGGCCATATCTCCAGAAGGATATAAATACATTAGAGACTGTACAAAGAAGGGCAACTAAAATGGTGCATGGCCTACATCACAAAACGTACCAGGAAAGACTAAAAGATCTTAATATGTATAGTTTAGAGCAAAGAAAGTAAAGGGGGGACATGATAGAAACTTTAAATATATCAAGGGTTTTAACAAGGTACAGGTGGGAGACATTCTTCACAGGAAGAGGAACAACAGAACACGAGGACATGCACTGAAACTAGAGGGAGGAAGATTCAGGGGAAATGTTAGGAAGAATTACTTCACAGAAAGAGTAGTAGACAAGTGGAATAGCCCACCATCAGAGGTGGTAGACGCAAATACAGTAGTACAATTTAAAAATGCTTGGGATAGGCATATTGATATCCTTACAAAATATCATATTGATATCCTTACAAAAAAATAAGGATCAAATATGGTTTGAGGTAACATGTTTAAAAAAGGGGCAGACTAGATGGGCCAAGTGGTTCTTATCTGCCGTCAAATTCTATGTTTCTATGTTACTGCAGTAGCCACAGTTTCTCCAACAGATGGGCGAGGCAGAGGGTAACATCTGGTATGCCTTGCTTATGTTTATTATCCTTTGCAAGCTACATTCTTCTTTTAGTACTTGGTACCTATTCAATTACAAAGCATTTAACTAGTATTCACATTCAGGAAAAGAGAAGATCAGAAAGTTTATACTGACTGTGGGAAATGGGTTGGACTCTGCAGTGTTGCAATGACTTGGGCAAAGTGCCTGAACATTTTATGTTATAAAGGACTGGAATGCACTTTCCTACAATAGAGTCCAGCCAAGTCATACTACGGAGTGAGCAGAAAAGGCAGTTGCAAAAAGAAAAGGTTAGTCCTATATTTAGTGCCAAGGTGCAATGACTGCTAAATCACAACTACATACTGTATACAGTATGTGATGGAGTTTGTTTTTTGTTGTTTGCGCAAAGATAATTGTTCTACAAAACACACATTGAGAGTTTAGTAATATAGGGGGTATTCAATCTGTGCCGCTATTTCTGCCAGCGGAAATAATGGCACTCTGCTATTCAATGCTGCAGTTACCGACGGCACTTAAGGCAGTCAGATATTATGTTTTTTAAAGGTTTATTTTTTTTTTTTTACAGAAACTGCTGCAGATCGTCTAATTCACTGCCGTTTTTTTTGACAACTTTCCAACATTCCACAGCCAGAACATTGAATTCTGACTGTCGAGTTACTGTGGGAGCAGATGAAAACGGCCTGGGGTTCTGACTGTTGGGATGTTCTGACAGTCAGAATCCCGGATTTAATACCCCCCAGCAGAGGCAGAACTCTGGGAGGCAATGGAGTCATCTGCCACCGGGCTCCTGCTCCCAAGGGGGCACCTCTCCTCCCCCTGGAAGTTTAAATCAGTTATTTAAAAGCCAACAATATTGCTTCTGTGGCTATGTTCTGAAATATATATGTGTTCTATCTATCTATCTATCTATCTATCTAGCGAAACAGAAATATATATTTTATATAAGGTTATATAGGGGGTGTGTGTTTGTGTGTGTGTGTGTGTGTGTGTGTGTTTGTGGGGGCACCAATATATATCTTGCCTCCTGGCAACTGGAACGAACTTACGCCACTGCCCCTCAGAGTGTTTTAAGTCTCTGTAAGGAGCATTACCACATAGATGTTCTGAGACATCCATATTAATGTATTTGTGGCATGCAGAACAACTACATTGTTTGTTGAAATATATGAATACAGTTATAATAAATACACAGTATTATTTATAGAATTAAATATATGAAGACATATTCTGAATATATAAAACCATCATTTAACAATACCAGTATATTAAACAGCAGTTCTCACAAATTCACTGGTAACTTTAATATTTTACATACTCATTTTGTGGCTAGGGAAATTAAATATAATAAAAAATTTTATCACTGTGTCCTATTACAGAAAACGGTACTTATGTATTATCTGGACTCCCATGTTAAATGCACCCCATTTTTTCATACCCCTACTATCCAACTACGCATGGAGTTGATTTTATATAGTGTGGCGAGCGCAGCAAGCCACCGTGCCCGAAGCGTGGCGAGCGGACACGGTCTCATGAGAAAACCGGGAGCCCAGATATTACATAAGTACCCAGAAAACTATATCCACAGTATTGTGAATCTGCAAAAGAATAGGAAAAACAAATAATTTAGCAGACGTAACAGATAAATTATACTTTACCCTCCAGCTACAATGTACTTAAAAGTAGCTAATGATTATGTGAACAAACTTTTCTAGAACTGAATCATGTGACTCATTATCAAACAAAACTTTGGCATTTTCAATCGGCAAAACCTCCAGTGTAAAGTCCCATTTGGGAAGATATGCTGACCAATGGATAGTCATAACCCATATTGCATTATGTTTTAATAGTTAAATACATTGCATAACACTCACTATGAGCAAATCTCACATGTATTAGTCCAGGTAGGGCTTATACACGTGACATGTGCTCATAGTGAGTGTTTGAGACTATATGCAAATTGACAGGACCGCTATAAGGTCATATGGTCAACTCGGGACTCAGCATCCATAAGCCATCTATGTGAGAGACTAATATATGTCAATTCATGGTTAATGTTTATCTATGTAATTTTGTATTCATTCTTAATGCTACATCAATTATTAAATGTTGATTTTCATTTATTTACCCATGGTGTTTTAATTAATCACTCTTCAAAAAGTGCTGTGTCTGTTTTTTAAGCTAAACATTCCTATTTGTGTGTACACACGGTGAGATTCCTTTGCTATTTGCCTTAAGATTCGAGTGCTATACAATCTTTGCTATCTCTGTACTATTTACATACAATTTATACAATCTGCATTAGATTTGCACTATATATTCGATTTGTGCTGTCACGGGAGCGCGCATCAGGATCGCAAGGTAAAAATCTGTGCGATCTGCTTACGATCTGCATACGATCTGCATGCGATCTTGACTATATAGTGAAAATCTAATGTCAAATCTCACCGTGTGTACACATGGTGAGATTCCCTTGCTATTCGACTTAATGGTGTGTACACACTTGTACAATTTAGACTATATTACAATTTAGACTATCTGCATACAATATATACAATTTAGACTATCTGCATACAATTTAGACTATATAGTGCAGATCTGCACTATATAGTCTATGCAGCCAAGACTTTCTGGCTGCGATACGGGAGCACGCATCGGGATCGCATCGGGATCGCAGGGGTTAAAACCTGTGCGATCTGCATGCGATCCAGATGAGATTTTAACTATATATAGTCAAAATCTCATGCACATTGTACAAGTGTGTACACACCATAAGATTCGACTGCTATACAATCTTTGCTAACTCTGTACTATTTAAATACAATTCATGCTATCTACATTCGATTTACACTATATAGTCATTGCTGCCCTGTCTATCTGGGTTTCAATTTGTGCTGCCACGGGAGCAGGCATCAGGATCACAAGGTAAAAAACGTGTGCGATCTGCAAACGATTTGCTTGCGATCTGCATGCGATTTTGACTATATAGTCAAAATCTTATGCTGGATTGTACCGTGTGTACACAGCATTAGACTGAGCTGATCATCTTCCCACCCTCCCACATAACTTAACCTTCCACAATGTCACTATCGATTGATCGAACAACCATCTCCTCTAGCCACCAAATATGCTGCCTTGGCGTCATTCTTGATCCTCTCTCTCCTTTAAACCACACATTCAGCATCTCTCACAGTCCTGTCATTTCCACCTCAATATTATTTCCAGGATCAGACCTTATCTCAATCAGGATGCTACAAAGCCCTCATTCACTCACTAGTCTTCTCCAGCTTGGACTACTGTAATCTCCTACTTTCTGACCTTCCTGTAAAACACCTCTCTCCACTCCAATCTATCCTCAATGCTGCTGCCCGGTTCATCTTCCTCTCCAAATGTACTATGTCGACTTCCCCTCTCTAACAAGCCCTGCACTGGATCCTCTTTCCCTCCAGAATATAATTCAAGCTCCTCACACTCACTTACAAAGCTCCTGCACTGACTCCTCTTTCCCTCCAGAATACAATTCAAGCTCCTCACACTCACTTTCCCACTCCTCTCCCACCTTCATAGCTGACCTTATCTCTCCTTATACTCCCATCCATCCTCTCCGTTCCACAAATGCAGGCCGCCTCTCCTGCCAATTGGATAATTCCTCTCACTTCCGCCACCAAGATTTTGGCTGTTGTGCTCCATATCACTGGAATTCTCTACCTCTCCCTATAAGACTTGCCACCTTCCTTTCAAAACTTTAAACGGGCTCTCAAGACCCACTTCTTCATTAAATGTAACCAATTTTCATCCTAATTTTATGACAACGCTCACTTATACCCCTGCTGTGTCACCCCAGTCTGTCTGCCCTGTCCCTTTAGATTGTAAGCTCTCATGAGCAGGGCCCTTTCTCCTCATGTACTTTTCTAAGACTACTGTATATCTCTGGCACTGTTAAAATAGTGTGTCTAGAGAGGAAAAGGAATATGTGTAACCAACATACAGGGAAATCTTTATCTGACACAAATGTCTCCAAAAATAACCTGTTGGTGGTGCTCCCTAGAGTCATAAGTTTGTATCACTTGCACATTAATTCAGCTAGGAGCAATTAATGCCTCATAGGGTTTTTTAGGGATGCAGTCAATTTACCTACAATCAAAATCCCGATGGTCAAAATACCGACAACCATTGACCGACAGTCAAAATTCCGACAAGGTCAAAATACCGACATTTAAAATAGCGACATGGTCAAAATACTGACACGGTCAAAATACCGTAATTTAAATTGTTCATACTTTACCATACCAGTAGACATGGAGGCGGAATATAATAGTGTGCCGAGCGCAGCAAGGCACCGTGCATACCTCCCAACATGACCCTCTCCAGGAGGGACACAATGCTCTGCTGCTGGACTTTCCTCTTGCTGTATGATTACCATCACCTGCAGGGACGTAACTACCATTGGTGCAAGGGGTGCAGCTGCTATGGGGCCCAGTGCTGAGGGGGGCCCATCTTTACTGTCTACGTAATATGTTTTACATACATTTATCACCATCAGTTGGTAAATGGGGGGCCCTTACAATCTTTTGCTATGGGGCCTACTGATATCTAGTTACGCCCCTGATCACCTGTGTTGAAGCACCTTTCTCCTCAATTAACCTGCTTAACACAGATGAGGGTAATCATACAATAAGAGTAAAGTGCAGGAGCAGAGCATTGTGTCCCTCCTGGCATGGATCATGTTGGGAGGTATGCCGTGCCCGAAGCACGGCGAGTGCAGCGAGCCATGTGGGGGGGATGCGGTACACTCATGTGGGTTTTATGTCCTATGTCAACATACAGGCCAACAAAAGATGAATAACTTGTGTATACTTTTGTTAAAACAGAAATAACGCATCAATAATTATTTGCTTTTGTTACACTCTGTTTTCTCAAACACTGTTATTTATTGCTGCATGTGGCATTAGTTTGTTGCACAATGTACTAGCCACTGCGTATGAGGCCTACCCTTTTCGCTAAGTAGCATGAGTTTGTTCGAAGCAGCAACCATTTTGTGAACTATGACTTGCATAATAACATTATAAAATGGCTGATGATTCAGAATAGTGCTGTAAAAGTGATTCCTTATAAAGAATTGTTTTTGGTTTTAGAAGCTTAAGAATATGGTGTTGATAGTATAATGGAGCAAGGACAGAAAGCTAATCTCCACAAACTTATCAATAATATGGGAACAGGGCCACACATGTGTAGACTCCAAGGCCACTGAACCTTTGCCTAGTAACAAGAAAGTTGGGTGTTGGGTTAATTATGACATCATGATTGAAAGCAGAGCTTTCCAATAAGACTCAATGCTTATGAGTAATTAATTAATTAATGTGATTAAGGTTTAATATCAGAGTTATACCCCTTTTACACCGCCGAAGAATCCGGGTCAGCGGCGGGTCAGACCCGGATCTTCGGCAGTGTAAATCCCTAACGCCGTGTCCCTTTACACGGGACTTCTACCCAGGTCCTGACCTGGGTAGAACACGGCTAGGACCTGGGTAGAGGGCGGTGTAAATGGGAACGCCGGGTCGGATGACCCGGCTCCCATTTACATGAATGGGGAACGTCCAACCTGCGGACCGCAGCGTCCGCAGGTTGGACGGATTGTCAGTCTGACACTGACAGCCGGCGCTGCTGTCTGCTATTCTCTGACAGACAGCAGCGGCGGCAGGGGAGGGAGGTGAATGGATGCCTGTGTGCGAAATCCATTCACCTCCTGTCCAATGGCGGGGGTGCGCGCGGGGACTGGGGGCAGCCTAGCAGCTTACCTTAGTGCTGGGCTGCCCCCAGCAGCGTTCCGGGTACGGCGGCGTCGATCGGCGCTTGAAGATGAGATCGCGCTGTCATCTTCAAGCGCCGGGAAGGGGCGGGAGGGGGGTGCGAGCATTTAAGCCCGTCCGGTGTAAATGCCCCTAAACGCCGGGTCGCACCCGGCTTCAACCAGGGTCCAAAAAGTCGGGTGCGACCCGGCGTTTTGGTCTAAAAGGGGTATAAGAGAAGGAAGAAAAAGGCAGTTGAGGAAGAACAGGCCAACAGGGGGCTGGAGGTAACTATGAAGGAGGTTTAATCATGGCTGATCACTGTCCTTGAAAGGTTTCCATTTTGATTTAATTTAGAATTACTGTTTAAGTATTAGCTAATCAATTTTATGTTTCTTGTGTTAGTCTGCATTTGCAAATACCTGTAATGAAGCTATTTATTTAAGTAAAGCATTGTCATACATTTTATAACAAGGTTGTGTTGGTGTGCAATCATTTCAGCGTTGCGGTTATATTTAAAGTTTATAAAGTAAAAATATATAATACCCCTTTTACATTACAGCTAAAACACGGTAAATTGATGATTTTAAATGGCTTTAAAATGTTCCTAGCTGTAATGTGAAAGGTCCAGAGACAATTTACCATTTTTAAAATACCTGTAATCCAAAACGCAGTGTCCTACCTGTTTCAGAGCCAATCCATTTGTAGTGTATATGGCTCTGAAACGGTATTTACAAGTCATGAGCAGGTCACAGAGGGTGATAGGCTATCTCCCTTGTGATCTCACTAGGCACAGGCAGGAAGTAAAGAGCAGAGAGGAGACTTTTTTAACCCAGTGCATACTGTGCAGGTGTTGGGATCATTTGGTCAACAGTCCTTAGGTCGACACTGTTGGGTCAACATGCTGGAAGGTCGACAGGTGTCAAGGTCAACATGTCAGAAGGTCGACATGAGTCTAGGTCGACAGGGTTCTAGGTCAACATGGGTGAAGGTCGACAGGTGTCTAGGTCAACATGGTTTTTTTCAATGTTTTATGAGCCGACATGTACCGACAGGCGGTTTTTCATGCCCTACCATCCACTAGGGCATGGTGGGAGAATAAAATAGTGTGCCGAGCGCAGCGAGGTACAGCACCCTAAGCATTGTGAGCGAAGCGAGGGGCTGCGGTTCACTTCCAACTGCATTAGGTCGACAGGTCACTAGGTCGACATGGGTTTTTTCGCTGTTTTTTTACCCAAATGTCGACACAGTCGACATGACTGTGTCAACATTTGAGTAAAAAAACCTGAAAAAAACCATGTCGACCTAACGACCTGTCGACCTAACCCATGTCAACCTAAAGCATGTGTCGACCTAAACCCATGTTGACCTTGTCCCATGTCGACCTAGACACCTGTTGACCTTCACCCATGTCGACCTAGAGCCCTGTCGTCCTTGCCCCCTGTCGACCCAACCGTGTCGACCTAAGTATGGTTGATATATATATATATATATATATATATATATATATATATATATATATATATATATATATATATATATATAGTTCCATATCCAAGTAATGCATTCACAAGTCCTCAGACAAACCAGCACCAGTAAACTTGTTAGCAAGTAAAATATTTATATTCCATGAAAAGGATCCATTTTCAAAAAAGCCAAAGTCCCAACATCACATGGCAATAACAGTTTGGAGAAACATGCTCTCAGGTATACATTACGTATCCGGCTTCATTGGCCACAGAGAGAGTCCCTTAACGGGCCGTTTCGGCGTTACTCACGCCTTTCTCAAAAGGGGAATGAGAATAATGTTGCACACCGTGGTGGCTGGGGAGCCGTCTTAAATAGCAAAAAGGTGTACACTCACCTGTCTGTAGATTGCCGCATCCCGGGAAGCCGTACTCGCCGTCTTGCGGTCCACCGGATAACCGGAAGTGACGTCAGACGCCAACTTCCGCGTTCCAGCTTGCGGGGACGGTTTTTAGGTTCCCTGGTGCCGGCCGGATGTGTATTGGTTACTATGGCAATGAGAAAAACTCCAGATACGCAATGCACCTGTGAACAAGAGCATATATCTAAATATTACACACATCAAAGGACAGACATATACCAAGACAACACACTATGTAAAGAAATGGGAAGGAAATGCATGAATAATTAGTACTAAGAGATATTTAACTATATATAATAGTACCGGATCGATCCATGTGCATAACTAATAGAATTATTTGGAAATATTTTTTTGGACCAAATATGGAAACACTGTAGGATTATAGAAATGGAGCAAATGTAAATTCTTCATTTAACCCCTCTGGGTTCATGGAACTCTGCAGCAAAAGTTTATGCCGATCCCCACCTCGTCGTAATGGTGGTATGCAATCAATGGGCATAAAAGTGAAATCACTTATTTTATGTCCGTAATTTGCGTAATGCCTTGCCACCGGCGGAGTACTGGGTTCAATTTTTAATAGCGCTTTTTTGATGGAACTTCTGTGCATCGATATTCTCTCCTTGAGCATACGTATGGTCTTTCCGATATATGTCAAGTTGCACGGGCAGGAGACTTTGTAGATCACAAAACGTGTTTCACACGTCATACGATGTTTTAGTGAATATTGTTTCCCAGTCAATGGATGTATAAAACTGTTAGCCATCGTGATGTATTTGCAGTTTACGCATTTTCCACAGCGAAAAGAGCCAACTGTTTTCTGTAGCCATGATTCTTTGTGGCATACCCGGGGGCTAATATCAGTATAAATCATTCGCTGCTTAAGATTGCGACTGCGTTTGTAACAGAATAGTGGAACATCCTGGCAAACTTTGCCCAAAATCGGGTCAGTTTGGATAATATGCCAGTGCTTCTTGATCGCCATCCGTATCTCATTTGACGCAATGGAAAATGTACTGGAGAATGTCATCCTTGTTTTGTGATCTACAAAGTCTCCTGCCCGTGCAACTTGACATGAGAGTGTTATTGGATTCATGAACTGCGTTCCATGAACCCAGAGGGGTTAAATGAAGAATTTACATTCGCTCCATTTCTATAATCCTACAGTGTTTCCATATTTGGTCCAAAAAAATCTTTCCAAATAATTCTATTAGTTATGCACATGGATCGATCCGGTACTATTATATTTGGTTAAATATCTCTTAGTACTAATTATTCATGCATTTCCTTCCCATTTCTTTACATAGTGTGTTGTCTTGGTATATGTCTGTCCTTTGATGTGTGTAATATTTAGATGTATGCTCTTGTTCACAGGTGCATTGCGTATCTGGAGTTTTTCTCATTGCCATAGTAACCAATACACATCCGGCCGGCACCAGGGTACCTAAAAACCGTCCCCGCAAGCTGGAACGCGGAAGTTGGCGTCTGACGTCACTTCCGGTTATCCGGTGGACCGCAAGACGGCGAGTACGGCTTCCCGGGATGCGGCAATCTACAGACAGGTGAGTGTACATCTTTTTGCTATTTAAGACGGCTCCCCAGCCACCACGGTGTGCAACATTATTCTCATTCCCCTTTTGAGAAAGGCGTGAGTAACGCCGAAACGGCCCGTTAAGGGACTCTCTCTGTGGCCAATGAAGCCGGATACGTAATGTATACCTGAGAGCATGTTTCTCCAAACTGTTATTGCCATGTGATGTTGGGACTTTGGCTTTTTTGAAAATGGATCCTTTTCATGGAATATAAATACTTTATTTGCTAACAAGTTTACTGGTGCTGGTTTGTCTGAGGACTTGTGAATGCATTACTTGGATATGGAACTATACTAATACTAACCTGGCACAGTTCTATCTCATTGGAAGCGGGTGCGGCATAACCCTCGTATATTGTCGGTATTTTGACCGCCGGTCAATGGTTGTCGGTATTATGGCCATCGGGATTTCATACCGAATCCTTTTTTTAAATTCAAGCTCTCAGAACATTGTGTTTCCAAGCTGATACACAAATTAACTTAGGTTCACATAAAAGTAGTCACGTGCCTGTATAGTCATGGCATCTACAGCCCTATAGTTTTTGCCACATACTTACATCATAAACTTTAATTGATAAATCACTTTTTGTGATATGTCACCCCTGTAAACATAGATGTATGATCCATTATTTTAATGCACATCTATTAAAATTTTATACATTTGAACATAAAATTTGGTACTTATATGTTAGTCGGGCACCCACTATAGTTAGTACGATCATACCCCCACTATCCATGTCGGCATGGAGTTGATTTTATATAGTGTGGCGAGCGCAGCGAGCCACCGAGCCTGAAGTGTGGCGAGGGGGGCGCCAAAAACTAAGCAAATAGCTTAGTGGGCGCCCAACTAACATATAAGTACCTAAAATGCAGTACATATAAGAAGTAATCTTTACCTTCTCTTTTTTTTTCATACTGTTAAAATAGCGTCAGTATCTGCTACTGCAACTGTCTTTTATTTACCATGTACTTGTCGTAATTTGCATTCGTACCATAAATCACAATTTTCTTGTTTTTTGCTCATCTATGTTTTGTGAGGCGCTGTGGAACCCTTGTGGCGCCATATAAACAATATAATTGTTTATAATAATAATAATAAAAAAGTACACACCGTTGCGATATCTCTAGATGCAGTAGTTAAACTGAATTCACTCACGTTCAGAAGTCCTGACCGCAGTGGCGGTATGCTGTGCATACAAACCTATACAAATCATAATTGTGACCTACTGTATGATGCCCGAAGTGCATCGCTATGACAATTAGGCAGATTGACATACCGATCTAAAAAATCAGGCAGCGGTTACCCAGCTTTAATTGTATTTATATTTTATTATAATTATAGGAAAAAAATGTTAAGTTTATAATGCATATTTGTTTAAATATTTCAAAATTAGCTTTCAGCCTGCGGGGGACAAAGCAGTTTTCTCCAAGCCGTTCACAATACACTGTGTCTAGGGCATGCACACAGCCCAGCCACTAATTATATTGAATAGCCTGCATGTGGGATCTTATTTAAAATGAGAACACGCACAATTTGTCGTACTATATACTGTAAATACTTTCTGAGGTAACCTGTTGATACTTACCTTCTGTAGATATTACATCCCTCCAAAGGGTGCCGGACGTGTTTCCAACAGTTGGGATTCCGACAGTCATTTACCCGACGTCGGGATCCCGACTGTCAAAACGCCGACAGCTGGGTGCCTGACTGACACCCGCTATTGTCCCTCGTGGGGCAGCGTGGCGAGCCCAGCGAGCCCGTAAGGGGCTTTTTTGCGCTCGCCATGCTGTCTGAGTCTGGGCAGTCGGGATCCCGACGTCGGGCTAATGACTGTTGGGATCCCGACTGTCGGAGCCCCATACCACACCCACTCCAAATGGAGTGTAATTATCATTAATAACATAACCAAACCAAATTGGTATATTGTGATTGTCATAGCTATTCCAATTAAAGGAACTACCAATTTAACATATATTGTTGTTATTAGATACACAGGCGACTAAGTTATTTACGCACCATTTAAGAAAGATCTCTATAAATACTTAGTAGGGAGATCATCTCGTGGGGCCCACAGTGTGAGGATAGTATATCCTTTTCCTTACATGTTTGTATGTGTCTTATATTTCGCAACATTATTTTAATAAAGTGTTTCAATAAAGGTTATATTTTAATTAAACGTTTTGGTGCACTACAGAGTGACATTCTCTTTCTTTTGCCTAACTTGTTCCAATCATGTCCTGTGGTAGCACACCCCTAATGTGTATACAGTAGATGTCCATGACTAACACTCCAATATAAGGGGTCCTTCAAACATATACATTGAATAAAGATAGTTTCTGTGCGACTGGCCAAAAAACCTTTTATATTTCAAAACTACTGTAACACTTACAAGAATGTAAGTCAAAATTATTTAAATTACAATCTGTGGTGTTTGTTGTTTAGAAATGAAATGACTATAAATGCCATTGCAGTTTAAATATTGTGTCTAATAAATAATTAGGAAATAGGGTACAGTAAAAATAAACAAAGAAAATTGGGTATAAAACACAGTATTTGAATGGTAGCGATGCTCGCACTGTATTTCTGCCACATGGGACACCTGTATATTCGTAGTTGCAATTGTATTGTACATATTTCCATGGATATTCACAGTTTTGTGTGAGCTGAGCACATTTGGATTTGAGCACAAATATGAATCAGACGATATGTTCTTTTTTTGACTTTCATCAGACAATTTATTTTAGATGTTGTGGTACAGTATGTGTATAATATATACAACTCACTCACTTTTTTGCATTTCTCTTTTTATTACATATAGCACCGATTAAACATGGCAGAAATTACTCCAGTGTTTAAAAATTCAACTCTTTATAGATATAAAGGATTTTGCTTTTTAAAGGAACTTATGCCAAAAGAGGTCATAGACTCATTGCAAGATTTTAAAATAAAAGATGATGATGTGTTCATGATCACTTATCCAAAATCAGGTGAGTTTAATATTACTTACAAAACAAAAACATGTTTAAGGCTAATACTGAGAAAATCATGCAAAATGTAGTGAACTATACACAACACTGTCCCCAAGATCTACCAACAGTTCATGATTTTTTTAAGGCTACCTGTGGATCTATAGTAGGAATCAATGCAGCATGTTTGAAAATGTGACAGTTAAGCTGGGTACACACTGGTAAATATATCTGAAGATCAATTGATCTGCAGATATGTTTACAGACAGCTCGGGCATCATGTTTTCCATGCACGCTGCCTGGTAATTCGGGACTGGCATCACAACTGGGTGGGTGCATTTGAATGCGCCTGCCCATTGAACTGTCAATCACCAGTGGCTCCTGCAGCCTGGGCACTTAACATTTCTGTGTGTTTATTTCTTTCCTCTGGAGACCATCATCAGGAGTTCCAACCTTATTAAGCTATATCACAACAGAGCACCGCTGAGACCAAGCAGCATCACCTAGAGTAACAGTGGGGAACGCACTTCCGCGTTTCACCCTGGAACTCATAATGCTTCACTTCCGTTTCTAGTCCTGTATATATAAGGCACATCAGTGGCTAGCTTGACCATCGCTCCAGTGGTGCAACTAAGCATCGTGCAATGGGGTGACATTGTGCAGAAACACCAAAGTATAATCCGCCAAGTAGAAGTGTCCACCAGTTACAATATAGTGGGGCCCTGAATAGATTCCTCAAAGGGCTGGTGTCCACATCATGGAACTATACTGAATTGCATTACTTGCATGGGGACATGGAGCAAGAAAACACCCCCTGGCAACGAGCAAGAAACCCCCCACCTGGCAACGAGCAAGAAACACCCTTGGCAACGAGCAAGTAAACCTCCCTGGCAACAAGCAAGTAACCCTCCCCTATCAACAAGCAGGGAACCCATTATGACAACATGCATGCAATCCCCCTTAGCAACATGCATGTAATCCCACCTGGCAACGAGCACGGAACTTCTGGCAACAAGATTTTAGGTAAGCAGCGCGTATGTGCCTATCAGTGCGATTAATCGCAGTTAATCGCAAAAATTTTATGCGATTAATCGCGATTAAAAATTTTAATCGTTGCCCACCACTAATATATATATAATGTCGATATCATCCAACAAAGATAGACAATCAATCTACACTATACAAATGAAAAATACTAAAAATTACAGTTATCTGCTTATACGGAGCGCACAGTCTGGACCTGCACAGTGGACTATGGGCCTTATTCTATTTCACTCTTTCTGACAAATTCCTTCTTAGATGGACAAATCCATGTGCACTGCAGGTGGGGCAGATGTAACTTGTGCAGAGAGAATTAGATTTGGGTGGGGTTTTACTTCAAAGTGAGATCTATATTGCAGTGTAAAAAATAAAGCAGCCAATAGTTACCCTGCACAGAAAAAATAACTCACCCAAATCTAATTCTCTCTGCACATTTTACATCTGCCCCCCTGCAGTGCACATGGTTTTGTCCATCTAAGAAGGATTTTGTCAGAAAGAGTGAACTACAATAAGGCCCTATGTGACAGGACTGAAAAAATACAAAAATATATAGATAATGTTAAAAAATCTATTCATTTAATTACTGCAACAAATACATTGAATGGGTTGTTTTCATTGAGCCCATTTGGGGCCACCATGTTCAAAGTAAAAATTAATTTTGCCTCAAATTTCCTAACACAGAGTACAGAGTGGTTACCTCCCCTTGGTTATATTGGCACCCAATTGATAATCAGCCTCTTGATGCTTGCTACTTGATGTTTCTTTAGCAGGCAATGTTGTGCTATTGGTTTATTGAGGGCTCCAGTGGTTAAAATTTTTCTAATTGAACTTCGATAGTTTGCCATCCACTCCCTAAATGTGCAAGTGGTCATACCTACAAATACTAGAAAAAGAGAGTTGCCCGTCACACAGGAGGATCATTTTTGATTGTTAGATGTTGTTAGGAGGACCCTTGTTATTTATGTTTGAAAGTTGGTGTGACGTAAGACACTGAGGGTGAGCTACCTGGGACACTGAATTATACGAATTTAGTAGAATAGGAAAGAGTGTCCATAGAGGTGCACCTCAAGAATTGTAATAATGAAATTTAACTTTTATTTCTAAGTTTAAAAATAGTGAAATAAAACCAAACAAAACATACATGAACAGACATACATAATTAAAAAATGATCACCCCGTGGGACCACAATACCCAGATTCCCTGGCTGGTTGAGATTGCGTGATAAATCTCCTGGTGTGTATCCACAATATTTATGACAGGGCTGTGTTTCTGCCTGTTAGGAGAGTGTCCCTGGGTTCAGTTGGATGCCCAGACTGTGCACTGATAGCACACGGATCAATTGATTGTTGGTAATCCAACAGGATCTATTTAGCAATTGGTATACAGCATAAATACACAAGGGCTGCTGTGACAGATATGACCAGTGAGTCTAAACAGGCACTAATGTAGCAAATATGCCTGGTCCCATATACTATCAAAGGATATCCATCAGGGTTGCAGTGTGTAGCGGCACACGCTGGACACGGGTATGATACCCGTTCCAGCCTGGCCGTCACCTGTCAGAGCTGTCACCGACCCCTATCGTAGTAATCGCGCTGTGGGGTAATTTGTAAGGTGTGTTGCAAAACACCACCTCGCTCGCTGGGGAATGCCGGCTCAGGTCAGACACAGTGTTATGCGTGAATACGCTAGGTTCCTGCTACCTGACGGGATCCATGTAATACGGAAACCCAAGGACGCAACGCTGATCTAACACAAATCAAAATACACTTTATGGGGGGGGAAGGGTATTGGGGTGCGCAAACGGGGTGTGAAGTCAGCGTACATTTCGCTAACGCTTCATCAGGACCCTATTCATGTATGTCTTGTTTGGTTTTATTTTGCTCTTTTTAAAATTAGAAATAAAAGTTACATTTTATTAGTACAATTCTTGAGGTGCACCTCTATGGACACTCTACCCTATTCTACTAGACTGGTCATACCTCCATATGCCATCCCACATGAGTAAACCACATGATCAAGAAGACAGTGGAGTTACAAGCGAACCCAAATAGGGCTGCCACCATGTGGATGGGGGAAACTGGACCCAGGAATCAATAAATTGCAGGTACTACAGCCCTTACATTTAAAGCAGCCCAGTTTTCTGGTTATCAACCAGATGTGCCCTACAGGGACCATGCTTTATGACCTTAAGACAGTGGCCCCACATGGGCTCAATGAATAGTTGTGCTTTAATTGCTGTATCTGATATCCATTATGTATTTTCCAGTGCTCTGTGTGTTTAATTGGTGTTTAATTACTGCTTACAGCCTTTATTTGTACTTTACAGTGCTTATATTTTTAAAGTTACAATTACCATGACCTGAATTGATCTGTCTAGTATCTCTCTGGGAAATTTTTAAATGTTTAAAACTGCTACTTTATTGGAAGCCAACAAATTAACCCTAGAATGTCTGTGTGTGTGTGTACATATGGTATAGAATCTAGATTGTAAGATCTGAGACTGATGTGCATGTTCAACTATTCTCTGTAAAGTGGTGCAGAATATCTGTGCGCTATATAAATAACTGGTACTAAGTAAATAATTATGCTTATTTTAGATATTTTCACTGTTTATTTCATATATTATTAAGCACTCCCTTTTTTTCTTTTGGCTATTAGTGGAGGCTGGCATACCTCTCTCCTTGGTTGCCGCTGATATATTTACAATAGAGACCACTGTTCAGTACAGTGCCTTAAGTCCAAATTCTTGTGTTCTTGATTATACCCACTCCCAAAACTAAGTTGGAGACCTGCACCTTCTACCATGTTACTTTAGACAGTTATAACAAGATGGTACACACAGTTACTCAGTATAGACCTCAATGGCCATGGTGGAGCAGGCAAAGATGCCTCCCTTAGGGGCAAATGGATGGAGTCTATGCAGAACCACATTCCTACACAAGGGACATACAGTATTCAAGATATGTTGCAGAGATGGAAGAGGCAAGAAATTCAAGAATGGATGATGAATGGAGATTTAAAGAAGGGACTTAAGTGACAAGAAAAAGGACTTAGCAATAGTAAAAGAGAAAAGAAAAGACATAGCAGTCCTGAAGTGGTGGAAGCCAGTAAACTCTGTCTTAGACATGTTAAATGTAAGTGTTGTTATATCCAAGTAAGCTAGAAGAGACACATTAAGAGATAATATAGAGGTTGGCAAGTAGGAAGAGAGATAGATTTGAGCATCAACAGTATGAAGGTATGATTGTAGCCCAAAGAAGATTATGATTTCACCATAGGAGGAGAAGAGTGAAGAAAAGTGGTCCAAGTACAGAGTCTTAGAAAAGAATTGTAAGTATGGTGAGGAGCTTAAATTGGATTCATAAAGGTAAGAGGACCCAGGCAAGGTGTTGAAATACTTGAGTGTTCTAGGTATCCTACTACAAAATGCATATGCCATTAGGCGTAAATAGTTCCTCCCCAGTGGCCATACACTATGTTCCGCAATACTGCTCATACAACACTAGTTGTGGCCATGGCCGGATTTGTCACTAGACCCATGAGGCACGGGCCTAGGGGCGGCACCTTTCATGGGTGGCAGCGGCCAGGCACCTGCTGCCAATCAGCCTAGCTAGATCAGCTGGCGTGTGCAGTAGCCAAAGTAACGGCTAAACCCTCACAGCCTGCTTGCGTACCTCTGCAGCGTTGCCTCCTGTATGCTCCCTCACGCTCCCTCACATCAGTCTCCTCCAGCATGTGGAAGGGGCAGCGTCACTTCTTATTATTGATTGGCAGCTGGCCAGCCACCTCAGTCTGGGAGATGCGGTGCTCAGTGCGTCTTCCTAGCTAGCTCTGTGAAGGTGCGTACACATGTACAGATTTTTCTGTCCGATCTATCTGGTGGGAGCAAAATCCTGGAAATGTATGGGATCATATGACAATCAAAAATTTCCACCCAAATGCAGGAAAACAGAAAAAAATATAGGTTATATCAGAATGATTTAAACAATTTGTCTGACTGACCACTGTCTGTTTTCAAGCATTTGGGAACAATTTGTTGATTGTCATTTGCTCTCATACATTTCCAGGTTTTTGTTCCCACCAGATAGATCAGACAGAAAAATCTGTACATGTGTACGCACCTTTACTTTTACAGAGCTGGCGTTCAATTACTGACTACTGTGCCTGTGCGCTCAGCACATGTTACACTCTGGGCAGCCTGAAGCTAGAGTCTCATCCCTCCCTCCGAGCAGTGCATACAGGCAGTATTTACTGCCTGCTCACACACTTGCACCGGAAACTACGGAGTCCGTCCACACAGACTGTACAAAACTACTGTGTTACCTACTAGTGTTTTATGTTCCTTACAAGAGGCAAGGAACTTTTCTCCCTGCAGTGCACACAAGTTACCGAGTCCTCCCTCCTCTCATCACACTGCTGCACGGAAAGGAATGTGTCGGGAGCAGACGGTTAACTGTTTGAATCCCTTTTATTAAACAAACAGTAAGTGCTAGTTTCCTTGTGTTCCAGAGCTATTTATTGTGCATACTTTCAAATATTTGCCCAGAACTGGGAGGGACAGTTTGCGTGCCACAGGCGCGTGTGGTTTTTTATTTCTTTTTTAGGGGGGGGGGGGGGCACATATGTATATGGGGGGGGGGGTGGCCAAATATTTTGTGCCTAGGGGCGGCCTGACACTCTTACTGTACTTGTCCTACATATGTTTGACCCTTCCTTTTCCCAGTCTACCTTTTCTAAGATTAGTATGTGATAGATGCAAGTGTTGTGTCAAGAACTCAAAACTCAGTTCGAATGTCGTGATCCAGGGCATTCCTAATATTTCATATTGAAAAAAGCTTTCACAACATTGACTTGGTGATAAAATAAAATAAACAATAGCAAATAAAGCCCATTTTTAAATGTAAAACCTGGTAAATAATATGTGGCAAACACGTGGCACAATAGCATGCAAAGATTATTGTAAAGTAGTACAGGACTTTGTTTTTCATATGATATAGAGATATAGCAGTAATTTACAATCCCGGGTCACGACTGTTGGTACGTCCTGACAGCTGTCACCCTGTCAATGTCCCGCCTGCCATTCGGCAAAAAGGGGGCATGTCCACATAAACGGCTGTGGATTGTCGAGAATGGGTCTGACAGCTTTTAAAGTCGGGCCCGTTCTGTAGATCTGCTTCTTCAATGCTGTCAGTCAAAACAGCATTGTTTCCGTTGGAAATAGTGGCGGGGATTGAATACCCCCCTAATTCCTTAATTTCAATATGGTATTATGTCAGTTTAAAATTTGCTATATCTGTATTTTATGTATGAGCATTATATGGTGAAAACTTGCCTGTATATGGTCACCCAGACTTATCAGAATAAATGATTCTGTTCAAAGGAAATGCCGTTATTTATGTTTACTAGGGTATGGACCAAATGGTCGACCTAAAGATGGTCAACAGTCATTAGTTCGACACCACTAGGTCGGGCACGGTGCCTCGCTGCTCTTGTCACACTATTTTATTGTTGACCTTATGCTTGTGTCGACCTAATAACCTGTTGACCTTGTCCCATGTCAGCCTAGACCCATGTCGACCTTGCAGTATGTCCACCTAGTGGTGTCGACCTAATGACTGTCAACCATCTTTAGGTTGACCAACTGACCGTATCCTTTTACTAAATGTACTGTCTGACCTTTTACTTTATTTCCTTTTATATTAAAGGAACCATTTGGACCCAGCAAATTTTAAGTTTAATCTGCAGTGAAGGACACCGAAATGGCACCGAACAAATTGACACTACTAGCAGAGTACCATTTATTGAGTTTCCTATGGAAAAATTGAATGTTACTTGTGATTACAAGAGTCAGCCATCACCACGTTTATTTGCATCCCACTTATCGCATTTATTTGTTCCACAAGGGCTAAGAAATAAAAAAGCAAAGGTAAGAACAATAATCTTGACCATGTCAGAGGATTTTTTTCTAAGAGTAATTAATGTACTACAATGGCTGCTTTCAACTTCTTAGCATTTGCTCAAATTAGCACAATCATTTTTTTATTTTAAGTTATTAAAATGCAAAAGCATGCACAAATAAATAATTGCTCTTTAACAAAATACTATGAGTTTCTAGTCTAATACCCCTTTCCCACTGCAGCTCTTAAACGGTAATTTGCTGTTTTTTTAGCCTTTTTAAACGGGTAGAGCTGCAGTGGTAATGCTCCAGCAGGGTAATGTCACAGTTGGGGGACACTTATTAGATAATGTCCTGCGGCCAAAACATTCATCCCTACTGACCAGTCAGCCTGGCCAGGGGCCCTGGGGGAGTGGGGACCCCCCCAATAAAGCCTGGTGCTGTCCCCGGTGACCCTGTGCGGTGGTCACTGGGCTGATTGAGTGTAAAATAATAGAATAAACTATTGTCTTTTACTGTAGAACTATGAGTCCCACTCCCAGCAAGCCTCCCCCACATGCTGGGACTTGGAGAACCACAAGTCCCAGCATGCGAGGCATTAAAGGGCCCGCTGGCACTTGGTTCTACAGTAAAAGAAATAGTTAAATAAACACACACTGACAACACAGAAAAATAAAAGTTTAATACATACATTACACAAACACACTGATACTTACCTATCCTTATTGGGGGGGTCCCCACTCCCCCAGGGCCCCTGGCCAGGCTGACTGGTCAGTAGGGATGAATGTTTTCCGTGGGACCTTATCTAATAAGTGTCCCCCGGCTGTGACATTACCCTGCTGGCTGGTTTGGCCTGGGGCTGGTTCTTAAAATACGGGGGGACCCCTAGTCATTTTGTCCCCCGTATTTTGTAACCAGCCCCGGACCTGGAGCCCAGGGCTGGTTATAAAAAATCAGCGAAGCCCTATTTGTCGGGTTTCCTGATTTTTTAATACCAGCCCCAGCTCTTTCAGCCTGGTGCTGGTTACGGCAGTGGGGGGGACCCCACGTCATATTTTTTTTAACCCCCTCCATCTTATTATTATAAACGGGTCTTTAAACGGGTAAGTGGGAATGGGACAAAAACTGCTTTTAAACGGTAATTTACCGTTTAAAAGCTGCAGTGGGAAAGGGTCTTTATGGCTCTTACCCATTTAAAGACCTGTCTTTAACCATTTAGGCAGTGGGAAAGCAGCATAACTTTGAACATATAATCAAAGCAGCCATTAAGCATGTAAGTTGATACTAATCAGTTTTTTTTTATTTTTTTATTAAGGTGATCTATGTGATGAGAAATCCAAAGGATGTCATGAAATCCTTATACCATTTTCAAACCATTGCCGTTCATGCTCAGGAGTCACCAGATTTTAACCACTTCTTTGAGAAGTTTTTAGCTGGTGATGGTAAATACTGTACAGTTTATCCCTATATTTACATTTAGCATATTTGTAGTACTAGAGAAACTGTTGATAATCCTAAAGCCTCATGGTTATGTTATAGCCTTATTCCAAAATGGGATAAATTATTCCCCCCCCCCCATCAAAATTCTACACACAATACCCTATAATGACATTGTGAAAAAAGTTTTTGGCAGTACATAAGGGGTGTGCTATAGGCTACCGACAGTCGGCAGTCGGGATCCCGACAGTCATTAGCCCGACGTCGGGATCCCGACTGCCCATACTCAGACAGCATGGTGAGTGCAACAAAGCCCCTTGCGGGCTCGCTGCACTTGCCATGCTGCGGGCACGGTGGCTCGCTACGCTCGCCACCTATTCTATTCTCTATTTTCAGAAAGTCCCTTTTTTTTCATAAGCGCAACCAGCCGTCCATACAGTACTGCGGCTGCCGGGATCATCTGCAAACTCAGGAGGTACCGGCTTCACGGGGGGGTTTTCTTAAACACAATGCGGGGCGGGGGGGTCGGGGATGTTAACCCTCGCGTGGGGGGGTGGCGGCGGCGGGCTCCAGTGCAATGAATATTTAATGAGCTCATTAAATATTCACTGCGCTGAATTTAGGACCGAGCTTATTGGCTGGGTCCTAAATACCGTTCAGAACCAATTTTGATACCAAAATACCGGGTCTGAAATGGGTAGGACCCTCCATTTTAACCGTTTTACAAAAACGGCTTTTGTAAAATGGTTAAGTGCTCCTGCACCTTTCAGACCGCACAGGTTACCGTTTTAAAACGGTAAAAAATCGGCAAAATACCGGTTTTTAAGTGCGGTCTGAAAGGGGCATAAGTCAATATTAGTAATAGAAAAAAGTATCCCTATTTCAGAGGCTGCTATTTAGCAGTTGCAGATCCATAACTAGACATTTTGGTGCCCGGTGCCAGAACTAACATATGCCCACCAAATAAGTGTGTGGTCTTGCAGGGAATGGGGATTCGGTATCGAATCCCGGCAGTCGGAATCCCGGCGTTCAAAATCCCGACGCTGGAATCCCGACCGCCGAAATCCCGAAACTTTCTCCCTCCGTGGGTGTCCAGGCCCACTGCGCTCGCCACGCAGTGGGCCCGGTGCCTCACTACGCTCGGCATACTAATTTATTCTCCCTCTATGGGTGTCCTGGACACCCACGGAGGGAGAAAGTTTCGGGATTCCAGCGTCGGGATTTTGAACGTCGGGATTCCGACCGCCGATAAATTTACTGAATCCCAGGAATGGGCATGGCTAAAAATAATACCCCCAGGTCAAATGTCACCACAGAGGCACAACTTTGTTAATTTTCCACCACACAATAGTTACACAGTAGTACTCCATATACACGCTACACCACATAGTAAAGCCCTTCACATGCCACACAGTAATACACCTTTTTCATGTTATGTCACACAGTTGTACCCAATTTACTATTTACAACTCACAGTAGTGCCCCTCATTAACAATAAAAACACTAGACCTGCTTCTAGATTAAGTTTAGGCAGATAATGGCTGCAGGAACTGCAATGGTCCATGTTGCTTTTTACATATGAGATCCATGGAAAGTTTAGGCAACATGCCTGCTTTTATCGTAACCACGCGCAAATGGTCCATGATTGTCAATAACGTTACAAATGAATGCTCACTTTAAGCAGCATCAAAATGGTACCTTATCTTTCATGCAGTGTGCCTGTAATGTATGCACAGTCAGATAATAATCAACTATTTGCATAAACTTTAGCATTGCATTGACCCTTGATTTGAATCAGGCACTAGTGATAGTATTTTTTCCAAATATTGACTGTTTAAAATCAACACCCCCCCCCCCCATCCCGCGGCCTAACCTGAACTATACCTAGTACCTAACACTCCCTTCTTCATGTTTAACCTAACCCCCTTGCCGCTCTCAAGTTTAACCCTAACCTCCCCATACTATATGTAGTCTAAACCTAACACACACATATACACACACCCCCACCCTAACTATAACATCTCTGGCATACTTACATTCTGGATGCACACAGGATTCCTGCATCGGCATCGGTGTCACAGTTCCAATGCCAGTCTTCTGACCAGTGTTGGGATTCTGGCCTCGGGATTCCATCTGAAGGAACCCAGAATGCTGATATACGGATTGGGTCCAATGTGAGTGTGTCTATACCTTATTGTTGTCCAAATATTAATGCTGAATAAAAACACATCATGGGTGACATGTAATAGGATGCGTTTTTTAGTAAGGTTCTGAAATTGCACCATATCGCAAGTTTTGAAAGCGCAAATTTTTTAAAGAAATCACAAATGTAATAGAATGCGATTTCGGGTGTGAAAAATGCGATGACATGCGATGCGGCGTGATATTATGACCCGATAATGTGTGCTTTTATGACCAACCGGAATGTGACTGATAGCGCCTTGAGACATTTCTACACTGTTCTAGCATTCTAAAAACTGTCTTCTGTAAGGGGGTGGCCATTTTCTGAGGGTCATTTTGGTCATAAGGAGCCAGGAGGAGGCTAGGAGTGCCGGGACGCAGACTAGTAGATCTGTGGTCCCGACACCTGGCCACGGACACGGCGGCTGGATAAGGCAGGTCAGCGTAATAATAGCCTCCGCAGACCCCGGCGCCCAGATTACTCAGCGCCTCCCTGCCAAAGCGGGGTCTGCGGTGCTATTGTTACACCACTGTCGTACAAGTTAATCTCGAATCACATCCCCCCTCTGCATACTCCTCACTACCCTAGCTGGTGTAGCTTCAGCTTCCTCCACGACTGCTACAATGCCTTCCTCAGCGTAACTGCCTTGGCCCAGGGCAATGTTAAGCAGCATGCAGCAGGCCTTAATGTTCATCACTATTTTTTCTGGGTGATAAATTAGTGGCCCTGATGATCGGTCCAAATGCCTGAAATTACACTTCAGCACGCCAAAAGTGCGTTCCACAACATAACGCGTGGCAATGTGTGCATCGTTATATTGGTGCTGTGAAGGGCCTTGTGGATTGTACAGAGGTGTCATGAGCCAAGGGAGGCACCCATATCCTGAAGTTGTGGTTGTGCGTGTCTTTTTAAATGTGGACTAGAGGACTTTGCTTGGTAATTATACCCATATCAGAGAAACCTACAAAGACTGTGACATCACTAGGAACGTTTCCTTACAGGCGATATAACTAGAAACAGGTGACTATCCAGTGATTTTATTGCAGATGTCAGTGGCCCCTTATTGTTGTTGTTTTTAATCTATTTCTTGCAATAAGCTTATTTCACATATATTTCTTTTTATACGTGTACAATAAATGTTTTTTCATCGAAGGCTCATTGGTATAGTAGCGCTCAGGGCCGATGTAAGGCTTCTCAGCACCCTAGGCAAAACTTTAACCTACTGCCCCCCAAAGAGGCTCCCAAAAATAGTTTGGTCCTTCCAGCCCTTCCCGGGAAGATGGACAAGTCCAATGCTTTCCCTGGAGGCCTCCCTTTTACATCCACAAGAAGAGTACAAGAAAGGGGGCAGTAAAGTAGGGAAGTATGCCTCAAGGAAAAGTATGGTGGTGAGGTCTTATTGCACATTCCTCTTGATTTTTTTGATAGGCAGACTTGGTGGCGCCCCCCAGATCCTGGCATCCTAGGCAGCTGCCTAAAGCTGCCTAATTGTAGAGCCGGCCCTACCTTTTTCTTCTTTTTTCTTCTTCAAAACCACTTATCTCAACCTGGTCGGTTTAGTGTGCGGTTTTTATTAAATTTTCCATTTACAGTTGCAATTTGTATACTTTTAAATGGGAAAGCATCTGGATGCGATATGAACAGCGAATACAAACTGACAGGTATTATGTGCTATTTAAAACAGGAAAAAATGCGATATACTGTATAGCGCAATTCATCTCCTATTACATTTGGATAAAACATTTTGGCAATCTTTTGACTAAAAATCTCCATAGCCATAAAATCTCATCCTATTACATGTCACCCATTATATTTTAGTCCAATTACAAGCGAGAATCAAATTAACTGTAATTTGCTTATCACAGTTTTTGCTGGCAGCTGGTTTGATCATGTTCGTGGATGGCACACGCATAAGGATGATTTTAATATCCTTTTTGTAAAATATGAAGATATGATCAAGGTAAAGTTAAATATCTTTTTTGTATTTGTTATGAATGTTGTCTTCTATATACATTATTTGTAGTAAAGTACAAATATTAATGGCAGCATGAATGTTTTATACAGTACCAAAAGCAATGTCAATGTAACAAACAGTACATAGGTTAAACATACCATACACCAGGGGTTCCCAATCTTTTTTGAATCACGGCACCCTAGGAGTATCAGAATTTTTTCACGGCACCCCTAGACCAAAAAAAAAAAAATTGATGGGGTTTATATGTGATTCTTAGGGTCAGTTATGTTGTAAAGGGCACGATTTGCTTCTGTTTGTACACATTTTATGAATGCCAGCTTCCAGCACTGGTTTTGCTCATAAATAATTAACCATTAATAATTTGATTTGGTCCTGGACCACCAACCCAGGGCACCCCTGCATGTGTCCCGAGGCACCCCAGGGAGCCACGGCACACAGTTTGGGAACCACTGCCATACACTCATAATAACCCAGTGGCTGAATAACATATACAACATAAACAAGGGTTTTAAAAGTCAGTCTCTATCATATTAAGTTTGTTTACCAATGCACTGGTAACATTCAGGGGTACGCAAATTGTTTAAATACTTAGATCATGGATCTTCAAACTGCGGCCCTCCAGATGTTGTGAAACTACAAATTCCAGCATGCCTTGCCACAGTTTTGCTATAAAGGAGTGTTAAAACTGTGGCAAGGCATGCTGGGATTTGTAGTTTCACAACATCTGGAGGGCCGCCGTTTGAAGACCCATGACTTACGGCCCCCATACACTAGCCGATTTTGTCAGTCGGATCTGGCCGAAATCGGATCAAAATTGGCTAGTTTTGATGTCCCCTCAGATCCGAAGCGCGGTCCCGTGCGCATCGGATCTGCGTCGGGTGGTCGGACCTGCTGCACGTCCGACCACCCGACTTGGGACCTAGTGGGGCGGCGCGTCGGTGGAGGGAGCAGGGGGGGCTGGGGACGCTGCGGGGGACACAGGCGGCATAGAGCCGGGCAGGGGGAGCCGGCCGGGAGCTGTCAGTAATGAATAAAAAAAAAAAAGCCCATACAATGAATGGGCGGCCTGTGATTGGCTGCTGAGCGCTCTCTCAGCCAGTCAGCAATTGGCTGAGAGAGCGCTCAGCAGCCAATCACAGGCTGTCCATTCATTGTATGGGCTTTTTTTTTTTATTCATTACTGACAGCTCCCGGCCGGCTCCCCCTGCCTGGCTCTATGCCGCCTGTGTCCCCCGCAGCCCCCCCAGCTCCCACCAGCAGCCCTGCTCGGTAGCCTCCCCCCCCCCCTGCTCCCCGGGTTTTTTACATGTGATAAATCGAGACGATTTATCACATGTAAAAAATGGCACATCAAGTGCCAATCTAATCAAGCTCCCCCGGGGAGCAGCAGGGGAAGCTCAGGGGGAAGTCGGGGGCGACTTGTCCTAAGGACAAGTCGCCCTAGTGTATGGGGGCCTTTAGATGCACAGGTCCGTGATTACCAACAGGAAATTAGGATTACTGCATAAAAGAGTTTATCTACTTATTAAGTGAAATCCAGATAATTTCTGACACAGATCTGTAAAGAATAATCACAAACACAGATAAGTGGACAAATAGACTGTGCATCCAGCTGCTAGATAGTTAATATTCCTACAGGTTCCTCAAAAAACCTTCACCATACACCAACAACAACAAAATGGAATAAACTTATGCAGCGCTTAGAACTACAGATGAGTGACAGGATTCCTCCGATGTCATAGACCATGTAAATGAATGGAAAGAATGTATAATGGTGAAGTACGTTTAAAACATCACACATTTAATAACACTTCCATAAAACATATACATATACATAAAAGCACTGAAAATAAAGTGTTGCTTAAATGGTAATGTGTGGTAATACTGTATATGTTTTACCAGATTTTATATGATTGAAAATAATAAAGTTGTAAAATATATTCTGTATCCATTAAAGTATATAGTACATACCTCTGAAATTAGGGGACGTGGTTTAGCAGCAACGGGCCATTTTCACCACTGTGAATTTTTCACCAACCATGGTCCAGGAATTCCTGATGGCCGCCCATGATAGGCTGGTGGGTGGGCCTAACTCCCAGTCTGTGGGCAGAGCCCCTGATATAAACAGAAAACCGGCTCGTGGCTATAGCATTGCAGGGGTCTCGGAGAAGTACCAAAGGTAGCTGGTGAGTATGTTTTCCTTCAACAGGGACCCCACATGGATTCTACTGGAGAGGAGGAATGAACTACTATCAACATAAGTAAGTATCTTTGTGTATTGGCAATATGTAATAAAGTTTTATTTCTCTGGTGTGTGTGTATATTTATTTAATTATTTGTACTACTGTGAGACTACAAATCCCAGTGGGCCCTTTATTGCCCCACATTCTGGGACTTGTGGTTCTCCAAGTCCCTGCATTCAGTGCAGGCTTGCTGGGACTTGTAGTTTCACAGAAATACACAACAGATTCTTAGTTTTTTTACACCTGGCATCAGCCAGATGGCCACAGCCCAAAGACATCGGGTACAGCCCTGGGCTTCAGCATGGGCAGATAAGTTCTGGAGGGGGCCCCTTCTTTTGGGGGGACCCCACTTCCCCAGGACCCCTGCTCATGCTGACCATTCAGGGGGAGAATGCTTTGGCCAGGTGGACTTGTATAAAAAGTCTCCCCCCGGCTGTGACATTACCCTGTGGCATTGGCTGGTTGAGCCCTATGCTGGTTATTGAAATATGGGGGACCCCTACTCATTTTGTCCCCTGTATTTTGGGAACCAGGACCAGCCCTTCCGCCTGGTGCTAGTTTTATAAAATCCAGGTGAACCCTATTTGTTTTTCTGCATGATTTATGAAACCAGGACCGGCTCTTTGATCCCGGGGCTGGTTATGCTCAGGAGTGGGACCCCACAGCGTTTGTTTTCTTCTTTTTTTACACAAAATCACACTTGTCCGAATATGCGCACATTTTCTAAAAATCGCACATTTTCATGACTAAAAATCACACCATATCGCACTTTTTTTATGCAAACCCTTGCGAGCTGCATCCGATTCCGATCCGATGCCGATCCGATGTTGACTATATCGTCAACATCGGAAAGGAAATCGGACCGTGTGTACACACCATTAGTCTGACTCTAATGTTATATGGCTTTGATTCAGCTACTGTAAGTTATCTCTCAGATATATTCAGTCAACTATTGTTGGGGTTAATAGTGCTATGTTGTACACTTTTTATATATTGTATAGCTGTAATTTTATATAGCAGAATATTATTAACTCTACATGGGGAAAGTAATTGACTGTGTAAATACTATAGGGAACAGTGGGCAAGATGTATTCTAGCAGCGCTATAACACTTCCTGCTTCACCTCATTAACAAGGCAAAGCAGAAAGGGACATCAACAAGATGTATTAAGTAGTAGTAGTAGTAGTAGTACGTTTATTTATAAGGCGCCACAAAGTGTCCGCAGCGCCGTACATAGCAAACAAAAAAGAACAAATTACAAGGTAACGTACAGGGTGTGTAGAAAGATACAGTATAAATAGGGGTATAGCTGGTAGAACTAAAATCAGCATCAGTTCAGAAGTAGGTGTCAAAATAGTCAAGGAGACCGAAGATGAAGTAGAGGAAGAGAAGTACAGGACAGTAGCACAGGTGAGGTAATGAGGTAGGGTGAGTACGTGAGGAAGGAGGGCCCTGCTCATAAGAGTTAACATACTAAAAATAGGTGGGTGGACGAACGAAATACAATAGGATAAGTAGGAACGGAGGGGAACGGAGGCAGGATAGGAGGATCAAAAGAGGTTAGGAGGAGGGATAGGCTAGTCGAAAAAAGTGGGTTTTGAGGGAGCGCTTGAAGGAGGTAAGGGAATCAGATAGCCTGATGGGTGGCGGGAGGTTGTTCCAGTGCAGGGGGGCAGCGCGAGAGAAATCTTGGACACGGGAGTGGGAGGAGGTGATAAGGTGAGAGGTCAGTCGGCGGTCAGCGATGGAGCGAAGAGGACGGGAGGGAGTGTGGATAGAGATCAGTGAAGAGAGGTAGGGAGCTGTGGAGGAGGAGAGAGCCTTGTAGGTGGTGGTGAGGAGTTTAAAGAGAACTCGGAAAGGAATGGGGAGCCAGTGAAGAGATAAACAGAGGGGGGAGGCGGAGGTAGAGCGGCGGGAGAGGAAGATGAGCCTAGCAGCAGCGTTAAGAATAGATTGGAGAGGTGCGAGGCGGGTGAGAGGTAGCCCAGAGAGAAGGATGTTGCAGTAGTCAAGGCGGGAGATGACAAGAGAGTGAATGAGAATTTTGGTCGCGTCAGTGGAGAGGAATGGTCTGATGCGTGAGATGTTGCGTAGGTGAAAGCGGCAAGACTGTGAGAGAGCACGAATGTGGGGGGTGAAAGAGAGGGAGGAGTCAATGATGACACCGAGGCAGCGCGTTTGGTCGGTGGACGTGATCTCGGTTTCACCAATGCTGATGGAGATAGTGGGAGAAGAGGGGATGTTCGGGGGATGGAAGATTAGAAGTTCAGTTTTAGCCATGTTTAGTTTCAGGAAGCGTTGGGTCATCCAGGCTGAGATGGCCGTGAGGCATTCGGAGACCTTGGACAGAATTAACATCTTGTCTGCCAAAGCGGGGGAGCGCAAACTCACGCCTCTGGTGATGTCCCTTTGAGGAGACACTGACACGCTGTCTCCTTTTCCCCTAGCTGACTGTACCGGGCATGCACAATGTCTCGCTACTCACATGACATAGTGCCCCTGTCATTTACCGAATGGCGACTGCTTCTTACATGGGGGAGAAGCTGTATCAGGGCACATACTTCTCTGCACATCATTAGCGGAATAGTACAATATACAATGCACTGTTTTAACTTTATTAAGTATGCGCAATTGTGTGGTATCGTGGGCTAGTCCTGTTATAATCACGAACCACAAAATATCTCCCATCTCGACCACTCCGCTCTGCACAAGATTTGCGTCTCTCTTCTGAATGGATCACTAGCTCCTATTCACTATTACAGGACTTTCATCGGGCTGCTCCCATCCTATGGAATGCCCTTCAACGCACAATAAGACTCTCCTCTAGCCTCCAAACTTTCAAGCGTTCCCTGAAAACTCACCTCTTCAGGCAAGCCCATCATATTTAAGTTCTACACGCATAACCCTCTGAGGCACTTACTGTATGTATTATATAGCTTCCCTTCTGGACTTGTAACTTAGTGGAACTGCTATGCTATTACTGGTGCCTGTCCTTGTGTTTCCCTCCAATATCCCTATAGATTGTAAGCTTGCAGCAGGGCCCTCTAACCCCCAATTCTGTCTGTTGTTACCCAGTTTGTTTTATCACTGTCTACTATTGTAAAGCGCAACGGAATCTGCTGCGCTATATAAGAAACTGTAAATAAATAAATAAATTATCCTAAAGGCTGGAGTATTTCCTCCTCACACAAGGCCATGCAATGGCCGTGCACCCAATCTGATGAACAATTACATTCTTGACACACAATCTGTTTACCTGCAATATATGGAAAATGATCTTCACAATACACTTACTATTATGTGCAATAGCTGTATAAATTCACTAGACTTTATCTTAACTCAATAGTCTGGTGCTAGCTAGACTTATACTTTGGCTATGCTCATGGAAAGTGGACGTGGAGTCCAAGCAGGCCTTACAGGTGTTACCCTTTTCAGGGGACACCCTCTTTGGGGAGGTGCTAAATAAGATTGTAGCCTCCCTGGCAGCAGCCAAGATGGCATGCCTTCCGTCTGCTTCTATCACGAACTAGGCAAAAGTTAGCACTTTTTGCCCCTTTTGTCCTTCTGGAAAAAGGGACAGGTGTTTGGCAGACAGGCAGGAAAAGCCAAGTCAGCCAAACCTAAACCAAGGCAATCCTGGGAAGCTAGATAGGCAACTCCTAAGACTGACAAGCCCGCCGCCTGACGGTGCAGGCCTCCTTTGGAGGCCCATGTGGGGTCGACTTCTCTTCTACGCAGAGGAATGGCTCAGGACGATATCCGCAGCCTGGGTGACCTAGCATGGTTATAGGGGAGAGGAGCCAGACATGATGGGAAGCCTGAAAGCTTTGGAGAATGTGTGTGTGGTCCTCAGGATCAGCCTACAACCCCAATGTTAGAAAGGGAGTTAACCGAAGGTAGGTTTTACCATAACTCCTGTTTTTCTATTAGGTTTTTCTATCACTGTCAAAGCAGCTTTAAAAATACAAAAATAAATACAGTATGTGATCTATAATTTTATTGTCAATTTAGGATTATTCATGAATTGTTGTAATATGCTTATCTTGTTTATCGCACATTGCTTTCATATATTTATATACATTTGTATACCGGTACTCCACTACACCCAATGTGCCCAGATGCCCCTCCTTGGATATGATCAGCTGGAGACATGGACATTGTCATTCTTCTTGGGAATGTCATTGAGAGTTCTACCTAATGTCAGATCTATTTCTCTCTCTTGATATCTATATGTCTGTAAAAAAAATACAAATGACTAAAGCTGGGTACACATCTTTACAATTGTCGGGCCTTTCTTCCATTCTGGGTTGGACGGCCGTTCAATTGTATAGCTGTCCCGACTCCCTCTGTACGATCGATAAACTGACAAAAACGGTCTTGTCCTTCCATACTCGGTCAGTCTAAGGGTATTTGCTGTTTAATTTTCATCCAACAGGATGGGCCCATATCGGAACAAAAGTGCAGTGTGTACGCACGTTTGATCGATATGCTGGCCGTTCTTGCGACTATACTGCCAAAGCTGGAACTCCCATGTGGGCGTTCCATAGCTGCATGATCTCTCCTACAGCTCAAGAAGCATTCACATCTCCCCATGTTTATGGGCACTAGTCACCTAGTCACCTACCTAGTCACTTTCCGGTATCTGTACATAGTCACCCTGCCGGCTGCTATAAAGATGTGGAAAGTGACTACCTAGTCACTTTGCGGTATCTGTCCGTAGTCACACTGCCGGCTGCTATAAAGATGCAGTACGTGACTACCCAGTCAGTTTGCCGTATCTGTCCCTAGTCACCCTGCCGGCTGCTACAAAGATGCAGTAAGCGACTATGCCCTTAACCCAGCCCATTATGATAATTATGTTTATATATATATATCGTGTCAAAAGCCCAAATCGGGAGAGTGTGTACCGTGGTACAATCTTTTTCTTGCGACTGTTTGGACGGGAGTACATCAGACGTCGCAAGTAAAATTGTACAGGTGTGTACACGCGTATCGGCTGTTTGTGGACGGTCCGTCACGTCTATGGTCGGTTGAACGGTCGCAAGAAACCAGGGATTGTATAGATGTGTACCCAGCTTAACAATAAGTATCCAGGTTGAAAATTATTGAAAACTACTGCACTACTGAATCCATTAACATTTTTTGGGATAGTAAATGTCAAAAATAAGTGTATTTCTAAATACAAATACACCTATTTTTTTACAAATTTCCTTTAGTAAATTTCCCCCCCAATGTCTTATTTAATGTAAAGCAAGCATTAAATTATTATGAGGTAGTGGAGTGATCTTCCTAATTCAGAAGATTTAATAAATTCCAAACTCACAATAATTATATAACAAATACTTACAAATTTAATTTTCTTTAGTGAATGTATCATTAATAGTTTCTTTAATTAAGAATTCATGACAAAATGTATTATTTTACTTATTACTACTATGCCTCTAACTTTATTTCCAATCTCTATATTCAGCAGAATCACAGCATAGTATATCTGCAACACTGCCGGCAAGAGAGAAAGAGGGAAACAGTGACAGTGAGGGAAAAAGAGAGGGGAGCAAGATAGAGATGGCAAGTGAGAGACAGTGTGTGTCTGGAGAGGGAGGGGTAGACAGAGAAGGTGTTAGAAAGAGAGAGAGAGAAAGAGAGAGAGAGAGAGAGAGAGAGAGAGAGAGAGAGAAAGTGTCATGGACGAAAGACAGGAACAAGTCAAAGAGAGACAAACAGGGTGTCAGAGAGAGAGAGAGAGAGAGGGGAGACATAGGAAGAGACACCCGGGGGAGCAAGATATAGAGGGTGTCAGGGAGAGACTGAGGGGAGATAGAGAAAGAGAGCAGATCAAAAAAGAGATAGGAAAAGAGATAGAGTGGGGGAGCAAGTGAGAGGTATGGGGGAGTTGAGAGAGGGTTTTTTTACAGAGGGAGCAAGAGAGTGGAGCCAGGTAGAGAGAGAGAGAGAGATAGAGAGAGAGAGAGAGGAGGAGGAGGAGGAGGAGGAGGCGATAGAGAGTGTGTCATAGTTGAAAAGAGAAAGGGGAGCAAGAAAAATCGAGGGACTGAGAGGTTGTCAGAGAGAGCGAGAGAGAGGTGAAAGACTGAGTGGGTGTCAGAAAGAGAGAGAGAGAGAAAGAGGAGTGGGATATAGATAGATAGATAGATAGATAGATAGATAGATAGATAGATAATAAAAGAGAAATAGGTATATAGAGAAAGAGGAAGGGAGAAATAGGAATAGAGAGAAAGAGAGAGAAAATACGAAAAGAGGGAGTGACTTATACCTACATATAGAATATATATACCAGTAAATATTGGCCCTTATTTAGATCTGATTGCAGTACATATTTGTTCTCAAAATGGGCAAAACCATGTGCACTGCAGGTGGGTCAGATGTAACATGTGCATAGAGAGTTAAATTTCGTTGGGGTGTGTTGAAACTAAAATCTAAATTGTTGTGTAAAAATAATGCAGTCAGTATTTACCCTGCACAGAAACAAAATAACTCACACAAGTCTAACTCTCTCTATACATGTTACATCTGCCTTACCTGCAATGCACATGATTTTGCCCATTTTGAGAACAAATTTGGGTACTTGTGTATTATCACGGCGCCCATTACGTATTTACGTAGTGGTGTTTGGAGAAAACAATACACCACTATGCTGGCTACGTAAACTACATAACTTTATAAAATTAACTCCACGCTCAGGTAGATACTGGGGGTATGACGTGGATAGTGGGGATATGAAGTTGTCATTGTGTGTGTGTGTTGTGCTTTATACTCCCCCTCCTCCGGCAGTCACTCCCCAGCAGAAGCGTTCAGTCCCCCTCCTCCGGCACTCGCTGTGGACAATGTACGCAATTAGCGTAGTGCCGCTGGGGGAGCAGGGAAACCATGTGATGCTCCCCCAGCGGCACTATGCTGAATTACGTACATTGTCCATTATGTACATTGCTGGGACCGGGGAGTGACTGCCGGAGGAGGGGGACTGAACGCTGCCACCAGGGAGTTACCGTGCATCGTGGAGTCAGCGGGGATCGTGATGGATGCGGTGGCCGACCCGGAGGAGGGTAAGTATAAAGCTCAACACACACATATCACACACATCACATTATCACGGCACCGGCTACACTGACAACGTACCTTAGGCTACATTGAAAACGTAGCGTAGCCGGGTGCCGTGATAATACACAAGTATCCAAATTTGTACTGCGATGATATCTAAGGGCCATAATCCAAATACATAGGCTTACAAACAAAGATCTAAACCGAGATTAACATATATTAAGAAACACATCTTTTTTCCATTTTATAAAAAACTATTTGTAAAGCCAGTAGCAGTTGTTCCAGAGTGTTATACACTCAAGAAGGTGTAGCCTGGAATTCCTGTATGTATTTGAAAATTACTATTCACATCACCCATGTCTGTACAATTTTAAATATTGTATTGGTAACTAATATTTAAATATATATAGCTATATATATATATATATATATATATATATATCACTCTTCTCATACAAACACTCCACTCCCTACGTCTTAATGATACAGCACTTTCTTGGTTCTCATTTTACCTATCTGATCGCTCTTTCAGTGTTCGCTTCTCTCTACGTCCTCTTCACTACCTCTGTCAGTCGTAGTTCCGCAAGGCTCAGTCTTAGGTCATCTGCTGTTCTCAATCTATACCTCCTCTCTTGGCAAACTAATCAGCTATTTCGGATTTCAGTATCACTTGTACGCGGATGATACTCAGATCTATCTCTTAACCCCATAGTTGTCACCAGTGGTTTTGAGCCGAGTCTCGGAATGTCTCTCTGCCATCTAATTTTGGATGTCTTCTCGCCAAACTCAATATTTCCAAAATGGAATTACTTATATTCCCACCAGCCAAGAAGAGCTACCATCCTGATATCTCCATAACTGTTGACAACTCGACCATCTACCCTACCCCACAAGATCGTTGCCTAGTGGTCATCCTTGACTCTAAACTGTCATTTGTTCCCCATGTTCAATCTGTCGCAAAATCATGATAAATGCATCTAAAAAACATATCCAAAATACGACCCTATCTCACACATGACACTACCAAATCTCTTATCTATGCGCTCATTATATCCCGCATTGTTTATTGCAATAGTCTCCTAACTGATCTTCCCAAGAACAGACTCTCGCCACTGCAATCCATTTTAAATGCTGCTGCAAGGCTGATCTTCCTAGCAAGACGCTGATTGTCTGCTGATCCGTTCTGCCAGTCCCTCCATTCTTGCCTGTATTTTACCGTATTTACCGGTTGCCTGTATTTTACCGTATTCAATATAAAACACTTCTACTCACATATAAAGCTACCATACTGCACCAGCATATATCTCTTTACTTATCATAAAATATCTCCCATCTCGACCACTCCTCTCTGAGGAAGATATGCATCTCTCTTTTGCACGGATCATTAGCTCCCATTCACTATTAGAGGACTTTCGTCAGGCTGCTCCCATCCTATGGAATGCCCTTCCACGCACCTTAAGACTCTCCACTAGCATCCATACTTTCAAGTGTTCCCTTTGTACTTGTTTTCTAGAACGGCTACAATCGGGAGTAATCATGTACCTTAACTTAAGGTACACAATTACCCCCGATGGACCCGATTTCCTTTAAAATCAGGTCCATTTTGCCGGCAAAGGCAAAATCGGGTCCATCGCGTCGGTCGGGTGCATTAACATGGCACACAACGCGACCGACGCGATGGACCCGATTTTGCCATAGGGTTCAATGTCAAAATATTTTTAACATTGTAATGCGGGAAAAAATGGGAAATGGGCCAATATGGGCCATTTCTCATTGTATATGCCCCCCACCATTGTGAACGTCACCCCACGATTGACGCCAACCCGAAGCGTGGCGAGCATAGCGAGCCCACGAGGGGTGGCGGTATGCTTCCTCAGACCTTTTCATACCCCTACTATCCACGTCGCCGTGGAGTTGAGAATATAAAGCGTGGCGAGCGCACGCGTATACCTGTGAAGTTATACGCGTCCCCTCGCGGGGCTCGCTACAATCGCCACGCTTCGGACTTTATATTCTTAACTCCACGCCGACGTGGATAGTAGGGGTATGAAAAGGTCAGAGGACGCCTACCGCCTCCCCTCGCGGGCTCGCTACGCTCGCAATGCTTCGGGTTGGCGTCAATCGTGGGGTGCCATTGAGGGGGTTAAAATTGGGGTCTGGGGAGAATTTTACATTGAATCCAATGTAAAATAGGGTCCCAGGGACCCTATTCACATTTCAATCAATGTAAAAATCGGGGCCATCACGTCGGTCGCATCGCATGCGATTTGGTCGCATGCGATGCGATCGACGCGATGCGACCAACCCGATCAACATCTGTGTGGCCATTCTAGGCAACAAGTACCGTTCCCTGAAAACAAGCCTATCATATTTAAGTTCCACACGCATAACCCTCTCAGACACTTATGTATTATATAGCTTTTCTTCTGGACTTGCAACTTGGTAGGACTGCTATGCTATTACTGGTGCCTGTCCTTGTGTTTCCCTCCTATGTCCCTATAGATTGTAAGCTTGCAGCAGGGCCCTCTTACCTCCAAGTCTGTCTGTTGTTACCCAGTATGTTTTATCCCTGTTTACAATTGTAAAGCACAACGGAATCCACTGCGCTATATAAGAAACTGTTAATAAATAAATTTATATATATATATATATATATATTTCTTTTTTCTTTCTTTTTTTTCTTTTCCAGGATCTCAAGTCTGTTGTCAAGCAAATCTGCAAATTTTTAGGGAAAGAGTTAGATGATGAGTCTTTGAATACTGTGGTAAAGCGAGCAACATTCAACAACATGCAAATGGATCCCCTTGCAAATAAAGAACAATTACCACAAGAATTGTTTAATCAGAAACTTGGGAAGTTTATGCGTAAAGGTAAAAGTTTAGATAACACTAATAAACGTACAAAATATTGCAAAGTATAAAGCTCCATACACAATAGGCGATGCTGCCCAGGGCCGTAATAGTTAACAATATTGGGTGTTGTTTTTTTCGATATTGAGTGTACATACTGAATGATATCAGTAAACAATATCATTGTTATAGTTATAGCATATGGACAGTTCTTCTACCTTTACAAGGGATTATTTGCGCTTATTGACCAGACTCCTCTGTATGTAAACAATATCGTTCATCGACATTACCGGGACCCTCTGAAAATGCAGGTCATTTGCAGGGACACATACAGAATCTCATATGCATTGCTAGAATAATACTGTTGCTCCTTTGATAAGTGTCCCATTGACGCTGAATCGAACCAGCAAGGGAGTGTCAGTCTCCTTACTGCTTACTGGTATTCCTTTTGTAAGTCCATGGACATTCATCTGCACCAGGGCTGCCACTACAAATTGTGCGGCCTGGGGACTGACAAAATAGACAGGGCCCCCGAAGCCTGTGCTAAGGTGTTTGTCGTTGCACTACAAACTAGAAATTTGTGACCTACCTCCCATATGTCCTAAAATAATTGTGCGCACTAAAGATGCTCGCCACAGAAGGGTGTAATAATGCAAGAAGGGAGCGTGGCCATACAATAGTACCTCAGTCACAGAATAGAGCAATGCTATTCACAGTACACAACGCGTGGTGCCCATTATTCACATTACAACACACGGAGTGGCCCTTATTCACATTATAAAACATAGTAATGTCCCTCATACATTAGTCACACAGTAGTGCCACTTATACAAATAATAATGCCCAATAGCACCAGTAGGTAGTTCTCGGGACTACTGAAATCAGCGCACTGTTATGTTTGAGAATTCCAGATTTTGCGGGTGTTTAGGCACTAGTACCAGCATTCTCCAGCTAAAGGGCCACGTCGTGATGCTGTTTGCACCATGCTAGGGCACAAAACAGCATTACCGAGAGAGTTTTATTGGATTTCTGCCTGCACCCCTCCAGTGCAAGAAGAAATCCACTAGTTGGACATAGCAGATTGATTTGCGTAGCAATGGAGAGCTCTCTCACTGCGCTATTCACAGTGTGCTGAATTGATTCAACACAAAATAAGTTGTTGGAGAAAGAAAGAGAAAAAATTAGAGGAGTAAGAAAGAGAGGGGGATAGGGATGGTCAGGAAAAAAAGGGCATCATCAGAAAAGTAGGAATGAGAAAAATAGGGTGTCAGAGAGTAAAAGGGGAAGAGGGAGGGGTGTGAAAAGGAGGGAGAAAGAATGTCAGAGGGAGGAAGAGAAAAAGAGGGGAGGAAGAGAGTGAGAGGGGGTGTCAGGGTTAAAGGGAGAGAGACAGGGAGGGAAAGAGGAGGCCAGGGAGTGACAAATGGTGTCAAGGAGAGAAAGAATGAGAAACATGGAATGAGAGGGTGTGAGAGAGAGATAGACAGTGACAGTTAAACACTGTCAGAGAGAGATAGAGAGAGAGAGAGAGAAAGAGGGAGGGAGGAAAGAGAGAGAGGGGAAGTGTGGATGAGGGAGGGTAGTAGAGGACGAGTGAAGGGTGGCTAGGGGATGAGAGGGGGTAGAGGATGGGAGGGGAGGGTAGAGGATGGGAGAGGGAGGTATAGGATGAGATGGGGTAGATGTTTAGAGGAGAGGGAGGCTATGGGTAGAGGACTAGAGGCTATGGGTAGAGGACTGGAGGGGGTAGAGGATAAAGGGGTAGAAGACAAGAGGGGGGAGGGTGTGGCGAACAAGAAGACATTTAGAGGAGGGGTATTAGAGATGGAGGAGAGGGGGTGTAAGAGGAAGAGATTGGTGGGTGGGCAGGGGTTTGAAAGGCTTGTGACATCCTATCCCCTGTACAACAGGTAACACTGTGTAGCTGCATTTTCCGTTTCAGTCTTAATGCTGGTGTACCTCGGGCAGTGGCAGGGATCCTTTTCCATGGCGCCAGCAGCACACCTTTTCATCAGTGTGATTTTTCCTGGTCTCCTGATCCTGCTGACCGCACCAGGGCTCCCTCTCATCAGTGCAGTTCATTTATATGACCAACACACTGCTTCTTTTTCCAACCTAAAGACACACATTTCCAACTTTGTTGGAACTTGTCCTTGTCTCTATATCAGCGGTTCCCAAACTATGGGCCTTATTCTGATCGGTGCGGCCGGATCCGAATATGCGGCCAGGACCGTGCGTGCGAAAACCCGCCTTCCATACGGATCGCCAACTCCGTCCGTACGCGGTAAGAAGCTGACCGAACGGACTGCACGTGTATTTTTCATGGAATACGCCTCCTCCATCTCAGGGAACCTCCCCCATCATTCGATGGTCGCAGACTATCGAATGCAGGACCGAGTGGTCCACCAGCTCCCGCAACCTCAGACCACACGGACATTTTTCCGTGCAAAAGCAGGGATCTGGGAGGGCAGATGACATCCGGCGATGTCATATGTCCGCCCCCTACACGTGCGTCACGGCCGCATTACCATACGTACGCCCAGCGTTTGCATGGGAACGCCCATGAAATGCGGGGCGTATGCATATGGTAATGAGCCCAAATAGCCCTTCACGCCCCTCTCCACCCCCTGTTCAGAGTGTTCACATTTCATGCGGGATTTTGCCGTACGCCCCGCTCACACATGCGCAGAGACGCCTCTGCACATGCGCAGACACAAAACATCGGCGGCACGAACGCACGCGGATATTACCGCACCAACCAGAATAAGGGCCTATGTGCAACTAGGCAATCTGGGGTGCCTCAGTACACTTGCAGGGGTGCCTCGGGTTGGTGGTCTAGAACCAATTCAAATTATTTATTGTCAATATAATAAGAAAAACCAGTGCTGGTGGCTATCAATTATAAACTATTTGGACAAATAAAAGCTAATTCTTTCCCTTACCACATAACTGACCATAAGGATGAAACATAAAAACATAAACACCATTTACTTAATTTAATATTTGTTTCTGAATTTCTCAGTAAGAAATGTTTGGCCCAGGGGTGCATTGAAAAAATGCTGATGCTCTAGGGCACCGTGATTCAAAAAAGTTTGGGAACCGCGGCTCTATCCTTTATATCTCATGAGTTGGGATAACTTATCACACACATCTATTTAAAGGTTGATTAAAAATCTGAACGCTAATAACTAAAATATGATCCCAGTCATAAATATTAGTGTACCTATATAATGTTCACACACCTTGTTATACCATGCCTGAGGAAGAGACCTAAGTAGTCTCGAAAGCTTGCATTTTAACAACATTTATTTTTGTTAGCCATTAAAAGGTATCATATTTGCTAGATTGCTATTTTGTTTTTCTCACTGAAGAACAATAAAACTTTTCTTATCAACTGGCTAACACGGTACCAAACTTTTTTCTTTTATATAATGTACTACGCACCCCATCTACATAAGTGTAATTAAATTATGTGTTTGTGTATGTATGTTCAACGATAACTCTAGAACACTTTAACTAATCGTATTCAGACTTTGCACACTGCCTTATCATCTTGAGGGATGATCTAAGTTTCAATGGATGAGCCCTTAAGGGTGCTGTCATAAGGGTCCATGCTATTACTCTTGTTTTCATGCATTGAGAAATGTCGTTGGAAAGCTTATGCCTTTCTGAATACAACACAACAAAGAGATTCCCTTAAGCGGACCCTTAAAGGCCTATAAGGGTCAATAAAATAAAAATAAAACATTTTCACTTTACTGATCCCCAGTCAATTCTTTGTTCTCTTGATTGTTTGCTTAATCTTTGAGCGTTTTTGGGAACTTCTGTACCTGCTGCAGCAGCTCATGCCCTGCTGTGGTTGGCAAGGGAAGGTGGATATTTGGAGACCTGCTCTGGCTGCTGCAGCAGCTTTGGCCCTGCTGTGGTTGGGAAGTGAAGGTGGTTAATTGGAGACTTGAACTGGCTGCTGCTGCAGCAGCTTATGCCCTGCTGTGGTTGGGAAGCTACTGTGTACCTTGGTGGTTTATATATATTAGAACCTATTAGCATATTGATTATGTACTACTTACACTATGCAAGGGTGAATTGTTTTTTTGTTTTCATACATATTTCTCATGGTCATTTATTTCAGGCCCTAGGGTTATTTTTGGTCAACATTAATTCACCTACAGTGGAGAATATTTTTGGATTGTATGGGGTAAACTACAGGAAATCCACACAAGCATGCATAGAGTACACATTCCATAGTTAGGCTATGATGAGAATTGAACCCACAACCTCAGTACTGTAAGGTAGTAATGCTAGCATTACACTTATTGTGCTGTACATCATTATCTACTTATAATTTATCTAGCACCTTCTAGAACAGGGGTGGCCAACCCGCGGCTCTTGAGCCGCATGCGGCTCTCCCCCTGTTAAGCTGCAGCTCCCGTCCCCTATCCCTCCATTACCCGCTGCCGGTTCTCCCTCTGAGGGGAGGAGAGCGCGCATCGCGCATCTCTCCTACCCCTCACTGTGCATCCTGTGCACAGGAGCCGGCCCGCAAGCTTTGATTGGCGGACGGCCTAGTCACAGGGAAGTGAGGGGGAGGACTAGGAGACGCGCGGTGTGCTGTGCTGTGCTCTCCTCCCCTCGGTGACATGACATGACTGCAGGGGGACACCAGACTGTCCTCTCCCTGCCCGGCAGCAGCAGCAATAACGGTGAGTGCTGCTGTTGGGAAATTAGCACTGTGGGGGCATAGCAATTTGTGGCACTGTGGGGGCATAGCAGTTTGTGGCACTGTGGGGGCATAGCAGTTTGTGGCACTGTGGGGGCATAGCAATTTGTGGCACTGTGGGGGCATAGCAGTTTGTGGCACTGTGGGGGCGTACCAGCTTTCTAGCACCGTGGGGGCATACCCGGCACTGTGGGGGCATGGAAATGAAGTGGTTGCCTCTTAGGATCCAAGTGTCCTAAATGAATGCGGTGGGGGTCAATAGGAGGTCCAGGCACTGCTGCTACCTGCTATGCACAAACCAACTTTTGGAATGAAGTCCGGACCAGCCCATCAGGACCTCTTATTGACCCCCGTCACATTTATTTGGGACACTTGGATCCTAAGAGGCGACCGCTTTTATACCCCATTGTGGAATCTTAATTATTGCTTATTAAAAATGATATGTAAAGATCATCCAATTATCTAAGAAACTTTTTTTCTAAATTTATTAGCACTGCACTTCTGTTTTTTCACTGTTCCAATATATATAGGCCTAAATAACCTATTTGTAGCAGCTACTGAGAAAAAACTTTTTCCAAGCGCACCCTGTTCCGTCCCCCATAAAGGGTCAGTCCATTTTTTCTTTTCCTTTTGTACTATTTCAGGAAGTCTCCTGTGGAATGCAGTAGGGTAGGCATCAATGCCATAAATGGAGGAGCCGTGAGCTGCCTTCTAGGAGATGGTGATTACTACACAGCAGAGACTCTGGGGGTTATTCTGTTTGGTACGGTGAAACGTGCGTATGGTCCATCACACGTGCATGTTCCGTACGCTCACGGTGAGCGTAAGTCCGCCCACAGAACAGCCGCACACGGACGGTCACAGACAACGACAATGGGGAGTGGCGTTCACTTGAGCGTACGCCACCGTGCACGGACAGATCTCCCTCTTAGCCACCGATACCTGGCATACATCTGAGCGTACGCCACAGTGCACGGACGGATCTCGTCCATTTTCCCACCGACACCTTCCGTATATCTGAGCGTACGCCACATGCAAACATGTTCTAATATTGTTCAAAATAAGACTTTAGAGTGTGATAGGCAGATGTTGGGATCCTTTGTTAGAGATATGTGATTGCAATAATGTTCTTGCTGGCATCTTACATACAGAGTGTGCTACATAAAGTGCATAGCAGATATGAAAGTGCATGATGTATGTTCTTGGGAAAAAAATACAGATTGTGTGCAAAATAGTGGCTATGGCCTTAGGACATTGCTCCACCATTGCAAGTAGAAATTGAGTCCAAAAACATCATTGTTGCTTTTGATGTGTATTTTTCATAATAAAAAACTGGTATGTTTGTGTTACAGTGAAAAAGTTGACACATGTCGACTCCTGTGAATTGAGTGTCCTGCTTTTTAAAGTAGAAAAAACCCTTTCTGAATGGGTGTAGATGGTTATAAAATAACTTCCTGGACATACAGTATATAACCAGGTATTACCTAAAATTAAACCAACCTTTACATGTTGAGAAGTGTAGAAAGATAAGATTCCAATGTGTTTGTGGGCTGTGTGTGGCTTGCAGGTAGTGAAATAATTGTTTTCACTTAATAGCCTGCAGCATTGATTATTACATTCAGGTGTATGTGTTTGACTAGTAATCAGCATTAATTAGCAGACCCAGGCATCCCCTCTCATGTGGTATCTCTAGGGGTGGTCAGGAGCAATCTTTGGTGTCCGCCTGTTTTTGGGCCAAAATGCACGGTGCGTTCGCCGATCGAGGCGGTTGTGGCACCATGCATTTTGTGTGCACCCATGTGTACGCCCATGTTTACGCCAAGTTTTCCTCATTATTCCGGCCGCTCCCATAAAAACGCCCACATGCCGCCCACAATAACTGTGCTCTTGCGGACAGTTTTTTTCGCACATGCGCATTGCGAAAGATACGCATGTGCAGATGAAAAAAAAACCCGAACCGACCGCGTACGGTCCCACCGTACCAAACAGAATAACCCCCTCTATGTAGCTAGAAAAACCCCATACGTTTACCTTTCAGCTTAGCACTTGTGGTATGAAGCTGTATGTTAAGGAGCAAATGGTACTCATATATATCTTAATTGTATATGGCAGTTTAATAATATATGGTTATAATCCATCTATTTAAGTGTATGATTGTCTCTGCAGGAACAATTGGAGACTGGAAAAACATATTTACTGTGGCCCAGAGCGAAGCAGTTGATAAAATATTCCAGGAGAAAATGAGTGACGTACCCCTAACCTTTACCTGGGACATTGCTGAAGAAAAATGAATGGTGCATTACAAATACCTGATGGAGATGGATTTTACTACTTTATACCATGATAGCAGAATATGCTTATGTTTGATCATGGTAGTCCAGAAGATAATTGAAAAGACGCAATATTGGAAGACTATTGGCCTCTCATGATTTGACTACCAATAAAACTTTTAAAATATTAGAAAAGCAATGACTATTTTTAACTTTTACTTCACATACTGTAGGGCACATGCCAACATCTACAGTATTTCTGAGAATGTAGGAACACTGTCATAGCTTCCTTGACCTAAACCACATACACACAAGGCATTTTCTTCTGTGCTCAGATGTCAAGTACATTTAATTGGAAATTAGCAACATAATGGCCTTTTTTATTTGTAGCACAATGAAGTGTTTTCATTGTTGTCCATGGTGACATATAGTACTACAGATGGAGCAGCCGCCATGTGGTGCACCGGCGCACCGTCTCACACGCTCTTGCGTCAATTAGGGCACGTGAGTGTCTTACATGCACTCGCATTCACCAGGAGCTGCTCAGATGAGAGCGGCTCCATCTGTACATCGTCCCTTTGTATCAGACTCACTATTGAATCATTTTGCACTGGGCACAAGTCATCGCAGGCTCAGAGTAGCTCAGAGCAGCCAGTCATCAGTGTGAGGAAAACAGGCATATCCGGCCTGGAGCTGACATCATACACCCTCCCATAAAAGGCTCAGGCACGCCTAGCGTTTTCCCTTGCACTCTCAGCTTTTTCCTGGCATGCCTGCATTTTTCTTTTTTTGCAGTTTCCACCCCCAGGTGCCTACTTCCTGTCAATCACCTTGCGAACAGCATGCGAATAAAAAAAGTAGTAAGACTTCATCGCAGGGCAGCCTCGCGCACGCATGCTAAGGGCCGTACGCATACAAAGTGTATCAATAATTGGCCGTTGTGCTTTACCGTATTGTATCTTTGTAACTTATTTATAAAAAAAAGTGGTAAAGGGAAGTTATAGAGCTCACAAAAAAAAGGCTTTTTTCCAATCGCACAGGTGAGGATATCTGTGTATGTGATATAACCCTTTTGTATAATGATGAGACTTTAAATAAGTCTTTATTTTAGGGTGTGCTGCCACTAGAACAGAAGATTAGATACAGTTTTTGAGAAAGAAAAGGCTGTCATTAGTGTGGCGCACTGGTAAAGAGAGGTGGTTTTAGTAAAAATTAACTTTTAATTATTACATCTTAAAATGGCGATATATAAAACACATAACATACATGGGTAAAGTTTTGACAAGGTAAAGATAAAAAAGGAATGAATCCTTGCTTAGTGTGTTTCGATATCCCTTAATGAAAGTTATGGACAGTGGTTGTATCAGTGCCACACTCGATGGGTGCACTGATCACTGCCTTCAATAATATCACAAGTATCCCCACTGTTCGGGCCCCCTCACATTTATTTTATGATGATTTGGTGTGTCTTGTTCAAAATCGCCTGGTGTGTATCCACACGTAATTTCGTATGCAATAAATTGGTTGGATATGGAGTATTATACTTCCTCAATTAAATTGCATTATAACAGAAAGATATGCCACTGTAGGTGTATGAAAGAGGCCACAGTGAGGTTGGTGAGGCGGATTCGGGTATTTTGCCTATAGCATATGCATCTCATAAACTACCAAACTCAGGCTTTAATAAATACAGTTGGTTGGTTGGCTGTGGATATGGTGTAAGACACTGTTTATGATGCGTTTAGTTCACCAATCATCATTGTATTGTAGAAACAAGTGTGGGGATAATATGCAGTGGGCCCCTACTGGGTGAGTCCCCTTAAAATTTTTATCATGTGATTAAATGCGTCTTATCACAATCACCCAGTGTGTACCCACAAAGGAGATTGGTACAATAAATTGGTTGGTTCATACATTCAAATTTTTACTGAATATTACAGTTTATTTATTTGTATTAGGTAGCACTTCGGCTGTAAATACGTGGAGGAGCTCCTAACGGCGAATGAGGTCGGCAGGAGTATTGCTTATAGCATGCCGCTCATACGCCCAGCTTCTCTCTGTACACCTGTCTGTTCTCCGGGTATACACACAGGCAGTGTTATTGTAGTTTGTATGCCGGTGTTACACTGGGAGACACCACAGTGTGATGGTCACAGTGCGGCTCCCCCTATCAGTGCAGCAGGAATGGAGGAGATCGTGGTCAGGGTCTGACCCCACGACTCCTGTCCGATAGTCTCTCTGGTACTGCCTGTGGTGCGCAACAATCACAAATCAAAATACATTGTATATTGGGGAAGGGATATGGGAGTTTAACACACTAAGTGTGTGTGGTCCACGTACGTATCGCCGTTAGCTTAATCAGGACCCTGATGGGGAAGTATCATTTAAGTATCTTGATGATAAAGACTAGTTTTAAACCTTTCCTCACTAGAGTGGGATCCACAAAGTAACCCTTTTTTCTTGAAATATCTTTCAGATGGAGCTTGATTAATTAATTAATTCTATGCAGACGGACCACGATAAAATGGCCGCCCCCATACCGCAGACAGTTACAGAGAACTGTCTGCTTTATGGGGCGGCCATTTTATCGTGGTCCGTCTCCATAGAATTGGTTGAAGCCAGGAGGGGAGCCGGGACGCGCAGACAGGTAAGCCTGCGGTGGATGGGGGGGGGGGCATTACTATAGCATCGCAGCCCCCCGGCGCCCCCCCCCGCGACCGAGGGGCTGCGGTGCTATAGTTACGCCACTGGCAATGGTATAGGTGGTGCGCTTCTCAATGTCTTCCCTTATACTAGGGCAGATGTATTAAGCCTTAAAAAGAGATAAACCCAAGGGTGATAAAGAGTGATATCAGGCAGAAATATGTATATCACACATTTGAGTAAGGGTTGATAAGCTGATAAATAGTATCTCGCACCTCCAAAAGAACATACTGTAATAGCGGAATTTCAATCCCATCTGTAACAATTCATATTGAGGAGAGTGGATCTTACAGGAACAACTTACAATTTACTGGCGTGATAGTGTATAAGCTTAACCCTTTGAGTGTCAACATCTCTGTGAGACATGAGCAATATACTGTATCTACCAAAAATGCAGATAAAAAATGTGTAAAAAAATATTATATTTCCTATATAAAGGTAAACATTACAGGTCAGAATGATGAATAAAAAAGTTTGCTTGGCAATTGTAACACCTACAATACAAAACTAGAGGGAGGAAGATTCAGGGAAAATTTGAGGAAGAATTACTTCACAGAAAGGGTAGTGGATAAGTGGAATATCCTCCCATCAGAGGTGGTAGAGGCAAATACAGAAGGACAATTTAAACATGCTTGGGATAGGCATATTGATATCCTTACAAAGAAATAAGGATAAAATATGGTTTGAGGCAACATATTTAACAAAGGGGCAGACGATGTGCTGAGTGGTTTTTATATTTCAAATTCTATGTTTCTATACTTTGACAAATTCACGTTGCACTCAAAAGGTAAAATACAGATGGAGTGCAATCCATCTAGCAGGGGTCTGGCGGTCAGGTTGCCAACCTCCAGCCCCCGCCAGCCGCCGGAAGGGGACGTGTGCACACAAGGGGTGTCCCCTTACAACGGAGTTCCCTGCCGCTCCCCACGAGCGCCACCACCTCCCAGCCCCCCCACCCTACCCTGCCCATCTCCCTGAAGCAGAGATGGGCATGATTCACATTCCCCGCCGGCCGGAAACTGCGTGTCCCAGTCAGATGGAGCACTATGTCGCCAGCAGGGGCATTCTGGCGAGCCCCGGCGTTGAACGAGAGGCACTCCATCTGTACATGTTGCTAAAAGAGTTCCAGTATTTCCCTTCTGCAGTGTAGTATGTGCCAATTAAGATAGCAAACAGCAGAGAGAGTGGGGTGCACACATAGGGCCTTATTCTAGTTCACTCTTAGAGGCAAATTCCTTCTCAAATGGACAAAACCCTGTGCACTGCAGATGGGGCAGATATAACATTTACAGAGAGAGTTAGATTTGGGTGGGGTTTTTCTTCAAAGTGAGCTCTATATTGCAGTGTAAAATTAAAGCAGTCAGTATTTTCCCTGCACAGAAACAAAATAACACCCAAATCTAATTCTATCTGCACCTGTTACATCTGCCCCCCCTGCAGTGCACATGGTTTTGTCCATCTGGGAAGGAATTTGCCTCTAAGAGTGAACTAGAATAAGGCCCATAGTTACATAGTTACATTGGAGGTTATTCTGGTCGGTGCGTACATTTCCGAAATCTTTCGGAGCAGGCCGCACGCAACGCTGTGCGGACATCGTCCGAAGAAACGCCCACCGGACCTCCGCATACGGACGGACTCACACTGGAAGTGTTGGGCGTGTTTACGGACGACATCCAAACCTTGCGTGTGCGGTGGAAACACACATATTCTGCACGGTCTTACAGCGTATGCACAGTCTTACCGCGTCAGAACGGATGGGAACCTGGCCGTACGCACCGATGCAGTGTATTTACGCAAAAATCACCACTCTTATCTGAACTCCGAAATCGATCACATGACACACTTATACAATTAGGCAACCTCATTAAAAAATGCTTGTTTCCTATTGGAATCAATTAAATCCTAATACATACTTAAACACATTACTACTGCATTCATTACAGACATTAACCCTTACATCATGTGAACATAACATACATCTATATACAGTATGTACCTTTTGCTAATTAAAAATATTCTAAACAATTTACACATATACTGTTTAATGTCAAAAAAACACACAGACAACTTCTAACTGTTTACAACAATTTATTATATTAATAAAAAAATTTTATTAATAAAACGGTTAAACATGAAAATGAAAATAAAAAATTTAAAAATTACAGTAGAAGGTCCGTAAGGTCCTGCAGATCGGCAACTATCAGCTGGATGTGTGCCTTTAGTCGCAGGAGGGCCCCACGGACACCCTCATCTGCTTGGGTTGGCTCATCTGTGGGCATGTTAAAGGGGGTACAATTAGTAATGATATTCATGAATACATTTAACATAGTCATACATAAATTATATATATATATATATGTATATAGAGACATATATAACTATATATATGACACATACATCTATACATACATGCATACATACTAGATGGAAAGCCTGTTTATTTCACTCTACCCTTTACTCTGTAGAACACCTCACAGTCATAGTGCTCCTTCTGAATCCAAACCCACCCATGACTAAGCTCTGAGAAGCATGTCATGAGCTCCACCAATACCAACTCATCAAAAAGCGCTCAGTGTCTGTTCTCTGATGCAACGTGGCATGGGACTTAGTCAACTCTCAGGAATGCACAGTACATTTGTGCAATCAAGCATGGCTTGCCTGCTGATGGTCTGCTCCATAAATCATTGTCATAATGCCAGGTAGGTGAAGCTGCAGCACTAACCCACTCCCATGCACAAAATCATTATTAAGACAAAATCATTATGGTGGCAACAATACATGCAAACCGCAGGGGGTGGTTAGCTAGAGGAGGGCCCAGGGGCACTGACCACTTGTGACTCAATTCTAAGCCACGCCTGTCCATACACCATTTATGCCATATTTAATCTAGTTTAGAAATAGCAATCACCTGTAAACTCTATTCACCTATATGAGGCTACAGATTGTACGCTTGCAGCAGGGACATGTAACCCTTAGATGAGCACGTCATCCCTTTCTTCCAGGATACAGATTAACTACACAGGTTCAGTGGCACTTAAAATCGACCTGAAAGCCATCCCCACAACCTGTGTCATTAATATGTGTCCAGGATGAAAAGGATGGTTTGGCCACCCTATCTAACCCCTAAGTGTTTCTGTTGCTACCCAGTTTGTTTTATGACTTTATAGTATTTTAAAACACAATTGAATCACCAGTGCTACATAGCAAATAGTAGATGAGAAAAGGAATAATGATTCTTTATGTATACATACCACTTTCGGCCGCCTGCACCACCTCACAGGCCTCCTCATCCTACTCTTCTTCCCGGGCCTCCTCAGCTGCCACCACCTCCTCCTCCACTGGCACCACCTCCTCCTCCACTTCCTCCCCTTCCTCTGGCACCTCCTCCACCTCCACTTCCTCCGCCTCCCCTTCCTCCAACACCACCTCCTCGGCCATCTCATCTGTGCCCTCCTCCTGGGCCTGGGCCGCCTCTGCCTCCTTCCGGGCCTGTCGTGCTCGATCCCGTGCTGTGTTGGAGAAAAAAAAAACATTAGTGCCAATTAGGGGTCATTGGGACAGATGTATTAAGCCTTAACAAGCAATAAATGCAAAGGTGATAAGTAGAGATAAATGTCCAGCTCCTTACTGGCTTTTAGCAAACACAGCCTGTAACATGGCAGTTATGATGTGACATTTGGCCCATTGTATGCATCACAAGCAATAATCCTACACAATTACATATTATATCCCCATTACAGGATGTCAAACAGGAAGTAGCACACATATAGTGTATGCCATGTTTAACTCATGATCAGCCAGGTTACCTTATTGGCTTAAAAAAGGTCATGTAAGCAATAATGTACAAATGGCCATTTAATGTGTAAACACTCACATCGCGCAATGCTGGCCCTGATTTGCTGGAGCAAATCTGGCTGACGACGCCTCAGGTCTGACCATCGCCGCTCTAGCTGAGCGATGGTCCTCCGCGTATATTCGGCGGCGGGCCGAGGCATAAGCATTCCGCTTCTGGCGGTTGGTGATAAATGGGCCCGCACGCCCCAGCCTGGTCTCCATAACGGAGACCAGTGCCCTGAGCTCCGCGGGCGAAAATGGGGCTGCTCTCCCATAGGCCGCCATCTTAGCAATGGCACAATTCAAGCAATCATGTCCTGTAATTGGTTGTTCAGAGTGATATTTGGTATTAACTTTATTGTTCATTTTTACATTAACAGCGTGTATGCGCCACAACAGATGGCTAAACCATTGCATCGCAAAACAACACTTGCTGTAGGTTTGCATCGCTGAGCTGACCTTGCCATTACTTAGTATCTCCAAAACAGACAGGGTGAAAGAAGTTGGGAAACCATTATACTCACCAAACATGGCTGAAAACAACAGGTGAAATAGTGTGCATCACTATCCAGTTACACATAACTCTACAAGGTACTAAAATAGACAGCTTTATTAGTGTGAAAGCTATACACCAGAAACATAGCAAATAGCGCTAGACCTTTTCCCAATATTAGGCCATGGTGCCATGTAAACACTTACCTTCTACCGGCCCAGACTAGAGATGTGGAATGAAATGTACGTAGCATCAAGGCAGTATTGAGAGACCTTTCACATGTGATTTTGATGCAAGCACTGATTACTATTGCCTGAGTGGTGGACTGGATTAACATATGGAATGGGTTAGTGTCATTTGTTGTACATACCAAACAAGTGCACAGTACAAATGAACATTCACATATAGATTTCATGTCTGGCCACAGTTGTAGGTGTTTATTGGTGTTCAAATCTGCCAATAAGTACTAAATCAGACTTTGAAAGTATGCCTGGTTTTGTACTTTTGTTTGTCCGCTGATATGGGCGTGGCCTATGCGCCGCACGGTGTACGCTGGCGTACGGAACGCTGCCGCAAAGAACGCAGGGTGTCGCTGATGTACGCCAATTACAGAAATAGTATATAAAGGTGTGCTAGAAAACCAAAAAGTTGTTGCAAACATGGCTGGATCTCAATCTGAGGGAGAGCAGGAGTGCCAGGAACTCTTTGCTCGCCTGGACTCCAGCACCTCCTATGTGCCCCTCACCACAGACCAGCCAGTGGAAGAAGAGCAGCCAGCTAGCCCATCAACATCAGCCCAATCTGCAGCTGGGCCATCTTCTGCCTCAGCAGAATCATTGGGAACACAGCAGGTGGCTTCCCAAGAGAGTAGCCTGGCCAGAACTTCAAGTACAGCGACAGGTGGCCGTGGCCGTGGGTGTGGCCAAAAGAGGCCAACAGAGGAACCAAGCAGCAGGAACATGGCATTCGAACCGCAGGAGCTTGCCATACTGGTACCCCGTGCACGGGATTGGATAGAGTGTCCACAGGACAGGTTGACACACACAAGGAGATGGAAGATTTGGGAGGACATAACTGCGGAGATTAATGCGGTAGCTCCACAAGTTCGTGAGGCGGAGCACGTAAAGAAGAGGCAAGTTCATGTGTGTTACATTTGAGCAGTACAAGACCAGTAATGTTTTAATTAGATGTTAGATGGAGTTGGTAAATGGTCAGTTACGTTGCTAGGAGCCACAGACATGATTGCCATGTAATTTAGTCCATAGTTATTGTAGGGTGAGTGTGAATGTATCTTCTAAGGGTTGGTTTTATAGTTTAATATAATGTAAGTTATGTGAAATGAAGCACATGTTGTAATCTGTTGCAGGTTACAATGGCTGCTACAGCAAACATCAGGAGTGACATGTAGTAATATGTAAACTTTGATTGCAGGTGGCACGACTTCAAAACCAACCTCAAGAAGAAACTGACCAAACGGTGGGAACACAGTCACACCTCTGGGGCTGGCCCCATGCCAGGCCGCCTGAAGCTCACCCCCCTGGAGGAGATGGCCGAGTGCTGTATTGCAAGAGAGGAGGTCCGGGGGGTGAGCAACATGGAAAACGAGGCCCCAGCGGAAGTCTTTGCTGCTTTTGTTGAAGATAATTATTTGGCATGGCATAAGTAGTTGGTACTAATTTTCTTGGAATGTGTTGTAATTGTAATTTTCTCTTTCACCAGCATCCCCACCGCTTGGTCAAGAATCTCTTGAGGAGGTGGAGGAGTCTGTGCCACCTGCCACCAGTGGCAGCCATGTGCAGCAGCTGCAGCCAACGGCCGAACCGGATTACCACAGGTGGGTGCAGGTGCTTGTCCAGATTCACCAGCAGGGAGAGTTAGCATCAGAGCGGATGCGTAGGACCGAGGAGGTCATGCAGGATTTGGTCAGCACCCAGCAGGCAATAGCTGGGAGCCAGCAGGCTATTGCTGAGGCCCAGCAGGCCATGGCTGGCACCCAGCAGTCAATAGCTGCAAGCCTGCAGGTGCTGGCAGATCAAGCCCTGCGCCAAAATGTCCTCCTCCTCCACCATAATGAGCTTATGGTGGAGCTAGTTTCCAGCAATAGGGCCCTATTGTCATCCGTTTCTGGTGCATTTCCACCACCAGCACTCCCTGCTGGCAGAGGGGGAACACCATCCCCCCCCTCACCAGCATCTGCTCCACCTGGGCCACGATCCCAACGTGGCCGTGGCCGAGGAGCTGCTGCACGTGGCAAGGAGCCTACCAGGGCCAAACGTGCCCGCAAATGAACTTGTGTCCGCATTAATCTCCACCCTTATGTCTTCCCAAATCTTTCATTTAACTGTGTGTGTCAGCTTCCTGTGTCCAATCCCATGCAAAGGGTACCCACATTTGCCCTCGGTTCGAATGTCTTGTTTGGTTCCCCTGTTGCCCTCTTTCGGCTACCATTACTGTCTGCTGTACTTGAAGTGTTGGTGCTATACTTTTGTTGTGAAGCCACCTGATGTGTTCCTAATGATTCTGCTGTGGCTATGTATGTCAAAAATACATTGTTTTATTTTGTTTTATTTTTGTACATTCCTGGTATGGTATCTTTTAATTTGTTTCATGTGTCCAAAAACATGCTTTTTCCATTTTCTGTTTGAAGTTATTGTAATAAATTTATATTTTGATCCCCAAATGTGTGTTTTAATTGGTAAATGTAGAAGTGACATGTATATTTATATTAGTGATAGTAAGTTCTGTCCATTGGTTGCAGTGTAAATGTGTGTCAAAACTGCAGCATATATTTGTGTGTTTAGTAATGGTCCATTTAAGCGGCAATGGTTCCAATTGAAGCACTGACAAGCGTGTAATTAATGAGTAATGAGTAAAGGAGTGGATTGTATTGTGTTCAGCTGACATTGGTTGCGGTGCGCCCGTACTGATTGGGCGTTCCAAATGCCTAGCGCATGACCGAGTGGTGTCCGCAAAGAAATACTTGCTTATGGACACCGCATATTTCTTGCCTTTTGGTTCGTGTGCATTCGGTGTGCTGTCCGAATGCACGCCTACCAGAATGAGTGCAGTCCCTCGTGCACGCCCATGTTTATGCCCAGTTTAACCCACTTTGAAACTACGCCCCTGTGTACTTCCGAATGACGCCCATAATACGCCCATATCTCCAGAGTGAATGCGGTGCACATTTCTGTACGGTGTTAGTGCGAACAAGTACGGAGACCATGCGTGGCACATGCGCATAGCGTTGCCCACGCATGCGCAGACGGCTAAAAAACGCCATCCGAAAGAGTGCGCAAAGTACGCATCGACCAGAATAAGGCCCATAGTTACATAGTTACATAGTAGATAAGGCTGAATAAAGACTTGCGTCCATCTAGTTCAACCTAGGTGCATATATAGTGCTAAAGGAAAAAACCACATCAACTGCAGTTAGTGTCACAACTCTGATCCTAATAATTACTCCTGTGGAATAATTGCCATATTTGGGCCTTTTAGCTTGTTATCCCCTGGGGGTAGCAAGCTGAATTGCTTGGCTAAACCTGAACATAATAAGCACGATGTGCACAAAAAATTTATCAAATGAATATCGTCCCACAAGCTTCCTTCACTTTAAACTTTTATAATATAATATAATATAATAATTAAATACCACCCTATTTGTCTTAAAACAAAAAATATGTTAAGCATGCGGCCGCAAATGGATGCTTTGCATAAACATCCATTCGCAGTCTATGGGGTGACACCCACATCATTTGATGGTCGCTGACCATCGAATGATGTGGTGAGTACACGCCAAACGAATAGTGTGTACACACGGTACAATTTGCCTTCCGATGTTGACGATATAGTCAACATCGGATCGGCATCGGTTCGGCATTGGATGCAGATCGCAAGGGTTTTAACCCTTGCGATCCCGATCCGATCCCGATGCGCATTCACGTATCGCAAGCCAGAAAGTCTTGGCTGCCTTGACTATATAGTGCAGATCTGCACTATATAGTTAAGATTGTATGCAAATCGGATGTGCCTTGCGATCCGATCCCGATCCGATCTGATCATATCGGGGATCGCATCTCAAGGCACATCTCACCGTGTGTACACACCATAAGACACTTTCAGCTGTCTTAGTTTTGCGTGTGTGCTGTAGGAGGAAAGAGCAGGCAGCTTACATCTGGTGGTGTCACCTGGCTGCCCCCGGCACCTGCGTCATTGGAACATTTGCATGAGAATGCCTAGCATTTTCATGGGAACGCCCATGAAATGCTGGGCTTTCACATGCGCGAATCCCCAGGCTGCCACCCGCCCACACTTTTGTGTGCAAGGGCCTGGTGAACACTGTTCGCCATGGCCGCTCGCACACAGCGTATGCACATGCGCAGAAATGCGCATGTGCACATTAAAAATTGCGCTCCCATGCAAATTCGCATGGTAACGCATGAATCAGAATCATCCCCATTACGTAGCATTTAGCTAGTGTACTATTTTCATTGAATCATGATTTTGTTTTACTACATGTCAGTTGCACAAACCACCACTAGATGTCAGGTAAATACAACAATGCCCACACAAAACTAAGGCCCTTATTCCGATTGAAGCGGTACGGCCCGCATGCGGCCGTACCGCCGATGTTTTCTCTCTGCACATGCGCAGAGGTCACTCTGCGCATGTGCAGGGGAAATCTCCGTTTAAAAAAATTAGACGCCGCAAAGGGGGCGTATAGGGGCGTGAGGGGCTTCAGTCCCTCATTTCCCTATGTATACGCCCCGCGTTTCATGGGCGTTCCCATGCAAACGCGGGGCGTACGCATGGTAATGAGGGCATGACGCCACTCATGGGGGCGGAAAGCTGACGTCGGCGGATGTCAGCTTTCAGCCCCCATACAAGCTACCACACGGACGATTGTCCGTGTGGTCTCAGCTTGCGGGAGCTGCCGCGGCGTGCGGCCCTGCCTTCGATGGTCGTCGACCATCGAATGCAGGGGGCAGCTCCCACCATGGTGGAGGCGTACGCCTCCACCATTTTCGTGCGGATCGCCAGCCGTCCGTGTACGGACGGCCGTGGCGATCCGTAGCGTGGGCGGGGATTCGTCTGGTGCGGTCGGAGCCGCATATGCGGCTCGACCGCACCAACCAGAATAAGGGCCTTAATTATGAAGAGAACTATGCACTGGGGGACTGGAATTATTTGGTCAATGATTACAGCATATATAAAACTAAACATCAAAGCCTATACACGTATTCAGTATGTTCATATTTACATATGTACTACAGAGTGTAGTACAAGGCAAAATATGGCCCTGTTCTATTTTTTATTTTATTTTTTTTAAATCGTAAACCCTAAACATGACCAAATATAGACCAGCTTCTGGCAGGGGAGTTTCACAGAACCATGTACAGATTATTGAGAGCTATTACATGTGCAATTTTTTGCACCCTTTTACATCTCACCCTATATATTTGTGATTATATATTCATATATTTATATTGTATATTTGTGACATTCCTTTCTAGATTACAAATAAGTCCACACTGGAAAATTTTTCTTCAATTTCAAAGTTTTTTATTTTACAAAAGTCAGAATCACATAAAAGAAAAATCCCACTAAACAAAATAGGGTCAATTAATTTATTCATTTCATATGAAATATAAAAAGTTAAATAATCTTTGTTTTCTTTTTTTAAAGCAATGATCCCTAATACATGTGTTTTATTTAAATTCCAAGTTAGTCTTTGAGCATTCAAATTTTGTTTTCCTGTAAACTGTGACAAAATCTCTTTAGAGAAGATACAAATATGACACCGTGCAAACTATGCAGTACAATAAATCATTCATTTCAGCCTCTTCAAACAATCCTAGACAAATTGTGGATGGGGAGAGGGTCCCATTCTATCCAAGATGACGCCGCAGCACTCTGAGGAGTTAAGTAGATCTTTCAGCACTAGACACCATGGGGGAAATTTACTAAGAATACGAATACTAAAAATCGTATTCTTATTCTTAATACGACTGAATACGACTGCATATGCAACAGCCATATGCACAGTCGTGTTCCGGAGGGGAATTTACAAAGCAGTCAAATACGACTGCTTTGTAACCCCCCTGATGGCTTAACTATTCATATTAGCGGCCGTATATACGGCCGCTAATATGAATTCATACAGGCAGTCTGCACAGATCAGTCAGATCCGTGCAGGCTGCAATATGTAAAAAAAAAATAGAAAAATAAATAACTAAATAAAAACGGCGTGGGGTCCCCCCTACAGCTGTAACCAGCACCAGGCTGAAAGAGCCGGGGCTGGTAATAAAGAATCAGGAAACCCGGCAAATAGGGGTTCCCAGATTTTTTAAAATCAGCCCCAGGCTCCAGGTCCGGGGATGGTTCCCAAAATATGCGGGACAAAATGACTAGGGGTCCCCCGTATTTTAAGAACCTGCCCCAGGCCAAACCAGCCAGCAGGGTAATGCCACAGCCGGGGGGGACTTTTTATATAGCTCCAGGGATGAAGAGTCCGGGGTCCAGGATCTGAAGAAATCCATAGGGGGACCTGTGGAAGGAAATCCAACTTACCAAGGTCCTCAGGCGAAGATTTGTCCTCTTCTTTCCGAAGTAGTCCAGGTCTTCAGAAAATAACAAACGCCGACTATTCCTGCCGGTACCCGAGATGGACTGAGGAGAGACGCAGAGATGTTTCATCTTCCGCTCCTCTCCTCCGAATGATTCTATTGGCCTAGCGGCCAATCAGGAGCCTAGAAAGTCTGCTCCTGATTGGCCGCTAGGCGACCAATAGAATCATTCGGAGGAAAGGCACGGAAGATGAAACATCTCTGCGTCTCTCCTCAGTCCGTCTTGGGTACTGGACGGAATATCCAGCGTTTGTTATTTTCTGTTCTTTGAATGTCCTGAGTTTAAGCTCAGTGTATCCAAACTTACCCTAAACATATTGCCAAAGCTAATCCATAGGAAATGTCAAGTATGATTTAGCCATCATCATTCAGTAGATGCTGCAGTAGTGTGGCTTAACGCAAAACTCTGAAATTGCGATGCCAGGGACTGACAAAATAGGTAGGGATTACTCCCTTCTCAAACCACCAGCATGGTAAGACCTCCAATGTTCACACTATTACTCTACACTGCTTTGGGAAAGTACGAAAGTATGAAATTATACTTGATAGACACACATATTGGTGGTCGGGATGGTCCCAAGCTCGTGGAGTTCCCGGCTCCCATCTCCCGGAGCCCCCATCCCTGGCCCCCCTGGAGATGGAGAAGCAGAAAAGGAGCTCCAGAGAGAGTGGGAGGAAGGAGGATGCCCCCAGTTCTGGACATGGCTGCGGCCCACAGTGATGACGTGGCTGCAGCTCCCATCGCAGGAAGAGACCACCCCCCCCCCCATCAGTCCGGGGGATAAGACCGAGGAGGGAAGTGTATGCCACCCCAGTGCAAGCCATGTTCCCAGCCTCCAGTGGCATGGCATGGCTCCCCCTCCCCCCTCTTTTTGAGCATCCAGGACAGCAGGACCCCCCAGGCCGTGAACACCCAGCATGCCACGTGAGGGAGCAGAGGAAACCCCCGGGAAAGGAGGTATTGGTCCTGCACTGGGCCAGAAACGTTGGACTCCAGCCTAGGGAGGGCCCAACTCCAACTCTTGGACTCCGGCCTCACAGCCTCACTGACTCTTTTTGACAAACACCCACCCCCTGCTCCCTGCATGCTGACTCCCCCTACCCCCGGCTGCACCTCCAGCAAGGTCCCTGACACACTGCCCCCCTACAGCCTATGATCCATCCTGTTGTGTGCTGTAGGGAATAAGGCCTGTTGAGCCCCTCTGCTGCTGTGAGTAGCATGATGGAGATAGCTCCGCAAATGGCTGCCTAGGAACTGTGCAATCAGCCATATGTAACCCCATGTCTCTCCTGTTTCATATAATGCACAGCAATCTACTGTATATCTGTACTGCCTCTGCTCATATTGCTACCTACCTAGCTGCTTCAATGACCAGTGGCGCCACTGATGGCTGCCTAGCCGCTATGCAGCTCAGCGAATATTTGATCCCCGTGTGATAACTGTACTGTCTCTGCTTATTGTTACCTACTGTACTTGGCTGTTGTCTGCCTAGGCATTGTGCTATTTCCTGTGTCTCCCCTGTAGATGTACAGATGGAGCCCTCCTCATTTAGCCTGTTAATTGGATTGAGTGAGTAATAGGATTACTATGCTAATCCCCTACTGTATTGTTCTATGTATTGTATTGCTGCTGAGAATAATGAGATACCCATGGCTAGCCATGGTGAGCCACGACCTAAGGAACAAAGTTGACAGGGGCTCCAACTGTACATCACCCTCTCCAGGATACATCTAGCGTATACTTGTATGTGTTATATATATATATATATCTGTACTGTCTCTGCTTATATTGTTACCTACCTGGCTGTTTCAATGACCAGTGGTGCCGCTGAAGACTGCCTAGGCGCTGTGCAGCTCACCAAATATGTGTTCCCTGCCTCCATAATCCCCAGGGTACATCTAGCCTATACCTGTATGTGTTATGTAGATCTGTACTGTCACTGTTTCACTGTACCTAACTGGCTGCTGCACAGCAAACCAAATCTAATTCCTATCATATGCAAATATACCTGGCCGATAAATCTGATTCTGATTCTAAAGCAGAGTAGTAGGTGGTTTCAGCTCCTGGTAAGATGGTATTGATTTATTCACTTAAAACACAGAAAAAGGAGTCAAGAACAAGCAGCTGCTGACGGTAAAAGAAAATCCCTACACCCCAAAGGAAAGTGAATCCAGTCAAGAGAAACAGTGGATCTGGTGGAAAAATAAGTCCATCTGTTTACAACAAGGTTTTTATAGGGAGGGTCAGTGATGTACATTTATGGTAATACCACATGCCTACTTCCCCGCCGCCTCCCCGTACACTTCGCCCCCCCAAAACTTGCCCATCGCCCTGAAGTGGAGATAGGCAGGGAGTCCTGTCCCTGCCACCGCGAGACGGGGACACACGTGTGAGACGCTTGCTTGCGCATCCCCATCAGATGGAGCGCCTCTCCGCCAGCTCTCGCCAGCGGAGGGGATCTGGTGAGGGCTAGAGCTGTATGAGAGGTGTTCCATCTGTAGGCATACAAAATGTTATGCTACAAATTTGCATACCAAATGATAATATAATTATAACATAATTTCGGTGTGCAGAAGCAACAGCAATTACACATAGAGGACCTTATTCTTGTTGAAACGCAGCGCTGCAAATAACCTAACTGAATTAATAGCATAAGGGAGGCTTGAGAGGGAAATTAAAGGAGAGGTCCACCCCATTGCACATGGGTCCATTGGGGGATGTAGCTATAGGTGCCAAAGGTTGGGGATACCTTAACGAAAAAGCGATGAAGCCCACACTTGAGCAAACATATGGTCAGAGTTGTGAAGGTGCTGGCAAAATTTACTAAAAATACGTATACATCTCAGTCATTTTTGTTTTTTGGATACGGCTAAATACGACTGGCATCGGTGGTGTATTTGTATTTGGTAGTAGTGTTTTTTCCCCAACTTTATTAACCTGTCGTATTTTTACAATTCATATTTTTCGATGGTGTATTTGGTCGTATTTTGCATATTCATATTCGTATTTTGGTTTCTGTATGTATATTTTGCTGTTTTTATGCCTTTTACTGTATGTGTGTGTTTTATAATACGTATTTTGAAGAATACGAATGCAAATTTTGCTTAACAGAAAGTTACTTTTGTGATTGACTAAAAGCATAAATTTGAGAATGTTCTCCCATTCATATAAAATGAAAACGCTCCCTAGCTCCATGTGGGCTAGATAGGCGCCTAGCAGCCAATCAGGTATTTGGAAGGAGGAGTCGTAGGATGTAAACACACATCCAGTGGCTTCTCCAGAGTTCGTACTGGTGTCAGGTCACTCATTTTTTATTTTGCCAAGACCATGGGATGCCTACTACGATGAGGATGCGATTCCTTCCACAGGTACCCACATTGGATTTCTTCAGGATCAGCGGATGGAGGATACCTGCTTACGTGTCAAGGTAGGTAAGTATCAGTATGGATAGGCTCTGAGCTTAATAAAGTTCTACTTTAATGGTGTGTGTGTTTTTATTTAACTATTTGTGCTGCTGTGGGACTACAAGTCCAAGCGGGCCCTTTAATGCTGGAACTTGTGGTACTCCAAGTTCCTGCATGCAGTGTTGGAACTCATAGTTCCATAGCCATACACAATGGTTTATTCTATTTTTTACTACGTAATCAGCCCGGTGCCCAAAGCCCAGGGGCACCGGGGACAGCCCAAGGCTTCAGTCTGGGCCAGTAAATTCTGGAGGGGGGGACCCCTTTATTCTGGGGATCCAGGATCCCTGCCCAGACTGACGGTCAGGAGATTGATGCTTTGGACGGGGGGGACTTGAATAAAAAGTCTCCCCCCGGCTGTGGCATTACCCTGCTGGCTGGTTGGGCCTGCTGCTAGTTCTTGAAATACAGGGGACCCCTAGTTATTTTGTAGACTTCAAAAATACAAATATGTGCCCAAATATGAATACAATTGAAGACGAATACACCAATTCCTACCGTATATTGCTTTGTAAATTTCCCCCACTATGTAATATTTTCGATTGCAACAATATTGCAAATTTGGCTTTCAGGGCAGGAAGGTGGGATTGTTTTTTTCCAGTTGCGAGCTATCAGTTTTTTTTACTAACTTTATTGTTTAGAATATTGGACATCATGATTGTGGGTGGGTAGCAGGGGCCTAGGGAGGGTGGAGCCGGCAGAGCATGAGCCCCAGGCGCCGATCATGCTCCGCAAACTGTGGCGCCAGCTCCCCCACCCTGCACGCCCGCCGCCCCGCTCCCTTCCCCGCCTGACTGCAGCGCTTACATTGCTAGTACAGACATGAGGCCATGCTTTGCCCTGGCAGGAAGTCTCACACGGGTTATCTTGAATAGTGGAACCGTGCTGGTGGCATGCCTGCAGAGTGCAGTTGAGGCTGTTTTGGAGGGAGACAGCTCTGCAGTTCTCTCCCTCCCCCTACCTCCCCTGTGTTTACCTAATCAGCAGGGTTAGCAGCATCAGGAAGAGGATTCCTCCGTGCAAAATATGTGCTTTTTCACTGACAGCGTAAAGATCCTTTTTTGTCTTTGTTTTTCTCTTTTGTCTTGTAGATAATTAAATTGGTATCTTATACAGTATTATCTGTTACTATTTATTTCACCTCCTGCAAACAAATTGGTGTGTGTGTATATCTATCTATCTATCTATCTATCTATATATATATATATATATATATGTAGGAGAGTCCGCACTCGAGTTTGATTGTTATCATAGGGGGTGCTCCAACAGATGAATGAACATCATAGGGATATAGAGATATGGAAAAATGGGCACTCACCAAGGTCTTAAATCAGCAGAGATAATTTATTCATGTCAAGCAAGTACATCCGACGTGACGTGACGTTTCGATCAGAGGATCGTCATCAGGAAAATAACAGCATACATAACAAGTATCATATCCAACCTGTAGGCAACCTGGTATCCATCCATGAAGGAGATACGTTATTGCTGTTATTTTCCTGATGACGATCCTCTGATCGAAACGTCACGTCACGTCGGATGTACTTGCTTGACATGAATAAATTATCTCTGCTGATTTAAGACCTTGGTGAGTGCCCATTTTTCCATATCTCTATATATATATATATATATATATATATATATGTGTGTGCATATATATATATATATATATATACACACACACATATATGTGTGTACATATAACTGCAAGCATGATGGCTCCCGCCAGCGTTGTAACTAGAAAAGTTGTGCCCTCCTTCCAATGGTCATTACGGTTTGTTATATAATATGTAATGAGCATCATGTGTGGCGTTATGTGTAATTGGCATTACGGCATGTGGCTTTATGTGTAATGGGCCTTATAATGTTAATCCACCCCCCTTTTTACAGCGCAAGAGACCATCCTACTACAAATTGGGGGCGCGAAACATGCCTTTACTCCGGGCACCGTGGCACCTAGTGACACCACTGGTGGGTAGCATGATTGCTGGTCAGTAACATTCAATCCTACCTGCTTCACCAGCAAGTGAGCAGGATACAAGAGAGTCACCTACTTGTCTAGATTTGCGGGGGTCTACTTGGATTACTTTTGGTTATATCCAATTACAATTTAATTTAAATGTTTGTAAATTGAAACCAAGGTATTTCATACATTCATTGTCCTCAGTGCAGTGGTTATAGGTGTAAACATTGTAATTGGCAAAAGGTAGACTCAGGATATCTGCCAGATTATACAAAAAGCACATGAGGTCATAAGAAGACAATATGAAATTGTAATGTAATGAAAGTTTTGGGTAGTGTTCTTCTCTACTTGAATTATATCAATTAAAATAATTAGCACCCTCTTTTTCAAGGGACAAAAAATAATTGTCCAATTGACTCAAAAACTGTTTCTCGGACAGGTCTGGCATATTTTTTGTTATTTCTTCATCATTTAATTAGTCAAAAGGTCTGGAGTTGATTCCTCTTGTGGCATTTGCATTTGGAAGCTGTTGGTAGGACCCCACACCCTGTCGTTAGGCATCAAAAACAATTCTATGACCAAAATAATGGTTTGGTGCATACCGAAAAATAATAACATTTGGTTAGGTGTATACGCAATACAAAAAGGTATGGACATCCGAGGATGACAACAGTGCTGTATGATCACATACAGTAAGTCTTTCCATTGTAGAGAAAAAAATATTTCACAACATCCAGCCAAGTGAGGAACACCCTCAAAAAGTAAGTATATTATTATCCAAGTCTTCAATAAAGAGCATGTCTTCACAAAAGTAAAAACAGAGGTTAAAAGCCTTCAAAATAGACAGTTTATACTCCAAAACACATCTAAAAAAAGCCAGCTCAGTTCTGGAACTGCATTCTTTGGGCAGCGGAAACTAGGATCAACAGAATGATGGTATGAAAAAAAAATGTGGAGAATGCTTGGACTGGCTCATGATCTGGAGCATACCGTATGGTACTGGCAGTTTGATGGCATGTTTCTGCATGGCTCCCAGTGGCACTGGGTTGTTTAACAATATCTGGTGAGTGACACCCAGTGCTCACTCTGTAACCCCCCCCCCCCCCCCCCCCCGTGTGCCAGAGGTGTGTGTTCCTAAAGGGATAACTTAAAGTAGAAATGGCCTCTCAGGAAATCACAAAAACATCACTCCAGGAGCATGTCTATTATCCCCCAGATACTGAGCTGCTCCAAGAGACTAGTGACTTGGTCTTTCGGTGCCTCCTCAGTGAAAGGAGACAACTGCTACAGGAGAATGTTACACTGTAGCACTCAGTTCCTGTCAATGTGGAAGAGCCTGCATTTTTGTGTCACCCCATCTGAGGGAGATACTCGAATATGTGTCCCATACTTCCCAAACCCCCTAGTGATGCCACTGTCCATGAAAAAAACAGTGAAGACATCTGCAGTAAATGTCTAGCAAAGCATAACAAAGGAGGTAACCCAGCATTTGGTGATGTCCATTGCTTCCACACTTTAAAGGGTTCTCAGTAAAATATAAACAATTTTAATTTTACTTATGTTTATATTAATGTGTTCAATTATATTGGACTCCCAGAAAACAGTGCACTGTGTGTACAAATGGTTGCAATTCTGTGATGTGTTATTCAATAATTTTGTCTACCCCTTGAATTATATCTGAAAGTTTGCATTTCAATAGCATCTTTATTGTTTAAGTTCAAGACAAATGTGATTGTTTACAGAATCAAAATTAGGAAAATTGTGTCAGTGTGCAAATATGTATTGACCAAACTGTAGATTAGGGATGGGGAACCTTCGGCCCTCCAGCTGTTGTTCAACTACACATCCCAGGATGCCCTGCTCCAGTTTTGCTATATGGCCATGATTAAACTGTTACAGGGCATGCTGGAATATGTAGTTCAAAAACAGCTGGAGGGCCAAAGGTTCCTTATCCCTGCTGTAGATAGAGCGATAGACAGAAAGAGAGAGAAAGATGGAGAACTATTGTCAAATATAATGATATTCAAGTGCATATCTGCACAATGACAATATGCTAATAAATAACCCCAGGTTTAAATGTTTGGTATTTTAATGGACATTACAGATGATGTCAATCACTGGTGACCAACAATACACAAATGCATCATTGTTATCTTTTTTCCAATTCTTGCTTTTAAAAGACCCTCATAATCATTTCTGTTCATTATTTTGAATCAGTTCACATCTCTTCAAAATAATAAAACAGTTCCTCACAATCTTTTCATTATTCTAAACACTGTTGTGGCATGCAATCAAATATTACAATAGGGCTTTCATGTAACATTGAAAGACACTATTTTATGAAAAAACATGACCATCATCATTTCATGTACCTCTGTTATAGCCAAGGCTTGAATTCCACAAGTGCATGTCTCTTTAACTTCCATAGAGCAAGAGGTCAATGTAATACCATGTGAGGACTCTTGTGTCAAACATTGAAGGCATTTCTCTCATTGGTGGCAAATATCTGAGAAATCTCACTACATTTTTGGCACAGTAAAAACACATTCACTTAAACCCTGACATGAAACTTGCACTTGTAATAAACACAGTTATTCAAACACAGTAAAACATCCAAGTCAACAAGTCATTACCAACACAAAGTATACTGAAGAATCACTTTAATCTAAATATAATCATGCCTAAGTATGTGTTCTTTATTAGAGAGAACACAGTAAAAATATACCACAAAGATAATCATGCAACAAAATTCAATATAGAATTAATCGTTTCTGCTTTACTTTGTTTATCATCAATGTAGTGTATGATAATATAAGTATCACAGACCACACTACTGACAGAAAAACTCAGACCATGCACCTACTTCGTTGGAACGTTCTATGACTGTCCCTGCACCTCAGCATTTGAATTGGAAATGTAATGATCAATTATTGCTAGACTCTTATTACAAATTCCAGTTAGAATGGACCATTTCTTATTACTAGTTAAAAGCCCATCAAAATGATGGCTTTAGCAGTGTACTTTCACTTTGTGCTGTGACAGATTTTAGCCCACAAGCTCTCCACTCCACCCCAAAGTCCCTATCTGCTCTTACCTTCAATCTCTGTCTTGACAGCTCCCTCTCTCCATATCCAGCAAGTTTAAAACAGATCAGAGTCCCTGCAAAAATTGCTTTCACTTTTATTTATGACATCTTTTAACACACAAATGAATAAATTCCACCATCGATTAGCCTCTAGTGGTCACTGGCGGTACTTCACCTCATAAAGGTTAGTAGTTAGCCTTTCAAATATATAGATGTTTCCTTTAAAGACACATACAGCATGCCTCCTTCCTTAACTCTTATTTTACGGAGTTAAGTGGGCATTTGGGAGATGCCAGAACTGTAATTATGAGTGGGGCAATAAGTTGGGTAATGTATTTGCCAGGGCACTTAGAGTTCAATGAGCTTTAACATATATTCCAACTGCACAGGGCAACACTAAACATAGAGACACATATATCAGGAAAGCGTTCCACGTTTTTTACTAAAAGTTATAAAACTTGTCTATATTCAGCTAGCTAACCACAGGGATAATATGTTTTAAATAAATTTTAGTTTTCCGCACATCTCAGAAGTTGTAAAATCAGCCTTAACCCTTTTTTAAAATTAAGCTACGTGAAGCTATCTAATATGTGCCGGCTGATAAAAGCCTTGGACCCAATAGATTCAAGAACTCATACTATAAAATGTTTGTTGAACTTCTACTTCTCATTTTATTGGCAGCTTTTTAATATGATTTTAAGAGAGAACACATTTTTGGCCCAGTCAATGACTGCTCACATCACAGTTATCCCCCCAAAAAAGCAAAGACCCTCATCTGTGCTCCAGCTACCACCGGTCACACTAGGCTTGGGTGGTGGAATTGGTGGGTGCGGAAGAGCTGGGTATATGGCAGGGAGGTGGAGATGCATAGCTCAGCCCTGATTGGCTGAAAGCATCTCCATGGAGACGCATAGAGCCAAACACGCTAACAGCTTCTATAGCGCTATAGAAGCTGTTAGCAGGGATGGAGGAAGCCGGCTCGCCCTCCTGTCAGTGAAGGGTGATCCTGCAGTGGAGGAAGGAATCAGCGCTGGACCCTGGTGCTGTAAGTATATTATAAAATTAAAATTAAGGTGTGTGTGTGTGTGTTTAATAAACTTGTATTTTTCTCTGTGTGTTTTTTGTAAACATTCTTTTTACAGGTGGACTACAAGTCCCAGCAGGCCCATTAATGCCCTGCATGCTGGGCATTAATGGGGGAGGGGAGGCCTGCTGGGACTTGTAATTCACCTGTATAAAGCAATGTTTTGTATGGATGATTTAACCCTATCAGGCCGGCGCCCACAGCCCACGGACGCTGGTGACAGCCCCGGGCTTCAGCCCTGGATAGGTGAAGCCTGGGGGGGACCCCTTTATTAGAGGGGTCCCTACTCCCCCAGGTACCCCGTCCAAGGCTGTCCAGCCACGGTGATCATGGTAAGGCTGGGGGACCTTATGTAAAACATGTCCCTGGCTGTCAAATACAGAAAGGATGGCACACCCACTGGCGAGATGCAATATAACTTACACCGGTAAATTAGCTGTACAAGTCCAGATAATCAACACATTGATCTGAAAAGACTCAAGCACAGAAAAACAAAACCATGGTGCGATATTGTGAGGCACTTCAGTTTGTTTTAATTCGATCAGTACACTCACATAGATAGATCATATATGCTCATGTCCCAAGTCTTTAAAGACCTTCCTCCCGGGTTCACTTGAACCTATAGGGCTGGTAAAAAACTGGATAGTGCAATATTGTATGGTATAAAAGCATAACAGTTTTATTAGTGCACTCACAATTGGTTAAAAGATAAAAGCATATCACCTGTTTTCGGGGTAAAATCCCGGAGTCCGGCTGGTCCAACCAACGGTGCAGGATAGGATCTCCTAATGTCCCCACTGTGGCTAACACATGTCCGGTCCGTTTGGTGATGACAGAAAGCTTGAGCACGCTTTCAGGCTGATAGAGCCCTTCCTCAGAAGCATAATGCCACCATCGAACGGGGCGGCACTTAAATCCCCCGTTCGCAATCAACATTCATGCAGGGCAGCCGTTGTTTCCAGCCGCTCGATCCGGATGTGACGTCTCGCAATGTCAAAGACCCAGAAGTTGTCATATTCAGTTCATATTTCGCCAGTGGGTGTACCATCCTTTCTGTATTTGTCTATGTTTTCAAGCTTTTGGTGGAAAGCTTTTTGGTGTCACCCTGGGCAGAAGTGCTTATTGCGCTGTTGAAATCAGTTTTATTTTTCATCTAATGTCCCTGAATGTTGGAACCCGGTGCTGGTTTCAGCACCAAAAAAAAAAAAAAAAAAAACTCATCCCATTAAATGTCACCCAGAATGTAAGACTGTAGCTCAAATTGTATCTCGCATTGGTACAGGAACCCAAGGCAAAGTTTAGGAGTCCTGTCAAATTTACCAGGTGGTGGAATCTGTAAGAGTGGTAGTGGAAATGGAGCTGAGACTGAGGAGACTGGTGGTGTCGGAGCAGGTGACGGTGTTGGAGTAGAAGAAAAAGCTACGTGCAGGGAGTCCAGGAGGGTGGACATAGCTTGCATGAATTGTACGTCACTACTTGGAGACAGACGCTAGAGGTGCTCCTTCACCTCTAGCATCAGACAGGGGAGCATAGGGCGCCCAGCACTAGCCGGAAGTGTGGATTCCAGGACTATGCTCTTCCCTTACAAGCCTTCAATGCAACCCTGGTAAATGAGAATGTAATGAGCATGTAGCTCCCCTTGACAATAAGCATATAATCACACTGGACAATGAGCATGTAACCCCCTGGCAATGAGCATTTTACCCCCTTGTGATAATGAGCATGTCATTTCCCTTTGGCAAAGAGCATGTAACACCCCCCCCCCCCCTCATGGCAATGTGTGTCTAACCACTGACAATGAGCGTGTAACCCCTGGTGTCGAGCAATAAACCTCTGGCAACAAGCACGTAACTCCTGGCAACAAGCATGTAGGTAAGCAGCACTTGTGTGACATAATATGTAATTGGCATATGCAATAGGCATTATGGTGTGTGGTATAATATGTAATGTTACTGTTTGGGGTATGATGTGTAATGGGCATTACGGTGTGCGTACTCCTTGTGATGTATGCCTAAGGGTCTCTACCTGGCACAGTATGCCTAAGGGGCTTTACCTGGCACAGTGTGTCTAAGGAACTTTAGCTTGCACAATGTGTATAAGTAGCGCTACTGTGTGGTGTCGTATGAATATGGGGCACTAATGTGTGGTGTAATGGGAATTGGTACTATTATGTGGCAACGCCTTCAATTTTCCCCCTGACTTAGGCATGCACTATCCCTGTTTTTACTGTGTGTGTGGGGGGGGGGGACCAAATTGTCTAGTTAATGTGCATTGCTACTGGGCACATTATGTGTATAAGAGGCACTAGTACTACGGGAATTATATACCCTCTTTTTCAGCATAAGCCTAGGGTCACGTGTGCATCCATCAAAGTCCATAGCATCATCCCATATGAAAAAGAACTCTCATCTTAAATTTGCCCCATTAAGTCTAGCAGCAATGTACACTTTACATACAAAAATGGAAACACTCTTCACCGCTATTATAGATATGCATTAACCAAACAGGTATGGTTTTCTGTTATGGTGAGCACCAGATAAATATTTGGAACCTTCCTTCACTCAAAATCTTCTCTATTTTTGTAGGTGTCCCACAAGGAATTGAACTGACCTTGTACAGTACCAGGTCCTTAGTTTCACATAAAGGTATCTTTCTTGTTTGGGGTACTTTTCCTCTCCTCCTTCCCCTGATAAGCAGTTCCACATGTGATAATCCTATGAAAAAGGTATGCACTGACCTCCTTTAGGTGCCCTGTTCACATAAGGGTTTCTTTAAGGTGCATAAACATCTGTGTATCCCTATCACCCACAAATCAGGAAACCATGGTTCTTATGGAAAAAGACTCACCTCACTATGAGGCCCTATGTTCACTGAAAGGTAACTTTGGGTGTTCCCACCAGCTCTAACCAATCAACAAAGAATTTTCCAACTCAGCAGGTGATCAGTCACAAAAGGATTTTAATCCATAAAATCTAACAGTAAAAAACAAGCAGCAAAAAATAAAAAGTAAAAAATGTTCACATAAGGGTTTCTTTAAGGTGAATAAACATTCTCTACATCCGTGTATCCCTGTCATCCATGCTCCAACTTCAGCTCCTAACACATGACAGTGGCTGGAGCATCATATAACATTTGTAATGAGTAATACAGTAACAAGAATATCGCCTGAGATCAAATCTACCCCTAAATCTGATCTCATCATGAGTTAAGAGATTTTTTTTTTAGAAAGCATTGGAAAAAGATCCTACAAGAGCGCTACCAAGTCAGTCTCAGGTTATCTACCAGAAACCTAAGAATGTAAACAATAAATATGTAAAGGGCAATGTAATGTAACTGAACAATAGGGAATCTAAAAAATTCAAATAATAGATTTCCATGAGCCTAGGTGTCATATCTCATAAATAAATCTGCAAAAAGTACTTTAGGAAAATCGATCAATTTTTCAGCGAATGGCCAAGAGTATAAAATACAACAATTTATCACATGATTAAAAAATATTATCTAACTCATTGAATGCCAGTGTGATCTTATCTACATTGGAAATATTTGTAAACAAGCAAGCAAAACGCATCATCGTTCAGAAAATTATTTTAAATGAAGATGTTATCGAAGTCATACCTGAAATCAGACTGCTTTTGTCTCCTTCATCATGATAGACAATATTACATTTTGGTTAAGCATGTGATGGTGTTATTTATATTTGTGACTGTTTTAATTACTAGTTTTTATAAAAGTAATTGATAACATTTTTGTATTTTAGAGAGCAGTATTATTGCTTCAATTATTAAATTTTTCCATCCAAAATACTTGCAGATATATGTCCGTATTTATCAAAGAGAGAGAGATAAAATTCTGATATACAGTACCCACTAAAGCTGTCACATGTAATGCAGTAGCTAAATGTGGCTGGTACTTTATCTCTCACACTATTATCTCTCTTTCAGCTTTGTTAAATACTTCCATATTCATTATATTAAATCTTCTAGGCTATATTTTTCTTTTGCATCTCATATTTGCAACACTATTAGATATAAACCAAGATAAAAATATATTTAAAAGCAATAATAAAAATGTGTTCGGAACATATTTATATTTTGATTAAATATTATTGCTATTGTTTATTTTTTTTTTTTTTTACTTTATTTTCCAAGTAGAATGTTTATTTTAGGACCAGTACAATTATCATTGTATCAATGTTTAGTCTTTAAATACCGTTTATGTTTTATTTAATTTGTACAGCATAAATGTGAATGAATCTGTTAAATTGTGTTATCATTGGTTTGTATTACAGTATCCTGTATGGTTAATTCACATGGTAGCCCTTTGTCTGCTACATTTATATCTAATCCCAATTAAGCCATACAGATGGCAGATGCTTCTTCTATTTAATAGATTGCATAATACTATCTTTACAAGGAATGTTGGTCCTTACACTTCAAAGAAATTGACATTTATGTCACACTTAATGATAAGTAAGATAAAGTCAGTAGTTCTACATTCAAGTTACCAAGGACACTGGTAGTCATTTTCTTAACTGTCCTTGACAGTGTCCTCATTAAATGAGCTGGTGTTAATTAATGATGAAAATAGCTGCTTCTTTTTTCTTCAAACCCGTGTGGACATACAATAGGTGGCTTCTATTCTCTTCTGCTATAGAAAGGGTCACGCACGTTACAACAGTTACCTTGATGACACATAACAATCTGGAGCATTCAATTGTGCGAGAATTGGACTGAATGAAGTCAATGCCAACAATGTTGGATAAATGTTTTCAAACCCACCGTTTCTTAAAGAAGCTATTATGCTTTGATTAGTATCACTGTTTAATTGACAGCCTCTCCAGTTCCTTAATTATTTTAGAAGGCAAGGCAGACTGGAAATAAATAGATTTGCTGAATGATTTTCTAAACAAATGAGAAAATTGGCATTAAATAAAAGAGTTCTTAATTCAGCTGAATGTTTGCAAAATAATTGTGACAGATATGAGTGCAGTATAATGTATTAAGATAAAGCACTGTTCAGATTTGTCATTATTCACCCATCATTTTTGGCGTGAGACGAATGGTGCTAGTCAGACAATGGCAGTTGGGGAGTTGGACTGGGTGGTACACCTATCAAACCGTCATGCAGGGTTCTAAGACAAGCTCATGGAGGACAGAAACTCCCATGGAGCAAAGGGGCATAGAAAGCTATTCTGATTTTCAAATTTTTATCAGAATTTATCATCTGTTTTGCACCACAACTTTATCCAAAATCACTTCCAGCGGTCCTTTGTACTTTACATTCTTTCATCTTCCATATAATAAAACATGTATAAATAATTTATATTTTTATGTAAGAATGCTTACAAACAATCCACAACATCAATTGATAATCATTATAAAAAGAATATTGTGTGGTGCGCTATCAACAGCTGCTGGCACAGGGTTTGTCAGGCCCTATTATAGAATTAGTTATAAAGAAAAAGTGTGCCAGCGCTGACTGTAAAGGAATCTACAATACACGGTTCTCAAAATGTATAAAGACAATTTATTATTACAACATCAAATAAATCTAAAAGGTAGATAAAAAATAAAAAGGTGAATCGCTCTAGAACATATAGTTCATAGCACACAATGATAAATAGCTATCACGGGGATAATCAGGGTCTTGGTTTTAGCTTTGAGCTGTTTAAATAACAGATTGGATGAATGGAGCTGTATATTACCATCCCATTGTGCCTGGTTGGTTGGAAGCCAGGATCTGTGACAAGGTGTCCTGTGGTTTGTCCTATATTTTCAAGGACTCAGGGTTTCCCAATACGAATGTCCTCTTAGGTTGACTGGAAGAATTAGGGATCAAGCGATATCCCAGAAGATTGTATATCCTGAAGATTTTTGAAGATCGTCTGTGGGGTGGTGGACACATCACTGGCAAGTAAATGGATGGTTTGTGAACAGAAATTTTAACTGGTGCTCAACGCATTTCCCCGGAATCTCCGGCTTCATCAGGAGCGAATATGTTTGCTGTGAGCTCTGAGCATGGTTTTATACCTGATTGTTAATTGCCTAGGTGATTCACCTGTGTACTCATTAACATCTAAAAAGACTTATCATGCGAGAACCGTGTATAAATCACATTATCTATTTTGCTTTATTTATGTAGGAGGCAGTCTATTCTATAGAAATGCATTTTATTGTGCACAAATGCTATTTTAAAACAGATAAACCCATTTGTAGGGGTCACATGACCCGGAAGTGATTAGGCACCCACCATTTGGAAAGAAGACAATGTGAGAATAAAGGCATTTAATTACCTATATACATCATAGTGGTACAGGGTACCCCGCTGCACATCACGAGCGTCAGGTGCGCTCCACCACCAGGAGCCGATTGCCGGTATCGGCGGTACCAGCGGCGGAGCACATTCAGAGCTCCGATGTGTATCAGTCGCGTTGCCGGGCAACAGACCCGGTCACGTGATGTCACGTGATTCGGGTCGTGTCCGGCAACTGAGTAGGCGTCCCCTGCACGATCCGCCTGCTGGACGAAGGCGTATAGACGCCTATGTGTCATGTATAACGTGATGACATCCTCCGGCCGAGCAGACAGCGCCAGGCAGCATCCACTGCGTTGTCATGCCAACGCCCAAAAGCCTGATCTCCCATTTGGGAAGTCGGATCGGGATCCCATTTTATTCTATTAGGAAGGACAAAGGACAAAGAGAAATACTTAGCATGCAATGTAAATTATATATGCACAATTATTCATTTTCGTGATAAACATATATATGGATTACAATAATACATATATATCAATTTGTTTTATATGATCATGGTGGGATATGTGTCCGGATGCAATAGAGTAATATTTTTTACAAAGCAACATATGACAATATGATACAATAAAACAATATTTTTACAAAGCAACATATGACAAGGAACAGGGAACAGAAATGAGTAGAATAAGGAGTCATTAGAGTACTGTGTTAAGTTCAATGGTCTCGTTTAATCCATCTGGATGTAACGAATTGAACTTTAAAGTCCAATAAATTTCTCTTTTGCAGAGTAGATTAAATCTGTCTCCACCTCGTGGAGTACATGAGACATGTTCCAAACCTTCTATGGATAGACAGGCTGGATTAGAGTTATGTTGAATCTTGTAGTGTCTAGAGATACTGTGTTTTACAAAAGCTTTTAGAATATTACGCCTGTGCTCCATAAATCTTGTGCGTATACATCTTGTTGTTCTCCACATAGATAACAACCACACCTCAGAAGATAAATTATATATGTAGAATCACAATTTATGAAGGTTTTTGGTATATGGGGTTGGTGTTCTGAAGGTATTATTACAGAATTTTGTTTCTGAATATGTGTACACATTGTACATTTGTTTTTTCCAAATTTGAAAAAACCTTTTGGTTTTTCATGGAGCCATGCAAGGTGGTCACTAGATTTTTTAGGCTCTCTTAATATTATATATTTTTTCAAGTGGCTGGGTACTAAGATAGTTTTGAGGGTCCTATTCTTTTTATATATGATCCTCTGTTTCTCTGGGATAATGTTTGTTAAAATCTTGTCCTGATGTAGGACTCTATAGTTTAGTGTCACTATATTCCTAATGTCACTGGCGCAGTTGTTAAATTTGCTAATAAAGGCAAGATCTTTATTAGTCTCTGAAAAGGTTTTCGTTTGTTTTTTTTCTTTTGAAGTTTCCTGTTTGAGTAAATCTCTTCGATCTATGTGGAGAGTTTCTTGTAAAGCTTCTTTTAATAGGGAATCAGGATATTCCCTTTCCCGAAAAGACTCAGACGTAATATTGGCCTGTGTCAAAAATTGTTCAGTTTCAGTACAATTTCACCGAAGGTACATAAATAGGCCCTTTGGGATGTTTGTCTTCCAGGGCATGTAGTGCGCACTTTTAAAGTGAACATAAAAGTTAGTGTTCACAGGTTTAACATAATTAGAAGATATAATTTTATTGTTTTTGATCTCGAGAGTCACGTACAAGAAATTAACAAATGACTTACTAAATGTGTGGGTGAATGTTAAATTATATAAATTTTGGTTAAGTGAATGAACAAATTGAGTGGCAGAAAAAGAATCCCCATCCCAAATAATGATAAGATCATCAATGTAACAGCCATAGTAGACCAGGCTCTGCGCCCAGCTGCTCCCCCAAACATGGTTCTACTCCACCTCCCACATGTATAGGTTTGCATAGCTGTGCGCAAACCTGGTCCCCATGGCCATTCCCATTACCTGTAAAAAATATTCACCGTGAAAAGTAAAATAATTATGTGAGAGGATAAAAAAAATACTGTCTAAAATGAAATCCCTATGTTCCGACTCCAGATCAACATCCATTTTTAACCTTCTCTGTATCACCTCACAGCCCAACTTGTGTGTGATGTGGGTGTACAGAGCATTGACATCTAGAGTAAGGAATGCATAGCTATTCTTCCAACTGATATTTAGAATTTTTGTTAGTAGATCTCGGAACATAGGGTTGTAAAAATAAATCAACATAATGTGAAAGGATGGCTATAACAGAACTAATACCGGAAACTATGGGACACCCAGGAGGTGAAGAAAGGGATTTATGTATTTCAGGTAAAAAATAAAAAGTGGGTGTGATAGGGTGTGTGGGTAAAATAAATTTGTGTTCTTCCTTGGATGTGACTCCCAATATAAGTGCCTGATCAAGTAATGTTTTTAGTTCACCCAGAAAAACGCTGGTAGGATCTTTTGTTAGTAAAGAATAGAATTTAATATCATATAATTGTCTATAGGACTCATCAAGATAATATTGTTTATTCATAACAACAAACCCCCCCCCCCTTACCTGCTTCTTTGATAATTAATTGTTTATCCTGTTGTAAATTTTTCAAAGCATCTTTTTCTTTTTTGTTAAGATTGGAAGTTTTGAAAGGTTTAGCATTTTCTTTGAGGCAAAGTTCTTTAAAGTCCTCCAAAGTAATTTTATAAAAAGATTCTATGCTAGAACTCTTTGCACTAATGGGGAAAAATTCTGATTTGTTATGAAATTTAGTTGGGTACGATATTTGGAGGTCAAAAATTTGTTGTGTGGTAGGTTCTGTGTGGTTTTGTTCCCACAATTCTTCTAAATGGAGGAGTGTTTCATCAGTCTTGTCTAAGATAATTGGAATTGAGTCATCTTTGCTTGTATTTAATGTTTTTTGTGCAAAGTAACGTTTCCTGCACAAGGTACGTATAAATCTGTTTAACTCAACAGATAAATCGAAAATGTTGAGTGGACTGGTAGGACTAAATTTGAGCCCTTTTTGTAAAACAGATAGATGACTCTCATCCAATATCTTATCTGACAAGTTGAACACATATTGTATTTTTGGTGATTTTAAACATGTCTCAGATTTCTTTTTGAGGCGTTTGCCTCCTCTGTTTTCCCTATACTGTCATCTCTTCGTCTTTTTGGGGAGTCTCTGACATACTGTGAGTGGTTTAGATCTCATCTGGATGTTTTTGGACGGGCTCCCAAAAAAGATGATTCTTGACATTCCCTCTGTTCCTGAATGGACTCTGTCCGTTGTGGTTTTTTAGAATATGATGTATCTCTAAATGGTCCCTCAATCGGGCGGGAATCTTTGTTCGTATATTTGTTTAGAATTTTATACGTGGTCTGTGGTTATACCATTGTTTTTTTTTTTATTACTCTGATCACAACTGCGCCAGTGACATTAGGAATATAGTGACACGAAACTATAGAGTCCTACAGGACAAGATTTTAACAAACATTATCCCAGAGAAACCGAGGATCATATATAAAAATAATAGGAACCTTTAAAACTATCTTAGCACCCAGCCACTTGAAAAAATATATAATATTAAGAGAGCCTAAAAAATCTAGTGACCACCTTGCAATGCTCCATGAAAAATGAAAAAGTTTTTTTCAAATGTGGAAAAAACAAATGTACAATGTGTACACATATTCAGAAACAAAATTCTGTAATAATACCTTCAGAACACCAACCCCATATACCAAAAACCTTCATAAATTGTGATTCTACATATATAAAATGTATCTTCTGAGGTGTGGTTGTTATCTACCCTATATTGGGAGAACAACAAGATGTATACGCACAAGATTTATGGAGCACAGGCGTAATATTCTAAAAGCTTTTGTAAAACACAGTGTCTCTAGACACTACAAGATTCGACATAACTCTAATCCAGCCTGTCTTTCCATAGTAGGTTTGGAACATGTCTCATGTACTCCACGAGGTGGAGACAGATTTAATCTACTCTGCAAAAGAGAAATTTATTGGACTTTAAAGTTCAATTCGTTACATCCAGATGGATTAAACGAGACAATTGAAAATAACACAGTACTCTAATGACTCCTTATTCTACTCATTTCTGTTCCCTGTTCCTTGTCACATGTTGCTTTGTAGAAATATTATTTTATTGTATCATATTGTCATATGTTGCTTTGTAAAAAATATAACTCTATTGCATCCGGATACATATCCCACCATGATCATATAAAACAAATTGATATATATGTATTATTGTAATCCATATATATGTTTATCACAAAAATGAATAATTGTGCATATATAATTTACATTGCATGCTAAATATTTCTCTTTGTCCTTCCTTATAGAATAAAATGGGACCCCGACCTGACTTCCCATTAGGGAGATCGGGCTTTCGGGCATTGCCATGACAACGCAGTGGCGCTGTCTGCTTGGCCGGAGGATGTCATCACGTTATACGTGACACATAGGCGTCTATACGCCTTCCTCCGGCGGGCGGATCGTGCAGGAGACGCCTACTCAGTTGCCATACTCGACCTGAATCACGTGACATCACGTGAACAGGTCTGTTGCCCGGCAACACGACTGATACACATCGGAGCTCTGAATGTGCTCCGCCGCTGGTATCGCCGATACCGGCAATTGGCTCCTGGCGGTGGAGCGCACCTGATGCTCATGATGTGCAGCGGGGTACCCTGTACCACTATGATGTATATAGGTAATTAAATGCCTTTATTCTCACATTGTCTTCTTTCCAAATGGTGGGTGCCTAATCACTTCCGGGTCATGTGACCCCTACAAATGGGTTTATCTGTTTTAAATTAGCATTTGTGCACAATAAAATGCATTTCAATAGAATAGACTGCCTCCTACATGAATAAAGCAAAATAGATAATGTGATTTATACACGGTTCTCGCATGATAAGTCTTTTTAGATGTTAATGAGTACACAGGTGAATCACCTAGGCAATTAACAATCAGGTATAAAACCATGCTCAGAGCTCACAGCAAACATATTCGCTCCTGATGAAGCCGGAGATTCCGGGGAAATGCGTTGAGCACCAGTAAAAATTGCTGTTCACAAACCGTCCATTTACCTGCCAGTGACGTGTCCACCACCCCACAGACGATCCTCAAAAATCTTCTGGATATACAATCTTCTGGGATATCGCTTGATCCCTAATTCTTCCAGTTAACCTAAGAGGACATTCGTATTGGGAAACCCTGAGTCCTTGAAAATATAGGACAAACCACAGGACACCTTGTCACAGATCCTGGCTTCCAACCAACCAGGCACAATGGGATGGTAATATACAGCTTCATTCATCCAATCTGTTATTTAAACAGCTCAAAGCTAAAACCAAGACCCTGATTATCCCCGTGATAGCTATTTATCATTGTGTGCTATGAACTATATGTTCTAGAGCGATTCACCTTTTTATATTTTATCTACCTTTTAGATTTATTTGATGTTGTAATAATAAATTGTCTTTATACATTTTGAGAACCGTGTATTGTAGATTCCTTTACAGCCAGCGCTGGCACACTTTTTCTTTATATGATAATCATTATGTTTACCTACTTCCATACCTCCCAACTGTCCCAATTTTTGTGTGACATTCCCATATGTTGGGACTGTCCAGCATTCCACCCAAGGACAGTAGTGTATTGTGATGGGAGGGGCATTTAGGCAGCAATACTCCCAACATGGACATGGCATCTGTTCCCTGAGACAGAGTGACAGGGGATGTGGCCAGCAGCTCACAGAGCACCAATCTAATTATAAATGAAAGATGAATAGCTGCAAAAAGCTAATTAAATTATTTTGGCAGTTTATAAAACAAGTTTTGATATAAAACACTTTAAAAAAAAAAAAACTAATGAACACAGTAAGATTTTTTTTGTATTTGTATAATTAACTACACCTCAGATATTTAGCAGAATATCCACAAAAGGGATTACTTTTAAATATGTAAATTACTTTGTAGTTATTTTCGAATTGCGGTTCTGCTCAAATTTACAGTACATTAGTGTTAGTCACACTTGACTACAGTATACTGTAGGTACCACTATTATATTTCAGATTCTTACCTGGCCATAATAAAGTACTGTATGAGATGTATTATATATGATTTTTAATACCTCCAAGCCATATTAGGGACCAACTGTAGGATGTAAAAATTTAAAATTTTTTGCGGGATTTAAAAGTACATTTTACATTTTTATAAATTGCCGCTTTAAAACTAAAGCTAAAACCTCTCCACTTTTCATGTCCCGCAGGATATTACATTTGGCCCTAGGTTATATAGGACAATTGTATGGATCAACTTTTCCCACTGACACACACTAATCCCTCCCTATCAGTGTGGGGAATAAATGTGTTAGCTTCTCCTAATCCATTCCAGCCCAATGTTATTTTAGGGACATGTAATACAAACATTGAAACTAGTAATTTAAGCAACTTCTTCCGATTCTCAAGAATTTGGAGGTTGGTGAAGCAGTTACCAAGACCTTTGATTAATCCAAACTGGTAAAATAAAAACATAACAATTATTCAATTAATATTTTATTAAACTTTTGTACAAAATATAAATAACAAAAAAATGGACAATACCATAGCTAACTAAACCTACTTGTAAAAAGCTGTCCCTCCTTAAATTTTTATTTAAACATTAAAATAAGTTACAGTCCATAGGCAAACGCAGGGTGGGAGTTTATGGTTGCCCGGAAGCCCCTCTCCTCTTGGCAAGTGGCTCAAACTATGACAACACTAAGAGCGGCTGCCTCATCATGAAGTTTATGGGACAGAGCAGAGCTGCTGCACTTGCACAGTGGTAACAGTTTCATCTATTAAATTTGCTGTGTGTGTGGATCTAAGTTTTCAATCAGTACACTGGACAAGAGAGGAGCTACAATGAAGAAGAGATAGGAGCCTTACCTTTATGTGGGAGAATATGAGTTTAGAAAGTGCACTACTGGTTCTATTATGTTGTGTCATTTATTTATTATGGTATGTGTAACCTTTTCCTGACCACTTAATTATATTATTTACATGTTTGATACAGACTATACTGAAGACCATCTTAAGTATTAAATATTAACACTGTATTCCATACAGCATACACTGTCTAAAAAGACTATTTTCCAGGGTCATAACTTCTACCGTTACCCCGGACTCCAGACGGGATGCTCTAAGAAATGCCGCCCCCCTCTGCCGGGATTCGCATTGCTAATGATCGCATATGCTCTAACACAGTGGTCTCCAACCTTTTTTGGGGTGTGAACTACTCAAGACAAAATACACCGCCTGAAGAGCTTCTATAATAAAAAAAATGCCCTTTACACTTTATGACACACACTGTAATGCCCCTGACACATTATGCCACATAACACAATGCCCCAGACACAATATGCCACACACTGCAATTTCCAATATGCCGCATACGGTACATACCTCCCAACACTGGAGGCAGAGAAGAAGGGACATCTGCGTGTGACTTCGGCACATGCCCGAAAACAGGGGACATGACCTACTATCATGGCACTCCTGCGAGGTCAAATTTTTTCCACTATTGGGGCATGGCCAGCGCTGTGAGAGCTGCTGGCTATGTCCCCAGCCTCTCTGAATAGACACTGTGCCATATACACTATGCCACCAGCAGTGCCAGTTACACAATGCCGCCAATACCTGCAGTTATCCCATAAACACAATGCCCCAGCAGTGGCAGTTAAAAAATGACTGCCCGATTTTGGTACTGTGTGCGTGTGCAATAGGCATGTGCCAAAAAAATAGGTGTACACTGTACACATGGAATGCGGCCAATGAAAATGGGGGTATGTTACACATGCCCCCAATAGTGCAGTGCCAGATACACATATGCCCCCAATAGTGCCAGATACACATATGTCCCCAATAGTGCCAAATACACATATGCTCTCACAGTGCCAGTTATGCCACCACACTGCCAGGTATGCCCCCAATGTGCAAAGTATGCCCCCACTGTGCCAGGTATACCCCCACTGCTCCAGATATGCCCCCACCTTTGTTGTTATTCCTGCGGAGGGAGGAAAGTCTGGTGTCCCCCTGCTGGCTGGCTAGTGTTCCCCTGCTGGCTAGTGTCCCCCTGCTGGCTGCCCCCCCCCCACACACACACACACACACACCCCAGCTGATCTCTTCCCCCATCATCCCATCTCCAGTATTCACCTCCCGTTCAGTCGCCATTCCTGTAGCTGGAGGTCCATGGGGAAAGTATGTGCACAGTAGTCCCTTTGCCGCAAGCACGGACACACACACATTTCCCACACCGCAGAGCCTGAGCACATCATTGCTGGGGTTGCTGGCTACATACGCTGCCTGCTACATACACTGCCTGCTACACTAAGAAAAACTAGTACAAGTACTCACACGGCACAGCTACCCTCTTGTGATAAGAGCTGTCCCTTGCGATCCGGCGCTGGACTTCTGGGTCTGAGACCCGGGAGTCCGTCTGCCACGGGGCATGCTGGGAGGGATCCGTGATGGATCCCTCACACAGCACTGTGGTAAGAAGCCAATAGGCTTCTGCAGAGAATCGCCAGCTTTTGCTGGCGATTCCCTCCGCAGCGCTGACACTGCGAAGGGGGGGGGGGGGGTTAAAACCCTGATAACGGGTTTTTACCGCATTTCTGCTTTCGAGAATTCCGCCCTCCAGCACTTGCTCCAAATATTATGCAGAGTGGGATATTGAGGACTGTATTTGGAAACCCTCCTCTAGAGGGTATATTTAGTAAACTGTATTTTTTTAAATGTGCGTCAATTTTACTTGAATGATTTAAGAATGACATAATATAGAATATAATTAAGATATGGCATATGATAACTGAATTATTTGTGATTTGGAGAATCCACTATTTGATAATTCAGCCATAATTGTTTGTACACTGGGTTACATACACAAAAATAATATAGCTGAGAGGTAATATGGGTAATCCATGCAAAACTGGTCATTATTCATCAAGTGACACTTTAAACTCTTGTTTAATAATAGGCTGATGAAAGCACTGAAAGGTGAGTCATTATCCCAGCACATATGGACAGGTTTGGGCATGAATAAATAAGTTAGAGATGTTTATTACACAACTACTGTATACAAAGGGAGCTCGTGGTAATTGGTGTTAAGTGGTTCTGATGACATGCAAATTGCAGATCTGCCTTTTAATTGTATGTGTGGAAAACTGCATTGAAATTAATACATTATAATATGTCAGAAATCTTTAAGAAAATCATGTGCTTTTTTATACTATTGGAGTAAACCAAAAGGAAATATACAATTATATTTGTGCCATAACACAAGAAACTGGACACATATTAATGGCATGGCATTAATTATGTTTAATAGGAATAAAAACTATCTCTTACAATTACTACATTAACGGAATCTGTGTTGCACTCTTCTATCATGTTAATAGCCTGTGAAATTTACTGTGATGGGAGTTGTATTTCACATGGGATGTTGCTATGGGCAACCAATCTGATACTATATGTTATCTTTTAGAAGAAGTAGATTCAGATTAGTTGCCCATAGCAAAATCCCATGTGAATTAGAACTCCCATCTTAGTAAATTGTCCCCTTTGTGTATTCAGAAGTTATCAGAATATACTCAATTGAAATTCAACATAAATGAGCCATAATTCTGTGTTATATTTATGTATTTTTCGGCATTAGTTTAAAAAAATGCTAGAATTTCTGACGAACTTTATTTTAATTAAATAATATATTATAATACATTCTAAAATTACCTTTGTAAATATTATAATAATTGTTAGAAACACAACTGTTTCTATAATTCCTGAAACTGCTAATGATGACAATACCACATTTGCATAGGGGGGGTAGGAGTGAATTGCGCTGCTGTGTATAAATGATTATACACTAGGTGACCGTATAAAGATGAATGCAGGACACACTGTAGCCTTTTTGTATATAAATTTTATATCTAGAAAAAACACATAAACTTACAACAAACAGATACAGTAATAAAATATAGCATATAAATGTAATAAAAGTTGGGATCCCAAAACAGCTATATTAGTATGGATAACTTCACAGCAGAATATAATTATGAGCTCAATGAATGAAAAATAACTTGAAGCTGGCGGTATTCTGCAGGTATTTGTTGCAGCAACAGAATATATATATAAGAGAATTCTTATATGTAAGTCCGGTTTTATTCAGGACTGGCCAGTCAGGTGTATATAAGATTTTTATACAGTTGTTAGGCAGTCACATATATTTTATGCTCACCAGATTAGTAGTAGATAGGTGCTTAATGCTGGCGGTCCCGTTTGTTAGGGATGGAAAGGATTGCTCTCCTCGGCAGCACGCCGGTAAGGTGACCCCGCAGTGTGGAGTACAGACACCGTTCAAATCTGAGGTGGCACGGAATAGTATGGAGGGTGATGCGCCGTCCTGCCGTCAACCCTGGTAGCTTCTGTGCAGTGTAGTTGGATTGTACACGGCTGATGGCCGGCGGCTCAGGGTAGAGGTGAGCCGCACTTCAGCTGGAAAGGCACAGTCGGCGGTAAGCCCAGGGGAGGAGGGTGGCGGGATGCACGCTCTCAGTGAAGCCGGAGATACGGAGCTTGAATCAACTTGAGGCGGCTAAGTGCCGTTGATGTATGCACAGGATTTGTGCTGCTGGCTGGGGAGCACACGAGGCGGCTAATCTGCCGGTGATGTTGTGCGGCTAGCGCTGCCTTCGTGGAGTTCTGCTGTGATTTGGCTGTTTTGGATCACCTTCACAGGTACAGGATAATAGCTTGTCAACGCGTTTCGTCCCCTGTTGTATGCTGGGAACTTTTTCAAGACAGATCATTGCAACAAAAAAGTGTCATTAGGAGTAAGTTACATGTATTTTTCTAAATAAATTGTATAATTCTACATGTAAACTTACTCCAGTGGTTCCCAACCAGTGTTCCTAGGCACCCTAGGTACCAACAGCGATGGACTGGTGCTCCAAACTGGACCTAGCATATGTTCACGCACATGAGTTACAGAATTGCCATTGCTGCTGATTGGGCTGTGCCACTAGTGGGGCCTGGCGCCATGCCTCCTTCTCTCCTTGACACACAAGTCCAGTGGCTGGGGAGGGTATACCCAAATAGAAATCCCATAAGTTGCGCTGCACGTGGCTGTCCAGGTTCCCTTCTTGACCAGACAAGCTCACTGGGCCATAAGCCCCTCTGGCATTTGTCAGAGGTACCAGATGGCCAGTCCAGCCCTGGGTACCACATGGCTATTGTAGGAGTGCCCTGGGTTGATGGTCCAGGACCAAATCAAATTATTTATGGTCAAAGTGATAGGCAAAACCAATGCTAGTGGCTACCAGTCATGAAACATGTGGACAATCAGAAACACTACTGTACACCACCACATAACTCACCATAAGGATGAAAGTATGTACAATATACTGTACTTAAGAATTTTTTTTTTTTCAAAATGTATTCATAAAAAGCTAGAGATGTGCAGGTTCGGATTCACTCAGATTTACCCGGAAGTCAAAATGGGATCTTATTGGCTATCGGCTGTCACATGATTTGGAGTCAAAACATGTGACAGCTGATAGCCAATAAGAAAATCTGGGTAAATCCGAGTAAATCTGAACCTGCACATCTCTATAAAAAACCCTTCATCCTGGGGATGATGTGAAAAAAGTGCTGATACTCTAGGGCACGTGCTTCAAAAAAGTTTTGGAACCACTGCCATACTCATATTAAAATACTTCAATTATCTGTTATTTGCACACAACTACTAGATTCCCTATACTTCTTGTAGGAAGCTAAGCATCTGCATACCAGGGAATTGACACTTTAACAATAGGTCACAGAGCTGCATCACCTTTGCTCAGTGCCATCACCGCCTTAAGTCCTAAAGCAAAGGAAAAACATTTGCAAGTAGTCACCTGCAGCTGTTGAAATAAGATGTTTAGCTGCCATTCTTGTGGATGATGGGTCAAATGTAGTAATAAACCCTGCATGCAGGACTGTGTAAAAGGGATTAAGCTTGCGATGACGTAAAATGGCAGCTGGCTAACATTTTGTCTCTGATGTTATTTCATGGCTTGTAAAATCTACTTCTTTATAAACCCAATGGCAAACTTTGTAGTGCAAACATTTACTACACAACGTGTAACGTAGTTCTAAAGCCAATGCTGAACTTTGTAGCTGTACTGAATCTGTGCAGTTGTTATAGAGATAAAGTAACAAACTTCCTAGCAAGTGCAAGAGGATTAACATACAGGCCACATGGATCATATATACTGGCAGCTAACCATCTGTATTTGAAGTTACTAAAGTACAATGATGTATTTGACTATTTTCATCCATTGAAAGCTGTTTTATCTGATAGACTCAAGAATACTAACATAGAATATATATTTTAGTATGTCATTATTAAATGTTATATACAATATGGATTTAAAAAAATGCTGTTTGCTATTAGTTGGAAAAAAAATAGAATTTCCAGATTAATTATTTCTATAACAGCATTGATTTCAGATTCATTGGGACTTATTCCATTAATCTGAAGGTTCTGTACAAGCCTTCTAAGGTATTTTATAGTCATTTCCTTTGTTTTCTTAAACAAATTACTTTTGTTCCATAACAACATTCTACTATGGGACCGCTTCATTAATTGAAGTGGTCCCATCTTGAAAACAGGTACAAAGTGTTTCTACAATAACAGCTACTCCTCAAATTATACCGTAGCTCTTGTGAGGTACTGTAATATTTTCTAGTTCATTAATGTAGCAAAAATCTCATATCTAACAGTAACTATGTAATAGCAATTTTCCCAGAGTTCATCTCTTTGAATTATTCATTCATCTTAACAAAGTACTGTATTATGCAAAGACTGCAACAAACGAAAATATAGCATGTGTTTCCCTGCTATGTCCCTATAGATTGTAAGCTTGCAGCAGGGCCCTCTTACCTCCAAGTCTGTCTGTTGTTACTCATTTTGTTCTATCACTGTCTACAATTGTAATACGCAACGGAATCTACTGCCCTATATAAGAAAATAAATAAATAAGTTCCAAAGTTTTTTGTTGAAATTGGAATCCCTACATGACATTGTGAATGAGGCTGTTCTTCTCCTGCTGCTTTTTTTGGCCCATATTTGGGAGAGATACTTGTTAATTACAGTACTGTATCTGAAGTCAAATAATGACCAACACGCTAATCAGAAGTCCCAAGGCTCCCAAGTCATCTATAGCTATCACCATTTTCATAAGCCTCAAAGGTCATCATACTGTATGTAAGAAAAGAAGTTGGAGTTGTGCTTGAAAAGCCATGTCATTTGTATAAATATGGGTTTGGCATATTTATTATTGAATTTCCAATGGAAAGGTGTAGCAGGTGTGTTTGCAAGGTTAGCTAACATTAGTATAAAACAAGAAAGCCACCTCTTGCTGACTGGACTCCAAGGAGCTACCACATACACATAGTGGTGGAATTTTATCCTGACTGTGTACGGGTACAAATTGGATTATTTGACGTGAAAGTCTTAACCCATGCCCGATTTATAGAGGACCTATTCAAGACCACTCGTGCGGCAAAAACCCTATTATAGACAAAAATTCTGTCTCTTTAAAGGAGTCTCTCCTTTTACTATTGAACAACAACATCAATATATCTCTTGTGATAGGAGACACTAATATCCTCAAGATCAAAAAACCCCTGATGAAGTTCCTAACCGGAACGAAATGCGTTGGGTATTGATCAAAATAAAAGGAGAATCATTACAGAAAATCAGGAGCTTCAGTACAAGCGTTTTCTTTCTTTATTCATTATAAATTATATTTTTAAGAATAGACATTACATATTATATTTAGGACGCTGAGGACACTACTGTTGGTTGTAAAAATTTGTTGGTTCCTGCTGGCAGATGGAGATATTGTAATATATATATATATATATATATATATATATATATATATATATATATATATATATATATATATATATACAGTCCCAATTAGTCCGGCACTCAACCTCTTAAATGTCCAACGACCTGGGTGCCCTCCGGGAGGTGAGTATAGATGACGATAGCTAGCAAGCAGCGGCACTCAGCAGGATTTGTAATCGTGTCAAAAAGGGTTTTATTCCAACGTTTCGAGGCTCCAAAACAGCCCCTTTGTCAAGGTGTACAAACAATATGTGACCATGAAGTCCTACCTTAAATACCAGTAGGATGCCGTGCAGAAAGGTTCCCCCTCCGTGGAGCGCGCTCCAGCGTCTGTTGTCATTTCCGGGTTTGCTAAGCAGGAAGTTCCTGTAGTCATGGCAACGTGGACGCTATGTACGCTGCAGACGCAGGCTGGAATACGCTGTCCGCGTCTATGGTTGCCATGGCTCCCGGGAGTGTTGTCATCACCGTGGCGCTCCCCGGCTGGGGAAGGAAAACAAACAAAATACAATATTAGGATAAAGTGCAAGTGCCTGAATATCGATACATGAATAAAGTGCATGAACACAATACATGAAATACAATATAAAATGAACCACTGCGGGAATGCTGACACGGAGATCCGTGTGGCATTAGAACTGTCAGGATACTCTCATACGTAATCACCGTCATGTTTCTAGATGTCCAACAGTTTTACTGGTTATTATTTATTAAGTACTCCTGGGTACTGGGTAAACTGTACCCCTATGCGAAGGCCATCCTCATACCCTTCTAAGCGGACTAGGAGAGATAATGAAAAGAGATTAGAGAAAACAGAACAGAAAAAGGGGGGGGAGGGGGGGGGGGGAACCGGGGAAAAAACAGGGGGAAGGGGGGGAGGGTGAAGAATGGGGGGCGGGGAGAAATGAAGGGGGAAGGAAAGAAGACAAAGATATGAAATAAAGAGAAGAAAAGCAAAATGCAGAGATGGGTCATCCTATTTCAGGAATTATCAATGCACTCTAGGGTATTCTGAAGGGTGCATTATATTAAACCTAACAGGGGCCGGCTAGCTGGATCAGAGGAACGCATTATAGTTTAAACGTTCGTTCAGTCCAAATCCAGCAAGCCACTGGGACTGAACGAACGTTTAAACTATAATGCGTTCCTCTGATCCAGCTAGCCAGCCCCTGTTAGGTTTAATATAATGCACCCTACAGAATACCCTAGAGTGCATTGATAATTCCTGAAATAGGATGACCCATCTCTGCATTTTGCTTTTCTTCTCTTTATTTCATATCTTTGTCTTCTTTCCTTCCCCCTTCATTTCTCCCCCCCCCCCCCCATTCTTCACCCTACCCCCTTCCCCCTGTTTTTTCCCCGGTTTCCCCACCCCTTCCCCCCCTTCTTTTTCTGTTCTGTTTTCTCTAATCTCTTTTCATTATCTCTCCTAGTCCGCTTAGAAGGGTATGAGGATGGCCTTGGCATAGGGGTACAGTTTACCCAGTACCCAGGAGTACTTAATAAATAATAACCAGTAAAACTGTTAGACATCTAGAAACATGACAGTGATTACGTATGAGAGTATCCTGACAGTTCTAATGCCACACGGATCTCCGTGTCAGCATTCCCGCAGTGGTTCATTTTATATTGTATTTCATGTATTGTATTCATGCACTTTATTCATGTATCGATATTCAGGCACTTGCACTTTATCCTTATATTGTATTTTGTTTGTTTTCCTTCCCCAGCCGGGGAGCGCCACGGTGATGACAACACTCCCGGGAGCCATGGCAACCGTAGACGCGGACAGCGTATTCCAGCCTTCGTCTGCAGCGTACATAGCGTCCACGTTGCCATGACTACAGGAACTTCCTGCTTAGCAAACCCGGAAATGACAACAGAAGCCGGAGCGCGCTCCACGGAGGGGGAACCTTTCTGCACGGCATCCTACTGGTATTTAAGGTAGGACTTCATGGTCACATATTGTTTGTACACCTTGACAAAGGGGCTGTTTTGGAGCCTCGAAACGTTGGAATAAAACCCTTTTTGACACGATTACAAATCCTGCTGAGTGCCGCTGCTTGCTAGCTATCGTCATCTATATATATATATATATATATATATATATATATATATATATAAAAACTGCAACAAGGTGGGACTACAGCACCAGACATACACATAAAAATAGGCCAAATTTCATAACAGTGCAAAGATTACAGCTGTCCAACTGTTCCCCATAAGCTATTAATCATAAATATAAAAAATGTATTTCTAATTTCCTGTTTAGAATGATATTGGGTATATAGAGCAGCGGTGGCCAACCCGCGGCTCGCGAGCCGCATGCGGCTCGCCACGCTGAAATTTGTGGCTTCCATCGGGGTTTTGAATTTGGCGCCAATTCGGCTGCCAATTCAAAACGCCGCATCGGCAGCCAATAGGAAACGGCCGCGGCGAGGCAATCAGCGCTCGCCGCGCCGTTTCCACCCCGCCCCCAGCGTCTGACATCAGACGCCAGCGGGAGGGCGAGATGTCTCCATGCCGGCAGAGCGCAGGAGCACTCCTGAAGAGGCGAGAAGCCGCCGGAGGACGGCGCAGAAGACGGCGGCGGGGAGAACAGTTCCGGCGCCGCTGAAGAGGCCAGAAGACGCCGGGATCAAGACAGAAGATCTCCGGCGCCTTCTGGAAGAACAAAGAAGATGGCTCCCGGAGAGGCCAGCGGGGGTGGGAAGCAAAAGAGCTAACGAAGCTCCCCCCAGCGGCCTCTCCCAACACCAGGTAGGGGCCTTTGGTCTCCTACCCCCCATCCACCCTAGACCACCGGGTGTCAGGCACTAGGCCCGTGGGCACATTCAGGCCCTTCTGGCCTGTGGGCGCATTAGTCGGGCCTTCTTGGCCCGTGGCTCATTTGTTTGTTGGGCCCTCCTGGCCCTCTAGGTGGGGCTTTTAGTTAGGAAGCTGGGCCCTCCAGCATAGGTGTTGCACTGTGGGCAACACCTGTGCTGGAGGGCCCAGCTTCCTAACTGTGGGGGCATATGATGTTTGGCACTGTGGGGGGCATATAATGTTTGGCACTGTGGGGGCATATAATGTTTGGCACTGTGGGGGCATATAATGTTTGGCACTGTGGGGGGGCATATAATGTTTGGCACTGTGGGGGCATATAATGTTTGGCACTGTGGGGGGCATATAATGTTTGGCACTGTGGGGGGCATATAATGTTTGGCACTGTGGGGGGCATATAATGTTTGGCACTGTGGGGGGCATATAATGTTTGGCACTGTGGGGGGCATATAATGTTTGGCACTGTGGGGGGCATATAATGTTTGGCACTGTGGGGGGCATATAATGTTTGGCACTGTGGGGGGCATATAATGTTTGGCACTGTGGGGGGCATATAATGTTTGGCATTGTGGGGGCATATGATGTTTGGCATTGTGGGGGGCATATGATGTTTGGCATTGTGGGGGGCATATGATGTTTGGCACTGTGGGGGGCATATGATGTTTGGCACTGTGGGGGGCATATGATGTTTGGCACTGTGGGGGGCATATCTGGCACTAGGGGCATAAAGTTTTGTCATGTGGCCACTCCCCTTGTGTCATATGACCACGTCCCTGGCCACTCCCCCGATCACACCCCTTTTTGGCGCGCGCGCCTTTGGCGCGCGCATGATGTTGGCTCTTTGGCTTGACCACCGATATTTTTCGGCTCTTTGCCTCTGACCGGTTGACCACCCCTGATATAGAGGGTATAGACCCAAATGGAACTGACCACACCCACACAGCACTTGCCACACCTCCTTTGCCTCTCATTAAAGGCCCCATTAAAGGCCCTTTATCATTTCCTGCTCAAGGTCCATGTAGGCCTTGTCCTTTTAACAAAACACAAATGCTAATTATTTAGGTCTCTCGCTCTAATTACTAAATTTCAACCCGATGACTTTGCAGTATCACAGAGCAAATTGTATTTTGTTAAAAAATATAAAATTATGCACATATTAGGGCGCAAATAAAAAAAATATATATATATGCAAAAAAAAATATTAAAAAGAGATGTATTATTAGTAGAGATGAGCGGGTCCGGATTCCCGAGATCCGACAGATCCGAATATCGGGGATCCGGGCCAGATCCGAGCCGGCTCGAGAGTTCCCGCCTGAATTCCGGACCAATAACGAGGCCGAACGTCATCATCGCGCTGTCGGATTCTCGCGGGAGCGTGATCTTATAAAAGACGCACGCGCGCCCCGCCATCTTCACTCCAATCTTGGAGAGGGAAGAGGGTGGTTGGGAAGCTCCGTGTGCTCCGTGCTGTGCTCTGTGCCATGTGCTCCGTGACCTGACCTGTGCCCTCACTGCCCTGTGCTGTGCTCCGTGCCATGTGCTCCGTGCTCTGCTGTGCTCCGTGACCTGCCCTCACTGCCCTGTGCTGTGCTCCGTGCCATGTGCTCCGTGCTGTGCTGTGCTCCGTGACCTGCCCTCACTGCCCTGTGTTGTAGACTTGTGGCATGAGCCCTGTAGTGTGATTTAACTAACTAGGTGCTGCAGTGCTCACACGCAGAGGCTGCAGTGTCCACTGTCCAGGGGCTGTCCTGTGGCCCGTGCCCTGTTGTGATTTATTTAGCCCTAAGCCCTGTGTTGTGATTAATTTTATTTAGCCCTGAACCCTGTGTTTTTTTGTGATTTAACTAACTAACTCAGTGCTGCAGTGCTCACACGCAGGGGCTGCAGTGCTGCTGAGTAGTGCACTGTGTACAGGGGCAGCATTAAGGGGCTGTGTCCAGTGTGACGGCCTATATCTTATCCATTGTCCAGTGTCACGAGTCACTCACGACATATATCCTGTGTCCTGTCCTGTGTGACGACTGACGACATATCCTGTGTCCAGTGTGACGACATATATCCTGTGTCCAGTGTGACGATATATATCCTGTGTCCAGTGTGACGACATATATCCTGTGTCCAGAGTGACGTATATCCATTGTCCAGTGTGATGACATATATCCTGTGTCCAGTGTGACGACATATATCCAGTGTGACGACATATATCCTATATCCAGTGTGACGACATATATCCTGTGTCCAGTGTGACGACATATATCCTGTGTCCAGTGTGACGACATATATCCTGTGTCCAGTGTGACGACATATATCCAGTGGCCAGTGTGACGACAATATATCCTGTGTCCAGTGTCACAAGTCACAACATATATCCTGTGTCCAGTGTGACATGTAATGTGTGCCGGCATATATCCTGTGTCCAGCGTGACATATATCCATTGTCCAGTGTGACGACATATATCCTGTGTCCACTGTGACGACATATATCCTGTGTCCAGTGTGACGACATATATCCTGTGTCCAGTGTGACGACATATATCCTGTGTCCAGTGTGACGACATATATCCTGTGTCCAGTGTGACGACATATATCCTGTGTCCAGTGTGACATGTAATGTGTGCCGGCATATATCCTGTGTCCAGCGTGACATATATCCATTGTCCAGTGTGATGATATATATCCAGTGTCCAGTGTGACGGCTGTGTCCAGTGTACAGGAGCTGTGTCCAGGGGCGGTGTCCAGAGGCTGTGTCCAGTGTGACGGCTGTGTCCAGTGTACAGGAGCTAAGTCCAGAGGCTGTGTCCATTGTTCAGGGGCTGTGTCCAGTGTGACGGCTGTGTCCAGTGTACAGGAGCTGTGTCCAGGGTGACGGGCTGTGTCAAGTGTCCAGGGGCAGTGTCGAGGGGCTGTGTCCAGGGGCAGTGTCCAGTGTCCAAGGGGCTGTGTCCAGTGTGACAGGCTGTGTCCAGTGTAAAGTAAGAAAAATAAATAAAAGTAATAAATAAAATAAAAACACATTTTTGGAGGATGATTGAGGAGGAAATAGTGGGAGATCAGCAACCTGATAGAAGTGCTGAAGCTGCTACCACCAGTCATGACAAGGCCGATACTTCTTTGTATTTTTTGCTCTTTGGAGCATTTCTCTTTTTTTGGGATAGTTTATTAAACTGCCACCCTGTCTGCCCCTGGAGTGGCGCTCTGCTTCCAAGATGTGCCAGGTTGGAATTGTAAGGTCCACATGTAAGTAATGCCCACTGCTGTCGCTTAGCTTAGTCATCCAGCTACCTCGGTATACACTTTTGGCCCAACTACAGTAAATTAAAACAATTTTGTGAGCTGTGAAGTGATCAAAATTTACTAGAAATGAGTGGAAACTAATGTTATTGAGGTCAATAATACTTTAGGGGCAAAAACATGCCCAAATTCTGTTATTTTAGCCATTTTTAGCATTTTTTCCATAAAAATCCAGATCCAAAACCAAAACCCACAAGGGTGGTTTTGCCAAAACCAATCCAGATACAAAACACGAAGGGAGATCCAGATCCAAAACCAAAACCAAAACCCGAAAAAGTGTCCACCGCACATCTCTAATTATTAGCAGTGGCGTAAGTTCGTCCCAGTTGCCCAGAGGCAAGATAAATGTTGTTGCCCCCCCCTAATACATACACATACACACCTCTGTCACTCAATAAAAACAGACACTTCTATACAGGGGTGGATTCAGAAAAAAACAGCAGGGGGGACCATGACAGGGGGAGGGGTTATTTGTGTGTGCTCCCAAAACAATGGGTGTGGCCTCACAACAATTTCTTGGCCTCTGAAGGCATGATGAGGAGAAGCAGTGGTGAAAAGTGAAAAGGTGATGGGGTGGAGAAGGAAGGGAGGCAGTGATGGAGTGTAGAGTGAGAGGTACAGTAAAATGGGAGAGTGAGAAGGAAAGAGGTGAGAAGGAAAGAGGGGAGAAAAGGTGAAAGGGAGTGTGAGAAGTGGGGGGGGGGCTGAGAGTGTGAGAGGGGGAGACTGTGTGAGAGATAGAGAGGGTTCTAGGTGGAGAGGGAGAGGGCTCAGCGTAGAAAGGGGGGTGAAAGAGGGAGGGTGAGAGGGGGTGAGTGTGAGAGAGGGTGAAGAGACAGAGTTGAGAGAAAGGGGGAGAGCGTGTGAGCGGGAAGCAAGAGAGAGGGGGTTAAAGAGAGAGGAGATGGGTGAGAGGGTGAAGAGGAGAGCATTTGAGAGAGAGGAGTGAGAGAGGGGGATGAGAGCGGAAGAGTGAGTGTGTGAGAGGGGAGAAGAAAGAGGGGTGAGAGAGGGATGAGAAAGATATTGATAGAAGTGAGAGGGGGGAGTGAAAATGTAGAGAAGAGAGATAGGAGTGAGAAGTGAGTGGGAGAGAAGGATGAGAGTAAGGGAGGGGGGAGTAAGTGTGAGAGAGGGGGAGAATAGAGGGGAGGTTAAGGGGAGAATGAGTGTGAGAAAGAGGGAGAAAAGAGAGGGGGTGGGAGTGAGTGTGAAAAAAGGGAGAAAGTTAGAGAGAGGGGGGGAGTGAGTGTGCGAAGGAGGGAGAGAAGAGAGAAAGCATTGGAAGAAGTGTGCAGGGAGCAGCATACAGATCAACATTACCTTCCCTGTGTCACTGGATCCACGTAAGAATGGGAGTGCTCATGGGGGGGGGGGGTGACCCAATGTCTCAGCTCCCAGTATGTGTCTTGTTCTCTCCAAGAGTGGTATACGGGTCGTCCGGCTTCTGTGTGAGGTGATATGCGGGTCGTCTGGCTTCTGTGATATGTGAGTCGGCTGTTTAATATGTAAAAAAAAAAAAATCACATAAACGACACGGGTTGTTCGTTCAGGTGCCTTGGTGGCCGTCCGAAATCTGCCACTTTCTCTGTCACTCAACACAAACACCCACCTGTTTCACTCAAACATGCACATGCGCAAACACCTAACACTTAACAGACACACACATCTCTGTCACTTAAAAACATCCACAAACCTGTTTCACTGAAAACACACATGCAGCACACCTCTTACATAACATACACTTCTGTCACTAACAAAAATACACACATTCACTTATAAACATCCATGCACACAGACTGCTTACTTATTAAAAACGCCTCATGGCACATCTCACATTATTTGCTTAAATGTACCCATTTATTTGGGCTGCAGATAATGAAAAAATAACCCATACTCACACATATACCTACATAAAGGGGGGTATTCTAATTTGTTCGCATCCACCATGCGTTCGCACAGGGAACCGTTGTTGTGCGTATGCGCTGGTACACGTGTATCTCTAACACTGTTAGCCAACCACAGGCACCCATAGGGTGGCTGCATATATTCGCACCCATGGGAATGCCCAGCATTTTATGGGTGTCCCCATGGTAATTGGCCCTTGACGTGGGTGCCAGGGGTGGACAGCTGACATCACCAGATATCAGCTGCCTGCCAAGTTCCTCTTGAGTGGGCACGCATATCTAAGTGTCCTGAGTGTCACTTTAGATACTGTATGCATGCACGTTCCACATCATTGGATGGTCGGCGACCATTGATTCATGTGGGTGTTTCCACGTAGCCTGGGAATGGATGTTTAGGTTAAATATCCATTTGCAGCCCATGAGAAGGGACGTGGCATGCAAGGGGCGGGTGATCGGACCGACATTTGGCGGTTGGCGTATCACACACCAATACACATGCATATATAGTCACCCATATATACACATACTGTCACACACTTATACATACCTACACTTATGCATACATATAGTCACACAAATACAAGGGTCAGGGACAAAATGCCTCTGACCTGAGAGCGCTTGGTATGTTATGCCTTCTTAAAGCAGCTGCTTGGATGGGGTGGGTCGGTCCCCAAAGAAACACAAAAATGAGATCAAAACTACAGAAAGCAGCGCTGGGAATTAATGATGGGTGAATCAATGCATTTAAAAAATACAAATTTAATAAAAAGTAAAAATCAAATAAAGAACATCATAATAAAATGACATGCATAAAACACTGGTATAAATATGAAAGATTAATCATCCGGATCTCACGTGGTTAAGATTGTCCACAGTCAGGGTTGTTGTGACCTGCAATGTCCACACACTCTTTAGTCCCAATTTGTAGAGGAAATCCCAGGGAAACACAGCAATTGAGGGTCTTGTAAATCGGCTGAGGGAGTGGCTGGTGTTGGAGCCTACCTTCTACCTCACCGTATTTTGTATCCACATTTAGAGATGCGTAGCTGAGAAGTTTCCAATAAAGTGGGGACCTTGTGGTCAGGTAAATGGGTAGAAGATTCTACAAAGAACACCCTGGATCCAGAAACTAGTTTATACCCAGCTTGAAAAAGAAGACATTATTCAAGTCTTCGAAACGCGTTGCTGATGACCACAAGCCACTGCACTTTCTAATCGAAGCACCTTGGCACCAGACACTTTACTGCAACTGCACTTTATTGGAGACGCACAAAGCACTTTATTTGGACTCTGGAGGCATTTGGACGTAAGCTCACTGCAGTGGTGCCACAGACTTGTTCCACCCTAAGTATAGCCCACCGCAGTGCATCTATATGGTGAGATACCCATTCATTGCCAGACTGTTTTATTACATCTGAGACCAGAGTGACTTCACATTTCCATAGGAGCATTGCATTAGTGTTGTATTTTTTCCTTTCCTTTTCCCCCCACAATTTTAATGCTTTAATGTGTACAATAAATACAATACAATACAATACAATACAATAAATCCTGTTGAAATATTGGATTTGTGTTTAGTAACATCTTTCAGGTGCAGTGTGCCATACTCCATATAACCTAGCTGTTCGGAATTCTATCTTTGGGAGGTGGTGTACCCCCACATTATATTGGAGTAGGCTGCACTAAAACCTGATCCATTGCGCTCTACCAACCACAACACTTTTTTTCTTTGAAAGATTGTGCAGGACAACCCGGGTGGCACAACCAATACTGGTTACATAACAAAAAAATTTAAACACTCAACACTGGCTCGTACTTTACCCACCCTCATAGTGGAAGGAAAATCCAAATTAGACATCGGTTACACTGTCCCTACGGCCTCTATTACGTGGTCCTTACCAAGCGAAGTTTCCGCGAAAGGATGGCCAACCATCGGACATCTATTAGGTCAGCATTACAAACGAAAACATCAGATAAACCTGTTGCCAAGCATTGCCTGTCCCAAGGTCATAGTGTTGCCAGTCTCAGATGTATGATGATCGACCATGTGCCTAAACCGACCAGGGGTGGTAATCGCTATTCCATGCTCAAGAAGAAGGAGTCCAAATGGATCCACGATCTGGACACATTGTGTCGTCCCCCCCCCCCCGTGGACTCAACGAACATAACCCACTGTCAATATTTCTGCGATAGATCTTGCCCACTACCTTCTCCCGTTTTTTTTCAGTAATTTTTAAGAATTTTTCCATTGTTTCCTTTTGGATTTTTTTGTGTTTTGAGGCTGTATTGGGTGTCTTCAGGTGGTTCTGTTTATTTCGTTTTTTTAGTATGTATATATAATTTGATATGACATTGTTGATTGTAGATGACAAGTGATCCAGGTGATCAGTACACCTGTTGTTGTCTGCTTGTATATATTTGAATACAGCACGGGCTCCTAGCCTATTACCATATTACAATCCACTATTGATAAAACTATAAAATTATATATAAAATTTTCAAATTCTGAAAATTGCATAAAAATTAAAATAATCTTTATAAAACTATAAAAAACATTTGGACAGATAAGATCCCTATGATCTGTCTGATTAAGGGATATATAAGACGATCTAATAATCAGGTAATTTACCAACCTTTGTCCTTTATATTTTGTTCAATTTTCATTATGTAGAAGTGATTGTATATAGGATTGTTTATTGTGATTATTATTATTATTATTATTATTATTATTTATTTTTGTTATGTAACCAGTATTGGTGGTGCCACCCGGGTTGGCTTATGCCCAATGTCCTGCACAATCTCTCTGGCCACTATATAAGCCACAGTGCAATACTGTTTACGCGCTGACCGATTGCAATGTTAATATGTTACACAATAATAGTCTGGCTATACGCTGTTGATGGAAACCTATGATTGCTGTGACACACACCAATATCTCCCCCTCAGTGATCTGATGCTTATTAGCATGTCAGTGTACACTATTCCATCTGGTGACACTGACGATCCGGGCGGGGTTTGGTCACTATGACTACGCGCGAGCCGGAGTACTCACTTCTGGGTAATGGAACGCAAAACGTCATTTCCGCCGACACCTGTTGGTACGCACCACGGTCTGGCGGCGCGAAGGAGAGTTTTGCTCTCATTGAGTTGTTTCATCCTACTTAATAGCGCCGTGTGGGTGCTAGTTAGCTATATCGCCAGGACCTCAATATAGATTATGGCTTATATATTGTAATTATTGTTTGGCATACTTTTGAGCTGTGGGACCAATGGACAGCCAGTGATGTCGTCACTTCCTGTCCAGGGGTATATATGCTGACGGGGTATATATGCTGACCCGGTGAGGCAGTGTAGATGTATACTCTCTGTATGGTGGATGCCAGGTTGCTCGTCTGCTAACTGCTGTTTGTAATGATGTACCTCATCCTGAAGATGGTCTATCTTAGACCGAAACATAGCGTCACGTCGATACGTCTTGTTGTCAGATGCAAATAAATAACTTTTGATATTTTACAAAATTGGTGAGTGCCCTTTTAATCTCCTCTATACCTTGATGTTTGTTCATCAGTAGGAGCACCCCCACAATTATGAGTTTGGAATGCGGAATACTTGGAGAAATACTGTACATACTGTACATAATAGTTACACACACACACTGAGATAAATACATACTGTATATAATAGTTACACACACACTGAGATAAATACATACTGTATATAATAGTTAAGCACACACACTGTCACACTCACCATGCTGCTGCTGCTGAAGGGCCTGGCTGGCAATGATGACTGTGTGTACAGTCTCTAGTCCAGTGCCATGTAGCCACGTCCCCTTTTCAGAGTGCTCCTCCAGAGCTACTAGCTCCCTCTTATCTGGCTGGCTGCAAGGTACAAGTGCTGCACTAACTGCGTGCACTGCATTGCAGAAACTAAAAGTAAACTTAAGCTCCCAGCAGCCCTGAGCTTCATGCAGCAAGGTCTGCTAGGAGCTGTAGTTTATTTTCATTTTGTTGAATGCGGTGCACCATGCTCCTCTCTCTGTGCCCCCCCTAGTGGCTAACGCCCGGCGGCCAATGTCTCCATTGGCATACTTTTGAGCTGTGGGACCAATGGAAAGCCAGTGATGTCGTCACTTCCTGTCTCCATTGCCTCCGGAAGTTACACCACTGATTATTAGTAAGATGTATGCGCAACCATTTCATAAAATAGTACTACCCAAAATACAGTACATACAGTATAGTGCTTAGCTAAAATTCAATAAATATTGTGATCCATACCATAACATTTATTAAGAGAGAATTATTTGTTTTCCTTAAATATGATTTTCAACAGTTGTTTAAGAGGAAATTTAGATATGGGGGTATGAAAAATCTTTGACTGGTTCAATAACATGAGTCTAACACAGACCCACAAGAAACCTTTTGAGATGGAGAAGTCTATATCACTAATGACCATTTCCCACTAAAAACCTAGATCTGGTTTGGTAATTGAATACAGGTTTAAATCCATGTCTCAGGGGACTGTAACCCTGTTTATCATCGGTTGGACCTAGGTTAGTGGCAGGTTTGCCAACACTTGCATCTCAACCCAGGCCATCTCTTTACACTGCAGCATTGCCAGGGTCCTTCCCAGGTCTGACCCTGATAACTACCTGGGTTGGACTCTTGTGCCACTGAACCTGTTTCCACTGAGCCACCAATTGGGTAGATCTGGCAATAGTTAGAGTTATTGCAGCAGTGAAAATGTGGAATTACACAGTTGGCATGTAAGCGGCTGTGGATAATAGGGCAACTTGTTGTAGATAGATCAGGGATTCCAGAGAGCACAGGAGAAGAGGAGAGAGGGAAGAAGGGAGAAATGTGTTAGTTGGCTGGGTTGCTGGTGTGAATTTGCGGGTTGTCTCTGGGAGGGAGTAGAGGACAGAGGGAAAGGATGGGTATGGGAAGAGATTGAGGAGATGTACTGTAGTAGCTAATGACAAAAGTAGATAGTACAAAGTGGGGAGATAGAAGGAAAGAGCGTGGGTTAAGTGTAGTAGTTGGTTGTAGTGATAGGCAAAGCAAGACACTGAAGTGTGACTGCAGAGTGACTGTCAAGGAGTTAGGATGCAAAGCCAGCCCATAACCAGAGCCCAGAGGAGAGAGTCAGGACACAGAGCACTGCGTTTGAGAGAGGCTGTTGCACATGAGTATCATGTCTTAACAAATCAACCTTTTATGATTTGATTTATTCGAACACCTACACAATTTGAGTCAATGGGTGACATTTAATAGGATGCGATTGTTGAATTTTTGCGATTTGTAGGCAACAAAATGGCGTTATCGCACTTTTTGCAGACATCGCGTACTTAATAGGGTGCGCTAAGTCCCGTAATGCGCGTATTTTGTGCGATAACTTGCACTTTCTCACTTGCCGGTTTCAATTCTCATTTTTATCGCATCCAGATGTTTTCCCATAGAAAAGTATACAAATGTCTTATTTAATGCAATGCGCAAACTGAATTCGCATTTCAAAAGTGTCTAAAAATCGCCACTGGTGCAGACCAGGTCCTGATGGGCAAATTGACCCAAAAGCAACTTTGGCCAAGTGCAGAAATGGTTAATTTTCACGCAGGTGTCCTCATTTTTAATCATAAACTCCCCTACATATACCCCAACATCATTAAGGACACCTGTGAGGGTTTGAGAGATGGAGATTGTGCAGAGTGGTGTTGAGCTGGCTGTGATTTTGATAATTTGGAGGAGCTGTGCAGGAGGAAGGAGGAAGCTGCGCGCTAGATCCAGGTACCCCGACTACTGCGTGCTTCACGTATGTATCGTGCTAGGCTGTACCTGGACTCCCTCTCTGATCAACAGGTTGAGGGGATGTTTCGGCTTAACCGCAATAACCTTTTGAACTTATATGAGCAGGTGAGAGATGATTTGGACCCTTATGGGGCTGCCAACTATGCAGTGTCTGGGCTGCAGAAATTAAAGTGTGCCCTCTACTTCTTGACCACAGGCACCACTCAGTCTATGGCCTCGTCATCATGGGGGGTCTCACAAGCCATTTTCTCTAAACATTTCACTCAAGTGTTACTTGTTTTGAAGAAGTTGTGGCGCACATATATCAGATTCCCATGTTGTGAGTCCGAGTGGCAGGACCTTAAGGTGGCTTTCTATCGGCTCTCAGCATTCCCAAATGTGCTGGGAGCCATAGATTGCACCCACATTGGGCTTCAGGCACCACACATGAGGGGACACATCTACGTCAAAAGGCGTGGGCGTCACTCTCTGAACATGCAGGTGGTATGTGATGCCAACCTAAAAATACTCAGTGTGGTTGCAGGCTTCCAAGGGAACTGCCATGATGCCTATATTCTGCATCACTCAGCCATCTGGGACCGATTCCAGGACCACCAAATGCCGGAGGGCTGGCTACTTGGTAAGTTCATTTTAATATATAGAAATGTTTGCCCACTATGTTTATTGCTACTATGTGTTCATTTACATACTAAACAATTATTACACTCCTGTGTAGTGTGCCAATAGTGTGTATGCTATACCCACAAATGTATCTATCCCTCAATTCCTTTTAAAGCTGATGTCAGTATGGCTAAAATATGGCTCTGCTTGTTTGTAAAACCACTAATTAGCAACAGTAAGTGTACCCTGGCACTTTAGTGTGTAGTCTCTTCTGATATGTGCAATATATAGGTGTAATCAGTTCCTTTCCTTTACCAGAGTTCTTTGAATATTGGTGTTGTCCCCCTTGCTCATATAAAACCAATGCACATATGTTACCATATGCTGTACTGACCTCATCTTTTCTTTAAAGGTGACTCAGGATATGGGTGTATTCCGTGGCTCATGACACCTCTGCGTTCCCCGGAAGGCCCTGCACAGCACCGTTATAACGATGCACACGTTGCCATGTTGTGGAATGCACCTTCGGGGTGCTGAAAAGTAATTTTAGGTGTTTGGACAGGTCATCAGGTATACTGCTTTACCACCCAGCAAAAGTAGTGATGATTGTTCAGGCTTGCTGCATGTTACACAACATTGCCCTTTCCCAACCACGTTATGTGGAGGATGGCAAAGCAGCAGTCATGCAGGAAGCTGAAACTACCCACCCTAAGGTAGTTAGGGGTATGCGGAGGGGGGATCTGATGCGTAGGGAGATCATAAGGTGCTATTTCTCAGGTAATTGCATTTATAAACTAAACGACCAGGTACCTTTGGTGTAAGTATGTATGCATACTATAAACCATTTGCCATACATTATCACCAATATTTAGGGGAGTAGTCAGAGGCCAATGGCAGAAGCTGCATCACCTGAGGTATCCCTTGGTGATTATATGCTAGTAAGTACATTTTTACAATGCTGTATGGGAATTTTTCAAAATATCTAAAACACCAAAATAGTTCAACACCCTCACTGCACAGCACCATAGTGGATGAGAGCATTTTAATTTAATTATCCAAATCATTAGTTTTTAAATAACCACAGAGACATATCTTTTTAGGTGCAATTACTGGCCCATACATTTTTCCCCCAAAAAATCTGCTTGACAAAACTGTAGCATAACAGAAAAACACATGTGGTACTTGTACTATAATTTTTTGTCAACCTATTTACGAGCACATCCCCCATTTGCCCCTGACCCAAGGCCACCCCTGGTTCCTGTATGTAATGAGTGTGCTACCCCATGGTGGCGATGGTGTGTGGGGTGCTTGGGTGGGTGTGTTTTGCTGGTGTGTCACCACAGTTGACGGCCTTGGAGTGATAGTTGTCTCAGTGTTTTCTTCCTCAGATTTAAAGCCTTCCACAGGGTGAAGAAGTTTTTATTTATCTTCTTCCATCGTTTCAGCTGATTCCATTGGTTGCACCAGTAGTTGTGATGATCCTGTGTAAAAAAAGAAATGGGTAAGTATTCCACCATAATTGTGCAGTATGTGTCCTATTGCTTTTAAGGTGTCTTGTGGGTTATGCCAACAATGGGTACTGTTCAGTAACACATGTACCCCTGTAAAAAATGTAATGCTACGATTTATAATTTGTCTGATGGGTGCTTCACATTACATTATTATCCGTTGGTACGTAGTGGGTCTAAATCACTCCATGCCATGGCCAGCATATCTGGCAGCACTTTAATGTGCTATTTAGTTTGCCATTACCCAATATGACATTGGTGCAATGAGCATGTATTAATATTTAAACATGCTGTATTAAGGTCTTTAAACAATGTTGTTAACATTCAACCTATATTTGGTTTACTGTAGGATGCAGGAGTAGATTGTAGTGTAGCCTATTGTGCATGGTACATGGGTGTGTGTACTGTATGTGTCATGGTTTTGCATTCCTTTTGCTTACCTGCAGCCTCTGAATCCGGACATACGCGTAGTCCTGAGTGCGCGAGCACTTCGGATTGATCATCTGCAAACAAAATGGTGGACAGCCGTTACAAATATTGCATGGACAGCATTTCTTACCAGCATGCATCATAGGAAAAAAACATTTTGTATCCCAATTGCACACTGAGTGAAAAATAACTACATAATAATCAGATAATACAGAGATCTTGGTTGGGACGCGGAATACATTTTAAGTAATCTGCTGCGCTCGCCACGCTTCGGGCTCGGTGGCTCGCTGCGCTCGCCACGCTATATAAAATCAACTCTATGCCCACTTGGATAGTGGGGAAATGAACAGGACCCTTTTAACTTGAATCCTATGGAAAATCGCATCGATCGCATCGCATTGGTCACAAAATCGCGTCGCATCGCATCTGATTGTATGCCTTAAGTTAAGACATACAATCAAATAATCGGGTGTCCAGATATTACACAAGTACCGATAATACAGATACATAATACAGATAATAAAGCATGCATCATAACATGTTTTTTTGTGTTTTTACCCCTGGGCCACACATGGGTCATGGTGACCAAATATTTGTGGCCAATATCTTGTTGTTTTTTAAAATAATTAAACCATTAAAAACAATTATATTTGTACAAAAGTACCTGTAATAATGCTGTATGGAGGCATTTAAAGTATTACAACATTACAAGTATGTTTGGGGTTTGAGCAATTTAAACCTGTAACATAATTTGTTAGGCATTTGACCAATACCAGCAGGTGTGGAACTACATGACCCACCATCACCAACAATTGCAAACTATGACCATGACATTTACATAAGTTACCCTTTCTGGGATTTGTAGTTACATAGCAGCACTATTGTTATACAAACATTACATTAGAGCATTACAGTTATAAAACATTGCAATGGATGATGTACATGAAAAGGTGTGAACACTTACCAGCTTGGGGTGGCGTTAGTGGCCTACCCATGTCCGCCACATGGAGCCCAGGAAGGACCTCTGGTGTGACAACTTGTTTTAGATCATTCTCATAGGAGGTATATGTCACGGGCTAGGTGGTGCCTTCTCCAGTTTTTTTTTTTGGTGGCCATCTTGGCTTTGAGTTTAATGTAATTAAAAACACATCTTGACATTTGTAACGCTTCTTCTACGGGTGCTAACAGCATTGACTGTGCCAGTGATAGATTCCCACATGGCCCTCTTCCACTGCACAGTGGTCCTGTTGTGATGCTTCCCCAGCAGCCTGTCAAATACAGGGACTATGGCACGGAAAAGGGCCACATTTTCCTCATTGGTAAATCGCACCTTACAGCCACTTTGGGTGCTGCCACTTTCTGCCTCCTCCACCTCCTCTGCGGCCATGCCCCCCTCCTCCTTCCGGGCAGGCTCACCCTCCTCCTCCTCACCTCCTCCTGCTGTGCCTGCTCCTCTGGGGTCCGGCCTGGCCCAGGCCTTGATGTGGCCATGCTGCCTGGCACACTGCGAAGGAGGGGCAGTTTATGGGAATATACAGTGAAAGGGGCAGAGTGGTGGACATATAGTGAATGGGGGCAGGCTGGGGGACATACAGTGAATGGGGGCAGGCTGAGGGATATACAGTGAATGGGGGCAGGCTGGGGGACATACAGAGAATGGGGGCATGCTGGGAGACATACAGTGAATGGGGCACACTGGGGGACATACAGTGAATGGGGGCACACTGGGGGACATACAGTGAATGAGGGCAGGCTGGGGGAAATACAGAGAAACGAGGTCAGTCAGGGAAATATACAGTGAAGGAGGGGCATGCTGAGGAACATACAGTGAATGGGGGCATAGTGGGGGGCATACAGTGAATGGGGCAGAGTGGGGGCATACAGGGAATGGGGGCAGAGTGGGGGCATACAGTAAATGGGGGCAGAGTGGGGGAAATACGGAGAAGGGGGGTCAGGCGGGGAATATACAGTGAAGGGGAACACTGGGGGACATACAGTGAGTCGGGGAATGCTGGGGGACATACAGTGAATGGGGGCAGAGCGGGGGACCATTCTGATTAATGGTTCAAAGAATGTCAGGCTGAATCGTCGCCCCCCACACATTTTAACGTCACCATGGCCCTTATTCTGATCGGTGCGGATATATCCGCGTGCGTTCGGCCCGCCGATGTTTTGTGTCTGCTCATGTGCAGAGGCGTCTCTGCGCATGTGCGAGCGGGGCGTACGGCCAAAACCCGCATGATATGTGAACACTCCGAACAGGGGGTGGAGAGGGGCGTGAAGGGCTATTTGGGCTCATTACCATATGCATACGCCCCGCGTTTCATGGGAGTTCCCATGAAAACGCTGGGCGTACGTATGGTAATGCGGCCGTGACGCACGTGTAGGGGGCTGCCCGCCCAGATCCCTGCTTTTGCACGGAAAAATGTCCGTGTGGTCTGAGGTTGCGGGTGCTGGTGGAGCACTCGGTCCTGCATTCGACCTGCTGTTAATACATCGCCCCGGCCGTTAATCCCTGGGGGGGATTGCAGGGACAGCCCCGCCGAGCGTAACTCAGCGGGCTGTCACTAGCGCACGTTAGGTGCGCTAGTAATACATTAGCAAAATCGTAATCCCCCCCAGTTAACCAGCGTTAAGTGCATTTTTGCACTTAACGCTGGTTAATACATCTGCCCCTATATTCCCTACCACATATACACGTACACAGACATTCTAGGGTTAATTTATTGGAAGCCAATTAACCTACCTGTATATTTTTGGATTGTGGGAGGAAACGGAGTGCCCGGAGGAAACCCACGCAAGCACAGGGAGAATATACAAACTCCGCACAGTTAGAGCCATGGTGGGGATCGAACCCATGTCCTCAGTGCTGTGAGGCAGTAATGCTAACCATTACACCATCTGTGCTGCCCGTAGTAAATTTCCATTTACTTTGGGACTCACTCCTTACCAGTTGCTTCTGCATAACTCATAGGTGCCGATTCTGTGGGTGCTTGAGGGCCCGAGCACCCACGGAAATTGATGAGCACCCACCCGCTCAGCAGCGGGCCACCCGCCCGTGTCCCACTGCACTCCCCCTCCCTTGTCGCTGGCACAGGTAGTGTGTGGGCATTTATGTACCTGCACTGTGGGGGCATTTATGTATTTGGCACTGTGGGGGGGGGGGGGGGATTTTTGTACCTGCACTGTTGGGCATTTATGTATTTGGCAATGTTGCCATAATTTGAATATTGGAGGCAACTGTGCTACGTAATATAAATAAGTATTATTTTATGGCCACGCCCATTTCCCATGAAGCCACTCCCCTACATTTTTGGCTTGAGCACCCACCAGCGAAAACATAAATCGGCACCTATGGCATAACTATCTGTGACTACTGTAGTTAAACCAAAGAATGCATTTTTTGTATTCATTGATATCTCCTATATATTTGGCTACATCTGTCACTCAAAGTGGGTGTCTGTGTCTATAACGCTCTGTTCCTGGACTTTCCTCTTAATGTGTGATTGCCTTCATCTGTGCTGAACACCTTTCTGAGAAATTAACCTGTTTAAAACAGGTGATGGCAATCATTCATTAAGGGGAAGTCTAGAAACAGAGCATTGTGTCCCTCCTGGAGAGGGTCATGTTGGGAGGTATGTGACAGAGAACCAGCCCAGTGAGCCCACAGACAGTGCCAGACACCCACTGCCTTCCCATGTTGCCCAGCACTGCTACTCCACAGCCACCAGGTGAGCACCCCCTCCCGCGATTTGCGGCAAAACCTCCCCCCCGCGCGCCCCCCCTCCCGCGATTCGCGGCAAAAACACCCCCGCAACCCCCCCTCCCGCGATTCGCTGCAAAAAGAACCCCCCCACGACCCCTCCCGCAATTCGCGGCATAACCACCACCCCGCGACCCCCCCCCTCCCGCGAATCGCGGCAAACCCTCCCCCGTGACCCCCCCCCCGATTCGCGGAAAAAACACCCCCCGCGACCTCCCTCCCACGATTCGCGGGAAAAAGAACCCCCCCGCGACCCCCCCTTGCACGATTGGCGGCACCCCCCCTGCGACCCCCCTCCCGGGATTCGCGGCACCCCCCCCCCCGCAATTCGCAGCAGCCCCAGGATTAAATGGCACATGCAAAACACTGACATGGCTACGGTTGACAATGAAAAAGGTTGACATGAGTTTTTGAAGATTTATTTTTAATTTTTTTAATTTTTTCATATTCATTGTCATGTGTCGACATGGACACCAATGAAGTGGCACACTTATGTCAACATTTACATGTGTTGACCTTTCTGTGTTGATTTTTTCTTGTGGCGATTCGCGTCACACCCCCCCGCAACCCCCCCTCCCGCGATTCGCGGCACCCCCCGTGACCCCCCACCTCCCGCAATTCGCGGCAACCCCCCACCGGAACCCCTGTGAACCCCGCCCTCCCGCGATTCGCGGCACCCACCCCCGCGACCCCCCCTCCCGCAATTCGCGGCACCCCCCCGTGATTCGCGGCAGCTCCAGAATTAAATTGCACATGGAAAACACTGACATGGCTATGGTCGACAATGAAAAAGGTTGACATGAGTTTTTGAAGTTTTTTTGTAATTTTTTGAATATTTTCATATTCATTCTCATGTGTCGACATGGACACCAATGAAGTGCCACACTTATGTCAACATTTACATGTGTTGACCTTTCTGTGTTGATTTTTTTCTTGTGGCGATTCGCGTCACACCCCCCGCAACCCCCCCTCCGGCGATTCGCGGCACCCCGGCACCCCCCCGTGACCCCCCCCCCTCCCGCAATTCGCGGCAACCCCCCACCGGAACCCCCATGAACCCCGCTCTCCCGCGATTCGCGGCACCCACCCCCCGCAACCCCCCCCCCTCCCGCAAATCGCGGCACCCCCCGCGATTCGCGGCAGCCCCAGGATTAAATGGCACATGCAAAACACTGGCACGGCTATGGTCGACAATGAAAAAGGTTGACATGAGTTTTTGAAGATTTATTTAATTTTTTGAATGTTTTCATATTCATTGTCATGTGTCAACATGGACACCAATGAAGTGGCACACTTATGTCAACATTTACATGTGTTGACCTTTCTGTGTTGATTTTTTCTTGTGGAGATTCGCGTCACACCCCCCCGCAACCCCCCCTCCCGCGATTTGCGGCACCCCCCGTGACCCCCCATCTCCCGCAATTCACGGCAACCCCCCACCGGAACCCCTGTGAACCCTGCCCTCCCGCGATTCGCGGCACCCAACCCCGCGACCCCCCCCTCCCGCAATTCGCGGTACCCCCCGTGATTCGCGGCAGCTCCAGAATTAAATTGCACATGGAAAACACTGACATGGCTATGGTCGACAATGAAAAAGGTTGACATGAGTTTTTGAAGTTTTTTTTTTCATTTTTTGAATATTTTCATATTCATTCTCATGTGTCGACATGGACACCAATGAAGTGCCACACTTATGTCAACATTTACATGTGTTGACCTTTCTGTGTTGATTTTTTCTTGTGGCGATTTGCGTCACACCCCCCCCACAACCCCCACTCCCGCGATTCACGGCACACACACACACACCTCCCCCGCGATTCTCGGCACCCCACCCCGTGACCCCCCCTCCCGTGATTCACGGCACACCCCCGCGACCCCCCCTCCCATGATTCGCCGCAACCCCCGCCCCGTAACCCCCCCTCCCGCGATTCGCAGCACCCACCCCCGCGACCCCCCCTCCCGCAATTCGCGGCACCCCCCCGCGATTCGCGGCAGCTCCAGAATTAAATTGCACATGGAAAACACTGACATGGCTATGGTCGACAATGAAAAAGGTTGACATGAGTTTTTGAATTTTTTTTTTTCATTTTTTGAATGTTTTCATATTCATTCTCATGTGTCGACATGGACACCAATGAAGTGCCACACTTATGTCAACATTTACATGTGTTGACCTTTCTGTCTTGATTTTTTCTTGTGGCGATTCGCGTCACACCCCCCCACCCCCCCCGCAACCCCCACTCCCGCGATTCACGGCACACACACACCCCCCCGCGATTCTCGGCACCCCACCCCGTGACCCCCCCTCCCGTGATTCACGGCACACCCCCCGCGACCCCCCTACCATGATTCGCCGCAACCCCCGCCCCCGTAACCCCCCTCCCGCGATTTGCGGCAACCCACCCCGCGACCCCCCTCCCGCGATTCTCTGCAATCCCTCCCCTCCCGCGATTCGCAGCATCCACCCCCCCACAACCCCCCCTCCTGCAATTCGCGGCACCCCCCGCGACCCCCCCTCCTGCAATTCGCGGCACCCTCCGCGACCCCCCCTCCCGCGATTCGCGGACACCTAAGTTGCAATACAGGGCATCTTTCATACAATTCTAACCATATTTCTCATATACAAACGTTCACAAATTAAGGGGGCGCAGCCCCTTACGACGGTGTGAAGAGCGCCCGTAGGGCGCGATGAATCACCTAGTTGAATATAATTACCCATGAACTAAAAAGCCACTTATTGTGAAGAAAAAGGCAATGTTACTGTACATCTCCCCATTGGTAGTCACAGCAGTGGAGCATTGTGCATCTTAACACTTTCATCTGTTACCTCTGGTCTCCTGGGTCCCCAGCAGCTTCAGCATTGAGATGGGATGTTTTAACAAACTTTATTAACAACCAACAAATGATACAGAGATCTCACTTCCTGCTTCTTCACATGAGGAAAACAGATATGGTAGTTGCAAAATCCTAGTGGGAGAAAAGACCTTTAATGCCCAGGGGGAGGAGCAAGGCCAGTGGCTCTGCACTGTTACTATCCATGCCACCACCTATTGCCTTTAGTAACCAGGTTGCAAATGAAGCAGAGTGAGCCACCTTGTCTGAAGGGTGGCAAGCGAAGCCACCTTTCAGACATGGTTGCACAAACTGGGTACATTTTTATGTGACAGGCATTCGGTCTGACATCAAAATGAATGCCCATCAGCCCAGATTGTGTGTACACTTTGGAACAATGATAATGAAATAGTGAGCAATTATATGCCAGCCTTTTTTAGCTTTCTACAGGCATTTAGTGCATAGGATCAACACAACCGGTCGACCATTATTCGTCAATAGCTCATAGGTTGACCAATGAAAAAGGTTGACATAGCTTAGATCAACATGGTCAAAAGACTGACACAAGCAATAGGTTGACATGAAAAAGATTGCCATGGGTTTGACATGCGTCCCCTTGGATGGCTCACTTCACTCGACAGAAAAAAAACATACTCTGCTGCAGCCTCACCCCTTTACCATTACACTGTGGTGCAGTACAAGTTGTCATATGCTGGATCGGACTGAGAGATGCAGGACAATTGGGAGGAGATAGATGAAAGGTGGTTTGGAAGGGATAGAGAAATGCAGGGTGCTAGGGAAGGGATAGAGAGATGCAAAGGGGAAGGGAGGGGATAGAGAGATGCAGGGCGGTAGGGAGGTGACAGTGAAATGCAGGGTGGTAGAGAGGTGACAGTGAGATGCAGGGTGGTAGAGAGAGGATAGAGAGATGGAGGGCAGTAGGGAGGGCATAGAGATACATAGGGTGGTAGGGAGGGGATAGAGAGATGCAGGGTGGTAGGGAGGTGACAGTGAGATGCAGGGTGGTAGAGAGAGGATAGAGAGATGGAGGGCGGTAGGGAGGGCATAGAGATACGCAGGGTGGTAGGGAGGGGATAGAGAGATGATAGGTGGTGAGGAAGGGATAGTGAGATGTTGCGCTCTAGTGACTGGGTTGACTGTGCATCCCGCCTGTGCCATGGTCATCTCAATTGCCCCCTCCCTGACTGTAGCATAACCTGCCTCCACTGGCCACCCAGCCACCCCCACCCGCCCACGCATCAGCGGTCACATGGCCCCCTTACCAGCAAGTGCCCTACATCAGCGCCGAAGTCCCCCTCGACCATCTGCTGGCCACTGTGCTGCACGGCATAAGTGGCACCCAGACCAGCCCCCCACACAGGCCGCAGCCCGGCATCAGCGTCTCCTGGACCCACCCCCCTGCACACAGGTTTCTGCCCAGCATCAGCATCAACTGGACTCTCCCACTTGCGCAGTCCACCTGGACCAACCCCCTATCTACTGCCCAGCATCTATTCTGCACTGGCCCAGAAACCTTGCCCGACGTCAGTGTTCACACGGTAATGTCACATGTGACCACAGGAGCACAGATATTGAGCGTACTCACTGAGCAATGTAGCTGATATGTAGGCAATCTGTCATTATGGCATAACATCGCTCCAGTGTGCACCCAGTTTAACCCTTTCAGGTCCAAGGACTAGTCAAGCTCAACAGCGCTAGCGCTAGTAGCAGATCCAGTGGTGAGCCACTTTAAAATAAGAACATTAACATCGTTCAACAGTCAGTGTAGGCCATTTTTTAATAAAAAAAGCATTACAATTAATTGAAACATTTAAACCAGACTGTTTGAATTGAAAAAAAAAATTGGACTGCAAAAGGTTAAGATTACAGCTGGTACAACAAGAGTCAATTTACTTTACTGTGTAATATGAAATGCGAAATGAGACGAGGATTGCATGGGACTTTTGTTCTTCAATTTGACTTCTATTGAACATAAAATCTGAGAATCTTAAACTGTATAGCTACCTCGTCTTCTGTGAATAGGATAACTAGTTTATTCTCTACCCAGTTGTTTCCTCTTGCAATGTATATTGTTCTTATTTGGCTAAATCCTGTTGTTTACTACTATATATAATCATTATTTTATTTTGTGGTAATCTAGTATGCTTTAGTTATAAGCTAGTATAGACAGGATGTTACCACTTGGCTGAGATGATCATCTGCCCTACCCCGCCAGCCAGATACACCAAGCTTTCAGTGCTCATATTACTAAAAACAAAAGGGCAGCTTAAGAACTGTCACTGTAGAAAGCAGGAGGATTGTGTCTTTCCATTTGTATTATGATAGTGCTGTCATGCTCCAAGAGATGCTTTAAAACCACAAACACAGTAATTTGCTGCTTCACACATACAGCGGTAAACCACAAATGTTGTCACAGATATGACACACACAGTTAAGAGCTGGCATTCCAGTTTATAACCTACGCCATGTCTTCTAAAACATATCCACAAGGGCAGATAAATTCAGAATGTTAAAAAAACTGATATATTTCTATTGCAGGAAGTTTTACTTTGTAATTCAAATTATAATTTTATACATTTTATAAATATATTAATATCAATGAATATAAGAAATCATAAAATAATAGCATGTTCTGTAATTTTCTATTCTAGTGTACAATATATGAGGGACCAGTGTACAAAATATGCTAAAATATCTAAAGAAAATGAAACAGCATAGAGTGCAGTTATTGTCTACAAGGAATATATAGGTAGTGATACTAACATTACCAAATCTATCATTTAAACACCTTTTGCTAGGAATATGTTACATTGAATTACTTTAAATATATATATAGTCCGGGTGTATCCACCACACTTTAGGTGGGGGATGTCAGGCACTCGCCTTTATAACAGAGAAAGCAAACTTGTTATAAAATCCAATCTGGGCTTTATTGCATCCAATATACTTGATCAGCATAGGTAATAATGATTATTTTCCATATGTGCCCCGACGTTTCGGTTTTCGGTCCATGTAATAGCGGACCTTTATCAAGGAGCCTATAAACACATGGAGATAGCATTACAAGTAACAGGGTACCAATGCAAACAAACATTGCTTGTACAAAAAGACAAAAAGTTTTTTACATTACTTGTTTAGATCAATGTTGACAGTAATCAGTGAAGAGACAGGTAGAAACCCATGGTCAGAGGAGCAGCAGGTAACTAACACTGCCCGGGCCCGGCATTTATACCCAACACACCTGTGTATTCAACGTGGACCCGGACTCCTTCTCAGCTGAGCCGCGTTTCCTGCGTCACCGGAAGTTCGGGACCCGGAAGCGTCGGCTGATGACACGCACTGGTGGAACGCACAGCCTTCCGGGTTTCCCGGCTGCTGTGACGTTCGTGTATAGCGTAACTAGCAAAATGATCCCGGCATCTAATCCGCGAGCTTGGCTATGAGTGTTCACTTAGTGCGGGGGGGAATGCGGATCATTTCAGTTCAGAAAGACAGCGCTAACAATAAGAATCTCATTTATTATTTAGTTGGCTGAAAGCCTGCTGGTTTCTGTGTAATTTCTGCTAGTGCAGTTTAAGGTGTATGGGTGAGCCGGGGACTTATGTCCAGCCTTTTGTAGTAATTAAATACGCAAAAAATGTGAAAAAGTGTTGGAAAAATTCTTATTGCTTGGAGTAATAATCTATCAATGGGTAATAATTACACTCAAATATATTCCATTATCCCATCCTGGGCAGCGCGGCTCTCTGCAGCGTGACGACGTCGGAGGTCACCCTATGCAGGCCGCTCAGGCTGTCTGTCTTCCTCCTTTCCCCGGACCAGCCCACCCAGCCGTCCAGCAGCGGACCTGCTGGCACACCTGTCCACCAGCGGACCAGCCCGGGCTCCATCACCCTGGCTCCCCCACCCACCCAGCCGCACCACGCATCTGTAAAATCCCGGGATTGGGCATTTTTCAATCCCGAATTTCGGGATTAAAAAAATGCCCCGGGATTGGCTTCCCTAGTTGTGTGGTATAATGTTTAATGGGAATTACGGTGTGTTGCATCATGTGTAATGGGCATTACAGTGTGTGGTATAATATGTAATGGGCATTACCGTGTGGTGCGTCATGTGTAGTGGGCATTCTGTTGTGTAGTATAATGTGAAATGGACATTAAGGTGTGTTGCGTCATGTGTAATGGACATTATGGTGTGTGGCGTCATGTGTAATGGCCATTACAGTGTGTGGCATCATGTGCATTGGGTATTATGGTATGTGGCATTCATGGCCACACCCCTATTGTGATAATGCCACTCCTCTAGTTTGTGTGACCACACCCCATTTTATGTGTCCACGCCCCCTTTTCTGGAGCGTGCACTGAACAACATTTCCATACCCCCACTTCAAAATTTCTTAAAAATTCTAAATTTTAAATATATATATATATATATATATATATATACACACACACACACACACACAGTGGCGGATTCAGGAAAAAATTATGGGGGGGGGGGCACCACAATTTTAAAAAGGGGAGTGTCGTTGTGGGAGAAGATTTGTAGTAAAGGGCGTATGGCCTTACAGAACATGGTTGTGGCCTCAAAAGGCCATACCCAGTGGGGCAAGTATACATTATTTCTTAGTGGTACTAATAGCGTACGTGGTCACATGTTGTGTTGAGGCATGGTTATATGAAACTAGAGGAGTGTATACATGACAATAGGGGCATGGCCACATGCCACATACTGTAATGAATCTTGCACATTATGCCACAAATCATAATGTCTATTAACATACCTCTCAACTTTGACAAGGGAGGAGGAGTGGTACTCGCACGCATCGCACGCGTGCTGAAAATTTTCACCGATTTCACTGCTGTTGGGGCATGAATAGACGCTGTTTGCATGTGCATGTTGCACTGTGTCTATTCACCGGCGACAGGGGGGGCTCCCAACTGCCCCCCCTGCCGTGGGACAGTTGGGCCACAGGCCATAATGATTCTTACACATTATGCCACACACCATTATGCCCATTACACATAATGCCAGAAACCATAATGACCATTACATATTATGGAGGACCTATGCTGAGCCATTCGCTCCCTATTCGTCTGGATCATCTTTCCGACGTAAAATAGCCTGTAAGGTTGGCAAAAAGATATGGGCATGAATGTGACAATCCATGTCCTCGGCAAAACGGGCCTGACAGCTTTTAAAGTATCGATCTGTATCTTCAATGTGCCGGGATAGATATAGCAAATAGCGGTGTGATTGAATGTTCCTCTTAGTGCCAAATATTATTCATAAAAAAATGAAGGGAGGAATAGTCATGGGGTTTCCACTGGAAAGCTATTACACATTGGGCTGCATTAAGAATTTGGGAAACTAATGAGTCTGATTATATATTTCTATAGGAAGTCTGAAAAGAAAGGACCACGGATCTTTAATGATTGCTGCTTTCATAACGTTATCTATAAGGGCATTAAAAGAATCCCAGAGGGTGGCGATATGGAGGTAGTTGCCAACCTCTCCACAGCCCGTCCAACACAGGGGAGAAGTGGACCGGAATAACTATGTTATTTTAATGCTGAAACAGCATAGTAAACATGCCTGTGGTCAGCAATATAGAAACATACTGTATTTCCCTAAATCTATACCTGGTGTCACTGACTCATGAAGAGCATTATATTTTTCAGCCCTCCACAGAGCTGTAGGTATTTATTTCCCTATAGCCAGTTCCCAGTGATGTCCACCTGTCAGAAAAAATCTTGCTAAATCTGTAGCATCAAGTCATCCTGCTGTCTTTGTCTTCCTGACACCTCCAGGCAGTGACTGTGCTTTCTGTGTTGAAAATGTTTTTAATCCCTGTGTTTGCTTTTCCTTGGATCTGATAGAGTTCAATAAACGTGCTGTTTTAGAGAGCTTTTGGTAAGCACCTGTGATACATTTCAAACAAACAACTGCTTTTAAAGGCCTACTGGTAACACTAATTGCCTAAAGAGAAACAATAGAATTGTAACATTTAAATAACATATGGATACAATCAACAAAAGCAAAAAAATGCAATATAAACAGCTAAACCTCATTTCCAGCCATGGTTAGGAGACCATCTTACTAATGGAAAGTAGAATTCAGACCAGTCCTTGGGAGAATACAGCAAGGGCCATAACTAGCGGGGTGTGGTGGTGCTGCTTCGCAGATGTCCTATTGGCAGAACCAGCCACAACAATCTGTATGTGGCCATGTATAATAGTAGTGTATAGTAGTGTTTGAAGGGGCAGACTATATGGAAAAAAATGATTCTTATCTGCCATCACATTCTGTTTCTATAGCATAGCAATGTATAATAGTAGTTTAGCATCCATCTCCCTCTCTGCCGGGCATATCGCTAATAAAATACATTACAGCAGGCAGTGCTTCTACCTGACCTGTGTGCTCAACCCCCTCCTGACTTTCAGATTGTTGGAAAGAAGAGACAACATTATATCTGCAGAGAAAGGTGAGGACTAGAGACAGAATAATGGGAGAAAAGTGAGGGCATGAGGATAAGAAAAGGTAGAAGAGACAAGACTATGGGGCAGATGTATGATTTTGGCTTTAACGTTGACAAAATAATGGGTCCCGCTTCTCCTTTATAATGATGAGAAGCGGTCACCCATAAAAGCCACATGTATTAACCCCCCTGTTTCCGATAAGGAGAGCCCTTATTTCCTGTTTCCACAGCTCTCCTTATTGGCACTGTGCATACACATTTGATAAAAGCCATTCACTCCCCTGGCCAGCTCTCTGGGCATGCGAGATCTCGCGAGATCTCGAGTGCAGCCCGGGGCCCAGCAGTAGGGCAAGCGTTGTCCCTGCAGTGGGGATAGGACAACATTAGCCATGAGCTGGCAAAATGGCTGGGCCGATTTAACACCATGAAGGCTGTTAATACATCGTCCAGGTTTCTAATAGCTGGGGAGATTGCAGGAGACAGCCCCGCCGAGCATTACTCGGCGGGGTGTCCCTAGCGCACATTAGGGGCGCTGTTAGTACATCTTAAAAAAACATAATTCCCCCAGTTAACTAGCGTTAAGTGAAGATATGCATTTAACACTACTTGAAACATTTGCACCATTAGAACCAGAAGGGCAAAGAGGCATGAAAGGATCGGAGCGAAAAGGTAAGGATAACTATAATCTAAGAATGAATTTCAAAGGGGAAATATAGAAAATGGTGGAAGAGGAGACAGAAGGGGAGAAAAAGTATGAAGCGTAGAGTTTGAGAGACAGGCATGATATAAATATATTAATGTATCAGAATAAACAGTGAAATCATAGCAAAATTAAGGGGAGCGAAATGTGTGCAAGGGGCACTACTACTGTGTGTTGTAATCTGCGATAAGGAGCCCTACCACTGTGGGGCATATGTGAATAAGTGGCAAAGTGGAACTACTGTGTGGCATAATGTGCATAAAGTGTACAACTGCTGCATGGTATAATGTGCTATAAGGGGTACTACTACTGTGTGACATAATTTAAATTGATGGCACTATTATGTGGAATTCTCTGTGAAACTGCACTACTTTTCTGGGGATACATACTGTCCGTCTTTCGCATATTAACTGTGATCTTTCTGGCACAGGGCACCAAAATGTCTAGTTGTGGCTCTGGAATCAGCAGTTAATAATAGCATACGAAGGTCGATTAAGCAGCGCTAGGTTTACAATGAGAGAAATTAACCAATTGGCAATGAATTGATAAATTTTTATATATAGCAAGTAAAATAATAATACATACAATCACATATAATATGACATAATAAGAAGATAAAAATATATAAAATTCTCACTCTCGGATTGGATCAGGATCTGGGGTGGCCAATGTCCAATGAGATATCAGTCCAAATGGAAAGTGCACTTAACCATATATTATTCTGCTGTGTTGGGGAAACAAAAATTCAGGTGTTTTGTTGGAAGGAAATCCACCGATCCTCTCTATTGGTGCAGGTAGATGTTGATACCGCTGGAGGAGTTGATGGAAAAGTGTCCAGGTTATATCCCCAGGGATTCCTCTATCGGTTGGATGGAAGAATTCCTTTGGCTCTGGCCCAGTTTAAAAACCTCCTAATGGTGGTAGAGGAGTCACAGTAGATGTTTATAAAGGAGGGTGGGCATCTGTTCTCCAATCTTGACTAGATTTAAGGGGGGGGGGGCAGGACTCTCTAACAGGTGGCTGGGATGGTGGTCTGCTCACCCGGAGAGATACACTGCCAGTACCCCAGTCACTCTTGATGGAGACGGCCAAGACTGGGGTACTGGCAGTGTATCTCTCCGGGTGAACAGACCACCATCCCAGCCACCTGTTAGAGAGTCCTGCCCCCCCCCCCCTTAAATCTAGTCAAGATTGGAGAACAGATGCCCACCCTCCTTTATAAACATCTACTGTGACTCCTCTACCACCATTAGGAGGTTTTTAAACTGGGCCAGAGCCAAAGGAATTCTTCCATCCAACCGATAGAGGAATCCCTGGGGATATAACCTGGACACTTTTCCATCAACTCCTCCAGCGGTATCAACATCTACCCGCACCAATAGAGAGGATCGGTGGATTTCCTTCCAACAAAACACCTGAATTTTTGTTTCCCCAACACAGCAGAATAATATATGGTTAAGTGCACTTTCCATTTGGACTGACATCTCATTGGACATTGGCCACCCCAGATCCTGATCCAATCCGAGAGTGAGAATTTTATATATTTTTATCTTCTTATTATGTCATATTATATGTGATTGTATGTATTATTATTTTACTTGCTATATATAAAAATTTATCAATTCATTGCCAATTGGTTAATTTCTCTCATTGTAAACCTAGCGCTGCTTAATCGACCTTCTTTTTGTTTGCAAGAATCTTTGTAAAACCACCCGCAGGGAGTGACTTCCCCTGCACCCCAGCAGCTGCTAGGAGACACATCACATACTACAGGCGCCCTTACTGCTCTCTGGTGGAGCAAATTCTTTCTTTTTTCTATTAATAATAGCATACGGACTGATAAAATTGCTTTACTTGAGTGTGCAACATTTTATTTATGTCCTCTGAGGCTAGTGTTGCTACAAGTTTATTATTCATCATATGCCAAAAAGTAGGGGTGATTTATATGTAAATCATATAGTTCTAGCTATATATTTACTATCTTATATGAAAAATATAATCAGGGCCGCCGAGAAGGGGGGGGGGGGTATTATTACCTGGGACCGGGCTTGCTGGAGGGGCCCGGCAGGGGCCCTGTCCAACCCCCCCCCCCCCCCCCCTTCCCCCTCCGTTCCTCCCGGGCAGCAGCAGTACACCTACGGCATGTGCTGTGCTGACAGCAGGCTCAGCATGAGCGTCTCACTGACAGCGTGATAGCTCATGCTGAGCCTGCTGTCACCACAGCACATGCTGTAGGTGTGTGCTGCTGCTGAGGGGGGATGATGAAACATTTTTTGGGTGTGGCCTAATCATGGGAGGTGGCCACACCTCACGCAATTAGGTAATAATGGTTTGGAAAACCACACATTAAATAATTATAGGAAAGTTGCACACAGTCTAGTGTTTACAATAAAATAACATTTAATACACCGAAAACATACTTGATTAGTGATGAGTTTACACAAGGTCAAATTGCATTTGGATATTCGGATTTCAAATTAAAATTGGCATATTATGCAGAGTAAGATGATGCGAAATATTACAGCAAATACAGTATATAGTTGCAAACAAGACATCCCATATTGCAGACAGCAATGTTAGCATCAATACTTGCATAACTTCCAAAAATATATTGTTACTAATGTTATATAGAAATATCTCGCAACAAGAAGCATTTATGCATAGACACACCCAGAAGTGGAGCTAGACACACCCTTTGGGCATATTGTGACACACACCCCTTGACAGCACAATGGGCCAGATGCACTAAGCTTCAAAAGTGATAAAATGGAGAGTGATAAACAGCCAGCCAATCAGCTACTTCCTGACAGTTTTCAAACACAGTCTGTGACATGGCAGGGAGGAGCTGATTGGCTGGTAGTTTATCACTCTCCATGTTATCACTTTTGAAGCTTAGTGCATCTGGCCCAATGTGCTTAATGTGCTTTGGTGAATCCTGCTGCAGTGTCCTTGATTCTAATTTAAAAATGTATGCAAGTTTATATATACAGGTTGAGTATCCGGTATCCGGATATCCATTATCCGAATTATTCCAAAAAACGTGGGTTTTTTGGAATAGTTCGGATTTTTATTTTTTTTCCCCTGACCCTTTTTTATACTTACCTAGTTCTCCGGCATCCACAGCAGGCCTTCAGCTTCATCTCCGGTGTCTCCAGCGGTCCCAGGAGTGCATTGCGCGAGTTCCTAGGCGCGCCGGTGATGTCACCGGCGCACCTGGGAACTCACGCAATGCACTCCTGGGACCGCTGGAGATGCCGGAGATGAAGTTGAAGGCCTGCCGTGGATGCCGGAGGTCTCCATGGACGCCGAGGGACCTTCGGGGACCCAATAGGGGACAGGTAAGTATGTAATAAAAAAATGATTCCAAAAACCGGAAAAATCCCTTATTCGGAATGCTCGTGGTCCCGTGCATTTCGGATAAGGGATACTCAACCTGTACAGTATTATACCAGAAAATTACATCACGGCACAACAAAGTATTCACTATTTAAACATGAAGATAATTAGAGCTTTGAAGTAAAGTTTAGGTTTTTTTACGAAACGTAAATAGTGAACATGGTTCAAGTTTTGCTACTGTTGAAGATATCTCAAACAAATCAGAATTTGCAAAACTAGTTTATGATGCATCAACAAACTTCAGGTTGAGTGTTAAAGTGAACAGAGCTCCTTGACACAAAAGGGATAATAGATGAAATGTGTGGGAGTGGATAAGTAAGGAGACTATACAGTGGTAATTGTGCATGTTCAAGCTTTCACTGGGCTGTGCTAAGTGGAGGAAGTAACTGTCAAAACAATGATAGGTCATGTTACACAGTAATACTGGGTGCCATGTAGCATAGATGGTTGAGTTGCCTCTTACCACAACATATCACACAGTCACAATCACCACCAGAAAACAATTGTTTCGCATATATAACCTGAACTTGCAAGAAAAAGATCACACGGATTGCACAATATATGAAATAATATTATAGAAATACTTTATAATGGATTTAGAAAGGCAAGATGCAACATATACTGGGATTCTTTTAAATATAGAAAAGCATCCTAAATCGTGAATATCAATAGACATTTGTTTGCAATTAAAACCCTTTCACACCAAAATCACCATCCACATTGCACCTCTGACCTGGGACATTCCTGGGTAGGTTCCATTTACAAAAACCTATGACAAATGATAAATAAAGAACAGACTACAGAAATGTTTTGGGTTTCTCAAAAAAAAAATTTTTATTATTTTTAACTAGCTGTTAACCTTTGCCATATTTTAACAACATGTGTGTAAATATTTGAATGCAAATAAGTTTTTGGCATCTTCAAATTGTGTAAAAAATACACAAAATATTCACGTAAAAGGGCAACAAAAACATAACAGTACAAAGGGCGCGAGTATACTCAGCCTAGCGAACAGGTCTGCATCACGCCTCCGCGTCACCGGAATCCCCTCGCTACCATGCGAGGGGATGTGTATGAGAACACATACGAAGGGGAGACAAATTTTTCAATGGTCGCCGACCATCGATTGATTTTTCTCCCCTTTGGAAATAAAATTCAGTCTGAACTGCAGCGGTGTAACTATGGCACCGCAGCCCCCGCCACCGCGGGGGGGGGGGGGGGCGCTGTGCATGTGGGGGTGCCGGGGGCTGCGGTGCTATAGTTACACCCCCCCCCATCCCCCCCATACTTACCTATCTCGCTGGTCCCGGCGGCTCCGTTCTTCTGCTGAGGACTACCACAAAATGGCCGCCCCCATATAGCACACAGTTCTCTGAAACTGTCTGCTGAATGGGGGCGGCCATTTTGTGGTGGTCCTCAGCAGAAGAAGAACGGAGCCGCCGGGACCAGCGCGATAGGTAAGGCTGCAGGGGATTGGGGGGGGGGTTTGCATGGGCGGCGGGGCGGCGGGGGATTGGGGGTGCTTGGTGGGGCGGCGGGGGGGTGCCCCCCCTAACGGCGGGGGGCGCCCAAAACTTAGTTACGCCACTGCTGAACTGCCAATGTTCGCCGAAAGGGGATGGCTTCTGACATCATGAGATGTCATCTGCACACCCTGAGCAGGCATCCCTGGGCATTCCCCTGCTGCCTCATACACATTTTACCATTAATTGTGATAAACTGTAAACTCAGGATGGGTTATTTTTTTGCAAGGACCCTTTCACACCAAGCTGAGATCCAAGTCAACTCGACGGTGTAAAAGTGGTATCATTAGTTTTAGAGAATGGTTCAATGCTGTTTTTTCCAGAAGCTATAAAACAACACTACAGCATAACACAAAATAGACACCAATGGCCATATAACAGAAAATCTGTTTGTAAATTGTGGGGCTGATTGTGAGTAGGGTGCAGAATCAAGTGTGGATGGATCCTGCTGATATTTGAAAACTGGCCAATCTGCATATGAATTGTCGGTACTTGTTTCTTATCACGGCCACAATCGCGGGCATCGTGTGCCTTAACTTTAAGGCACACGATGCCCGCGATGCCCACGATTTCCTTTGAAAAAAGCAGTACTCGGGTACATCGCGTCGGTCGTGTGCCTTAAGAAGGCACACGACGCGACCGAAACGATGCCCACGATTTCCCCATAGGCTTCTATGTTAAAATATTTTAACATTGAAGCCTATGCGCGCCCGACGCGATGCCCCCGATTTCTCCATAGGTTTTAATGTTAAAATATTTAACATTGAAGCCTATGCGATGGACCCGATTTGTCCATAGGCTTCAATGTTAAATTATTTTAACATTGAAACTGAGTCCATTTAACATAGTAAAAAAAGGGAAAAGGCCGAATAAGGGCCATTTCTCATTGGCTATGGCCCCGTCATGTGTGGAAAAAATAATGGCCCCCCATTGTAGCCGCCACCCCCACGATTAACGCGAACCCGAAGCGTGGCGAGCGCAGCGAGCCCGCGAGGGTCGGCGGTGCGCGTCCTCCGACCTTTTCATTCCCCTACTATCCACGTCGGCGTGGAGTTGAGAATAGATTAGTGTGGTGAGCGCAGCGAGCCACCAAGCCCGAAGTGTGGCGAGCGCAGCGAGCCCCGCGAGGGGACGCTGATACCTGTGAAGCCCGCGAGGGGACGCAGGGATCTGTGAAGGTATCAGCGTCCCCTCGCCACGCTTCGGGCGCGGTGGCTCGCTGCGCTCGCCACACTAATCTATTCTCAACTCCACGCCGACGTGGATAGTAGGGGAATGAAAAGGTCGGAGGACGCGCACCGCCGCCCCTCGCGGGCTCGCTGCGCTCGCCACGCTTCGGGTTCGCGTCAATCGTGGGGGTGGCGGCCACAATGGGGGGGCCATTATTTTTTACACACATGACGGGGCCATACCCAATGAGAAATGGCCCATATTGGCCCTTTTACCATTTTTTACTATGTTAAATGGACTCAGTTTCAATGTTAAAAAAATTTAACATTGAAGCCTATGGACACGATGGACCCGATTTCTCCATAGGCTTCAATGTTAAAATAATTTAACATTGAAGCCTATGGACACGATGTACCTGATTTCTCCATGGGCTTCAATGTTAATTTTAACATTGACGCCTATGGAGAAATCGGGTACATCGCGTCGGTCGCGTCGTGTGCGTTTTGGTATGCACCCGACGCGACCGACACGATTTTTTCCGACACGACCACCACGATAGAAATCGTGGTGGCCGTGCTAGGAAACAAGTACCGAATTGTCTGATGCATTATACACGTGGGCTGAGAATGAATGTAGGGAAAGATTCACTTGCGTACTGATCAGTCAATTCAATTGGAATTTATGGTCGGTTACCATACAACTGCATGGAACTGATTCATCTCATGGGAGATACTAACAAATATTACCTTTTCCAGGGCCAAATGAAAGAAAATAATGGACTGGTGGCTACACCTCTTCTCTTAGTACTGAAATAATCAATGGGAGGATGCACAAGGAGTATTATAGGTTATTGCTGAATGATGTGAAAAGAGTTCCTCTCCTATAGGAACTAGGGACGCTCATTTTCACTTTACATGTTCCTACTTAGAGTCCATACTGATGCATTTATTTCTTAATATGTCCTATGGGCTCTAGAACCTGAACTATTTAAACATGTATCAACACCCAATATAATCCAGGTCTGTGGCCACACATATATTAGAAATGTATTAAAAATGTTCCCACAATACCAGCCATACAGACCAGGAGCATTTTAAAATGTAACATCGTCCATCAGCCAAATGTAGTTGCTGCGGCTACATCTTAAATGCAACTGGTGCTTAATATACCTCTGTGGCTGTCTGCCTAATAGTAAGTGCTATTCAAGTACATGTACATATGGGAAGCGGTCATCTATTAGAATGAACTTAGGTCTACAGTCATTAGGTCGACTGGCAGGAAGGTCGACCTGACTTAAGGTCGACATGGGCCAAGGTCGACATGACTTAAGGTCGAATTTGCATAAAGGTCGACATGAGGAAGGTCGACTGGTCATAAGGTCGACATGGGTTTTTCACTGTTTTTTGAGCCGACATGTGCCGACAGGCGGTATTTCATGCCCTACCATCCACTAGGGCATGGAGGAGGTTATTAAAGCTGTGGCGAGCTAAGCGAGCCACCGTGCCCGAAGCATTGCGAGCGAAGCGAGCAATGCGAGGGTCCGATTCTCATTGCCAACTGTGTCCATGTTGACTGTGTCGACATTCGGGTAAAAAAACTGTGAAAAACCCATGTCGACCTTATGGCCAGTCGACCTTCCTCATGTCGACCTTTATGCAAATTCGACCTTAAGTCATGTCGACCTTGGCCCATGTCGACCTTAAGTCAGGTCGACCTTCCTGCCAGTCGACCTACTGGGTTCGACCTAATAACTGTAGACCTAAGTGTGGTCTGACAGATGTACCGATTCCGTACATACATCCTGTCTGCCCTCCCCTCCACTGATCTCTGCTTTTACCCTACCTCACTGTTACCTATGCCCACCCTCCCTTACTGTTCCCTGCACCATCCTCACTGCTAAGTACACCCATTATCCCCTCACTGCTCTCTACACTGACCCTTCCTCACTGCTCCCTTAACACAGCTGCTCCGTATACCTTTCCTCATGCTATGCACACCCACTTTTCCTACTACTTATAGCAATCCATACTTTAATCACAGGATCCTGGGAATCCCAAGATTTAGCATTTAAAAAATCCTGAAATTGGAAAAATGACCCGGGATTGTCATCCCTAATATACTATAATTACATTTTTGTTTCCAAATGGTAGCAGAAAAGTCATTACAATTAGTGAAAGCAGATGAGTTTGAAAACTGAAAGAGTTTTACCAGTTCCAGGCAGTATGGGAGCCTGTGGATTCATTTGGTAAATGCTTGTTGTTTTGTACATTGTACAATGTCATGCAATTCTCAATGTCAAATCTCAAGTGTTTGAATTATATGGAAATGAATTTATGTTTATGGCTGTGACTAGATATATGTAGGTAGTATAGTAGTTATCATTATTCCTTTTTTAAATTAAATAAAATGAATGAAACAAAATCATTTTACCTCGAATTTTGTTTTCCTTAGTGTAGCTGTATGTATTTACATTAAAAGTTACCACGAAAAATATTATTTTTATTCCAGCTCTAAAGTATTGACTTAATATAATGTAGAGCCAATTCATATAATCATCAGTAATCAAGAATACACTCATCTTGTTTACCTTAGTGGAAAAGTTTGTTGTGTATTGAAGATCCTTCTGGCATGGTTTAATGGACCATTAACTTGAGAAATATATAAAAATAGAGGATGAAAAACAACTAAGAAATAGCAAATGAACATTAAGCCAAATAACAAGTGAAAGATAAGCCTAATGCAATGCCTTGTTATAGGCTAAGTAAAGATTTTGTATTGACATTGATGCATGTCAAGTGCATTCATTACATCAGACTAGCAAACACACACAGTAAAAAAAAACTTTAAAGTGTTGTATGGTCCATAGTTCTGAATGACTTAAGTAGCAGTATAAAACAGAGTGCGTCATTTTTAATATCACACAAACAGAGGCTTTCAAAATAAATTGTGACATTGACCTGTGGATAATGATTAATTGATTAATGCCTCCTATTTATTGATAAAATATAAAATATGAGGATAATTGTAGAAATCAGTCATGCATTGTGCCGAACACTTTGAACACATCGAACACATTAGCTACAATGCAGCAGAATGATTTTAAGAGCATTTTATTAGTGACAGTAAAGAAAATCCTTGATTCATAGTCTGAGGGCTTAAAACACTCTTCCATCTAAAATATTGTTTTCAACTTAAAAAAAAAAAACCTTTAATGGAAAACCACTACCTTTATAGATCTATTGAGGTAGATAAAATGTTACCAGTTCACAAAGAAACACATTTATGCTATGTTCTTTGAAGAAGACAGTGCTCACTAATAGTTGTGTCTGTTATGTTGCTATATTCTTGAATTGATTCAGTTTTAACATTTAATTGACATGTTGTCATCAATATTTCAAGATAAAAAGAAAGTGTTGAAAGTAGACCAAAGAAGGGGACAGTTGATCATTGAATAAAGGCATTATACTGTAGATATGTCTGCATTGTGACAATCTGCTTTCTTTGTTGTGCTATCATACCATGGGAACTGTAAGCGGAACTTATTTTGCGTAATTGTTTTGGCTTTATAGTGATAAACACATATTTTTACTGTGTTTATATTATAATATTTGACATTTACGCACTACATACAATATTAAGCAGTACTGCTCACAAACAAAGGAAGTATTTGGTGCTATAAACATTTATAGGAAAAGATGCTAAGCTTGAATGTTCCCTTTTAAATCCTTTCAATCCCATTCACAGACAGGACCCAATGCTCACCAAATTTATGAACGACCAAAGTTGCTGCTTTTAGGAATGTCAAGCTCAGACGAATTCAGCTGTACAAATGAATGGATCATCGATAGAACTCGACCGCATATGGCCATAGAGTTCTAGGGCGGTGGGTGTCGGATTGATAGAAATGGAAATTCACCCTTAAATAATGTCCATATGATGTTGTAATCATAGAACAGTGTCTGATTTTGTAGTTTAATTATGTCTTAACGAAATAGGGCAAGTTTCAAAGGAGCTATTTCTGATAGGCACATTTAAGTAATGATGCTGTGATGTCAGTCTTACTTCTGGCATGGTCCCGCTCAGTGGTGTAACAATAAATTATGCACCCCCCTTCCACCGGGAAAATGTAGGTGCCCCTCCCCCCCAGTTGGACACAGTAAAGACCACCCCACCCTGCCTTACCTCTCCGCAATGGTCTGTGGCCAGGAGTCGGGACACTGGCCTGCCACTGCATTTGCTGTGGATAGGACCCAGGACCCACAGATTTACTAGCCTGGTCCTGGCACTTTTCCTGGCTCTGCCTCCTTATGAAAAATGTCCCTTACAATATGCCTGCCCCCTAAGAGCAGACAGTTTTTAAGGATGCTAGAGGAGGCTGCAGCCTCTTCTAGCATCCTCAAAAACTGTCTACTTTAAGGGGATAGGAATTTTGTAAAGGATATTTTTCATAAGGAGCCAGCCAGGAGGAGCGCCGGACCAGGCTAGTAAATCTGTGGGTCCACTCCCGAATCCTGGCCACAGCAGATGCGGTGGCACCTTAGCAATAGCCCTCGCAGACCCCTGGCACCCAAACTTGGTCAGCGCCTCCCCGCCGTCGGGGGTCTGTAGCGCTATGGTTACACCACTGGTCCCACTGACAGTTTCAATCCTACATGTAAGATGCATCTTAATCACTGTCAACTCCACTCTTTATGCCGCAAGCACAAAATACATATCTACAGTATGTTATATTGTGACCAGTCACAGTTCTTTACATGGAGACTCTATACTTGGTTCCACATGTATAGGAAAACCTAGCATAGGCAAAACTGGTGCAGTTTACTCATTTAAGGGTGAGGTGTCAAGTTGATGAAAATAGATGGCTTATCTTTGATATGGCAGTGTCAATGTGATTTGGACAGTAATATGCTCACTTAAAATGCATGTAATATACAAGTGTTCTTTTATGCAGTTGCAGATTTTACCTATGTGCTGCAGGACGGCAGCCCCCCTGCCAGATATGTCGAAGTTGGTACTGATTTTATGTATTTCAATTTCAATAGAAAAAAATGCGACTGGGCTGTACCACAGTGGGTGTGTTATTGCAATTGTGGCAATGAAGAGCTGGACATGAACCTAAATATGCTGCTGTCTCATGGGGTCCGGTATGATATTCCGGCGGTCGGAATTCCGGTGGTCGAAATACCGACGCTGGAATCCCGACCGCCGCAATGCCAACAAAGGGGGCCGTGGATCGCCCCACCTTGCGGGCTCACTGCACTCACCACGAAGCGGGCCCGGTGCCTCGCAACGCTTGGCACACTATTTTATTCTCCACGACACCCATAGAGGGAAAAGTGCCGGCATTGCGGCAGTCGGGATTCCGGCGTCGGTATTTCAACCACTGGGATTCCGACCGCCGGCCTATTGACCGCATCCCGTCTCATGGCATCTGTATTTGGCTTAAAGGGTGGCAGAGTGATGGGGATGCTTTAGGTTCTCCACTTGTTCCTGGTTCCCTCCTCTTTATGATGTTGCATGTTCAGTGGCAGGCTTGGCACAGGGCAGGATACAATGTAAGTCTTACCAAACTTATTACACATTGAGTCTTCAATGAGCTCTACACATGGACAGACTCTGACACACAATTAAAAACTATAATTAATCATTACATATAGTAATTATGTACATTTAAGGTATTTAAGCCAAGTGTTAGATGCCTAAAATAAATTGTGAATGCAGATGTCAAAGTAGCAGGTACTAGAAATTAATTTCTAGGGCTTTCACAGCTATTTAATATCCAGGGAACAGTTGACTCTACTAATACTATTCTGAGCGTACAGATGGAGCGCCTCTCGTTCAGTGCCAGAGCATGTGTCTTGTGTGTACGTGTCCCCTTTCGGGGGCTGGTGGTTGGCAATCCGACCGACAGACCCCCACTAAATGGAGGGCGTTCCATCTGTACCTCATGTACCTCATGAGAGGCATCACTTCCACTCTCAATATGCAGGTGGTGTGTGATGCTAACCTAAAATATAGTAATGTGGTGTAGCTCCCCTGGGACTTGCTATGATGCTTATATTCAGTACCAGTAAGCCCTGTGTGGCAAATAGGCTGGCTAGTAGGTATTTATTTGTTTGACCTCTAAGACGAGATTAATGTATACCAATTGCAAGGTGCTGTAACTGTTGATGTGTTCGTGTGTCTCTCATTTCAGGCATTTTAGGATATACTGTATGGGGTGATTCTGGTTAGCTCGCAAAACACATTTGGTTTGCTAATGAACAAAACCATGCCCACTACAGGTGGGGCAGATGTAACATGTGCAGAGAGAGTTAGATTTGGGTGGAGTTTGTACTTCAAACTGATATCTATATTTCAGTGTAAAAATTAAACAGCCAGTATTTACCCTGCACACAGTGACATGGTCTCAGGGCGCATTGAGAAATACCTGTTGTCCTGTACGAATACACAGTTTGCTATCACTCATTAGTAGTGGGCGGCGGTGGCTGTGTATGGTAGCTGCGCACCGCAGGTGACAGCCCCCCCCCCCCCTCCCCAGTCTCCTCACCTCCTCTGCGCCTGGGGGTGGCCGGTGTCATTACACGCACACACTTCTGGCCGCTAGTATCTCCGGTCGGTCCTTGGTGACGGAAGGCTACAGTATGTCAGTGGATGGGTTGTCCTCCCTATTACGCCGAATGGGCGCACATCACTCCTGGGGATCTACAGCGCTACACATGGTAGTGCACAGTGGCCCAGGTAACCAGTCTCCACCATTGTCATGTTTTACTAAAGAAGGCGGGGGGGGGGGGGGGGTCGACACACATTTTTGGCAGGGGGGAGCTAAATATATAGTTACGCCACTGCCTGCACAGAAATAAAATAACACCGAAATGTAATTCTCTCTGCACATGCCTCTGATACAAAATGAGGCACACATATCCACTAAGAATGTAGTAGAATGTATATTTCAGCTATAGATGGTATACTATTTTAGGTACTTGTTTCCTATCTGGGCGCCCACTAAGTTAATTGAGCACCATGCTATTCTCCGTAGTGAAATCTGATCGCATCGCATCGTACACATACACGATATTGAACGATGCGATGCGATGCGATGCGATCCGATTCGATTTCCCATAGGAAACAATGTTAAATGGCTCAATTTAGCCAAATTATCATAGGAACAATAGTAAATGGGCCAAAAACACCCCTGAACATTGAAATGTCCCCCCAAAAGTAGTTGACGCCACCCCGCCATCAACGTGAACCCGAAGCGTGGCGAGCGCAGCGAGCCCGCGAGGGGCGGCGGTACGCGTCCTCCGACCTTTTCATGCCCTACTATCCACTAGGGCGTGGAGTGAGAATAGAATAGTGTGGCGAGCGCAGCGAGCCACCGAGCCCGAAGCGTGGCGAGCGCAGCGAGCCCCGCGAGGGGACGCGGATACCTTCACAGGTAAACGCGTCCCTTTGCGGGCTTCCCAGGTGTCCGCGTCGCCATGGACACCTGGGAAGCCCGCGAGGGGACGCGTATAACTGTGAAGGTATCCGCGTCCCCTCGCGGGGCTCGCTGCGCTCGCCACGCTTCGGGCTCGGTGGCTCGCTGCGCTCGCCACACTATTCTATTCTCACTCCACGCCCTAGTGGATAGTAGGGCATGAAAAGGTCGGAGGACGCGTACCGCCGCCCCTCGCGGGCTCGCTGCGCTCGCCACGCTTCGGGTTCACGTTGATGGCGGGGTGGCGTCAACTACTTTTGGGGGGACATTTCAATGTTCAGGGGTGTTTTTGGCCCATTTACTATTGTTCCTATGATAATTTGGCTAAATTGAGCCATTTAACATTGTTTCCTATGGGAAATCGGATCGCATCGCATCGCATCGCATCGCATCGTTCAATATCGTGTATGTGTACGATGCGATGCGATCCGATTTCAGTACGGTGCCGTACGTAGAAAACCTGGGCGCCCAGATAGGAAACAAGTACCCTATTTTATAATCCAGATCAGGTTGGAGACATTGTAATTTCATGCCCTATGCTTCACAATATTGTCCTACAGCAAACTAGGGATTACCTGAGAAACACTAAAGCATACAGCAATCTTAACATCTGGTAAATACAGAAGCGGAAAGGAAGGTTAGAATGAGCACTACTTCACATGTCAGTAAATACTAAAGTCCTTAAAATCTAACATTTTTGGTGCAGTGCAATTTTAAAAGTGTTTTTTTTTATATATATATATAATTTTACAGTAAAGTCAATTCTACTTCTATTTCTTTATACGGGGGTTAATAAGACCTGCTTTGTGGGCTGTGAATTCACAGGCTGGTCCATTATTGAATGATTGGGCATGCCTACGGATTGTAGCACGCATGCTTTGCGCCATCCAGTGATAAAATCCAGTGTTTTTTCTGATCACAAGTCGTTCGCAAGTTGATTGACAGGAAGCCAGCATTTGGGGGTGGACACCTGCCATTTTCTGGGGGTGTCATGTAAAAAAAGCAGGCATTACCAAGCGTTTTCAGAGAGGGTGTGTGATGTCAGCTCCAGGCCACGATCAGCCTGTTTTTATCACACTGGTCGAGTAAGTCCCGGGTTACGCACACCCTGTGAAAATCATTCGATGGAGACTGAGTTGCAATTGGATTGGCAGCTAATCGCATATCTGGGATATTTTTCAAGCATTTCGCAACATTCCACGTGGCAAGGTTTCATTCTGGCAGGATAATGGATATCTGTTCACAGGGCTCTGCAAAGTAGCAGAGAGCGATCAGGTCTGAATAACCCCATATGTGTGGATCCAGCCTTACTCCATTTCTCCTTAATATTGGTGTTTAAGGCTTGCTCTGAATTCTTTGCTTTGAAAAATCCTGAAGTGACATTAAACCATGTTTGATAAATCACATTTTTTAAATTTACTGCCAAATGTAGTGTATTAAGCAAGGTTTACAGCTGTTACATTTTAACCCTTTGAGTGCCAACATTTCTGTTAGAGATGTTCAAAAAACCCAGTAAAAATGTCAGCGTTGCTAACATTTGTTATAATTTAAAATAAAAAAATGTTGTTTAAAAAATTATTGATAGAAATATTTCCACGATAAGGGAAACCTAATCGGTCATTGTATGTGGCAATTTTGACACCTATTTTGACAAATTCACTGGGCAATTAAAGGGTTAAAGGCTTTCTCAGTGTGTTTCCTTTCTTCTAATAAAGAGGCCGATTCAGGATCACTCGCAGTGATCCGAATTCGGCCCCTGCCCTGGTGATTGGGCTTTGCGCTTTTCTATGCATGTTAGTGGACAGCTGCATCCAGTTACAAACTCGCCATTCCATTCGCAGTGAGGAGGGAGGAGCTCAGTAAGCTGCAATGTTCGCAGCTTACCGAGACAACCTGAGTGAGGGCCAAAGTGTCTTCAATATAATATTTTTTTTAATTAAAAATAAACAATTTGACTAAACACACAATTTCATAGATTAACATATGCAAATCCTAATGGCGCACTTACTAACATATTTTAACTTTGTGTTTGAATGTAACTTTGTTTTTGTGGAGTAGTTACATTAGATGTTAGTAAGGTCTCTATTTGGGTGATAAATATTTAGATGTACTTTGTACCAGGAGTGGATCTGCCCACCGGAACAGCAGAGTACTGTAGGTTGCCACTGGGCTGGTCCAATTTTCCCCTTTACCGGGCTAGGTCACCTCTGCCAGGCTGCCTGCTGAACTTTGTATTTATCTTCCACTACTGCGGAATGCAAACTGGAAGCTATAATGTGTGGTTAGAAGAAAGGCCGGACTAAGGGCCAAATGGGTCTGGAAATAAGGAAATATAACATATACAATAGCACATTCAAAATTAAATAAAAAGAAAAAACTAATTATATCACTACAATTATAATTATCTTCTTAGAATAGACAAGTAGGTCCTCCGTTATTCTGCATATATCAATGCAGGACATAGAATAATGTAAAGTGCACAATGTGAATAAGTTCTGTGATCAGGAACATGGTATCATGGTATGGTGTCAATGCGGGGTCTTCGTGGAGCTGCAAAGAAGTAGAGCGGTCGCCAGGCAGAAGGAGTGTGATTTTGATGTGGTGCTGGGATAGCCAGTAAGTATTCCCAATGCACAAGGCTGTTAACACTTCTCACTTCGGGGAATTCAGCGGCGCTGCTGAGACCACTGGCAATCTTGGACTCTCCAACTCAAGGAAGCATGCCAGCAGCAGATGGAAACCATTCTGCTCATGTTCAATGGCAGCAGTATGGTGGGTCCTGAATCAGTCTCTGACGTATTTCATTCCTGGTGGGAAGTTGGAACTTTATCAAATGCTTTACATTAATATTGTTACCTTAAAATTGTGGTTTGTATATTTATTTCATGTTGGCCAACAATGGTATCAATTATACATTGCAATATCGGTGCATATAATTTCCTTTTTTAGCTAAATTTAGTTGTCTCTGGTTTGAGAACTAGTTGTAGATAGATGTCCACGAGTCTAACAATTTATCCTCTACTATTTCAAATTTTCTTTAATTTAATACATATTCATTATTTTTATAAAGAGTGCCTGATTTCTGGAGCTGAACATTTTCAAGGGCCTATTATGGATCCACAGTGAGCGTGAAGGCACTGTGATCCCCTACAGCTGGAGTCAGAGCACATCATAACTATGACCAAGGCACCCCCAGCTGGAACATAAATATGCCAGGGGTAAGAGTTTTGCTGTGGGTAGAGGGCTAGATTGTAAAGGGGGGTAAGGCTGCAGGAGTAGAGACGTGGCAACACTATGCTGTTTATTAGAAGCTCATACATGGATATGTCAGAATCTGTGGTTGAACTGCCATAGAACTCTTTGTTTGGTCATAGGCAGGGCCAGATTAACAATGGGGCAGATGGAGCTGCAGCTCCAAGCCTAAACATAAACATAGTCCCATCATCAATGCAGCATGATGATCACAAGCTGGCCACATGGTTGGCCATAAATCATAAGTGTTACATTTACATTTCAATTTTTACACAATTATGCAATTTTTGTATTTTTAATATGTTTAGGGAGACATTGGGGATTATAGTGTTCGGGTTCTTCATGTCTACATTTTATTTACCTTCTTCACTGCTAATAATAGGCCAATGAAAATTTTCGGCTCCAGGCCCATGAAGCCCTTAATCCGACTCTGGTCACACAGAATGGAAGATCTTCGTATGTTTTGTAATGGAGGATGAGGAAGATGTGACTCTAAGATTACGGCAGAATCTTAGTGGAAATTAAATTCATGAAATGTTACAGCAAACATAAGGAGGATAAACACTTAGCTGTGTTTCAGTATTTTGGTGTTGGTAAAATGCAAATGGCTGACAAAATGCATTCTGGGAGACCATTCACTGCAGTTACAGATGTCAACATTGCCAAATCTGAGGAAATGTTGCAAAATGACAGAAGGTTATCTTTATGAGGTTCAGCCTATTGCGACAAAGGAACTGAAAATGCATCGTATGCATGCCAGGTGGATTCACAGAAATCTCACAGCAGAGCAGCTGGGATGTCGATTTAAATCATACAAGACCACTCTTTAAGAGGATAACCGATTTCCTAGCATTGATTGTGATGTTTTAGGAAACATGATTTGTCATTATAATCTGGAACAACTGTCCAGTGTATGGAAATACGCAAATTTACCTCCACCCAAAATATTTGTAGTGATTCCTTCGGCATGTAAAGACATGCATCTGCTGTACTTTGACTCATGAGTTCCATCTCTGCTTTTTCCAAGTGTAACGCAAAATTCAAAGACACATCCCTGACACTGGGCCTTATTTTGGTTCACTCTTTCTGACAAAATACTTCTTAGATGGACAAAACCATGTGCACTGCAGGGGGGCAGATGTAACATGTGCAGAGAGAATTAGATTTGGGTGAGTAATTTTGTGCAGGGAAAATACTGGCTGCTTTATTTTTACACTTCAATATAGATCTCACTTTGAAGTAAAACCCCACCCAAATCTAACTCTCTCTCCACATTTTGCATATGCTCCCCTGCAGTGCACATGGTTTTGTCCATCTAAGAAGGATTTTGTCAGAAAGAGTGAACCAAAATAAGGTCCATAATCTTATAGACACATCTTCCCCATCTGCCACGTCGAAACATACAAAGGTTTTTATTCTCTGTGACCAAACAAAGATGACTATGTCAGTCCCACTATGGGTCCAGATATATTGATGTATGAGCTTCACAATAATCTGAATAGCATTGCCATGTCTACCCAGGGGTGGATCCAGTAGAAAATGACAGGGGGCACCAAGATAGGGGAGGGGGGTTGTTAGTGGTGCCAATGTGCATGCTCGGAGAGCAGAAGGAGAGAGAGAGGAGGAGAGCAGAGAGAGGAAGGGAATGGAATTAAAAATAGGCCCTGGCATTTAAAGTACACAGGCCCACCTTGGCGTCAAAAGTGAAGGATGTAGTTGTGCACGCTCCATAAAAGGGGGTGTGGCCACTCAAAAGGGTGTGTGGCCTTGAGTGTAGTGTACCACACCATATACCACTTCTACACATTAACACACAACAAAATATTAGACCCCATTATACTTGCCCTTTACATAGGATGCCAAAGGAATTGAGCCAAAATTCACATAATGCCACAGGGATTGAGGCAAAATTCACATAATGCCACATGGATTGAGGCAAAATTCACATAATGCTACACCGATTCCGTAAAAATTCACAACATGCTCCACAAGCAGGGACATTGCATGCCGAAGGCATGCCAAAAATGTGCACATAATTTCCATTGCACATTAAGCCACAGACCATAATGTCCATTACGTATTAGGCCAAACACTGTAATACCTATTACAAATTGTGCTACATAAGTGCTGCTTACCTACATGCTCATTGCCAGGGGTTCCATGCTCATTGCCAGGGGTTCCATGCTCGTTGCCATGTGGGATTACATGCTCGTTGCCATGTGGGAAATTAATTTTTTTGTCCCGGCCAGACCACCCGTTGAGCTGTCTCTGCAAAAGAATCTGCTACTGGAGGAGAATATGAGATGTCCTATGGGTAATTGTCCCACTGCTATGTATACATATACATGTTACTATATAAAGGTAGAGAGCAGCAGACCATGGAAACCCAGTAGGTACACTCTAATTTGGTAGGGAGAGAGGTGGATAACACTGTGCCAAGGAGGATAGAAACTGTTCCAAGTACATGTGCTGATGGCTCACATGCTGATAGTGGGGACACTTTATATAGCACTGAGGCCCACCTCCTCTGCTGCAGAAGTCTCTCTCTTGGTGCAAAGTCCCAGGCCAGGGGCAGGCAAAGGTTCAGGAGCTTTGTGACAGCATCTATCCTACTGACTTTTATTAAAAATGGATTGGCAGCCTAGAGCAGTGTCTGATTATAGACGTAGCAAACATCCATGCACACTCTACTACTACCTGGCCAGTAGCAGCAGGGCAAAGCAGTGCCATGATTCACAGGTGGAAAGGGGACGAGGCCTAATATGTGAAAAATATGCACCATCACTAGATTTTAGGTACAATATGCAATAACCAGTGAGAATGGGCAAAATATGTAAATACGTATGCAAATATGCAAATGCATATAATCCTGTCTCTAGTAATGTGTATTACGAAGTTTGCTAAAATGTGTAATGGGCATTACGGTGTGTGGTAAATACCACGCCCCTTTTTGTGGTGCCATGACTCCTTTAGATGAGTCCACACCCCCTTTTTGCAGCCTGGCTTCACCGCACAAGGGTCCCACCTACGTGAGAAGTTGAATATGGGACCATCCATTACCATATTTCTAGAATCGTCAGTACATCTTCCCCAATTGCAGTGCAACATGGTATTGCCCAGTTGCTTTTCTTTTTCTATACTTGTGCTTGTACTTTACAAACATGAATCAAGCCCATAGTCTGGAACACAAAAAAGGGTAGTTGCTCAACTGAGTTGTCATTAATTCTCATGTAATTATTTGATTATTGACTTTGCTTTGTGGTTAAACATATTATTATGATGAATTCATAGTTAACTCAATGTAGGTATTTTACTGCGACAATAGAAGTATGTCTGTAGTGTTATAGTGTCATAGAATTTTTGTAAATAAATACAATTTTTGTATTTCAGCGTCAATACAGTTATCATTCTGTTATTGGTATTCAGCATACACAGTACTAAGTAACTTTTCTTTTTTACATGTTTGAAATGCAATGAACTATCATATACAGTATTTGTATAAGTCCTAATTGTGAATCTGTTAAAAGACCACAATGAACATACACATATAGGATATCATATAAAAAACTAAATATTTGACTATATCCACCAAATAATATAAAAGACAATCAAATAAATATTTAGACAATAAAGCTTTCAAACTATTCTTACAGTATGTCACCGTTATTACAACATAAGAGTAATAAGTAAATGGTGCACAACATGTATTTCTACACCTTAATGCATTCGATACTAGAATACAAGTGGATGAAAGCTAATGTAGACGAGGACTATTTTTTCAGTAGATCTCTTTTTTGCTACATGTTTAGAAATAGCTGTAAGGTGTTCATTCATATTAGACTATAACGTTTCTGATTTCACCTTAATCTTAAGGCTTATATTAATAATGTTGACCACATTCTTAGAAATTAAATAATGAGCACAATCTCAGCAAATTAATGTCCTCTGTCACAATATGTTCCTCCACTTGGCACGTCCTTGTAAAACTAAATTCAAGGAATAATAACAATGTACATAGCCACAAACGCATGCCTTCCATTTACTAAATTCATCAAAAATCGAGACGTTCAAGGCCAACTGGCTTTACAGAAACTAATGATTTTCAACACAGTTAATATGCTTCCAGCATTGTTAATTGATGGCTACAGGATGTAACATTGCCACTAAACTGTTTTTGTAGAGAAAAGGATAAGAAATATTGAGACTAACAAAGTATTTTTATTCCCTGGAATTTATCTTTAGACTTTTTGTGCTCATTGTTAACCATATATAATAACATGCTAGTACTGTAGTTAACACACAAATATTTTGGACAAAGAGAAGACTCAAACTAATGTAGAAGTGTAGCTTGGTTATTCATCTTTGCACAGTTAAGGTGCCCATACACTAGTAAGATTTATCTTCAGATCTGGCTGGTTGGAACAAAAACATGGTTATGGATGAGTGACAGTTTGTCAGTTTTCCAGCATTTCCAAGCAAATGGTCAACTGTCATTTGTTCTCATCCATAACCAGGATTTTGTTCCAACCAGACAGATCTGCAGATAAATCTTTGTGTATATGGCCACCTTTAGAGATTACGGCAAGTGTTGGGAAATTTTGTTTTGATTACTGAGAACATTAATCTCTTCTGCTCCATTTAATCATTGTCTTTAATAAACTTCTATTTCTAGGAGGTCTATGTTGAAAGAGGAGTGCAGTGCTATGCATAATCCAGTCCAATCCTAATCTCCATAGATGCTTCCAACCCTATACCAAGATGGCCATGAGATATCTACACAGTCACACATGCTTAGTAATGTGACTCTGTAGGAGACAAGAGTCTCCTATTTAGCTCCTATAAAAGTCTTGATTAATATCGACCATAAAGCTGTTCCGGCATTCAGCACCGCTACAGTACAGTATAGTACAACAGGGGAGTACACCATGAAAATAGAAGATCAAGTGGTACTCTTTACCTAGCACGGGGGTAAAAAATCGCGGGCATCGCGGGCATCGCGGATAAATCAAAAACGGGTGCGACGCGATGCCCGCGATGCCCGCGATTTTCCCATAGGGATCAATGTTAAAAGTCAGATTGGTCGCGATTTTAGCGTTAATTGGCTCAATGCCCGCGATTTTGACATAGGAAACAATGTTAAATGGGCCACAGAGCCCTAATAGTCCCCCTGAAGTGTTAAATGGCCCCCACAATTTTTAACGCCACCCCACGATCAACGTGAACCCGAAGCGTGGCGAGCGCAGCGAGCCCGCGAGGGGCGGCGGTACGCGTCCTCCGACCTTTTCATACCCCCACTATCCACGTCGGCGTGGAGTTGAGAATAGAATAGTGTGGCGAGCGCAGCGAGCCACCGAGCCCGAAGCGTGGCGAGCGCAGCGAGCCCCGCGAGGGGACGCGGATACCTTCACAGTTATACGCGTCCCCTCGCGGGCTTCACAGGTGTCCGTGGCGACGCGGACACCTGTGAAGCCCGCGAGGGGACGCGTTTACCTGTGAAGGTATCCGCGTCCCCTCGCGGGGCTCGCTGCGCTCGCCACGCTTCGGGCTCGGTGGCTCGCTGCGCTCGCCACACTATTCTATTCTCAACTCCACGCCGACGTGGATAGTGGGGGTATGAAAAGGTCGGAGGACGCGTACCGCCGCCCCTCGCGGGCTCGCTGCGCTCGCCACGCTTCGGGTTCACGTTGATCGTGGGGTGGCGTTAAAAATTGTGGGGGCCATTTAACACTTCAGGGGGACTATTAGGGCTCTGTGGCCCATTTAACATTGTTTCCTATGTAAAAATCGCGACCAATCTGACTTTTAACACTAAAATCGCGACCAATCTGATTTTTAACATTGGTCCCTATGGGAAATCGCGGCCATCGCGGGCATCGCATCGCACCCGTTTTTTAGTGCATGCGATGGTCGCGATGGTCGCGATGGGCGCCGTGCTAGGTAAAGAGTACCGATCAAGTTTACATAAGATATCACTATTTGTACCAATTATTCATTTTACCCAGTGTCAAGTGACTAATACAGCTAGTAATCACTGGACTGATCTGTAATTGGACTGTGAAATTTCATAATCATCACTGTTTTGTTCTTATGATCTGTGAAATATTGAATCATTGTCCTAGCACAGGTATTGTACAGTATATTCTTCGTTCTCACCTCTCTCCTTTCAGTTCTTTTCTATTATGATATATTTCACACTGCATGTTTCACAAATGGAATGTGATATGTCCGTATAAAACAAAAGCCACCACGAGGAAGAGCCCAGTGTCGGAAATGGGTTGATGTAATTTGGGGGATTTTCACTAAAATGGAACTACAAATTACTGGTAATATCTATTGAGGCACTCTCTTATGCCATTTTTGTTTGGCACCTTTGAATTGTTGGGAAATCCCTCTATAGGGTTGAAACTATTTTTGTGATTGAACCTATTTTATATTTTACTTTTATTTATGGATTAAAAATTTATTTTTTAAAGACTTATTCATATTCTGACAACCATTTTGTCTGCATCTGGGCAGGTAAGATTCCTTGTCTCTTTGTTATAGTGTGAGGGAAGGGAAATGCAAGAGTGCAGAGGAAGATAGCATGCAAGAGCAAAAGCTGATTCCTTTAAAAACTATCATAAACCAGGGACTGTGATCATTTGCCCACACTAAATAGATATTTAGCCTATTTATTTACTGTTTCATATGTTTTTTTATAGCTAACTGGGATTCTTGTATATTCATTTATGTTTTTATATGGAATTCTCGACATGTTTGGTTTTATATATCCGATATATGGCCTTTTATTCTGTATTTTTGGTGTGCATCTGAAAAAAAATCCTTTACAATACAACATCTCAAATTTCAAAAACAATTGAAAGTATGAATTACTGCTGATCTTTTCGGAAAGACCATTGTACAATATGAATTATATCTGGTGGGCATGATGTACAAAGGGTTTGCATTATGTTTTCAGATGCCCTATGTATAGATGAGACACTATCTGATTGGTTGTGAACTGTTTTCTCCATCTGGAAACAATATGTATGAGTGCTTTGGCATGTACAGCGGTCTCAGGAAGATGCTGAGTCCTGCGGATGACCCTAGTCTGCCATCACCGAGGACAACCTCTTGACACTCCATGAAAAGCTTGTCCGAAGCAAGGTTTCTGCATGCTGGGTACCCATCGGCTGACTCAAGAGCAGAAGGAAGCTTGGGTAACTTGGTACCACAACATTCTGGCCAGGTTTGATGGCGGTCATTTACGCTCTGGGATCTCATCAGTTGTGATTAATCCTGGATCTACAGTTTCGACTCCACGACCAGACAACAGTAAGCACAGTGGACACCAATTAGATTTGTGCAACCACAGACGTTTCAACATCAGTGCTACATTGCCAATCAGAGGGTGGCTGTTTTTGTGGTCAAGACTAGTCTAAGAGTTACCATACCACTCATGCAGCAGTGCATCACTGGGGCATTTAATGTAAACGAATGCCTGCTGCAGGTGCTGCAAGACTATTTCCAGGTGCCATCCAAGAACTTGTGCTTGAGGTGCCCTTCTCCCTCACAGCAATGTATCTGCCCAAAAAATGTAAGAATGTGGTGGATTTTCTGGCTAAGGAATGCATCCAGAAACATGAATAAGTTGCAGGGGGCCAGGTCATCCAGCATACAGGCCAGACCTCACCCCTGCAACTTATTCGTGTTCACACAAATCAAGCACAAGATGTGTAAGATTGATTCTGTGTCCCTAGAAGCTGGAGTGGATACCTTTTAAATTGAATGTCTAATGCAAATCCGCACACTAGATCACAGCAAAACACCATCAGAACAAACATACTTGAAATTACTTTGGGACCTTTTAACAAATCACAAATTTACTGAGAAACTCTTTTGCAAAGTTGCCTAAAAATCATACAAACAGTGCACCGCAATTTGCATCAAATCAATGCATTTATTTTAATAAGCATTTTGTGAAAACCATATCTGAATAAGCCCAAAATTAAAAAAGTATACCATATCAGTTTTCCATTTTAGGGTTTGTCATATTTAGATATACTGGTGTTTTTCACAAAAAAAAAGAAAATAGGCAACAAAAACCAATGCAAATAATGGTATTTTTGACACAGCATAGAAATACAGCACATTGCGCAGAGATAGAAAGGACACTGCTTCAGCACCTGCCTCTCTCTCCAGCACAAAACACAGCAGCATGTATGCTGTGCTGGGAAGAGAGGCTGCTTCAGAAGTGTACTCTCTCTCCCCACTGCTGCTGTCTACAATAGAGGAGGGAAGGGGCTGCAGGGACCTAGCCACCTAGCCCAAGACCATCTGACAGGCCCAGGTAAAAGTAACCTCCTCCTATCTCAGCACCACTGGCTACTACTGCTTCTTGAGGCTTCATGGAACAATTTGTTCCCCCAGAGATATCATATTTTGAACTACTGTATGTCTATAAGAACATTGTTTTAAGATTAAAACATACTTAAATAAATTATCTTGAAAGCTAATGTTAGCACCCGATTAGGCAGAGCCCAGCCAGTGGCAGAGTTTTCGACAAACTATGCTGTACATTTGTGCCCTACCTCCCATTCTTAATAAACAATCAATAGTCTCACAAGAAAGGGGCACAACCACACAATAAAGGCCTTGATTTAGACCCAATCACTGGACTGTGAATTTGCAGCTCAAGCAATTATTGAAAGATTGCACATGGGCAGTGCATGCTGTGCACATGGCTTGTCATCGCTGGCCATTTGCAGTTCCAACAGCTCACCACAGCTTACCAAGGGGCGATGCCATGTATTAAACGGCAGAATTGAGATGATTGGTCTTTCCTGGCGGTGAGAGAGCCGTGGTAAAGAGAGCAATATTAATATACAGATGTCAATTTATACCATTATTTGTATGCAGTTTTTATGATATATTTTAGAAACATATATAAATTTCTTGAAATATTGTTTTCTATGTGTATACTTTATGTGTTTAATGTATTGATTGATTAATCTATATATTAAAATAAATAAAAATGCTCATTAACTAAGAGCGCTACATAGTGTGTTTGTTTTTAGAATTATATGTTAAGGACAGGGTGTCCCTTATAAGTAGCTGCACTCTGGAAATGATTATTTAAATTGATTGATCAAAACTCTTCCTCTGAAATGAGGAGATGGGAATTGCAACAAAAAGCAAATTGTCCTGGCAGGGAGGTGGCACAGGAATTCCTACAGTGGAGAGATTAGGCGCCTGAGGCCCTGTCTGCGGATGCTCACTTCTTACATATATATGCACTATATATATGAACTTCAGGTGGGGCCGGGGAAGGTCGCGTGCAGGAGAGCTCCAGTGTTCCATCCACGGAGCTCCCATCCCCGGCCCATGGAGAAGGTGCAGGTGGCGGCGGGGAGCGGCGGGGGGACAGAGGAGTCTGAGGGGGGTATTCAATCGACGGGGACCATCTCCCCATGGGAGAGATGGTCGCTGGGCCCTATTCAATGCTGTCCTCTCCGACAGCATTGAGCAGGGTTTCTTTGCAGAACGAGCTCGCTTCTTCCCGGCCGCAACTCACGGCCACGCCCCCTTCTCACTCCCCGGCAGACGGGACATTGAATCCCGCCTGCATGTTCTCGGTCTAGCTGACCGAGAACGGGACAGGGTCACGGTCGTCAAGTAAGCTCGACCGCCGTGACCTAAACATTGAATACTCCCCTGAGAGAGGGAAGAAGTGCTGTGTCCACCCAGCGCCGTGTTTGCCCGGCGCTGAGAGCGTGGAGGGGGAGAAGGACAGACTAGAGAGCTGGGAGGGGGAGATGGACGGCGCCCAGTATCCCATGTCTCCCGTGTGATAACTGTGCTATCCCTGCTATAATCTGTGCTGTCTTTGCTTATGCTGTCACCTGCCTGGCTGCTGCAATGACCAGTGGCGCCGAGGATGGCTGCCTAGGCGCTGTGCAGCCTGGCGTGTGTGTGTTCCCTGTGTGATAAATGTACTGTCTCTGCTTGTATTATTACCTACCCGGCTGCTGCAATGACCAGTAGCGCCGCTGATGGCTGCCTAGGTGCTGTGCAGCTCGGCGGGCATGTGATCCCTACAAGTGATGTCTAAATGCTCTCAATGTAATGTGTATAATGTCTCATTGGAATGTATGCAATGTCACCCCCCCCCCCCTTTCACCCCCTTTGATGCTGCACTGTAATCCACAAAAAATTCATAGTGTGCACACCCAGTTATTTTCTGTTGCATTTCTGGCTGTATAAAACCATTGAGGAGGCCCAAGACTTGATTGTGGAGGCCTTATTTTGATTGATTCGTTCCCCCGCTTGTTCACACGGAGGAGCGATATTTTCTGTCTGCGTGTGCGCATTCGCAATTCTGCACAGGTGCATATGCTGGGTGCGAGCGGGCACAGTGAACTGCTAGTTCATGACCCGTTCGCACCTAGCAGTACAGGCGGGGGGGGGGGGGGGGGGGGGTTTCTGGCGACAGGCTGTGCCCATGGGAACGTCCAGCATTTCATGGGTGTTTACATGAAAACAGAGTTGGGGACCATCGAATGATTTGGCCCGCTCACCCAAGACTGTGAAGGGATGTTTATGCAAAACATTCCTTTGCAGCAGTGCAGGAGAATTTGCAGATTGAGTGGGGGGGGCAGGTGGCTGTGCGAATTTCACAGCGTTGCGTGTGGACCAGAATAAGGCCCCGAGTCTCATGGCCTGTAATTATGAGGGTGAATGATCATGCTTTCCCATGATAACTGACAGATGCACTGTTGCTGTTTAACAAAACTTTAGTAAAAATCTGAATACAATTCCTGCTTGTTACCACAAAAACATCATGAAATCAATAGAATTATTAAAAAAAAAACTGCTCTTTCTAAACGGGGCAAAGTGTAATTAAAGAGAAAAGGAAATAATGTTTCATGGTTATAACTAAAAAGAATCAGAGCAGACCTTGGGAATAGTGAGATTGAAAATATATTACTTCCTGAGGGTAACATGGTAACAACTGATATATGGTTAAGGTCAAGTTCTTCCTTTTGGAATCAGAGTAATCCTCCATAAATAATATATAATTCCCAGTAATTGCACGGCTGTTCTGCAGATGTATGGTGTAATGTGGCCCTTTCAATGTCTTGCTTTGCTCCTGCGCTGACTGTTCTGGCTCAGCCGCCTGCTAACCCTGTGTACTGAGTTGTGTCCTGATCATTATATCAGTCGCCTTGTGTGTGGAAAACAGTTCACCCTTTATGCAGAGAGCATGTTCCCTTTCACACCATTCACTTGTTCTGTAACAGTTGTTCAGATTGTTTAATGCAGCCCTGCATGGTAATCCAGCAACTGCTGTTTTCAGACAGGTGCAGGGATCAAAAATGCTCAGTAAACTTGAACATCTGGCCTTGAAGTGATAATAGCCCCTTTCACTACACGAGATGTATGAGAAATGGGATTTTTTTTAAATGTTATTTCGTGCAATTAGCTGTATATTATTTAGAGTGCTGAAAAATAGACTTTGAATGATTTTTTTTAATTAAGTCACTGTCTGAGATTATATGAATATAACTTGAAGTAATAAATTAGTTCTTATTCCCCCATTTATTAACATGCAGCAATAGCCGTGGTTTTATTTCGCTTCTTATTGCCTAATTAGAAAATCAAATATTGTGCAAATTACCTAGAATCTATAATTGTAACAGATGTGTATCACACCAATCTATGGAAAAGTAACAGAAGCAGCAATTTAGGGGTACATTAACAAAGATGGGAGTTCTATTGACGATGGGAGGTTGCCCATAGTAACTGATCAGATTCTACTTCTTATTTATTCAGTGCCTTCTAGAAGATAATAGATAGAATGTGATTGGTTGCTATGGGCAACATCCTATCTTCCGTATAACTCCCACCTTAGTAAATTTACCCCTAAGTGTCAGATAGATCCAGCGGCGTAACTAGAACTTTGTGGGCCCCATAGCAACATTTTTAAAGGGGCCCCCAACTCAGGTCTTCACCAGAGTGGGTACAGTTAGTGCTGTGCAAGAGCTGTGATTAGTTGACATAATTTTAATTCCGACCCACAAAGAATCCCACTGCACTGTGCAGATACTGTTTTTTAACCATTTTCCCTTATTAGAACTCTGGGGCTGGCGGGGATGTGAGCCGTGGGGGGTGAGGGTCAAAAGATCTGTGTGTGTCACAAATCTGTCCTTTTTCGGTCTCTTTTCTACACTTATGGCGGTATCTAATCACCCGCGATCCCTGATCACAGGTAATAGACTTGCCAGTGGCTATATAGTACATACACTTCCTCTTGAATATATATATATATATATTTATAGTACATTCATGCACTGCCTCTCCGATATATCAATATATACAGTACATACATACACTGCCTCTTACATATATACAGCACGTTCATAACTCATACATACACTGCCTTTCACATACATGCACCCATATATATACTGACTTTCACACACTTAGAGCCTTATTCTAGTTCACTCTTTCTGACAAATTCCTTCTTAGATGGACAAAACCATGTGCACTGCAGGGGGGCAGATGTAACTTGTGCAGAGAGAATTAGCTTTGGGTGGGGTTTTACTTCAAAGTGAGATCTATATTGCAGTGTAAAAATAAAGCAGTCAGTATTTACCCTGCACAGGAACAAAATAACTCACACAAATCTAATTCTTTCTGCACATTTTACATCTGCCCCCCCCCCTGCAGTGCACATGGTTTTGTCCATCGAAGAAAGATTTTGTCAGAAAGAGTGAACTAGAATAAGGCCCTTACATACATACACTACTGCTCTGATCCATCCATTCATCCATACACTGCCTCCATACAATTATACATCCCACCCCTGCACCATGGCACATTGACGCCACTAGCACCGCCACCTTGCAGGGATATGACTCCAGGCAGCCACTACTCCTGCGCCAGTTTATACTAAATACAAAAGACCTCAAACTGCTGCACCTCTTTGCTGCAGGTCTCCCTGCTTATAGTGATACCGACCATCTTAGCTTCGCTGCTGGGTGGGGTGAATCAAAGGGTGTGCACTGGTCCCCACTGTGCTGCTGTTATCTCCTTATGTATGTCTCCGTTTGTCTCCTGTCTTCCAAAAAAGGGAAGTGTCATTTTCTCACTAATGGCTTTATGACAGACTCTTTTTGTTTTTATTTCAGGGGCTGTATATGTTGAAGAATACTGAAAAAAGACTAGATTAGCAAATGGAAGAGATACACAATGTAGAAATCAATATTATGGCTTGCTTTTCCGTGAAAATTTTACACATTCAGAAAAAGGTATAACAAAGTTGCAACCAAAAGAAATGTCTCACACAAAAGGTTTACTAGGGGTTAAAGTGTATGTGTGTGTGTGTGGGTATGCGGGATGGGGGGGGGGGGGGTGACTGCACCTCTAGCAGGAGATAAACTAGTTCCACCACCACGGCCCTGTACATTAATTACAACAGAAAAGCCAGCCAGACCACCAATGCAAGTAGATGATATAGATGGTGCTAGTGTCACTGACAGACTGCAGTCACTTACCCCTTCCTGAGCTCCATGGTTCTCTTCCACCTGCCCATCCTGGTATTCGTACATGCTGTGTCTGTCAGAAGGTGTTTTTCCCCTACTCAGGTCCCAGCAGCTACCTTTTCAGGTACAATGTGATGTCATGCTGTCACTGTCACTGAAGAAAAGCCATAAGAATATTTGTTGGGCAGCACCCACCCTATGGAATGCCCTTCCACGCACATTAAGACTCTACTCTAGCCTCCAAACTATAAAATCATTCCGTGAAAACTCACCTCTTCAGGCAAGCTTATCAAATTCAGGACCCCCACACAACCTCCAGTAGCATTCATATCTAATTGCATCCCATCAGGACTGCCTTGTGATGTGATGGGACTGCCATGCTATGGAATTATGACCTTATGTAACCCTCCTATTATTCCTATAGATTGTAAGATTGCGAGCAGGGCCCTCCTACCTCCATGTCAGTTTGTATCTATCCAGTTTGTTTAATCACTGTTGTCTCCAATTGTAAAGCGCAACAGAATATATTGCGCTATATAAGAAACTGTAAATAAATAAAATAAATCATATTAACCATGATATGGTATTTCGCCTTCCTGTCAATCCTCAATCCTCACCTGTAATGAAATCAGATGGTCCATCCTGGAGTGATTGTCACACACATTCATAGCAGCATGCTGACACTTAGTCAATCCAGCCAGACATCCTGAGAAGCTACCTGTACATAAGGTATGCCGTAGATGTTGCCGATGAGTCTGCCATGGCCTAGGTGTCTTCCAGACAGTCCGACTACCTACCTACCTCTATGCCTGTAGTCTATGGGTCTCCGATTCTGACTTTTTGACAGTGTGAGGAACACGAGCACTGATGTAGAGGGCATAATAGTTTCTGTCTCTGTACTCCTCATCTTGCCCAACATTCTTGGAGAAGAGAGGAAGACTCCTTTAAAAAAGAGTGGAAAATGTTTTGCAGTCATTTTTTAACCAATGCCGACCAAGTGTTTAAGACATTTTCCCTGATGCGTACTGCGGAAGATGAAATCACAAGGTTGGTGCAAATGCATACCCATGTAAACTTTTACAGATCCACATACCACTAACACACCTCATGTGCTTCTTTGGGTAGGGTATTTTTAGAGAGAAAAAGCAGTCAACAAACTTCTTGCCAACTTGTCAATCTTGAAATTTTCTTTTTCCTTATTAAACCATTAAGCTTTTGTTGAATAAATACTACAACATGGGGGAATGAAAGAATCCTGGGTGTCAGAAGAACTTTCAATAAACGTACATTGCTATATTGAAGCATGTGTCCACCATACATTTTTAAAAATTGTAAACTTTTAATTATGAAAATATTGATTAAAACTAGTCAACTTGAATTTTGATGCTGGGATCATCATATATGAATTAATTTCACTCACATTAATAATTAAAGAAAAAATTGTTTTACCCGAAAAATTTTGCTTCTGTAGCCATCAGAATGATATTACGGATTTAAAGAAAGTTTCACTATTTTCATGCCTTTATTGTATGTACAAGTAAAACAAACTTGTTATATGAATTTTAATTACTTTTATTTAAAATATTTAAAAAACAAACAACTACTGTAACAGAATATATAAAAAAAGTTTAGACATGAATATTTTTCTTATTTTTTCTGTCATTGAATGGAGTTCCTCATATAAGCCCCCAAATATAATTCCCCTATCATACAGTACTGTCATTGTAAAGCCCCTGATAACAACCTTCAAAGTCCATCACATCTTGATTAAAACGTTTACCTTGCTTTTCCCCTGTTCATTCCCTCCCTTACTTACTAAAACATGCTTCTTCCTATATGGTCATTCAAAATTTTTATATTTATTGATCACTGTAAAAGGGAAAAAAGCTAATTTTATTCGAAAAATAAAGATTTGGTTGTTTTTTGATATAGTGAATCAGAAAATAGTCATTAAAATAAAGACTCAAAAAGAATGTTTTTTGTTGACTGGTGTAATCTTTTGATTAAAATTGGACAAAGTATCAAAAGTTTTTCTCTCTGGTTTGATAACGAGCCTGACCAAATCCAAACTGAACTCGCCCAAGTAAATCCATGCTGCTTGGGATCCTGCAAATTTTATTTAATCTACAACTCTTTCTTTTAAGAGTGTTTCCATCAATTACCCTACTACTGATGTAAGGCTCACTGGTCAGTAAGTGCTTGCGTCTTTATTGCTTCCACTTTTGTGCAGTGGTACAACGTTTGTTCTGTGACTGTTTAAATAATTCTGTTGATGGTGCTACCAGCAATTCATTAAGTTATCTTTGTATCCTTGGCTGTATCACATCTGGCCAACTCATGCAAACTCAGCTTAGTAAATGAATTCACAGACATTTCTAAATTCATTCAGGTGCCACAAGAAACAGATGATATATGTGCAGGAAGGAACAGCAATCTGAAAACAAAATACATATGGATGACCAATGGCTGAGATGCTGCAGTCAGAATACAGAATCTGGCATCCCCTTGCCCTCCCTCCATAAAGCCTAACCCTAACCATCCCTACACACAGCCTAACTCTAACCTTCCCCGCTAATACCTAACCCTAACCTTCCTTCTCTGCAGCCTAATCCTAACCCTACCACTTTGCAGCATAGCTTTAGCCCACCCCTCTAAATTCCTTACCCTCTCTCCATGCTACCTAATCCTATCCCCCACCAGCTATCTCTATGTTCCCAGCTAGTGCCTAAATGGAACCCTCCTATACCCCTTCCCTCCCTTTCCCAGCCTAATGCTACTACCCAACCTGCATACTTACATTTAGGATGCCAACAGTTGGGATTCTGGCATCTGCATTTTAAATGCATTCCCTGTAAATAGTTTGAATGAATAAGACACTTGAGTTTATTTCTTACAAGAAACAGCAACGTTTTTCAGGTCTGCTCAGGACCGTTTATTAAGCTATACAAAAAAAAATGGAATAGCTTATATAGCAAAGATGTCTCATGTTCAGGGGCAGGGTTGACACAAGGTAAGACCAGTGCCACTGTTGGGATAGGCAACTATATTACAGTACTATTGACTTTAGTTTTCTTCTTCCCTGCACACTGTCATCAAACATTACTCCCCCGCATGCTCTGTTTGTCACATGTTAATAGTTGCACTACAAACACAGGATGATAAAATAGTCATACATACATACATAAAAAATAATATAACAAAATATATAAAACATAATATAACAAAATATATATTTTGTTATGGGGAGGATGTTTTCACAACTCTCACTGCTTTGAATTATACTTCACACAGTTCACACAATACAGAATGTTAACCTTCAAGTTAATATATATAATAATCTTGCCAAGAATTGAATTCCCTTTCTATGCGTCATTATTCAGCTCAAGTGTTGTAGATGGTGGTGTCCTAGCATTGTAGGGACCATAAAGGGTATAGCACAATAGATTTTATTCTGAATAAGAAGATACAAATATTACCTACAGTATTTGCTGCAAATGTAATTCAATGCCAAGTGTATATCTACTGTGACAGCAAGGTCATTTGTAGACAATTCATCATACTGGACCTGATGCTGAAATTAATACAGATCTGTCATAGGTGCTTGCACATTGCCCATATGCAGATCTACAGCATAAGTATCTTCTTGTCGCCATAATCAGTCCCCTGGCCATGTTTTGTGCAAATGTTTTCTACATTAATGACGTCATAAACGTGGATGAACAAAAAAGAATTAAATCAGGAATACAAAAGAACAAAGTCACAACCTATTGAGTACCACTCTGGTTCCCAACTGCAGTATTTAGCACACCCCAACAGTACAGGTATTAAAGATATTAGGTTAGGCACAGGTGACTTGGGGGCAGATGTATAAAGCCTGTTGAAGTGATAAAGTGGCCATTGATAAGCACCAGCCAATCACCCCAACTACATTTTTTACACCCTGAATGTTACTTGACAGTTAGGGGCTGGTGGCTGGTACATTTTCACTGGCCACTTAATTAGTACCTAAGTCAGTTTGATGATACAATTTTTTCACAAGCGGGGATATTCCTATAGCTTGGACAGTTGGGGTGCCTTGAAGACTGTTTTTGGGAACCACTGATGTAAAAAGGCATATCCAAGAACAGTGGCATAACTATAGCACCGCAGCCCCCGCGACCGCGGGGGGGGCGCTATGCATGTGCGGGCGCCGGGGGCTGCAGTGCTATAGTTACACCCTGCCGCCCGCCGCACCAACCCCTGCAAACCACCCCATCCCCAGTCTTTACCTGTGTTCAGTACGTACGCGCTGGTCCCGGCTCCCTTCTTCTTCTATGAGGACCACCACAAAATGTCCGCCCCCATTTAGCAAACAGTTCTCTGAAACTGTCTGCTGTATGGGGGTGGACATTTTGTGGTGGTCCTCATAGCAGAAGAAGGGAGCCGGGACCAGCGCGTACGTACTGAACACAGGTAAAGACTGGGGATGGGGGGGTTTGCGGGGGTTGGTGCGGCGGGCGGAGGGGCGGGTGGGTGGCAGTTGCAGCATGGCCGTCACTCACTTCCGCGCCAGTGTAACGCCGTCGGTGGGGAACGGTTAGTGTGTAGGGGGCTTTTTTGTGTTGGTTATCAGTACGTAATATCTGTGTCTACTAGTCAGATAACTTTTTAGTTTCCTTTTTTTGTATAGATTGATTGTTTTATGCATATTAAATATTTTTTTAGATCTTTATAGACTACTTTTCATACTCCCAAAGATATTGTTCCTGCCATCTTAGTAGTCGCGTGACACCCCAAACTTTTACAGTTGTTTTTAATATGTTTAAATATAGAGCATAACACAAAGCATAAAAGTCAGGTACAGGTATGTATCATTCCCATTTTAAACCTCCACCCAACTAAGTCATAGTACAATTAGAGGATGCTCTAGATCAGGGGTTCTCAAACTGTGGGTCCTGACCCCAAAGTGGGTCCCGACCTTCTCAGCATGGGGTCGCGACTCCATGTTGCTGACCATCAGGCTGATGACTTTTGCAATCTCAGTCAGTGATTCAAGGAGTCTGAAAAATCTGTTGAATTGTCTGTTATTTTAGGCTCCTCAGATCATGGTGTGCATCCACAATGCTGCCATGTACTGTATGTGCTGTCTGCTGACTACACATGTGATGGTATGACTTTCTGCGGTAACTTGCTGGGGTCCCGTAATTATTTTTATTGCCTAATGGGGTCCCAGAGAAAAATAGTTTGAGGACCCCTGCTCTGGATGAAACATGTTTAGAAAACAGATAACCTGGGTTGGTCTTTATGATGAGTACTGTCTGGTGGTCCATATGCCTGACTCAAACTATTTTAGTAATTCAGATAATCTAATATAAATAATAGCCATTCACAGACATATAAAAATACAAAAAATGTATGCATGTTTTTACTTATAATCTAAATAAAATGATAAATATAGAGTATATAAATAATAAGTCTCCTGATTTCCTACCAATTAACTGTCAAGCACAATAGACGAGAAATTAGAAGAGCCCTTCAGAGCAATATCTTTTACTTTGTCGTCTAATGTGTACACTCAACTTGATGACCCTCTCTCTAATCCGAACATGTTCAGATGAGGGCTATGCTGTTGCTATCACTGACACCTGCACCTCGCACCCTCCATCACTGACCCCTGACCCTCACTCCCTCCATCACTGACCCCTGACCCTCACGCCCTCCATCACTGACCACTGACCCTCATGTCCTCCATCACTGATGCCTGCCCCTCATGCCCTCCATCACTGACCCCTGCACCTCACTCCCTCTGTCACTGATCCCTGCCCCTCAATCCCTCTGTCACTGATCACTGCCCCTCACTCCCTCTGTCACTGACCTCTGCCCTTTAATCCCTCTGTCACTGACCCCTTCACCTAACTCCCCCTTTTAACTTATACTACTTAAGCCAGCATCATGTATTTATTACAACTGTTGGAAACTACTGTAGTTACTGTCATTTTAAATGGCGGGCAGGGGTGGAGCTCCAGCGCATACTGTGGTATAGTAGCTGCATCCACTCTCTGCCTTTACTGCATCCCAGTGTTAAGAGACAGGCAAGAGAGAGATGGGCTGTTTGTGGAGCTTGGGAGCTTGTTTGATTTAAAGTACCCCTTCCACTTACCACTGCCCTTATCGGGTTCCCCTGTTATTAGTACCAGCATAGGTGGTAGGAGGCGTGCGGTGGTTAGGTTGGGAAACTCAGGCATACAGTATGTTTAACATCCACCCCCCTCCTGCCTGCCTTACCACATTCCATCCAATCAGGCTGGCGGGCGGGTGGTTAGTTGCGGTGAGGTAACGGGTTAAACACTATGTGGCAGTCTCCGGATCCCAGCAGCATGTATTTGGGGAGGAGTTTGCTGCCCTCTCCCCGGACCTCCCTCCCACCAATGAGAAGAAGGGGGTTCATCTTTAGCAGACGCTCAATGCAATGCATGCACTGAGCGAACGTGTGGAGCAGTGCTATGAATCTGAACTGATGTTTGGCAGATTCACAGTGTTAGATGGAAAATACACTGTGCTTCCACAGACCCAGTGCTCGAAATAGCGGTATTTCATACCGTTGTATACCGCCCCACTTCGAGCACTGGCTAGAATCCCTGAGGAAGTTATATAAACTCTTACAGAATGTAAGTCCTATAAAAGTGATCCCCTTCAATCAGATGTGAGCCACCCTAGCAGAGAACAAATGCAAATGTGTGCATTGTGCACCCTAAACCACCAAACATTTATTTCTCAGTGCAAGTCCATTATCACATAAGAACGGTGTTTATTTTCTTAAATTAGGCATATTCATTAGTATATACATGAAATGCCAATGATTTATTTTTTTATTTACATTTTTTGTTTCCTCAGCTGCAGCACCAATGAAAAAGGCTCCTGGCATAGGGCATCCCCCCACAAATAGGTGAAGGGGACACTGGGGAGGGCAAAAAAAACATGATATTGCAGCCATTCCCTGGGTCAGAAGGTCTCTGCAATAGAACCATAATGCCATTAATGTTGTTATTATTATTGTAATATTAAGGCATACAACCATTAAATAATGTCATTATCCCACATAATTATTGATTATTTTCCCTAAATTATTGGGTAATTTAATGCACCTTTGCTCTAGCACTGCAATGGTACTGTAGGTGGTTTAAATGGGATGCGGTCAATTTACCTACAATCAAAATCCCGATGCTCAAATACCGACAACCATTGACCGACGGTCAAAATACAGACAAGGTCAAAATACAGACAAGGTCAAAATACAGACAAGGTCAAAATACCGAATTGTACATTCTTTACCATCCCAGTGGACATGGAGGGGGAATATAATAGTGCCCAAAACGCAGGTTTCATGACAACCTATGTCAACATACAGACCCCAAAAAATATAAAAAGCATGTGTCTAAATTTTGGCCTGTCTATATTTTAAATATAGGTATTTTGACCATGTCGGTATTTTGACCTTGTCTGTATTTTGACCGTCGGTCAATTGCTGTCGGTATTTTGACCATCGGGATTTTGATTGTAGGTACAATAAATCATGCTGCACCTGTTTAAATGACTAGGAACAGTTTTTTATACAGTTTTTATACAGTACAATTATGTTTTTAACCAAGGTCCTTCCTGTCATGTCTGAGGGGTGACTCTGGTCTGAAGCTGGAGTGTAGCACAAGCTCGGTTCCTTAATGAACTTAGACTGCATAGAGAGTAACAGGAGTCTATAGAGGAACCCCACACAGGGGAACTGGTAAGTGAGATTAGGCTAAGACTTGCAAGGGCAATGAAGAAGACTACTGGATGAAGTCTCTGCAGGTAAGTATGCGGTGGGTATTACTATGGCCGTCACAAGAGAGGGTCACTGATGATATAATGGCAACATCAGGTATCTGGATTTACTGCAGATATCGATGTTAGTCTCTCTGATTGGTGACTTGACAGCAGTAGTAAGGAGGATGCAATACTGGAACCAATAGCAGGTAGACTGAACAGCAGGTGTAGAAGGCAACTGAGAACCAGGTATACTGGTAGAGGATGCAATGTCCCAGACTGGACACTAGAGGGAGTCAGATAGCAGAGTTGAATGCTGCAGGTGCTGAATTAGCATAAGTACTGGAGGGCTGTGGAAGCTGCTACTCCTTAGGACATCATTGTACTGACTGATCCCTGACTCCAGTCTCAGGGTATATATAGGCAGAGCCTTTTACTGATTGGCTGTTACAGGATGTTGTCAGAATAACCATTCCCGGATTGGCTGATGAACTCCTGGGAATCAAACCAATATGGCCACTCCCATGTTGGAGACACAAACGATGTTTGGTGTGTATGTGGAAAGGCCTGAGGCCTGTAACAGAGAGAAGGCCCAGTGTTAAGAGTTAGTGAGCAACAAGGCCGCAGGCTGCATTCAACGATGCCCGCTGAGATGATAATCTCTGAGCAAGTCTGACCAAGCACCTGGAGCGGTGGTAAGTATGTCTCAAACCCTGAGTCATGACACTTCCAAAATACTGACACCTCAGGTCCTTCACCTGTGCTCCTGCCAAGAGCGGTCATTCTGGTGGAGTACTTTGATGAGGAAGAGGAGTAGATCAGCCTCACTCAAATGAATACAGCTGACCATTCTGCAGCAGCTGGCACCACACCAACTCTGCAGCAGGCCCCGCCACAGCCCACACCTCAGTACAAACCAAGTGTTGAGGAAATGACCAGTTCATGGGCTCGTTTGTGCAAACCTAGATGTCATTTGTGGCAACTCAGACTGTACAAATTAATGTCTTATGGCGCCAAATAAGAAAAAAGTTACCATGTGACCAGAGTTGCACAGGGAACCCAAACACCCGGAGGGCAACTTACATGAACAAGAAGATGTTTTAAATTACTTAGCCTAATAGGGTTCAAACAAAAGTCCTAATAAGCCTCCAAAGAGAACTAATGGGAAAAAATGAAGGTCTATCTGTAGTGAAACAACATCCTCATTCTTCCTAGGTGCAGTGGGCACACATGTGGAGATCTACCTAAATGAGCAGGTTGGGGCTTTTTATTTGGGCACAATTTTTCTGTAAATTAGTTGTTTACGTATAGTCCAAAATTCTATGGACAAATTGTTTATATCATTATTTTTAAAGAATGTTATATTATATGTGTAATAAGGGTAATTTATTGGGTAATTAGCTTTTTAACATAAATGTGGGCAGTGGCGGTTTTTACCTATGGGCTGCAGGGCTGCAGCCCCCCCAGGTAAAATCCGCCACTGTATTGAAGCCAGATGCAGTCTGTGAAACTGCACTGGCTTCCGCTGTGACTGGCAGTGACTTCCTATTGGAAGTCCGACCTGCCAGTCACCAAGGCAGTCCCATTGGGAGGTGTTCCCTCCCTCCGGGACACCTTGCTGTTGGCTGCCGGGCAAAAATGGCAAATGCGCATTTGCAGTACCTATATCGGTACTGCGCATACGCTGGTCCCTATGCCTGTAACTTATACCCCTTTTACACCGCCGAAAAATCCGGGTCAGCGGCGGGTCAGACCCGGATCTTCGGCGGTGTAAATCCCTAACGCCGTGTCCCTTTACACGGGACTTCTACCCAGGTCCTGACCTGGGTAGAACACGGCTAGGACCTGGGTAGAGGGCTGTGTAAATGGGAACGCCGGGTCGGATAACCCGGCTCCCATTTACATGAATGGGGAACGTCCAACCTGCGGACCGCAGCGTCCGCAGGTTGGACGGGTTGTCAGCCTGACAGTCACTGACAGCCGGCGCTGCTGTCTGCTATACCCTGCAGACAGCAGCAGCAGCAGCGGCGGCGGCGGGGGAGGGAGGTGAACGGATGCCTGTGTGCGGCATCCATTCACCTCCTGTGCAACGGCGGGGGAAGTGTGCGCGGGGACTGGGGGCAGCCTAGCAGCTTACCTTAGTGCTGGGCTGCCCCCAGCAGCGTTCCGGTCCGGCGGCGTCACGCGGCGGTGATTGGCGCTTGCAGATGACATCGCGCTGTCATCTCCAAGCTCCGGGGGGGGGGTGGGCGCGGGTGCGGGTCGGGCTGTCCGCCCGGTGTAAATGGCACTTAACGCCGGGTCGCACCCGGCTTGAACCTGGGTCTAAAAAAGCCGGGTGCGACCCGGCGTTTTGGTGTAAAAGGGGTATTATATTGTACAGGGGACCATGATTACTTCTATGGGCTGCTGCCGAAGCAGCCCATAGAAGCTGGCCATATGCGCAGTACATATATTTGTACTGCACATGCGCCAGTTCCGGCGCTTGCAATTATAGGAGGAACGGGCACCGGGGGCGGGAAGAAAGTGGCAGCGGCGGTGGTGGTGACAGGGGGAGGGGGTTGCCTGCAGCCAGAGGCAGCCCCCCTCCCCGAAAGAGGTAGGAGCCGCCACTGAATGTGGGTATACTATTTAGGGGAGTTAAATAATTCTAAACAGATTTTCCTTAGGTATGTATTTAATACATGTTTTATTAGTGTAAATGGGCATTTTCTATAATATTTATGATTTTTTTCCTGTCAGGGTGAGTCGTTTTCTCAGCCTTTATTACACTAAGCAAGTTGTATCTTAAAAATGGGAAAACATCTGGTTGCAAGGTTAGAGCATGCGTATTGTAACCTATTACATGTATGAGCTGTAAAAAGGTGCACGTTTAGCACTACACTTGCACATTATTACAACTCGCACCCTATTACATTACTCGCCCCTTATGTCTTTTTACTCAGTGCCTATCTTGTACAATATGTGTAAGTAATTAAGAACAGCCACAAACACTCTAAATTCCATGTATACTTTAACACTCAACTACTAGTGATAAGTGAAGAAACAACTTGCGTCTAATACCCTGCTTTTTATCTGTTCTATAGCATTTCATCCATTCAAACTTTTAAATCAAAAGCTCTTCTAAAACATGGTCATCCGCAAATAGCATACTAAGTAAATGTATGTGAGGATCTATAAATAAAAGCTTCAAGTTACCATTTTTTAAATGGAAGGTTGAACATTTTTAGAAGGAAGAAGTTTCAAGTTGCGGGAGATTTACTTTGCAAAGTGCACTCTATGCAGTATTTTTTCAGAGGTTCATGAGTTGTAGAGTGCTGCTTGTATTGATAAAGCCCCACAGCAAGTCATTTATCTGTACCACTGCTGTTTTTTGTAATGGTACAAATATATTTCTAGCTTCGAAACTCTGTTCGAGATACAGAAAGTTACAAAAAGTATTCAGATCTATTTAGTTCCCTGCATGTACTGTATACGGTACCATTGTGCAATGCTTTTTTTCTAGGAAAAATAAATTAGTAGATGGGCTGTCTGGTTTTTTCTGTTCCAACCAGACCTAGGAATAAATTGATACGTGACATGATGTTTTTGCTCTTATTATCCACCTTGTTGCTGACCTTCTATTAAAAGTTGCCTGGAAACTGCTGGGAGAAGCAAAAGAGGTGCTTCATCTTAACATCCCCATTGTATTATCTCTGCCATACAACCTTTTATTTTATCCCAGGACTCTTTTCATACTGCAGTAGAATAACAAAGCTTCAATGCATATGTGTTGCCATATTAAATAAAATAAAATGATTAATCACACAATACAAAATAATTATTTAATTATTTCATAGAATAATCTTAACATTAAGATTTGTTTTAAAAATACATTGGGAAAGCAAATGTTGGTACATTACGAACTGTAGTCAGAATATTTATAAATAGGTAATTGTTTGTCAATGTAATTAGCTTATAAAGTATAAATTATTTTGAAAAGTCTAGACACCCCCCCCCCCCCCCCAAATGAATACAAGTCTATCCAATGATTCAACACAATATTGCACCATTCACACTTAAAAGCCACAGCACTCAAGGGGATTGGAATGATGCAAAGAATCAGGGACATTATTTTATTAGAAGCGTTGCACTGGTGCAAATTTAGAAATTTGAATGACAGCAATATTAATGTTAAGTGAGAAAAAAAAGAGGACTTTGTGGAAAAAGAAGGAATGAGAGAAAGATGTGTGAGAGAGAGAGAGGGTCAAGTAGAGGAAGAAAAATAGGGTACATGAATGAGAGATGATGTTGGAGAATGTGAGAGTGTCAGTTAGAGAGGAAGAGAGAGACCATGTCAGAGGGAGATGCAGTGGGTCCACCTTGGAGTGTCGCCGGGCAGCAGCGGGTCCCATCTCCACCCCCCCCCCCCACACACACACACACACATACAAAGTGGATCTGGGTAGTGCTTCTCCGGGAGGCAATTGGGATGGCCATCGTTGCCATTGCCATCGATGGTTGCCATCAATGGTAATTCTGCAACTGGCCATTGATATTGCTTAACTATGCAATGGATGACCATCGATATTTTTACATATCGGTGGTCATCCATTGTATTTGATTGATTCGCATGTTGGCCAATCAAAACACGGGGGCATGGCTTCGCGGGTGTTGGGGGGCGGAGCTATGCTCTGTGTCCCGGCACTTTGAAAAAAAACACAGCAAAACATTGTTTTGCTATTCCATCGATGGAGGGAAACCATCTGGGTCTCCCCATTGATGGCAAAAGTATTCGACATCGACCATAAACCATCGATGATTTTGAATCATAGATGGTCGATGGCCATCCCTAGGAGGCAACAGCAGCAGGACGCCAGGACCCCTCCTCCGACAGGGTGCGGCTCCGGAAGGCAATTGTAGCAGGTCTCATCCGCCAGGGAGCAGCTCTCGAGGCCCCCCCAAGCCCCGGGCCCCATATTAGTCGCACCCCACTGTCAGCAACATTAAAATGAAAGGACATAGTTTTACTTTGCATTTTGCCCATGTCAATATTTCTCAGATGCTGGCATGTGAGATGTTAACATTTTAACCATAGAATAGATAAGATAAACACATACTGTATATGAATGAATAAAACAATATTTCCTTTAATACATAGAGGTTTTCATTTTTTAGTTCGTTTTCGCAAACGCCATTTCAGTTTCCCTCCATCATAAACATGTTATGTATTACAAAAAAGGAATGGCAATATAGTGAGGTACAATTTATTCTGAATACAGATATACCTGCAGTCACATGCATATTTGTGTTTTTATAAGTTAGAACTGTGCAGAAAGGCAGGAAGAGAAATAAGACAAATTCGACAACTAATACAATTCAGTCTTGTCAAATTGTATTTAGGTTGTAAATTTAAATATCTGGTTGCTTTTTATGTGAACCAATTTTTTTAAAAATGCCCCCATAGTTTTTTTAATCTTCACTAATATAGCTAAAATGAAGTTCTGTATGCTATTTACTATTACCGTCAATAATGTTTGAGTAGTATTAAACTTCATGGGGCAGCACGGACAGTGTAACGGGTAGCATTACTGCCTCACAACACTGAGGTCATGGGTTCAATTCCCACCATGGCTCTAACTGTGCGGAGTTTGTAATTGGCTTCCAATAAAAAAAAAAATAATCTTAGAATGTCTGCATGTGCATGCAGATGTATTTACGGTGGTCATTTTTTATGTAAACAGTATCAGGTTTCTGTGGCATATTTGTAAAAGAAAAAGATATGAGATTGTTTCTAATTAATGATCTTTTGAAGGCCCATTTGACTCATTGGATTTTGATTAACAGATGGAAAGGGCTGAAAATATTTTTCTGTCTCCCTGACAGCTAATTAATTGATAGACTAATGCTGCATTCACAAAAGTAGCTGCAAACCAGAATATAACAAGGATTTTTTGGGTCACTGTAAGGGACAACTAATAATGGCACTTGTACTGCTGTCTAACAAGACGTTAATGAAGCTTTGTGAGGTGTCATGGGCTACCTCATACACAAAGCTAGCCTGATGAAAAGGGTATTCTGTGCGTGCAGCTGCTCTCCATGTGTATATACCTGTATATATGTGTGTGTGTGTGTGTGTATGTATGTGTATATATATATATATATATATATATATATATAAGTCCAATTAAAGTTCCATATTATAATGATCATTCCGTATAAATATATATATATATATTTATATATATATATATATAAATATATATATATATATATATATATATATATATATATATATATATATATATATCGGAAGTGAAAAAGGGCACTCACCATTTTAAAAGCAATTTTTGTATTTTATTCCATCACAATGACAAAAGCTGACGTACAATCGACGTGACGTGACGTTTCGGTCTTGTGAAAGACCATCATCAGGATTCCATACAGCTTATAAACAGCAACTGTCAGACAAGCAACCTGGCATCCATCCCTGGGGAGGACACTGTCAGAGAGAGGGAGGAAAGAGAGAGAGGAAGTATGGGGAAATAGGTGGGGAGATGATAAAGATATAAGTGAGATGGAGGTAGAGTGACAGTGTTGAGAGAAAGAACCCCTCATTAATCTCTACACTATCACCTCCATCTTACTTCTGGAGAGAGCAGGGGGGAGTGGACAGGGGGACAGAGGGCAGGGAAAGATAGAGGAGACAGGGGAAAGAGAAGGGGCGGGGGAGATAGAGAGACAGAAAAGAAGATGGGGAAAAAGTGAAAAAAATGGGGTTTAGGAAAAGAGAGGGTAGATAGATGAGAGAGAGAGGGATGGTGTGAGACAGAGGGGGAAGGAGTGGGGGGAGTGAAGTAGGGGATCAGGCCAGGGTAAGATAGTGAGTTAGGGGAGGCAAGGGTGAGTTGAGGGGATACAAGTTGAGGGGGGTAAAGTGCGAAAGGGTAAGGGGGTTAGGGGAGATGAGAAAAGGGGAGGAAGGGGAGGAAGAGCAGGGGTTTGAAGTGTAGACAGGAATCATTGAACCTTCTCCCTCCACCCATGAACAAGCAGCACTGTGGCAGGTCTAGATCTCAGCTCCCTTGCGCAGGTTCCAGAAGTCTAGTGTGTCCTGTTTCCCAGCACTGGTGATGGTGGGTGTCCTGTGCCCTGGCGCCAATGGTGTCCTGTGCACCAGTAGTGGTGGGTGTTTTGTGCCCCAGTGAGTGTCCTGTGCCCTGGCACTGGTGGGTCTCCAGTGCCCTGGCGGCAGGTCTCCAGTGCAACGGCACTTGTTAATTGGCTCTGGTAACTGCCGATGGGGATGGAGGGCATGGGACAGTGTCCATCTCCATGCTTTGCTCCGCCCCTCTGGAAACCCTCTTCTGAAAATCCTGCGTTTGCCCCTGGTAATAGCAGTAATTAGTAGTAGTAGTATTAGTAGCAGTAGTAGTAGTAGTAATAGAAGTAGCAGTAGTAGTAATATTCTAAAACAAATAATACAGTTTTACAAAGTGTGCCCCCAAACAAAGAAAGTAGTTTTCTTTCTTCTGTTTCAAATAATACAGGTCACATTTTTTTTTTACTCAACATTTTATTATATTATGTTTTCCTTGGGAATGGACAAGATGTGTTTTGCCTACTAATATTAAGGCTACACAGCTGTAACATAATTCCATGCCATTCCTTTGTGGAGACAGTAGACGATCTAAGTTTGTGTAGGGTGCTGTTACATAGACAGAGTCATAAATACATCACACTTAAGTGAACTGAAAGCTGTGTCTGAATTACAAATATAAATAGTGAGAATAATTTAAAATAAATCTTCTGCTTTCATGAAGGCAATTTAATACAGAAGTTATTTTCTCAAAGACAGAAACTTTAATTTTAAACTAAATGTATCAAAGATTAGTAGGTGGCCATTGTACCATTTTTCCCAGGGGATATAATTAATCTAGATAATAATATACTAATACCAAAAGACAGATATGCCTTCTTGTTTTTGTGACTCATGCAGTGTTGGACTGGGGCAAGAAAGGCCCACTGAGGAAATGCAGTTGTGGGGTACATGCTTAGAGACTAGGATATCTATTTATCTATCTATCTATCTATCTATCTATCTCTCTCTCTCTCTCTCTCTCTCTGTATATATATATATATATATATATATATATATATATATATATATATATACACACTGCTCAAAAAATAAAGGGAACACTAACATAACACATCCTAGATCTGAATGAATGAAATATTCTTAATAAATACTTTGTTCTTTACATAGTTGAATGTGCAGACAACAATATAACACAAAAATTACCATTCATGGAGTCCCACTCAAAATTAAAGTGAAAAAAACACACTACAGGCTGATCCAACTTTGATGTAATGTCCTTAAAATAAGTCAAAATGAGGCTCAGTAGTGTGTGTGGCCTCAACGTACCTGTATGGCCTCCATACAATGCCTGGGCATGCTTCTGATGAGGTGGCGGATGGTCTCCTGAGGGATCTCCTCCCAGACCTGGACTACAGCATCTGCCAACCCCTGAACAGTCTGTGGGGGATGGAGCGAGAAATGATGTCCCAGATGTGCTCAATTGGATTCAGGTCTGGGGAACATGCGGGACAAGTCCATAGCATCAATGCCTTCATCTTGCAGGAACTGCTGGCACACTCCAGCCACATGAGGTCTAGCATTGTCTTAACAGAACTCTAGCATTGTCCTAACAGAACTCTCAAAACTGAAAGTGGATATATCAATGGGGCCAGACGGGATACATCCAATGATACTAAAAGAGCTTAAAGGGGAGCTGGTAAAACCATTAACAGAATTATTCAACCAGTCACTAGATACTGGAGTATTCCCAGAGGACTGGAAAACAGCAAATGTAGTCCCACTGCACAAGTAGAAAAAAGGAAGAGGTAAGCAACTATCGGTCAGTGAGCCTTACGTCAGTAGTAGGAAAACTGATGGAAACACTCTAAAACAAAGAGATGTAGAATATCTCAAAACTAGCAATTTACAGGATCCAAAACAGCATGGGTTTACTGGGGGAAGATCATGTCAAACAAATCTTATTGACTTTTTTGATTGGGCGACTAAAGTAATAGATCAAGGTGGGGCTGTAGATGTAGCTTATCTAAACTTAAGTAAGGCTTTTGACACTGTCCCACATCGCAGACTGTTAAAAAAATTGAAAGCTTGGGATTGGATTCTAAGATAGTTGAATGGATAAGATCTTGGTTGCAGGACAGAAAACAGAGTTGTAGTTAATGGAGTACCGTCAAAGGAGGGAAAGGTTACAAGTTGAGTACCCCAGGGATCTGTACTTGGACCAGTGCTTTTTAATAACTTTATTGATGGTATTGCAAATGGAATTGAGGGTAAAATGTGCCTTTTTGCAGATGACACATAGGTATGCAACAGGGTAGACACACCAGGATGGGTTAAACAAATGATTGTTGATCTAGGTAGATTAGAGGAATGGTCAAGAGCATGGCAGCTACAGTTTAATGCCCAAAAATGCAAAATCATGCACTTGGGTCCTAAAAATCCAAAGACTAAATATAGTATAAATGGCACTATAATGGAAACTACTGAGAAAGAGAGACATCTACAGTAGGTGTCACTATTTCAGGGGAATTAAAGACAGGCAGGCAATGTAACAAAGCAATGAAGAAGGCAAGTCAGATGCTTGGTTGCATAGGGAGAGGTATCAGCAGTAGAAAGAAGTAATAATGCAACTGTATAGGTCATTGGTACAACCTCATCTAGAGTACTGTGTTCAGTTATGGAGGCCATATCTCCAGAAGGATATAAATACATTAGTGACTGTACAAATAAGGGCAACTAAAATGGTGCATGGGCCTACATTACAAAAAATACTGTACCAGGAAAGACTAAAAGATCTTAATATGTATACTTTAGAGCAGAGAAGGGAAAGGGGGGACATGATTGAAACTTTCAAATATATCAAGTACAGGTGGGAGACATTCTTCACAGGAAGAGGAGCAACAACATGAGGGATGACGATTCAGGGGAAATTTAAGGAAGAATTACTTCACAGAAAGAGTAGTAGATAAGTGAAATAGCCTCCTATCAGAGGTGGTAGAGGCAAATACAGTAGAACAATATAAACATGCTTGGGATAGGCATATTGATATCCTTACAAAAAAATAAGGATCAAATATGGTTTGAGGTAACATGTTTAAAAAAGGGACAGATTAGATGGGCCAAGTGGTTCGTATCTGCCGTCAAATTCTATGTTTCTATGTCTTGCATTTGGAGGATCTCAGGGCCAACCGCACCAGCATATGGTCTCACAACGGATCTGAGGATCACATCTTGGTACCTAATGGCAGTCAGGCTACCTCTGGCGAGTACATGGAGGGCTGTGTGGCCCCCACAAAGAAATTCCACCCCACACCATTACTGACCCACTGCCAAACCGGTCATGCTGGAGGATGTTGCAGGCTGCAGAATGTTCTCTTTGGCATCTCCAGACTCTGTCACGTCTGTCATGTGCTCAGTGTGAACCTGCTTTCATCTGTGAAGAGCACAGGGCACCAGTGGCGAATCTGCCAATCTTGGTGTTCTCTAGCAAATGTCAAACATCCGGCATGGTGTTGGGCTGTAAGCGTAACCCCACCTGTGGACTTCGGGCCCTTATACCACCCACTTGGAGTCTGTTTCTGGCCGTTTGAATAGACACATGCACATTTATGGCCTGCTGGAGGTCATTTTGCAGGGCTCTGGCAGTGCTCCTCCTGTTCCTCCTTGCACAAAGGTGGAGGTAGCGGTCCTGCTGCTGGATTGTTGCCGTCCTATGGCCTCCTTCACGTCTCCCGATGTGTCTTCTGATAGCAACTCCATGTTCTGGGCACTACGCTGACAGACACAGCAAACTTTCTTGCCACAGCTCACACTGATGTGCCATCCTGGATGAGCTGCACTACCTGAGCCACTTGTGTGGGTTGTAGACTCCGTCTCAGGCTACCACTAGAGTGAAAGCATGGTAATTGTGTAATATCATGGCACCCGGCTATGCTACATTTTCAGCATAGGCTAAGCTACATTGTCAGCGTAGTCCAACGGCTACCTAGCGTAGTCAGCGTAGCGCGCCTGCCAATGGCTGCCTAGCATAGTCAGCGTAGCGCCCCTGCCAGCTCTCCCCAGGGGGCAGCTTGTGCTGCCTGTGTCCCCAGGTGTCCTCCTACCCCCCACACAGCCTCCGGCGCAGGCAGGAAGGCTTCCATCTCCCTGCCTGCCACCGTCCCCCACCTCCCTGCGGCATGCAAATTTATACCAAGTTTCTTGTACTTTAGTAATGAGTAATCAATCTAATGTTTTTGTACAATAAGGGTTATTATTGACTTAACTTCCTTAATAATAATCAATTTCTCTGTGTCTGCTGCTGTGTGACTGTTAGCTGGGACATGGTACTACAAAGTCTCACCTCACCTGTGTGCATGCTGGTACTGCTAAATAATCATTGCTGCAAAATAATCAATCAATTTTTTGGGATAATAAGGGTTACTGTCTTCAATTCCTTAATAATAATCCTTTTCCATTTTTCTGTGTGCTGCTGTGTGACTGTACTCCAGAAACAAAATGGAGAACCAAAATATGGAGGCTTCAATAGTACAAGAACCACTTCCTTGAAGTGCTGAAACTGCTGCCACTAGTCAAGACATAGAACATGAAATACCGTCAATGTCGTCTGCCAATGCCAATGCCCAATGTCATCGTCGAGGGCTTGTGAAATCCAATAAGGCAAAGTTGAGTACATCTAAGAAAAAAGAAATGTGAATCCTTGGAGGAGAAATATAGGGTTGCCAATATGCCATTTACCATACGGAGTGGCAAGGAATGGCTAAGGCCCTGGCCTATTTTCTTGACTAGTGGTCCAGCTTCACATGCCGATGACAGCCTTCCTCCTCATTCTCCTCTCCCCCCCTACCTAGAAATTTAAAGAGAGTTAAGCTGTCAACAAAGACAGCAAAGAACTCAGTCTTCTAAAGACATGGTATCACAAATCCCCAAGGAGAGTCAAAGGGTGTTGGTGGTTGCGATGCCAGATCTTCCCAGCATGCCAGACCGTAACATCACTGTGGTGGAGGATTACTTTGGTGACAGCATCCAAGTAGACATGTCAGACAGTCCTTACCTGTATTGGCAGGAAAAAAGGCAGTTTGGAAGCCCGTGTACAAAGTCAAACTGGCTCTATTTTACCTGAGTTGTCCCCCCTCCAGTGTGTACTCTGAAAGAGTTTTTAGTGCAGCCGGGAACCTGGTCAGTGAGCAGTGTAGAAGGTTGCGTCCACAAAATGTGGAGAAGAAAATGCTCATCAAAATGAATTGAATGATGACGAGGACGACATCTTGCCTCTATAGAGACAGTTTGTACATGGAGAGGTGACTTGCTTCTTTTTTTGTAGGGCACAAACAAAAAAATCATTTCAGCCACAGTTGTGTGGCAAACCCTGTCGCTGAAATGATTGGTTTGTTAAAGTGTGCTTGTCCTATTTACACAACATAAGGGTGGGTGGGAGCCCAAAGACAATTCGATCTTGCACCTCTTTTTTGTCATTATTAATTATATTGAGGTTAATAATAGCGTAGGTGCAAAAAAAAAAATATATATATATATTCTGCGATTTTATCAGTTTCAATTCAATTGACCACACATGCCTGAGAATGCAATCGTCAAAAAACACAATTCTTACTTCATTTTCCCCATGGAGTGTGGATTTTAGTGGGTGTTCTTGCAAGGAAAAAATTTGGGTGGCTAATCAGATGTGGGTTTGCCCAGGGCCAGCTCTACCATTAAGCAGCTTTAGGCATCTGCCTAGGGTGCTGGGATCTGGGAGGGGGGGGGGTGCAACTAAGTCTGCAAATCAAAAAATCAAGGATGTCTATGAGGATCCTTTTTGTACTTAATGCAGGTGGCAACTGTGGAACTTCTAAGATCTCACCTCCAAACTTTCCCTTGAGACATACTTCCCTACATTGCTGCCCACTCCTTCTTGTACTCTGTTGTGGGTGGCAAAGGGGAGGGAGCAGAGGGCCTCCAGGGAAAGTAGGGGACTTGCCCATCTTCCAAGGGGGATGGGAGGACCACATGATTTATTTATAAAAAAAAATTGGGGGGGGGGGAGTAGGTTGAAGTTTTGCCTAGGGTGCTGAGCAGCCTGACACCGGCCCTGGGTGTGTACTGCCAGCAGCTGCTAGAGATGCTCTTACAGGGAAACTGCATGTGTGCTAGGTCTGGTGTAAGTCCATGGTGCATCCAATGATGCGTCATCTAATGGTAATTTGCACCGTTGCGAGTATGCATCTCTGTATTAAGATCGTCAGCCATGTCAGCATTCAACTCAGAATCAGGACCTACTGTAGGTTACCAAAATTTGTAACTATAAAACGACATGCACCTTAATTGTAATAATGTGGTTAGTATTTCATAAGGATTGTATACACATTACTATGACTTATCTATAGAAGTAGTTGGAAATGTATAGTATCTGCATCAAAAAATGTTCCATGATGTGTTTAATTATAAAAAATATTCTCATAGTATTTTATTTATTTTCTTTGCTAGTAGATTATATGCAGGAGAGTTAGCTTAGTGCTTTATGCATGCCCTGCAGTACAGTCCTGTTATGTTAACCTCTGTCATATATATTACTTTTAGGTTGATGCTTTGTGATGAAGACTAATTATCACAAATACTGCAATGAGATTTACTTAACATTGACCTGATCTCAAATTCCAAGGGCTATTTGTTACAAATTCATTGGACTCATCGGCAATATATACAATTACCTGGGGAGACCCAAGGCCGAACGTATTAAGCCTTAACAAAGACAGAGACATAAAGTACCAGCCAATCAGCCACTAATTGCCATTTCTGAAACATTTCAGGCAGCATGGCATTTAGGAGCTGAATGACTGGTGCATTATCACACACCACTTTATCTCTTGCTAAGGCTTAATACATCTGCCCCCCAGTTTCAGATGAGAAAGGTGGTAGCCTGGGAGAGGACCAATATCAGCATTGGATGTCATAAGAGGACACTGGGGGCGGGGGCTTGGTTGGATGGAGGACAAGCAGGGGGCATACATGTAAGCAGTAGGGGACATGGTTATGACCACTAAGCCCATGTTTGCAATGAAGGTCATTGGTGGTCACAGATGGGTGCAATATAAGATGGCAGCGACTGCAGGGAGAATGGAGCAGTAGTACCCACAGGGTTAGGGCAATCTCTGATACACACAAAGGAGGGGCAGATTCAGCCAATCAGCGTGCGGCGAGTTTTCAAACCCATCAGCGCTACCCGTGCCGCCGCCTGGCTGCCGGATAGCGCGCATCACTGCAGGGACCGCGCCACCAGATCACACAGCACCACAGGTACCACGCACGGACACCCCTGCAGCCTCCATGCGAGAGGTGAGGCCTGGGGCGGCCCTGGGTTCAATGTGGATAAATGCAAGGTTATGCACCTTGGGAGACATAACCAGTGTGCTAGTTATAAACTAAGTGGGGAGACATTGGGTAATTCAGTACTCAAAAAAAGGATCTAGGAGTCCAAATAAATAACCAACCGGGGTGTAGTGCTCAATGTCACCTAGCAACAAAAAGGGCCAACAGAATTCTAGCATGTATTAAAAGGGGCATGGAAACTAGGGACTCAAAAGTAATTATGCCACTGTACAAAGCATTGGTTAGACCTCACCTTGAATATGGAGTGCAATTCTGGGCCCCACACTATAAAAAGGACATCGTAGAATTAGAAAAAATCCAAAGAAGAGCAACAAAGCTAATTAGAGGTATGGAGAATCTAAGTTACGAGGAGAGATTGAGCAATTTGGGACTATTTACACTAGAGAAGAGACGTTTAAGGGGGGACATGCTCAACATGTACAAATATATCAGGGGCCAATACAAGGAACTGTGAAACACCCTTTTTACTGCTAGAAAGGAATCGAGGACACGAGGGCATGAGTTTAGATTAGAATAAAAAAGCTTTAGTTCCCTCAGAAGAAAACATTTCTTAACAGTCAGAGCAGTCAAACTTTGGAACTCTCTTCCTGGAGAGGTGGTTTCGGCAGAGACAATAAATACATTTAAAATAAGGTTGGATAAACATTTATTGGTTAAAAACATCCATGGGTACAAATAAGAATCATAATCTGTCTTTAAAAAAATTCCAGAATTTACTATACACCAGGGGATAAGCTATACAAAAACCTAGGTTGAACTAGTTGTAGGTCCAGGTCTGGGCCCCCTGTTGGCAGGCCTGCCTCTGGTCATGTTAGGGTGAAACCAGTCTACTCAGCATATTAAAGGGTGTACCTTAATAGTGCAGCAGGATTTATACTGGACTTTTATTTTTCCCACTAATCACTCAATTATGACAAACCACATGAAGAGGATGAATGAAGGGAATGTCAAGTCGCAAATCTTCCCCCACTCCAAAAACCTGATCACACCCCCTTCCCCAGAGATCAGAACTTCTTCAGAGATCAGAATGACTACTTCACCCCCCCCCCTTTCCTTAGCAAGCCCACATGCAATTGCTTACCATCAAGAGAGAGTGCAGCAAGAATACAGGAAGGTGGACAGGAGCACACATACGATGCATCCTATGTGTACTGCCTCTTTTATTTTTTAACAAAAAATACTGCTCCATTTGCATGGAGCAGTGTGGGCGGGAGGTGTGGGGCGGTGGGCATGGATCACACCCATGGGAAAGAAACGCATTTCATGGGCGTTCCCATGAAAATGCTGGGCATTCCCAAGGTAATTAAGACACAACGCCGGGTGTCGGGGGCAGGCGGTTGATGTCACATGACGTTAGCCACATGCCCTGTCTTCGAAGAAATGGCTTTAAATATAAATCAGTCTCTTATTTTCTCTTTCTGTTTGGCCAGTTGTAATCATTCGATGGTCGGCGACCATCAAGATCAATAACATTATTACTATTATTATTAACATCAGTAACATTAGTTTCCAGCAATATTCATTACATTTTGACCACTTCACAGCTTACAATATTGATGTTATCCTGTTAAGACCAAAATGCTTCACCAAGGTAGGTGGATGCCTTAGTTAAGTGAGAGCAGTGGATGGCACAAACATGTAGCACTTCTCTCTGCATCAGTCTCACTTATTTTTACCCTACTTCTCAATAAATAATGGTGAATAGTTGGCATTTCGTAATTGTCTTTGGATAAGCATTTGATTATAAAGTATACTAATTCAAGTGTTCTGTGAAAGGTTAGGGAGAACATCAAGTGTTTATAAAGTGATTTTAATAATTATACAAATTTGCTTATTAGCACAACCATAAGAAGAATAAGGGGGACATTTACTAAGATGTGAATTCTACTTCACGTGTGATGTTGCCATGGGCAACCAATCAGATCCTGTCTACTATATTCTAGAGGATGCTAAATAAATACAAAGTAGATTCTGATTGGTTGCCCATAGCAACATCACATGTGAAGTCAATTTCCCCCTAAACATTTTAAAAGATTTAAAAAAATAGAACAGAAAGTTATTTAATACCGGAAAATAGTAAATAAAATATAAACACAACATGATACAGGTTGAGTATCCCTTATCCAAAATGCTCTGGACCAGAAGAATTTTGGATAACAGATTAATACGTATTTTGAAATATTTTTTATATTTTAATGAGGTATTTTGAGGTATCTTGCATTTATGTTGTATAAGCACATCAAACACATGAAATACACACAGATATATTTTAATTGTGCATGAAACAAGGTTTTAAAACCTGAAACAAAGTTTGTGTACAATCTCAGACACTGAATGGCAAGCAATCATGTCCTTTCAAATACTTAGTGCCAGTTCCATGTTATTTCCCCAGTAGTGCCAGTTACAGATGTCCCCAGTAAGTTTTTAGCAAAAAAATAAAAAATAAATGTACATTTTGGCGACTATGGTTTTCTGAATAATTTGGATAACAGTTATTTAGATAAGGGATATTCAACCTGTATATATAGTGCAATTCTTTCTTAACTACTGGATTGTGGATATTGCAGACATAACAATATACTGCATTTCAATTGCTTTTTAATATTCTTAAAATATGTACAGATTTTTATGGATCTGATTTAGTTATTTGAGCAGAAACATTTAAAGGTCCTAGCATTATGGAAAGTGCTGTGGAAATTTGTACCCATAAAACTATCAGATTTATTTAAGATCCTCTTCTAGTTTTGAAAGTATGATAGAATAACAGATTTCACAGCATGCATTGGCTTCTGCCTCCTGACACCCAGTAAATGAACCTTTCTATGATCCTTAGACACTATCAATTACTATCCCCTCGGTGCTTCGAATATAGCACATGGAAACCAATGACCTTGCCGTGTAGATCAAAGAGCCATAAGTTCCTACTATTCGTGTACAAACAAATGATTAATGATTATTGTATGTTCACTCAGTCAGTCACTCTTACTGCAAAATTAAATGAAATCATTTTCTTCTATCGATGTTCTACTTAACATAGTCATTCTAGATCTCTAATTACCACTAATTACCCTCTAATCTGATTCTTTCTGCATGCAAAAAGTTAGAAGACTTTTGTGTGGTGATGTATGTCTTTTTTCCCAGCTGTCTCATCCAACAGCCCATGTTCTAAAGTTACAGGACTGTTTCTAACTTTGTGTTTGTCCCAAAGCATCGGGACAGGAGGCACATGATATATAATTTATGAGGACACAGAGCTGTCATATATAAGGCAGGTGTTGAGAAACTGGCAATCAGCCTGAGCAAAGAAAAAAGATTGTGACCTCAGCCTGTAATACTGTAAAATTGTAGATGACATGGTCACAGGATAGCAAGCATTGACATAAGGGACTTTATAAATAAAACCATAGGTCATCGTGTTCGAGTAGATGCTTGCATCTGATTCCTGGTAAACAAAGCAGTGCAGACAGAGATATCGGGGGCGATTCAATTAGCACTGTGAGGATGTAGCTCCTGGGATAAATGCCCAGAGCTATTCAATTGCTCCAGCTGTAAGCCTGTGACTAGTGAATTTCTGCTCACACCCTCCAGAGGTTGAGAACAGAATTGCATGTTAACTAGTGCCTCAGTATTAGTTGTCCAGTATCGGGATTGCATCTGGCAGTCTACTCGGGAGATGTAGTTTATTATGACTAATGATGTCCACACACGGTGAGATGTGTGCAAGGTGTGATTTGAGCTAGGTGTGCAACAGTGGGTGTGCTAGGTGTGATATGTGCTATGCAGTTTGCACTGTACACACGGCACAAATTAAATCACATGCAATTTAAACTACACCCAAATTTGACTACACTACCAAAGTCAATTACAAGGGGCATGTGATCTAGTTAAAAAATACCTGCCTGCACGTTCCTTTTTGCCTTATGGACTCATCACATCACAAAGGCAAATAAACACATGGGTGAGATTTAATAGGATGAGAGTTTCAGAAAGTGAGAGATTTGGTAAGAAATCTCCAGGTTTTTTAAAGCGGCAATCATTTACATTTTACACTGTAAAATCAAACTGGTTTTGCAGTGTAAATGATTGCCACTTTAAAAAAACTGGAGATTTCTCACCAAATCTCTCACTTTCTGAAACTCTCATCCTATTAAATCTCACCCATGGTGTGATTTGAACTGGACGCAATGCGATTTGAACTAAAAAAAATCAACTTGATAATCACTCTATGTGTGGGCACCATAATCCCTGGGCGATAGTTGCCGGAAACTGCAAATCCAAAGTTAAGTGACGGGCGAACTGCAGAACACTGAACATTTGTGGACATCTAACCAGGGAGCTACTTTAAACCGATGCTACTTGTATTGCCTGCATAGAACTTAATTGAAAATGCAACTTGTACACAACTTACATTTGCTAACTTTCCTTTAATTACTATGTAATCAATTAATTTAAAAACCCTATTTAGTTATTAAGAAATACTTTATTTGTAACCAGTTATTTTCTGCTTTATTGTCAGATTTATTTTTATACCTTATAACACTTAAATGCATGTTTATACATTATCAAAGAGAATTGGTTCTGTCATTAAATACTTAATTAAATTAATGAGACTAAACGGTACATGGATTTGGGGTTTTATGGTCATTTTTCTGTTGGATTTGCAAACCGAACATGTACTATAATCAATATTGAAAAGAGCAGAATCCCACTTTTGAACATCGGGCTAATTATAGATTAGATGAGGATATTGGGCCCATTCAGACCTACTTGTTAGGCTGCATTTATTTGGAGCCTAGCAAACAAGTTACCACCACCCTGCTGAATGCGCGCCCCCACCCTGCTGCCTGAATCCCCTTGCTGCGCTGCAAGCAGATGTGTACGCGTCGTCATGCTGACGTCATGTGTCGTCAGCTGTCTGCCCCGAGCAGGCAGGGGATTGCCTGTGTTCACTGGGGCCCGTCCAGCGTTTTTATGAGTGCGCCCATTCTTTTTGTCGGCACTCCCATGAAACTTTGGGCGTTCACCTGAAACGTCCCCTGCCTGTCAATAACTTTGTGAGAGCGTCCCCCCCCCTTCCATTAAAAATATCGCCAAAAGGGGATAGCACATATGCTCATGCACAGACCCCAACCATCGACCGAGGGGCCTAATTTGTTGCTTTAGGAGCAGGTCTGAATTGGACCAATTGTGTGAGGTTTAATCAAATCTCTCCACATGTATAGATAATAAGATGGTTTATTGAGAAACAGCAATCACCATAGGCCCTAAGAACAGTCTCTGAAATAGCAGTGGAGCCAGTAAATATGATCTTCAGATGACTGTGGGGAGTGCCAAGAATATATGAGAGTCTCTGTGATACTGGGAACTAATTATGCATCTTAGCAACAGGGAACAGAAGCAGTATGGACCAAGCTGAGAGTTCGGAATAATAATGTCTATGTTCAGCTATACCAGCAAATGGCGCTCTGGAGTTCTTTCTTGTTGTCCGTTATGTTGCTAATGGATGAATCAGCAGATGTAGACTGGTTACTGTAGGTGAATGAATTATTGTAAATACTGTGTCTTTTGAAGCAGTGAGTCTGTGATGCCTGGTTGATGATACAGGTGAGTCCCTGCAAAAGGTGACGGAGGATTGATGATACACAGCTGTACTCAAGAGACTGGTGGATGTTTACAGGAACATACAGCACACAGAAGAGCTTAAACCTTTATCTTATCATTTCTGAATGGTGTCCCTATTAAATGAAGAACTGGAAACAGTGGTTATCAGCATTGCATGCTGGCACAAGAGGGATTACATGAATACATGACAGGACAGGTGGACTTGTAAGTAGCAATAGACACATTGAATTTGATAGCAGATAATTACCTCTTGGCCCATCTAGTCTGCCCCTTTGTTTAGCCTTTATGTAACCTCAGCCCTATTTGTTTCTTAGGTCTTTGTTAGGATATTCATATGCCTATCACAAGCAGGTTAGATTTGTTCTAGTGACTAACCACACACCAAGTGATTTTGGCTAATTTTCTAAGGGATCTGATTAGATTTGACTAAATCGGTTAGAAAATTACCCAAAATCACTCCGTGTAGGGGGCCATAGCGATGTGCGGTCCCACGTGTCACATTTGCCTTTTTAGATTTATACTTTATGCAGTATAAATCTAGTTAGATTGTCAGTGCTCTCACCAGAGAACACTGGCCCTGCCAGATCGCTCAGCACACATCGCTGATACATCGCTGGTGCATTTCTGTGTGCTGAGCAATCCGAGCGATCTAGCATCGCTACGTGTGTAGGCCCCGTTAGACTCAACCACCTCTGGCAGGAGGCTATTCCACTTATAGTCACTACATAGTAACAGGGTTTTATAGACTGCAAAATGCAAACTGATGCTGATAATTAGCAATACCTATCCAAAAAAAATAAACTTTAGTAAGTGTAACTCTAAGAGTGATATGTGTCCATTCTAAAGTTTAGCTGGTTGCCGTGTGGCACTTTAAGTGTGTTAGGTCACCTAGCACTAGCCTAGCATCAGACAATGGGGGAAAATTACTAAAATATGAATGTCTACAAATGCTCGTATTCCTAGCCATTACTAGCCATATACGGCCATAAATTCATATTTCCAGGAGTATTTGGCTGAAGCCTGCATGGATCAGTTAGATCCATGCAGGCTTCTCTGTGTAAAAAAAACATGAATAAATAAATTTAAAAAATGGCATGGGGGTGGCATGGCATGGATTTAACGAGCCGGGTTAATAGAGCCAGTTCTGGTTGTAAAAATATAAGGGGCAAACAAGTTGGGGACCCCAGCATTTCTGTAACCAGCACCAGGCTCATGGGTCGTCTCAGTTCCCAAAATAAGAGGGGGACAAAATGAGTAAGGGTTCCCCATAATTTGACAACCAGCACCTGGTCCAGACAGTCAGCAGGCTATTGCCAAAGATGGGGGAAACTTTTTATACAAGTTCCCCTGGCCAAAGCATTAACCTGTTGTTGGTCAGCCCCCGGGCAGGGACCCTCCGGTGCCCCTGGGCGGTGGGCACCAGGCTGATATTCTGGTGTAAAAATAGATTACTAAACTATTGGGGTTTTGTTAAATATTTAACATGGGCACCTATGATTGGAACTGCCCATAGATGCCCATGTTAAACGTTAACATGGGCTTCTACGGAGCCACAATAGCCAGTCAGCCATGGAGCTCTCCTGGAGCACGCTGATGATTGGCTGGGGGAAGACCCAGTGTCTGACATCACTGGTAAATCCCCCAGTTTGGGGGAGGAGTCCCAAGTGTAAACACACTTGCAGCTACTCCATGGATACGGTTTGTTATTTTAACCCTGTGGATGCTACATGGATGAAGAGGACGCAATATATACCAGATTGGTTGTTGAGTATAGTTTCCTTCCACAGGTGCAAATATGGATTCTACCAGAGAAGAGGACAGGCCTACATTGGAACCTATATATAAGTATTTATGAGTGATTGTAGAAAGAATTAAAGTTTTATTTTTCTAATGTGCCTGTGTGTTATTTCACTATTGGTTAATCTGTGGAACTAAAAGTACCAGCGGGCCTTTAATGCCCCGCATGCTGGGACTTGTGGTTCTCCAATCCCTGCATTTGGGGAAGGCTTGCTGGGACTAGTAGTTCCATAGCTTAATCCAAACATTTATTAATCACACCGTCCAGGGGCATTGGGGACAGCAACGGCTTCAGCCTGGGCAGGGGATAGCCTGGAGGGTAGATCCCTTTATTGGAGGATCCCCACTCCCCCGAGGGGCCCTGCCCAGACTGACCAGCCATGGGTTAATGCTTTGGCCGGGGGAACAGGGCCGTCTTAACATATGGGCATGAAGGGTAGTTGTCCAGGGGCCCCACAATACTAGGGGCCGAAAGTGCAAGCCTACCACCCCCGTCAGCAAGTCAACCTTGATCGCACCCTGTACAACTACATCTCCCATCAGAGAGGGCCCCCCAGCCAGAGCGCACCCTAATAGACAAGTTGGTGCCAGTGCCCACCCCATATTCTGCTGCCCGCAAAGCATTACTGGGAGGGGATGGCGTGCGACTGCTGTGCTGCAGACTGCAGTACCATATGTGGCGGGATCCCTGCTGAAGCCTTCTGCTCTCTGCATAGTGGCGTTGCGGCAGTGTTATCTCTGGATCCTGACCATCAGGCATATGTGTACACACAGGGGGCTGGCTGCTTACTGGGAAGCTGCTCCTCTCAGGCAGTCCTGTGGGGCTTCAAGAGGTGAGGGAGCTGGGCAACCGCTCAGTCTGCGCTGCAGAGTCTCATCCTGGAGCCGGGCACCCGCCGCTGCATCTAGAGGTAGGAAGGAGCATCGCACCCCTGCATACACAGCACAGTGCTCACACTAATGAGCTCCCTCTGCCAATCACTATCCTGCCAGTTTTGCTGTACAGTAGAATCTAATGTTATTCTATGCTTTGTTTCTATTGAGGTATTGTCTTACTGTGGCTGTAGAAGGATGGTGTAACTACCATAATTGTAGTGGAATGCAGCTGCTATGGTGCCCATCACTCCTCTGCACCAGGTCAGATAGCAGCACACAGGCTTCCTTCCCTGCCAGGCAACACCACTCCCCCATTATCAGAGCCAAGTCTGAGCATTATTGTGTGGAGCATAATGTGGCAAAATATACAGTATTGTGGGGTATAATGTGGCGTAATGGGCATTGCTGTATGCGGCGCAATGGGCATTATTGTGTGGGGAACGATGGTGTACTATGCATTACTGTGTGCAGTGTAATGTGCACTACTACTAGTATGCACTACTGTGTGGCAGCATAAGTGTGCGGCACTGGCATAAACTAAAGGATTGTTACATGAATATGGCCTAATGTGCAATGTAATTTGAATTAGGGGTACTTTTGTGTAGTCACACCACTTCCTAGAGTGTTATTATATTAGTATATCTGACACCTAAGTGTCCACTCTGCCTGGTTCTGCCATCAAATGTAAGGCCCGTCCCTGTCTGTGCTGTTCTGACTGGCATCACCTTAAATCCCACCTCCCCTCTGCCACTTGAGCGATGGGAGGCCCTTGTATTAGGGCCCGCAAACATCTAGTTAAATCCTTGAGCATTCTTTATGGGCTGGTGACAATACATCAAAAATCACACATTTGGCATCCCCCGTCCATAAATCCTGCGTTTGCCCCTGGTCACAAGTCCAGGCTCCACAGTCACTTGCTACTGAGTAAAAATCTGTCTGGCAGGATACTGCACCTTGCACCCTTACATGCTGCTATCCTGAAGAAATGTCCTGTGTGGCCATAAAACGGTTCTAAGTGTCTTATGTAATGTAGTGGCGCCGCCGATGACTGCCTAGGTGCTGTTCAGCTCGGCGTGCATGTGATACCCACAAGTAATGCTCTTAATGTAATGTGTATAATGTCTCAATGGTATGTATGTAAAGTCTCCCCCCCCCCCTTCCATTTCCTCCCTGTTTGATGCTGCACTCTAATCCACAAAAAATTCCTAGTGTGCGCAAGCATACATGGCCAATAAAGTTGATTCTAATGAACAATTTTTTAAATACCAATATAAGCACTTACTTTATTAAATCCGAGGAGTGCCGTCTGTTCTGTTCTAAAGTTATAGAACTATATTTTATATAGATATCTGTCTAGATAATATATATATATATATATTTTTATATATATATATATATATATATATATATATATATATATATGTAGAAGGGAGGCACTCCTATTGTAGCCAACTTGATTGCTCTAATTTAGCAAGTAACCATGAATGATTCTGGTGCCCGCCAGTGTGCACTGCTTTATGCAATTAACCAGGGGGATGGTGGCACTCGACAAAAAACCTGCACACTCCGGAGAGAGAGAGGTCGTGCGGCCCGGCACTTTCCCTTGGGAGTCAGCCGTCCCGGTGCCATTCCTGAGTAAATCAAATATTGAAGAAAAGAGGCTGGCACTCCGAGGACTCGGTGAAAACAACTTTTTGTATTAGGCTGTGAAACCAACATTTCGGGGCTGCGCCCTTTTGTCAAGGTGGAGGTGAGAACAACCTCCACCTTGACAAAGGGGCGCAGATGTGGTGCCTGCACACATATAAAAGTGACTTTTAAGTCACTTACATATGCATGCACGCTGGCACGGATATGGGCGGGCAGCTGACATCCATTAATGTCAGCTGCCCGCCCCCTGCACCTGCGTCACTGCCTCATTACCTTGAGAACGCCCAGTGATCTTATGGGAATGCCCATGGAACGCTGGGCATTCCCAAATGGTAATGGGGCAGCCCGGTGCCCCCCCGCCCATCTCCACCCCCCGCATGCCGTCATGGGTGCGTGCACCCGGCAAACAGAAAGTGCATGCACCCTACGTCTGCACATGCGCAGAAATGTGCCTGCACAGACGCGCACCATCAGTCCTCCGTGCGAATGCACAGAGGACCAAATAGATTAGAATAACCCCCTATGTGCAAAGGGCCATACTACTGTGGGAATTGTGTATAAGGGGCACTACTGTGGGCATTATGTGTGTAACAAATGCTACTGAGTGGCATAAAATGTACAAGGGGTACTACTATAACGTGAATAATGGACACTTCTTAGTGACATAACATGAGTAAGGGGCACTACTGTGTTGTAACATGAATTGGCTGTACTGTTGTATGAACATGCCCCTTCCTTGTCAGACCACTGTCCCTTTAAAAAGTATGGCAGGTTGGTATCAAATGTATAGTTTTCAGGGAGGGGGTGCCAAAAACTAACACTGATCTTGGCTCTGTCCAATAAGTTGGAAGGAGTAGATGGCAGAGTTCCACTACCTCTCCAATACCACTTTAAACCCTGATTATAGCATACCCTCCAACATGACCCATCGCATTCGGTACACAATGCTCGGCTCCTGGACTTCCCTGGTAATGTAGGATTGCCAGCACCTGTGTGGAACTAGGTAACTGACGAGAAAGTTGTTTCAACACAGGTGATGACAATCATACATTACCAAGAACGTCCAGGAACAGAGCATTGTGTACCGAATGCAATGGGTCATGTTGGAGGGTATGTTATAGTTATACCACACCCTGTTTTCCATTCTCTGCAAACTTTCATAACAGAAGCATACAGTGCAGTACAGAAACTGCAGATATGCCATTTATGATGTTGACATTGCTCCTGTTGTCGATCTACTGTATGAAAATATGATATTATGCACAGATCATAGGGAGATAGTTAGGGTTTAGCTATGCTCTGTTATAGTTAGGGGTTAGGAACAGCAATACATACTGCTATAGTCGCTGCAGGTTCTGCCAGAAATCAGCATGATCTTATAGCTGTAACAGGAAAGCCACCACTATTCCTCCAGACATGTTTTGTCAACCTTATCATTACCACATTACAGCAATGTCAACATATTTGTCAGAATGGTCCACGATGTAACGCGATTGGTGAAAACTGGTTTTGAAATTTCTGTTGGATTGAGTTAGTCACCTCTCATAGCAATAACTAAAGCTAAAAGTGATTCTAGTTTCTCTGAAGGGTTAGGATCATTTGGTCTACAGCATGATGGTTGACAGTCATGGTCTATGGTCGACATGGGTCTATGTCGACATGGTTCTAGGTCGAAATGTCATTCGTTTGACAGGTCATTAGTTCGACAGGTCATTAGTTCGACAATGTTTAGGTCGACAGTCAAAAGGTCGACATGGGGTTTTTCCCCAGTTTTTTACCTGAATGTCAACACAGTCGACATGGACACAGTTTAAAGTGCTCCGCATCCCCTCACATCGCGAGCGCAGGTCGACCTTTTGACTGTCGACCTAGACAATGTCGAACTAATGACCTGTCGAACTAATGACCTGTCGAACTAATGACCTTTCCCTATGTCAACCTATACCCATGTCAACCTTTCCCATGGCGAAATAATGGTGTCGACAGAATGACTGTCGACCACCATGCTGTAGACCAAATGACCACATCCCTCTCTGAGATCCAGAGAATGTCAAACGTGGAAGTAATAGTAGCCATAAAAAAAGGAAAGGTTCAATGTCCCAAGTTTCATGTACAGTACCACGATTAGCATACTGTAGCCTAGATAAGTAATCTCTATCCGTATTGTGAGCAGAAGGTGTTAATGGGTGTGGTTGTGTAGATCTCCCAGCAGCGAATGTGTTAATGATAATTTGGCACATGAATCTTATTCTGGGTCTTAAATAGGCATTAATTAGAACTTCTGGAGAAGCTTAGAACTGGTTAAGCGTTGAACAGTTTAGGCGCTGTGCAGCTCGGCGGGTACATGTTCCCTATGTGATAACTGTGCTGTCTCTGCCTATATTGTTACCTCCCTGGCTGCTGCTGCAATGACCAGTGGTGATGCCGATGACTGTCTAGGTGCTGTGCAGTTCAGCTAATATACTGTATGTTCCCTGCATCTTTAATCCCCAGGATACATGTAGCCCAGGGGTAGCAAACTCCAGTCCTCGAGAGCTACCAACAGTTAACGTTTTCCATGTCTCCTCACAGAATCACAAGTGAAGTGTTTAGCTCCACCTGTGGATCTTTTAAAATGTGTCAGTCAGTAATTAGTGCACCTGTGTACCTGTGAGGTGAGCTGGAAAATGTGACCTATTGGTCAGGGCCGGCGACAGGGGGGGTCAAGGGGGACATGTGTGACGGGCCCGTCTGTGTGTTATCCCCGTTGGTGGCATGTTTGTGCAACTCACAGTGTCTCCGTCATTTAGCGCCCTCCGTCCCCGGGTCTCTCCATCTCCTGTCGCCGGTTGCCGCAGCGGCTCTGATAATTTACACTCAGTGTGTCCCCGTCAGGTCACAGACAGCCGCTCAGCGCTCGAAGGCTGAGCCTGAGTCGGCTGTCTCCTGGCTGCACTGTGCACAGTAAGGATCTTACTGCGCATGTCTTATCCGTGTTCCGCATTGGCATTGTGGCTGCTTTTGGAGCCTGCTGTGCCTGTGTGGTCCGTCCTGCGGAGATTCCACAGTTGACGAATACTAAAGTGTGAAAGCCGCCCCCCCCCCCCCCCCCCGATCCTCAATGGTATACAGTAGGTAAGGTAAGGACTAGGGGCGAGATGTACTAAAGGGAAAATGCGGTAAAACCCCTGTTTTACCGCATTTTCCTATGTACTATTACCCGACCGCACCGTCACCGCAGTGTAGGGTATCGCCACCTTTGGGTGGCGATACCCTATTGAAGCCTATGGGCTTTTTTTCGCCGCCCGATGCCTCCGCCAAAAAACCCGCCGACCCCCCTCTCCCCCTCCCTCTCTTACCTGGTCCAGGTCCTCCTGGACCCGGAAGGTAACACCTTCCTCCCCCTAGTGACGCAGCCGGACGTCCTTCCGGCTGCAGGGGGGAGGAAGAGGCGCCAGGGACAGCTTGCATAGCTGTCCCCGGCGTGAGGGATGCAGAAGGGGGCAGAGAGGTGACGGAGACCCCCCGCACACCACATTCCAGGTATCGCGGGGGGCCTCCGTCACCGCATCGCGATGCCAGCCGCATATGTTAGTACATATGCGGCGGCATCGCGGCGGGGGGGCCGCGATGGGCGGCGATGTATTTTAATACATCCCGCCCTAGGAGTGAAGGACTGAAAGCTGCCTGGAGCTCATCTCAGAGAGAGTCAGGCATTGCCACAGGGCCATCCACTCTTAACACATGGGCTTCCAAACCAAAGATGTTTATGTCCCAAAAACACCAAGCACTTGTCTCTGGGCATTGTATGAGATGTTTAGCCAACAGAGGCTGTGAGCACTGCCATTTTCTCTCTTTTTGCTATGTGGAACTACAAGTCTCAGCAAATTAGGGGGGGGGCATAAATATCAGTGTACAGGGCCCCAAGATTTCTGTTGCCGGCCCTGCTGTTGGTAGCTCTCGAGGACTGGAGTTGGCTACCCCTGATGTTGCGTATACCTGTATGTGTTATGTACAGTATATCTGTACTGTCACTGTTTAACTGTCACCTACAGTAACTGGCTGTTGTACAGCAATCCAAATCCAATTCCTAGTATACGCAAGTATACCTGGCTAATAAAGCTGATTCTGATTCTTAACCCCTTCATGACAGAGCCAGTTTGTGCCTTCATGACAGAGCCCTTTTTTTCAAATCTGACATGTCTCACTTAAGTGGGGATAACTTTTTTTTGCTTTTACTTATCCCAGTGATTTTGAGATTGTTTTTTCGTGACACATTGTACTTCAAGTTAGTGGTAAATTTTGGTCGATACAGTCTGTGTTTTTTTGTGAAAAATACCAAAATATCGTGAAAAAATGGAAAATTTAGCAATATGCAAAATGTCACATTTTCTGCTTGTGAGACAAATAATCATACCACTCAAAATAGTTAATAACTAACAAAGACCATATGTCTACTTTATGTAGCAATCATTATTTCAACTTCCTTTTAATTTTTTTGGACACTAGGAGGCTTCAGATATGACTAGCAAATTCTCAAATTTTCAAGAAAATTTCAAACACTGATTTTTTTAGGGACCAGTTCAGTTCTGATGTGACTTTAAGGGACTTGTATGTGAGACACCCCCATAAATGATGCCATTTCAAAAACTGCACCCCTCACAGTATTCAAAACAGCAGTTTGGAAGTTTGTTAACCCTTTAGGTGTTTCACAGGAATTAAAACAAAGTGTAGGTGAAATTTCAAAATTTCTTTTTTTTTGCAGAGTTTCAATTTTAATACATTTTTCTAACGAATACAGTAGATTTTACTAGAGAAATGTGACTAAAAATTGATTCCCCCAATTCTTTTGTTTTCAAAAATATCCTATATGTGGCCCTAGTGTGCACGTTGACCAAACCACAGGCTTCATAATAGAAGGAGCACCTACTTGATTTTGGAGCCTCCTTTTTATGAGATTTTTTTTAGGCACCATGTAGGTTTCTAGGCACCATAAGTGCTAAAAGTTAGGAACCTCCCCCACAAGTCACCCCATTTTGCAATCTACACCCCTCAGGGAATTCATCTAGGGGTATAGTGTACATTTCAAACCCCCAGGGGTTTCACCAATTTTGGTACAACTGGGATGTGAAAATGGAAAATTGCATTTTTTTACACAAACATGCAGTTCTGGCTCAAAATTTTTCATTTTCACAAGGAATGAAGGAGACAAAGCACCCCAACATCTGTGCCCCAATTTCTCCCGAGTACGGCAATGCCTCACATGTGACCAAAAAATACCAGTTGGGCGCATGGCAGGACTCAGAAGGGAAGGAGTGATTTTTGGATTTTGCAGCACAGATTTTGGTGGAATAAATGGTGGGTGCTATGTTGCACCAATACAGTGGAACCCCCCCACAAGTCACCCCATTTTGCAAAGTACACCCCTCAGGGAATTCATCTAGGGGTATAGTGTACATTTCAAACCCCCAGGGGTTTCACCAATTTTGGTACAACTGGGCAGTGAAAATGAAAAATTACATTTTTTTACACAAAAATGCAGTTCTGGCTCAAAATTTTTCATTTTCACAAGGAATGAAGGAGACAAAGCACCCCAAAATCTGTGCCCCAATTTCTCCCGAGTACGGCAATGCCTCACATGTGACCAAAAAATACCAGTTGGGCGCATGGCAGGACTCAGAAGGGAAGGAGTGATTTTTTGATTTGGCAGCACAGATTTTGGTGGAATGAATGGTGGGTGCCATGTTGCATTAGCAAGACTCCCAAAGCACCAATACAGTGGAACCCCCCCACAAGTCACCCCATTTTGCAAAGTACACCCCTCAGGGAATTCATCTAGGGGTATAGTGTACATTTCAAACCCCCAGGGGTTTCACCAATTTTGATACAACTGGGCAGTGAAAATGAAAAATTACATTTTTTTACACAAAAATGCAGTTCTGGCTCAAAATTTTTCATTTTCACAAGGAATGAAGGAGACAAAGCACCCCAAAATCTGTGCCCCAATTTCTCCCGAGTACGGCAATGCCTCACATGTGACCAAAAAATACCAGTTGGGCGCATGGCAGGACTCAGAAGGGAAGGAGTGATTTTTGGATTTGGCAGCTCAGATTTTGGTGGAATGAATGGTGGGTGCCATGTTGCATTAGCAAGACTCCCAAAGCACCAATACAGTGGAACCCCCCCACAAGTCACCCCATTTTGCAAAGTACACCCCTCAGGGAATTCATCTAGGGGTATAGTGTACATTTCAAACCCCCAGGGGTTTCACCAATTTTGGTACAACTGGGCAGTGAAAATGAAAAATTACATTTTTTTACACAAAAATGCAGTTCTGGCTCAAAATTTTTCATTTTCACAAGGAATGAAGGAGACAAAGCACCCCAAAATCTGTGCCCCAATTTCTCCCGAGTACGGCAATGCCTCACATGTGACCAAAAAATACCAGTTGGGCGCATGGCAGGACTCAGAAGGGAAGGAGTGATTTTTGGATTTGGCAGCTCAGATTTTGGTGGAATGAATGGTGGGTGCCATGTTGCATTAGCAAGACTCCCAAAGCACCAATACAGTGGAACCCCCCCACAAGTCACCCCATTTTGCAAAGTACACCCCTCAGGGAATTCATCTAGGGGTATAGTGTACATTTCAAACCCCCAGGGGTTTCACCAATTTTGGTACAACTGGGCAGTGAAAATGAAAAATTACATTTTTTTACACAAAAATGCAGTTCTGGCTCAAAATTTTTCATTTTCACAAGGAATGAAGGAGACAAAGCACCCCAAAATCTGTGCCCCAATTTCTCCCGAGTACGGCAATGCCTCACATGTGACCAAAAAATACCAGTTGGGCGCATGGCAGGACTCAGAAGGGAAGGAGTGATTTTTTGATTTGGCAGCACAGATTTTGGTGGAATGAATGGTGGGTGCCATGTTGCATTAGCAAGACTCCCAAAGCACCAATACAGTGGAACCCCCCCACAAGTCACCCCATTTTGCAAAGTACACCCCTCAGGGAATTCATCTAGGGGTATAGTGTACATTTCAAACCCCCAGGGGTTTCACCAATTTTGATACAACTGGGCAGTGAAAATGAAAAATTACATTTTTTTACACAAAAATGCAGTTCTGGCTCAAAATTTTTCATTTTCACAAGGAATGAAGGAGACAAAGCACCCCAAAATCTGTGCCCCAATTTCTCCCGAGTACGGCAATGCCTCACATGTGACCAAAAAATACCAGTTGGGCGCATGGCAGGACTCAGAAGGGAAGGAGTGATTTTTGGATTTGGCAGCTCAGATTTTGGTGGAATGAATGGTGGGTGCCATGTTGCATTAGCAAGACTCCCAAAGCACCAATACAGTGGAACCCCCCCACAAGTCACCCCATTTTGCAAAGTACACCCCTCAGGGAATTCATCTAGGGGTATAGTGTACATTTCAAACCCCCAGGGGTTTCACCAATTTTGGTACAACTGGGCAGTGAAAATGAAAAATTACATTTTTTTACACAAAAATGCAGTTCTGGCTCAAAATTTTTCATTTTCACAAGGAATGAAGGAGACAAAGCACCCCAAAATCTGTGCCCCAATTTCTCCCGAGTACGGCAATGCCTCACATGTGACCAAAAAATACCAGTTGGGCGCATGGCAGGACTCAGAAGGGAAGGAGTGATTTTTGGATTTGGCAGCTCAGATTTTGGTGGAATGAATGGTGGGTGCCATGTTGCATTAGCAAGACTCCCAAAGCACCAATACAGTGGAACCCCCCCACAAGTCACCCCATTTTGCAAACTACACCCCTCAGGGAATTCATCTAGGGGTATAGTGTACATTTCAAACCCCCAGGGGTTTCACCAATTTTGGTACAACTGGGCAGTGAAAATGAAAAATTACATTTTTTTACACAAAAATGCAGTTCTGGCTCAAAATTTTTCATTTTCACAAGGAATGAAGGAGACAAAGCACCCCAAAATCTGTGCCCCAATTTCTCCCGAGTACGGCAATGCCTCACATGTGACCAAAAAATACCAGTTGGGCGCATGGCAGGACTCAGAAGGGAAGGAGTGATTTTTTGATTTGGCAGCACAGATTTTGGTGGAATGAATGGTGGGTGCCATGTTGCATTAGCAAGACTCCCAAAGCACCAATACAGTGGAACCCCCCCACAAGTCACCCCATTTTGCAAAGTACACCCCTCAGGGAATTCATCTAGGGGTATAGTGTACATTTCAAACCCCCAGGGGTTTCACCAATTTTGATACAACTGGGCAGTGAAAATGAAAAATTACATTTTTTTACACAAAAATGCAGTTCTGGCTCAAAATTTTTCATTTTCACAAGGAATGAAGGAGACAAAGCACCCCAAAATCTGTGCCCCAATTTCTCCCGAGTACGGCAATGCCTCACATGTGACCAAAAAATACCAGTTGGGCGCATGGCAGGACTCAGAAGGGAAGGAGTGATTTTTGGATTTGGCAGCTCAGATTTTGGTGGAATGAATGGTGGGTGCCATGTTGCATTAGCAAGACTCCCAAAGCACCAATACAGTGGAACCCCCCCACAAGTCACCCCATTTTGCAAAGTACACCCCTCAGGGAATTCATCTAGGGGTATAGTGTACATTTCAAACCCCCAGGGGTTTCACCAATTTTGGTACAACTGGGCAGTGAAAATGAAAAATTACATTTTTTTACACAAAAATGCAGTTCTGGCTCAAAATTTTTCATTTTCACAAGGAATGAAGGAGACAAAGCACCCCAAAATCTGTGCCCCAATTTCTCCCGAGTACGGCAATGCCTCACATGTGACCAAAAAATACCAGTTGGGCGCATGGCAGGACTCAGAAGGGAAGGAGTGATTTTTGGATTTGGCAGCTCAGATTTTGGTGGAATGAATGGTGGGTGCCATGTTGCATTAGCAAGACTCCCAAAGCACCAAAACAGTGGAACCCCCCCACAAGTCACCCCATTTTGCAAACTACACCCCTCAGGGAATTCATCTAGGGGTATAGTGTACATTTCAAACCCCCAGGGGTTTCACCAATTTTGGTACAACTGGGCAGTGAAAATGAAAAATTACATTTTTTTACACAAAAATGCAGTTCTGGCTCAAAATTTTTCATTTTCACAAGGAATGAAGGAGACAAAGCACCCCAAAATCTGTGCCCCAATTTCTCCCGAGTACGGCAATGCCTCACATGTGACCAAAAAATACCAGTTGGGCGCATGGCAGGACTCAGAAGGGAAGGAGTGATTTTTTGATTTGGCAGCACAGATTTTGGTGGAATGAATGGTGGGTGCCATGTTGCATTAGCAAGACTCCCAAAGCACCAATACAGTGGAACCCCCCCACAAGTCACCCCATTTTGCAAAGTACACCCCTCAGGGAATTCATCTAGGGGTATAGTGTACATTTCAAACCCCCAGGGGTTTCACCAATTTTGATACAACTGGGCAGTGAAAATGAAAAATTACATTTTTTTACACAAAAATGCAGTTCTGGCTCAAAATTTTTCATTTTCACAAGGAATGAAGGAGACAAAGCACCCCAAAATCTGTGCCCCAATTTCTCCCGAGTACGGCAATGCCTCACATGTGACCAAAAAATACCAGTTGGGCGCATGGCAGGACTCAGAAGGGAAGGAGTGATTTTTGGATTTGGCAGCTCAGATTTTGGTGGAATGAATGGTGGGTGCCATGTTGCATTAGCAAGACTCCCAAAGCACCAATACAGTGGAACCCCCCCACAAGTCACCCCATTTTGCAAAGTACACCCCTCAGGGAATTCATCTAGGGGTATAGTGTACATTTCAAACCCCCAGGGGTTTCACCAATTTTGGTACAACTGGGCAGTGAAAATGAAAAATTACATTTTTTTACACAAAAATGCAGTTCTGGCTCAAAATTTTTCATTTTCACAAGGAATGAAGGAGACAAAGCACCCCAAAATCTGTGCCCCAATTTCTCCTGAGTACGGCAATGCCTCACATGTGACCAAAAAATACCAGTTGGGCGCATGGCAGGACTCAGAAGGGAAGGAGTGATTTTTGGATTTGGCAGCACAGATTTTGGTGGAATGAATGGTGGGTGCCATGTTGCATTAGCAAGACTCCCAAAGCACCAATACAGTGGAACCCCCCCACAAGTCACCCCATTTTGCAAACTACACCCCTCAGGGAATTCATCTAGGGGTATAGTGTACATTTCAAACCCCCAGGGGTTTCACCAATTTTGGTACAACTGGGCAGTGAAAATGAAAAATTACATTTTTTTACACAAAAATGCAGTTCTGGCTCAAAATTTTTCATTTTCACAAGGAATGAAGGAGACAAAGCACCCCAAAATCTGTGCCCCAATTTCTCCCGAGTACGGCAATGCCTCACATGTGACCAAAAAATACCAGTTGGGCGCATGGCAGGACTCAGAAGGGAAGGAGTGATTTTTGGATTTTGCAGCACAGATTTTGGTGGAATAAATGGTGGGTGCTATGTTGCATCAATACAGTGGAACCCCCCCACAAGTCACCCCATTTTGCAAAGTACACCCCTCAGGGAATTCATCTAGGGGTATAGTGTACATTTCAAACCCCCAGGGGTTTCACCAATTTTGGTACAACTGGGCTGTGAAAATGAAAAATTACATTTTTTTACACAAAAATGTACTTCTGGCTCAAAATTTTTCATTTTCACAAGGAATGAAGGAGACAAAGCACCCCAAAATCTGTGCCCCCATTTCTCCAGAGTACGGCAATGCCTCACATGTGACCAAAAAATACCAGTGGGGCGCATAGCAGGACTCAGAAGGGAAGGAGTGATTTTTGGATTTGGCAGCACAGATTTTGGTGGAATGAATGGTGGGTGCTATGTTGCATTGCCAATACAGTGGAACCCCCCCACAAGTGACCCCATTTTGCAAACTACACCCCTCAGGGAATTCATCTAGGGGTATAGTGTACATTTCAAACCCCCAGGGGTTTCACCAATTTTGGTACAACTGGGCTGTGAAAATGAAAAATTACATTTTTTTACACAAAAATGTACTTCTGGCTCAAAATTTTTCATTTTCACAAGGAATGAAGGAGACAAAGCACCGCAAAATCTGTGCCCCCATTTCTCCAGAGTACGGCAATGCCTCACATGTGACCAAAAAATACCAGTGGGGCGCATAGCAGGACTCAGAAGGGAAGGAGTGATTTTTGGATTTGGCAGCACAGATTTTGGTGGAATGAATGGTGGGTGCGATGTTGCATTGCCAATACAGTGGAACCCCCCCACAAGTGACCCCATTTTGCAAACTACACCCCTCAGGGAATTCATCTAGGGGTATAGTGTACATTTCAAACCCCCAGGGGTTTCACCAATTTTGGTACAACTGGGCTGTGAAAATGAAAAATTACATTTTTTTACACAAAAATGTACTTCTGGCTCAAAATTTTTCATTTTCACAAGGAATGAAGGAGACAAAGCACCCCAAAATCTGTGCCCCCATTTCTCCAGAGTACGGCAATGCCTCACATGTGACCAAAAAATACCAGTTGGGTGCATGGCAGGACTCAGAAGGGAAGGAGTGATTTTTGGATTTTGCAGCTCAGATTCTGGTGGAATGAATGGTGGGTGCTATGTGGCATTAGCAAGACCCCCGATGCACGGTGAAATGATGAACCTAATAATCCATCGATGTGTGGTATATTTTGAAACACTCCTTTATACATAGGCCGGGTTTGTCGGGGCAAGTTTCACAGTGGAAAATAGTTTCCTTTCTTATTCCCTTTTTATAGCAAACTTTGCACCTTTTTTGTGTCCTGCCCTTTCTTGCAGTGGAGGGGATTTCGTTGGGAAAATGCTGCCCTGGTACAATACGGGGGCCAGTACTAGAAGTACTGGGGCCCTCTGCCTGCTGGTTCCCAAATATTAGGCCCTTTATGACTTCCTCTTGAAAGTGCATAAATGTCCCCCTCTGGCCGGTAGAACGGAATAGCACGTAAGCGTTATACAGTGCCATCTGGATGATATACACGGCCAGCTTCTTGTACCAGATATTTGTTTTCCGCAGGGCACTGTACGGCTTCAGTACCTGATCTGAAAGATCCACTCCGCCCATGTACTTATTGTAATCTAGGATACAATTTGGTTTTGAGGTGTGGGTACTGGTACCTCGTACAGGGATGGAGGTGGTACTGTCTCCATGAATTGTTGTCAGTATAAGGACATCCCTCTTGTCCTTATATTTGACCAACAACATATTTTCGGTGCATATTCCCCTGCTTTCACCCCTTCTCATTACTTGGGCAATGTGCGTTTTGGGGAGGCCTCTTTGGTTCTTGCGCACAGTACCGCAAGCTGCTGTACCTCTTGAACCAAGGGCCTTAAACAGGGGGATGCTGGTGTAAAAGTTATCCACATAGAGGTGATAACCCTTATCCAGGAAGGGGTGCATTAAATCCCAGACAATTTTACCACTAACACCTACGAGGGAGGGGGGGCATTCTGGCGGTTCAATTCTTGAATCCTTCCCTTCATATACCCTAAACTTGTGGGTGTACCCTGTGGTGCTTTCACACAGCTTATACATTTTTATGCCATACCTTGCCCTCTTATTGGGAAGGTACTGGCGGAATTTAACCCTTCCTTTAAAATGTATAAGGGACTCGTCGATACTAATACATTTATCAGGGATGTATAGCTCTGCAAATTTGGCACTGACATGATCAATGACCGGCCTGACTTTGAATAGCCTGTCAAAGGTGGGATCATCTCTGGGTGGGCACTGTGCATTATCGGTGTAATGTATAAATTTATGGATTGCCTCAAAACGAGTCCGAGTCATGGCCATACGGTAAAATGGGGTGCTGTACAGAACATCTGTACTCCAATATTGCCTAATTTGTGGCTTTTTTACTATGCCCATATGAAACACCAGACCCCAAAACGTCATCATCTCTACTGCATCTACAGGGGTCCACCTAGCAAATGATGACGTGGGGTTTTGAGCAATAAACTGCTGGGCATATAAATTAGTTTGGTCCACCATTAAATTTATAAAATCATCAGAGAAAAATAATTTGAAAAAGTCAATTTCTCTGAGACCTGTGGAATCAAATTGGATTCCTGGCATGGCCAAAAACTCAGGAACCTGGGGCTCAAAATTGTCTGGTGGTGGGGTCCATACGAGATCAATTATTGGGGGGGGGGTCTCAGCTGCTCTACGGGGGCGTCTTTGAGGGGGTCCCTCATCACCAGAGGAGGAAAAGGAGCTTAAGACGAATCCTTCAAATTCCCCGCTTGCCTCACTGGCTGTGTCAGAATCAGAAGCAAGCATGGCATATGCCTCCTCCACTGAATACATTCTTCTGGATGACTGGGATGACATTTGGGATGACATTTGGGATGACATTTTTATTTTTGTGTTACTGGTAGTGAAATGTTTCAACACGTGTATAGTGTAGGGGGGGGTACAAACTTTATTTCAACCCGGGTGGTATGTAGTGTGTAGTGTGTATGTAGTGCAGAACAAAAAAAATACTTTATACAAAAAAAACAAAAATTGAAGGGGTTAAAAAAAAAAAAAATTGAAGGGGTTAAAAAAAAAAATTGAAGGGGTTAAAAAAACAAAAAAAAAGGTCCTGCGCCAAAAATTGAGCACAGATGTTGGTCAGTAACGTCCGTCACTGAACAGCGCTCAAAGGCAACAAGAATTTGATCAAAAAAAAAAAAAAAATAGATCAACCCTGTGCCGAAAAAGCTGATCAGTGATGTACGTCACTGATCAGCGCACAGTGGCCACAGGACACCCACAAAATCACAATGTGTGTAAAAAAAAAATTAAAAAAAGACCACACAGCACCCACAAAAAAAAAAAAGGTGATCAGTGATGCGACACTGATTACCAGTGAGGGGCAGCAGGTGCACAACCTTTGTTGCAACTGGCAGCAACTGACAGGTATATATAAAAAAAAAAACCTCTGCGCCCCCAAAAAGTTGCTGATCACCTCAGATATAGTGATCAGCACAAAAGGCGGGGGTAGCAGACACAAAATATACACTCTCTATCACTCTCTGTCACTATCTCTCTCTATCTCTCACTATCTATCACTATCTATCACTATCTATCACTATCTATCACTATCTATCACTATCTATCACACTGCAGCAGCAGCACTGACAGTTATATGTATAAAAAAAAACCTGCACCCCCAAAAGGGGGGGGTAGCAGACTCAAAATATACACTCTCTATCACTCTCTGTCACTATCTCTCTCTATCTCTCTATCTCTCACTATCTATCACTATCTATCACTATGACACTGCAGCAGCAGCACTGACAGTTATATATATAAAAAAAAACCTGCACCCCCAAAAAGGGGGGGTAGCAGACACAAATCTCTCTATCTCTCACTATCTATCACTATCTATCACTATCTCTCACTATCTATCACTATGACACTGCAGCAGCAGCGACAGTTATTTATATATAAAAAAAACCTGCACCCCCAAAAAGGGGGGGTAGCAGACACAAAATATAGCTCTCTCTGTCACTATCTCTCTATCTCTCTCTATCTCTCTCTCTCTATCTCTCTATCTCTCTATCACACTGCAGCAGCAGCAGGAAGTCTCAGGAAGTCAGATCCAGGAAGCGTCCAGCACGCTACAAGCAGTGATCAAGTGATCAGGTAAGGTATTTGCAAGGATCAAGTAAGTATGAGCAAGGATCAGGTCAGTATCACGGCAGATAGGCACGGTGACCGCTCTGCACGCTACTCCAGACCGGAATGGCGTCTGCAGCGCAGTCACCGGTAGTTTAAATGTCGCGCCTTGGCTGTGATTGGTCCGTGGGTCCCACGGACCAATCACAGCCTTGGGGGCAGGTGGGGTGAGGGTGGGGTGAGGTGTCATCGTCACCGATGACCCCCTCATGCCCCCTGACGCCCGGCGGTGATTGACACCTGTGTTACCAAGCGTCTGATTCGCTGGTAACACAGGAAACCGCTGTGAATGGCTGTTCACACTGAACAGCCAATCACAGCGATCGCCGACGGGGGGGCGACATCGCAGCCCCCCCTGGGCATGCAGGGACATGTCTGCTGTCAGGGACAGCAGACATCGTCCCTCTGTCACTGCGTCTCGAGACGCAGTGACAGTTTAAAGTCATGACGTATATATACGTCATGTGTCGGGAAGTACTTCCCGGCCATGACGTATATATATGTCAAATGTCGTGAAGGGGTTAATAACAGAGCTGGTTAACAACAGTGTTAGAACTGGTTAAAATCAGCAAGATTGCAATCCACATGCATCATGATGTTTCCTCAATTATATCTTTAGTCCTCTGAAAACAATCCTTGGACAATTCCTGTGGAATCTAGGGTTGCTTGCATAGTGGTTTGCATGCGAGCCCCATTCTGGCAGACGGCGGGGAAGGTGGATGGCCCATGGTGCGCCGGGAGCCACTCTAATGAGAGTGGCTCCACCTGTAGAATGATGTATGGTACCCTGTTTAAATTAAAAATTGTGGAGACCTTCAACAGAATGACTGGTAAGTGAAAACTTGGGCCCTGGCATTCATGTGGATGTTACTTTAACATGTAACAACTACTGAAACATTGTTGCAGACTACAGCAAGGGTGTAACTCCCAGAGGCAATGGAGTCTCCTGCCTCTGGGCTCAGAACTCTGAAGGGGCACCTGCATGTACAGCATCACCTGCATGGTTCACAGCTGCTCTTCTATCAGAACTCTGCAGAGCACCTGTGATCCTCACAGGTAAGTATCTTCTACTTTACAGGTAAGTATCGCTTTGTTTTTACAGGTTATTCAGCTATACACTTATGGACAGTTCATTACAATAAAACACACAAATAAAACAATAAGGTTGCTTTTATTAAACTGGAACTCTGCTTTCGATGAAAGCCTGTTTGAAATCAAGGTTGTTATTGGGCATGAAATATCAACATGTCAATACAAACATTTACTCACATAACATTAGTGAGCTGTTACTATCTAACAACTGGTTGACAGCAGAATAAATAAAGATTTAACACTTCACTTACAAACTATGGTGACACGTTACAATGCCAAATAATGCGAATAAATACTACACTGACCTCTAGAGATCGCTGTCTAAACCGTTACACTAGATTGTTATTACTTTGATAGACAGGCAAAATAATTGCTGGTAAAACATTTCCTAAATATCAATTACATTAAAATGTTAAACATTTCCACAGTACCCTTTGTTTCCTGTAAGGCCTTTAATTACACAAATGGGTTATTATTGCGCAATAATCCTTCCTTCTTATAATAACCTAGAGTTAACTCTTTTTATGACTATAGTCAACTGTTATACAAGCGCTTTTTAATAACTGTCTATTCCTTTGTTGCAGGCTTTCAGGTCCCACGTCGCAATGTCTATTCCCTGAACAGAATATTTGTAATCCAAAATTTGGGAAGAAGTAGGTAAGTGTCGCTTGGCGGGGTCCTGATGTAGTCTATGCATTAAAGGGAAGAATAGGCTAATGGGCGTTAAACCGAAGAATGGTCTATAAATTACAACAGTCCCCAGCTGTCTGGCACTTCCAAATTATTGCTCCTCTGTGCTGAGATTATACTGCAAAATAGGTTTTTTGGTTTTAATGATCCCCTTGCTATGTGAACCGTCCCTGCTATTGCTGGGATAGGCTTCTTATTACGACGAAGCACCGCTGCTAGTAAATCAGTCTCCAAATACAATGTCCTAGAAAAATCTTAGTTTAACTGGCAGTTGTAGTCTAAACCTCCCAAGTATGATAGTCTATTAGCTATTTCTGAAGCAAGCCTGGATTAGTTATAAGGTCCCTCTCTCTCTGTAACATCGACAGCTTCAGTAACGATTGTTGGCAAGGAGCGTACGTCCTGAAGTCTATGACTACACCTAATGTGCTGAGATAACCTTATAGCCAGACTCGGGGGTGCAGACTACACTGGGAGATGATGTAGCGTCGTCTCTGTACTTTATGCAGCTCTTACAGCTCGGTATGCAGTTTTATACAGCTCTTACTTAGCAAAGCAGTCTGATTGATGCGTGTGATACAAGTCCCTGGGACTTGCTAGAACAGCTGAGTGTATGATGCGGGAGGCAGGGCTGAGGGCATAGTGGGCGGTCCTTTTGGGCTGGATAGTCACTCACCGCGCCCCTTTATTGTTCCTTATCTGCTGCAGGATCGACTGGACACTCCCTCCGGTGCCGCCTCCACCGCCTAGTCACCGCCCGGAATGACGCAGACACCGCCTTCCTATGACGCTGCGGCCCGCCCAGGAACACCACGTCTGGGTTTGCAGAGGAGAAGCCGCCGGATCTCTGCTGCCTGTCACCGCTGAAGGGAAGAAGCTCTGCCGTCGTCTCTGGAGCCCCTGGTGAGTGTGCTCCGTGTCTCAGCACCGCTCTCTGCTTCCTCTCCAGCTGCGTAGCTCTGCTTGCTTTTACAATCTCTGGGGAACTGCTCAACAGCCGTTAACGGCTGTCAGTTTTTTACCCAGGCTCTCGTGGCTCACGGTGCCCGTCATGTGCACGGGCTGAATAACTTTATCGACATAGGGGTTTTCTGCCAGCAGTTCGTTGCTCCCTGTCTAATGTCTCTCTGGCGGGGAGCACAGTGTAAAACCATTAAAAGAACAGTCTCTTGCCTTCTGTGGAGGCATGCCCATAGACATACATTTAATGTCCCCTATAGGGTTTAATTATTACACAAAACATAAAGTATTCTCTATGAGACTTGTAGTATGACATTAACTGTACATTCATAACATATACATATCTACAACAAGGGTATATATCTACCCCTAACGTGGCGGCTACCACACACTCCCCCCGTAGAACCTTGCATGTCCCCATGCAACAAATTTTAAAAATAAACGGAATCTTTCCTACTTAGAATAAGATTCAAAAGGAAAAAATAAACAATACTGCATTACATTTGACCATGTCAGTAACACATTAAAAACTTTCTCTTTCTACTCTCTATACCTGAGAGGTAAGACGCCTTGTGTACTTCTGTTCGAACATCTTAACTCTGAGGTATCCTGGGCCACTTCATCATGTGGAATGACAGAAACATTCCTTTCAGGGAATACAGGAATTTCATTACCAAGGTTAACAACATTTGGATTTTCAGAAACATTCATAAAGCAGTAAGGCATGCCATTGGCTAACCCTGGCCAGAATAGCTTTAACACTTCAGGGAATGAGCCGCTGCTGTCCGTATCTGTAGGCTCCGAGACAGGAAGCTTAGGAATTGACACTGAATCATGACATTTCTTGAGTTGGTTTCGGTGTATTACTACTGAGTTTTCTTCGCCCAATTTTGAGATTTGGTAAATGTCCATTCCAGGGTTTGGTATTTCTTTGATGATGAACAGCTGTTCCTCCCAAAACGAATCCAGTTTGCTCTGTCATTGGTTCTTTTTCTTCCAGACAACATCTCCCACTGCCAAGGGCTCTGCCAGTGCGGTTTCATTACAATACTCAGTCTGTTGTTGATGTAATTTATCCCTTCTTTGGTCAACAAGTTTGTAGGCATCACGGATTCTTTTTTGATGAGTTTGTACCCATTCTGTTTTTGGATTCTCCACTGTCTTTGTAGGTTATGCGTGTGTGTTTATGTTTACATGTTGATTAGATATTGTGATTAATGACCAATGGTCATTATCGCAGTATCCAATTAGCAGTCTTATAGGGTCCAAAAATGGACCCTCAATTGGGCAAAAACAGGTAAGTAAGGACTTGGGTAAGTCCCTGATCCAATGTATTATTGCAATTCCTGGTGGTTGCCTATCGAGGATAATGCTTTGCATGACTCAGGCACGCAAAGCATAATACCCAATAACAGCAGGTTTCAGGACTAAGAGACACCTGCATTGGGGCTAATAGTATTGCCAAACCTATTAGTAGCAGTGGTTCGCTGCTGCTAATAGAATACACCCCCACCCCTTAGGCAGGTATTTAATGACATAATTCACCCTGTGCAGGGAATCCTGTTTTGGATTCGCTGCACAGTCGCCGGGTTCCGGAGGGCTGGTGCATTCGTGCCAGCCCTCCCTCCCACCCTATTCCACGCCTCAGGGGCTCGCTACCCCTGGCGGTGAATTTTAACACACACACACACACACACACACCCCCCCGACGAATGCCGCAGGGAGTCGGGGGACGGCGGCAGGCAGGGAGATGAAAGCCTCTCTACCTGTGCCAGACACTGTGGGGGTCAAGGAGGGCTGGCAGGGACACAGGGAGAGCCCCGGGAGAGCTTTTTTATATATATATATATTCATGTGCTTCAAGCACATGAATGAAAATAGCATGCCCCTTCACAGAAAAAAAATTCAGATTTTTTTACACCAAAAAAAAAAACCTTTATTTTAAAAGATCACTTTCAAGTTCACCTTAAAAAAATGTCGAATGCAAAACGGTGAATCATGGCAAAAATCAGGGAGAAAGTAATTCGCCATCCAAGTATTGAATACATTCTCGGCGAATCCCAGTAAAAACCCCATTGAAATACACCAGCGAGTTGCAGCTAGCTTGGAACGAAGAACTGGCCGGCATTCACTGTTTGCTTTCGGCGAACGGTGAACATTGAATAGGGTGAATCAGATTTTCAGTGAAAAAGATTCACTGCAAGGAGTAAAAAAAGACAGATTCGCCGGGGAAAAAATTGGTGAATTGGGAGCATTGAATACTGGCCTTAGTGTGACAATAGCATTTCTCTATTAAAACAACTTGTTTGTTCCTTTTCTTATTTCTTTAAGCATTCAATCATTTCTTCTGGACCAAGCCAAACAGAGTAAAAACAATCCAGAAGTGTGATGCTTTGATGATGACTTATGTGAGAGCATTTGTTATTTACTGAGTGTTTGCTACTAGAAAAAATGGAGGTACTTGTGTATTTTGGCGGCGCCCGTCGTGGGCATCGTGTGCCTTAACTTTAAGGCACAGGACGCGACGCGATGGACTCGATTTCTCCATAGGCTTCAATGTTAAAATATTTTTAACATTGAACCCGATGGAGAAATCGGGTCCATCGCGTCGCGTCCTGTACCTTAAAGTTAAGGCACATGACGCGACCGACGCGACCGACACGATTTCTCCATAGGCTTCAATGTTAAAATATTTTTAACATTGAAATACTGTCGGTCGCGTCGGACTTGTGCCATTATAATGGCACAAGATCAAATGTAGTTGTTAAAATCCATCTAACATAGAAAACAATGGGAAATGGGCCAATATGGCCCATTTCTCATTGTATATGGCCCCGTCATGTCCAAATATAACTGCCCCCCTATTGTGAGCGGCACCCCAGTATTGACGTCAACCCGAAGCGTGGCGAGCGCAGCGAGCCCGCGAGGGGCGGCGGTACGCGTCCTACGACCTTTTCATACCCCTACTATCCACGTCGGCGTGGAGTTGAGAATAGAATAGTGTGGCGAGCGCAGCGAGCCACCGAGCCCGAAGCGTGGCGAGCGCAGCGAGCCCCGCGAGGGGACGCGGATACCTTCACAGGTATCCGCGTCCCCACGCGGGCTTCACAGGTGTCCGTGGCCACGCGGACACCTGTGAAGTCCGCGAAGGGACGCGTTTACCTGTGAAGGTATCCGCGGCCCCTCGCGGGGCTCGCTGCGCTCGCCACGCTTCGGGCTCGGTGGCTCGCTGCGCTCGCCACACTATTCTATTCTCAACTCCACGCCGACGTGGATAGTAGGGGTATGAAAAGGTCGGAGGACGCGCACCGCCGCCCCTCGCGGGCTCGCTGCGCTCGCCACGCTTCGGGTTGACGTCAATACTGGGGTGCCGCTCACAATGGGGGGGCAGTTATATTTGGACATGACGGGGACATATACAATGAAAAATGGGCCATATTGGCCCATTTCCCATTTTATTCCATGTAAAATGGACTTTATCAAGTCCATCTTATCTTGTGCCATTATAATGGCACAAGACCGACGCGACCGACACGATTTCAATGTTAAAATATTTTAACATTGAAGCCTATGGAGAAATCGGGTCCATCGCGTCGGTCGCGTCGTGTGCCATGTTAATGCACACGACGCGACGCGATGGACCCGATGGACCCGATTTTTCACACACGATGGACGCGATCCTCATCGTGGGCGCCGCCAAAATACACAAGTACCAAAATGGATAAAAAAAATGAATGAAGACCAAGGGCAGATGTTCAGTGAAAGCAGCAAACAAAAGTGCTGGGTGTAGTAAAGTGGTGCAATTCTAGGAATGTGAACTTGTTCTGGAATTTGTAAAGGATTTAGTCAATGTGATTATGTGTCTGACTGCAGTAATGATTGACATTCCAGACCACCATCTTTCCATCTTAATAATAGATGTTTTTGGCCACCCATTTGTCTATAATGAAACTAAGCATTCTTATTGGTAACAGTAACAAAGCATTTTATGCTTTTTGGGAGTCTATTGTTCTGCTTCTCTAGAACATTACTCTGCTCTGATTAATTTGTCAGTTTGTATACATAAAATATATTTCCCTTCATAATATATTAACTCTAGGAGAAATAATACACTAACATACTGTAAGACAGGGGTGGGGAACCTCAGGCCAAGGGACCGTATGCAGCCACCGTAGCCAGTCTGAGTGGCCTGCCCACCCGCCCTGCGGCTTTGCCGGAAGTCAAGTACGGGGGAATTCTCGTGAGAGGTCAGTAGTTCTCGCGAGATTCCTCTTAATCGACAGCAGCCGGAGCCTGTCAGTCCTATTCAGCGGCAGCCACCGGAGCGTGGGACGGCTGCAGCAGGACAATGTCCCTCGAAGGATTTCTTTCCCCATACAAATGTCCCTTGGCACAAAAAAGGTTCCCCACCCCTACTGTAAGACATGACATTCATTAAGTTGTTGGGGCAGATTGTGTAGTAAATCCTGGATGAGTTAAGTTGAGTAAGTACGTACATACATATTAGTATAGAAAATGACTTTGCAGGCACTTGTGTGCTAGGTATGCCAGTAAGCAGAATGTAGAACTGCAGCTGCCCTGTCCCCCACTGAAAATCTTACTAACTCTTTAGTTGACAGCTGTCTTTTACTCCCCTCCCTTAGCGCAGCAGATGCCTGTTCTCTTTCATGTAACTATATCACTACATGTACTGTAGTATTTTCAGGACCATGATAAATGCAACATTGCTGGAGTTTCAACTTCTCCCAACAGCCCCTTATTTACATTATATCCTAATTAACTATCACTTAAATAAACACACGCATAAATATATAAATATATATATATATATATATATATATATATATATGGTACTTATATGTTAGTTGGGCGCCCACTAAGCTATTTGCTTAGTTTTCCGCATCCCCTCGCGAGGCTTGCTATCCTTAAATATTGCTAGTTCTTCAGTAAATGGAAAAATAGGATAGTTAGTAGTTATTGAAGAACAAACACATTGTAACATTACAGTTAAAACCCGATTGGCTGGCACAGTACTTTATTTCTCACCACTTTATCACTTTTCAAGACTTAGTAAAGCTGGCCCTAAATTAACTCAATTTAAGGCTATAAAAATTTAATAATATATATATATATATATATATATATATATATATATATATATATATATATATATATATATATACACAACAATGAGGCCGGCACTCAGGTCTAAAGGTGGATGCCAATAGCTTGCTCCGGTGCCCTCTTTCAGTGCATTACCTGAACTGACGACGGGGCCTCCGTGCTCCGAAACGTTTTCCCTGCACTAGGAATAAATATTCCTGCTATCTTCACCTCTTTAACAAGCCTCCGAGTGCCACTTATTTGCTGCTATATATATATATATATATATATATATATATATATATATATATATATATATATATATATACAGCAATATAGGGGGTGAAAGTGTGCAATCAGAGCCACCAGAACTAAATTATGTAAATGCAGCAGGAGACGTCTTGGGTTAATAGATGAAGGCTTCTGTGATTCACTGCTGTGTCTGACATTTGTATTGACCCCATAGTTTTGCTATGTAGCCATGCTACAACTGTTGCAGGGAATGCTTGTATGTGTAGTTCAACAACAGCTGGAGGGTTGAAGCTGAAAAAAAACGGCCATTACTATTCAATTGCGGAAGTTTTCGGACAGTTTTTAGTCATTGTTTGCCGATGCAGTTTTCCTTACTCCCAAGACACAAGGTTCTTGTCATGGATTGCATTTGGCTCTGACTTGTCCTTAATCCACCATATTTAATAACTGACAAAAATCACAACAAATATCACACCCTAGGCTCACTAAGAGACCACTAAATCACTTACCACCCCAAACAGATGAAACAGATCACATTTTCCAGGTCACCCAGCAGATGCACAGATATAATCATTACTCACTGATATATTTTAAAAGAGCCACAGGTGAAGCAAATTACTTCACTTGTGACTGCGTGTAGACACCTGAAAAATATGCACCGTTTGAGGCCTTGAGGACCGAGTTTGACAACTACTTAATTGAAGGGGAAAGGCTGAAGCTACCAAGCTGGATCACTGCACCTGCGCATTGGATCTGGCAGGTGCTGGGACTGGTGCATGTGCACAAGCTAAGGTGCGACCTTGCAGAAAAAACACTGGCTTCTATGCTGCACATCAGCTGCAGCATATAGATGCCAGCTACGGCTTACAATGAAACCGGGAGTGGCTTCCCACAGGAAGTACATGGTCTGCTCCACCTAAGACTACCTGTCATGTGTATGACTGACTGACTGACAGGTAGCACTTCCAATAGGATTTCACTGCAAGTCACAGTGATGCCAGTGACCCTGTGCAACCTATTATCTGTTATACAGTATATCACTGCTTTTAACTCTGTGTAAACTCCCAGGACTTCCACTTGGGTCAGCCTTTAATAAAGGAACATTGTCATCAAATGTCACATAATGCATGTTTCCTAGATGCTGTAACTTTAAGGAAGGTATAGTTGTTTGTTGTACATTGGATGCACGTTTATTGAGTTTTTCTATTCCCAGGCTTTGCCAGACCTACAGTAGTTATGCCAACAATGGTGTCATACATGTTCCACAGCTGTTGTATTGTGATGGTATTATAACAGCCAAATTAGTTTGACAGGAGAGTTATAGGTGCAGATCGAGGAACTGTGGAACTTCAGAAGCTGTGTGATCTGCCAGCATAATACTTTTACTAAAAAACTAAACACTTTAACAAACAAATGTTTATGCATTCTGTTATCTTTATATTACATAAATGCACATGGGAAAAAAATTTGGGATGATGTTTCTTTTTGTAAGTGTTAACATTCTTCAAAAGTTTTTAGCAACTGCATCAATTTGCATTTTAAAAAAACCTGACATTGGACATTTTGTTTGCAAATGTTTATTAGCTTGTTATTCTGATGTGAGTTGCTCATTTTTAGTTAGGCAGGATCAGTGCTGTTTTCTGATGATCTCCCAACTCGCCTATGAGGCTGAGTGAGTAGAGCCGTAGATTCTCAAGATTCCCATGGCATAGCAACCATGCTTTAGTGAGTTTCTACAGCTTGTTATGAGGCATGCCACTCATGTTTAGAAGGGCTATATTTTCATTTAGTCTGAATGCTTGGCACACTCAGACCGTAAACATAAGCCTAGGTACAAATAGAGGGGATTATTGGTTTGAGCACGCAGTGAAGAAAGTGATTAATAATTAATACTACTAACACCTTACAAAGATAAAATGTCTGTTGACAAAATCTGAGCCTTTTCTAACTGTTCAAAACAATTTGTCAGCAATGAACATGTTAGAGAAGCATTTTTTACATCCAGAATAAACAGGTCACAGTGATGTACACATATATTCCCAGAATGGGAGACTATAGCAACAAGAAAAAAGTAAAAAAATTAATTGGCATGACCTAGAGGACTTGTTAAGACAGGCTTTCTGTGGGATTCATGCATGGCTCTGCATGCTAACAAAGCAGTGCATTTAATAGGATTCAAACAAGGCTTTATAATGCGGTGCACTGGGAGTTGGTTTTAAAAGAGAGGTATGCATAAGAAACATTGGGGCAGATGTATTAAACCTTAACAAGAGATAAATGCAAGGGTGATAAAGAGAGATAAACGTCCAGCCAATCAGCTCCTTACTGACTTTTTTCAAACACAGCCTGTAACATGGCAGTTAGGATGTGATTGGCTGGATGTTTATCTCTCTTTATCACCCTTGCATTTATCTCTTGTTAAGGCTTAATGCATCTGCCCTATTGTTTGTCAGTGAATAAAAATAACATCTTTACGGGCTCTATACATTTATGGGTGATCCCACCAGTAAGTGCACTAATATTCCACCAAAATTGAAATAGAGGAAGCACATACCCTCCAACATCTGATGAATGGAAATCGGTAAACACCAGGAAGGGGGCGTGACCATGAGTAAAGTCCTCTGGTAAGGGGGCGTGGTCATCCCTCTTTCCGTATGTGTTCGGGCTGGGCATTTAAAATAAAATAACCAGCTGATTGCTGTGATGTGTGGGCCACATCCCTGCTGGTGGCAGGCCTTTGTTAGGGGGTGGGACAGGGCCCTAGTCACGGTTGGCAGCTGTAGTAAGCCACCGTGACATGAGCTGCTGCCTGCAGCTCATCTCACATGGTGGCTTGGTGGGCTGCTGGCATATTAAAATAAATAAGTATATTTAAGATACTTTTATTGAATAAATATAAGTATATTAAATATACTTATTTAATATACCAGAGCAGCCCACCAAACCACCATGAGCTGCAGCCAGAGCAGGTGGTGCGTCACATGAATTTATAATTTGAGTCAAGTCACACTGTGTGGAGATTTATTATTTACATGTAGCCTAAGCGGCAGCCACTTACAGTCAGACTTTGTGCTGAAGACGTGGCAGCTGGGCCAGGAGCTTCCTCCGATGCCAAGATGCCAAGATGTCCCCCCCAGTCACACACGCCGGGACTGGCCTGCCACCGCACCCCTCTCCCTCAGGCAGATTCGCGCCAAGAGACAAAGGGAGGGCTGAGCTTTGCAAAGTGACACTGTGCACGGTGCCGGCGCGTGACGTCATGATGTCCGGCATCGGCCCGCGCAATGCTCTATTGGGAACGGGTGGGGGAGAGCCAGGGAGCCGGAAGAGCACCACAGGAGGCATGAGCACACGGTGGGAGCCAGGAGAAGGAAGCGGTGCACATGAGAGTGAATGAGTGACGCCGGCTCAGCTGACATGTATAAAAATTAGAGATGTGCACCGGCCACTTTTCGGGTTTTGGGTTTTGGGTTCTGATTACCTTGAGGTTTTGGGTTCTAATGGGTTTTGCCAAAACACCTCCTAAGTGTTTTGTGTTTGGATTTCTTGGGTTTTGGGTTCTGATTTTTTTGTTAAAAAAGCATAAAAACTGCTAAAATTGCAGAATTATTTTTTTTTTGGTCCTACGCTATATTAACCTCAATAACATTAATTTCCACTCATTTACAGTCTATTCTGAACAGCTCACACCTTACAATATTGTTTTTAGGGCAAAAGGTTGCACCGAGGTAGCTGGATAACTATGATAAGCCACACAAGTGTGCGGCACAAACACTAGACTGATATGGCACACTTAGCATCCCCTCTAGGCTGATACTGCACACCTAGAATTACCCCTGGACTGATATGGCACAGGTAGCATCACCCCTGGACTGATACGGCACATTTAGCATCACCCCTGGACTGATATGGCACACTTAGCATCCCCCCTAGTCTGATACGGCACACCTAGTATCACCCCTGGACTGCTATGGCATGCTTAGCATCACCCCTGGACTAATACAGCACACTTGGCAGCACCCCATGAATTATACGGCAGACTTGGCTTACCCCAGGAATTATACGGTACAGATGGTGGCACCCCTGACCTGATACAGCACACATGGAATTATACGGCACAGATGGTGGCACCCCTGTACTGTTACGGCACACATGGCGGCAGGCATGGAATTATACAACAGCAAATTCCTGCAGTAAAAATAAAAATGTGTATTCTGTTAATTATAAAAAAGAGCAGCACACCTTACTTAGCAACACCCCATGAATTATACAGCACTCTTGGCTGGGTGAGCCAAGAGTGCTGTATAAAAAAAAAAAAACACCTTAATTTTATTTTCATTAAAAAAAAGGGCAGCTTCCCTGGTCTGATATGGGACACATGGGGCACCCCTGGAATTATACGGCACACATGCGGGCACCCCAGGACTGATACAGGACACATGGGGGCACCCCTGGACAAATACAGCACACATGTGGGCACCCCTGGATGATACAGCACACATGTGGGCACCCCTGGACTGATAGTACTGGTAGCCAGTGGAAACAGCAGATTGGAATTATATACTGCAATAAATACTGGTAGCCAGTGGCAACAGACTGGAATTATATACTGCGATAAATACTGGTAGCCAGTGGAAACAGCAGACTGGATTTTTATATACTGTGATAAATAATACTGGTAGCCAGCGGCAACAGCAGACTGGAATTATATACTGCGATAAATACTGGTAGCCAGTGGAAACAGCAGACTGGATTTTTATATACTGTGATAAATAATACTGGTAGCCAGCGGCAACAGCAGACTGGAATTATATACTGCGATAAATACTGGTAGCCAGTGGCAACAGCAGACTAGAATTATATACTGCAATAAATAAAATACTGGTAGCCACTGCCAGTGGCAACAGCAAACTGGAATTATATACTGTGATAGGTACTGATAGCCAGGGGCAACAGCACACTGGAATTATATACTGCAATAGGTACTGGTAGGCACTAGCCAGTGGCAACAGCACAGAGCAGACTGCAGCAGACACTAGGCAGTGCAGGGCAGGCAGTGGCACTAGCAGCACCAGTGGACTATCACACTGTGACTGACTATACAGGAGCAGACTCAGCAGAGGCAGGCCCCAGCACAAAGGAGAGACAGAACACAGCACCAGTCATCCTTGCAATGGTGATGTCTTGATCACTGAGCAGAGACACAGTACACAGCAGCACGGGCCCCAGCAGAGACCACACACAGCAGCAGCACACCCTTCCCTACCCTTCTCCGAGATTGGAGTGAAGATGGCGGCGCGAGGTTGCGGACTTTAAGGGTTCCGTGATCTCGCGAGAATCCGACGCCGGGCGATGACGTTTTGCCCGTGCGCCCGGATTCTAGTAAGGCGGGAAGCGCCGAGCGCTGCTCGTATCCGGGCCCGGATTGATGACGTCCGTGCTGGCTCGGATCTGAGGAATCCGAGCCCGCACATCTCTAATAAAAATCAGTACATTCGGTACAATTATAATTTGCCGGTACAGGCTGTTAAAAAACGGTATTGTACCGGCAAATTGGGTACAGTTTGGAGGGTATGGAAGCACAGCATCTGCCACCAAATTCCATTCCAAACTAACTCTCCATCAGTGGGTGTGGCTCCACTATTTGAATTTTGGACTGCTCTTCAGCCCACCTCTAGTGCCACCACTGCTTTCATACAGCCAGATTCATAACATTATCAGCCCCATAAACCTGCATACAAAAATCAGCGAGTCAGGATAAGATTGTGCCGAAAAATATTTGTTGAATTCATCACCATTTGTACACCATTGCAACATGAACTCATTGACTTCACACCTAATTGAATTGAACCCTAAATCATCATCTTGGTGGTTTCCAGTGAACTTATGAATGGACATTACAGTACCCTACAAACTCAAATTATGTTTTTCTGTCAAAGGAAATGACCTGGTACCGGTTATTTTTTTATAATAGGCATGTTTCATTCTGAGACCTTTGATTTCCATTAAAAAAGTTTGTTTTATTTGGAAGGGTCTTTGATTTTATTTATATGAAGTATACTGTATCTTTTATTTATGCTGCTTTCCCACTACAGACCCTTTTTAAGTACTGGTATTTTTAAACGGTATTTAAAATGGTATTAGCATTCCCACTGCAGCAGATTAACGTTTTAAATACCGTTTAAGTACCATTCCCATTGCAGTGAACCGTTTAAAATGTAAAGAGTGCCTACCCCCCCCCCCCCCCAAGTGTAAAGAGTGCCTAACCCCCTGTGCCCCCATCTCCCCTCCCATTGTACCAGGGGCGTAAGTTCCTATCAGGTGCCCGGAAGCAACATGGGTGTTGATGCCCCCCCCACACACACACACACACACACACCCCACCCCACCTTACCCCACACAGAAACACATTATAATAATAATAAAATGACATACTTTTTAAAATGCTTCTGCATCAGAAGTTCTGCCACTATGCTCGGTCCATCTGCCCCTGAAGTACTGTTGCGGTGGGAGGATGGTAGCATGCTGGCTGCCCGGACCCGGAGTAAGTTGGAGGAGGAAGCTGCTATGGCTGGGCATGTGCAGTAGCCCTCCTCCAGGCGCAGTAGCCATATTCATTTGGGGCTGCCAGTTTCCAGGCCACCCCAGCAGCGCTGCAGAGTTCAGACACGCCGCTGCCAGTGCCCTCCTCCAGCGCTACTGATTACTGGCGGCTCGGCTCAGCTCTGTACAGTAGCAGAGCCGCCGGCGCTGACTGTCACTCTGGCTCCGCTGTCACAGTGCCCCCGTCCAGCGCTACTGATTGCCGGCGGCTCGGCTCAGCTCTGTACAGTAGCAGAGCCGCCGGCAAAGACTATCATTCCGGCTCCGCTGTCACAGTGCCCCCGTCCAGCGCTACTGATTACCGGCGGCTCGGCTCAGCTCTGTACAGTAGCAGAGCCGCCGGCGCTGACTTCAGGTGCCCCGCAAACCACCACTGCACGGGGATGCAGGGCAGTGGGGAGGCAGCGGGGGTCCAGGCAGTCCCTGTGCCTGATGAGAACTAGTAGTTCCCACTTTGCGCATGTGTCATGAGCGCAGAGCATAATAATGAGCCGCTCATTACATATGCGCATATGTAATGAGCGGCGTATTATTATGCACTGCGCTCATGACACATGCGCAAAGTGGGAACTACTAGTTCTCATCAGGCACAGGGACTGCCTGGAGTTTAAATACCGTTTAAAAGGCATTCCCACTGCCTTAAAAACGGTATTTAACCGTGTAGGACTCTGCTTTTTAAACGGGTTGAAATACCGGTTATCTTTAACCGGTATTTCAACTCTGGCGCTTTCCCACTGCAGCCTTAAACTGTAAATTGCGCTAAAAAATCGGCAATTTACCGTTTTAGACCTGCAGTGGGAAAGGGGCATTAGTCATTTATATTTGACATGTTATGATCCTGTCACATTCTGATATTATTAGAAAATGTGTATTTTTGGTATATTTCTCAACATAGCTATTCATGAACATGTGTTGAACTTTGTTGTATGAGATAAGTACAGTGAATTTCTGTAATAAATCATAATTTGTACCCATGCCTTTTCAAAATCACCACAGCAGCTGCATGTAACCGGTGACAACTGTGTGTTCATCATCACAACTCTAAGGAAAAGGCTACATTAGTGTGTAAAGTGTTCTCACAGCCATAATATACAAATTAGGATGGTTGTGAAATAATGTTGGATTTTACCCATCCACAAAACTGTTATATTCTTTCCTAATATCTGTCAAATGTGCCAAAGTAAATGGCCCCAAAGGCCTAGTGTAATTGAAATGTAGTGTCATTTTAAATGGTTAGGTCAAGGAGAATTATCCTATTTCTGTGCCACATTTCAGTATTTTGCCCATTTTCATCCTTTAATCCACATGGTTAATCGAAAAAAAAAATCTAATAATAATTTGGAAAGATCATATCTAGGCTACAAACATGCCATACGTCAGCTGAATGAGTATAAAAGATGGATGAACTTGGGACCTCTGGAAACAAGGTTGGTCATTTCACGGGAAAGATCATTTGAGAGGATAATTTTGACTATTTTTTTAATTAGTATTTAAATAGAAAAGAATAATTGATCTACCTACACATAAATAAATGATTATATATACAGTACTCTTATACATACATAAGTAGGTAAAACAATAATCCACTAAAATGGCATTGTAAACAATGACTAAAAGTTTACAAATTTCAAACTCTGCAATGTACCTATAGGCTTCTTAACTTACCCATTAACCATACTTTTAGTTTTATTACAATTAAAAAGATGAATGCTGCTTTAATTACACCTCATAACCTAATACTGGAAGCATGACTAATCATGTTTTATTTATTTATTTATTAATTACCAGTTTTTCATATAGCGCATACATATTCCACAGCTCTTTACAGAGTATATTTGAACATTCACATCAGTCTCTGCCCCATTGGAGCTTACAATTATTTATTTATTTATTTATTTATTTACAGTTTTTTAAATCTATATTCCCTAACACATGTACATGCACACACATTAATTCTAGGGTTATTATTTGTTGAAAGCCAGTTAACCTACCAGTTCTAACCCATAACCTCAGTGCAATGAGGGAGTAATGCTAACAATTACACTGTCTGCTGCCAGTCATAAAAGCTAATGGTTAATTACAATCTGCTAAAGTAAACAATTATTGATAACACTAATGTAAACATACTCCACATTTTACAAGGCATATCACTTATTTTAATATTTTTTTACTGACACTTCATAATAGTAAGCCAGAGATTAAAATGTGGTTATGTTTAGAAACTATGGAGCATTTTACACATTGAATCACTGATTTATTTCCAATTTGGTGTTACTCTTGTATATACAGGTTGAGTATCCCGTATCCAAAATGCTCGGGACCAGGAGAATTTTGGATAACGGCTTATTCCGTATTTCGGAATATTTTAATATTTCAATTATGTATTTTGAAGTATCTTGCATGTATGCTGTATAAACACAATAAATACACACAAATATATTTTATTACCACATAAAATACACAAATATATTTTATTTGTTCAAAAAACAAGGTTTCAAAACATGAAACAAAATTTGTGTACTATCTCATATATTGAATTTGAATTCCAAGCAATCATTTTCTTGTACATATATAGTGCCAGTTACATATCATGTCCTCAGTAGTGCTGTTACAAATGTCCCCAGTGAGTTTTTAGCAAAAAAAAAAAAAAATTCACTTTCTGGAATGTATGGTTTTCGGAAAAATACGGATAACGGATACTCGGATACGGGATACTCAACCTGTACTGAGAAACTGGGCCTAATTCAGACATGAATGCAGGACAAATTTGTTCTCACAATGGGCAAAACCAAGTGCACTGCAGGTGGGGCAGATGTAACACAAACAGAGAGAGTTAGATTTATAGTTATTTTGTTTCTGTGCAGGGTAAATACTGGCGCTTTTTTTTACACTGCAATTTAGATTGTCAACGCAGCCAACTCAAATATAACTCTCTCTGCACATGTTACATCTGCCCCACCTGCAGTGCACGGGTGACAGATGACTGCCTGACAGTTGGGATTCCGACTGACAGGGGCTATTTTCCCCTGTGGGGTCCACGACTCCCATAAATGGAAAATAGAACCAGTGGTGAGTGCAGCAAACTACCGAGCCTGCAGCGGGGTGAGCGCAGTGGGGCCAGTGCATCAAGCCCACAAGGGGCATTTTTGCACTCACCCCCCTGTCAGAGTACCGGTGGCCGGGATTCTGATGTAGGTTTACTGACCATTGGAATACAATCATAACACAGCTGCAGTGCACATGGTTTTGCCCATTTTGAGAACTAATTTGCCTGCGATCACTTCTGAATTGGGCCCAATAAAAGATAAGTAGAGATAACCTGATTGATTTCCCTTATGCAAATATATTATTGCCTAAAAAATTTTTTTTCTCTGTTACCACCATTACCATTAATGATAAATGGGTCTCTATAATAAAAAAATAAATAAATTGACATTTCTCCAGCATTTTACGTTACGAAAGCTATAGCTTTATTTTCTCTCTCATTAGATACATGAAAAGTGCAGAGAAATGACTGATTACTTTGCTATTTAATTTCTCCTCACACATTCCTGCAATTCCAATTGGAAATAATGGGGTTTGTGCAGGAAAGTATTGTTATACTGTAGATGAGAAAAGCAAAGTGTCAAGGAAAAATACTGTGGCGTTTTTATATTTCCATTTTTAATATAAGAAATGTTTAATAAGAGAAATTAATTTAAACAGTAAATGAGATTAATCACAAATGAGCCTGTATACCTGGTTAGTGCAGGGATCATTGCGTGCAAACTCCCTTTTCTTATGAACTATGAAATCAAGCTGTGCTAATTTTTTCCTGTTTTCATCCAACTAAAAAGGATGTAGTTGAAATCAAATCCCTGCTTACTATGTCCATTCTTCTGAAATGTCCCATTCTGCTGCAATAACTGCTTATCCAAGACTCATATGTCTTAAATGAATCATGATAGTGAGACAGCTTGGTGACTTTCTATATTGTACCCTTTGTGCTCATGGAATACATACAGATGGCTGGTGGTCAGTATGCAGTCAGTCAAAATACATCCCCAGGGGCTCGGTAAGTATACTTATACCTCCCCGTCTAACCATAACCCACCCTACCAGATGCCTAACCCTAACCCCACAGCCTAAGCCTAAGGCGCCCATAGTGCCTAGCCCTAACCCCCCTTTTTAGTGCCTAACTCTGTACCACCGCCCTGCATCCTAACCCTAACCTCCCCCCAATCATAACCCACCTTAGTGCCTAAGCTCCCCCCACCCCCACACGGCCAAAGGGCCCCGTCATACAGTACTAAAGATCGGGATGCTGGATGTTGGGATCCTAGCATCTGCATTTCTAGTGATGTTGGGATCTGGTGGGCGCTGGTGTTGTGACCACTGAAAGCTTGAGATGACCCCCAGTTAGCATCACTGCCTTTGCACCTTTATAAAGAAAACACTCTTTTTGTGGACTGTGGGCATCAGCTAATCAAAAAACATCCCTGTGTATATTGTTTATCTAACTTTTGAAATCTTATTATTTATATATTTAAAAAACATTTTTGAACAAAACTAAAGAAGATGCAGAAATATATGTGATAACATTTGTAAGTAACGTAATAAGGAGTGAGCAGAACAAATCTTCAATTCAATCATGACACATGGACAAGTTATGGTCCAGTTGTGGTTATGCAGAGCTAGGCTGTAACTGAGTGATTTGAGCAGCAGCATAAAAATAGTGTATGAAAACATTGAAGAAGATAAAATTATATGGTGGGTACTTTTTGAAAATAAAAGAACGGGCAATTTTCATACGGAACAACACTCCTAGCAGGAAAATTTGCATAAAATATGGTAAAGGCCTGGCCAACATGTGCCTATTGAGAAACTAGTCTGACCATGCCCTGCTATAGTTTTGCTCTTAGGGATTGCTAAGAAGGTGGGCATGCTAGGATGTGCAGTTTCAAAACAGCCTGAATCACAAATTAGTCAGACCTGCTGTAGCAGTTTATACCCCTTTCACACTGCAACTCTAAAACGGTATATTGATGATTTTTTTTTACCCTTTTAAAATGGTTAGAGCTGCAGTGTGAAAGCACCAGTTTTATATGACTGGTTCAGACCCATTATTTTTGAACCGGTATATTGGATCCCACACTGGTGTCCCCCCCTTGCCAGCGCAAACCCCCCCTCTCCCCTGGTACTAAGCAGCGCTTCCCCTGCTGCCTCCCTCCCCTAGTACTAAGCAGCACTTCCCCCGCTGCCCCCCTCCTCCTGTGGTACTAAACAGCACTTCCCTTGCTGCCCCCCCTCCCCTGGTACTAAGCAACGCTTCCTCCCCTGCCCCCGGGGTCTCAGCATATAAAGGGTCTAATACAGGGGCCCATTGGGATCAAAAACTGTCCTGAGAAATTTATGGAGGCAGTCCTAATGTGAATGAGGTCTATAAGGGAGGTAGGATTACTCCATTTAGATCTTGATTTTGATTTGGATGCAGTTTTGGCCCTTCTTTCATCTTATGCTGTAGTTGCGTCTGAAACTTTATGCTAATACTGCTACAATGTCCTTCCTGGAAATAAAAACACTTTGGCCCCCAGTGAAAAAACAAACACATTATCACCCACAAGAAAAAAAACATATACCTCACTAGGAAACAATACAACAAAATGGCTCCCAACAGGAAAGAAACAAAAACATATACAGTTTGACCCCCACAGGGAAAAAAAACACATTGGCAACACAGAAAAAAGACAAACACATTGCCCCCAATAAAAAAAACACAATAGCCTCCACAGAAAGAAAAAACACAATGGCCCTCAGAGGAAAACACTAACAGGAAACAAACACAGTAGCCCTTACTGGAAACACATTAGAAAAACAAAATACATAGCTCCAGCAGAAAATGAAGCACAATGGACTCTAACAGGAAAAAACACATTAGCCCCACAGGAGAAAAAAAGACTTCCAAAGGAAAAACAATACATTGGCCACTACTCTATGCAGCTTGCAAGGTCCCAGACACCATCATAACCTATGTGGACAGCAGCCTCAAATAGGTCAGGCAGCTTAAATTAATGTGACTGGAAAGCTCTACCTCCCATCTGAATAGCAGTCTCTTTCCTCACTGTATGATTCAGATGTTCAGCTTTTCAACTCCAGTATCCCCAGGGTACAGCTAGCCAGTGTCAGACTGAGACATGAAGGGCACTCTGGGGGGATGCTGTAGTAGGGGCCCATGTTTATTGATGTGGCCAGTCACCAGAGGGGGTGAGGCCAGGCACCGCATTGGTCTGCCTACCTATTAGAGAGTGTATGGGCTGGGCTACTTGATAAAAATATACAGTAAATACTAATAGTGCATGCTTGATAATGTACCATATTAATAACAGCAATGCATTGTAGTAAATACACCATAGTCCTATGCAGTATAAGGTAACATTTGTATATGTATAATTTAAGTACACAGTCTGTAACCTGATCCTTAGAGGAGGAGGAGGAGGAGGAGAAAGAGGAGGAGGAGAAGGAGGAGGAGGGGACCCCCAGGCAGTGGGAACCACTGGATGTTTTCCCTTTCCCACTATAAGCCAGTCCAAGGAGGAGAGGCAGTGAAGACTGAGTAAGGGGACACCGCATGCCCACATTGCACAGGAAACTCTTGGCTCCACGTCAATCAGTTCAGTTTGCATTCCACTATGGAACGTAAATCCCAGAAGCATGGCACAGTCAGACATGAATAAGCCAGGCCCATCAGAGTAGGTGATGGTACTGGCCCAGCAGGAACTTTCCCATTGGCGCAGGCCTGCCCTGAAAACTTTTCTGAAACTTTGCTATTTATGTGCAGATGAACTACTGTAGCTTATGCAAACTTTCCTGTTTGGAGTAGGGTACCCCTCTATCTGAACCCTATATCTATGTAAGTCTCTCACTCAACAATACTTGACAAATCTGCGTGTTTTATTTTATGTTTTATGTGTACGTTTAGACAATGGTATATACAGAACATCAACTTATTATACAGTGAATAAAGATATAATTAAACAAATAAATAAAATATAAAACAGTTTACTCAGATGCACTCTGGAGAATCAATGCAGCATAATTTTGTTCTTGAGTACTACAAAGTTAAATATATATATATTTATATATGTGTGTGTGTGTGTGTGTGTGTGTGTGTGTGTGTGTGTGTATATATATATATATATATATGACATAATAAAGCAAATGAATAAGATTTTCCAGTCAGACTCAAATGTTAAGGTTATTACATCATGATATTCTTTTTACATTGATGCAACAGGAGTAACAGTGATCAGAGTCAGTTGCCTTCCAAGTTTCCATATTCTGTCACTTAAGGTCACATGACATTTGGAGACATTAGAATTTGACTTGGACATGCTGCCAGTCTATATTTCTCCCGCGGCTGTCAGAGGACACCCTAGAACCTAAACTGTAATATTGCACGTGGCGTTGACACAGAACCTTTAGCAACAACCTACATTTTAAATTGCATTTATCCTTTGTTGGACAAATAGCAAGTGTTGTTCTAGGTTGACTAATTATAACTTGTACTTGGTATGTGCTCATCTACTAAGTTCCAACTTAAGGACGAAAATAGGAGGCTTTGTGGTTGTCATGTGTTTGACAAGGAAGAAGGCACTGGGCCAAGACACATTTGAGACAGATGGAATTTCTTGCTCCTGTGAAAATACACTGCTAATATCATCCTGCCCTCTCCCCTCTTTAGACACAAGTGGATCTCTAGTACAGTGAACTGTCACCCGAAACTAACAAGCAGGACGTGTCTCCTTGCAATCCGAGCTTCGGTCAAAAGTTCATATCTTGGCAGCACAATACCAACTTGGACTGAGATTTCTGGAATGGCTAGAAAAATATTTTTATGTAATTCACCTTGCTGTGGTATTTCATTGATAACCTGTAAAAATGTAAAGCGTGTGGACAATACATTCCTCCACACACAAGGTATATTACTAGTAATAATGAAGCTTGACAGGCAAGAGGCTGCCCAGCTCTTGGATTTTACACCTTTACTGAAGAATGTAACAGGTTTAAACAGTGAGGAATTTACTGTATGTCATGTTTACTCAGCACATGGTTGGCTGTTGGAATAATATCTAACAACTTATAATGTGTGGATCTGATTTCCCTCATGCAGATTTAGTTCTCTGTATTTTGCTTAATGGTTTTTCACCATCAACTGACTAATTAACTAAGCTTGATAAATAAATAGCTTGATAAATAAATAAATCACATCAATGTTTTTTATTTATTTATTATTATTAGAGAAAGGGTCAGCAACACTTTGTTTTAATATAGGTTAACTTTGTGGTGGTAGAATAGGGTACCAACAATTATTTTCCATAGAGGGGATGCAAACACGGTTTAAATTTAAATAATTATTTATTTTGGATCTGCAAAGAGGACGTGTCACTATAATAATCAGAGGAGGCTTTAGAGGAGGGGCTTCAGCACACTTCAAAATTCAAATCGGGGATGAACAGTAACTGCCACCAACTGCCAATCCAGAAGAACTCACTGGCAGTTGGTGTTGCTCCCTTTTTTAATTTACCTGTGCTGCAGCTCCACCTCTGGAGCCACCACTGATAATAATACATGTATGTGACAAAAAAACCTAACTACTATTGAAAGCAAATGTATACTTTCTAGGAGGGTAATGTTCTGTCATGTCATTGATAATGACACAGAACAAAGATAGCTCTGCTAACAGCATGTCAAAATTAGGGAAACACTACCCAGGATGGTTGCATGTGATACAGGCATATTTATAAATAAATCTTTAATTATGATTATCAACATTAAGTAGTACTCAGAAAATAGTTTTTACACAATGTGCTCCAAATGATAGGGTGAGTTATATTTATTTTAAATCTATAATTCTTTATAGTGAAAATTGAATGCAGATTTCAGCTGTTACAGATTTCAGTCTATCTTCATCGAGTGACTTTAAAATATACAAATCTGGATGTACACATTTCCTTTCTTTCCATATTCAATACAACAAAAACATAGGTCCGCTACAACAGGTAGTGTTATTGGCCCTTATTCTGATCGGTGCGGATATTCCCGCATTCTTACGGAGCGGTCCGCACGCTACGGTGTTTTGCCGCATGCGGCCATCGTCCGTAGAAACGCCCACGTGTCCTCCGCATTCGGACGGACTCACTCTTTAAGAACAGGGCGTGTTTACGGACGACATACAAACCATGCGTGTGCGGGAGAAACACTCCGATTCTGCACGGTATTACAGAGTTATTACAGAGTATGCTCGGGAATACCGCATCCGAACGGGAGCCAAGCGGTGCTACCGCACGTAAGCGGAGTATTTACGCCAAACAACCCACTATTATGTATCTTCTGCAATACATCACAAGACCCACTTATTCAATTACCTATCCTCATAAAAAACTTCTTATTTGGAATTGGAATCAATTAGATGCCAATATATCCTTACAAGCATGCCTAACACATGCATTGCACACATTAACCCTTACAGCAATTGAAGTGCAATGGTTTCAATTAAAGCACTGACAAGCGTCCTATTAGTGAGTAATGAGTAAAGGAGTCGATTCTATTGGGTTCAGGTGTTAATGCTTGTAGTCATTAGGCGTACGTTCGCCTACCGCATGAACGAGTGGTGTCCGCAAAGCAATAGTACACTTGTGGACACCGCACATTTCTTCCCCTTTTGATCGCGTGCATTCGGAGTGGTATCCGAATGTACGCCCCCCAACATAAGTGTACTCCCCCGTGTCCGCCCATGTTTCCGCCCCGTTTTGCCCACTTTTAAACTACGCCCATGTGACATTCCGCATGACGCCCATAATACGCCCATATTTCCCGACTGATTGCGGGGAACAGTTTTGTACGGGATTTGGCCGAACTGGTACGGAGTCAAGGCGTGGCACATGCGCGTTGCGTTCTCCACGCATGCGCAGACGCCGAAAAGACGCGATCCGTAAGAATGCGGTAAAGTCCGCGTCAATCAGAATAAGGGCCCTGGTGTGGAAATACTGTCAACCCAAATTCACTTTTTATAGGGGAGACTATTTTATAGAAGCGGCAGTATATTATCTCAGGAAATTTCTTCTTAAGTCACCATTCACTTTCAGCTAAGGTTTGTTGATAAGAAATCCTCATCTATACACCACCACAATGGGATTGAAATGAACCAAACAAGATTTGCTTTTACTGCAGACTTTCAGCTTTAATTTGAGGGTATTTACATCCAAATCGGGTAAACGTTGTAGGAGTTACAACGGTTTCTATGTGTGCTTCCCACTTTTTTAGGGACAAAATGTAATGGGACAATCTAAACAATCCTAAATCAAACTGTCACTTTTTAATACTTTGCTGGAAATCCTTTGTAGTTAATTACAACCTGAAATCTGGAATGCATAAACATCAACAGACGCTGGGTTTCATCCTACAAATGTCTTTAGTTCCTGCTTTTTATTGGGGCATTTTTCCTTCAGTTTTATCTTCATCAAGTGAAATGCATGCTCAATTGAATTCAGGTCAGGTGATTGACTTGGCCAATGGCCAAGTCCATTGTGGTGGTGTATAGAGCACAAAATATAAGAATTGTGTCAATGTCCCAATATTTATGGACCTGACTGTGTATATATATATATAAAGAGAGAGAGAGAGAGAGAGAGAGAGAGAGAGAGAGAGAGAGAGAGACCAAATTAAAGGCTGGCACTCTGGGGTCTTGAAAAACATGCTATATTCACAGCAAAAATAAACGACCAATGTTTTGGGGGTGATCCCCCTTTGTCAAGGTGCGTAGGTGATAACGCATTATCACCTACGCACCTTGACAAAGGGGGATCACCCCCGAAACGTTGGTCGTTTATTCTTGCTGTGAATATAGCATGTTTTTCAAGACCCCAGAGTGCCAGCCTTTCATTTGTTCTCTACACCATTTCTTTGGAGGGGCACCAGGGCAGCTGGAAACAAGCGGAGAATGCCGGGCCGCGCCAACCTCTCTCTTTCACTCTCTCTCTCTCTCTCTATATATATATATATATATATATATATATATATAGACAGATATGGTGGCACTTGCTGGACTTTCTTAGAAAGAATGCAGGCTATACAAGCAGGTACTGGTAAGCATTCGGATTTTACTCCTTCATCAGACCAACATATAAATCATTTTCTTACCTTATATACAGTGTACAAATACGACAGTGCTCCCTCTCACCACATTTCCGGGTCTGCCGCCCTGCGTCATGACGTCACCTACGTCTGTGCGCTGGTTTGCGTCGCCCGGCATCACCATAGTGACTGATATACAAAAGAATTAAAACAGAAAAAGTGAATGGAGCAAATACACGGCAAATGTAATACATAACATCATGTCATATAATCCTATGCTGTAGGGGAATGTGGTATCACTATATAAGTCGCAACTTGATACAGGGCCGGTGCAAGCCCCCCGCCCGACCCAGGCAAAACCCGCACGCCCGCCCGGAGAGGGGGGGCAGGATGCGGACAATACTTACTGCGGCACGGCAGGGGGGGGTGGGGGTTGCGGCCGATACTACTGCTACGGCCGATACTACTACTGCTGCGGCGGGAGCGGGAGTGGCGGCGGGAAAGGGGGTGGGTGGGCGGGCGCACCGCTGTACCTGCTGCGCTGTACCTGCTGCGATGTACAGCTTCCGGCCCGGGTGCTGCGACTGCTCTCCGTTCTCGCTGAAATCCCCGGGAGCGGGCGGCGCGCGGGGGGGAGCGTTGATTGACGCCTCGGCGGCTCGGTACCACCCTCCAGTGGCCAGCGCCCTAGGCAAATGCCTAGTCCTGCCTAGTGGTGGCGCCGGCCCTGACTTGATATGATCATCCGGCTCCATAATGAAACAAAGTAATCTACAGGGATAAAGATTCCCTATGCTGATTTCGCCTACCACAGGCTGTGAACCCTTCCAAGTGGGTCATGGCACCTAATAAAAGTAAGGCAGATATATAGCAGTAATCACCTCTTAATGGCGATCAGTGCACAATGAATTAAACTTATAATATATTACATAAATGGACACAAACTCACAGGAAGCAAGTAAATGACAAGTTCTCATTTAAACCATGAGGAAAAACAGTGCCAAGCTCATATATCCATTTGGCTTCCCTACGCAACAAGACTCCGTCCCTGTCACCACCCCTGGCCAACACGAGATGCCTCCTCTATCACGAGGAGCATTAAATCAAACAAAGCCTTATTCAAAATAGCCGCCCACTTGCGGCAAAACTCAAAATTGTGTAGCCCAATAGTGGGAATGTTTTTAATTCTAAACACAAAATCAAACACATCCTTTCATGCACTAGTCGTTTTGTGGTGTACATGCTGAGGTGCCCGTGTGGCTTAGTCTATATAGGCAAAACGGCACAACAGTTTAAAGAGCGAAAAACGGCTCACCGTTCTGCCATTAGACTTGCACTAGAGGGACGCCCAGCAGAAGCATTTAAACATCCACTGGCAATCCTACGCTACAAGATGATTGACCACGTACCCAGGATGGCCAGGGGTGGTGACAGGGACGGAGTCTTGTTGCGTAGGGAAGCCAAATGGATATATGAGCTTGGCACTGTTTTTCCTCATGGTTTAAATGAGAACTTGTAATTAACTTGCTTCCTGTGAGTTTGTATCCATTTACGTAATGTATTATAAGTTTAATTAATTGTGCACTGATTGTCATTAAGAGGTGATCACTGCTATATATCTGCCTTACTTTTATTAGGTGCCATGACCCACTTGGAAGGGTTTACAGCCTGTGGTAGGCGAATTCAGCATAGGGAATCTTTATCTCTGTAGATTACTTTGTTTCATTATGGAGCCGGATGATCACATCAAGTTGCGATTTATATAGTGATACCGCATTCCCCTACAGCATAGGATTATATGACATGATGTTATGTATTACATTTGCCGTGTATTTGCTCCATTCACTTTTTCTGTTTTAATTCTTTTGTATATCAGTCACTATGGTGATGCCGGGTGACGCAAGCCAGCGCACAGACGTAGGTGATGTCATGACGCAGGGCGGCAGACCCGGAAATGTGGTGAGAGGGAGCACTGTCGTATTTGTACACTGTATATAAGGTAAGAAAATGATTTATATGTTGGTCTGATGAAGGAGTAAAATCCGAAAGCTTACCAGTACCTGCTTGTATAGCCTGCATTCTTTCTAAGAAAGTCTTTTATCCCTGAGGACGGGCCGAGTGCCCGAAACATGTTGGATGAATAAATAAGTTTGTTCACGTTTTGCAAATCCGTGAGTGCCGCCTGATTCATTGACCCTATACAAGGACCAGCCAGTCCATGCTGGAAGGCACCGGGTCAGTATCGACTGCATCATCCACCTGGGAGTGCCGGCTTACGCAGCATATATATCTATCTATATATATATATATATATATATATATATAGTATTAAAAAACCAGCAACATCCGGATTTTCGTGAAAAAAATATCAAAAAATCATTTTAATGGCATAACAAGTGCAAAAGACAGACATAAAAACATCAGGAGCAGGGGATACTTAGCAGCTCGATGTAGAAGAGAGCATGGTATACAATGTCACCCTGGAGCTCCTATAAGCAATCATACCGACAGCCGTTTCGGTGCAAGGAGATGCACCTTCATCATGGGCATAGATCACAATGCCTCTGCTAGCCCTATATATACCTGCAACAGCTAGAAATGGTAATCAAACTCACCTGTCCGCACTAACGATCACCGCCACCGATGTCATCACTGCGGGACCCGCTGCCGTGGCAACGTAGCCACGCTGTTACAGACGCCGTACAGGGCGGCGGAAGTGTGCGGACGGAAGGATCACCATAGCAACAGCTGAAAACATCCGGTTGCTGCCGTGGCTGGACTCTATCTAACCCAATATGAGAGAAAAAAGCCACAATTAAAGCTACAGAAAAAGGGGATGAGAGTCCGCCATAAAAAGAAAAAATCTTTAAGAGCGCTGTTACTGAAATACATAGAGCCAGCAGATAGCACAAAAACATTACACAAATATATACAAACATACAAGGGACTGACACTGGTGTGTAAGGAAAACCTGAGTACGTAGAGAAAAAATTATATATATAAAAAATAATATATACTAAGAAGAACAAAACAAACCAAAAAAAATGAAAGAAAAAAGCTTGATATGAAAAGACTACAAGGGGAGAAAGGCAAAGAAAAATAATATAGAATAAATGCTAGTGGACTGGACACCACCCTAATAAGGTTTTAAAGAAAACAATGAAGCGATTGGTATTCGTTAAGGCCCCTAGGAGTAATGCATTTCAGACGGCTGATCCACTGACATTCCCGCTGCAATAATAATTTGTTACGATCTCCTACTCGTCTCAGGGGGGGGATTTGATCGATAGGCATAAAGTGGAAGTCTTTGAGAGTGTGCTTGGCCATAGCAAAATGTTTGGCTACTGGTGGAGTATTGCAGTCGATGGTTTTATAGGCTTTCTTAATTGAGGACCGATGTGCCGCAATCAGTTCCTTGAGGAGACGAATTGACGTTTTATACCATGCTCTCTTCTACATCGAGCTGCTAAGTATCCCCTGCTCCTGATGTTTTTATGTCTGTCTTTTGCACTTGTTATGCCATTAAAATGATTTTTTGATATTTTTTTCACGAAAATCCGGATGTTGCTGGTTTTTTAATACTATATGTATTACACCATTTGAAACCTGGCACTCTGGTGCTTGATTTGTTTACAGTGTGCAGCCTGGCCTCAGGACTAAAATACAAATCATTTTGCTGGCGAGCACCTACTGTTTTGGTAGTGTTTTTGGCCCAAGACCTACCATATTCGATATATCTTGTTTTTTCTGTACTGCTACAGTTTACCACCATTGTTTTCATGGAGGACTTAACTGGTGTGCTTAAGGAAATCACTGAGACCAAGAGATTTGATGAAAACGACATTTCTCGGATCCTCCACAATGATACATCTGCTTTAGCATTTGATGTGGATAGCCCCTCGGAGATCTTTTCTGATTTAATTAAACTTAAACGACGCCGTGTTGAATTACAACTACATGGACTTACCTTGTCGCAATATTTTAAAGAAAAACTAGTACCTAGAGGGTTTAGGATTCGAAACCAACCTACCATAGGTAGAACCAGTCCTGGTTTTTGCAAGCAGTGGTGCCAGATATTAAATGAGTGTTCCTTCCAGCTCATCATTCTTGTGATTGAGCAGGTCAATTCTGACCTGGAAGTTTTGTATAGGGAGATCACTGCATGCGAGGAATCAGGACTGGGTGTCCTCAGATCTGACAGTAGTGTGGATTGGTTGTCCAAAATTGAATCCAATCTCACTGCTTTTCATTCAGACTTACTTGCCTTTAAAAAGGGAAAATACAAAACTGTGAAAGAAGATTACAAGGAGGCTAGAGTTTATCACTGGTTACAGGGCGGTGAGCATAGACCACCCTGGAGAGGTACCAATAGACCGAGACGAGGACGTGCCAATAGGGATTTTTCTGAATTGGACACACAGACAACTCGATAACTCGAGGCCAACCTCTTTTTTAGGGGGGAAAAACTCCAGAGGGAGAAAAACCCCAAAAGATATAGACCCTGCAGGAGGGGAGGGGTAAAACGTAAGAAGAAATCCGGTCAGAGAGAAAAGGAAGTGATTGTTTTTAATTTGTCAGACTATACACCTACTGAAGCTAAAATGAGTGTGCTGTCTCGTGGTCTGTCGTTTGTCAGGACATTCAGACAAAGTACCTTCGGGTTTGAGACTGAATTATACAAATTCCATCGCACATTGAAACTTAAAGATTTCTTTTCTAGACAAAAAAACACTGAATTGTCTCCGTTATGCAAATTTAGACCCAAAAGCACATTTGAACCCCCCTGCAATAATGCTGCAGTGGAGACCTTCATTCACCTAGTGAAAAGAGATACCTTACCCTTCATTGAAGGTCAGAAGGTCTCTCATTCCAACCTCAGTAATGAGGAAAATCTGGCTGTGGATAGTCTCAAAAACAATGATTCCATCATTGTCCGTCCATCTGATAAAGGTGGGGGGATAGTACTCCTTAATAAAGTTGATTATGTCTCAGAGATCATGAGACAACTCTCTGACCTTACTTGCTACAAGTTGCTTACCTATGACCCCACTTATACCTATAAAAAAGAGGTTGATGCCGTTATCTCTTTGGGTCTTCAAAATCGCTGGTTAGATGAACCAACATCGGAGTTCCTGACACAGTCTCATCCCAGGACTCCGATGATTTATGTATTACATCAATATTGCTCATGAGGATGGCTTGGACTCGGTCAGGGCGCTGGTGTCCTCCAGTCCACACTATGGCCCTTATTCTGGTTGGTGCGGCCAGAGCCGCACACGGTGCTCTGGCCGCACAAACCAATCCCCGCCCACGAGACGGATCGCCACGGCCGTCCGTACACGGACGGCTGGCGATCCGCATGAAAATGGTGGGGCGTACGCCTCCACCATGGTGGGAGCTGCCCCCTGCATTCGATGGTCGTCGACCATCGAAGGCAGGGCCGCACGCCACAGCAGCTCCCGCAAGCTGAGACCACACGGACAATCGTCCGTGTGTTAGCTTGTATGGGGGCTGAGAGCTGACATCCGGCGACGTCAGCTTTCCGCCCCCATCAGTGGCGTCATACCCTCATTAGCATGCATACGCCCCGCGTTTGCATGGGAACGCCCATGAAACGCGGGGCGTATACATAGGGAAATGAGGGTATGAAGCCCCTCACGCCCCTATACGCCCCCTTTGCGGCGGACGAAATACGTCTGCGGCGAATGGGGCTGCACATGCGCAGATTGACCTCTGCGCATGTGCAGACTAAAAACATCGGCGGTACGGCCGCACGCGGGCCGTACCGCACGATGCAGAATAAGGGCCTATTCAGGTCCACCAGTTGAGTTTTTGTTGTTACTTATGGATATTGTGTTAAAAAAGAATTATTTTTTGTTTCAAAATTCTTTTTATTTGCAGTTAAGAGGAACTGCCATGGGTTCCAACATGGCACCTGCTTATGCAAATTTATTTATGAGTATATATGAAAAACAACACATTATGTCACATCCCATTTTTTCTAAATTCATACATTTTTATGTTCGTTATATTGATGATATTTTTTTTGTGTGGACTGGGGGCCCCCAGCTCCTGACCGAGTTCATCGACATCCTCAATGATCTGGACACCACCATCAGGTTTATGTTGGCATTCAGTACAGTAAATATCAGTTATTTAGATGTAAGCATTTCTAACACTGCAGGCACCCTGAGTACTTGTGTTTTCAGAAAATCCACTGACAAAAACTCACTTCTGTCAGCTGACTCATTCCACCCAATGGCCCTGAAAAGAGGGTTACCACTGTCGCAGCTACTAAGGGTGGTGAGAATCAACTCTGATCGAGAGGCACTGTCAGAAGCCCTAGATGTAATGGGCAAACGCTTTATTGAGAGAGGCTATGCACTCAAAGAAATTGAGGACGCCATTAACCATTGCTTACAATTACCTCGAGAGCAAACATTGACGAGCAACAGTAAAGATGCTACCTTGGATCGTCTGGTTTTTTCATCCACCTATTCCATTTCTTCAGCACATATTCGCAATATAATTCTTAAACATTGGCATATAGTGCAGACAGACGAAGTGTTGGGACCTTTTTGCCAAAAAGCCCCCCTCTTTTGTTACAAGAGGAGTAACAATTTAAGAGACATCCTGGCAAGTTCGGATATCGGACCAATTACTAACAGCCAGTGGCTCAAAGCCAAAAACGGGGTGACTAAATGTCACAATTGTGTGAACTGCCAATTTTTGTGCACTGGCACCAAGTTTACCAACCCCATGGATGGTATCTCCTACGACATACGTCACCACCTCAATTGTGACAGTTGTTACGTTGTGTATGTCATTTTCTGTACGTGCAACTTATTGTACGTCGGTAAGACAATTTGTCTCCTCAAGGAACGGATTGCGGCACATCGGTCCTCAATTAAGAAAGCCTATAAAACCATCGACTGCAATACTCCACCAGTAGCCAAACATTTTGCTATGGCCAAGCACACTCTCAAAGACTTCCACTTTATGCCTATCGATCAAATCCCCCCCTTGAGACGAGGAGGAGATCGTAACAAATTATTATTGCAGCGGGAATGTCAGTGGATCAGCCGTCTGAAATGCATTACTCCTAGGGGCCTTAACGAATACCAATCGCTTCATTGTTTTCTTTAAAACCTTATTAGGGTGGTGTCCAGTCCACTAGGATTTATTCTATATTATTTTTCTTTGCCTTTCTCCCCTTGTAGTCTTTTCATATCAAGCTTTTTTCTTTCATTTTTTTTGGTTTGTTTTGTTCTTCTTAGTATATATTATTTTTTATATATATCATTTTTTCTCTACGTACTCAGGTTTTCCTTACACACCAGTGTCAGTCCCTTGTATGTTTGTATATATTTGTGTAATGTTTTTGTGCTATCTGCTGGCTCTATGTATTTCAGTAACGGCGCTCTTAAAGATTTTTTCTTTTTATGGCGGACTCTCATCCCCTTTTTCTGTAGCTTTAATTGTTGCTTTTTTCTCTCATATTGGGTTAGATAGAGTCCAGCCACGGCAGCAACCGGATGTTTTCCGCTGTTGCTATGGTGATCCTCCCGTCCGCACACTTCCGCCGCCCTGTACGGCGTCTGTAACAGCGTGGCTACGTTGCCACGGCAGCGGGTCCCGCAGTGATGACGTCGGTGGCGGTGATCGTTAGCGCGGACAGGTGAGTTTGATTACCATTTCTAGCTGTTGCAGGTATATATAGGGCTAGCAGAGGCATTGTGATCTATGTTTTACAAAGAAGTTTTTTGTTCACAAGGGTGCGTTCACAGGCGGGCAACAGATATATCAGAGATATAGAGGAGGTTTTCCCACAGACCCTCCGGTGAATAGATTCAAAAAGCAAATAGATATATATCTCCAACACTTTAGTGCACCAAAACCTTTCACATGTGTTATAAGAAAAAAACCGTCTTATCTTATTTCAATCGATTGCGTTCACTTCCCTTCTTCCAGATCTCTTGGTGTGTATCATACAAGAGAGAGAAGTAGAGCTACCATAGCGTAATAACGTTTTTTTAATGACACAATATTATACACAATAAAAAAAGTACAGCAAAAAAGTACAGCAAATCCTTAAAATGCAATTACCAAGTACTGTTGAGAACTATAAAATGAAGTTCTCTATATAGGCATATGAATAGGAGATCCACCCCAGTCAGTTCAGCCACAGAAGAATAAGACAACAATTACCAGATGGTGTGGAGAACATAAGGTGCACTTAGTTCTCAGACAGGCAAATAGTCGCAGATCTTATACCGTTCCTGGAACCCTGCAGCAAGTCCCTGGGCGGCGTTCCTTTCTCCTGGCTTCCACTCCTGGCGATGGGTCTCACTGGTCCTTTCAGATAGGCCGACGCGTTTCGACCACAGCTGTGGTCTTTATCAAGGCAGATGGGTGTGTTCTCCACACCATCTGGTAATTGTTGTCTTATTCTTCTGTGGCTGAACTGACTGGGGTGGATCTCCTATTCATATGCCTATATAGAGAACTTCATTTTATAGTTCTCAACAGTACTTGGTAATTGCATTTTAAGGATTTGCTGTACTTTTTTGCTGTACTTTTTTTTATTGTGTATAAGATTGTGTCATTAAAAAAACGTTATTACGCTATGGTAGCTCTACTTCTCTCTCTTGTATGATACACACCAAGAGATCTGGAAGAAGGGAAGTGAACGCAATCGATTGAAATAAGATAAGACGGTTTTTTTCTTATAACACATGTGAAAGGTTTTGGTGCACTAAAGTGTTGGAGATATATATCTATTTGCATTGTGATCTATGCCCATGATGAAGGTGCATCTCCTTGCACCGAAACGGCTGTCGGTATGATTGCTAATAGGAGCTCCAGGGTGACGTTGTATACCATGCTCTCTTCTACATCGAGCTGCTAAGTATCCCCTGCTCCTGATGGTTTTATGTCTGTCTTTTGCACTTGTTATGCCATTAAAATGATTTTTTGATATTTTTTTCACGAAAATCCGGATGTTGCTGGTTTTTTAATACTATATGTATTACACCATTTGAAACCTGGCACTCTGGTGCTTGATTTGTTTACAGTGTGCAGCCTGGCCTCAGGACTAAAATATAGATATATATATATATATATATGGAAAGAGATGTGACCTTTTACTGCGCTAATGGTGGGGCAGCACTTCTATAATGCCTAGCTGTTACTAGAGGCACAAGAGATAAACATGGAAAGAAAAAGGAATAGATGTGCGCCCTAAGTAGTTTTTTTCACCTCTATATTAAAGCAGATTTTTAAAAAGTAATTTTTTATTCAACACATTGGTACATCGATTTACAGTTCAAAATAATTTTACAATCCAGAAGACAATAAAATATGAAGATCCAACATCAAGTGATGTTCACAATGAGGATTTAACAGATATAGCCCTACGCGTTTTGTCCCTTGGGACTTCCTCAGCGGTGATCTGGATCATGCATTGTACGGATGTTCTTAGAGGTCGCAGATAGAAATAAGGACCAAAAAGGTAGAACAGTTGCTACAGAATTTTACGTTCTTTACGTAGAACCTTTTTAACACTAAATAAGTTCCAGGGTAGCCAGGGGATATATCAAATCTCGCATACAAGGATAGTCCACTTATTGGTGAGTATCGCTTTAAGGCAGCCTTTTTAGAAATATATTGCTTCCAAATGGGTAAAAAAGTCTTGTTGAATCTGCCGACTGTGGCTGCGCAAACTGAGTCCGAGAAGGCAGAGTGCTCTCTATGCAGACATAGCAAGTCTGTGTTACAGTCTCTATGGGCCTTATTCTGGTCGGTGCGTACATTTCCGAATACTTTCGGATGGCGTTTTTTAGCCGTCTGCGCATGCGTGGGGAACGCTATGCGCATGTGCCACGCATGGTCTCCGTACTTGTACTCACTAATACCGTACAGAAATGTGCACCGCAATCACTCGGAAAATATGGGCGTATTATGGGCGTCATTCGGAACTACACAGGGGCGTAGTTTCAAAGTGGGCTAAACTGGGCGGAAACATGGGCGGACACGGGGGAGTGCACTTATTTTGGTAGGCGTGCATTCGGATAGCACGCCGAATGCACGCGAACAAAAAGGCAAGAAATATGCGGTGTCCATAAGCAAGTATTGCTTTGCGGACACCACTCGGTCATGCGCTAGGCAATCGGAACGCCTAATCAGGACGGCCGCACCTCAACCAATGTCAGCTGAACACAATACAATCACCTCCTTTACTCATTACTTGTTAATTACACGCTTGTCACTGCTTCAATTGGAACCATTGCAGCTTCAATGGACACATATAAGCTGCACTTTTTACACACTTTTACACTGCAACTAATGAACACAACTTAATATTAATAATACAAATACACATGTCACTTCTACATGTATCAATTAAACCACACATTTGGGGGGGAAAAATAAACATTTATTACATCAACTTATAAAACAAAATAGAAACCGTCACAAATTAAAAGGTAGCATATCAGGAATAAAAGTAAATAATATATAATAAATCCATGTATTGTAGACATGCATAGCCACAGCAGAATCATTAGGAACACATCAGGTGGCTTCACAACAAAACTATAGCACCAACACTTCAAGTACAGCACACAGTAATGGTAGCCGAAACAGGGCAACAGGGGAACCAAACATGACATTCGAAACGAGGGCAAATGTGGGTACCCTCTGCACGGAATTGGACACAGGAAGATGACACACACAGCTCAATGAAAGATTTGAGAAGACATAAGGGTGGAGATTAATGCGGACACAAGTTCATCTGCGGGCACGTTTGCCCCTGGCAGGCTCCTTGCCACGTGCAGCAGCTCTTCGCCCACGGCCACGGCCACGGTCAGATGGTGGGCCAGGTGGAGCAGATGCTGGGGAGGGGGGGGATGGTGTTCCCCCTCTGGCAGCAGGGAGTGCTGATGGTGGGAATGCACCAGAAACGGCTGACAATAGGACCCTATTGCTGGCAACTAGCTCCACCATAAGCTCATTATGCTGGAGGAGGAGGTCATTTTGGCGCAGGGCTTGATCAGCCAGCACCTGCAGGCTGGCAGCAATACTCTGGTGGCTGCTGACCAAACCCTGCAAGACCTCCTCGGTCCTACGCACCCGCTCTGATGCCGACTCTCCCTGCTGCTGAATATGGCCAAGCACCTGCCCCCAGCTGCTACATTCAGCCGCGGTCAGTGGCTGCTGCTGCTGCACGGGCCTGGTACTGGTGGCAGGTGGCACAGACTCCTCAACCTCCTCAAGAGATTCTTGACCAAGCGGTGGGGATGCTGGTGAAAGAGAACATTACAATTACAACACATTCCATGCAAAATTAGAACCAGCTACTTATGGCATGGCAAATAATTACCTTCAAGCAAAGAAGCCATGACTTCCGCTGGGGCCTCGCTGTCCATGGTGCTCACCCCCCAGACCTCCTCGACTGCAATGCAGCACTCTGCCATCTCTTCCAGGGGGGTGAGCTTCAGCTTTGATGGCATGGGGCCAGCCCCAGAGGTGTGGCTGTGTTCCCACCGCTGGGTCAATTTCTTCTTGAGGTTCGTTTTGAAGTCGTGCCACCTGCATTCAAAGTTTACATATTAATACATGTCACTCCTCATGTTTGCTGTAGCACCCATTGCAACCTGCAACAGATTACAACATGTGCCTCATGACACCAAACTTACATGATATTAAATTTGACACCCAACCCTTAGAAGATACACTCACACTCACCCTACAATAACTATCAATTAAATGACATGGCAAACATGTCTGTGCCTCCAAGCAACGTGACCGGCCATTGACCAACTCCATCTAACATCTAATGTAAACATGACTGGTCTTGTACTGCTCAAATGTAGCACACATGAACTTGCCTCTTCTTAACATGCTCCGTCTCACGAACTTGTGGAGCCACCGCATTAATCTCCGCCGTTATGTCCTCCCAGATCTTCCATCTCCTTGTGTGTGTCAACCGGTCCTGTGGACACTCGATCCAATCCCGTGCGTGGGGCACCAGGATGGCAAGCTCCTGCGCTTCGAATGCCATGTTTCTGGTGGTTGGTTCCTCTGTTGCCCTATTTCGGCCACGGCCACCTGTCGCTGTACTCAAAGTGCTGGGCAGGCTACTCTGTTGGGAAGCCACCTGCTGTGATCCCAATGATTCTGCTGAGGCTGAAGATGGGCCAGCTGTCGATTGGCCTGATGTAGATGGCCCATCTGGCTGCTGTTCTCCCAATGGCTGGGGTGGGTTGATGGGGACATAGGTGGTGCTGGAGTCCATGTTGGCAAACAGGTCCTGAAACACCTGGTCTTCTTCTGTATCTGAGCCAGCCATGTTTGCAACAACATTGCATTTGTCTAACACACCTTTATATCCTATTTCTGTAATTGGCGTACATCAGCGACACCCTGCGTTCCGTACGTCCGCATTCCGTATGGCAGCGTCATCCGTGCGGCGCATAGGCCACGCCCCTAGCTGCGGAAATTTTTTATAAAAAAACAGGCAAACTTAGTAAGTCTGATTTAGTAAGTAATTGCAGATTTGTACTCCAATGACCAAATAAAACTGAGGTCACACATGACATGTATATGTGAATGTACATCTGTACTGAGCACTTGTTTGGTATGTAGTACAAATGACACTACCCATTCCATATGTAAATCCAGTCCACCACTTAGGCAATAGTAATCTGTGATAGCATCCAAATCACATGTGAAAGGTCTCCAAATTCTGCCTTGATGCTAGCTACATTTCATACAACATCTCTAGTGTGGGCCAGTAGAAGGTAAGTGTACACATGGCACCATGGCCTAATATTGGGAAAAGGTCTTGCATTATTTGCTATGTTTCTGCTGTATAGCTTTCACTATAATAAACCTGTTTAGTACCTTGTAGAGTTAGGTGTAACTGGCCAGTGATGCAGACTATTTCACCTGTTGTTTTCACCCATGTTTGGTGAATGTAATAGATTATATATAATGGGTTGCAAACTTCTTTCACCCTGTCTGTTTAGGAGATCCTAAGTAATGGCATGGTCTGCTAAACTATGCAAAGGTACAGCAAGTGTTGTTTTGCGATGCAATGGGTTAGCCGTCTGTTGTCGCGCATACACGCTGTTAATGTCAAAATGAACAATAAAGTTAATACCAAATATCACTCTGAACAACCAATTACAGGACATGATTGCTTGAATTGTGCCATTGCTAAGATGGCGGCCTATGGCAGAGCAGCACCTTTCTCTGCCGCGGAGCTGAGGGCACTGGTCTCTGTAATGGAGACCAGGCTGGGGCGTGCGGGGCCCTTCATTAGCAACCGCCAGAAGCGGCAAGCATATGTGGCTGCCCGCAGGCGCATATTCGCGCGCACCCAGGTGCGCAGGACCATCGCTCAGCTGGAGCGGCGATGGTCTGATCTGAGGCGCCGGGAGCCCAAAAAGCTCCAGCAAATAAGGGCCAGCATTGCACGATGTAAGTGTTTACACATTAAATGGCCAATTGTACATTAATGCTTACATGACCTTTTTTGTCCCAATAAGGTAACCTGGTTCATCATGAGTTAACCATGACATACTCTATCTGTGTGGTACCTCATGATAGACATGCTGTAATGTGTGTGTAATATGTAATGTTTTGGGATGCAGGATGAATGAACAACTCATGTGACTTATTTAACACTCTGCATTTTGATTTCCCTAACAGCACGTGACCGTGCAAGACGGGCCCGTGAAGAGGGCCAGGAGGAGGAGGCCCCCCCTGAAGAAGTGGCCAAGGAGGAGGCCACAGAAGTGGCCGAGGAGGAGGCCACAGAAGTGGCCGAGGAGGAGGCCACAGAAGTGGCCGAGGAGGAGCCCACAGAGGTGGCCGAAGAGGAGGCCACAGAACCCATGGTGGAGGCCACAGATGAAGTGGCCGAGGAGTTTATGGGCCACGAGGAGGTGGCCGAGGAGCTTATTGAAGAGGAGGAGGCATGTGAAGTGCTGGAGGAAGAAGGAATTGGTAGGTAAACATAAGGCATCATTAATCATTGGTGGTAGTACTATTTGTTAGGTACCACTGGTGAATCTAGTGTGTTTTACTCTATTAGTAATAAATAAACAAAAGTGGGTTACAACAGACACACATAGGGGTTATAGGCCCAAGCTGCAAACGTGGAATCTGAAGCCTCAGGTAGGTGATGCGTTTTTGTTTATGGAGGGCCTTTCTATTTCTTTGGTGTAAGGAAGCGGCTTAGTGCAGCAGCTTCACCTATCTGGCAATGTGACTATGAATCCAGAAGTAAGGGGTAGAGGGACTAGGCTAGCCTTTAAATGTGGTATCTATCCATCCAGCCATCCATCCATGTAACCATCCATCCATCCATGTATCCATCTATGTATGTATCTATCTATCATGCAGTTTAGCTAATAAGCAGTGACATGCAGGTATATATGTATGGCAAAATGTGGCATGTTGTATTGGATGTAGCTTTCCAGTAGATTGGTGAGTGTTAAGGCAGGAGATTTTGATCAGTCACATATTCATTAGTGTAAGCCAGTGTGTGTGTGTGTGGGCCCATTTTTATTTTTACCATTACAAACAGTATTGGCTATGTAATTGTTTGTATGTATGATTTCTCATGCTGTAGGTACTTAGGATTGACTGTACAAGGTCAACCTGAATAGCATAATTAATGTTGTTCCCCCTTTAACATGCCCACAGATCCACAGAGGCAAGAAGGCGAGGGCTTAAGAGGGGCCCTACTCAGGCTGCGGCAGCACCTTCTTGTGATGGCCGCAAAGGTGGAGGCTGTCTGTGACCTGCTGGAGTAATTTTTTATTTAAGTTAAATATTTTGTTCTTTTGTAATAAATATTTGTGTTGAAAGTTCGAAGTGGTCTGTGTGTTATTATTTTATTTTACAGTATAAATATAACTATAAGTATATAACTTTAAATAATGGTGTTTAGTTATGTAAGGTGCAAAAGGTATATACATATTCATAGATAACACATGGACGTAAAGGGGCAAGAAAAAACGTTGTGCACTTAGCATGATGAAAGGGTTAATCTAAAGTGGTAGTAAAGTGTTTAATGATCAATTAGATAAATAATAGATGACCATTAAAAACAATCCCTTTTGAATGAGGTTGCCTAATTGCATAAGCGGGTCATGGCACAGATTTGGGTCTTATGAGAATAGTGTTGATTTGTGCGTAAATACACCGCATCGGTGCGTACGGCCAGGTTCCCGTCCGTTCTGACGCGGTAAGAACGTGCTTACGCTGTAAGACCGTGCAGAATCTGTACGTGTCCACCACACACGCAAGGTTTGTATGTCGTCCGTACACATGCCCTGTTCTTCAAGAGTGAGTCCGTCCGAATGCGGGGGCTCAATGGGCGTTTCTACGGACGATGTCCGCATAGCGTTGCGTGCGGCCCGCACCGTAAGAATTCGGGAAAGTACGCACCGATCAGAATAAGGGCCTATATTTGGCACACCAAGTGTGTGACCTTAAGTGGAGCACCCCGCTGTTGACACATATATTTTTTGGGAGTGGGGATCTCTGGATAGACAGATAGATATATCTCTAATGCAGTGATCTTATGCATTTCCTTCAGGGCGGGGGGAGGGTATCAATTGTGTTGTCAGGGCTTGGGAGAGGGAACAGTGAGTTGTCAATTTTATTGGTGTGTTTTGGAGTGGCAGGGAATTTAAATGTCAAATGAAATGCAATTGTTGTTGGGTGAAGGACCCCTTAATTAATTTGCCTTGGGGGCCTCACAAGCCCTAATGTGGCCCGGTCTATCCTGCAGAGGGCCACAAATGGGAGCCACACCGCTGCATCCCCAAACAGCAAAAGGGGAAACCCTGTCCAGAGGGGCTGCTGTCTGCACATATGGATGTGGCATTACTATACCTCAGCAGCAGTTACAGAACCAGAGGTGGGGCAGAGAGGACAGTTGCAACCCATGATATCTGTTGGGTGGGCACAGACTGTGTTTTGTCCCTACATGAGCATCCAAACAAAATGGTTGACATACATTATACATAGACAATAGGTTGACACATGATAATGTCGACATTAGTTTTTCATGAATTTTTCTGTTTACTTTTTCATAATTTACCATTACCAATTGTAGTACATGTGGATGGTAAAGTGTGCTGAGCATGCAGTAGCAGAGCAAAGTACCTGGCCTGAAGCATGGTGAACAAAGCCAGGGATGTGGTACACTTGTGTCGACCTTTTTCCCATGTCGACCTTGTGCATATTAACCTTTTGGGGTCAACCTATACCCGTTTTCAACTAGCCTAAATATCCCGGGCTTTTTCACGGGAGCGCGCAAAACCCAGGAATTTAGGCAGGTGAAAACTCCCCCCGTGTGAAATAATCAAGGTCATAAGACCCAGCATTTCAACCCAGGTTCAACCTGGGTCACTGTGTAGTGTAAAGGGGTAACCTGGGTCGATGTGACCCGGGTCCCATTCACTACAATGCAAAAGTCGGCGCTGGGAGATGCTCTCATCTCCCTGCGGCTCCCTGACCCTGCCTCCCAATGACGTCACCCACCCGGCATTATGACATTATGACGGGCAAAGACTCTAGTGTGAATGAGTTCACAAGACAGGTCGCACGCAGGTTGGAGACGGTTACAATATCTAAGGTGTGACCCGTCTTGTAGATGGTCTTAGCATGCTACTTTCCGAATATCTGTTCTAAACTTAGACAATGTGTTTTAAAATAAAAAGTTTTACAAGGATAACTGCCAAATGTTCTTTAATTTAGATTACCTTAGTTTACAGATTGATTAATTGATTTTTTTTATTTACAAAACACTAATTGTTCCATTAATGCACATTTAATAAATAACCTGTGTTAATGAACAGGTTAGGGGCTTTGTTGCGCTCGCCATGCTGTCTGAGTCCGGCCAGTCGGGATCCCGACGTTTAGCAAATGACTGCTGGGATCCCCATGTCGGGCTAATGACTGTTGCGATCCCGACTGTCGGAACCCTATACCACGCCCAACTTTATAATAACACTAAAGCTTCATATTCTACTTTCTTATTAGTAGAAAGAGCTAAAAATGATCAGGTTAAACTGAAATATTTTACTTCACTTGTATCTTGAATTTTGTGCAGTGCATCAAGTAACATACATGATATATAGCCATATAAATTTGTAACACATACCATAGCATGTTAGGCAGTGACCAGTGGCGGATTCAGGGGGGGGCACCTGGGCACGTGCCCCCCCTGTCATTCATTTTGTAGATGAGGACCAGAGCTTTCCAACGAGCCCAGCCCCATGTCTCTATCCCCCCAGGAACCGGAGATATCGCCTGGTAAAACTGTAAAATTGTTTCCCCATAGGATAATATGGGACCCGTCAATTCCAACCCCCACCCGGTTCCGACAGCTGCCAGTTCCCCCCCTGGCATCACAGGAGCTTGTGGTTGATGTCATTCAATTCCAAATCGCTGGGCCTTCAATATGATACCAGGATGGTCCATATCGGTCAATCGTTTCTAGAGATATAGCGTGTAAATCGATTTTTTTTTAATGTAATTTCATGGCTGTTCATGTTCTTTGAGGGCAGATTACTCTGGAACCAAACGTTCCAGTTTCACTGGACCAAAATCATTCAAAGCCCACTCAAAAGTTTTTTAATATGATACTTGTCTCATGTAAATGGGTCAGTTAGTTCCGAAGATATAGCCAGTTAAATGAGATAACTGGTTAAAGGGGGGAGGGTTGGTTTTCTCTCCCCCTCACACCAGAAAATGCAGGGACTAGGCTGGTGTAAAAGGGGCCAACCTGGGAATGCATTTTCTGGTGTGAAATGGGTATTACTGTATTTCAATTAGCTGGAACCTGCAGTGCTCGGAATACAGCCAGGCTCTGCCACTGTCAGTGGCTATCACTTCTGCCTGGCGGCGGCTGTCCCCCATTTACCACGAGCATGTATTCCCCGTTGGCAATGAGCATGTAATCCCACATGGCAACGAGCATGGAACATCTGGCAATGAGCATGGAACCCTTGGCATTGAGCATGTAGATAAGCAGCACTTACTGTATGTAGCATAATTTTTAATAGGCATTATGGTGTTAATAATAAATAATGGACATCATGCCGTGTAACTTAACGTGCAATGGACATTATGGTGTAAATGTTTAATGCGCGCCTTTGGTGGACAATGTCCCTGTTTATGAAGCGTATTGTGAATTTTATCTTAATGTGTGGCATTATGTGAATTCTGGCTCAATCCGTGTGGCATTATGTGAATTTTGGCTCAATCCGTGTGGCATTATGTGAATTTTGGCTCAATCCGTGTGGCATTATGTGAATTTTGGCTCAATCCATATAGCATCTTATGAATTTGGCTCAATCCGTGTGGCATTAGGTGAATTTTGACACAGTCCATGTGGCATTATGTGAATTTTGGCTCAATCCATTTGGCATTATGTGAATTTTGGCTCAATCCATTTGGCATTATGTGAATTTTGGCTCAATCCGTGTGTTATTATGTAAATTTTGGCTCAATCCGTGTGGCATTATGTGAATTTTGGCTCATTCCATTTGGAATCATGTGTAAGGGGCAAGTATAATGGGGTCTAGTATTTTGTTGCATAATGTGTAGAAGTTGTATATGGTGTTGTACACTACACTCAAGGACATGCCCCCTGTTGAGTGGCCACACCCCCGTTTCCTTCGGCGCGCGCACAACTACATCCTTCACTTTTGTTGCCATGGTGAGCCTGCGTACTTTAAATGCCAGGGCCTATTTTTAATCCCATTGCCACCCTCTCTCTGCCGCTCTTTTAGCATGTACACTGGCACCACTAACACTGGCCCTCCCCCCACCTAAACCCTCTTTTATCATGGTGCCCCCCCTGTCATTTTATCCTGGATCCGCCCCTGGCAGTGACTATAGATTTACAAATACCAATCAAATGAAATTAGGCTCTGAACGAAATTTAAACAGAAACTAGGGTATAAAAATTATTTTTTTTACGAGAAACAGGTGAATTAATCATTTTTCTAACAGCTATTGTAATATTTGGTTGTTAATATAAAAAATATGTAATAGTAATATATACAGTAAACAAAGCAATGGAACTGTGGTTGGCCAACCCCAGAAACACCAATGAATATTAACATAAGATTGGAAGCTTTTGTATATTATTCCAAAAAACATATTTTCCAGAATGTACTTCCAGAATTACTTCTGTAACTGGCATTACTGTCATTACTTGGGACATCTGTAACTGGCACTAAACATGTGCAAGAAAATGAATGCTTGGTATTTAAATTCAGTGCCTGAGATAGTATACAAACTTTGTTTCATGTTTTAAAAACCATGTTTCATGCACAAATAAAATAATATACAGTATGGCGGTTATTCTGGTTGATTCGCAAGCTGTAATTTCGCAGCCTTGCGAGTCCACCAAACCCCGCCTTGCGAATGGTGGCCTGTCCACAAGGGCGATTCCCTCGCAGAGCCTGCGAATGCATGTTACAACGTTACATCCATTTGCAGCCTAGGGGGATCCACCCACATCATTTGACGGTCATCGACCATTGATCGATGGCGAAGGTGCACGCATATAAAAGTAACTCTCAAGTCACTTACATACATGGACCTAAATAAGGTCCTATGTGTGTATTTCATGTGTTTTATGTGTCTGTCCAACATAAATGCAAGATTCCCCAAGATACATCATTAAAATATACAAATATTCTGAAATATGGAATGATCTGTTATCCAAAATGCATCGGGCTGATGTAAAGTGTAAAAAAAAGATTAAAAACTATTGTCTTATGCTGAAGAACTATGAGTCCCAGCAAGCCTACCCCGCATGCTGGGACTTGGAGAACCACAAGTCCCAGCATGCGGGGCATTAAAGGGCCCGCTGGTACTTGTAGTTCCATAGTACAAGAAATAGTTAAATAAAACACACTGACACCCTGAAAAATCTAAGTTTAATACATACACAGCCCACACACACTGATACTTACCTACCTTGAGCCCGTAGGTCGGTCCCTGGATCCTGGGTCTTGTGGTTCTCCAAGTCCCAGCATGCGGGGTAGGCTTGCTGGGACTCATAGTTCTTCAGCATAAGACAATAGTTTTTAATCTTTTTTTTACACTTTACATCAGCCCGATGCCCACCGCCCAGGGGCATCGGGGACAGCCCCGGACTTTCAGCATGGGCTGGTAAGTCCTGGAGGGGGGGGACCCCTTCTTTGGGGGGGTCCCCACTTCCCCAGGACCCCTGCCCATGCTGACCAGCCAGGGGGTTAATGCTTTGGCCGAGGGACCTTATATAATAAGTGTCCCCCGGCTGTGGCATTACCCTGCTGGCTGATTGGGTCTGGTGCTGGTTCTTAAAATACGGGGGACCCCTAGTCATTTTGTCCCCCGTATTTTGGGAACCAGCGCCGGACCTTGAGCCTGGTGCTGGTTTTATAAAATCCAGGGAACCCCAACTTGATTGTTCCTTTGATTTTATTATACCAGCACCGGCTTTTTGAGCCCGGGGCTGGTTATGCTTAGGAGGGGGACCGCACGTCGTTTTTTCTTTTTATTTTTTGTTTTAACTCTTTTTTTTACAACAGAAGCATGCACAGATCACAATGATCTGTGCATGTTTCTGTAAAAATCGCCAGCAAGAAGCTGGTCTATTTTTTTTGCGGGTTTTGGTAAGGTCCCATATGCGACTTTAGAACTCGCATCCTATTACATATGCGAGTTCTATAGTTTCCTATGGGAAAACATCTGGATGCGATTTTCAGTGTGACTGAAAATCGCATCTTTTAAATGTGCGAATTCACGGGAAAAAATGCGCTTTTTCCCGCGAATCGCACCCTATTACATGTGCGATTTTTAGAAAAATTGCGATTTTGGCCGTTTTTGACCAAAAATCGCAAAAGTCTAAAAATCCCACCCTATTACATTTCGCCCAGAGTGCGTGCACCCAAGGCGGACTTTTGGTTCGCCGAGTGCACACACCCTAGATGGCGTGCGGGGGGCACTGAAGGGTGGGGGGCACTGGGCTGCCCTGTTACCATATGGAAACACTCAGTGTTCCATGGGCGTTCCCATGAGAACACAGGTGTTCTCATGGTAATGAGGCCATAAAGGACATGCGGAGGGTGGACAGCTGACATCATCAGATGTCAGCTGCCCGCCCTGTCCTTGCACGGGGCGTCAGAAGTTTAGAGTGACTATATAGGTTACTCCGAACTGCGTGCACGGGTGAAATCATCCGATGGTCGTCAACCATTGAATGATTTATCCCCACCTGCAAATGGAGGATTATGTAAATCATCCATTTGCAGCCGTGCGGGGGGGCATGGCGTGCAAGGGGAGGCGGCTCGCACTGCAGGCGGAGGGCAGCATCTGATGGACTTGCACAGCCTTTTGAGTCAATAAGAATAAGGCCCAGAGAGAGGAAGCCTTCTTGAGGGGGACAATGTAATAGCAGATCATATTAATAATTATTTCTGCTCAGTATTCACTGCTGAAAGTGAACTATTCAACCAGTCACTAGCTACTGGAGTAATCCCAGAGGACTGGAAAACAGCAAATGTAGCCCCACTGCACAAAAGTGGAAGCAAGGAAGAAATAAGCAACTATTGACCAGTGAGCCTTAATCAGTAGTAGGAAAACTGATGGAAACACTCTTAAAACAAAGAGTTGTAGAATATCTCAAAACCAGCAATTTACAGGATCCAAAACAGCATGGGTTTACTGGGGGGAGATCAATTCAAACAAATATTATTTACTTTTTTGACTGGGTGACTAAAGTAATAGATCAAGGTAGGACTGTAGATGTAGCTTATCTAGACTTTAGTAAGACTTTTGGCATTGTCCCACATCGCAGACTGTTAAATAAACTTGAAAGCTTGGGATTGGATCCTAAGATATTTGAATGGATAAGATATTGGTTGCAGGACAGAAAACAGAGAGTTGTAGTAAACAGAGTACAGTCAAGGGAGGGAAAGGTTACAAGTGGAGTACCCCAGGGATCTGTAATTGGACCAGTGCTTTTTTAATATCTTTATTGGTGATATTGCAAATGGAATTGAGGGTAAAATGTGCCTTTTTGCAGATGACACAAAGGTATGCAACAGGGTAGACACACCAGGAGGGGTAAAACAAATGATTGATGATCTAGGTAGAATAGAGGAATGGTCAAGAGCATGGCACTTGGCACTACAGTTTAATGCCAAAAAATGCAAAGTCATGCACTTGGGTCTCAAAAATCCAAAGACTAAATATAGTATAAATGGCACTATAATGGAAACTACTGAGGAAGAGAGGGATCTAGGTGTCACTACTTCAGGGGACTTAAAGTCAGGTAGGCAATGTAACAAAGCAATGAAGAAGACTTGTCAGATGCTTGGTTGCATAGGGTGAGGTATCAGCAGTAGAAAGAAAGAAGTAATAATGCCACTGTATAGGTCATTGGTACGACCTCATCTAGAGTACTGTGTTCCGTTCTGGAGGCCATATCTCCAGAAGGATATAAATACATTAAAGACTGTACAAAGAAAGGCATCTAAAATGGTACATGGCCTACATCACAAAACATACCAGGAAAGACTAAAATATCTTAATATGTATACTTTAGAACAGAGAAAGGAAAGGGGGGACATGATAGAAACTTTCAAATATATCAAGTTTTTTAACAAGGTACAGGTGGGAGACATTCTTCACAGGAAGAGGAGCAACAGAACATGAGGGCATGCACTTAAACTAGAGGGAGGAAGATTCAGGGGGAATTTGAGGATGAATTACTTCACAGAAAGTAGTAGATACGTGGAATAGCCTCACATCAGGGGTGGTAGAGGCAAATACAGTAGAGCAATTTAAACATGCTTGGAATAGGCATATTGATATCATTACAAAGAAATATGGATCAAATATGGTTTGAGGTAACATGTTTGAAAAAGGGGAAGACTAGATGGGCCTAGTGGTTCTTATCTGCTGTCAAATTCTATGTTTCTATGTAACCCCCTTTGTGTCTGGAACAAACCTCAAGGCAGACAAAAAACATTTTTATTTTTTCTATGTAGGGTAAACACTGTCTGCTTTTACATGTAGCCCACAGTCGTTAGACAGATTTATTTTAACTGCAATTTAATTTAAATTTGAGCACATCTAAATCTCTCTGCACATGTAACATCTGCCCAACCTGCAGTGCATCATGTTTTTGCCTCTACACAGTTACATTGCATTTTTTTTGCTTTATATCCAAATTAAAATCAGGCCTTTTCCCATAATAAACTGAAAAGCATACAGATGTGTCCTCATACACCTTTGACCAAGTAGCACTAAATAGCCTGTCTTGGTGAGCCACGGTCCTTGAGATGTTGCCCTTCAAGCATCTTCTTTTCTCAAAGTTTGTATCTTCTTCACACTGCTAAAACAACAAGAAGTGACAAATCTAGCATACACTGATCAATGGGGATAATGCATGTGTATGCGAGTTAAGAGACAAGCAAAGAGGTACAAGGGCTCTCCATGCAAGCTTACAATCTATAAAACCTATAAAGGAAATCTGTTTGTATGCAATGTGAGTAAAACTTTTAGTTTTGTGTATACAGAAGTTTTCGATAATTGATCTTTTATACTGTAAAATAATCTCTTGGAGTATTTTCTTCAAGATTTTTTTTGTATATTTCTTCTGACAAATTAAATACCGTATATGTGTTTGAATGTTTTAGTCAAGTGGATACATTTATATCTGATGCTATATTCTCATTAAGCTGGGTGCCTGAGCCCTTATAACATTTTAGATGCTTGTGAATGTTTGGCAAAGAGATTAAAAGATCTGATATGGATATTAATATGTCATCTGCAAAAAGGTTTCATTTGCAGATTGTTTTACCAATTTACACAACTGGGAGAGATATTCTTTTCTAACTGTCTCAGTAAGAATTCCCATTTATATTGCAAATAATAAAGGGATAAAAGGAATTATTGTTGTACATTTCATTTTAGCTTGTTCTAATTGACAATTCATAATTTTCAAATCTGCTATCAGTTCTTTACAGATGGTATTTACCATATGATGTAACCTCCGGCTCTCCCATGATGCCAGATCTAGTACCTTGAAATGAGGAACCAATTACAATAAACAGTATTGTGTGTTTCTCACAATCTAAAATGATTCTTTCTAAAAGAATGTGGATGATTTTTAATTTTTTGGAGGTGATTCTGGTTGACCTGCAAAGCTGCGGTCCTCTAAACGCTGCTCGCATGACTGTCGCCCCCAGCCGCCCCCGCATGCTGTTCCCCCCCCCCCCCCCCACGCATGTGAATGGATATTTAGCATAGACATCCATTTGCAGCCTTGCGTTCGGGGGCGAAATCATTCAATGGTTGCCGACCAGCAAATGATTTCTACAGCGCTCGCAGATCTAAGGCACCTATCCGGTGTCTTAGATCTGTGGCGTCCCTGTGCGTGAAGCAGGCGGGCAGCTGACATCCGTGTGGCCAGTCAGGAGGTAAAACACAGGACATTAGCACTAAGCTGATACATTGTGGCTTTGGCAGGGATCCCCACAGGTGGAGTTTCCTGTCCCCCACTCCAGTGGCTGAGATGGTCATATATTTAACGTTATTGCTTCCTGCTTTGCCACAATAAGAGGCATATTAATTGTCACTATAGTACATCTTCGTGATGGTTACTTAAGAACACGAGTTCACTGTAGAACAGATACAGAGCTCCTTACGTATACATTGGGAACTGTGAGAAACATATAACTCCCCACCATGATTCTTCAAGAGCTTCTTACTACCTTACTATATTGGTTCTTAATGATCCTTGAGTTGCTGAGTGTGTGGACCTTTTTTTAACTATATATTTTATCATTTTTCATTTGACTGATTTATTTTCTGCATGTTATATGTCATTATATCTTTCATTTGTAACTTGTATGGGTATGGTATGAGCCGTCGATAGGCATTAGACCGACGTCGGAATCCCCACTGCCGGGGCTCTGTTAGGGGGCGAGCATTCTGAAGCCCCTTGCAGGCTCGGTGGCTCGCTACAGGTTCTGTTCTCCAACTATGGGGGGTGTTGACCCCCACGAGGGATAACAGCCCCTGTAAGTTAAGCTCCTGACTGTTGGGCTTTTAACAGTTTGGATTTCAATGTCGGTCTACTGACCGCCGGAATCCCAACTGTCAGGGGGGCCATCCGGCTCCCAATATGTATACCAGTTTAAGGCCATCACAGCAGACATTTCTACTTTTTATTTCTGTTTATGACCTACAGATTGATAGATGAGTCTTTGCTCATGGTGACAGAAAGCCTAGCTTTTCCCCTGTATGTATACTGTATATGTATGTGTTATATAACTCCGCTATAAAGTGGTTGAAGGTATGCCCTGCCACCCATGAAGATAACCACACCCCCTATGATGTCCACACCCACATTGCACTGTCACATCTCCACCTTATTAGTCACACTGTCATGGTGCTAGTCAGAACCACTGCAGTGTAAAACAATAGGCACTTCAGCTCCAGGCCCATGCGGACATTGGGCCTTACTCTAGTTCACTCTTTCTGACAAAATCCTTCTTAGATGGACAAAACCATGTGCACTGCAGGGGGGCAGATGACAAATGTGCAGAGAGAATTAGATTTGGGTGAGTTATTTTGTTTCTGTGCAGGGTAAATACTGGATGCTTTATTTTTACACTGCAATTTAGATCTCACTTTAAAGTAAACCCCCACCCAAATCTAATTCTCTCTGCACAAGTTACATCTGCCCCCTGCAGTGCACATGGTTTTGTCCATCTAAGAAGGATTTTGCCAGAAAGAATGAACTAGAATAAGGGCCATTATCTGGCACAGGTACATAGCTTACACATCCATCCATGTGCTCAAATTCATCAGTGGGGGCCGGTGTTACAGAGTGTCCGCTAGGCTGTTATGGGATAGTACCAACTTCAGATAGCTTTAGCGGTTGGGACTATGGGCCTTAGGCTGGTTTCACACACTCCGGCTCCTGCCGGACGGTGAAATCCCGCACGGCCAGGGAGCCGTGCCGCACACACTAGTTTATCATGGAAGGGATGGCCACAGCCCGGCAGCCGTCCTTTCCAGTGGTGGGATCCGGCTGCAGCCGTGCGGCCGGGCCGTGGCCGTCCCGTGTGAATGGACACAATAGTGTCCATTCACAACTAATGTGTGCGGCACGGCTCCCTGGCCGTGCGGGATTTCACCGTCCGGCAGGAGCCGGAGTGTGTGAAACCAGCCTTATTCTACTTCACTCTTTCTGACAAAATCCTTCTTAGATGGACAAAACCATGTGCACTGCAGGGGGGCAGATGTAAAATGTGCAGAGAGAATTAGATTTGGGTGAGTTATTTTGTTTCTGTGCAGGGTAATTACTGGATGCTTTATTTTTACACTGCAATTTAGATCTCACTTTGAAGTAAAACCCCACCCAAATCGAATTCTCTCTGCACAAGTTACATCTGCCCCACCTGCAGTGCACATGGTTTGGTCTATCTAAGAAGGATTTTGTCAGAAAGAGTGAACTAGAATAAAGGCCCCCATACACTAGGGCGACTTGTCCTTAGGACAAGTCGCCCCCGACTTCCCCCTGAGCTTCCCCGGCTGCTCCCCAGGGGAGCTTGATTAGATTGGCACTTGATGTGCCATTTTTTTACATGTGATAAATCGTCTCGATTTATCACATGTAAAAAACCCAGGGAGCAGGGGCTGCTGGTGGGAGCAGGGGGGCTGGGGACGCTGCGGGGACACAGACGCTGCGGGGGACACAGACGCTGCGGGGGACACAGACGCTGCGGGGGACACAGACGCTGCGGGGGACACAGACGGCATAGAGCCGGGCAGAGGGAGCCGGGAGCTGTCAGTGCTAGAAAAAAAAGCCTACTGTATACAATGAATGGGCAGCCTGTGATTGGCTGAGCGCTCTCTCAGCCAATTGCTGACTGGCTGAGAAAGCGCTCAGCCAATCACAGGCCGCCCATTCATTGTATGGGCTTTTTTTTTTTTATTCAGTGCTGACAGCTCCCGGCTCCCCCCGCCCGGCTCTATGCCGCCTGTGTCCCTCGCAGCGTCCCCAGCCCCCCTGCTCCCTCCACCGCCGCACCGCCCCACAAGGTCCCAAGTCGGGTGGTCGGACGTGCAGCAGGTCTGACCACCCGACGCAGATCCGATGCGCACGGGACCGCGCATCGGATCTAAGGGGACATCAAAACTAGCCGATTTTGGTCCGATTTAGGCCAGATCCGACTGATCTGGCCTAAATCTGACCAAAATCGGCTAGTGACCTTAATGACCCAATGTTATTAGTCAACAGTTTAGCAGCCTCTATATCAGGGGTGGGGAACCTTTTTGTGCCAAGGGCCGTTTGTATGGGGGAAAAATCCTTCGGGGGCCATATGTAAAAATGTCTCTTACAAATTGTCCTGCTGCAGCCGTCCCACGCTCCGGCAGCTGCCGCTGAATAGGACCGACAGTCTCCGGCTGCTGTTGATTAAGAGGAATCTCACGAGAACTACTGACCTCTCGCGAGAATTCCCCTGTACTTGACTTTCGACAAAGCCGCCAGGTGGGTGCGAGGGCCACTCAGACCGGCTATGGGGGCCGCATACGGCCCCTGGGCCTGAGGTTCCCCACCCCTGCTCTATATAAACCTATGTGCGCTGCTTTTGTGGTTGGAAATGGAGATGCTGTGGAAACTATCAGATGTGCTGTGGTCCATTCTTAAAGCCTAGCTTTCTTTATTATGTGCCAGTGCCCCCGAAATAACCCACTAATATTCTTTACTAAATATGCTACAGATAGAGATTTGAAAGCTAATCTGGTAGATATGTATAATATACAAAATACCTAAAAAGTGATAAAACATTCTTAAGTAGATTTTTTTTTTTAAATGGATGATTAAATGTAGAGTAAATAAATAAATGAATACATTTAAACTGTCAACTCTTCAAAACTGTCAAACTGCTGCAATAAAAACAGCTTAAATCCTATACTGTCTCCTGACCAAAGACAACCACAACAAGGGAACAATCTACTTATAGCATCTCCTGAAACAAGGACACAATAGCCAACACAAGACTGTGTGATTGGTTTCTTGTTCCCCCACCTCTCCTTGCCCTCCCTCTTTACTGACCATGTCTCAGCCAGCCTGACAGCACCGTAATGACGCGTCTGCGTGAGATTTAAATGTCCCTTGAGCTGCAGGCTGGCTGCTGCACTGTGCTCGTCCTATTCTGGAGTCAGTAGTGGTCTGGATCACGGACTGCAGCAGACGGATAGTGCTGCCAGGTATCTCACATATGTTGCTGCTCAAGCTCCTTCCACATGCTCTAAGGGACATTTACAACTGAGAGGTGTCTAGAGAAGCCACATTGGACCTTAATGAACAAACACAAAGATTAACCCAAAAAAACACTAAAGCAACAACTGTGACTAGCCATGAGCTGTTTGGATGTAATGTACCAAGTGTATGGTCCTCCTCAACCTTACTTTGCAGCAGCCTATAGTCCTTACCACCAGGTACGTTATAAAGTCATTTGTCCGCGACAATCCTGCGCTATGTACAAAGCCATGGCTGCACAGTGATCCGCACAAACTAACCATGTATTAATCCTAATGTGCACTTAGAATAACCTGCAATAGATATGACAACTTTAGCGGTGTTGGTTAGTTATAGGCACATTGTAAAGTTATCTGAGTCGCTGCCAGTTCTGGAGGTGTCAACATGCTGCGATTTGCGCTACACGTAATTACGTGCAATTGATAGTAGTATTTATTTACCATGCTGAGAGCATTAGTAAAGCAAGTGCAGGGGGTTTAGTATATTTCCAATTTATACAGTGCCATTTAAATGATCATAGCCTAGTATAGGAATAGTGTGAAAATGGAAACATTGCGTTTTTTGTTAAGGTGTCTTAAATCATACAGGCTAATTAATTCATGATGTATTTAGGTCTGTGATTCTACTTATTTCTTAATAAAGTACTTAATAGCGAAAAGATGCCTGTCTGACTGTGAGGCTGTTCCCATAGCCTGCACCTGTTCTAGTCCATTTCATGTCATTCCGTGGGCAAAGGCATTGCTGACAGAAGTTGAAGCAATGTCCATTGTTTCCTCCCCTCCCGGACCGAGCACGCATTTGCGCTGTTTCTGCATTGCTCATGGTAAATTGCGCTTTAATACGCTTGGAGCAAAGACAAGTAAGTGATGGGATAGTTACATTTAACACGTGCAGAAAGTTTCCCACAGGTCTTTAAGAAGTTATGTTGGATCAGTTTGTATTACTGATTGATGATATACTGTATACAACAACAGTGGTCTTAATAGCATTAATGAGGTTTCTACCCAAATGTGTCTTCCTTTTTATATGGATTACTAGATGATAGATAGAGAGATAGATAGATAGATAGATAGATAGATAGATAGATAGATATCTCCTACTCCTTTGTGATTTATTGCTTTGATCTATGAATTGTAAGCTGATTGTTAGTGCACTTTATTTAAGTATATTCTTGTTAAGCAAGAGACTTACTGTCAAATGCTTTGTGGATTGAAACTCAGACAACTTTCTTAGGAAGAGTTATACTGAACTAGGATCACCGGTGGCTTAGATTATTCTCTAAAGTACTTAGGGTTTATTATGAACCTTTATTTAGGATATGGAGAAAGATATAATAACAAGTGTGTCAGGTGTGGTAATAAGATCTTTACCTCGCTGCGTGGGAGACTTGTTCTTACCCAACCTCATTATACAGGAGGGATTGTTAGCGCTGACTAAACCGCTTTAATGCAAACTGATTTATTTGTTCAACGTTACATTGTTACCAGTACACTGCAATGTAGCGCTATGACCCGTACCGTTATAGTTACATATGTTGCATTCCATATCGCTGATACTGATACTATAGCTCTTATTTGATTCCATTATACAGAAACTAGCCTTTTACTCGAAGATGCAGGAAGCCCCAGAGAGTGCCAGTAGCAGCAGTGCCAGCAGTGCCAGCTCCTTCTCCAGCCATGCACCAGCCAGCATTAAAGAAGAGGACTGCAGCCCGGAGAAAGAAAGACCCCCAGAAGCAGAATACATAAACTCCAGATGTGTCCTCTTCACTTATTTCCAGGGAGATATAAGCTCGGTGGTGGATGAGCACTTCAGCAGAGCACTCAGCCTGCCCAGCAGCTATTCTCCCAGCAGTGCCAGTGCCAAGACGCCCAGGAGCGCCAGCTCATGGAGAGGTGAGTAGAGCACAGATAATATATGCACTTCTGTCTGCCAAAAAAGTTATTCCGTGGTGTCGCTGTATTTAATAAAATCATTACACTTTAGTCATTGATGCATTGTGTATACAGCGATGTACTGCAATAACTGATGCTCTTCACCCTGTATGTAGCTGACGCAAATGCGTCCTTTCTCAGTACATACATTCAGCTCAATGTCTGGCGATGCGCATCAGGCAGTGTATCTCCAACACGTGCAATTTATGGTTTTTACTGTTTAAATCACCCAAGATGCACAACAAAACTTCCAATAAACTGTATGTATTTGTGGAAGTTGTTGGAAATAATTGTAGTTGTGTATGTGTGGGCATTAGTATATGCTGCACAGTATTACAATGATGCAAGTTACAACTGCGTGTAGTGTCTTATCTTTTCTAATGTAAGGTTGACTACAAGTTTCCCAGGACTCAGGTTACTAAAACCTTTCCTGATACACAGTACAGCACTATTATAAGTGAATATTATGTCACTGATTTTATTTACACAATGCCAAGGATTGGGGTGAGACTTTCTAATTGAGTATGTTCCAAATTAATTAGAAGCATAAAACAAAACAATCAACTATTAATGTTTTGTGTGCTAAAAATATATAATGCATTAATTGTTGTTGTGCCAGCATGTACATACATTTCTTGGTCTGATATTTACGCACAATAAATATAATTTTGGTAAACCAGTCTTATATGCAATATGTGTAAAGGAATGAGATGTAAACACAGGTCAGTTCTCAATCCTGCATCAAATATGTATTTAGAGAAATCATATTCTTTATGTAAGTTTTTGTAATTTAAAAAAAAACGATTTATTGGAAATAAAAACTTTACTATTAATTGATTTGATCAGTTACAATATATACATTATAATCTTGCCAGCTTGGCCAATTCACCTCTTTGTCTGTCTGTTATTACTCAGTATTGTTTTATTACTGTAAAGTGTCATTTAATATGCTGGCACTATATAAGTAAATGCTAATAAATAAATAATAAATGTGAAGGTTTTTATTGTTATTTTAACAGCTACATCAATTAGCACTTTGAATAAAGAGAGGTTTTGGGGCATTTTTAGTTCAATAAACAGTTTTGGAAATACAGTATTAATAGTTAACATTGTGTTGATGACTTGGAATGCACAGATAGCTTCATACAGTATATAACAGTTTGGTGGCCATATCAGTTACTCCATCACAAATGTGTATGTGGATGAGCAAGTCTGTAGTGATTTGATTTACTTTTTAGTTCAAAAAAATTGTTCCCATCGTGACGATCATGACACACTCATGAAATGATACAAAATTCATGGCAAAATACAAAACTAATGATGTTGTGTGTGACACCCTAATCCATAGTCTTTGTTTCGTCTTGTAAAATAATATTTTCGCATTCCACTTAATGGAAAGATGTTTGAAACTTTTGCTCAATAACATTTGACATTGCGATATTGTTCAGGACATGTGAATCAGCAATATAAAGACACAATATGAATTGGTTTGCACATTTTTAGATGTACACGAGCACAGTGCATTCTTTATCTGTAGTCCATAAGGCTTAGTTGTCATAATAATTGGAATAAGGTCTAAAGTATTCCATATAGCATAAGGGTGCAATAGAACAGGTGCTGTTGGAGACTTGGACATTTAAGACACATGTTGATGTTGAAACAACGCAGTTTTGCACTTACATAGTGTGGAATAATAGTGCTTCTATGGGAAACTATCTTTATTTATTGGTTGAATTGTTGGCTTCTTGGGCAATTTTGCTTATAATTGATAACATTGGAATTAGAAGTGGAGGATTCTACAATAAGTAATATATGATTGAAGATGGAATAGGGATATCCATTCGTGATTTGTGATTCACTACAGCCAATAGATGATATCAGCCAGGCTTTTACCTCCTCAAATATTGGACAGCATGTTCTGTGGCTATACTGTTTGCCATTAGGAATCATCAGCGCTCTAAATTGTGAAAGGATTTATATGTGTTAATCATAATTTGGGCAGTATGGATGGTGCAATGGTTAGCATTACTGCTTCACAGCACTGAGGTCATGGGTTCGATTCCCACCATGGCTCTAACTGTGCGGAGTTTGTATATTCTCCCCATGCTTGCGTGGGTTTCCTCCGGGTACTCCTGTTTCCTCCCACAATCCAAAAATATACAGATAGGTTAATTGGCTTCCAACAAAAATTAACCCTAGAATGTCTGTGTGCGTGTACATGTGGTAGTGAATATAGATTGTAAGCTCCACTGGGGCAGGGACTGATGTGAATGTTCAACTATTCTCTGTAAAGCGCTGCCTAATGTGTTTGCGCTCTATAAGAAACTGTTAATAAATAAATAATGTGTTGCTGTAGCTTCATTCTTTGATTTTTTGACTGTTCACTTTCATAAACTTTACCAGCATGCAACCATGGGAGGATGACACTTGAGGCAATGGGCCAAAGCAAGCAAATAGTCAAAGATCATTGGCAATGTCCATTAACTAAAGTGTAATTAAATAAATTGTTAAATACAAATTGGGATGCAAGTTGCCATTAAAATAAGCAGATGTTGTAGATATGCTGCAGAGAATATACTTGGTGAACATTTTTGAACTGCTGTCGGATGGCAAAATGTAGGAGTCATTGTCAAGACATGTTCTTTGCTTCTTTATAATGTATGCAGTGTCTTTAATAGAATGTGCAAACATTATAGTTCTCGCTAGACTTATTGGAAAACTGTAGATGCCATATTGATGCATAGAATTGCTTTATATTATATGTTGGTATTATTCCCTAATCATAATTTGAAAATTGCCTTCAAGGTCACCAGAGTTTCATTTCAGTGAAACTGTTTATTTTAGTTGAACATTCACATCAGTCCCTGCCCCAGTGGAGCTTACAATCTATATTCACTACCACATGTACACGCACACACAGACATTCTAGGGTTAATTTTTGTTGGAAGCCAATTAACATACCAGTATATTTTCGGAATTTGGAAGGAAACTGGAGTACCTGGAGGAAACCCACGCAACAAACTTTACACAGTTAGGGCCATGGTGGGAATCAAACCCATGACCTCAGTGCTGTGAGGCAGGAATTCTAACCATTATATCTTCGTGCTACTCAAACTACAAACAAAATTAATTTCTATTCTCTTGTCTTTTTATCAGTGCTAAATAATATGATATTCTAAGTATGTCACACTGACAATGGGCATAATAATAATTGAGATGGGTTGGCTCGTTGTTAAAATTGCTTGTTTGGATTCATGTAGCACTTGGCGATTGTGACTATACTTACATCTGTTCAGGATTACTGATTTGTTATATGATTTTTACCTTTTAATTCTCTAATGATGGTTAGATCACTGGGCTCTCATATGTTTAATTGTATTATATTTATATCTAAATATCCAATTAGACATCAAGGACATTTGCCTGCCAACGCATTTAGATAGAAAAGCCAGTCCAAGCAAGCAAAGTGACTTTGGCATAAAAAAAACTTTAGAAGCCAGCAATGGTGGTTATTTTTCTTTAAATAAGTGTAAATTAAAAAAAAAAATGATTTTGTCCATTTTATGAACTGAGTCCATGTTTAGCATTGACATTATTTTGGAGCCTATACGTTGTTAATACTAAGCACAATATAAAAAATATAAAATATATGCTGATTAAATTTTTTTTTTTTTGGCAAAGGTAAGAATAATATCAGTTCATCAGTGGTAGGAATAATAGAGCTTGATTTTATTTTTTATTTTTTTATCTCACATTATTGTGTAATTTTGAATAGTAATTGCATTCTTATTGCTTTTGTGTCTTTCTATAGACCCCTCATTTCCGATGAGTCAAAGAAGCTTTCCTCCATCCTTCTGGAACAGCAGTTACCAGCCATCTGCAATCACAGCGCCTTCTTCACTGGGCAGCAGCCTAGGCAATCCACACACAGAAATATCCCTTGGAGCAGATCATTATTCCCCAGCTTCTCTCCATAGCCATCTACATCAGGGACCACCTGAGCCCTGGCATCATGCACACCACCATCACCACCATCACCCATACTCCATTGGGGGAGCTATAAACAGTCAGGGTTCAAGTTACCCCCGGCCTGGCATGCATGAAGTTTATAGTACTCACTTTGATCCTCGTTATAGCTCATTACTTGTCCCAGCATCAGTCCGACCGCACCGGATCACAGCTGCTGGAACATCAGCAGCTGCAGCACAGTGTGACCTGAGCAAAGGAGAGCCATCTGGATCTGCGTGGACAACACCTGGTCCATACTCTGGACCAGCAGGAGACATGGGACAGAGCCTTAGCCTCAATGTGGATGCAGGTAAGCAAGACCTGGCATTCACAAATCACATCTACAAAGTTGTGTTCACCATGATTCCATTCAAATTTATAAGGGGGTATATAGGTTTCTCACTTGTATAAATTCTTTAATGCCCTGTAAATACTGCAGTGACTTGAAGGGCTACCATGCCCCTACCTCTTCCCAGAAATACTTGTTTCATGTATTTAATGTGTTTATACAACACAAATGCAAGATACCTCATTGAAATATAAAAAATACAGTGTTCAAAAATATGGAATAATCCATTATCCAAAATGCCTCCGGTCCCGAGCATTTTGGATAAGGGATACTCAACCTGTAATTGCACTGAAATGAATGCTGTTTTACAATCACTACAAAAAAAATAAGCCCCAATAAATACCACAAGTTGTATATGTTTTTATTAAAGACAATAAAAAGAAGTTCCAAGACATTTGAGAGAAGGTACATCATAAGATATTGATAAGATGTCCCATTTTACTACAAAATTTCAAATAGATGTAGAGAGCAGTAATTTACTAATTAAAATGGACTTTATTATCATCACACAACCAGCTCCATACAAGCCAAACATTTGAGTATGTTTGGAAAGTTAGATATACTGTATCATGTATGTGAATATGGCGATCAGCAACATTTTAATTATGTGCTCACTGTGTACATGAATAATCATTTGCCACACAAAAATGTAATCATCAAAATCTCTCTTTATGCTCCTTCAATCTAGTTTTTAATATCTGCAAATGTCTTCGTGCCCCTGCTTGTCCCAATAAATCAATGCTGTGTATCACAGCCACTGCGGAGGGGAAACAGAATTTCTTCCCTGTAACTGCCTACCCCAGTACTCCTATTGGCTAGCTACACAGTAGTCTGGAGGCGAACAGATGCAAGAAAGACCTTTGTGTCTTGGGAGCAGTGGCTGTCATATATGGCACTGATCCGTGAGACAGACAGACACCCGCAGATATTAAAATACAGATTAAAGGTACAGTTAGTGTTATTAAACTCCACCCCCCCCCCCCCATCCCCCCCATCTGCTATTTGTGGTCTGCACTCTAGGGAGCAACCATCATTGGTGGACACAATGTTAGAAGAGGGCAGAGACTGCCAGGTTAAGTGGAGGGGTCTGAAGCTAGAATAAAAAAATAGTTTTGAGGTCACACTTGAAGGTTGGGAGGCTGGACTTATGGTAGCAGCGAAAATGTTCCTAGAAAGCTGTTTGTTCATACAGTACTCCTCAGGGCCAGATTACCAATGGGACAGAGGGAGCTCCAGCTCCAGGCTTCCACATAAAAATAGGCCCATTGTTATGACAGTATAATTAAAACCAGCCACTAGATGGCTACATGGTGGGCCATACATCATAAGAATTTAATTGTTTTTCTATATACCACACAAAATGATGCAAATTGTGTATTTCCCTAAATTATTGGGGCTGATACTGTACCAAGTCTATAGATCTACATGTCACTGACCATGCCCAGACAGCACTGATCATACCTCCTCTCAGTGGCATAACTTATGCGCCCTCTTCTCCTCTTACCCCCCTCTTCTTATCCCCCCCCCCCCTTTTACATCCTCATCGCTGCATCTGCCGCCGCTGGCCCACCGGGACCAGCAGATCCTCCTGTCTGAGCAGTCCGGTCCCAGTGCTTCTGTACATGTTACATTTACAATACCCCTCACAAAATGTCTTACAGCAGACAGTTATTTAGGATGCAAGAGGAGGCTGCTGCCGCCTCCTCTAGCATCCTTAATAACAGTCTGCTGTGAGGGTGCGGCCATTTTGTGAGGGGTATTTGCGCCGAGACTACAGACAGGAAACTCTGCAGGTCCTGGAAAGCCAGTGGCCCCATTAGCGGTAATAGCTTCAGCAGACCCCATGGCGCCCAAACTTACCCAGCGCCTCCAAACCACCACGGGGTCTGCGGAGCTATAGTTACGCCACTGTCTCCTCTGCTTCTCATAACATTTTCAGCCCCAGGTCAATGAGCCCCTTAATCCAGTTCTGATAAGGCTTACATTGTAAGCTCAATATAAAAATTATAAAATTACTTTCATGACTATAAATATATTAAGATAAAAAGTACATTTAGCTATATACTGTATTTGTCCCATAATCAACGTTGAATATTTTTTAATTATAAATTATTAATTGTGAATTTTTACAAATTTTATTTTTACATAGTGCAGGCATAGATTTCAGTGTTTTCAGAATTGAATTAATATTTTTGCACTCAAATGTTTTAGGTAAATAATCCTTAAAATGTAAAAAGGCTGTGCTCAACAATAGCAGTGAATCCCCACAATGACAATTATGGTTCCCATCACCAGGGGAGCTATTAAAACAACAGCTCGGAAAGAGCTTCTAATTAAAACATGTCCGAGCTGGTGTACAATGAGTGTGTCATCCGATTGGACAGGAGCTACTGTATAGACGATCAGATCTGTTTCTGTAATCATTACACCCAACTCCATACAACTTAATGTCCTCCTCTTATACTACTAAAGGAGGTGTCTTATACATTTGATACATTTCTTGGACCTAAATCAGGGCTAGACGCAAAACATTGTTAAACGTTAATGGATGCGGCAGCCAGATTTACACCTATATGCTAATCAGAAACAGGTGCCTCTTTCCACACGCATGCCTCAAACAAACCCTACCACAAGGAAAACCTTTTCCATGCATGCACAAGGTACAGTAGCTGCTCGGCTGACACTCATTTCAGGGATGGAGAGATACTGCCATGCTTGACCTAATCCAGCCACTCTCACATCGTCTGTCAAGGTGAGCCTGCATAGTGTGCCATCTGAAAATACCTTTTGCAGTACTTAAACAGTTTCAAATATTCTAGGGATGCATCCACTTCTCGACATACAATATAAATCTACAGTATAAAGGTCTATTTTTATTAATTTCTATCCAATTAAAAAAAAAAAGTATCTTATCGTTCCCAGGGCTAAAACATGCATTTATTAACATTTAAAATTGAATATAAAAATCATGCTAGCAGATGTATGTTTTAGCACCTGAATTTTCCGGGCTTGCCAGACTGGGCACTGAGGCACAGTCCGGAAAATTCTCGGGATTGCCACTGAAGGGGTTAAGCTGCCACGCCCCCTTTTCACCAATCGGCATGCGGGACATTGAATCCAGCCTGCCAGTAAACAGGCGAGCTGGCCAGGAACGTCCCGGCAGTAATTATTGATATCACACTTTTTTACTATTAACTTTGGTAAAATATTTTTTTTCACAATTATCCTAAATAAATGTACTTCCCACGTTAAAATGTATCGGTTGAATGTTGAGTTGCACAATAATTTAGGGAATAAGTTATCAAACCTTTTGAGAAAGATAAAGTGGAGAGATAAAATAATAGCCAATTAACATATGTCATTTTTCAAAGACAGCCTGTAGCATGGCCATTAGAATCTCCTCCTTAGCACCATTCAGCAATTGGATTCAATGGCATCCTTACCTTCTGCCACTCTTGATGCACTTTGGCAAAGAAACGGTGTGGTCTTATGACCGAAACCCCAGTTTTTGTCATTCTGTCGGGTCCGGGAAAAGCCGGTTGCTCCTCAGAGACTGCTCTGGCTGCAACACCAGCTCTTACAGTGTAACAGGAGCCAGGTGCTGCACCTTATGTTGAAGTGCTGCACCTGGCTCCTGTCACTGACCAGGAGCCTGCACTTTGGTGTCACCCTACGCCTCCCTTGTGACAACACTGAAGAATTTTATTTAGGCCTAATTGTAGGGAACTACTAGGAAGAACGTTTGAGACAGGTTATGGGGAGAGTTGTGCAAAAAATACAGGAGTATCACATGTTTGTGGCTTCAACAGCGAGCCCAAACTCAGTTGCAGTGTTTCTAGGGCCTCACTTCCTGGGGCCATGCTGCATGATTATAGGACTACTCAGAACTTTGCAAATTTTCACACATTCACTGTGTACAAATTTGCATCTGGGAAACCATTAGCTGCCATCTATGGATCAGGCCCTTAGTTCCAATGGCAGATTTTACCTATGGGCTGCAGAACTGCAGCCTCCCAAGGGCTGTGGGAATGAGCCAGTTGCAGTCAGGCCTACCTCCCAATCACCCACAGCACAGGCAGTCCCATTGGGATGTGTTTCCTCCCTCTGGGACTGCCAGACCAGGGTTTGATTAGCAGAGAGCTGTCTTACTGTAGGAAGCCACTCCCTGCCACATTGTCAGCTGGATTCTATGGACTGCAGCTGAAGCAGTCCGTAGAAGCCGAGTGTTTTCAGATGCACAGTGAAGATGTGGTTTGACTGTACATGCGCCAGTCTTGGGGTAACTGTCAGATCCATTCGGCATGGTCCAGGATCCTACCGATGGCAGTAGCTCTTTCCTGGAGCACCGATCAGCATGGTCAGTTGCAGGACCTGCCTCTCCTCCTCAAAGGAAGGAGTCGCCGCTGCTTACAACCAAACCCAAGCATGCACTTTCTTTAGCACTACTCACTGTGTCCTATAGAACTCAATAAATTCTATAGTTCTTAATATTAAAGCTAATAATGTAGACATTATTTAAATGCATTAATTAATGCAACTAAACTGAATGTATTCAAATATAATTATTTTCAAATTTATAAACTTTGGTAGGTTCGTAGAATGCAAGCTCTTAATGTAGTTAGTGCAGCAAAGTAAAATTCATTTTAACAGGCACATTATAAAGCTATTTAACTATTTTATGACTTATCACGTTCCTTTTCTCTGAATTGTGTTGGAATATTTGCACTGCCACTTGCAGCCAGCCATGCAATGCATTCCTGCCCTACTCATTTTTCTGTGTCGTCTCTAATTATACTTTGTATTCCTGGATTGCTTAAATATTTAACAGGTTATTAGTTTAAGGATTTGATAATTTCAATCCTTGTATTGGGTTTGAAAGCCAGAATCATCTAGATTGCCAACATACTAATTCATTCATAGTTTTATTGTGGAAAACAAATGGTTATCACCTTTTGGAGACAAAGCTTTCTTGTTTAAAGAAATATAAATAGCTAAATACATTAGCTACAGCTAATATGTCTATACAGTCTGATGGATTATTGATGATATAGGGACAATTAGCATTGCTTTATACTACAGGTATATACTGTGGATTATTTCTCTAAGAGGAATAACATAGTGAATAGTGTATTCTTTGGTTAGTGTATTCATAATGTTATTTCCTACAAGAGCATTAAGTTTACATGTTTCACTAAAAATCACATCTACAAACATTGGGACACAACAGTTGTCTAAAATAGCAGTGATAGCAGAGAGTGAAAATGGTAAAGAATATTGGGGCCTACACACGTAATGAAAGAAAGAAAACACAAGTAAGATAATGGATAAATTAGAAAGCGAACAATGAGCGCCAAGTCTTATACTGTATATATTGAAAGTACACATTGGAAGTTACCAGTTTGTCAGTGGAACCCAGTGAAATACATAATTCATGAACATGCTGCCTATCAATTCCTTAGAAACCATTGGCATCACTAAGGTACTTCACAACAAATAATCATGAGACACGGGGACTAATTCAGTTTGGGTTGCAAAAGCAAAATCTCTAATCGGCAAAACCATGTGCACTGCAGGTGGGGCAGATGTAACATGTGCAGAGAGAGTTACATTTGGGCGTGGTGTGCAGCCAGTATTTATTCTGCACATAAACAAAATAACAACAAAATGTAACTCACTCTGCACATGTTACATCTGCCCCATCTGCAGTACACATGGTTTTGTCCATTAAAGAAAGAGTATGCTTTTGCAAACCAACATGAATCACCCCCACTGTTTTGTAGTGTATTGGTCACCTGCACTCGGAAAAACATCAATTCAGCCTCAGGACCGCAAAAGCCCTTATATTTAGTGGCCAAAGTTATCCTTTCATGTACAAAAATCTCTCTATATATTTTTTACCCTAACCTATTTTTGTTTTACTCCTGATCCAATTTGATACTACATCAAACAATATCTTCCTAATACCAAAATTTGCCTGTTTCCTGATACAGTAGTGATCCTTACTAATTATTCACCTTATCTTCAAAAAATCATGTACCTTTATTCGCTCCCCTCTTTTCATCCACCTGTCTCTCCTCACTCTCCTTCTCTGCCTCCTCCATTCCCAGGTTTACAGCCTCAGGATAAAAGCAAGGATCTGTACTGGTTTTAAAACCTGTTGCCCCCTGTAGATCTTCTCCACCTTGTAGAATTGGTGGCATTCTGAGCTTTGGTTTGGTGGTAACAGACTTGTGATCTTGGTTTGCAGCTCGACGCTACACCTTCTGTGGAGGACCTCTCCTGAGCTGATCTTCTTAAAGACTCAAACTATTTGCCCCAAGGCCCAGAACACATGTTCCAGCACTAAGACTGCAACCAGAGGATGGGAACAGGACTCCTTACCCGAAGCAAAGCCAGAGGAGACACGCTCATTCCTCCTTGCTCAAAGACTCCTATTTTATTTAAAATATATTCAACAAAGTAATTGGTGCCACCAAAAATAGATAAAGATATAATTATATATTAATATAAATTCACTTGCTTTCTTATGAGAGGAGTAAAAAAAAAAAGACTATTTTTGTTGTGAATATTTTTTATGCCTTTTTGTGCAAATGTACTTTCCAAACCAAGCTGCCTGATGAACAAAAGTCCAATGTATTTGTATTATTCTTATTGTGATTACATAGACAAAGCACACACAACACTACATACACTCAGACTATGGAAACAAATGAAAGGACTAAAGGTCGATGGACTAAAAGCCCATATGTGGACATACAATCCAGTCTGTTGTGAGTGGCAAGAAACTATGAGGGGCCACCTGCCCAAAGCTTATAGAAATGCAGCTGTTAGCTGGACAACTGTTCAGCCTCCAGAAATATGACAAGCAAGGTGGCATTTCTCAGGGTTTAGCCCAACAATCGCATTTGATTTTTTTTTTTTTTTTTTTTTACAAGAGAATTTTATGATGAAAGAAGAAACGCTTTAGAAAACTGACAGCCTTGTACATGGATGGAACAACTGCAGCAGAGTGAAAGGTGATACTCTGCAGAAACACATTTCAGTGTGGACAATCGATCTCTTCAGTGTGTGTATATGTTGCTGTCATCTTGTCACTTTAATTTGTTTGGGAAACTGTGAGAGATGTATTTAATTGTAGGGATTCTGCATTAAAATAGTATCTTCCTGTCTTCAGAGGCGTTGTTTACTTTAAAAAAGAGATTTGGGAAAACAAAGTTGCTCAAAAGTATACCATTAAATCATATCACCTATAGATCACGCAGGCAGCCAATACGTCAGTTCCATAATTACTTTGAACTGCATTTATAGCATTCAGGGCTGTTTGATAGTCCAGATGGGTATAGAACCTGCAATCAGAGCCCATACTTTCCATACCTATTTTAAAACTCCTGGCAGTTTATGCAGTCGCCAACATGGATAAATGTTGTTGTTGCACTCAAGTATCTGCCTGGGTGAGATTTGTGTGCTCAGAAATATTTCCAGGGAGCAACCGCTTAATAATTTATTGCAAAGATACCCGATACCTTGCCCGCTTGGTCTACGTAATTCTGGCTACACTGCCGGGGAATATCTAATAATACAAGATGGATTAATTTAATTAGCATTCTGCTTAATTTATGTGTGACACTATGCATCCACTTTCAAGTATGTACAAGTATGCACAGCCTTCTGGTCTGGTTATACTGGGATTCACAGAGCCACAGGAGTGTGAAGAAGTATACAAAGACATAGCTATGGGCACTGCAAATCACCTCTATAGAATGTAGGAATGGGATCATTGGGTCGCCCTAAAGATGGTCCACAGTCATTAGTTCGACACACTATGTCGACATACTGCAAGGTCGACATGGGTCTAGGTCGACATGGGAAAAGTCAACAGGTGTTAAAGTCGACACAATCATTAGGTCGACATTGTCTAGGTCAACAGTCAAAAGGACGACATGGGGGTTTTCACTGTCTTTTGACCCGAATGTCGACACAGTTGACATGGACACAGATTTAAGTGCACCACGTCCCCTCGCATGGCTCGCTGCGCTCACTATGCGTCGGGCACGGTGACTCGCTGCGCTCTGCACACTATTTTATTCTCCCACCACACCTTAGTGCATGGTAGGGCATGAAATACCGCCTGTCAGGACATGTCAACTAAAAAAACTGTAAAAAAAAAAATATGCCGGCCTTTTGACTGTTGACCTAGACCATGTCGACCTAATGATTGTGTCGACCTTAACACCTGTCGAGCTTGTCCCATGTCGACCTATGTCGACCTAGTGGTGTTGGCCTAATGACTGTTGACCATCTTTAGGTCGTCCAACCGACCGTATCCCTGTATGTATTCCACAAACAAGACCTCTGTATTAGAGGTGTAATGAATCAAACTGCAAACTGTATATTACAGGTGTCACTATTATGTGTTACTGTCTTACCTCTGGATACTGTAAATGATTTGGTAAATGGGGCTGATTCACGTTGGCTTGCTAAACGGCATAAAGTTGCTGCTTAGCGAGCCATCTAGCGCCCGCCGGTTAAGCATTGTCTCCCCCCCCCCCCCCCCCCCCCCCGCCGGCGTGCGAACATCCCCTCTGCATTGCAAATGGATATTTAGCATAAACATTCATTCACGGGGGAGTGTAAGGTGGTGAAATCATCCGATGGTCAATGACCATCGAATGATTTTCCCCCTGTTCGCACATATAAGTCAGTCTCTGAGAATGGGGCAGGCAATGATATCATGTGCCATCAGCTGCCCTCCCACGGCACGCCCGTCTGCGTTCGCATGAGGACACCCAGCGTTTTCCTGGGCGCACCCAAAATTTCTATGGAAATGCTGCTGGGCATTCCCATGCGACATCTCACTGCCCGCCTACATCCCTCCGCCCCCTGTTTGAATGCCTCAGCGACTGTCCCCGTAGGTGTCCACACAGCAGCCCTGCACATGTGCCTATAAAAATATACACATGCCTAGAGCAAAAAAAATCGGTCCCCAGTGCGAATATGCCGGAGACCGCGCATTACTGAATCGAGCCCATAGTGTGTAACATTTACATGTTATATACCATACGTTCAGTTTGTGCTCCCCTTAATGCCAAAACCTCATTCTAATTAAGATTTACATTGTAAGTATTACATATTCCTAGCAGGAAGACGAGGAGTAGATCTACTGTATATACTGCTTCTCTATGGGTAAGTGTATCAGACTATAATCATATCAGACAATGATCTGTATGGTAGCAACATACAAATATCTGCAAATATGAAATACACCTGTAGGCTTGTGACTTTATAAGAAGCAGTGTGATATAAGATGACACTTTACCTATACTGTAGATCTTCTAATATATCTCATTTATCAGTATCATACTACTAAAGCAATACTACAGTATCATATTAATTCTAGATACAGTCAAACACACACACACACACACACACATATATATATATATATATATATATATCTCATGTCACATTAATTCTAAAATGAGAAAGCCACTCCTCCAAGTGGGCTAATTACAATACAGAAAGGATGATGCACTGAACATGATAAATAGCCCCGAATTGCTTATTTGTTTTCTGCTTGTACATCTGATCTCCTGCTAAGAAATTATCACTCTGATGTTGGTCATAATATTGGCATCACCTCTGAAACTCATTACACAGACTGCAACCTTATATCAGCCCACGGGCAAGCTGGGTATCACTTTATAATAGATACTTCTATCCCTTCTATCCAACTAATTCTATAAGAAGAGATGAGTGTTTTTGTTTCGTTTTTTAATTGCACCTGCATTGAAGCCAGAAGGATGGATCACACAGCCACAGACGTCTGGGATAATGGTGTAGCCTGGAACTGACACCTGCTTCCCATCTCTGCCTCTACTGTGCTTCCCTGGTCGCTTTCCATCATCATTTCATACAAAGTCAGATTGTAACAAAGCAAATGTGTTGCAATAAAACCATCTAAATTACCGTCATGACAAACAGGAATATAATTAATATTTAGATATTTGTTTCTATACCTGAAATAGGTGGAAAACCAATAATATTTATATTGTTTGTTACAGAGCTTGACATTGAAATCTCCACAGGTATGAATAATCTTATCATAAAGCTGCAACGTATAAGACAAGTCATAATGGGAGAAAATGTATAATTCTACACCGGACTTAAGCACCTTGTGAAGTTGTTGTGGACCTGCAAGTCTCAGCATTGTTTCTTAGTCAAGAAGCCCTGCTCTCTAGCTTGTGGAAGTAGAAGTACTGTATGACCTCTTACATATGCACTGTACTGTACGTGTGTCGTAGTGTGCCTGAACCCTATGTGTTTGTGTGGTTTCCTGCTCAGCATCACCAACCGTATGTACTCACGCTATACTAGTTATACAAGATACTACTGGAATAGGCAAACGTTTCACTCAAGTCCATCTATTCATATTGCCTACAGTAAGCTTTGCCTATATGAGATTTCCCCAATTACAACCCAGTTACAACTCTTGTAAGGAAAGATACAATTGACACGGATCACGTCACCTTTACTTGTATAAACACAGTTGTGGAGCATGTGCACTGCAAAAACACACATGTGCTCCGCAAGCAGGGTTACATTCAACTCCGCATTTGTGCCATGTAGATCAACATCTTTTAAAGAACAAAAGGCTTCTTATAGGTGGCCATACACATATACAGTAGCTATACTTCATCCATCCAACTACTGTAGCTGGCTGATGGGAAGGTGAATCTGGTAATAATGGGAGCAAATTACCATTAATTTGCTCTCAAACTCAGGAAAATCATATTAAAAAAAAAACATTAATTCATTTGTAAACCATAAGGCTGGAGCCTAGGAAGCCAGGCCTTAGGGAGAAGGCAGTCGGTTAAAAAAAAAGAAGACTCATGGGTCAAGTTAAGATGGATTGCATATACGATATGATCTGGATGGAATCTTAACACCCAGGATCACATTGTAATATGCAATCCTATCCCTGGGATGTTTCTCCCTGAAGGTGCAAGGACAGGGAGCACGTTCCTGCGATCTGCTTAACCGAGTGTCTGCGCATGCGCGGTTAGTGCTGACTTGCACTGACTGCACTGCCCCGCCAGCAGTGTAGTCTGTAGCCCATAGGCAGTAGCCCCGGGAGCTGATGTGATGCTGTCCGATATTGATACATTGGGCAGAATTGCATCTCCCATAGAGGGATCACAGCAGACATTGGAGATTCCTGCTGGAGTGCCTCCTTGATACATTCAGGGAATACTTAATAGAAAAGGGTTTTTAGGATAAATCCTAAAAAAACAGTGCTTGCACTAATGCTTGAGCTGCCCAAGATCTTAAGGTTTAGAAGTATTGAGGGATAAGCTAAAGAGAAGCAAAAGTAGACCGGGTGCTTGTGGGGGAGGGGATTCAGAATGGAGAAAAAGTTGAGAAAGGTAAAGAAGAAACAAATAATATAAAAAATAAAATAAAAAATAAATAAATAAAATTACCAAAGAAGACAAACACTGGTGATAATGTTTACAGCCCCTTGAGGGTTATTTGGAGATTAATAGTCCCGGTGAGAAGAAGCCTAGCGCTGACTTGCCCTATCTATTCATACCTGGAGTCCACTCAATCGGAGCTCCAATCTGTGGAAAGGAGACAGGCGGAAATTGCAGGTCCGCGGCTTCGGCGTGCACGGGTGTGCGGGGGGTGATGTCACCGCTAGTTTGGCAGTATGGGTCAGCAGTCCGCAGGCTCAGACTTCTCTTCTGGGGTCTCTCTTCTAAGTCCATATAACGCATTTCACGTTGCTTAAGAAAGCATCCTAGCCGCGGCCCTGCAATTGCCGCCTGTCGCCTTTCCACAGATTGGAGCTCCGATTGAGTGGACTCCAGGTATGAATAGATAGGGCAAGTCAGCGCTCGGCTTCTTCTCCCAGGACTATTAATCTCCAAATAACCCTCAAGGGACTGTAAACATTATCACCAGGGAATACTTAATATTTGCGACTAACCACCAAAAACAACTGTTTTCAGGAATGTAGCTGCATGTATTAAATAATAAATGGCCCCCCTAGTTCATTTCATTCTAGTGGTGGTCACAAAACTTAAATAAAGTAGGCGAGGCAGTGTTAAGAGAACAGACCTGCAGTTCTCAAAGTTATTGGCAGATTGCTGTGCTAATGTTACCATGTCATTTACTGCTAAATCCTTTACATTGTGCACATAGAGGGTGATTCTGATTGACTCACTAAGCAGGGAAAATTGCCCGCTGCGGTCTGCACATCCCCGTCACTTTGAGAATGGATTTTTGTATAAACATCCATTCGCAGGGGAGCGTACAGGAGTGAAATCATTAGATGGTCGCCGACGATCTAATGATTTTCCCCCTGCTAGCAAATCTAAGTCAGTCTGACCTAGACTTGCGACATCAATGTCCAAGAACTGGGTGGTCGGCTGACGTGCTGTGACATCAGCTGCCTCGGAATGCAGGTGCCCACCTGCCATGCATGGGGATGCCCAGCATTTTTCTGGGCGCACCCATCGTTTGTGTGTGTACGCCCCGAAAACACAGGGTGTTCACATACAAACGCCCCCTGCCTGCCTCCACTGCCCCCCATCCCCTGTTTGAGTTGCTGAAGGCGCCCGCACAGAAGCCCTGCACATGCGCATTTGCGATTATGCACATGCACAGGGCATAAACATCTGTCCCCATTGCAGATTCGCCGGGGAGTGAATGAATTAGAATTAGGCCCATAGTATCATAGCACTTGAGTCATCTGGAGGGCTGCATGCAGTCATCTTTAGAGTTCTTGCCCAGACAAATAAAGGTTCTGTGCATACTATGTGTGCATTGGGAGGTGGTACTATGTGTGTTTTAAGGTGCATACACACTCTTATTGTTTAAAATATTCCCCAGTGTGTCAGCAATGAATGAGAAATTCTGCACAATCCCGCAGGAAGTTAACAATCCTATGTATGTGCATGCAGCTCAATTTGACATCTTATCAAAGGACTGCATGTTAGGAGCTTTAGGTAGGTGACCCCAATGAACGATTTTATTAACAAAATTGTTCAGTGTGTATGCGCTATATTGTTCACAGGGAGTCGAAGGGAAGTACTTGATGATATTGTAACCCCCCTCTGACCACTATGGGGATTGTGGGCTACAAATGTACTATGTCTTGAATATGCTGCTCATCCTTATCCTTCGGTTAAAGGGTTTTTGCCTTTCTATGTCAGTGCCTCCACCCAAGTAATCATATGTTATAATGGGTCTACTTGGGAAAACCCATAGTGGTGTTGGATAAATGACATTGATAGAAATTATACAACTACCTACAATTATATATTCTGTTGGAATGCCTCATAACCACTGCTCACAGGTAAACAATAGTTGTAATACTTTTATTGGAAGAGACAATAAAGTTACTTAACATCCAGTTCTAGATGTAGTTTAAAATATGAGCTCTAAATATCTTTAAGGGACATTATAATGATGAATTAATTACCTTATAATAAAAATATAAATATATCAATATAATAGGTTTTCACCAATACTCCTCACTTCCCATTCCAACTACTGCCATCACTACAGATCCAATGCTTTTATACCCATTAGGGTTGTACAATGTGCTTTACACTTCTCACCACCTGGACATTGCATTGGAGTCCCAGTGCGGTTCCAGATTTCTATACATTTCTATTAACAATATGTAACAAATATATAACTTTGTAAATAACATGAAACCATTACACTGCAGACTGCAGTATAATCATATAAATATTTGATCTACATATGAGTAGTCAATAGCAATGCGCTCGGTGGTGCACATGTTGGGGCCCTTTCCTTTGAAGTCTTGAAAGTATGGAGGAGTTCCTTTAACATATCTTAGCCTGTTTAGCAGATTTGTCTATATACATAGGAGAAATAGACTATTGGTCTATGAGTACTGCATATAAAAGTGTGGCTATAATTGTATCAGGTCACAAGCAGCAAAGCAGACTTGGCAGTTTCGCTCACAAATGTTACCATTATATTTATGTAGTCTCTGTATAAATGTATCTCTCTTATAACACCACTGGCAATTTGGTACATATACCATGCCGTCTTCTGGATCCCCCTCAGCTGTACTCCATTAGGTACATGGCACACTCTAAGGACTGTGAGGATAATATCTCTGCCATTGGTGTCTACATATTTATAGTACAGTCTAAGACCAGGTAGCTGGCTTATTTAAGAAACTGGTTTCTTTTTGTCTGTACTGCCTTGGTCGAAGAGCCCATATGAGTACTTGTCTTGTCTATACATCTTTCCTCTGCTGGCTTGCAAGGTCGGTGCTGACAGTGGGCAACCCATGGGCTAAAGTATGTCATAGTCATTTACTTAACCATGTGGTGTGTGAAGATGGTGAAATGTCTTGGGGATCTCATCAATCAGGGCTGCCTCTTAGCTCTCATGCTGCTCTGTGTCTCCTCTAACTCCTTCTCCTGTGCTTGGCTATAAAGTCGATGTGCTATTGGGTCCTGAAGAAGCTTTTGCGAAAGCGTACGCTTGACTGCACACCTAGTGTGTTAAGCGCCACTTCCCTTCCCCCCATATGATTGTATTTTGATCTGTTTAGGCCGGTGGCGACACAGGGTATCCGTAGCACACGGTTCCCTGTAGTACAGTGACACGGACTGTAGTGCAAGAGCCGTGTACACTCCTGTCTGATCTGACACGCAAGAGCGAGGTAGTGCACGGTGGCACACCTCAGACACAGCTCTGCGGTCAGCACACAGGCTGTGGAACTAGCGGCTCCAGCCAGCGGTAGCGCTGAAACGGGATCACACCCGTGTTCAGGTGCTTATCGCTACTGCATAGTGAGCCCCAGGAATATATACATTGTATCTGATAATTGTTACATCCTGGATAAGCATACACACTGTAAAACTGTCAATACCAGACATAACTTTTCCACTCTTAAATTTCAACCACCGTGCTTTATAAAATTATAAACTTATTCAGGGACAGTGTGAAGTGGGGTCCCACTAGGTGAGAATATATTATATCCTTTTTAAATCACTCAATGTTGTCCTATGTGTTTTTCGTGTTTTTTTATATCTTCGCAACTATTTTAATGAAACCAATAAAAGTAATGTTTTATTATTAAATTCTCTTTTGGTGCACCAACCAAAGACACCCTTTCTCTGTCCTCCCCAATATATTCATTCTGTGTCTATGGTAGCACACCCTCGCATATCGAAATATTGAATACTAATAGTGCACAAAGAGGGTCCACCCGCATAATAAGTTTGTGATTTCTGTGCGACTGACACAGCTCTCCCCAATCTCCTTACCATATGAGTACTTGTCTTGTCTATGCATCTTTCCTCTGCTGGCTTGCAAGGTTGGTGCTGACAGTGGGCAAACCATGGGCTAAAGTATGTCATAGTCATTTACTTAACTATGTGGTGTGTGAAGATGGTGAAATGTCTTGGGGATCTCACCAATCAGGGCTGCCTCTTAGCTCTCATTCTGCTCTGTCTGTCTCGCCCCTAACTCCTCCTCCTGTGCTTGGCTATAAAGTCGATGTGCTATTGGTAGCTCCCTCAGACTACACAGCCTACAGACTCTCAGTGGTGACCAGCAGTGCTGGCCAAACTCCCTCTCCAGCTTTACCCCCCTGTGCCCAGCAGCCTGCTTACAGCTCATGTTTACAGCCCGGCTGCCACTTGGGCACAGGGGGGAAGGTGCCAGCACTGGAGGGAGGGATCTCCAGACTCACACCAAATAGCTGATGCACTCCTCTTTTCTACCCTTGTAGAGCTGCGTCACCTGACCTCTTTCTCTGGTGGTGTGATCTGAAACCCCACCCACTGACACTCCCCTGCCAGCTCTGGGGATTGTCAGCTGCAAAGGTGTGAGGGGATTCCAGAACTTTCTTTACTACACTGGCCATCACTGTTTAACACCTATTTCTTGCATTGAATACACACGTATTATCCCCTGCACCACCAATGTGTACATAGCAGCAAGTGTTGTTTAAATACAGAAATGTAATATACCTACCCTCCAACATGGCCCACTGAGGTGTGACTGCAGCACAGTCCAATATTCAAAAAGGGGAGCCACACCTACTGCCACATCAAACATCACTGTCCTGGACTCACTGGCAGTTGATGTGACCCCCCTCTTTGAATTTTGGTCTGTGCTGGAGTCGTACCTCTGTAACTGCCACTGGCAGGGAAGTTCAGGTACAGAGCATTTTGTACCTAATGGAATGGGTCATGTTGGAGGGTATGAACATGGTATTAAATATATATTCACTTTATATTATACATATATGAATTATACATACATTGATACACATCACTTATTTTACCTGTATGTAAATATATGAAGGGTTTGAGTTTGAAGAAACTCAGGGAGCCCGAGGTGTGCTCCCACCACCACCAGTGCTGTGCCTAAACACGTGCAAAGGGGGCAGCCGTACGAACGTGTGGACCCTCTCCCAAAGGAGAAAGGCCCCATGGTTCCCCTAACCCCCCTCAACCATAAGGCCGAGGAAGGGAAAAAAGGGATCGGTGGGTCCTCTTCGCCGAAGCTCAGAGAGACCCGCGTTTCCTCCACCCCCGGAAGGGTTTTGGACGGTGGGTCCTCCGCACCCGAAGGTTTGGAGAGACCCGCATAGGCTTCCCTCCGCCTTGCGGCTCGGGGTTGCCCTCGAGGGGACCGGGACTCTCCCCAAAAGGTGAAGAGTCCCAGTCACGTTTGGGGAACGGAAGGCCCGTTAGGGACAGCCGCACTACCCAAATCAAAAAAACGTGACAAACTAACGAAAAACGTGAAGTGCTGAAAAGTGCAAATCAAAGAAAGAAATAAAAAGAGGCCCTAGCCAGAAGTCCGGGGTGGGGGTGTAAAAAATTGTCCTACCCCATCCAAAAGGACGAGGTAAGGACGTGTAGCCTAACCTATAGGGAAGTGCGCGGTGCAAGTGCCATTCAGTGCATGGTGCTGGACATCACCAGTGCAAATCAGGCACCCCCGAGTTACCCCGGGGGCACAGTGCAGCCTCGGGCTCCAGGCAGCCGACCAGTCAGCGTCCGACCAAGTGTTTCTCCGTCTCACCAGCAGGTACTTTCCAGCCCCTGGCATGGGAATGGGTACTCCACTGGGCTTTTCGAAAGACTCCCTTAGGGGCTGCACCCCCCTCGGAAGAGCAATCTACTCAGTCCCAGTGTTTCTCCGCTCCCAGGGTTAAGATACTAGGCTGAGCTTTTCGCTGTGCCCAGGCTGGTGGCTTAGCCAACCTGGACCAATCTACTCGGTCTCAGCTTTTCTCCGCTCCCTGGGAATGGATACTAGACTGAGCCTTTCGCTGACTCATCCTTCGGGGGCTACGAACTCCGTCAAGAGAGTCAAACTACTAGGCCCAGTGTTTCTCCCCCCCTCTTACCAGTGGGTTTACGGAAACAACACCTCCTACCACTGGCAGAGGTGAAGGTACTCAGCTAGCCCTTTCACTGCTCCCGGGAAAAAACAGAGGGGTCCCACACCCTCCGCCCATCAGAGCAGCTACTCAGACCAGCCTTTCTCTATTCTCTGCCAGAGGCCAGTCCATACCCACTGATAAGAACAGATACTACACTTGATCTTAGCCAAAAGGCCGAGAAGCGATGTAAATATATGAAGGGTTTTTACCTCAACCATGTGCATATATTTGTCAACTACAGACTCTACATAAGTATTTGGTTTATTAACCATTTAACATGGTTACAATATTACTCATGGAGCAAATCGCCAAGTGTGTATGCATCTTTAGTTTATGTAGGCATTCCCCACCTCAGTCCTTAAGGCATACTAGCAGTACAGGTGTTAGCAATATCCATGCTGGAGAACAAATGGTTTACTTATAATAGCTGAGCCACTACATAAAGCACCTTGCTCCAGCATGGATATCAATAACATCCGGACTGTTAGTGTGTCTTGAGGACTGAGGTTGGGAATGGTCCTACGGCCCTCAGCTGTTGTTGAACTGCACATACCAGAATGCCCTGCTACAGTTTTGCTATTTGGCCATACTAAAACTGTTGCAGGGCATGCTGAGATATGTAGTTCAACAACAGCTGGAGGGCCAAAGGTTCCCCATCCCTGGTCTAGGGAATCAGATGCCTGAATCAGGCCCTGTTTTGGGAGCAAATGGTCACTATAGTCATTTACTCCCATTTACTACCAGATTTTTGTTCCAACCAGCCGACTGGTTGAAAGGTTGTAAAGATATTTTTTAGGTGTATGGCCACTTGTAGCCTCTTTTTTTTTTTAATAACCATTTCCAGTTCTTGTCATTAGGATGCAGCTTTATGTGTACTGTAGCGCACATTGAACAACAAATGTTCTAGAATATATGTAATTAATTGCTGTCAGGCATACTACCATAATAGACAGAAAGGAATTTGAACCAGTACTATTTACAGTGGACATCTTCTAACCTTCTGGTTAACTGAATCAGTGGATAAACAAAGTGACAAAATAGGAAAAGAAAACAGAAGAGTAATTCCATAGCTAATCTATAAATCAGTGATTATACAGTACATGTCATCTGTATGCCCTCTCTTGCTAAAGATTTACATTGAATGAGTTATTTGTATTTTAAGGACTGTTTTGATCCCAATTTTTTGACTCAGTAAGGACGGCAAATCAGCTCACTGGAACCTACTTTTCCTAACATAACTTCTGCCTGTATATTATTCAGTACCTTTAAATTATCCAAAGCTCACAGGCAAATAAATCTTGAAGGTTGTCTCATGTTTCTTGTTAGGTCAGGAGCCCACTAGGATCTATCACTGGAGCTTTGAAGTTCTATTTAGATCTATGCCAAACACCGACTGAGCTTAAGCCTGGCTCTCTGAAAGGTTAGACATAAACAGCGTTTTTGGACTACGGGTCCTACTCATCGAGCTAGTGTGACACGAATAGCTTGCCCGGCACGCAATGACATAAATTTGAGGCCCTATCATTTGATGTTCCGGCATAGGAGTCTATCCTGGTGATGAAGTAGCAGTGGCAGAAAATGTGTAAAATTTGGTTATGTTGTGCAATCTTTAACCTATAGCACAAAAGTAGTATCTCTCTCTCTCTCTCTCTCTCTCTCTCTCTCTCTATATATATATATATATATATATATATAGATAGATAGATAGATAGATAGATAGATAGATAGATAGATATGTATATTTCTCCCACCTTGCATAGAAAGGTATATATAGAATATATTTCTTTCTCCCACCTTGCATAGAGAGATTGTTCTAATTTTCATTCCTTTTTTGCTGCATGAAAATATTAGTAGTGTTTGTCTTAAACAGGATACTGTTTTGGGCAGATGAACTACTTTCGATATGAGATTTGGGCATAAATCAATTTCACAATGTGCAGCTGAGCATTTCATTTAGAATTATGGTATCTCAACAACCGAGATTATCATATCTGTATGAAGTGCAAGGAATAATCTGTAGTGTTTGTGGAGGTACGGTTGTGGCACATTGGCCAGAACACCAACACATAGCATACATCAGACGGTTTTAAATGGCCATCCAAATATATTTGTGTTACATGTTTAGTTCTCTTTATCCATTTTTGGCAATACGAGGATCATATTCTAAATGTGTAAGCTTTACAATAGGAGGTTTTCTTTTACTTGCAATACTCAGGTTTCAAGAAATCTATGTAGGATATTTTGTAACTTCACTATTGCTCTATTTCTGAAGTAAATGTGCCTTTCAGGGTACCATATATACTCAAGTATAAGCCTACTTTTTCAAAACATTTTTTTATGCTGAAAAAACCCCCCTCGGCTTATATTCCAGTGAGGGTCCCACTTGAGTCAATAAGTTTTCCCAGTTTTTTGGTGTAAAATTAGGTGCCTCGGCTTATATTCAGGTCAACTTATACTCGAGTATATACGGTATTAATAAAACAATAACCACCATTGATTTAAAAGGTTCATACATTATCTGACCATGAAAGGATCATTAGAACATCGGATTTCCAGTGTACACACTATTGATTTATCATTCTAATAATCTGTTATCAAATCACCACAAAGGTGAAGATTTCAAATGAACTATCAGCAGAAATGTATAGAAAACTTAACTAATATTCTCAAGGAAATATCAGTATTTGTGTCTCATAAATTATTTTAGATTTTCTTATGTTTAGTGTTTCAATAACGTTGCCTTTCAGTATCTATTCCAATTGCTTTCCAGTGCACAGGTTCCCACTTAAGATTCTCGTCCTAGCGTAACTCATGTGAAGACGGTCTTTTTTTAGGAAATATTCATGTGGATTTTATATTTTCTTGCTAAAATAAATGAAACCAAACAAGCAAGGCTTTTCTTGCATTAATGTAGCTTTTGGAAAGAAAAGGTTATAAAATACCTGTACCTACAATGCTCTCTCCTCATCCACCGCTCCTTACCTCTCTTCACTGATCTCTATCCACACTCCCTCCCGTCCTCTTCGCTCCATCGTTGACCGCCGACTGACCTCTCACCTAATCACCTCCTCCCACTCCCGTGTCCAAGACTTCTCTCGCGCTGCCCCCCTGCACTGGAAAAACCTCCCGCCACCCATCAGGCTTTCTGATTCCCTTACCTCCTTCAAGCGTTCCCTCAAAACCCACTTTTTTCGACTAGCCTATCCCTCCTCCTAACCTCTTTTGATCCTCCTATCCTGCCTCCATTCCCCTCCGTTCCTACTTATCCTGTTGTTTTTCGTTCGTCCACCCACCTATTTTTAGTCTGTTAACTCTTATGAGTAGTGCCCTCCTTCCTCACGTACTCACCCTACCTCTTTACCTCACCTGTCCTCCTGTCCTGTTCTTCCCTTCCTCTACTTCATCTTCAGTCTCCTCGACAATTTTGACACCTACTTCTGAACTGATGCTGATTTTATTTCTACCAGCTATACCCCTATTTATACTGTATTTTTCAACACACCCTGTACGTTACCTTGTCATTTGTTTTTTGTTTGCTATGTACGGCACTGCGGACACTTTGCGGCGCCTTATAAACGTACTACTACTACTACTACTACTATCTTCTAGAGCAGGGCTGGGCAACACCGGCCCTCCAGATGTTAGTGAACTACACATCCCAGGATGCTTTGCATTAGTTTTGCTATGTGGCCATGCTGAAACTGATGCAAGACATGCTGGGATGTGTAGTTCATCAACATCTGGAGGGCCGGTGTTGCCCAGCCCTGTTCTAGAGGGTGCTAAATAAATAAGAAGTAGATGCTGATTGGTTGCCCATAGCAACATCACATGTGAAGTAGAATACACATCTTAGTAAATTTCCCCCAATGGAAATTGGCCACTCACTATGGCGCATATTGTGCGTATTCCGAAGCCTGATACGTACTTGTACTTCTGCAATGATTTCTGTAAATTGAACAGTGTGATGCCTACCCAATGCCCAATGGGTGAATGGACTTATTGAAAGGCTAAGAACAGCGTGATCTTTAACCATGTGGTAGTGGCAAGTGCCACTGACCAATAGTGCAAAATAAAATAAAGATTTTTCTGCAATAGAGGGGTTATTCCAATACAATATGTTGCCATTTGTTTTACATCGTGGTGCCGCCACCTTTCAAAGGACCGCCGCAGAACCCCGGGTCTTCGGCGGGTCAGACCCGGGTCAGTGGCGGTGTAAATTGAACACGCCGTGTCCCTTTACACGGGATTTCTACCCAGGTCCTGACCTGGGTAGAACACGGCTAGGACCTGGGTAGAGGGTGGTGGGTAGAGGGTGGTGTAAATGAGTACGCCGGTTCATCCGACCCGGCTCTGATTTACATCAATGGGGACGTACAACCCGCAGCGTCCGCAGGTTGGACGGGGGGTGCACAGACAGCCTGCGCTGCTGTCTGCTATACTCTGCAGACAGCAGCGGTGGCAGCGGAGGAGGCGAATGGATGCCTGTGTGCGGCATCCATTCACCTCCCGGACAAGGGCTGGGGGTGCACGGGGGCTGGGTGCAGCCCAGCAGATTACCTTAGTGCTGGGCTTGCCCCCAGCACAGTGGTCCGGGTCCTGGCGGCGGCGATCGGCATTTGGAGATTATGTCATCTCCAAGTGGTGGCTCAGGAACCACCTGCGCAGAAAGGGGGTGCCGGTGTAAAAGGGACCAAACGCCGGATCGCACCCTTGAAGCTGGGTCCAAAAACCCAGGTGCGACCCTGCGTTTTGGTATGAAAGGGGTATAGCTGACTTTACTAGAACCCCTTTCACATCACAAATGCTGGGTCGCCCCCAGGATTTGGACACTGGTACACCCTGGGAGCAGAATCAAAATGTAAGTAGTTTGTGCGCCTGCAGAGCATCCATGCATGTTGTGCATGAGTCGAAGTTATGCTATTGGTGGGTTGCGGGCAGTGCTATTTTTCAGCAGGAACCAGCAGGAACTCAGTTCCTGAACCTCTAATTAAATATGACATCATCAGGAACTGAAAATCTACTTTTCATAAGATAAGTTTTATTTTAAAGTCACCTGTGAGTGCCTTTGTTTCTAAATACAATATATACATCTATCTCTCCCTCCCTCTCTCTATTATATATGTTTTTTTTTATTTAATTGATCCACCCCCAGACCTGGAGTTCCTGACCCTATTTTTCCGGAAAAAGAGTACTGGTTGCGGGGTGCCAATGATTTTGCACTCTCATGCAGGGATATATAGAACAGGCTGCCACTGCGGCTGCCTATCTCCTCAGATCAGCATACAGCACTGAGCATTGCAGATACTGATAAATCCTCCAGTTTGACATCACTCACAAAAACCTTAGCAAGCTGCTTTTATAGTAACAAATGGAGGTATCTACTGCAGCTTCTCTTTGTTAGGGATCTTTAATATTTGCAGATGTCTTCCAAAGGCCAGTGGAATTGGCGGATATCCCACAAATGTTTATACCATTTCAGGTAGTACATCTGGTATGGGACCTGCTTCTGTGGAAAAAAGTGTACAGTGATATATATTGATTTTGGGGGCGGTCAGGATGCTGGTGGTCAGAATACAGAAGACGGGAATTTCTATAGGGCTCAGATAAGTAAACTTACCTTCCACCTGCCCCCACCTAACCCTATCCCTCCCTTGCAGCAGGCTAAGCCTCCACCTCCCGCAGCCTGACCTTAACTCTCTTCCCTAGTGCCTAACCCTAACTACTGCATCTCGGCACATAAACCTAACCCCTACCCCACAGCCTGAGCCTAGCGCCCCTTCTAAGTGCCTAACACTTCCACCCTGCAGCTTAACCCTAAGTTCACCCATTAGTGCCTAAACCTTGCCCCTCCTTCCCTGGCCTGACCTGGAACCTCAAAATATTCAGAATGTTGGCAGGATGCTTGCAGAGCGTATACCAAATGCTACCATCCTGACTGCCATGATTCTCACTGAAACCCAGTCTACAGGTACTGTATAAACACAGGGCCTAATTTAGACTGGATCGTAAATTGAATTTTTTCTCTAATGGACAAACCCATGTTACACTGCAAGTGGGGCAAACGTAACATGTGCACAGAGAGTTAGATTTGGGTGAGATGTGTTCAAACTGAAATCTAAATTGCAGTGGAAAAATAAAGCAGCCAGCATTTACCCTGCATAAAGATATAACCCACCCAAATTTAACTCTCTGTGCACATGTTACATCTGCCCCACTTCAGGCTTGCCTACCATCCCGGAATGGCCGGGAGCCTCCCGCAAATCGGGTCCTTCTCCCGGCCACCCGGGAAGGTGGGCAAGTCTCCCGCATTCTGGGAATTGCCCCGCTCCCCCCTTGCCCGCTGGTTAAAATTACCTGAAATTGTGGGTCCGCGGGGAGGGGCTTAAATGACGCAATCGCAGCATTTTGCGGCATTTAAGCCCCGCCCTCTCCGCGGCCCGCGAATCATGGAGTTTTCCATCATGGGGACGGGGTAAAGTGATGTCAGCCTTGCTCCCGCCCACCTGATGTGTTTACTCTCCGAGCTTCTCCCAGAGGGGTGAAAATTAAAGTAGGCAAGTATGCCCCACTTACAGTGCAGCATGGTTTTATCCATAGAGAAAAAGTTTGCTTTGCAATCCAGTTCGAATTAGGCCCACAAGCCGCAGTGATAGTGCATGTATACATGCGTGAGAAAAAGAATGGATTCAACAATAAAAGTCATATTCACCTGCAAGATTTCACATTAAATCTATAATTCTGCCTGTCCCACAGCTATGTATTTAATATTTTTACATATGTCATTGTAAATAAATATTGTTCTGCACAGCAACGTGTCAAGGCTGAGTGAGACTGTGGTGACATTAGCATTCTTGCAGTTGCTGTTTGTGTGTAATTGAATCTTGGTATTTGCTCAAGCAGTGCAGTTAGACAAACAATCTTCCTTCATTACCATTTCCTTCATTCCCCACCTCCTTTGAAAAAAGATAGTGGAATCCTGACACAATGTGTGATTTCTAGCACTGTAGCCTCTAAAGTGCTCTCTTTCTGCCTTGATCTCATAGCAGCTCACATACCCACAAATGATTATTCCTGTCCCATCCCCACAGACTTGGGCAGACAGCTCTCCCTGCTCTTAGCTGCTGCTCTAGGCTGCTGGATCAAGGAGGGATACTTGATAGCTGCTGTTTCCGTGGTTGAAATATTTGTGAAGTTAACGCATAATCTGAAAGCAGAAGCTAATAAATTATAGGGTGCTAATTGGGGCCGGAGTGGAGCTGTCAATCACGTTATCCTAAACACACAGAGACCCTCATAACCTAAAAAGGCAAGAGAGCAGCCAAGAAGAGATCCCAGTTGTTGCCAGCCATGACCTCCACATGAAGGAAGAGCAACGACAGTACTGAATGAATTGTAAACTAGGATTAAGCAAGACACATGGGGGGCTGAAAGCCGACACGTATATGTGATAAGGTGGTACAAAAAAAAAAATGAGAACACATTTAAAATTAAATTGACAACACATGTCTCTTTTCTTTAAACAAATCAACATTTTTATTAATGTATTTAAAACCAGAAATCTTGCTCGAGAAAAAGAAACACACACGCCGAAAGGGGGATACACACGGGGCAATTTCAGCCCCATTGCTAAGAGATTGGACTAGCTCACTTAGAAATGAAGCACCCAGCAATCGCGCATCGCCACCCCCTGCAGGGAAAGATAATGCCTGCACTGTCTTTCCTGCTAAGATTGCCATGTTTTGCCTATTAGCATAGGTAAAGAGACTGCTCCGCATGGATCACTCAACACACATCGAGGGTGCATTGCGACTGTGCCTAAGCACGTTGCTCACCACTGGCTCCCCTGTCACCCCATGTGTAAGGGGCTTAAAAATAATTTCACATTACCAGTAACGCTTGCTGTATGGCATATGAAACATGCCCGGTAAGTTAACTGATGTTGCAGTTATTATCAAACATGTAATAGGTAATATAGTTCAGAAGCAGAATGTTTTATTGTTTAGTAAAATTAAATAAATAAAAACCAATACATAGCTAATTATCACTTATAAATAGATACACAAAGACACATCAGGTAAGTGCAGCAATTTGATCCGATATAGCTTAGCTGTATGACAGACATTTCTTATTTATTAAATTATAGTTCGATGTATGGTTGTAATAAGTTGATGCACAGAATACTAGCACTGGAATGAGGCAGAGGAGAGCAGAGGACAGAGGAACAGTGGGGTCGATGTATTAAGTCGGCTGTATTAAGTCGCGGCTGTCCTCTTCAATCACCCCAGCCATTTACAGCTCAGGCGATGTATGACTGGCTGTCAGGCATACATGGCCTGTTAACAGTGCAGGTGCAAGCCACCGCAGTGCCCCAGGGGGGGGGGGGGGGGGGCACTCCTGTACTCACCCGCCCCCCGGCCACTATACAGGGGGGGTGCCAGTGATTGCAGCGGCAGGCCACCAAAGCGTTACGGGGGGTTAGTTGGCAGGGGGTGTAGGGTGATGCGGCAGGCCGTCGCGTCATTTCTCAGGGGCGGGGTGTCAGATGATGCGGCGACCGCTGCTAAGTAATACCAGGGGTAGGGAGGTGGATCGGGTGATATGGCGGTGGCTGCCTAGTCGCTCTGGGGGGGAGTTGCGGCCGCCGCCAGTGCCACTCACCTCCACAGGCACCTCCTGCTGTAAACTGGCGCCCTCCAATGGCCTGCGTCCTAGGCATTTGCCTAGAGCTGCCTAGTGGTGGCACCGGCCCTGCCTGTTAAGCCGTCCTGGCTGCTTTGCCAGCCCAGGGCTAGAATTGTCCTATTCCCACTGCAGGGACAATGCTAGCCCTGCTGTTGGAGTTTTTGAAGGAGACTGAACTGAATTCTGTAATGCATAGGGAGCCAGTGTAGCTACTGGAAGGTTAGTGTTGAGGAATAAGAGGGGGGGGGGGGAATGAGCATGATGGATCCTTCAGAGTAAGATGTTGTAACAGACCAGGCAAGATATGGCACATTAGTGTGTGTAAGTCTAAGTTGAACCTGGAGCAACTGATCCTGGACAGGTATAAAATATTGAAATTGGCATGATTGGGAGATGGGATTGTTTTGGACAGTGAAAATGGCAGTAGACAGCAGAGGAAAGTGGTGAGGAAAGTGGTTAATTGGTTGTAGACAGGTAATCTGAATTCCTGCCAGTTATGGGGAGAAGAAGCCAAGGGTGGGCAGTTTGGTGGAGTAGTATACTGATGGGGAGACAAGAGCCTAATGAGCACAGATGTCCAGATTGACTCAATTATTTAAAGTGAAATGGACTGAAAAAGTTGAGGGATGTGTTAGGCGGAAGGAGGACATTGGACAAATAAGTGATGAGGTTGGATGAATATTAGCAGATGACATATTTGAAATAAGACTGAGGAGAGAGAGATAGGGCAGAGGGAGGAGAGGCTCAATCTGTGGAGAATAAAGTCAATGTTAGAGGACAATTTAGATCTTGTGTCATACACCAACACCAACACTGTAACTATATGCCTCTGATTAAGAAAGTTGAGAGTCATAAAGTAAGGTCTTGACATACTCACTTTGACCTATTTGTACCTATATAGTTGAATGCCAGCACCATATTATCAATACCTATTTAACCAAGACTTCCACAGCAATTGGTTTTCTGGCTAACCCTGCAGCACCATCATCATTTTTATACCTACAGCTTCCTCACTCTGGACTTACCCTGACTTTTTGCACTATATGAAGGTGGAATCCACAACTGAGAGGCTGATAATAATCATCGTTTGCTATTATATGAAACTACAGAAGGTTTTTCAAATACTGTTCAAAATTGCTAGAAATTGGAGTTTTTAGGTGGATACGTTAGAATCTAATGATCAAGGCACCCATCAGAAGTACTATAGATTGGGTCTATGAATATGTGTCAATTATGAATCCAGTGTAAAATTTACCATTAAAAAACAGATCAAAGTATCAATTCAAAATCAACCACATAAGTGAATCTGGTCCATCGTGGTCAAACAAGCTCTACTATTGACATTTTTAACAACCACAGCCAAGTGTTCTCAGACATAGTCGGGCCTACATACTTTTCCCAAATGTAACTGGATTGTGTTTTTAAATCAACCAACAATTTAACATTCTGAAGAATTTTCAAATTTTTGTACTGATTTGATGAACCATTTTAAGTAATGATACGCACAGTTCTACCATATGTAAGCAGTATTCTAATGTTCAAAAAGAAAAATACTGCTGGAGATACCACACATTTCAATGGGTTTCGAAGAGATTTACTTATTTTCTGGCTTTATACATTTTGGCTGCAGTGTCTGCTGTAACACTTAGCTGAAGTCTGGTGAGAATGTGAGTAATGCCTTGGTAGCAAAGCATCTCTTTATTATACTTTAGCAGTCCACATATTCTGCATGCTTGGTGATTTGCACACTACTAACACTAGCATTTTATGCATTATTCAGGGTTAACATTTCTTACAGCTTTTACATGTAATGTTTTCCTACATCAAACTGTTGCTTAACCCTTTGAGCGCCAAGTGAATTTGTCAAAATAGGTGTGAAATTGCAAAGCAAACATTTTTATTCATCATAATGACCTGTAATGTTTACCTCATATAGGAAATATAATCTTTTTTTACACAGCATTTTTTATTTGAATTTATATAACAAATATATATTCAACCCTAGGAAAGCTGGAGGCCCAAACGGAGTGTCTCCATCTGCCCTCAATACCTGTGCAACACAGCTCGCCCCTATCTTTACCAGGATTTTCAACACTTCACTAGAAATGTGCAAGGTCCCCACCTGCTTTAAAGGCTCAATTATCATCCCGGTTCCCAAGAGCTCAACTGCGAAAGACCTCAATGACTACAGGCCGATTGCACTAACATCGGTGGTCATGAAAGTGCTTGAACGTATGGTGCTGAACCACCTGAGAGTTGTTACAAATGCAAACCTCGACCCCCTGCAGTTTGTCTACCGAGCAAACAGAAGTGTCGAGGATGCAGTCAACCTAGGTCTGCACCACATTCTACAGCACCTGGACAGTCCAGGCACCTATGCAAGGATACTATTTGTTGATTTCAGCTCGGCATTCAACACTATCATCCCTCACATCCTGGAGCCAAAACTCCGTTCACTAGGACTTCAGAAGGAAACCAAATGCCATGCACCCACTCATAATATCTGACAGAGTAGTGTCGAGGGTCGACTCCTTCAAATTCCTAGAAACAAAGATTTCCTGTGACCTCAAATGGGGTCCCAACATCATTACAACTGTCAAGAAGGCTCAGCAGCGGTTGTTCTTCCTGAGGCAACTCAAGAAATTCCACATCCCGCAGGAGCTGCTGCTCATCTTCTACACTGCCATTGTAGAGTCTGTCCTTTGCTCCTCGATCACAATCTGGTTCGGAGGAGCAAACGAGAATGACAGACGAAGGTTGCAAAGAGTAGTGAGGATGGCAGAAAAGATCATTGGGGCGGAGCTCCCCACTGTCTAAGAACTATACCTAGCCAGGGTCAATAAGCGTGCAGGAAAGATCTTGGCGGACAAGCTACACCCTGGCCACAACCTGTTTGAACCCCTTCTGTCAGGCAGACATTTTAGGTCCATCCCAGCAAAGACGACAAGAACTACAAAAGGCTTCTTCCCAATAGCTGTCCACCAACTAAACCGTATTGAACATACCAAATACTAAATACTAACTCAAACTTTTCTAGATACATGTGAAATGTATGTGATGTATGTTTATGCCTCTCTTCCCACCCCCTTTGTGTTCCCTGATTGATGCTGCACTGTTACCACAAAAAATTCCAAGCATACGCAAGTATACCTGGCCAATAAAGATGATTCTGATTCTGATTCTGAAATGTAAGCGATGCTGGCAATTCTGAAATATATTTATAAATAACTATTTTTACTTTTAATGATGACATTTTGGTCACAGAGAAAATATACTTTATTTTCCAAAATGTACTCCTGATATGGGGCAGTAGAGATGGTGTAATGGTTAGCATTACTACCCTACCTCACTGCATGATGTCATGGGATCGCTTCCCACCGGGGCCCTAACTGTGTGGAGTTTTTATATTCTCCCCATACTTGAGTGGGTTTTTTCTGGATACTCTGATCTCCTCGCATAATCCAAATGTATTCCCTCCTAAGGGCACTTGCCAATATGCAGTCATGAATATTAATCTATATTGTATTTTTGTTTGAGGGTAGAATGTAATACTAATAATTTTTCAAACTTCATTGCATTCTTATAGAAGTTAAAAATCATAATATAAATTCAGAAACCATATGTGCATATTGCATGTCGTATCTCAAATTTTCAGCATTTTTTTTTCTGAGGAGGGGGAGGCAGAGTAGTTATCCTTATTTCATTTTGATTTCAAACATTGTATTTAGGTTTTAATATTGTCCTAGAATAGGCTGTAACTGCATTCACAGATATTAATAATTTGGGAACAGATTTGAATCTTGCGGTGGTAAAATTATACTTCTTGCCATCAGGTCTTCTTGCTTGCGCCTCATGTCACTTGTCTGTTTCTCCCTCCCTCTAGACTGTAAAGCTGGCCATACATCAGAAAGATCGATCTTAAGATCGATTGCGCTCATGATTGTGTACAATTTCCATTGAAATCCCCGGCAGTCCTTGGTGGTTTTTGGACACACAATCTACACACAATCGATCATACAATCAATCATACAATCCATCTACTGCATGATTGTGTACACAAGATGTGCACACAATCTGCATACAATCCATCTTACAATCAGTCATATACAATCCATCTGCTGATTGATTGTATGATTATGTACATAAGATGTGCACACAATCTGCATACAATCCATCTTACAATCAGTTGAGATTGTATGATTGGGTACAATATCTTTCTGATGTATGGCCACCTTTAGCTCCTTGGAGCAGGGCCCTCTTCCCACATGTTCTCACAGTTCCATTGTCTCACACTTTAATTACAGCTATCTCTTAAGGGGTGAACACACAATCCGACTGGCAGGACAATTTTTACTAGTCAAAATTAACTAGTCAGAATTGCACCATGCATACAGTGCTTTTCCCCTGCGAGGCAATAGCGATGTACGGCCCCACGGCGTCGCTATCGCCCAGTCATATAGACTGTGTAGGCAAAGAAATTTTGACTTAGCCCATAGGTGATTTTGACTTAGCTATGGGCGATTTTGACTTAAGGTGCCCACAGACGCTACAATTGTACTGTGCTATGCGTTTTTGTCTGTACAATGGTTCTATACAATTTTTCTTCCAGCTTGCTATGAGATGTGCACTTGGATGCATGCGATGAACCCATGTTTGTAATGTTAAATTTCAGATGTAGTCTAAAAAGTACGTGCAGCACGTACTTTTTTAGACATACAATATCGGCTCCCGGGAACGCGCATCGCATCGCACAAGCCCATAAACACCATCCAATAATTGTACATAAGATGCAATTTGTGCTTAAAAAGTACAAAACGCATTCGATTATTGTAGCGTCTGTGGGCACCTTAAGTCAAAATCAACCCTGACCTTGCACCATGTAAATACCCCTTTACTTAGTAACCATCTATAACCGCATCACCTCTTGCTCATAATGGTTCATCTCATCAAATGACAGGTCGCCCCTTGAAATACACTTCTCCTTCGCTTCCTTACATCTCATCTATATTGTGTACTGAAAATTGTGGTGCTAATTGTTATCTGTTCTATGTTTTTGTTTTTCATTTACTGTAATGTTAAGTTCTGTGTACCCTGTGTATTGTGCTAATGTGTGCATTATGTATGGTGCAGCAAACCATTTGTGATGACTTACTGTATAAATAAAAAGTAAAAAGTACAACTAATAATATACAATTTGTGCAATGACCTTTAGCTTTATTTGGTCATTTGAAACTTTACTTTAACCTAATGTGAACATATGTTAATTATGGTAATGGGTGAGCACTGCTACTATTTCTGTAATTGTAAACATGTTACAAATTAGCTGTATTTACACTCTATGTAATAATGGATTTTCAATTCAGATAAAAAAGATTAACAAATCAATTAAAGGCATCATTTACATCACAAACATGAAAAACATGACACAATTATTTTGGGAACAAAACCAAAGTCTATAATAGAAAGATCTGACAAATATAAAATGCACATTTTTTTTTTAGCATTTTAAGGCACGGAAGACCAAAAGGAAATGGGCATTTACTAAATTGTTGCATTAACCTCATGTCATTTTTACGTAAATCGTAATATAAAAGACACATTTGAAAGCTTTACAACAATAAAAGAAGCCTTGTATCTGAAAAACATTCAACAGTTTGAAGAATTCTGAACACCTACAGGTATTTCTTTTGTATTTGTTGTATTAAAAAGGTAAGGGCCAAGGAGGAAGAAAATTCCGCTCCTCTTTTCATGTCACTCTAATAAGCCACATATGAGCAAGGACAAAGCTTCATGCTTCTTCTAAATGAATGTTGTAATGTTTAAAAGACAGAACTTTAATGCTCAGCGCAACTACAAACACGTCAAAACACTACAGAGAACAATCGCTGTTGTTTGGATTTACATTTTGTAAAAAAAATAAGACAGAAAGAGAGAAATTGTCTTCCGAAATATGTCTTTAGTTGTGAATAGCCTTGATACAAATAATGATCAGAGACACGCCGTGTTTATAAGTGAGAAGGACAAATATCACATAGTAGTACATACAGCCCTACACATAGACAATGGTTACAGGATACATGCCCCCTTACAACAGAAGGATACCATGGGATACCTTAACATTGAACCTATTGAGCACTAGCTAACATGTATGCGATATAACATTGAAAAATGTTTGTATAAATCATATTATGAATAAAGGTTGCATTACTTCATTCCTAAAGTCATAGTGTTTGCTATTAGGAGTAATAATAAAGTATTAATAAAGATTTGAGGAGATTTATGAAACATTGGAGAGTGAAGAAGTAGAGAGATACAGTGACAACCAATGAGCTTCTAACTGCCATTATATAGGCTGTGTTTATTTCTATTCTAGGTTTGATACATTTTGTCCAGTGGGTGATGCAGAACTGAACGTCTTAGCTGTAATTGTGTCCACATTAAATGCAGTCTGAATACCCCTGCTGTTTGCTTGGAGTCAAAGCCATCATCCTTATGAGTGGGCACTTAATGGGTCTTATGCCTCATTATTTATTATTTATTTATTTCATGCAAAAAATCTGTTTGAAAACAGGCATACTATATATTGGCAGTTACAAGGCAGTTCCATTGGCACATTGTCTGTGAGCTAGCATATATGTGAATGCTCAGTTATACCCTTTCAGCCACATCTGAAGATGCAGTACAGAACTTTGTACTTGCATGCACTCAACTCTGGAGCAATCGATTTATGTGACCACTGTGGATTGATTGGCTGTCATCTAGGAGATCATTCTGGTTCACATGCAGCTTTGTGTGTGCTTTATACACCGCTGCCCGCACACACATCCAACCATCCACCGCACACATCGCAAATGTCCCTGCACGCATGCAAATGGATGTTTTGCATAAACATCCATTTGCAACTTGTGTGCGGGGAGGAAATCATTCGATGGTCGCCATCAAATGATTTCTATAGGGCACACAGATCTATGACACTCTCTGGTGTCTTATATCTGTGTGCTCCCTGTACGGGAAGTAGGTGGGCATCTGACATCCGCTAATATGCCCATGAAATGCTGGGTGTTCCCTATCGAGGCAGCCCCTCAACGCCACCCCACACCCCCCGCCCGCACTGTCCCATGCGAACGGATCGTGACTATGCCGAGTCTGTTCGCCCAGGGACCCTGCACATGCGCAGACATCAGTATGCGCATGTGCAGACTGAAAACATCCCTCCCCCGTGTAAATGTGCGGGGGAGCAATTCATTCAGAATGACCCCCCTAGTGCCTTGATGTCATCATGTAGCTACAGTGACTGATATCCTGAAAAATATTCAATCAATCATATCGAAGAACTGTCTAGAAAAGGATCCAACAATACCCTTAATATTAGGAACAAAAAGTGTTCTTCCCCTGTGTTCTTCCCCTGTGTACCCATTAGGGGAACGGGAATCAAAAATTATAGGAAATTCTGACCATAAAAGTTATAATATAAAAAAATTGATAAACTGCAATTTCATCTGCATTATTTATATATGACAATGTGCCCCGGCAGGTGCTACTATATTAGTAAGATTAAGAGATTGCTAAAAACAAGGATTTTAGAACATAATCTAAATAGTAATTTAATTTTGGATATTTATAGTATTCTCCAATACTTTAAATTTGCTCATAATGGAGACTCCAGCTGTTTAAAATATTAGGGAATTGAGCAGGTTCTCCCTAATAAGGGGGTGGTGATAGCAGGGCTGCCATCAGAAATTGTTGGGCGCAGGACTGACAAAATAGGCGGGACTCTCCTTTACTTTCTCAAACACTTGGAATGCCTGGGGAAACCTGTATCAGCAGCACTGGCTGCAATACTCAACCTCTACATTGATTTAAGGGAAATTAGATCTTTGTTTATGACAAATTATAGATAATAAACTTCAGTACTGGGCCCCATTTCTGTCTGGCCCCACAGTCACCCCTTGAGGGCTGCCCCACATGATAGGGAGAAGGGGCTCAAAAAAAAGATAAACATTTAGAATTTTGATGTTAGATACACTGGTACCAAAAGATCTCAATGAAAATTATGAGATTACTCCATTTATCTGGGCTTCCTGATCTTTATTATAATTCTTTTAGGGATTTTTCTTTGTACTGTCTGCTTCTGCTGACCCATCTGATATAATGTTACCATTATAATTAGAATATTATTAATTATTAAAAAAAAACAGTGGGTGACATTTAATAGAATGAGAGCCTTTCACAATTATTAAAATCGCATCATTTCGCCGCACATCGCACTTTTAGAACTCACATTTTTTCCTTGTAATCCGCATAGTTAATGAAATGCTAATTCACAGGGAAAAATTGCGATATGGTGCGATTTTAAGCCATGGAAATGTGCGCATTTTCAGTCATGAACTTGCGATTTTTGGTAAAAATAAAAAGAATTGCGATTTTTGGTAAAAATAAAAATTGCGCAAAAAATGGCGTGAGGTCCCACATCCTGAGCATAACCAGCCCCGGGCTCAAAGAGCCGGTCCTAAAATCACGGGGCAAAACAAATAGGGGTCCCTTGGATTTGATAAAATCAGCACCAGGCTCAAGGGCCGGTCCTGGTTCCCAAAATACGGGAGACAAAATGACTAGGGGTCCCCCATATTTCAACAACCAGCACCGGGCCCAACCAGCCAGCAGGGTAATGCCACAGCTGGGGGGAGACTTTTTATACAAGTCCCCCCCGGCCAAAGTATTCATCCCCCTGACCGGTCAGCATGGGCAAGGGTCCTGGGGGAGTGGGGAACCCCCTAAAGAAGTGGTCCCCCCTCCAGAAGTTACCTGCCCATGCTGAAGCCCGGGGCTGTCCTCGATGCCCCTGGGCTGTGACAAAGCATTCAACCCCCTGACCGGTCAGCATGGGCAAGGGTCCTGGGGGTGTGGGGACCCCCCTAAAGAAGGGGTCCCCCCCTTCAGAACTTACCTACCCATGCTGAAGCCCGGGGCTGTCCTCGATGCCCCTGGGCTGTGGGCATCGAGCTGATTTTATATAAAAAAAATAGATGATAAACTATTCTCTTATACCGTGGAACTATGAGTCCCAGCAAGCCTCCTCTGCATGCTGGGACTTGGAGAACCACAGGTTCCCCACATGCTGAAATCCCAGCATGTGGGGCATTAAAGGGAGCGCTGGCACTTGTAGTTCCACAGTAAAATAAATAGTTAAATAAACACACTGACACCCATTAAAAATAAAACTTTAATACATACAAAGCCCACACATACTGATACTTACCTATCTTGAGCCCGTAGGTTGGTCCTTGGGTCCGAGGTCTGGTGCTTCGAAGTCTGGGGCTCCAGGGCTGAAGAGTCCGGGGTCCAGGATCCGAAGAAATCCAAAGGGGGACCTGTGGAAGAAAATCCTACTCACTAAGTTCCTCAGGAGAAGATCTGTCCTCTTGATCCGACGTAGTCCAGGTCTTCTGCCCCGCGTCAGGTCTTCTACGTCTACTCCCGCTGGTACCCGTCTGGTGAACTATCCAGAGAGAGGCTGATGTTCCATCTCCAGCGTCTCTCCTCCGAATGATTCTATTGGCCTAGCGGCCAATCAGGAGCTGATTGGAGCCCCGCATGCTGGGACTCGTGGTTCTCCAAGTCCCAGCATGCGGGGGAGGCTTGCTGGGACTCATAGTTCCATGGTATAAGAGAATAGTTTATCATGTATTTTTCTACACAAAATCAGCTCGATGCCCACAGCCCAGGGGCATCGAGGACAGCCCCGGGCTTCAGCATGGGCAGGTAAGTTCTGGAGGGGGGGAACCCTTCTTTAGGGGGGTTCCAACTCCCCCAGGACCCCTGCCCATGCTGACCTGTCAGGGGGGTGAATGCTTTGGCCAGGGGGACTTGTATAAAAAGTCTCCCCCCGACTGTGGCATTACCCTGTTGGCTGGTTGGGCCCGGTGCTGGTTGTTGAAATATGGGGGACCCCTAGTCATTTTGTCCCCCGTATTTTGGGAACCAGTACCGGCCCTTGAGCCTGGTGCTGGTTTTATAAAATCCAGGGGACCCCTATTTGTTTTGCCCCGTAATTTTTTGAAACCAGGACTGGCTCTTTGAGCCCGGGGCTGGTTATGCTCAGGAGGGGGACCTCATGCCGTTTTTTTTTTTTTTTCACATTTTTTCTTTAGCTCTATTTTAACAACAGAAACATGCACAGATCACAATGATCTGTGCATGTCTCTGACTAATTCACACATCAGAACCTGGTCTGAAATAAGTGCGATTTATAGACACCTCAAAGGTGCGATTTCTGTTTGCGCATGCCATTAAATAAGCGATTTGTATACTTCTCTGTGCCGAAAACATCTGGATGCAAAATAAATGCAATTTTTTTTGCGCACTTTTAGAAAGTGCGATTTATCGCCAGAAAATTGCGAAATACGGGCGCACCCTATTAAATGGACGATTTGGGAAAAAAATTGAAAACGCCATTTTGTTGCGAAAATATTGCAAAAAAACACAAATCAATCTCTATTAAATGTCACCCAGGATGTCTTATTTTGTGGAATGTATCTATGGTACTCTTTTTCAAAATGCATTTATGTTGAACAAATAATAAGATATTGCCACTGTATGGCTTAAAAAATGCTGTAAGAATAGCTGTCTTTAATATACAGTAATTGTCTTTGGGAGGAATTATATATATAAATATATACATATATAAATACTGTATATGCATATATATATATATATTCCAACAGGATGATTTCAACAGCCTCCCGGCTGAAACACCTATTGATCAATATCATAAACTATTGAGACTTACAAAGAAAGAAACCGATTTGGTCTTACATGGGCAGTTCCTGTCTGACTATTATCGTAATAAAAGAATTCCCAGGGGATTTAGAATTTCTAACACCCCCACCATAGGGCGCACAAATCCCACCTTTTGCGCTAAATGGTGTGGGGTGTTAAATAAATGTTCCCTTGATCTAATTTTACTGGTAGTAGAGGAGGTTGGACAGGAACTGACCAAGGTGAGAATTGAGCTTAATGATACTAAAAGGGTGGCCCATTCAGTCCTTGTAGAGGATAAAACCGAAAAGTGGCTCGATAAATTAAATAGTGCTGTAGAGAAATATAAAAATGATCTGATAAGCTTCAAACGGAGAAAACTGGAAGCGGTCAACTTGGATTATAAACAACATACTGTTTACCGATGGTTGATGGGCGATAATTACAGTAAACCTAGGAGAAACTACCGACGCAGACAAGTGTACACAGTTGACACCTGTTCGTCTCAGTCCTCCACAGATAATGACACCACAGAAACACTCCCCCCGAGTGGCAATAGGCAACCACTTTTTTTAGGCGAACGGAGGGGTCCGCCAAGAGACCAACAGGGCAGAAACGCCCAAGGACGCCAACACGGCGGGGGGGATACAAGAAGAAAGGGAAGAGGCCAACAGAGATAAACCCAGTAATTAATATATCTACACATACATTGACTACTGGTGAGGAGGATTTACTTAGTATGGGATTGGGCTTTGTGCCAATTTTTACAAGGCCTAAATTTGATACAATAGTGGACCATTACAAACTAGGTCGCAAATTGCGATTAAAAGATAAGTTTAGTGACACAGAGGTAGTGACAGGTGATACTCTGAACCAGGTTTTAAAAAAACCCAGTATCTATGATCCACCTACAACTAATCCTAATATAAAGGTCTTCCTCAGAATGATAGATGTGGACCTGGAAGGTAATACTGATAAAATCACTTATGATAATTTGACCGCTATCCAGAGAGAGGCAGTTCAAACGCTTAAAAACAACAAGGAAATTGTTGTGCGCCCCGCTGACAAGGGGGGAGCAGTTGTTGTGATGAATTACACTGATTATCATCAGGATATTTGTGATCAGTTAAAGGACACATCTGTATATGAACGTATTCCCAGAAACCCTATGTCGTTGATTAAAAATAAAGTAGACACATTTGTGGGCCAAGCTGTTGCAGCAGGTTGGATTGATGCTAAGATAGCCAGTTTCCTTAAAGTTGATTGCCCGATTTGTCCTATTTTATATACTTTGCCAAAAGTCCACAAAAGGTTGGACAGACCCCCTGGCCGACCAATAATCTCGGCCAGGGGATCTGTACTACAACCAATGGCTCAGTTTGTGACCAAATGTTACAACCGGTGGTGAGAGCCACATCGAGCTATATCTGGGATACTCCTGATTTTTTGATGAAAATTGATGATATAAGATTTCTTGAGGGTGATGTGATATTGGCGACCATGGATGTCTCATCCCTCTACACGGTTATACCGCATGTGGAGGGAATAGACGCAGTAAGAACTAGATTGATAAAAGCAAACCATACTATACCGCCGATTGAGTTTATTTGTACCCTGATTGAACAAGTTCTAACTAATAACCACTTTCTATATGGTGTGAATTATTATATTCAACGTAAGGGAACGGCCATGGGCTCCAATCTGGCGCCCGTATACGCCAACATTTTTATGGCGGAATATGAAGAAAGATATATACTCATTCCATACAGTGAGAACATCATGCATTATTATCGTTTTATAGACGACATATTCTTGGTGTGGCGTGGCAACATGGCAACATTTGAATCAATGGTTCATGAACTCAATGAATTACAATCTCCAATCCGCTTTACACACTCAGCAAGTTTAACTTCTATAGACTTTCTCGATGTAACGGTCTATAGGGATGGTACAAAGGTGGGTACAAGATTGTACAAAAAACCATCAGATCGAAATTCGTTGTTACATTACAGCAGTTACCATCCAACCAACCTGAAGAATGGATTACCCATTTCACAGTTCCTGAGGGTCCTTCGTACGAACTCAGATACTGATAACACACTGATCCAAATCGAGGAAATGCAGGAGAAATTCCGAGATAGGGGCTACTCACCGCAAATAATAAAAAGCAGCTTAAGACGGGCAAAGGCAATCCACCGAAAGGAAAATGGTGAAAAATCTAAAGACCCGATAGATCGTATGATCGTCACTACCACATATGACACCAGAGCATCATCATTCGGAAGAAGTATAAAACAACATTGGGGGATAGTGGCATCTGATCCCAAATTAAAACTGAAGAAGAAACAACCGATGATAGCCTATCGCCGTGGACAGAATCTACGTGATATACTGATGAGACCAACATTGAACTTCAGTGAATCCACAGGTAACCATTGGCTAAAAACGACACGGTTGGGATGCTACAGGTGTGCGGGTTGCACAACGTGCCACTCCATGAATACTGGACAGTTCTTTAACCACCCACACAGTGGACAGAAGATTAAAATCCGACATAGGCTCAGTTGCTCCTCTGACCATGTCATTTATCTTCTAAAATGCCCGTGTGGCTTGACATACGTCGGAAAGACTATCTGCTCTTTCAAGGAGCGGATGGCGAATCATCGCTCCAGCATTAGGGCAGCCTTAACCACAAATTCTAGTGATAAGCCAGTGGCTCGCCACTTTCTGGAAAAGCAGCATGCTCTTTCATCTTTAAAGAGCATAATTATTGACCAGGTTCCAGTACTCAACCGCGGGGGAGATAGAGCTAAGCTACTCCTACAGAAAGAAACAAGGTGGATATATACCTTGGACACTATTAGCCCAAAGGGCTTGAACGAATACAACTCCTTCAAATGCTTCTTATAATATAACACTTTTTTCCATTTTTTATTTATTTTTTCATTTTTTATAAATGTTTCCTTCCTTGATTGTAGTTTTTTGTGATGGTGCTATAACACTGACTTATACTTCTGATAGTGAGCTTAGTTACCATGGTTCCATATCACATCAAGTACCCTACATTTTGAGAAAAGAAAGGGGGTCTGAGACTAGGATGTGAATACTATGGTATACATTTAGCTTTTTTAACTGTGTGTATATGTTGTTTGTTTGTAGCGCTGATCTTTAATCGAATGTTGCCCCTATTGTGGATTACACAATATCAACTTATATACCAGAAATATCCCTTTAAGGTTATCAGAAAGGTGTATTATTATACTATATTATATATATGAATTAGTTCAATTGACTATACCTACATGATGAGTATATAATGTATTACTAGGGGTTGCTAGCTCAACATCCAGTAAGACCAATGAGAACTGAGGGAACATGACACGTGATCTATGTTTGGAATCACGTAGAGTTGTCATGGACACTTGATGCAGCGATGCGTCACTTACTAAGGACACGTACGGAAGTGTCTGCTAGTGATGACGTGTCTATGACAAAGGCACGCGTCGCACGGCAACACAGAGCGGCGTAGCCTGACGGGGAGACATGCGCTGACACTAGTACACGTGGAGACGTGCTAGTGAGCGTAAACCAATGAATATTGTTCTCTGTAGTGACACGCAGAAGGGACCGCCCAGAATGGCGGCGTGCGTTCCAGATTGATTCAGCTTGATTCCGTTATATGGTGAGTATTTCGGAATTGTATACTGATTATTTATTGTGGATATAGGGTTTAGTATTGCGCGATCTGGTTATGGACATTATGAGTTTATGATATGGGGATAACCAGACGATATGGATTGATTATCCACACAGGTGTTGTGGATTGACACAATTAGGATCCCATAAATACGGGTGACATGAGATGGGAGATCAGTTGCTCTTTTATGTGAGACTCAGGACGCCATGATTAAGGGCCTTGTTAGGTCCGAAACGTCGGCTTATCTGTTGCTGGATATGAAATAAAGAAAAAGTATTGCCTTATGCGCTGCTTGGTGAGTGCCCTGATTCTTGATAACTGTGGATTGGGATCATAAGTTTTCTTATGGGACTGGCAGGAGCACCACTGGAATAATTGAACTAAACCGTGAGTGCATTGGAAACTGTCTTATATATATATATATATATATATATATATATATACATATATAAACTGTATATATAAATAAGAAATACATGATACAATAGCCAGCTAATATCTCTTCCTCTGTCCTCCGGTGGATTTGTGGATTTAAAGAAGGTATTTCTCACCTAGTTCTATTAATAGAGTAGATACTGTACAAAAGTATAATCCAGTTAAATTATATATGCATGTGCCCTGCATGAAGGTGTGTGTTATTTTTTGCCTGTGTTTTTTTTATTATTATTTTTCCTTGTCAGTACAATACACAAGAAGCATGAAAATATTTAAAAAATCTCATTTAAATCATGTATACCCTTCTTTGATGCTGAGCTTTGCTTAATGTCACATGTTCTTTTTGAACACTAAAGAGCTTTTTTGAACTATAACTGGTGGTGTGCGAGTCTCTGTTCCTAACTATGCAAATAGGATGGAAGGTCTCTATATGAATATGCATGAATAATAGTGTGCGGATCATCTCTTGCTGGATCTATATAACCACTTGCAAACCTATAAAAAGCAGTAACTATTCCTTAACTAAAGCTGTTTTTAATAAAAATTATATAAGAGTAGTAAAAATGTTTTTATTTTTCTATTCATATATACTAGAAATAAACTCTATTATTTGTTCAATATGGATTTATTTATTTTTGTATGTAGAATGAATGAGAACATTTATTGGTGTGTGAAGAGTTAAAAGTCGTCTACCTATTGCATTATGGGGGTTATTTTGGTTCACTCGGAGAGGCACAATCACTCTCTAATGAACAAAACCATGTTAGCACGGGAAGAGCAACTAGAAATTGTGATTTTTTTTTTTTTAAGAAAAGCTCAATATTTTAGCACCCGAATTACAGTATGGCCCTTATTCAGAACTGATCACAGTACAAATTTGTTCTCAAAATGGGCAAAACCATGTGCACTGCAGGTGAGGCAGATGTAACATGTGTACAGAGAGTTTGATTTGTGTGAGTTATTTTGTTTCTGTGCAGGATAAATACTGGCTGCAATATTTTTACACTGCAATTTAGATTTAAGTTTCAACACACCCAACCCAAATTTAACTCTCTCTGCACATGATAAAACTGCCCATGGTTTTGCCCATTTTGAGAACAAATTTGTACTGTGATCAGATTTGAATAAGGGCCCATGTTTTGGGTTGAATGAATTAATAATTTTCCAATTACTGTATTTAGCCGTGTACTTCATATATCCATATTACAGCCGGTCCAGATGTAAAAAGACACAATACAAAATGTTTAAAATGCAAATACATAGTTCGCATAGTAAATGAAATGAAGTTTTCTCTGTACAAATAAATATTCTTCTGGATAAAGATAACAGAAAGGTTGGAACAATATGTTTCTCCCTAATGCAACTGAATAAGGTGAGAAAACAACAGATTTGTCTGTGTGCACTTGTAACAAAAATATTAAAAAGCACAAATTTAACACAAGAAATAAAACCATAAAAAACAATCTCAAAGACCCCTGACTCTCTTGTCAAATTGAAGCAATAAAAGTGGTAAATAAAAAGGTGTTAAGTGTAAAATGTTAAATCTTTTAAGGGGTTGGTAGAAAAGTGCTAATAGTCATTGACATGAGTATTCACATTTTGACCCACAATCCCATTAAGTATCATACTTTATATAGAAAGTTTGCTAAGGGACACAAACCAATAAGACCTTGAAACATACTTAGCAAAAAAATAAGTGCATTTGCCTTCTTTTTTGCAATAAGTAAATAAACCTCAGTGTCTTTCTCTGTGTTATACAGAGTTGCATAAAAGAAAACCTTGATATACAGTATATGTAATTTGAAAATAATAATGTAAAATTCTTTCAAACTAGTTTATGAGGTACATGGAATAAATGGATGCAACCAAACATATAAAAAGTTAGAAACTAAGGTAAAAAAAAAAACTCAAAGCATTTGGAATTAAGGTGGCCATACATCAGAAAGATATTGTACCCAATCATACAATCTCAATTGATTGTAAGATGGATTGTATGCAGATTGTGCGCACATCTTGTGTACACAAATCATACAATCAATCATCAGATGGATTGTATGACTGATTGTATGATGGATTGTATGCAGATTGTGTGCACATCTTGTATACACAATCATACAGCAGATGGATTGTATGACTGATTGTAAGATGGATTGTGTGTAGATTGTGTGTCCAAAAACCACCAAGGACTGCCGGAGATTTCAAGGGAAATTGTACACAATCATGAGCGCAATCGATCTTAAGATCAATCTTTCTGATGTATGGCCAGCTTTACAGTCATTTGTAGAAGATGTAAACTCAATATATTTTCAACAAATGTAAGTGTGTTTAGTAATAATCCAAGTATCCGACAGTTTCAATGAAATTTATTTTACGCTTGTAATCGTTTACACCCAATGGCTTCAACTTTTGGAAATCACATAGTAAAACAGTTACAAACACCTCTCTGTTCTCAGCACCAAACTGTGTGAGTGTCCAAGTCCTAGAATTCAGTTGTTTTCTAAAATCTTTGGTAGCGATGTCTTCAAGTTTATTCCCGTGTTTACTGCTTTATGTAGATAATTGAGGCCATCTAAGTTCCTTGCTTCCATAAGGGTCAAGGAACCAGCTTCTTGCAAATCTGAACCCAGAGTAATGGCACCTGTATATAACACAGGTAACAGATATCATACATTTACAATATTATACATTTACAATTCAATACATTATTTCAAGTGAAAGCCCAAGGTAAATGATCTGATTTAAAAATGCAATGAACAGTATAACACAATAAAGGGGTGTACATACGGGATGTAGCTGTGCGATTTTGCTTAGTCAAAATCGCCCAGTTGCTGCTGAAGCTAAGCCAGCGGCCATCCCCAGCAGCCACCCGTGTGTACAGCCGAATAAACACTGCAGCATCTAGCAAGAATATTCTTGCCTGCAGTGTCTATTCGACCAGGCGATAGCGATGCTGTCAGGCCGGGTATCACTATAGCCCGCTGTGTACACACAGGGTGATTCAGAGAAACATTCTAAACGATTTTGACGATGTAGTCAAAATCGCTTAGAACAATTGTCCATTGTGTGCACGGCTAAAAGCATTGGTATTGTAGATATACTATGTTGTCCCTGTTATCATGATTTGAGTTCAAATGACAGCGGTATACTTCCCTTTTCATAAATGCTTAGAAAATATGAACCAAAAACAAAAATGAGCAAAACTCTGATTTTAGGAAATAGGAACTATATACAAGTATAATACATTTACAGATGCAATCTCTAATATCTAAAATATATAATGGATTTTATTGTCTATTTGTAAGATGTCACAGTGCTCAGCATCACTGTACAGGGGAAAATAGGACATACAGTGCATTCGGAAAGTATTCACAGCGATTCACTTTTTCCACATTTTGTCTAGTAGGTTGGAGTGATTTTTATTTATTAGATGTGTGGTAAAATATAGAATAAAGGTGTGTTAAGTGGCATACACACCAGGCGATTTTAGCACTATTTCTAAGCAAACTGTCTAGATCGCTTCAAAATGTAGCATTCCATGTATATGCCCCATAGCAATGGCAATGCTTTGTCTTGTGAGTCTGACTAGATCTTGACTACATGTACATTAAATCTCTCTCTGTACATGTTACATCTGCCCCAAATGCAGTGCAGCATGGTTTTGTCCATCTACAAATAATGCAGCCTTGCTAACACATCTTAATCAGGGCCAATATGTGTAGGAAGCTTATGGTAGCTCAATAGGTCCAGCCATTTTAAAAGCTAGGAAACCTTCTACATTAAATAAGGGACAACTTTTTTTTACCTCACACAAGATGGGGGACATATGGGTTTCTTTTGTACTTTTTTCATTTATTGAGTGCTGGTCACCAGATAATAACTACCACCACCAGACAGGGGCCGCGCATATGTTCAGACCAGCATGTTGGAGAAAGTGCATAATGTACCATTTCCCATATATGCCAAACTGATCTTTACGGTAACACCAGGAAACATTAGGAGTTATTGTCTAGTGATTACAGGAGATCACCGGACAATTGATAAGAGTCGCAAAAATTGAAAAGTAAAAGTGGGTACTCCCCGCTTTCCATTATAGGTGCCCCCTTGGTTGCAGTTTTGGGGGTGATAAGGCACATAGGCACTGATTCTAATTTGATCTGCCTCCCACATGTTCGCACGGGAGACCGATGTTGAAGCACTGCGCATGCACATAATCAGTTATGCGCATGTGCAGGGCTTCTGTGCGGACATCTTCACTGACCTGCACAGTCGACATGGCACTTACACAGGGGGAAATGGGACTGGGGTGGACCGGGTGGTGGTGTGCGCTGGGCATACCCATATAAATGCGGCTGTGGTGCAGTGTGCCGGGGGCAGGCGGCTGACAGCACATGAAGTCAGCCTGCTGCCCTGTCTTCATCCTGCAGCCCACAAATATAAATCAGTCTCCATTTACTTATATTTGCGAGCCCAGGAGAAATCATATGATGATCGCCGACCATTGAATGATTTCTCCTGCTGCGGGCATAATCCCCTTGCATGAGTGTGAGGGGATAGGGTGGCGGACGGGGGCATTTTTGGGCGGGGAGAGCACTCTGGGACTTAGTAAACTGCGATCTTCACAGCTCACTGAGTTAGCCAGATTAAGGCCCATAGTGCCAGCCCATCCATATATAGAAAACATACATTTTCTATAGAATGGGGCAACACGGCCTGTTGATCAAAAAATGATAATGAATCAATATGTCACACTCAGCCGCAGCGGAGCGCGGCGGGTCCATTACTCACCCGTCCGCGCCCGCCGCCGGCTAGCGTGTGTCAGTCTCCAGTCCTGGGGGCAGCGGGCGGCAGCGGGCGGCAGCGAGCTGGCGGCTAGTGAGCGGCGGGGAGGCTAGGGAGCACAGTACACTCCTTCATTGTTGGTGACGCCGGGAGGCCGGCGCCGCCATCTTGATTAAGGGCAGCACAGGGATTGGTTCCTGGTCTGAGGTTTCCACCCGTATTTCCCTGACAGCCAATGGCAGCTAACCCCTGGGGATATAGGGGATCTGCCTAGGGCTGTTCAGGGTCAGTACAAAGAGGTCTCTAGAGTCATTCACAGCTCCTAGCTGACTCCTGACTCGTGACTCATTATTCCTGACTCCTGGTGCCTAGTTCTATGTGTTGCTGCTGGAATACTGCTACCACTGGCTCCTTGCTGCTTCTTCCGCCAAGGTCCAGGTGCCTTCCCGCACTCCCGAGTCCTTCAGGGTACTCTCTCCCCCGTCTCTTCTTCCAGCAATCCGGTGTCCGGGTTCTTCCCATTTAAAGGAACATTACCACCAATCATCCGTGTTACCTTCTTCCGGATCTCCTGCTTCTTCAAACCTCCAGATTCAGACTTTTGTTTATCGCAGACGTGGTTTATCTTCTTTCTGGACTTACTTCTTTAATTTATTCGTTTACCACTAACTGCCACTTAAAGACGTATTTAAGTGCTAAAAGTTGTCTGCCATTTATGAAATCATTTATTAAACCAGCACGGTTCAACCCTTCCCCTTCTGGTCCGTCTCCTGTTCCTGAGCACCACACGACTTCATCCAATCCCCCACTCGTGACAGTTTGTACTGACCCGATGGAGTCGGGTGAAGCACAGGCCTCCATGACGGAGGTACTACAAGGCATCGTGGCTCGTTTGGAACAAGTAGAGACGACACAGCGTCAAGTAGCCCAATTCCTACAGACCCTGTCACCTCCTTCTGCGGCCTCCCCTGGTCCACCAGCCCCGGCGCAGGGAGTTCCGGCACCGGCACCCATTCCAGGCCCAAGTGTTCCCAATCACCTGCATTTGCCAACTCCTAACAAATACGATGGCTCACCAAAAGGATGTCGTGGGTTTTTGAACCAATGTGACGTTCATTTTACCCTTCAGTCTTCGAACTTTTCTTCACCCAAGGCTCGAGTGGCATACATTGTGTCCCTTCTGACAGGAGCCGCCCTGGATTGGGTGTCACCCCTCTGGGAGCGCTCTGATCCCCTGCTCGACGACTATGACGCCTTTATTACCTCCTTCCGTTACATCTTCGACGAACCCGGCAGGGTCTCCTCAGCTGCCACCGAGATTCTAAGGGTTCGCCAGGGAAGCCGTCCGGTGGGACAATACGTCATATAATTCCAAACCCTATATTCCGAATTGAGATGGAATGAAGAGGCTCTTGTCTCAGCTTTCTGGAATGGGCTCTCCGGTCGAATCAAGGACGAATTAGCTACACGGGACACTCCTCTCACTCTGGCCGAACTTATTTCACTATGCAATAAGGTGGATCTACGACTACAGGAGCGTCAACTCGAGAGAAATCGTTCAGATCGCCTTCGCCCTCGTTTTCCTCCTAACCCTCTACCTGCACCCAAGTCGAGTTCTTCGATGGCTGCTCCCTCGGAAGAACCCATGCAGATCAACCGCTCCCGGCTCTCGTTGGAGGAGAAATCCCGTAGACGACGAGAGAATTTATGCATGTATTGTGGCTCCTCCGCTCATCTACTATCCTCCTGCCCACTGCGTCCGGGAAACGATCGCTCCTAATCTCTCCGAGGGAGGTCCGATTAGGAGTCTTGCTTCCATCTCCCTCCTCTACCGATTCCACCATCCCGGTTACCCTCGTATCCCCTCAAGGAAGAATCAAAGTCCAGGCCTTGCTGGATTCAGGAGCAGCGGGGAACTTCCTCTCCGCGTCTTTCATCACCCAACACTCCCTGTCCGTACGACCCTTGGAACATCCATTGTTCCTTACAGCGGTAGATGGGAGTCGCATCTGTAGCGGGCAGATTACCCTTCAAACCTCTCCAACGACTATAATTGTGGGGGCTCTTCATCAAGAGACAGTAGAGTTCATGGTTCTACCCCAGTCCTCGCATGAAATGGTTCTGGGATTGCCATGGCTCACCCAGCACAATCCCCATATCGACTGGTCCAACATGGAGATCAAGGCTTGGGGCACCAATTGTTCATCCACTTGCCTCTCCCGGGTTATCCCACTCAACCAGGCAAATCAGCAAGTTGAACCCACCAGCCCTTCTTCGTCTTCTTTATCTCCACCTTTGTCCATACCTACACATACCTTCCCTTCTCAGACGTCTTCAGCAAAGGAGGTGCCGACACTCTTCCTCCACATAGGCCTTGGGACTGTCCTATAGAGTTGATGCCCGGGAAGTACCCGCCTCGTGGACGTATCTACCCGTTGTCTCTTCCCGAGACTGAGGCCATGTCCACCTATATTCAAGAGAACCTAAATAAAGGATTCATTCGACCATCCACCTCTCCAGCAGGGGCGGGGGTTTTTTTTGTAAAAAAGAAGGATGGATCCCTCCGGCCTTGCATCGATTACAGGGGGTTGAAAGATATCACAATCAAGAATCGTTACCCCCTGCCTCTCATCACAGAATTATTCGATAAGATCAAAGGGGCTTCTATCTTCACAAAATTAGATTTGAGAGGGGCCTACAACTTGATCCGGATCCGTCCCGGAGATGAATGGAAGACGGCATTCAACACCCGTGACGGTCACTACGAATACCTGGTGATGCCGTTTGGTCTTTGTAACGCCCCTGCCGTCTTCCAGCAATTCGTGAATGATATATTCCGGGACTTGTTGTATAATTCCATCGTGGTCTATCTGGATGACATCCTCATCTTCTCCCCTAACCTCCATCTTCATAGGCAGACGGTGTCAGAAGTCCTGCGTCGTCTTCGCAAAAACCAGTTGTTCTGCAAGTTGGAGAAATGCGTGTTCGAGGTCACCTCCATTCCGTTCCTTGGTCACATCCTCTCCTGCACCGGTATAGAGATGGACCCTGAGAAGGTGAGAGCCATTTAAGATTGGACGATCCCTACCACTCTCAAAGGAATCCAGAGGTTCCTGGGCTTTTCAAACTACTACCGCCGGTTTATCCGGAATTTCTCCACCATTGCTGCTCCTCTCACCGCCCTCACTCGCAAGGGAGCCGATCCTAGCCAATGGCCCCCCGAGGCCTTCCATGCCTTCCAACAACTGAAGGATGCTTTCATGACGGCCCCAATCCTGCTCCAACCAGATCTGGATAAACCTTTCATCCTGGAGGTGGATGCATCCTCTGAGGGGGTAGGAGCAATTCTATCCCAGAGAGGAGATGATCAAGAACTACACCCGTGTGCCTACTTCTCAAAAAAATTTCTGCCTGCGGAGAAGAACTACTCTATAGGAGAACAGGAGTTGTTGGCGGTCAAGTCAGCGTTTGAAGAGTGGCGCTATCTCTTGGAGGGAGCGCGACATAGGATCACTGTTTACTCCGACCACAAAAATCTTTCTTTCCTCAAACAGGTCCAATGTCTCACTGCTCGTCAAGCCCGCTGGGCTATGTTCTTCGAACGCTTCCACTTTCAGATCCAATTTCGACCCGGGTCCATGAATGCCAAGGCCGATGCCCTTTCTCGCTCTTTTAAGACGTCTACAGATCTCGAAGCAACTCCCCAGCCAATCTTGAGTCCAATCGTCTTCGCTCAGGTGACAACCCAACCTACACCCCCTCCTGGCAAGACCTTCGTTCCTCTCAACCTTCGCAAGAAAGTGTTATCTTGGGCCCACTCTTCCCGCTTCGTAGGGCACTCTGGGGCACAAAAGACTCTAAAGTTCCTACTCCGCTCATACTGGTGGCCCACCATTCGTCGTGATGTAGCCAGTTTTGTCGCATCCTGTGTAAAGTGTGCTCAGCATAAGATTCCCAGAACCTCTCCTGCTGGTACTCTCCTCCCGCTCTCCATTCCCACTGAACCGTGGACCCATTTGTCGATGGACTTTATATCCGAGCTTCCCCCCTCAAAGGGGCATACAGTGATCTGGGTGGTGGTTGACCGCTTCTCCAAGATGGTGCATTTCTTCCCATTAAAGAGTCTTCCATCGGCCTCAGTGTTAGCGCAACTTTTTATTTCTACCATCTTCAAATTGCATGGCCTACCCAAGGAGATTGTTTCCGACCGCGGAGCACAGTTTGTGGCAAGGTTCTGGAGAGCACTTTGCTCCGCCGTACAAGTTAAACTCAAATTCTCTACCGCCTTTCATCCACAGACCAACGGCCAGACTGAGCGGGTCAACCAAGACCTAGAGGCATTCATCCGGCTTTTCGTCTCCTCTTCCCAAGATGACTGGGTAGATCTTTTGCCTTGGGCAGAATACGCCCACAATAACTCCTACCATTCGTCTTCAGAGACCACTCCTTTCTTTACCGTATATGGCAAGCACCCACGATCACCAGACTTCACCGAGTTACCTTCTTCCGAAGTACCAGCAGCAACCGCCTCGTTGCAACGATTCGGTAAAATCTGGTCGGACGTCCACAACGCCCTCCTCAAATCTTCGGCTCGATACAAGAGGATGGCTGAAAGAAAGAGAAAGGCAGTTCCTCGTTTGAAGGTCGGAGATCGGGTATGGCTGTCTACCCGCCATCTACGCCTTCGTTTACCATCCATGAAGCTAGCTCCTCGGTTTATTGGGCCATTTCCGATTACTCAAGTTATTATTAAGGGCAGCACAGGGATTGGTTCCTGGTCTGAGGTTTCCACCCGTATTTCCCTGACAGCCAATGGCAGCTAACCCCTGGGGATATAGGGGATCTGCCTAGGGCTGTTCAGGGTCAGTACAAAGAGGTCTCTAGAGTCATTCACAGCTCCTAGCTGACTCCTGACTCGTGACTCATTATTCCTGACTCCTGGTGCCTAGTTCTATGTGTTGCTGCTGGAATACTGCTACCACTGGCTCCTTGCTGCTTCTTCCGCCAAGGTCCAGGTGCCTTCCCGCACTCCCGAGTCCTTCAGGGTACTCTCTCCACCGTCTCTTCTTCCAGCAATCCGGTGTCCGGGTTCTTCCCATTTAAAGGAACATTACCACCAATCATCCGTGTTACCTTCTTCCGGATCTCCTGCTTCTTCAAACCTCCCGATTCAGACTTTTGTTTATCGCAGACGTGGTTTATCTTCTTTCTGGACTTACTTCTTTAATTTATTCATTTACCACTAACTGCCACTTAAAGACGTATTTAAGTGCTAAAAGTTGTCTGCCATTTATGAAATCATTTATTAAACCAGCACGGTTCAACCCTTCCCCTTCTGGTCCGTCTCCTGTTCCTGAGCACCACACGACTTCATCCAATCCCCCACTCGTGACACAATATGTACTAAAGTCACCAACATTTGAAATGGGTGACACTTTGTTGTTAGTAGCAATGGTTCCTTCATGGCCAAACATTATTTTTCAGTAGTGCATAAGTTAATGTCTGTGATTAGTGAAATCACCAGACATTACATTTTTTATAGGAATATTATTGAAAGTGGAAATCCTCCTTTTCAACTGTGGAGTTAGGGGGACTCACTTTGCCACACCCCGCCATTTTTAGTTTAAATTCTCAGATACATCATATGGATGCTGATGGTATACTAGGAGTTGGTATATTCACCAGTGACTTTTAATGTTTTGGGCTTTGCTGCACCCAATACCCAGGATGCAGCCCTCTGGGCCCCAATGTACATGATGTGAGTGTGAAGGAACTGGTACGGAGACTGGTAGCCTTGGGGCATAAGGAAGCATAGCCATCTGGAACAGGTCAAAGCCTGTAGGGTAATATGCCAACAGAATAATTTCAAGGAATACCCCAAATCAGAGCAAGGTAAACTCCAGGAGCAATATCCGGGTGCGAGCAAAGAGCACCATCGGGCAAACTTATTCAGAACCCAGATAATACAGGTATAGTTAATATATGTATTTTGCCTAATAATTTGTAGTGCTCAGAGATTGCCAAAATAGTGTTTTAATTATCTGTGCAAAAAATTTCTGGGCCTGTTAGATGTCCTGCTGAAAGAATGCATTTTATTGGAGCAGATATTTGAAAAATACTAATCAATAATGAACTTCAAAAATTAAACCTTTGGAAGAGAGGCTGGAAACACTTTAAAGGAAGCAGCAAAGCTGATCTTAGGGAACGTGAAAGATTCCAACTACAAGAATAAAGTGAAAAGCATGCCAAAAAATAGAAAGCATTACAGTAGATTGTGCAGAGCGCTTTAAATTGCATTTTCTCAATGGTCACTTGGAATGCTTGCCTGAAAACCTGTCAGCTGTAGTAAGGACATATATATATAGTGGCAGGTGCTCAATTAGTTTAGTAATACCACTCAGGTGCATGAAAGGGGGTTTAATACTGGGTAAGTAAAAATTACATTGTTTCCCACAGCTCACTTAGGGGGTTATTGTGTTTGGTACGGTGGGACCGTATACGGTCGGATCCAGCTTTTTTTTCATCTGCGCATGCGTATCTTTCGCAATGCGACCGCACACCGCTCACGGACGGGTCTCTCCATGCGAAAAAGCCTGTCCGCAAGAGCACGGTCATTGTGAGCGGCATGTGGGCGTTTTTATGGTAACGGCCGGAATAATGAGGAAAACTGGGCGTAAACATGGGCGTACACGTGGGTGTGCTCACAAAATGCACGGTGCCACAACCGCCTCGATCGGCGAACGCACCGTGCATTTTGGTCCAAAAACAGGCGGATGCCAAAAATAGCTCCTGACCACCCCTAGAGATACCACATGAGAGCAGACACCTGGGTCTGCTAATTAACGCAGATTACTAGTCAAACACATACACCTGAATGTAATAAGCAATGCTGCAGGCTATTAAGTGAAAACCATTATTTCACTACCTGCAAGCCACACACAGCCCTCAAACACACTGGAAGCTTATCTTTCTATACTTCTCAACATGTAAAGGTTGGTTTAATTTTAGGTAATATTCATTCTAATACCTGGTTATATATGTCCAGGTAGTTATTTTATAACCATCTACACCCATTCAGAAAGTGTTTTTTTTTCTACTTTAAAAAGCAGGACACTCAATTCACAGGAGTCAACATGTGTCAACTTTTTCACTGTAACACAAACATACCAGTTTTTTATTATGAAAAAGACACATAAACTACGTCTAAGAGCAACAATGATGTTTTTGGGCTCAATTTCTACTTGCAATGGTGGAGCTATGTCCTAAGGTCATGGCCACTATTTTGCACACAATCTGTATTTTTTTTCCCAAGAACATACATTATGCACTTTCATATCTGCTATGAACTTTATGTAGCACATTCTGTATGTAAGATGCCACCAAGCCAGGGCCGGTGCTAGGGGGTTCGGCGCCCTCCTGCAAACTATAAATTTGCGCCCACCCAAGCTTTACAAAGGACAGCGCACACCAAAAGAAAAATGTGTGATCTCTCAAGGAAGGGGAATGGCCACACAATAATATACACAATAATACAAAAATGTAGGAACGTAGCTTTATGGGGAATGGGCATCGTCACATAAAAGTACCAATTACACTGTAATCCCCATAACACATTATGCTTCACACCTCAATGCCCATTACACATTATACCACACACAGTAAGGCACATTATAAATAAAGTAATGCCCATTACACATTATACATTATGTCACAAATCATGATGCCCCTTACACAATATGCAGCACACCATAATGCCCATTACACATTATGCCACATACCGTAATTCTCCTTACAAAATATGCCATGCACCATAATGCCCATATGACATTGACACACATTATGCTACACATAATGCCCCAAGTACTCCTGGATATGCCCACATTTGAAGGGCTGCTTTTTCAGAATGCCCACACCAGTTGCCAAAAGTAGTTGCTCTGCTTATACGTAGTGCTCACACCAGTTGCCGACATTAGTAGCACTGTGTAACCATATGCCCACACCAGTTGCCAACAGCAGTAGCACTGCCTATACATGTGCCCACACCAGTTGCCGACATCACTAGCTCTGTCTACACACATGCTCACACCAGTTGCCGACATTAGTAGCACTGACTATACACGTGCCCACACCAGTTGCTGACATTAGTAGCGCTGACTTTACACGTGCCCACAGCAGTTGCCGACATTAGTAGCGCTGACTAGACACGTGCCCACACCAGTTGCTGACATTAGTAGCGCTGACTTTACATGTGCCCACACCAGTTGCTGACATTAGTAGCGCTGACTTTACACGTGCCCACAGCAGTTGCTGACATTAGTAGCACTAACTATACACGTGCCCACAGCAGTTGCCGACATTAGTAGCGCTGACTATACATGTGCCCACACCAGTTGCCGACATTAATAGCGCTGACTATACATTTGCCCACACCAGTTGCTGACATTAGTAGCGCTGTCTACCCACATGCTCACACCAGTTGCTGACATTAGTAGTGCTGACTATACACATGCCCACAGCAGTTGCCGACATTAGTAGCGCTAACTATACACGTGCCTACAGCAGTTGCCGATATTAGTAGCACTGACTATACACGTGCCCACACCAATTGCTGACATTAATAGCGCTGACTATACATGTGCCCACACCAGTTGCTGACATTAGTAGCGCTGTCTGCACACATGCTCACACCAGTTGCTGACATTAGTAGCAATACCTATACACATGCCCACATCAGTTGCCGACATTAGTAATGCTGCCTACACAAATGCTCACACCAGTAATGCTGTCTACACAAATGCTCACACCAGTTGCTGACATTGGTAATGCTGCCTGCCTATACACGTGCCCACACCAGTTGCCAACATTAGTACACTCACACTTTAGTCTGCTGTCCTGGCAGCTCAGCCTCTCCTGTGTCTCTCTTCAGTCTTGCTCCATCATAGCCACGCCCCCTCTGTCCATGTAGCCCCGCCCCCTCCATCCGTGTAGCCCCGCCCCTTTTAGTACATACTGCTGCCCTGATGTTTATGAGCCAGCCTGGAGGGTACTCTGTGCCTCCGGCGCTGCTGGTGCCCTGCAGTGTGACAGACGCAGCAGCAGCCGGCAGCCTCAGAGACAGCAGGGGATGCACAGCAGGGACAGTGGCGCCTCTCCTGCCCGGCGCCTACCTGCTTTGCATCCTCTGCTGAGCGGGTAGCGCCGGCCCTGCACCAAGCACAGTATTGCAATCTTATATCTCTAACAAAGGATCCCAACATCTGCCTATCACACTCTAAAGTCTTATTTTGAACAATATTAGAACATGTTTGCACACAAACCATTTTGTCATGCTTGGTCGACTGACACATCTTTTAACACACCTGTACCAAGAACTATGGGGAGTCATCAATGTTTGTTTTTGGAGGACACATATGCATTCCTACACAAATGTTACTTTTCCCCCTTGTTTGCCTACCTCACCCACTCCATGAGGAACTCATTGTTCTAATTCTGGACATAATTTAGTACATACACACAAACACCAACATGACTTAATTTAAAAGTTAAACCAATGTGGGTACACATAGATAGTGAGTTAAGTGCCACATTAGAACATAATAAATATACATGCAATGAGGGTTAAAATGTTGTTTTATTATGGTGTTTATTAAGGTAGTCAATTTAGTTAATAGAAATAAATCATGAGCTTAATTGGGACAAATTAAGTAATTGACACTATTAAGCTTGAAAGAGAATATTTGCATGCCCATATATGTGAAGGGTACGCCACCGTGCACGGACGCACGCTTCCTCTCACGATCGGTGACACACGCTGAGTTTTCCATTGAAAAAGGCAAGAGACCCATCTGTGCACTGTGGCGTACACTCAGATATACGGAAGTTGTCGGTGGGAAAACGGACGAGATTCGTCCATGCACTGTGGCGTACGCTCAGATGTACGCCAGGTATCGGTGGCTAAGAGGGAGATCCGTCCGTGCATGGTGGCATACGCTCAAGTGTACGCCACTCCCCATTGTCGGTGTCTGTGACTGTCCATGTGAGGCTGTTCTGTGGGCGGACTTGCTCTCATCGTGAGCGTACGGAAAACGCACGGTGTGACAGACCGTACGCACATTTCACCGTCCCAACCAGAATAACCCCCTTAGTCTTGAACACTAGATTATAATAGAATTCAGAGATATTGGTTAAATATATTTGCACAAATGTATGATATGCCCCCAAGCCATTGTCTTAACAAACTGGGAGATGATTTGTTCAGTAACAGGGCTAGATTGTAAACTCGTGAGCACAGCCCTCCTACCTCCATGTTGGTTTGTATCTACCCAGTTTGTTTAATCACCGTTGTTTCCAATTGTAAAGCGTAACGGAATATGCTGCGCTATATAAGAAACTGTATATAAATAAATATACTTGGGACACGTGGGCATTTACAGAGGCTCGAGGAAAAGACATTCCATACTGAATTAAGAAGAGGGTTCTTCATAAAATTCAGGAACTCATTGCCGGCGGCGGGGGGGAGGGGGGGGGGGATGGGTCCAGCAACTACTGTTAATTAATTTAAATCAAAACTGGATACATTTTTGGCCACTAAGGGAATCACATAGATGTTGCTTACTCAAGTCAGTAGTTACAAGTCAAATAGGATATAGGATGAATAGGTTGAACTCGGTGCCGGTGGACTTCTTTTTTCAACATTAATTAATATGTTACTATATTAAAATGTTACCGTTCAGTGATCTGGGGAAAACAATATATTTTTTACTTACCCAGCTGTAAGGTGCAAGGTGAAAAATTCTACAAGACATAACAGAGTTGATATGACAGATGGTCAAATTCAGCATCAGTTGTACTTTTGTGAAAATTTTCAAACAACTTCTTTCTCCAGCATTCAGTGGCCGCCCAGCACCGGGCAATCTAAGTACTCACATTTCTATGGTCGACACAAGTAAAAGATTGACATGGCATTTATTCATGATTTTTTTATTTTCTTTTTTTACTTTTTCATATGTTACTATCCATAAGGACTCTGACTGGGAACGGTAAACCTGGGTACACACTAGATGAAACAATAAAGACATCATTCGTAATTTATCCTGTAACTCCTGTACAAATGATATACCGTGTTTCCCCGATAATAAGCCCACCCCGAAAATAAGCCCTATCCTTGCTTTTGGAAACTAGTCCAAAACAAGCCCTTCCCCCGAAAAAAAGCCCTATTAAAATTCCCATTACCCGAGTCCCTGCACAAAATTCAATGCCCTGACTCCACACAATTCACCCACCCCCCATTCCCCTCACCATCGCGCATTGCGGCTTGCGCATCACATCACCGTGCAAATCCACGTGGCTTCTGTACACGGTGGGAGCGGAGTAAATCAGCAGCGGCGCCGGCAGAAAGCCTGAAAAACTGGAAAGTACTGTAGGCAGGACTGGGGGCATGGTGGCTGTAAAAGAAGGACTGGGGGCATGGTGGCTGTAAAAGCAGGACCTGTTTTTTTTTTTATTTTCTGTCAATGTTAATTAAAATAAGCCCTACCCCGAAAATAAGCCCTATGGTGTTTTTTGTTGAAAAAAAAATACAAGACACTGTTTTATTATCGGGGAAACACGGTAGTGAGCACACACTTCGCAATCTTGCAAAGATATTGTCAGTAGCCACATTCAGGAGTATGTTGTTGTCATCCAAAGATGGAGCTGCATGTACAGACAACAGAGGACCTCGCTAGTGACCCACGGAAATGTGCAGTGTTAACAATATAGCGTGTACACACTGAACAATATTATACATTTGTCATTATGGATAGTCGCTATCAGCAATATCTTTTAAAATGTAATCTAATGTGTACCCCAGGATATGAGGTATACGTGCTAAAATGTAGAAGCAAAAACCCCAAAATTTGAAAAACCCGTGTCGACCTTCTCATGTGTTGGCCATTTCCATGTCAATATTTTGTTTTTATCAACCTTTTCCTTATGTTGACCTTGTGCGTGTCTCTCAGACAGCTGCTATCTGACAGAGAAGGGGAAATTTAATAATATTGACAACTACGGCTGATCCACAGCACAAACAGGAAAGACTGAGATTGGCCGAAAATACGACCTGAGAATTTGTCAGGTTTACTAAGCTGCCAAATTCACACAATTTGTTTTATCCAATGGTGAAGTGATCCGTATTTGGCTGCCGAGTTTTCTGGGAGCCAATTACGGACGAGCATGAAGCCTGCATCGGCCAGATCCATGCAGGCTTTTCTGTGTAAAAAAATAGAGAAATAAATACATTTTAAAAAGCTGTGTGGGGTCCTTAACTATTCTATTGACACTTAATTTTTATTTTTTTAATCCTTCAATTTTGCTTATTTTTTCTGATTTTTTGTGCTTATTTTTTCAGATTTTTTATTATATTTTACCTCTTAATAATTAATATATGTATTTATATTTAAACTGTGAATATATAGAAACATTGTAGGTTAATGATGTCTTTCTAATATAGAGATTTATAACATTTCTGGTTTAATTGTTTACTGTGCATATTAGCCCTGCTTCTAAAACTATTAGCGCATCAACAAACACAATTTTACGCAGGTCACTAATCCCAGTCGTAGTCCACGTGAATGGTAAATGAAGAAAAACTTGACCATATGTGGGTTGACCATTGTCATGACGACCTCTTGAAACTGTTGACATTTTGACCACATCAACCTTTTATCCAGGTCGACCACATGGGTTTGGTGTTTAGACTGTCAACCTAATTACTGTGTACCTATACTCCAGAATCAATGAAACTGTACTCCCAGCATATTACTGAAACCAGGAACATGGCACAGTGTTGGTGGTACATTTTGCTCCTATTTATATGGCAATGGACCCCCAGGTTCACTGGACACTTGATGTATTTTGAGTAGCATAAAAACCATTGTATAATTTCTAGGAAGTAATTATTGCTAACCATTCAGTTTGTATGAACATTTCCGCCTGATCTCTACAGTAGTTATTCAATTTCTAACATAATGGTGTGTCTGCAATGAAGCAAAAACGCAGATCTTTACCAAATTGGTTTGCAGAAAAAAAAATGAAAGAAAATGTCAAGGAGTCTAGATTAATGTCATTCCATTCTGGTCCAATGTACAAAATAGACTATACTTTTATTTATAGGAATTGCAGATTCTGCACTTAATAATAAACAATGTACATAGAATAGGCAGCAGGACTTGATGTCCATGCAATGTGTTTGCTTATTGTGAAAGCAACACAGGCACATAGAGGAAGACTATACCCAGTTGCATAACTGTAAATAAAGCAGCTTACCTTCTCCCCACAGGAAAAAGTATCATGCCCACATATCCCCCACCCATGGTACCTGCTTGTTGCTATATTCCTATGAGGTGGTGGCCATTTTGGGAGAGACATATTCAATGGGGCAGGCATGATTGGACCACGGTATATAGAGTAATTTGGTACTTGTTTCCTAGCAGGGCGCCCAGATTTTCTACGTACGGCACCGTAGTGAAATCGGATCGCATCGCATCGTATGCCCTTAATGGCATCCAATCAGATGAGATCCAATTTATTATCTTATCCTATCTTTTTAATGGGCTAAGTCAGAGAATACATTAAAAAGATAGAAATCGGATCGCATCGCATCGTATGCCCTTAATGGCATCCAATCAGATGAGATCCAATTTATTATCTTATCCTATCTTTTTAATGGGCTAAGTCAGAGAATACATTAAAAAGATAAGATAAAAAAATCGTATGGCATACAATGAGATGGGATCCAATTTTTTATCTTATCCTATCTTTTTAATGGGCTAAGTCAGAGAATACATTAAAAAGATAAGATAAAAAAATCGTATGGCATACAATGAGATGGGATCCAATTTTTTTGTATCTTATCCTATCTTTTAAATGGTGAAAGCGCCTAAATACATGTGAAAGATAGGATGCCCCCCACTATCCACGCCACCCCGTAGCGTGGCGAGCACGGTTGACGCCACCCCGCCATCAACGTGAACCCGAAGCGTGGCGAGCGCAGCGAGCCCGCGAGGGGCGGCGGTACGCGTCCTCCGACCTTTTCATGCCCTACTATCCACTATGGCGTGGAGTGAGAATAGAATAGTGTGGCGAGCGCAGCAAACCACCGAGCCCGAAGCGTGGCGAGCGCAGCGAGCCCCACGAGGGGACGCGGATACCTTCACAGTTATACGCGTCCCCTCGCGGGCTTCCCAGGTGTCCATGGCGACGCGGACACCTGGGAAGCCCGCGAAGGGACGCGTTTACCTGTGAAGGTATCCGCGGCCCCTCGCCACGCTTCAGGCTCGGTGGCTCGCTGCGCTCGCCAAACTATTCTATTCTCACTCCACGCCCTAGTGGATAGTAGGGCATGAAAAGGTCGGAGGACGCGTACCGCTGCGCTCGCCACGCTTCGGGTTCACGTTGATGGCGGGGTGGCGTCAACCGTGCACGCCACGCTACGGGGTGGCGTGGATAGTGGGGGGCATCCTATCTTTCACATGTATTTAGGCGCTTTCACCATTAAAAAGATAGGATAAGATAAAAAAAATTGGATCCCATCTCATTGTATGCCATACGATTTTTTTATCTTATCCTATCTTTTTAATGTATTCTCTGACTTAGCCCATTAAAAAGATAGGATAAGATAATAAATTGGATCTCATCTGATTGGATGCCATTAAGGGCATACGATGCGATGCGATCCGATTTCTATCTTTTTAATGTATTCTCTGACTTAGCCCATTAAAAAGATAGGATAAGATAATAAATTGGATCTCATCTGATTGGATGCCATTAAGGGCATACGATGCGATGCGATCCAATTTCCTTACCCTGAATAGCCCACTACGTAAATAGAGTAGTGGGCGCCCTGCTAGGAAACAAGTACCAGTAATTTTTTGGTTTACTTCGTGCGCTCCTGGATGCCACCTATTTATTATATATAGTCTGACCCTTCAGACTTTATTCAAAATTATATGGATGGGTGTGGTAATATAATAAAATGGCGCCTCACTTTTGTTTGGTGTTGAGAAAAATAAATATAAAAAATAAAAATAAAAATGAAATATGAAAAATAAAAAATTACTTCCCTGTGTGGTTTTCTTTCATATGTCGACTGTGTGTTGATAATTGAGACTTTTGCTCACTTGGTGCTCCACTCCACCATATTTTTCATAAAAAATGGAACAAACGGATAAGAAGATATGTGAGAACTGTGGATCACTTACAATAATATTCAGTCAGTCGGGCACGTCTACTTCAAGGCTAACCTAACTTACAAGTTAACACTTGATAGGACACATATATTGGTATCTTTAATCGAAAATTCAAGGGGCGTAACCATACTCACGATGAATATGGTGTAAATCCTCATATAAATGTATCTTTCTTAAGACTTTCTTAATTTCAAAGATGGCCAATTTGTGGTTTAATAAACGTTTATTAATATACAAATGATTTATAAAAAGTATATAAAACTTGAGAGAATAGGTGGTGTCCCGGGCATAAAATACAGGTATGAGATGGAGGCTAAGGTCAGGACTCGGCCAACATCCGACACTAGTATGGTGCCACAGGTCTTACCTTCTCTCTTCCGTTGTTAATAAAGATGCAAAACACTCCTTATACCGACATGTTTCGGGACATGTTGTCCCTTTTTCAAGGTAAAGGAGTGTGGTGCACTAGCTGGATTTTATACTATTTAAGATGATGAAATTCTGGTTCTGGGTGGATAATCACAGCGGTTTCGCCATTCACAATACATAGGTAATCAACATCAAATATAGTTTCTTGTGGTTTTCTACACACAGTATGTATTACGTTAGAGTCTTTCAACACACAGTCGAAAATAACACAGGGAAGAAATTTTTTTATTTTTCATATTTCAATTTTATTTTTCATTTTTTATTTTTATTTTTCTCAACACCAAACAAAAGTGAAGTGCCTGTTTTATTATATTACCACACCCATCCATGTGATTGGACCACAGATAAGTATATTGTCTTCAGTCCAGGTGCAGTCCAGTGGAAGCAATTGCTCCCAGAGAACCCCTGTGCCACCATGCCACACAGGGTCTATGGGGGCTATTGCTACGCCACTGACTATACCTTACACCTCTGTCTATTTCATACATAAGAGATCTTAATTACTGAGTTTATATAAGAGTCTCCCATGTGGGGGTTTCAAGGGTGCTGCCCAAAGTATCTGACTAGCACTACTTAACTGCCACTGGGTCGGATGTGCTAACATATGCAAACCTTCCTCACCCCCCTACGCTGGCTTCCTCATTCTTAATAATCGCATATGCTCTAACGTGATTATTAACACAAAAGACAGCTCTTCCGATGTCCTTTGCGATGCATCTCCAGCACTGTACTTCCCCCAGGAATCCCTCTGCACATGCTCAGAGCCACATCCTGGGCCATGGGGCATGCTGGGAGTGATCCGTGATGGATCCTTCAAACACCATTGGGCTTAATCCGTGAAGGATCCCTCAAACCCCCGTAAGGTTTCTATAGGGTATCAGCAGCATTTTGCTGGCAATACCCTATGCACTGCTGCCCCATTGGAGGGGCTTCAGAATCCCTTTTATATGGGTTTTTACCACATTTCTGTTTTAGAGCACCCTGCCCACTGCCAGATGACACATCCCATGCGACTGTGTCCTCCTCCTCAGTTCCCTGTCATTTTAAAGAAGAAACAAGTTCTCCAAATGTGCAGAACTGATTTCCCCTTGCTGGTCCAGGCCCAGACTCAGGTTCAGACGTAGCAGACTGTGGGGGAGATTCTCTAAGTTAAAATGCGGTAAAAACCCAGTTATATGGGTTTTTACCGCATTTTGGAATGCTGTAAGCATCCCCCACCGGGTTACCGGGTTACCGGCAGGGGGCATCGCCAGAAAAATATGGCGATGCCCCATAGAAGCCAATGGGCTTCTAACACAAACCTACCGCCGCCCCGCACGGACCCCCGCATCGCCCCCTCACCTGTTTCCGGGCAGCACAGAGCTGTGCTACCCGGACCTGTTAACCTCCTCCCTGCACTGATCCTATTCCGGGTGCAGGGAGGAGGAGAGCCCAGGGCAGCAGCAGCGCTGGGTAAGGGAGGGAGGGGAGAACCGCCGGGTCCCCATGGGACCCACTGACTCTATCGCAAAGGACAGCTCTTAACGCAAGAGCTGTCCTTTGCCATAATTATTGCATATGTTACTGCATATGCGATAATTATGCAGGCGATGGGCGGGGATGTGCGGCGGAGCTGGGAAGCGGATGTTAGAGCATCCCCCCCTGTGACCACTAACATTACATACCCATTTGTAAAATGCAGTGTTATATATAACTTAAGTGGGGTATTCATTTAACCATGGGGTTTATCCTATGGCTAATTGCTGGCAAAAATCCCCATGGTGTGGTGAAAAGCAATTTCATTAAATTAAATTGCATAAAAACAAATGGATTCAATCATGAAAAACTTACTAATTTTCTCTAAACTGCAGAATCAATGATTTTTTCCAGCTCCAGAACTGACTTTTTACATGAACTTTAACGAGCTGCAAGATTACTTCTGAATGCAGCCACTCCAACAAGCAAGGCAATTAGCCACAAATACCCCATTTTCAATGCTAGGCAAATTCCCGGGACAAGCAAATTTTCGGGTCAAGCATGTTAACCCGGCAATCTTTTAACCCGGGTGACCTGAGTACGCTGACCCAGGTTGACTTGTTCACACAGCAAAAAAATGTAAAAGGAGAAACTTTTTATGCAAGGTCCCCCGGCCAAACCATGACTACCGTGGCTGGTCAGCCCTGGTATGGGGTACCTGGGGGAGTGGGGACCCCTCCCAATAAAGGTTTTCCCTCCCAGGCTTCACCCGTCCTGGGCTCAAGCCAGTGGTGTAAGTTCATCCCAGTTGCCTGGAGGCAAGATAAATAGTAGTACCTCTGTAATATGTGTGTGCAGAAGCAGTACAAAGTACAAGTGTAATAACCTACTATGTAATGTATTGTGTGTCATGATGAAGAACACTATGGTAAATTTGCTTACAGTGGTGAATAATTCCCAGCATCCTCCGCAGCTGCACAGAAAGTCTGTAGCATGTCACATGACCTATGTCAGAAGGAGGTTGAGCAGTTGGACTGGGCAGTTGGTGTGGAGTGGTCCAGGTAGAAAGAGTGTGGCAGACAGAGGGAGCACGGAGGATGCTTATACTTACTGGGGGCATGCGGAGACGGCTCATCAGTAGCTGGGATTCCCTCTCAAGTTATTGCTGTCACCTGTTGGACTGTAAATGATAAAAGGAGAGGTGTGGTGAGTCCAGCCCCAAAATACATACATACCTGTACCAGCCAAGGAAAGAGGTGTTCTTATAATTACCTACACAGCTGTATATATTGTAAAGACATTTTACCTCAGAAAAGGAAATTTTACCTCATAGAACTAAAGTCAGCTATATTTATGCACAGCCACAGACAGAAAAGAGACATTTACCTCAGAAAGGCTGCAGTAAGCTATGGTTATATACAGCTGCAGACAGAAAAGAGATATTTACCTCAGAGCAGATGTATTAAGCTTTAACAAGAGATAAATCCAAGGGAGATAAGGAGAGATAAACGTCCAGCCACTCACCTGCTAACTGCCATGTTACAGGCTGTGTTTGAAAAAAGTCAATAAGGAGCTGATTGGCTGGGCGTTTATCTCTCCTTATCACCCTTGCATTTATCTCTTGTTAAGGCTTAATACATCTGCCCCAAAGGCTGTAATATGCTATTCTCTCACCCAAATGTATATCTTGAAAGATGTACTATCCCAGGAAGGTTAAAAGACGCTAAAGGCCCCCATACACTATGCGATTTTGGGACGATTTCATCTGATTTCGGCACTTTGTGCCGATAATCGGGTGAAATCGGCCCAAAATCGTAGGTGTGTGATATCTGATCCGATCCGATGCGCGGTCCCGTGCGCATCGGACCGGATCAGGGAGGTCGGACGGTCTGTACATACGATCACGTCCGACCTCCCTGTATGCATATGCCTGCCACCTGACAGGCATATGCATGCAGACACCGGGGGAGCAGTGGGGCGGGCAGCGGGTCCCTGAGCACCGGCGAGTGCTGCTGACTGACCTGGCCGGGCAGTGTACTTACACATAGCAGCAGCGGGGACGGGCAGTGCAGTGGCGGCTATTATATTTTTAAAATACTTGTCAAATGAACGGCCGCTCTCTGATTGGCTGAGAGCTCTCCGGCCAATCAGAGAGCGGCCGGTCATTTGACAAGTATTTTAAAAATATAATAGCCGCCACTGCGCTGCCCCTCCCCGCTGCTGCTATGTGTAAGTACACTGCCCGGCCAGGTCAGCAGCGCTCACCGCACCCGCCGCCCGCCCCCACCACCGCTGGCCGCCGCTGCCCCCACCACCACCGCCGCCGCTGCCCGCCCCCACCACCGCCGCCGCTGCCCGCCCCCACTACTGCCGCTGCCCGCCCCCACTACTGCTCACCGCCCTGCAGCTCCCCGGGTTTTTTTTTACATGGGATAAATCGCATGCGATTTATCCCATGTAAAAAATGGCACATCAAGTGCCAAATTGTATGTGAGCCTCCCGAGGAGCTGCCGGGCGGCTCGCAGGTAAATTGGGTCCAACTTGTCCCTAGGACAAGTCGGCCTAATGTATGGGGGCCTTTAGGGGCATATTTATCATGCTTGGAGAAGAGATAAACTGGAGACAAAGCGGAGAAAAGGTAAAAGGAGATAAAGCACAGCCAATCAGCTGTGTTTGAAAAAGACAGTTGGGAGCTGATTGGCTGGTGCTTTATCTCCTTTTACCTTTTCTCCGCTTAATCTCCAGTTTATCTCTTCTCCAAGCTTGATAAATCTGCCCCCAAGACCCTAATGCAGGGGTAACACAGAGACTGCAGAGACCTCAGATGATAACTGTACGACAGGCAGACATTTATGTGCTTCCTCATCAGAAGGAGAGAATAAGTAGTTTTCCCTGACTAATATTAATTGATGGAGAAATAGTGACTGTAATACGCAATATGGTGTAAAGACTTTATACAGCTGGTTTCATGGTACAGTGACTTACACGCTTAGGCATATGAAGAAAAGTGGAGAGAGGATATATACAGTGTTGTTGCAGTGTTGTTACATTGTGAGAAAGCCAGCAATTATTACCTGATTCGCCTTCACTTGTGGATTACAAATACAGTAAGCCCATCGCAAGGATACTCAGTGCAGGACTCCAATCTACAAAACAAAAATAGATGCTTTGGTTATAGTGACTACCTAATACATAGAGAGACTAAGTAAAAGTTTACAGCTGCAGCAGCTATATTATTGCGCAATAATAAAGTAGTATTTTAGCATATAATAGTGATAATATTGTCATTTTGATTTCCATTTTGATTTCTATGTTGAATATCTATATGTAAATTGTCTTATAGTTCTGTGTTTTGTGTCCGTCGTGATCATAACTATCTTTGTTACTGTATTAATGCAATGTTTATTGCATATACCTTTTAATGTTTTAACTTGTAAAATAAAATACCTGATATATAAAAGAAAGAAACATTGCCATGGACATTCTTACAGTTAATACACTTACCTGCTAGAGGAAAGGAAAAGGGAATTAATTAATATACTTTCTGGTTTATTACACCTCCCCCCCCCCCCACTCCACACAAACACACCACCTTATATAAATATATGTATGTATGTGTGTGTGTGTGTGTGTATGTATGAATGTATGTATGTATGTATGTATGTATATTATGTTAAAAATAAAGAAAGCATGTCGTCTATGGTCCTGCTAGGAGGGGGAGTCAACCACAGAAACAATATTGATGGCTTTCAATTAACTGATTTAAACATGCACAGGAGGATACTGTAGGTGCCCCCTTGGGAGCAGGATCCCGGTGGCAGATGACTCCATTGCCTCCCAGAGTTAGGCCTCTGGCTCAAGTACGGGCTGCCCGCAGTATACCTGGGTGGTGGACGCCGGGCTGATTTTTTGTATTAAAAAATTGGTTAAAAATGTATCCTGGAGTTGTGCTATGGAACTATAAGTCACAGCAAGCCACCCCCACATGCAGGGACTTGGAGAATCACAAGCCCCAGCATTCAGGGCATTTAAGTGTCTGCTTGGACTTGTAATTCCACAGCATGACCAAGATTGAAACATAGTTTTACTGTACATGGTGTGTGTGTAAGTACTACATACATGCATACACGCATTCACGCACACAAGCGTGAATGCGTGTATGCAAGTATGCATACACTGCATGTATGCAGTAGTCTTATCTTGCCTCCAGGCAATTGGGATGAACTTTTGCCACTGTATCATACTGTACATACATGTGGCTAACCTTAAACCCATGCAGGCCAAAGTTTTTTAAAGGGGCATTTACATTTACAAGGCATGGTTTTGCCTCAGAAAATGATTGCCTTATTGTATCCCACAGGGCCGCCAAACTTAAGGGCTATTACATTTGCCAATGGTAGGCAATAACTAATGGCGCCAGCTGTAAAATAAATACAATAATAAAAAAAATATTTTCTCTTGTAGCAAGCGGTTTGGTTATTCTTGCATATGCGGAGAGAGATAAAACCGAATATAATATGATTTTGTCACAGAAAATAAAATGTATTAAATAAAATCAGTTATAGGAATTTAGGCATATATGACTCTGTGTTGGCTTTCAAAATAATCCAACAATTAAATCAATCAGCAGTAAAGAGTAATAATTCAATGGCTAGAAAGCCTCCTTCGTAGACGTAGATGAAAGCAGTGGCATCAATGTGGGAGACACCACAGTGCTGGCTCCTGCTCAGTAACAAGAGCCAGGTGCTGCACTGTAACATTGGGGCAGATGTATTAAGCCTTATCAAGTGATAAATGCAAGGGTGATAAAGAGAGATAAACCTCCAGCCAATCAGCTCCTTTGACTTTTTTCAAACACAGCCTGTAACATGCAAGTTAGCAGGTGATTGGCTGGACATTTATCTCTCTTTATCATTCTATTATTTATCTCTTTTTAAGGCTTAATACATCTGCCCCGCTAAGTGTAGAACCCAGCTCCTGTACCAATGTAAGAGCCAGCAATGCAGCTAAGGTACTCTCCTGGGACAGCCTGCAGTGACAAAATCAGGTGTCTGGGCAATAAAGACATGCCCCCAACCTGTAAGGACACATCCCCAACATGTGAGGCCATGCTTACTGTGATATATGTATGCATACATTAAATTGCCTATTTGAATGAGACTGGACTCTGTTAAAGGGTAAATACCCCTCCAGGATGGAGGGAATGGACTAACCCAGCCAAACTGTGCTTTTTGCATTTTGTTAAAATTAAATTTGGAGGACAGAGAAAGAAACCAGGAAGTTGCTGAGCTCATGAGGAGAGCAGAGAACAATGGGGAGCTTTTGGAACATCAGGTTATACTCAGGGGCGGATTTAGGGATGACGGCGCCCCTAGGCACAACAATAATGCCACCCCCCACCCCATGTATTATAATTTTATTGATTACTTATAAGCCCTCATTTGATAATAGCCAATATAATGGATTTAAAAGAAAAAGCCACTAACTGTGACATATTATTTTATTATGTATACATATTTACTAAGTAGAACAGTTTACAAGGGCAGTATCTGCATGTCCTATCCATTTACACTCTATTTAAGATGGAATATAGTTCAGTACAGTGGATATTTTGCAGTTATTGGTACATTTTGGGCTGACAGTACCATCACAGGCATCCAAGTGCCGCCCCCAAACATGTGCCGCCCCTAGGCACATGCCTAATGGGAAATTCGGCTCTGGTTATACTGGGATCTCATTTAAGTTTGTGTAAATGGACACTTTAAGAAGCTAGGCAAACAGAATTCATCTTCAAGTGACCCTCTCCCAAATCTAACCAGCCACACCAAGAAAGACTGTCATGTTAATAAACTGTATTGAATAACTCCAGAATTGCTCAGTGGCAGGGAATGGAAGTATCATTGGCCCATGTTGTTACAGCTTATAGAAGAGGCAGCTGAGTTAACCAATATCCTACTGCATTGGTTTGTTTTTAATCTCTTAAAGTTGGATCCTCTTGAACAAAAGACTGCTGCAGGAAAGACATTTAATATCTCACTACGTATGACCATAAACCAGTGGATTACAAATATTCAGTACAAATTTATAGTCCAAAGCAGGAACTGACCCTTTGGGATCTCTGTGATAGAGTCTAGACTTTTAAGGGGTGATTGAATTTTCCCCTCCAAGGATTCTATAAGGACTGAGCGGATTTATTAAGCTTGGAGAAGAGATAAACTGGAGATAAAGTGGAGAAAAGGTAAAAGGAGATAAAGCACTGCCAATCAACTCCCAACTGTCTTTTTCAAACACAGCTGATTGGCTGTGCTTTATCTCCTTTTACCTTTTCTCCGCTTTATCTCCAGTTTATCTCTTCTCCAAGCTTAATAAATCTGCACCTGACAGTGATATCATCCAGGTACAACCAGTGCACTCTAAAATATGTATTATTGTGCAATAATAATTATCTGTTTATTCTTATGCATGCAATGACATTTTTCTGGTTATCTTGGTCTATGCAATAATAATTATCTGTGTTGTTTTAATTTATGTGAATATGATGCCCAAGGTTATATTTAATTGAGAGTACCTCCTTGACAGTAGTGCAGTTAACAGTATCAAGAAGGGAACAGCATTGATTATTTGTTTAACCCGTGTTTTGGAAGAAATATGGGATGTAGCGATCCCTGTGATCTTAGTTAGATAGCGGATGTGGTATGTTATTCAACTGTCATTGTGTATTAATTACTGATATTTAAACAATTGGTTGTTTAGCATGGTGGAAATAAAATGTTAACCCTTTTGAGCAATATCCAGTTTCCCGCCTTCAATTCTTCCCCAAGAAGAAGAAGCAGCACCCTCCAAGTGGCAACACCGGTAAGAGAGCACAACTAACGTACACCTATGGTTATCACATTACTACAGCACCTGCCATCCAAACAGGTAGGGATGCCGCACGTAAAAGTACAGTGCTGGTCTGCAATGAGGGTAATCTGGAAGGCATTGCCTTCTGAGGAATAGCTAAAAACTCAAAACATGTCAAGGCTACTGAAGCAAGAGTGACAGCAGTGGAGCAATACTTACTGGATGCTGGGAGTGTTTGCTAGACACTGAAAAAAAAAGTTTTGTTCAAGTAATTCATCAACCTTATAGACACAATAATGTTTACAACAATGGTTTCTTGATGTGTGTGTTGATTGGCAGATGTCTTTCAGTCTTATTAACCCATTGCGTGACAAATGAATTTGTGAAAATAGGTGTGAAAATTGCCAAGCAAACATTTTTAGTTATGATAATGACCTGTAATGTTTACCTTATATAGGAAACAATCTTTTTTTAACACAACATTTTTTATTTGAATTTATATAACTAGAGACAAGATTATATGCAACAAAAAAAGCTTGAAATATGCATGCAAATATGCATGAAAAATACTTATAATATGCATGAAAAGTGTTAAAATATGCTACATTAAATAATAAAAAGTAATTTTTAACTTATTTAAAGATCAGCATGCAATTAGTTGCAAATAAACCTCAAAAATAGGCCCACAGCATCTGCAGATGTCAGTAAGCTGGCTGCTACAGAATACTGCAGATTCTAAAGCTCTTCTTGCATCAACTACATGGACCCTCATCTCCATCGCAGATGGATCAAATGTCAGCATAGCGTGTGAGGGCGGCGCAGTGGAAGGCTTCCTCCCTGCGCCACATACTCACTGTGACACCGCATTTTCTCCGCGCCGCGTGATGTCACAACCCTTCTGCCCGCCTCCTCTGCTGCAGAAGTCTGTCTCTTGGTGTAAAGTCCCAGGCCAGGGGCAGGCCAAGGTTCAGGAGCTTCGTAATGGCATCCGCCCCCACTGACTTTTATCAAGATGGATTGGCAGCCTAGAGCAGTGTCAGACATAGCGTACATCCAAGGTTCGCAACACTGTGCATTGCCCCAGCCTGCACACTCTGCCACTACCTGGCCAGCAGCAGCAGGGCAAAGCAGTGCTGTGACTCGCGGGTGGGAAGAGGGCGGGGCCTAAAATATACACCAATACTAGATTTTAGGTAAAATATGCAATAACCAGTGAGAATGGGCAAAATATGCAAATGCATATGCAAATATGCAAATGCATATAATCCTGTCTCTATATATAACAAATGTGAGCGACGCTGGCATTTTTTAGCGGATATTTTGCACATCTCTCACAGAGATGTTGGCACTCAAAGGCTTAAGGTCTGTTTTTTTAAATGTCCATGACACCTGCAGGGTGTGAAGTTTTGTTTGATGAACCACTTTGCATACAATCTTAAAAGCTGGATTATTTTAAAGCATGTGTTATTATTCACTATTTTCAATGTGGCCAATGTGTTCACATTATAATAAGAGTTTCTAATTAAATCTTGATATTTATGTCACAGTCACTTGTCGGCTAGCGTGCCTATGTTTAGCTTAGCTTCCTGTATAAATGCTTGGTGGTGATGTTTGCCTAATTGAAGCTGCATGAAGTCATTGTGATATTTATATTATGTGTTTTTCTGTCTTTCTATTTCTATGACCTGACTGATTGTGGTTTTGGCCCTTATTCTGATCTGTGCGGAAATTCCCGCATTCTTACGGAGCGGTCCGCACGCCACGGTGTTTTTCCGCATGCGGCCATCGTCCGTAGAAACGCCCACGTGTCCTCCGCATTCGGACGGACTCACTCTTTAAGAACAGGGCGTGTTTACGGACGACATACAAACCATGCGTGTGCGGGAGAAACACTCCGATTCGGCACGGTATTACAGAGTATTACAGAGTATGCTCGGGAATACCGCATCCGAACGGGAGCCAAGCGGTGCTACCGCACGTAAGCGGAGGATTTCCGCCAAACAACCCACTATGAAGTATCTTCTGCAATACATCACATGACCCACTTATTCAATTACCTACCCTCATAAAAAACAGCTTATTTGGAATTGGAATCAATTAGATTCCAATATATCCTTACAAGCATGCCTAACACATGCATAGCACACATTAACCCTTACAGCAATGTAAGTGCAATGGTTTCTATTAAAGCACTGACAAGCGGCCTATTAGTGAGTAATGAGTAAAGGAGTAGATTCTATTGGGTTCAGGTGTTAATGGTTGTAGTCATTAGGCGTACGTTCGCCTACCGCATGAACGAGTGGTGTCCGCAAAGCAATAGTACACTTGTGGACACCGCACATTTCTGCCCTTTTTGATCGCGTGCATTCGGAGTGGTTTCCGAATGTACGCCCCCCAACATAAGTGTACTCCCCCGTGTCCGCCCATGTTTCCGCCCCGTTTTGCCCACTTTGAAACTACGCCCATGTGTCATTCCGCATGACGCCCATAATACGCCCCTATTTCCCGAATGATAGCGGTGAACAGTTCTGGACGGTCTTTGTCCGAACTTGTACCGAGTCAAGGCGTGGCACATGCGCGTAGCGTTCTCCACGCATGCGCAGACGCCGTAAAGACGCAATCCGTAAGAACGCGGTAAAGTCCGCATCAATCAGAATAAGGGCCTTTGTCTGGCTGAGAATTTATTCACGAGGTGTGCTTCCGGATTAGCAAAGAAACTCAGTGGCAGCCAAATATGTTCATGACATTATAATTCTGTCTTATTATTTTTATTAATAAAAATAATATCTATAGCATACAGTTATGCAAAAACATTTGTACATTCATGGTTAAACTACAATAGACTTGAATGCAACATAGCCACAGTATGTCTGCTTTCCAAGCACATAAATATGTGTATCATTTTCTTTATTGAGCTGTACACAATGTTTGGTGCACCAGACTCCTATGAGTACACGTGGATTGCAACAACCCTAAACTTGGTACTAAAGACATTCAAGCTTATACCAAACTGTGCCTAGACTGCAATGCCAGTGACAGGTCTTAGCCGAGCTTTGCCTGCATGACTCCCCTGATGTCTCTGGTGGAGACGCTACTGAAATATGTACAACTCTACATAGAAAATACTTGCATCTGCTTGGTACCAGAGCATGAAGAGGTGGGGCCTGTTGAAGAGGTGGGGTCTGTTGAAGAGGTGGGATCCCTCCTCATAGGAAAAGGCAAGGTGTCCTGGTCTCCCAGAGATCAGGACTAGGGCGCCTTAGTATGAGCTGATCCTCTAAGGGGGCTGCTGTTCAATTTAGGGCTAGTCAGGCAGTAATAAAGGGTAACGAGAAAAAAGAAAAAAGTGGAACAGCGTCTCACTTCTACAACGAAAATCACACAATTGGTAAAATATAACAAATTTATAAGTTTATAAAAATCACACGCAATAATTACAATACAATAAGGAGGTATGGAAAAAAAATTGAATAGGAATTTAAAATTATTGAATTTGCTCGCTCCTGGACATGGGATTAATATTGTAGCTGACTGTATGACGGACAAAAAAAGTATATTAGCACATGGTGGATGGTGGGTCACTGTCCACGGGCCAAGTAGGAAAGGGGGGGGGGGGCAGGGGAAGTTCACAGGTCCTCCCTGGTGTTGCGGTGTCCTGAGGTATAGCCGCTGGAGGTATCTGTGTATTGGGTTCTGGAACTGCGATCTTTACTCTGCCAAAGGTCCTCAGTGATGGTGCGGTACCCCTGTAGCCGCTAGAGGATTTGGCAGTGGGATGGCAGGGTGGAATTGGAGGTGTCCTTGATGTTTTTTGGAGACCATAAATCGAGTCCACCTGGGGTTGGTTTGCCTTGGATCGTCCAGATTATTTTTGGAAGGTTGGGGGGTTCACTGGCAAGTCATTTGTGAGTCCCCACAATGTAGCAGTGACAACAGTGAGTCCATGCGGTAGATGGCCGTCTTAGAGTCAGGAATGAGTCCAGGAGGGGGGGCGGCGGCGGTATGTAATGCGCGGGGGGGTTGGGCCAGAGCCAAATTTCCTATTAGGCACGTGTTTGGGGGCAGCACTTGGATGCCTGTGATGGTACTGTCAGCCCAAAATGTACAAATAACTGCAAAATATCCATTGTACTGTACTATATTCCATCTTAAATAGAGTGTAAATTGATAGGACATGCAGATACTGCCCCTGTAAACTGTCCTACTTAGTAAATATGTATTCATAATAAAAGAACAGTTAGTGGCTTTTTTTTAAATCCATTATATTGGCTATTATTAAAGGAGGGGTTATAAGTAATCAATAAAAATAATACAATTAGATGAATTTATTCATCCCTGAATCCGCCCCTGGTGGCGGCAGCGGTATGTAATGCGCGCGGGGGGCCGGCGGCTCACCTGCTTCTCTCTGCTGGCCAGGTGGAGGGGGAACGGGAACTGGGAGCGCGCTTGAAGGCCCTGGGAGGTGCTGTGTGCGCATGCGCAGCAGCCCTCCCGCGCCCATTTTTTATGTGGGCAAAGTGCTGCGGCCGCTGCCCGTGGCCTAGCCAGCCCGGGGGAGAGCGCAGCCGGCCCGTTTTTAATGATTTTTGGGCCGGCCCACTGGTAAATGGCCTGGTTTCCCTTCAGGCCAATAAGCCCCTGTACACTATCCATCCTATTAATCCCTCTGCCCAGAACATACAATGCTCAATTTGCGCAGGCAGAAGGCTCTGGTGCTTCCCTCCTCTGTTACTAGTTCCTGTAGAATAACCAGACTCACTTTCAACCCTTGATAGTGTATATGTATTATTCAGATAGAGCCAGCTTGGATTAAAAAAAATAAAGGCTGCCTCTTTACTGGGAGTCAGCAGAGGGAGGAAACACTATAACTTGGGTAGGGGTTAAGGCTGCATAATAGGTTAAATATACGCCCAAGCTGTATGCCTACTGTAGATATGCAAAGCAATGGAACTCGGTAGGGTAGTGGTGCATCCTAGCAGTATTATTTTCTACTCTGTTATACAGACGCTTTATGTTCACTGTTATAATGAAAATTTAGGTTGGGCAGTGCCACTCCTTCAATAAGGCAAGGTAAGAACCTTGGCTTACATTGCAGTTTAAGGGGCAGCAAAGTTAAGTTCATTAGTATACAGTATCATCTCAGTGGCAAACGCAGGAATTTTAGAGGGGGGTTTCCAAATGTAATCCAACATCTCCCACTCTGCAGCGCATTGGAGTAAATACGGGAGTCTGCCCTGAAAATGGTCTTTTTATTATTATTAATATTATAATTATTATTATTATCATTTATTTATATGGCGCCACAAAGGTTCCACAGCACCGAACAATACATAAATGAGCAAAAACAGATTATGAATTACACTACAAGTATACACTGGATTCTGTATGGAATACAGTATTAATATGTAACCGTAAATATGGTCTATAGTATAGGCTGTTTCAAACATTTAAATAAGATAACTGGTCAGGAAAATTTTAAACATAATAAATAAATACATAAACTTAATAGAACCACTAAGCTCACAATCTTCATGGTAAGGCTCCTGTCTCTTCCTCTTGGCAGCTACTCTCTGGTCCGTTGCAATGTTTGAGGGCTAAGATCCAGACATACAGTAAATGTGGTAGAAGAAGCTGGTACACTAGGCATGTGCAGCAGCTCTGCTCTGCCGTCTGCCCATTACACTGCATGATGTGGTGGCAGCTCTATTGATCATACTATCTACCATTGCTATGGTTGTCATAATTTAAGACACTTGCCCCCCCTGCGTTTGCCTATGCATCTGAAAGTTGATTGTCCCAATTGGAACATGAAAGGAGCATTTTTATTCTGTAACACTAGGTCAGTGGTCGCCAACCCGTCGCTCGCGAGCTACTGGTAGCTCGCGGTAGCGATCCGGGTGGCTCGACCACTCTGCGCCCGCCTGCCCGTCCCTCCATCGCCCGCCGCCTTCCCCAATCCCCTGAGGCAGACGCTAGAGGTAATATCACCTCTAGCGCCTGACAGGGTGCACAGCGCTAGGCGCTCCCGGCACTTCCGGGTAGCGCTGCAGCGCTATGCTTACTATCAGATGCTAGAGGTGAAATATTACCTCTAGCGTCTGTCCCCCCCCGCTTAGCTGTCCGTCCAGTCATCTCTGCTCCCGGACACTCCGCTTCCCCCCAGCTATTCTGCTCCCTCCACAGGCTACGGTGCCCGGACACTCCGCTCCCCCGCAGCAAGAGGCGAGAGGCTTAAATGTTAAAACAGCCGCTGCCCAGACCAGCAGACAGGCATCAATTACAGCTGCTGGGCATCCTCCCTCTGTCACTGTAAGTGTGTGCACTACATGTTTGGTGTCACATGTGTGTGTCTGTGTTCTATATATGTGTGCATTTATGCATGTATATATGTATGTATTCTATGTGTGTGTATGCATGTGCTGTGTGTGTATATATGTATGTGTGTAGTACCATAAAACTTAAATACGTTTTGAGGAGCATTTTTTTAAATGTTTTTAGAATTTCGATAATGAAAGGTGCAAGGTTGGTGAGGGGGACGGAAAGGTACAGGGGGGACAAAGAGATGCAGGGGGGACAAAGAGATGCAGGGGGGACAAAGATGCAGGGGGTACAAAGAGGTGAAGGAGTAATGGGGGGACAGAGACATGCAAGGGTTACTAGGGGATGGAGAGGTGATGGAGAAGTGCAGGGGGGGAAAGAGAGGTGCAAGGGGGATGGGGGCTGAAGGGGTGCAGGGTAGACGGAGATGTGCAAGGGTGATGGGAGTACGGAGAGGTGATGGGGTGACATAGTCATCCCACCTCGACATGCCGTAATCTGATCAATACTGTATTGTGTTGAAAAATGTCTCTATGGTCCATAGGGAAATATTTCAACACAATGAAGTATTGATTTGATTACACCAGACTCCAGAGACATATACTGTATCCCCCATGCCACCATAGTGGAAAAAATGGGGGACATGTCCTCGCAGGAGTACCACGGTAGTAGGTCATGCCCCCTAATTTCAGGCAGATGTCCCTTCTCTAACTCCAGTGTTGGGAGGTATGTATGCGGCATATTGGACATTGCAGTGTGTGGCATATTGTGTCGGGGGCATTGTGGTATGTGGCATACTGTGTCGGGCATTACAGTGGGTGGCATAATGTGTAAAGGGCATTTTTCGTTTATTAGGCAGATTTCTTTTTTTTTTTTTTTACTTTAGTAGCTCTTCAGGCGGTTTATGTTGTCTCGAGTAGCTCAGGCCCCAAAAAAGGTTGGAGACCACTGCACTAGGTGATATTGTCTGGGGAACACAGGTGATCACCAAACAATAGCTGCTAAGGGATTACATCAGACAATAGCTGCTAAGGGGACTACATCATTTGGAAGAAGGGACGCTCCTCATTCACATTTAGGTGACCCCCACATTTACGGATGTAATTATTAGACATAGAAGGTGTATTTTAGTACACCACAAACTACAATCTGGTTCTACACAAATTCTGTAATCCATCATCTTCCTTTAAAAAACTGAAATGAATAGAGCAAGACGACGAGATGAAAGAAAAGCACAAGCCTTGGATAACCAAAAAGCCTTATTTAAGGTTTATGTTTGAATTAAATGAATTGCAAAATATACTTCTATTAATCTTTTCAAACTAGTCAATACTGATATAAACAGACATTTTACATTACAAACCTAAAATCACAATATGAAATATAATATGAGAAAAAAATACCAATGTGTAAATCTACTAATGCTTTCACTGGGAGACATAAAAAAACGCCGTATTGACCTTCAAATCCTGGGTGCCTTCAAAACCCACATCTTTTCTTTGATAGTCAAGTGCATCTTACAGAGTAGCCTTTGAGCTCTTCATGTTGTTTCTGAATAAATCATATCGAGGTCTCCTGACAAAATCTTTTATCCAACATTTAAGAATCAAGTACCACCTAAAAAACAAAACAACGAATCAAAACGTATTATGTTACTACTTAAAGTAATACCTAACTACAAATTCAAACTATCATTTTGAGTGCAAATACTTTTGTCAGGGACATCATTGTTGTCATATGCCAATCGTGCCATGTAAATAATCCTGTAATGAATTATGAGCTGTACAATGAAGCATGTCTCTTTATTTAGAGCTAATTATAAGAGCAAGGTTTTAGGTAATTTTTGTGAAAATGTACATTGTTGAACCCTTTAGCAGGATAAGGGGTATGTTTAGGGGTGTGTTTATTGAATCCGTTTGTCCTCACACCTCATGTTCTGTTCCATCAGGGAGGTGCTATGGGGATACTTGTTCCGGGCCCTGCCACTCTGAACACCAGATGATGCCTGGGGCCCACTGGCCCCCAAACACAGCCCAGCCTCCTTTACACTACTAACCTGTGGGTCCCACTGCTGTCCATCACCCCCCACACACACACTCAAGTCACAGCCACTAATCCCCCACAGCCCACTGCCCCACCCCACTTCCATTCAAGTCAGAGCTGCGGGTCCCCTGCTGCCCGGCACCCCCGTTCATGTAATGGGCATTTAATGGTTATGAAATATATATATATAGGGTTATTAAAAAATATGTTGCAGGTATGCGGTAACATCTCATCCCCTCCTGCTATCATTTAGTTTTTTTGTTAAAAATCAAATTAAAGGCACCGTCTGTGAGTTGCCGACTAGCGGGGTATAGACAAAATATCTGTAGAACATATTTTGTGTAACAATAGGTGGGGGGGCTGCCTATTTGTCAGCCCCAGGCCCCAAAATGTCTAATGGCAGCCCTGCCAGCAGGGGTCAGGTAATTATAATTATCCTAATCCCCCCCTAACCATAACCCTCCCAGCAGCTTAACCCTCCTCCCCACCCCGAGACCTGACCCATACCCTCCCCAATAGTGCCTAAACCCTGCACCCCACCACCTAAACCTAACTCCCCCACCCTGCAACCCAACCATATTAATAATAATAATTTATTGTCATTACATTAAAAAATGTGAAGTGAAATTCAAGAGGAAGAAAAGAAGCGACAAAAGAAATACTCATAATTCATATATCACAATTCAAACACAAAATATCAGATGGGGAAAAACTGTTCCGCAACCGACTAGTACGGCAACTCAAGCACCTGTAACGTTTCCCGGAGGGCAACAGGGAGAAAAGAGATGACTAGGGTCTAGAATAATTTTTTTAGCCTTCGCTTTCCCCCTTAAAACAATGTCTGCCATCCTTGGCAATCCTTGGCAGAGGTTGGCCAATGACCTTTCAGCAGCCCTAACTATCCTGTCTAGGGATCTCTGATCAGAGCACTTTGAATTTCCATACCATACCGCAATGGCATAAGTCAACAGACTCTAGATTACGCAGCAGCAAAAGTTCATAAGCAGATAGGCCAGCTGCCTGTAATCTTCGCAGAAAAAAAAGGTGTTGCTGAGCCTTTCCAACTGCCATTGCGGTATGTGTGGACCAGGGCAGATCATCTGAGAATGTAATACCCAAAAATGTAGTATTTGTAACTCTTTCCACCTCATCACCATTTAAAATCAACGGATTGATAGTCGACCTTCTTGATCTTCTAAAGTCAATAACCACCTCCTTGGTCTTTTTTTCATTTAGGAGAAGGTTATTAAACTCAGCCCATTCAATTAATTTCTGCACCTCTAATCTATAGCTATCTTCCTTTCCCCCACTGATCAAACCCACCACTGTAGTATCGTCAGCAAATTTGACAATGAGGTTGGACTCTGAGTTTGAAAAACAATCTGAGGTGTACAAAGAGTACAAAAAAGGACTCACAACACACCCTTGAGGGACACCTATGTTTAGGACAAGTTCTGACGAGGAAGTGGAACCCATCCTAACTGACTGAGGACGATTCGTCAAAAAGTCCATGTAATGACACCTATTGCCTAAATAAAACCTCCCCTCTTCCTCGGGCATACAGTCACGCTCTTTGAACTTTCACAGTTTTCATATGCCATTTGTTGGGATTTTGGTGTTGGTACCCTGACTTTTTCAGAATGTGTGCCAGTATAGGTGAAACAGAGCATCATGGGGCAGATTGGGATGCCGGCGTTGGGATACTGAATGCCGGCATCCTGTCTGCTGAACACTAACTGCATCCCCTTCTGACATTGGAGTGTAGGCTACAACATTTAAATTACCACTAAATCCCCAAAATTTTAATTTGAGATATGAACCACGAAGATTAAATGTATTTGTTTATGTTGTGGGTTGAGTAGATTTAAATGTATAGGGAGATTTAGGGCTATATTTACAAAGGTCAAAAATGTAAAATGGCATTGACATTCAGTGTAAAGCATGGGGGACATTTTCAAACTGAAATCTAAATTGCATGATAAAAACAAACCTGTCCACTATATCTGGGCTATATACAGAAGCACCCTGTATTTACCCTGCATGCAAAAATAATAAATGTATTTGGGGTTTGAGTGCTGGGGGTGGCCATTATTTATTTTATTTCTTTCAATGAAAAGGTGGAACAGTTCAAACTAAAAATACAAATAAAAACTGCAAGAGGATGAATAATTCAAACACATTTATACAGATTTATTTATCTCTTTACACAATACTGGCCAGTATAGAATTACATAATCACATAAAAAAATGTTTAAAACAAATCACATAGCACATGAAAATTCACATTATCTACTGAGGAACAGTCTAAATAGCCATATACTACTTGTATACTATCAGCAGCTATATTTGGGTTTGAAGTTGATGATACATTTATTACTGTATGGTCCAAACGCTCTGTTCAGTAGATGTTAGTTCTAATATGTTACACAATTGGGCTACATCAGGAATGCAAAAAGATGGCACCAATGCTGCAAACAGGCATCAATGACAATAGACCGTTTTGATTAAGACTTGGCATATACCTGTAAACAACAGATTTTTTTATTTTTTTTAGTGTGAGTAGGAGTCGTTCTGCCTCATTACAGTTATTGTGTTCAGCTTTCAATGTTTCCTTTCTAGGTGATTTAACATAATAGCAAGTCACAGCTCTGCGGCCTTCAAGGGACAGGATGTAAGAGATCACCTTACTGCCCACGACATTACCTGCTTGTGTTAAACACAAAATAATACTGCACATCAATAGCTTCATCTAAGACCATTAAAGACTGCAATGGCCATTACAAACCTACTGAACACCACAAATAAGGAATTGTTCAATTCTATACATATTGAGTGAACAGTAAAACGTGAAACACAAGCACTAAAGTGTCACAATAAGGGGATTTGCAAGGGTATCTCACAGGTAAGTTATATCATCCTCTATTTATAGCTGCATACTTTGTTTGAGGGGTGTGGTAGAACCCCTAGAGGTTCTTTTGTTTGTTGCTTTTTTGTGCACCGATTGGACTTCAGTTTTTTATTTGATGATTATGAGCCTGATTCAGCCCTGATGATTAGGCTGCAAGTTCGCAGGCCGGGGTGACTATCGACAGACTGCGCATGCGTACAGCCAGTAATAAGCATGCAACAGGCTGTCCTGCAGTGAAAGCATGTTTTTTTTTTTTTTTCATATCTGGCCATTCGCAAGGTGATTGACATCAAGCTGGCGTTTGGGTTTGGTAACCGGACATTTTCAGGTAGTGTCAGGGAAAACGCAAGTGTGACCATGCATTTGGAGGGATGGTGTTTGATGTCAGCTCCAGCCACAATAAGCCCAATTTTATTGTAGCCACCGAGTCCTGGGCTATGCGCAGACTGCACACACACTGGGCAAATCCAGGAGGAGCATGGAGAGGAGACTGTCAGCAGCACTTTGGGGGCAGGGCCTGATGTGTATGTCATCAAGCCCCACCCCACAGTATGGCAAATTCCTTGATTTGCTGGTCTTCATGGAGGGGAGGGGCTAAATGATGCAACATCTTTAGCCCCTCCCCCAAAAAAGAAGCTGGATATAAACGCTGCTGGGGAGATGCGGCGGCAGGGGGGTGCCAGTATCCGGGAGGGTTGCCCACCTTCTTGGGGGGCCGAGAGGGGGACCCTACTTTTGAAAGCCTCCCGGCTAGGTAACAGTGGGCAAATCATTCTACGGTGAGCACCTGGCAAATAGATTTGCAGGCGAATCGCTGATCCGGCTACTTTTCACAAGCCATGCTAAGCCATTTGCAGTCTTGTAAAGGGTGGGATTTCACTCTGGCGGGGCGGCATATTCCTGATCACTGGGCTTCGAAATTTAGCAACCGCGCCTTTAGTTCTGAATCCGGCCCTATATGTCTTTATTGCAATCCATTTACCTAACAGATTATTGCTATAAAACTGGACAAATAAAATATACAGTATTCATGCTTGAAATATTCATAAAATCTAGTTCTATAGCCATGTTCTGCGCACTAACACTTTTGGGACTAAAAAAAGGAAAACTATGAGCAGCGTGACAGTTACTGTACGATGGTAAGGAGCAGATGTGACAAAGAGACGTTTTTAAAGCTGGAAGGTGTATTTGTAAGCTGACAGTTCTCTTCAAGCTACAAATGACATGAGACAAACAACACTGCATAAAAGTCCATTCACATTGATGTGTCCAGCAGTAAGTCAGTAGCAAACCGCTTTAATGAAGAGACAGAAGAAGAATATGTTTAGGAAGCTGTCAGTGAGCGTGGTATTCTTAATGTTAGCGAGCTATGTGACACTATGTTTAGTGACAAGGTCATAGTAAAGTTGGAAGGTTTTGGTATGCATGTGAAATGCGAGATGGACAGTTGATCTGTTAATGGGAAAAATAGCCTTAAAGAAAAAAAACAGCGAAAGGCTAAAGCAAATAGATCCAAATATATCATTAGAGGGGCAGTATCAACTGTTTGTCCTGGTGGGGAAAATTCATCAAACCAATGACACAATAAAGATCATACTACCCATAATCATACAATACAATAGGGTTTAATGTTTGTTTTTTGGTTTATTATAATATGAAGCTCAGTATGTTAAGTTAGAAAAGATTCAGCTATTGTATATTTATAATTACTTTAGAAAAAAAACATTTTGCTTAGACCTCATGCATTCATTTAGCCAGTGGTTTTTGCCTATGGGCTACACGGCTGCAGCTTCCCACAGGTAAGATCCGCTACTGGTGAAGCCAAATACAGGCCCTTATTCTGGTTGGTGCGGCCAGAGCCGCACACGGGGCTCCGGCCGCACAAACCAATCCCCGCCCACCCTACGGATCGCCACGGCCGTCCGTACACGGACGGCTGGCGATCCGCATAAAAATGGTGGAGGCTACGCCTCCACCATGGTGGGAGCTGCCCCCTGCATTCGATGGTCGTCGACCATCGAAGGCAGGTCCGCACGCCGCGGCAGCTCCCGCAAGCTGAGACCACACGGACAATCGTCCGTGTGGTAGCTTGTATGGGGGCTGAAAGCTGACATCCGGCGACGTCAGCTTTCCGCCCCCATGAGTTGCGTCATGGCCTCATTACCATGCATACGCCCCGCGTTTGCATGGGAACGCCCATGAAACGCGGGGCGTACACATAGGGAAATGAGGGCATGATGCCTCTCACGCCCCTATACGCCCCCTTTGCGGCGGACGAAATACGTCTGCGGCGAAGGGGGCTGCACATGCGCAGATTCACCTCTGCGCATGTGCAGAGTAAAAACATCGGCGGTACGGCCGCACGCGGGCCGTACCGATCCGATTAGAATAAGGGCCACAGTCTGTGAGACTGTTCTGTCTTCATTGTGACTGGCAGTGACTTCCTATTGGAAGTCTGACCTGACAGTCACCCAAGGCAGTCCCATTGGGTTGTTCCCTTCCTCCAGGATGCCTCTATGGGCTGCTGTGCGGCAGCCCATAAAAACGGGGTTCTGCGAATGTGCAGTACCAAGGTTGATACTGCGCATGCGCTGGACCTGGGACCCTGCATAGGCGTCTGTGGACTTCTGCCGAAGCAGCCCATAGAGGCTGGGGGCCAGCACATGCACAGTACAGAAGAAGCTACTGCGTATGCAAAGGTTTGAGTTTGAAGAAACTCAGGGAGCCCGAGGTGTGCTCCCACCACCACCAGTGCTGTGCCTAAACACGTGCAAAGGGGGCAGCCGTACGAACGTGTGGGCCCTCTCCCAAAGGAGAAAGGCCCCATGGTTCCCCTAACCCCCCTCAACCATAAGGCCGAGGAAGGGAAAAAAGGGATCGGTGGGTCCTCTTCGCCGAAGCTCAGAGAGACCCGCTTTTCCTCCACCCCCGGAAGGGTTTTGGACGGTGGGTCCTCCGCACCCAAAGGTTTGGAGAGACCCGCATAGGCTTCCCTCCGCCTTGCGGCTCGGGGTTGCCCTCGAGGGGACCGGGACTCTCCCCAAAAGGTGAAGAGTCCCAGCCACGTTTGGGGAACGGAAGGCCTGTTAGGGACAGCCGCACTACCCAAATCAAAAAAACGTGACAAACTAACGAAAAACGTGATGTGCTCAAAAGTGCAAATCAAAGAAAGAAATAAAAAGAGGCCCTAGCCAGAAGGCCGGGGTGGGGGTGTAAAAAATTGTCCTACCCTATCCAAAAGGACGAGGTAAGGACGTGTAGCCTAACCTAGAGGGAAGTGCGCAGTGTGTGTGCCATTCAGTGCATGGTGCTGGACATCACCAGTGCAAATCAGGCACCCCCGAGTTTCCCCGGGGGCACAGTGCAGCCTTGGGCTCCAGGCAGCCGACCAATCAGCGTCCGACCAAGTTTTTCTCCGTCTCACCAGCAGGCATTTTCCAGCCCCCGGCATGGGAATGGGTACTCCACTGGGCTTTTCGAAAGACTCCCTTAGGGGCTGCACCCCCCTCGGAAGAGCAATCTACTCAGTCCCAGTGTTTCTCCGCTCCCAGGGTTAAGATACTAGGCTGAGCTTTTCGCTGTGCCCAGGATGGGGGCCAGCCCCAACCTGGACCAATCTACTCGGTCTCAGCTTTTCTCCGCTCCCTGGGAATGGATACTAGACTGAGCCTTTCGCTGCTCATCCTTCGGGGGCTACAAACCCCGTCAGGAGAGTCAAACTACTAGGCCCAGTGTTTCTCCCCCCCTCTTACCAGTGGATTTACGGAAACAACACCTCCTACCAAAGGCAGAGGTGAAGATACTCAGTGAGACTTTTCACTGCTCCCGGGAAAAAACAGAGGGGTCCCACACCCTCCGCCCATCAGAGCAGCTACTCAGTCCAACCTTTCTCTATTCTCTGCCAGAGGCCAGTCCATACCCACTGATAAGAACAGATACTACACTTGATCTTAGCCAAAAGGCAGAGCCCGGGGTCGGGATCGGCAGCGGGTACCAGCATTGCCAGCAGTGGGGAGGGCATTGTGGCAGCCCCCCTCTGTGGTCATGGTGGAATGTGCATGTACTAATTTCCAAAATCTTTTGACAGATGCAACCAGGATAAGGTAGCCAGGTGTTGCGGCAGAGGCGGGCAGGCAGTGTGCGGGAGTGAGATGGGCTGTGTGGCCAGGAGGTGGCGAGCAGTGGGGATGGAGCGGTGCAGCCGGAAGTTGTAGCGGCCATGAATCTTGGGTCCGGGAGCAGCGGTGCAGCTGTTCAGCCTGTGCAGCCTGACTACTGACATCATGTCACGCTGCGCAAAACCACACGCCGGTAACAGGAGAAGCTGGCTGGGGAGTAGGTGCTCAGACACTGCCCAGGATTAGACTGTGCATGTGCAGTCTAATCCCCAAATCCCTGTGATTTTGGTGCCAAATACCAGGATCCCGCTGACCCCGGGGGCCACACGAATTGCACATAATATTTTCCTAAGGTTTTTGGGGAAGCAGCATGGCCATGTCTCCTACATTAGTTCATACTTCCTTAGCACATGGGGCAAATGAATGTGTTAGTGGTCCTTGGTTATTATTCACAAATGCACTCCCCAATAAATGAAGTGCATTTGTGGATCAGGGGTCAACTTTCTGGTCTACGTTCAAAAGCAGCCAATATTTACTCTGCATGCTAAAATTATATATTGTGGCAAACCTGGTAAAAAAAAAGTATGCCCACATATACATAAATAAGTAATGTCCAGAACTATATATTCTGTGTCTTCTGAGAATTATGCTGCTTTCCCACTGCCTAAACGGGTAATAACCCGGTATTTGTAAACGGGTCTTTAAACGGGTAAGAGCCATAAAGACCCTTTCCCACTGCAGCTCTTAAACGGTAAATTGCCATTTAAATATTGTTTTTGTCACATTCACATTGTACCCTTTTAAACCACAACGCAACCCATTTAAAGCCATTGTAAACATGGGCTGTCATATAAATGGACTTTTCTTGCCCCACTGTACAGTCATCACATGCAGGAAGCCAATCATGTTCTTAACCTTTATTATTATTACTAAATACCGTTTAAGAGCCTTTCCCACTGGCAAAAAAAGCCTCTTAAACGGGTAAAGCACTGTTTTTTACCTGTTTAAAAAATACCGGTATTTGGTAAACGGGTAAAGCAACCTGGAGCTTTACCCAAACTGCACTCCCCCTCTGGTGACTGGCCACACCCCTAAACATTGGCCCCTAACAATAAATTTCACCAGTTCTCCCTTCATGTCCCAGTCCGATACTGATTAGGTATATGACTGCTGCATGACGTTATAATAATTAAACAAGATGCCCTCGGAATACGGAAATCACTTCTTCACAGTACACCTCAATATTGTAAGAATATCACAAGTATGTATGCATACTAGCCTTAAAAAGCACCATAATATATTGTAAACAAATTTCGGTACTTATGTAGTATCTGGGCTGCCGATTTTTTGATTGTATGCCTTAAGTTAAGGCATACAATCAGATGCGATGCGATGCGATATCGCATCGCATCGCATCGCATCGCATCCGATATCGGATGCGATGACCCGATTTTTCCATAGGAATCAATGTTAAAATGATTCCTATGGAAAAATGGGTCCTTTTCATACCCCTACTATCCAAGTGGGCATGGAGTTGGATATAAACCTGTGGCGAGCGTAGCGAGCCACCGAGCCCGAAGCGTGGCGAGCGAAGCGAGCCCCGCGAGGGGACGGTATTCGTCCCCTCGCGGGGCTCGCTTCGCTCGCCACGCTTCGGGCTCGGTGGCTCGCTACGCTCGCCACAGGTTTATATCCAACTCCATGCCCACTTGGATAGTAGGGGTATGAAAAGGACCCATTTTTCCCATTGAATTCCATGTTAAAATGGACTCAGTCCATTTTAACATTGATTCCTATGGAAAAATCGGGTCATCGCATCGCATCGCATCGAATCGCATGGTCGCATGCGATGCGATGCGATCTCCCGATCCGACCCGATTTTGAAATCGGCAGCCCAGATACTACATAAGTACCCAAATTTCAATATGTAATACATCCTGCTCTAGGTCTCCAATCAATGATCATATCATATTTACTGCAATTAATATTCCTTTATTTTCTGGAATTTGTTTTCTTTCTATATTATTGTTTTATTTTTTGTTTGTGAATTCATTTTTTGTTTTACTTAAAATGGCCATACATCAGAAAGACATTGCACCCAATCATACAATCTCAATGGATTGTATGCAGATTGTGTGCACATTGTATGCACACAATCATACAATGCTGGCCCCGGGAGATTGGAGGATTGGTCCTCTGATCTGATGTACTGCATGTCAGATCAGTTGGGATTGGGAGCAGATTGCATGTGCTTTCACGCACATGCAATTTGTTTTTAGATGGCTCATACAACCAGAGTCATGTGACACTCCCTCCATGACTAACAGAGAAGAGAGGTGCAGCTTCCGGGCGGCCCGTGGCAGTGAAGATGCTGGGAGCCGCAGACGGGCGGTGGATGTCCTTTTGCACAATTCTTTCACTACTCTGAAAACAGTTTTCAGAGGATTGCTGCATTAGGGCTATTTAATAATGGCATAACACAGCAGATGTGAGCAGATTGGTAGTTACTGGCAAACTGTAAATTAAAAAAAAAATGATTTTTGGTACTCCTAGCTACGCCACTCGCCAGCCCCCTATTTAAATGAAGCTTCAATCATACAATCATGCAGAAGCTGGATTGTATGACTGATTGTATGACAGATTGTGAGTACATTGTGTGTCCAAAAACCACCAAGGACTGCCGGGAGTTGAAGGGAAAAATTGGACACAATCCTGATTGTAAGACCGGTCTTTCTGATGTATGGCCACCTTTAGAAGCCTCCTTGTTTTTCATAAGATAATCACAGATACTGATTTTTACTTATCAGTACTGCATGAATAATAATAATAATACAACTCAGTAACAACAAATGTAAGATCCAAAAATATCTAAAAGACATGCAAAAGGCTAGTTTACTGTGTAAGAAGTCAGAATTGAAGCTTTTTAATTGTGTAAGCATGTGGCTGTCAATGTTGGTTCTGTTTAAAGCACAGGCAAAGTTTTCTACACATCCGTGAGTAATGACTGGAAAGACCCCAGGCCATGGCATTTCATCCTTAATACATTAATCAACCATTATTTTTACTTGTCAGGAACTTACCTTTAGTGCTCTATTGCGGAGTTAGGTAATTCAATACAAATAGTAGCTTGGTGAAAATAAATGCTACAGTATGTTAATTGATTTTAAAATGGAAATGGAAATGATTAGGTTACTATGATCAATGCTTATTATAAAAAGCTATTCCAACATTGCAATGTAAAAAAAATAAACCAAAATTATTAGATTAATTTCACAGGGTTTTGAATAATGGTTATAAATGTGTATTCTGCATTATTATATATATATATATATTTTATTGTGTTCTTTTTCATCATATTATTTGTGCTGCTTGTGTTTAAATCAATGACACTAATGGGCCCTACACACATTCAAAGCAATGCAGCTTCACTCAGGTCTGTCACACACATTGCGAGGTGTCAGGGACAGTGCTCTCCGCTGAGAACACTAGCTGCGCCCGATTAATAATCTGCGTGCAGGTTAATAAATAGCGCAAGATACAGACCAGCGGGGCCACGCATTTAAATCACTGTGTGGTCTACACAAACAGCGATTTTCTGGCATTTTCGGACCGAATTAGTGAAATAATGTAAAATCACACAGAAAATGCCTGAATATCGCGCCGTGTGTATGGCCCAGAAGAATGACCAAGGTAACATACAGAAAACATTTACTTGCTAGAGTTGTTAGTGAATATAGGGTGCCCTCTACTGGAGAAAACAACAATTGAAAGTAATGCCAGTAATAAGGACTCACTGTAGAGTTGAAAATAATATTTTATGCAAATACATTGGGACTGCATAATTGAAAACACAGTAATACATAGCACACAAAGCAAAAAGTCATCAATTAATTAATTTCAGAGACTGATAAAATATAGATCTGAAGACTTGTCCAGATTGCGAAAAGCACAATCTTGTATGAGCTGGGAGGTGTAGGATACTAACAGTACAGTTAATACCAGTAGATTTTACCATAGAACATATAGGCAGGCATGCAGTACTGAACCTCTCAATTGACCATCTATGAAAGCACTGTTCTTATTTTGACCCAAGTCTTCATTATGCTAATTATGTGTAAACTGTGTCTTATGGTGACATGCTTAAACAAACTCCTTCAAATAAATATATCACTCTTACACAACTGTTGGTAATTATTTTGATGGCAGTGGATCACGAACATGTTTGGGTATGTATGCTGAGGAGTTTATAAGAAATATAACTATATTTGCAGATATTGGTATTATTACATATAATTGAAGGTCAAAATAGCAAAATAGTGAAGATATAGGTGCAGTGATGGGAAACCTTCTCCCTCCAGCTGTTATTGAACTACACATCACAGCATGCCTTGCTACAGATTTGATATTTTATAATGCTAAAACTGTTGCAGGTCATGCTGGGATGTGTAGTTCAACAACAGCTGGAGTGCCAAGGTTCCTCAATCACTGTATAGGCTAGGGCAGTGGTTCCCAAACTTTTTTGCATCACGGCACACTAGATTATCAGAATATTTGTCAAGGCACCCCTAGCTGCATAGTTTGCTACCGAGAATTTCAGAAAACAATATTAAATTAAATAAGTTGTGCTTATATGTCATCCTTAGGTCCAATTATGTTGTGAGGGACAGAATTAACTTCTGTTTATCCACATATTTAAAAACTGAAAGCCACCAGCACTGATTTTGCCTATTACATTGACCATAAATAATTTGAATTGGTTATAGACAACCAAACCAAGGCACCCCTGCAAGTGCTCCAAGGCACCCCAGGGAGCCTAGGCGCACAGTTTGGGAACCACTGGGCTAGAGGCATCAGTATGAGAAGGGCATTTTTTTGTTACATAAATAAAACAAAAACAATTCTTTCACGTTGCTTTCAAAAGTTAGTTCATGAGGACATGTACACTGCAGACTTTTACCTGCAAGTCTTTCTCTGAATAAAACAGACCGAAAAAGCTGCCCAGTAGGAGAGGGAACAAAATAAGCGTTTGTAACAATCAGCATTGTTTCACAGAACACAGCAAAACAAGCTTGTTCTCCAAGTAAAAAGATGAGAAAATATCCTATGTTGTCTAATGTCAAGCAAAAATAGAAATAAAATGTCAGGCGACAGTTACACATTTTAATAATCCATAGCTTGGTATGCAATAACTAGCAAACCTTTCAAAGCTGCTGAAACATTGACATCTCTACTCTTTAAACTCTAAGCCAGCCACTGATAGATTGCGTGGAAAATGACAGTCTACTTGGGTGAAGCAAAAAAGGAACGATTAATGATCCTTTACTTTGCTCTTCATGTTCAGAACTATGTTTAGGATAAACGGAATTCAAAAAATTCCCCACTTCCAATAATAACTGAGTAATGGCAGCAGACAATGTATTCTAGTGACAGGAGCAGCATACAGGCGCTGAGTGCTAGGTCAATCCCATAAAAAGATTTTTCATGACTTAAGCAGCTTGCTCTTCTGGGTGTTTTGCTTTGTAGACAAACAGAATGTGTTTTACTTGAGTACATTTGTGCATTAACAGCTTATGCTTAGGCAGTCGTTGTATGAAACACTTAAAAGCAATATCTTTCTACAATAAGGAATCCATGGGTAGGCAAAATGACAAAACTGCCATATACCATAAACCACCTTTAAGATAATTAAATGTCATTTTATACATGTAAATCAGATAATAATGCATATTTCAGGAAAACATGACTGCAAAGCAGAACAGAAAAAAAAAACGCCAAATATAAAAAACTATTTAAAACATTCAAGTAGCTGACATGTAGTCAGTATACTAATTTATTCGTGTATCGTTTAGAGCAGATCTGATAAACTCGGCCCCAAATGCATAATTTACTATTGTGATACCAGATGAATGCGGCCTGCCGGTAAGCCAGGTGAATTTCTGATGGTCCAGCTACTACAAGAGGAGCTCAGCTCCTATCGGGCAACATTCACTGATCTGCAGTGACAGAGGGAGCTAGTAGGGAGGGACACATGTTCCATGTTAGAGAGAAACCAAAAAACAAAAATGTCATATTTGTTTTCCTTTTTTTAAAGCCCATACAAGCTAAGACCTTGATATTTTGTCCAAATGAGATTTTGAGTTTGACATGACTGATTTAGAGTACCTGCACCCATTATAGATATGCCACTGTATGTGCACCTGAAAGCTGCATCCCGTGGACAGAAGGATGAATAGATAAAAGTGACCATTAGATATGCCTATGAGGGGGTTGTTTGTGACCATGTTAAGGGCTGGTTTTGTGGAATGGATGGGATGGAAGAGAAGAGAGTGGACAGACAGGAATTAGTTAAGGCAGTGGTAGGCGGTCTTTTCAAGGAGCTCAGAGGCAAATAGGAGAAGAGAGATAGGCTGGTAGTTTGAGAGAAAGTCAAGGTCAAGAGAGTGATAAAGCATCAGCCAATAAGCTCCTAACTGCCATGTTAAAGGCTGTGTTTTGATAAAGAGCAAGTACAGTAGGAGCTGATTGGCTGATGGTTTCAGTCTCCATTTTGTCTCTCAAAGGCTTGGTACATCTGTCCTGTATGAGGAAAGCATACATTTGAAGCCAAGATATTTAGCTTGCGTGCATAACTTCCTCTAGCATTGTGTAGGTGTCTGTTGCAGGAGCCAGATATCAGAATTTACGCTACAGACTTTGTGCCCATGTATGACCTGCATACAAGGACTGTCTGCTACATTTATGGTCTGAAGGTGAGAGAGTGCTAAGCAAGGTAGGCTGCTGACTACACCAGAACAGCTGAAGGTTTACATCCCACCCACACAACTCTTACATAACAGAGATGGCTACCAAAGCACTAACAATAGATGCATTCTTCACCTTAATTTTTCTCAATGCTATCCATCCTATTTCTTCTTACCATGCACTGTCCTGGTCTTAGAGTCCATAAATTTGGGCATGTGGTGGACATCACTTAGGCAGCTCTCTGGGCACAACCTGTGCTGAAGGCAGGTAGCAGGTTCTGACATACAGAGACACTGTCAGTGTACCTGTGGCAGAGGCTGTGCATCTGTGATGTCAGTGAGTCCTCCAACTCATTCCATCCCCCAAGTAGAACCAGTCATTACAAGAGGAGAAGACTCAGCACCCCATCAAGAGCAGCCAAGGTATACAGAGCAGCCGCTGCTGCAGAAATCCAGTGAGTCATCTATTACCCAGAAGAAGGGGAGATGGTGAAAGTTTTATGTCCAGGGTTACGTCCTTGTGGAGGGAAGAGTAAGTGGTCTTCGTCTTGGGAGAAGAAGGTGAGACTGATCTATGTGCTAGAGAGAAGAAGATGAGAGGTTTCTGTCCATGGTGCGAGGGGGTGAATTGTTGCACATCCCTCACAAAGAGTCTACATGCTGTTATTTTATGCTATAATGACTCTACATAAATCGGCATGACATCAATAGGGATATTATATTGAACCTTTTTTTTTTTTGCAAGATATAGCATTTTATCATAATCACTGAACAAGGATATCTATTTTAGGCAGGTAATTACATTTTTATCTACACCTCTATAGGGGGTAAATTTACTAAGATGTGAGTTCTATTGAAGATGGGATGTTGCACATAGCAACCAATCAGAGTATCCATGATAATATAATTCAGATACATTGTGTCCCTCCCGGAATGGGCCATGTTGGGAGGTATGCTACAGCAGGAACTCTAATGTTGTCATTATTAGACATTGTAAACACTATGTTAAAATATTACATCCAATGGCATGTTTTATTTGTTATATTGTTTGAGATAATTGTGTTATATTAGTTATTAATAATGAGTATTATTACTTTAATTATTAGTACAACATTCTAGAAACTATTGATTTAAACTTTTGCAGAAATCATTAGAAATCCTGCGTAAAGAGCAGCATCAGTTTCCATCATTATACCGGAGGCGCAGGCATATACCAAATAAATGGAATGCACTACTTGCACTTACAAAATTATTTGCCTGAGCTCCGCGCAAGTATGAAATCAGATCCCCGACATCCATACATTCTGGGATAATTTACTGAGGCTCATTAAAAAGGCAATCTCCAAGTAGCTTAAAAATGTTAGGATGGTGAAACTGACTGTATACAAGACAGACCATTAGGTGAGTATAAGTAAGAATTGCCGTAGAATGACCGTATATTACTAAATTATTATAGAATTTATTTGAAACTTTCAATTCCTTGACAATTCAGAAAAATATAATCATTTATACGGTCTAATATCTAGCCATATCTAGAATTCTGTTTTATTACCAAATTGCTAATCTTATACTTCCACATCTTTTATTTTATTACAGATCTGCTTTTACTACTAGACTTTATTATATCCGTTAGCCTTCTTGAGGTTTTTGATTCAGCCCCAATTGCTTATTATTCAGGAATACTCATATCACTATTACATGTGACCCAGGTAATACCAGGCTGACTTAATTTCCAAGCTGGAAGCAATAGCCACAGTTTGGGATGAAATGGAAACAAATTTGAATTGGTTCAGGGATTAGAATACAGGTAATTCCTTCCTTAAGGCCCCCACACACTAGAACGATTTTTTGCCCGATTGTCCGATTTTCGACCGATCGTCCGATATATTGGCCGATTTTTACCGATAATTGGCAATAACCGGTCGATTATTGCCGATTATCGGACAATCGGTCGGAAATCGGACAATCGGCTAAAAAATCGTTCTAGTGTGTGTGGGGGCCTTTTGTGTGAGAAAAGGTGTGGGGATGGGTACAATTATGGATTTCCAATTAGGTGCCCCAGGGAGCCTACTAACAATTATGCATGCATTAGTTTATGCAGGCACTTCTGTTAATACACACACTGAGATCTGCAAGGGGGTACTTGCAACTTTCACACGCTGCTGAGTCATTCTCACAAGACTCCAGGGAACAAAGAAAATGTGCTGAGCTCTTTACATGCATCTCAGACCTCGATGTCAGCAGCCTTATTTGCGTTATATCTCTTTGGATGATATGGTCTGATACAGATTGTCAGCTACAGAGCTCATGGAACTTCTGATAGCCCTGCTATCTCCATAAAATTGACGTGCAGCATCCAATATGAAAATTAACAGTTAGGAGCTGATTGGCTGGAGCATTATCACCTTGCACATAACTTTCTTTATGGGGATAGATATCACTTCTCTCAGCTTCATATATTTACCCCCAAGTGGTATGTGATATGTGTTAGTAGTCTTTGATGATACTGTATGTGTGGAGGTCTGATGGCAGGTGTGAGGGTCTAATGCAGTGGTCAGGGAACTCGGTCCTCATTACCCCACACAGTGCATGTTTTGCTGGTAACCCAGCAGGTGCACAGGTGTACTAATTACTCACAGACACATATTATAAGGTCCGCAGGTGGAGTAAATTATTTCACTTGTGATTCTGTGAGGAGACCTGCAAAACATGCACTGCGTGGGGTAATGAGGACCAAGTTCCCTGACCACTGGTCTAATGGAATATGAGAAGCTCTCATCACATGTGGGGGGAGTATTGTAGCATTAGGGCAGGGGCAGGCTTTACCTATTGGACCCCATAGCAACTTCCTATGCCCCCAATACCACACCTCACTCTACCCCGCATTGCACTATTCGGTGTGAGGAAGGCGTTCACCTCCCAAGGCCAATAGCTTCTCCTTTTATAGCAGTGTGTACTGAAGACTCATCTGCTGTCAGTGTGCTGGCTGGCTCAGCCTCTCCAAAATCACCTTTTGGGAGTAGGTTGTCCAAGAATGTCTCAGCAGACACAAACAATCAGTGAGGATGAAAAAACAGAGCCAGCAGTGACACTGACAGCAGATGTGCCTGCAGCAGCATACTGCTAAATAAAGGGGAAGTAACAGGGCTCAAGAGGTGAGTATGACTCATAGCAGCGGGACCACTTATACCTACTCTACCTATGCCTATAGCAATGTTTATGCTTTATTATACCATATGTGAAAGAAAGCCTAGCTGCGCCCCTGCATAAATACATAAACACAAACCCCTGGTTACGGGGGCTGGTTGCCCCAAGAAACATGGGCAATATGGTTTCACCCCATTTGAGGGTGAGTCCCGGGTGTGGGCCGCACCCCTCTACCCAGGTAGTGATGCCACAGCTCTCAAACAACCACCAATATGTAATGAGTGACTATAAATGATTACGATGTAAGTAACAATATATCATCAAGCATCCTTCCTTAATCAACTTCAATACAGTATCTGTTCTCTTCAAAGTCTGTTCAACAGCGACAATATTTACAAGCAACAATAACATAAAGAATTTACACACCTCCCAACTGTACCAAATTTTATGGAACAGTTCCCCGAGGTTGGGGGGCAGCTGAGTGGCCCCTTGTTAATGAGAAGTCTGCTTCTATATTAGCAGTGTGTACTGTATTCTATTGTTTCTTACAGTACTGATTTTCACAGGTGCATTTTGTGGGCTACCCTTACAATTACTTACTTAAAACACACTACAATTAAACAATGAATTATGCTCACCTATCTTTACTAACTAGCTAACTAGCATGTGTTGCTGCAATAAGATAGATCATGTGAACACAGAAGTGACGTAACTTCCCCTTAAGGCTCACATCTTCCACAGTGGAATGCACTTTTGCCTACAAGTTAGATTTATATGGCGGAACATTCCTTATGGATTAGTTATATGGGCAACATGTAATATATTTACTCCTTTGATTTGTTGGTTATAGTATGTTTATATGTTTGGTGGTTATAGTTATTGCTAGATGAGTGTCGAATTTAGAGATGTGTGTGGACCCCAATGTTTTGGTTTTGGTTTTGGTTCTAACTCATCCTCACCTTTTGATTTTGGCAAAACCACCCCTAAGTTTTGGTTTTAGATTCAGCTTTCGGTTTGGTTTATTATCAATTTAAAAAAACAATAATCATTGATACAAATTCAGATTTTTAAAAAATAAAATTATCACCTATTTATTTATTATTTATTAACAGTTTCTAATATAGCACATACATATTACACAGCGCTTTACAGAGTATAGTTGAACATTCACATCACCTATGATGAAACATGGATCTTCTAGAATGATCCTGAGACAAAACGCCAGTCCATGCACTGAAAATCACCATCTTCACTAAGACTGAAGAAAGTCAAATTCAAAGCCATGTTAATTATTTTCTTTTATATCAAGGTGTTATTTAGGTACAAAGAGTACCAGAAGTTGCAACAATAAATCAACATTACTACAAATATGATTTAGAAACTTTGGAGGAAATAATCATAAGAAAGATGCCAGAGTTGTAGAAAAATTTTTCAACCTCTATCAGGACAATGCACCAGCCCACAAAGCTCTCTCTGTGAAGAAGATTTTGGCCGAGAAACAGATTGCAGTGCTAGAACACCCTCCCTACTCACAAGACCTAGTAGCACTGTGTGACTTTTTTCTTTTCCATTAAGCAAAATCTGTTATCTGTCTGCTTGCTGGTCTTTCCAAAACCAGACTCTCACCACTACAATCCATCACCATTGGTGCTTCTCCACCGCTACTTATCATCATCAGTGTCCTCCATCAATACTCTCCATTGGCCGCGCAGCATCTGCGATCCTCCTCTTCATTGGTGATCCCCTGGTCCATGTTTTCCACCATCAGTTCTTCCATATCATGACCCTCCTTCCGTGGTATGTACCAGGTCCACGGTGGTCAGTATTCCATTAATCACATTGTCATCTGCATTACAGTATCTATTCTGGACTTCATGAGTGTTATTATGTTTGTCTTCAACACCTATGCTGGACTTCATCAGTGTTCTCGCACTGCAGCTATTTATCATCTTGCTATTTACTAGTAATGCATATACTTCATTGCCTATGATTACCTGCTATTACCAATACAATAATTAGTTTTGACAGAGCTGCAAAATAAAGAATCAGCATATTCCTATCTTACAGTTTTGGAATATAAAAATAATCACATTAACATTTTTTAATTAATCAATAAATCCTTTACCTGCCTTTCACTACATACATACTCCTCCTTATTTTATTGCACTGCTCTCTGATCTAGTTCTTAATTAACAAAAACATTCTTAGTTTCTATGGGCTTGTAGAATTTATTAAACTGCCATCCTATCTACCACTGCTGTGTGGCGATCAATGTGCTATAGTCTTTTAAACTGTTATGTGTTTGCGCTTTAGCAAGCCAGCCTTTAGCCAATATTGGTTACTGTTTTTATAATTAAAAAAACAGATCCAAAACCAAAATACAAGTATATACAAGAATTTAAGTGGCAGCAAATATTAATTAAAATACACCATCCTCAGGCTGAAATCCCCTATCCCAATGGGACCCTCAGATCTTTTGGATGGCATCGTTTAACTGGGAAACTGAAATACCCATATTGTTTATCATCCTGCAGCAGGCCACCTTATACCTAGTTTTAGTCCAGGGTACAACCACAATGCAATGCAGCCTACATAAAACTGAACCATATGATTGAGCCTCAAGCCCTGTACACACTTAACAAGGTTTTCAGATATATAATTTAGAAGGACCTTTCTGACCAATATATTGAAAAAAAATCATCTGCTGTGTATGCTCAATGTCATTAATGTTGCATGCTCCAACGCATCTTTAATGCCGCACAAAATTGTCTGTGCGTGCAGCTCAGTCTAACTATATCTGCAGCTACTGCATGCACAGCTGCGGACTCAGAGACTCCACTGAATAATATTGCTAATGAAACCCCTGTTTCCTGATCTAGGGATACTACCAGGTGCCTCCACCCAAGTGTTGGTATAATTATGAATATGTGCCCTTCTATGATGATAATAGAGACAGGACCCACATGGGAAAGCCAGAGATTATCCACTAACTCTTAGGTGAATGAACTGTGTATAATACTTTAAACTATTTCTAATACCTGTTACCTGCTTAGACAGAATCCCGATTCTTCCCACGTGAACACAATATTACAAGTAAGTATCACCATGTGAATAATACATTACATAATAACTTGTTTGGTACTTGTGTATTTGCAGGGCGCCCAATTTGCATACATATGCAGGCGTAGTGAAATCGCATCGCATGGCACGGTTTTGTGCTGTGCGATGCGATCTCTCTAGTTAATATGGTACTTGTATACTAGCACAGCACCTGTTATGCAGTTAGCATAGAGGCACTGTCAGAATCAGCGTAGTGTTCGTGCAGGCAGCATAGATAGCATAGTCAGTCAGAAGTAGTGTAGTGTTCCCGCCAGTGGCGTAGCTTGGTTTGGGGCGCCCCCCCGCCGTTAATGGGGGGCGCCTCCCCCCCTTCCCTGCCAGCCTCCCTGGCCGCCGGTGCCCCCCCCCCATCGCCGCAGGCTTACCTGTCTGCGCATCCCGGCTCCCCTCCTGGCTTCAATTAATAATTCTATGCAGACAAACCACGATAAAATGGCCGCCCCCATACCGCAGACAGTTTCAGAGAACTGTTTGCTTTATGGGGCGGCCATTTTATCGTGGTCCGTCTCCATAGAATTGATTGAAGCCAGGAGGGGAGCCGGGACGCGCAGACAGGTAAGCCTGCAGGGGATGGGGGGTGGGGGCATGACTATAGCACCACGGGGGCTACAGTGCTATAGTTACGCCACTGGTTCCCGCTCCCTGTCAGATTCAGTCAGAGGTGAAGGTGAAGTGACTCCGTAATGGCTGCAGAACCTGTCACAATGTTCAACTTGCCACAGACAGAGGAGGCGGCAGTGATTTTCCTCCAGCAGCACCATTTGCTGCCACTGACACAAACTTGTATTAATGGACACCCAAGGCGCTTAAATATGAAGGAGTTCAAGTGGCGCTGCCATATTAAAACGTGTCGTAAGAAGGTCAGCCTCCGTGTGGCACATTGGTTCCCGGGTTGCCATTTACCTTTTCTTACGCTTATAAGGTTTATTTATTCATGGGCGGAGGAGCTCACAAGTATATCTTTGGTACTTATATGTTAGTTGGACGCCCACTATAGCTTACCATATCTGGTACTTGTTTCCTATCTGGGCGCCCGCTAAGTTAATTGCGCACCATGCTATTCTCCGTAGAGAAATCTGATCGCATCGCATCGTACACATACGCGATATTGAACGATGCGATGCGATGCGATCCGATTCGATTTCCCATAGGAAACAATGTTAAATGGATCAATTTACCCAAATCAGCATAGGTAAGAATGGTAAATGGGCCAGAAACCCCAAAAAAACCCACAGAGCAGTGGAATGTCCCCCCAAAAGTAGTTGACGCCACCCCGCCATCAACGTGAACCCGAAGCATGGCGAGCGCAGCGAGCCCGCGAGGGGCGGCGGTACGCGTCCTCCGACCTTTTCATGCCCTACTATCCACTAGGGCGTGGAGTGAGAATAGAATAGTGTGGCGAGCGCAGCGAGCCACCGAGCCCGAAGCGTGGCGAGCGCAGCGAGCCCCGCGAGGGGACGCGGATACCTTCACAGGTAAACGCGTCCCTTCGCGGGCTTCCCAGGTGTCCGCGTCGCCATGGACACCTGGGAAGCCCGCGAGGGGACGCGTATAACTGTGAAGGTATCCGCGTCCCCTCGCGGGGCTCGCTGCGCTCGCCACGCTTCGGGCTCGGTGGCTCGCTGCGCTCGCCACACTATTCTATTCTCACTCCACGCCCTAGTGGATAGTAGGGCATGAAAAGGTCGGAGGACGCGTACCGCCGCCCCTCGCGGGCTCGCTGCGCTCGCCACGCTTCGGGTTCACGTTGATGGCGGGGTGGCGTCAACTACTTTTGGGGGGACATTTCAATGTTCAGGGGTGTTTTTGGCCCATTTACTATTGTTCCTATGATAATTTGGCTAAATTGAGCCATTTCACATTGTTTCCTATGGAAAATCGAATCGGATCGCATCGCATCGCATCGCATCGTTCAATATCGTGTATGTGTACGATGCGATGCGATCCGATTTCATTACGGTGCCGTACGTAGAAAACCTGGGCGCCCAGATAGGAAACAAGTACCCCATATCTTTCTATGAGCAACAACTTAAGTTTTTGAAGAAAACAACGGTGCTATACAATAACCTGATGCGGGAGGCCTGCACCGTGGACCTAATGTCACAGCCCCAACGCCATATTGGCAGTCCAGGGAAAATCGACTAGAGCCTCTTTGTACAGAGGAAAAGTCACGTGGTACGGATGCTGCCTCAACAGTGGCTATTCGGAGGCTTTTTAAGAGACACCGGTGAGTGCTTTGTGACACCTGTACAAAGACGTGACGCCAGTACAGTGATGGCCACCATCAACCAATACATTGAACCAGGGGTGACTATCTACTCCAATTGCTGGCGTGCCTATAACACAGAGCAGCTGGAGCAGGCATGTTCGGGTGAACCACCGGTTTAATTTCATAGATCCGCAGACTGGGGTTCACACACAAAACATTGAGTGCCTTTGGGGATCCTGTAAATGGCGCAACAAGCAACAAAGAGGCACGGCGCGCCAGAATCTTGACTCCTACTTACAGGAATTTATCTGGCGAAAGACTGTTGGCGCAGAAAATGCTTTTGAGCGTATTCTTTTTGCAGTTTCTCTTCTACCAAAGGCTGATGCAGAATCAGAAGAATTTCTCTTTTATTTTCTTTGTTCTTGATTAATTGTTATTATTGTCATTTGTCAATTTGATTATTTCTTCTTTATTGTTAAGTAAAATCCAGTTAACAGTTAACACATGTCGTCATTATTGTCTCAGATGTATTATATGGCAGGTGTGAATGTGTTCCTGAAACACCCCACTATCCTTGCCAGCCCGAAGCATGGCGAGCGCACCGAGCCCCACAAGGGGAAGCGTTACGCGTCCTCCCGACCTTTTCATACCCCCACTATCCACGTCGGCGTGGAGTCGAATTTCTTATGTTTGGTGAGCTCATACTTTTTAAAATCACAGTACCCTAGAGTATCAACATTTTTTCAAGGCACCCCTAGACCAAATGTTTCTTATTGAAAAAATTCAGAAACGAATATTATATTGAGTCAATTTTATTTATACATTATCCTTATGGTGTGGGACAGGATTTGCTTCTATTTGTCCACATATGTTATGACTGACAGCCACTAGCACTGGTTTTGCCTGTTAAATTGACCATAAATAATTTGAATTGGTCGTGAACCACCAACCCAAGGCACCCCTGCAAGTGTCCTGAGGCACCCCAGGGTGCCTAGGCACACAGTTTGGGAACCACTGCACTATACTGTATTTACTATAAGCATTTCACTTCCCTGGCTATGCCTCTTGAACAATGACATAGAACTACTCTCATTTGTAGCAATTTATTAATTAGTTGGCAGTGGGCCCAGATCCATGGATGGTAATATATGTTTCATAAGTCGCTACAATTGTTGCAGCCCAAGGCCAACTAATAAAGAAGAGCACTTTTCCTTTGAACAAATATATCCTCTCAGATAAAAGTATATGGTGATATTGCTGCTAGATAATATTTGTAACACCATAAACGGGCATCTTAAGTATCCCAGATAAAGCTACCTGCAATATTCTCCTTTTTTGACCCTATGAGGCCGTGTACAACCTGGTAGAGCTGCCTATATTATGTTCTTGTTAATGACACCTGGTTTGTGACTAGTCTCAATAATAGGGTCTCTGGGTTGCTTTTAACCCTATCATGGTCCATAATTCTGTCCAACGCACATAAACTGAGGGGGCTTGTTCTGAGCTGAGTAAAGGTGAGTACACACGGGTGCAATTTCATGTAAAATTGCTGGGAATATTGTCACTGAGCGACCATATTGCCAGTGATTTGGAGCGCAGCTGGCGATAAATCGCCAGCTGCGCGCTCCCGTGTGCACTGCCTAATGGTCGCTGGTCGCAGGAGCATGCTCCTGCGACCAGTGGCTTTCCCTGGCGATCGGGAGGTCAGCGCTGGGGAGATCAGCGTTGATCTCCCCAGCACCGTGCCGCTGCTCCCTCCCTCCTCCCATCAAAGTGCCAGCAGCAGCGTCTGCTGCTGCTGCGCTCCCCCTCTGCCCCGTAGCAGTGTCTCCTTTTCATCGCTGATGAAAAGGAGACACTGAGCAATATGATTGCTGGGGATATATTACTAGCAATATATCCCCAGCAATCATATTACCCCGTGTGTACACAGCATTAGGTATTTATGTCTCCCTGGTATAATATTTCTACAGTGGCGCCTGCTGATGAGCTGCGAACAGGGACACCCTATTGAGTTCCCTGGGTGACTGGCTATAGATTTTGTGGAGAGATGCCAATGCACTTGTATGTACAATCCCTCTCAATGGGCCAGATTCTCTAAGCTTCAAAAGTGATAAAATGGAGAGTGATAAACAGCCAGCCAATCAGCTTCTGTCTGACTTTTTTCAAACACAGTCTGTGACATGGCAAGAAGGAGCTGATTGGTTGGCTGTTTATCACTCTCCATTTTATCACTTTTGAAGCTTAGAGAATCTGGCCCTATGTCTGTATGCAGAACTGAGTGCTTGTATGCGACTATATCCTATGATGAGGTGATGGGGGTAATGCATTGGTGTATATGCTCACTCATGTTTCCGATAAACCAGACCGACTACTTGGTGTCAGCACCTCTACTGCTGCTCCCCCAGCCGTTATGCAAGTCAGGGCTCTTATGAGATCTTCTCACAAATTCTTCCTGTCCAATCGAGACCGGTCCGCTCAGATCTCCTAGGCAACTGGCAGGCAGTGGGAGCAGAGTAGGGAGAAAAACTGTCAATCCTGGGATCCCAGGATTGGCCTCCAGATATGCCCAATGATTAATAAATTACCTCTAGCCATAGAGGAAATGTGCCGCGGCATATGGTGGAGGCGGCGAGGTGACTCGGCCAGGGTGGAGGCGGGCAACCACACAGTGTTCACATGCAGCCACGTCTGCCAGACTCTGAGTTACCCGCCTCCTCCCCGGCCCCCTCAGCGCTACATGGGATAAGGGGATCAAATGTGCATGCACATTTTGATCCCGTAATCCCAGTATTGGAGCCTTCATTCCCGGGATTCAAATCCTGGCCAAAAACTCCCTAAATCCCGGGATCCTGCCTATCCAGATCCCGGGATTGTCATCCCTAGAGCAGAAGTATCCGCAGGCATAATGGCTAAAGCTGTAGCAGTGATCAGGGGCATTGGGGTGCACTTTCTTCACCAGCGGCTCCCCTCTCTAGTTTCTTGCTACCACCCCAAACGCTTTTAGTCAGGCTGGCTCTAGCTCGAACCACAGAGGTATGTTCCAGCTTATGCACGCGGCAGCCAGTTCACCTCTCTAGCAGTTAACACAGAGATATCTCCCCCAACTGCCACTCTGTCACATGTCTGTCCATGAGAGACACAGGTGTCCTGTTCATCTTTCTCTACAGGCTATTGGATATTGAAGCACCCTGATGGCCATTCAAGTCTTGAGCTGTCCCACTATTGGTCACAACTAATGCCCAGTACCTGCCTTAAGGGGTAAACTGAGATTAACAAACAAAGGTTTCCACTACCTCCTTTATAATTATTCATACTTATGCTATCCTCAAAATATCCACTAGAAATGCCAGTGCCACTCACAGCGACTGTTCTTTTTTGGGTGCAATATTTAACTAAACTTGAATTAATTGACTTGGCTGTATTTGTAATTATTTATACTAAAAGAACAGTCGCTGTGAGCGATGCTGGCATTTTTAGGGGATATTTTGAGGATCTCTCAATGTTGGCAGTCAAAGGGTTAACTATATTGTTATCGTGCATATTATTGGCAAAAAGTGCATCGTGTGTACCCAGCTTTACCTTTAAAAACACCTCAAATGTCCCAATATAAGAATACAAGCATAAACTACAGAGCTCAAGCTTTTTTGTGTGGTAAATGTATTTGATTCCTGTGTTATCATATGCTTTTCAACAGTTACCTTAGACAAACAGAACTTCCGGTACTTATGTAGTATCTGGGCGTCCGATTTTGTGATTGTATGCCTTACCTTAAGGCATACAATCAGATGCGATGCGATGCGATTCGATGCGATTTTGCATAGGATTCAATGTTAAGAAGGTCCTGATCATTTCCCCACTATCCAAGTGGGCATAGAGTTGATTTTATATAGCGTGGCGAGCGCAGCGAGCCACCGAGCCCGAAGCGTGGCGAGCGAAGCGAGCCCCGCGAGGGGACGCATATTTCTTAAAAAGTATTCTGTGTCCCCTCGCGGGGCTCGCTACGCTCGCCACGCTTCGGGCTCGGTGGCTAGCTACGCTCGCCACAGGTTTATATCCAACTCCATGCCCACTTGGATAGTGGGGAAAGGAAAATGACCCCTTTTTCCCATTGAATTCTATGTTAAAATGGACTCAGACCATTTTAACATTGAATCCTATGGAAAAATCTTGACCATCGCATCGCATACGATTTGGTCGCATGCGATGCGATGCGATGCGATCCGATTTCTAAATCGGACGCCCAGATACTACATAAGTACCGAACTTCCTTTGTTATAAAATCAGCATTGTCAGCAGTGTATATAAAGAACACTATTTTCAAGAGTCTACACTGACCTCTAGTGGTCTATATTCATGTATTTTGTCAATATCTCATTCCTAGATCTGCACAACTTTGAGAATAACTAGTTACAACTTTATGCATTAAAATACTCTTGGCTTAACTCGTGCTTGTACCCAATGTTCGTGAAACTAAGCATTTATCATCAGAATACACATACTGTACAACGTGATTGCACTGTGCACCCAACAGTTACATTCGCGATGTCACCCGCAGTGAGATTTTTAACAGGATGGTATCATTTGGGGGAGGTAACAGGGAGTAGCAGCAAAAAAAATAGTAGTGTATCGGTCCTTTACAGGGCATATATCTGCCTTTAGTTACAATAATGACGTAGACAAGCATGTCACCAACGCTGCTCCTTCTGTGGCCAGTTAGTGTCGCCATAGGTCTAACCTTACAATACATGTTCCTCATTTGTGCATATAGGCTGCAAATGTGTGCGCAGTTGTAAATTAGTCTACAATTAGGGATGTCACTACTTACATTTAAGCTGTAATGTGTATTGAACTGTGGTGCTCTTTATTTGTACTGTATTTTTGTTATTTATTCAATGTTATGCCAAGTTTTGTCTCCCTGTATTGTTCCTTTGTACGGCGCTGCGAAACACTTGTGGCGCCTTATAAATAAAATTATAATAATAATAATAATGTCAGTAACAGGATTGTTGGGATTCTGGGATTTAGGGCATTTTTGCTGAGATTTCAATCCCATGCATGCGCATTTCATGCCTTTCTATCGGGACGCTCTGAGTGCTAGCAGGCGTTGGCTGAGGCGTTGCCCATAAAACATTTTGTGCAGCTGTATAGCGTGATGCCATATCCACCCGATCCGCCGAGTGTCACCTCGCCTCCTTCCCTGCCAACGCTCTCACAGCGGCTAAGAGAAAATGGTGTGACATGCACTGCTGTGTACATCTCCCGGCTGGACCATTGACTGCCCTCAGCCTCCCTGCTTTTCCTCTCCTGCGGGCGGCCATCATAGTGGGGACTCTGCGCAAGGTAACAAATATAGCAGCCAGTACCAGAGCCAGCCCCAGCCCTTGGCACTGACACAGAAGGCCAATCCTGGGATCCCCGGAATCCTGATATTGACAGTTTTACAATCCCGGAATTGGACAAATGGCCCGGGATTGGCTTCTATATCTGCAATAGCTCTAGTGGACATCCCTTCTCATTTCAGGGCAGCAGCTTCACTTCTACTTCAAACTATTGTCCATTCTACTCATTCTACTGACCTTTAAGGTGCCCATACACGTGCATGTTATTTTCCAGTCACTCGTAAGGTAATAGAGCCAATATGCTGTGATTTGTATAGAAATGTGTCATGCTTGGTCCACCTCCCTAACAAGCCACCTGTGAATTGTGGCATTATCCCCCTGCAGTGCCCACTTTATTAGTAAGTCAGCATGTTGCAGGAGGACAGGATACTGTTATATGGATGCAGGTGACTGCCTGCAAATATGGGTTTCTCCTGCTATCCAGTATTTGAGGCCTTCATGCAATATCAGCTAGTATTGACCCTGCATGAAAACAAAAAATTGGTATATTCACTGCATCCCAGCTCCCCCCCCCCCCCCCCTTCCCCACACACACACACACAATTATCAAGGGCCTATTATGTGCAATAATAGGGGTTCAGGGGCAAACGCAGGATTTTCAGAAGGGGGTTTCCAGAGGGGCGGAGCAAAGCATGGAGATGGGCACTTAGGTGACCCAGTATATGCCGTATCAGTATTATAGATAGACCAAATGTATATTAATTATATATATATATATATATATATATATATATACACATGGGCGTCAACAGCAGTGTAGACCCCTGGGTATAGCAATGTATTGGGGCCCCTACTGATCCTCCAGCGGTACGGGTGGGGGAAGCTTTGATGTCCCGCGGGTGGTAGGGGGTATTATATCAACCGCTCAGCATGTAGGGCCTGGATCAGTAATTTCCACTAATTACCCCTTTACTGCACTGATGGTGGGAGATGGGTTGGGAGAAGAGGGCATTGGGCTGAATGTAGGGGCCCTGATACATAACTTCCAGAGTGGTAGAGGATGTTTAATATGCAGAGGAGGGGTGTATAGTGGAGTGGGCTTATTATTCATAATTTTCTGGTGGGAGGACAGCTTGCTTGACTGCAGATATCTCCAGTTTCGGGAAATAGATTTCTTCGATTTTAATGGAATTAAAAACTAGAGAGTCCCACCTACCAAATGGTACTGGGGACTAGGGGATCAGAGCTCAGGAGGCAGAGCAATCTGCCAACGAGTATATAAAACTACATACCAGGTGTGTGGAGCTGGAGCAGTAACCAGCTGCTGGAAGGCTGATATCTCTGGTTCTGGGAACAGTAAAGACAAGCTACTAGTGTCCTTCAAAGATGGAGAGTCCCAGCTTTTGTAGTATACCCTCAGAAAAACTCTAAGTCAGACAGAACCTTAAATATCTGACTGGGAAGAGCAATTAACAGGCTTGGATGGGGACCACTGCTTTGAAGTCAGATATCTCCGGTTCCCCTGGGCCGATTTTTAAAATTCTTGTACCCATGGAAAGAGGGGACCCTCAGCTTTCAGAATCGGACCCTTAGACTCCTGGGGGGGGGTTCTGGGTACTCAGAAACCCCCCTGCGTGCGCTACTGGGGTTGTGCCCAGCACCTAATAAGGTGGGGGGCATGACCAGTGTTCTCTTTGGGTGGCCTGCTCATGGGTGTGTCTCTATTTGTGTAAATACTTTCGGTACTTGTGTATTATCACAGTGCCCGTTACGTAGTTAGCGTAGCGTCCCTGTCAGAACAGGCGTAGTGTTCCCGCGGCCAGCGTAGGCAGCGTAGTCAGTGTAGTCAGCGTAGTGTAGTGTTCACGCCCGTTCACGGCTAGCCGGAGCTTACGTAGTTAGCTTAGTCAGTCAGCATTACGCAGTTAGCTTAGTCAGTCTGCGCTTATTAGTTGTGTGGGAACCATTGACCATTTTAACCTGCCTGACATGACAGATGCGACTCAGGATGAGCAAGAATTCACAATATGTTTCACAAGCAGGGGAAATGTGCGCATTAAAAATTTACACCATACTGCCCATTACATGTTAAGCCACACACCATAATGTCCATTACGTATTATGCCAAACACCATAATGCCTATTAAAAATTATGCTACTTAAGTGCTGCTTACCTACATTCTCATTGCCAGGGGTTCCATGCAAATTGCCAGGGGTCCCATGCTTGTTGCCATGTGTGATTACATGCTCATTGCCAAGGGGGAATACATGCTTCTGGTAACTGGGGGACAGCCTTCGCCGGGCAGAAGTGACAGCCATTGACAGCCGGGCAGAAAGCAGGAGGCTGCCCGGCTGTATTCAGAGCACTGCAGGTCCCGGCTATTTGAAATAATACCCCTTTCACACCAGAAAATGCAGGGACTTACCCAGGAATATGGTCCCAGGATCATGCAGGGACATTCCTGGGCTTGCCCCTTTTACACCAACCTAGTCCCTGCATTTTCCGGTGTGAGGGAGAGAGAAAACCACCCCACTCTCCCCCCCCCCCCCCCCTTTAACAAACCGGCTATATCTTCGGAACCAACTGACCCATTTACATGAGACCAGTATACAGTATAATATTGAATAACTTTTGAGTGGGCTTCAAATGGGGATGCAGTTAAAAAAAACCGGTGGTCGGGATCCCGGCGTTCAGAATCCCGACGCCGGAATCCCGACAGCCGAAATCCCGACACATTCTCCCTCCGTGGGTGTCCACGACACCCCTGGAGGGAGAATAAATTAGTGTGCCGAGTGTAGCGAGGCACCGGGCCCGCTGCATGGCGAGCGCAGCGAGCCCGCAAGGGGGGGCGATCCACGTCCCCCCCTTGTCAGCATTTCGGCTGTCGGGATTCCGGCGTCGGGATTCTGAACGCCGGGATCCCGACCGCCGGGATTCAGGACTGAATCCTTCAAATGATTTTGGTCTTGGGAAACTGGGCCTTTGGTTCCAGAGATATCTGCCCTCAAACAACATGCAAAGCCAGAAATTACATTTCAGAAATTAAAAATTTGGTTTACCAGCAATATCTCTGGGGGATGTAAACAGTGAAAAACAGTGAAAAACCCCATGTAGACCTTTTCACTGTCGACTTAGACAATGTCGAACTAATGGTGTCGGCCTAATGACTGTTGACCATAATGCTGTAGACCAAATGATCCCAACCCATCTCTGGAACCAATTAACCCATATGGACCAGCCTGGTTGGAAAGCCCCAGCCCTCAGCTACAAAATGGGCCTATTTGGAGAGTGGGCCTGGAGCTGTAGCTCCATCAGGCCCATTGTTAATCCGGCCCTGCACCTCAGCACCCTTGACAATAAAGACAGATGCACGTCAAAAATTTTGTGCTTTTTAAATAACCCCCAGTGTTAGGAAAGTCATTACAATATTAATTATAATTTTTGTGATGAAGAGATAAGTCGCTGACTACCCTACAGGATGATCAGAGAGGTGATTATCAGAAAACATAAAAATGACAACTGATGAACATGACATAAATAGATGAGACACTGGCTGAGGAGTAGGTAAGCCTTGTAACAGAGTCTGTCTGTCAGATAAGGAGATTATACGCGTGTAGCGTAGCATCACTTCATGGATGGTATGCAAAAGCTCCAAATAAGCTGGTGTGTCTGTATGTGTGATCAGTCTTGTAGTCCTGTCACTACTCTCATGCAGCTCTCTTCAAGTTCAATCAAGCCATTCATCTAACTGTTGAATTTATGACACATAAAGGACTAAGGGGCAAGGTGCCTTGTTTAAAATATTTACATGTGAAGCCGTGCTTCCAATGTGTTTTCTTAAAATGGACACGGACTCAAAGAAAGACTTTAATTTGTTTTTGTTTGTTTTTTACAATTTCTTTTCTCATTTTAACATACCCCTCAACATGACCCTTTCCATTAGTTAAAAAAAATGCACTCTCTCTGGACTTCCTTCTGAATTGATAATTGCAATCACCTGTGTGTTGAACTACTTCAGTGTTGATAACGGTGTTCCAGCAAAGGTGAAAGCAATCCTAAATTAAGGAACAAAGTCCAGAAGCAGAGCATTTTGTACCTAATGGAATGGGTCATGTTGGAGGGTATGTTTCAACAATAGAAAATGTTTGGGGTGGAGAGGTTGTGACAGGAGTCACACCAAACCTCTGGCAGTTTATTTAAATGTATATTAGTGAAAAAGGGAGCTGCATGTGACACCAAGCAGCCAGCTTGTAAGACAACAATGTTAAAAAGAGAGGATTGGTCACAGCGCAGACATTAACACATACTTGCCTACCTGACCCTATCCATGAGGGAGAAAATGCTCTGTTCCTGGTCTTCCCTGGTAATGTATGATTTTTAGCACCTGTGGGGAAACACCTTTCTTATCAATTAATAACATAACTAAATAAAAATTGAGAGGTGGGGAAATAAAAGTAAACTGGAGTTAATAATGGCAATAATAAAAAGGAAGATATCCCGCCTCAGTGGACATTTGTATGGTGGAAAAAATATTTGTGATCACTGAATTGTGGAGAGCAGGTAAGTGCACTTTACCGGCTTGAAGTTCTGGATCCTTTTTGAAGAATAAGATAGTAGCTGGAGAATCCTCACAATGTGTGCAGCCGTGTGATGTGCCGCTGGAGGAGTCAGAGATCGCAGATGGAATCAGTCCTCTTATTGAGGTGTGAGACAGATGGTGAATGTCTCAAACACCGGAGGGATGTTACTGCAGCGATGTGACCTGTAGTTACCAGCAATGGTCAACAACATCCATACCTAGCGAGGTCTTCAACTTGAACACGGAAGCCATATCTCATCCATTGCTGGTAACTACAGGTCACATCGCTGCAGTAACATCCCTCCGGTGTTTGAGACATTCACCATCTGCCTCACACCTCAATAAGAGGACTGATTCCATCTGCGATCTCTGACTCCTCCAGCGGCACATCACACGGCTGCACACATTGTGAGGATTCTCCAGCTACTATCTTATTCTTCAAAAAGGATCCAGAACTTCAAGCCGGTAAAGTGCACTTACCTGCTCTCCACAATTCAGTGATCACAAATATTTTTTCCACCATACAAATGTCCACTGAGGCGGGATATCTTCCTTTTTATTATTGCCATTATTAACTCCAGTTTACTTTTATTTCCCCACCTCTCAATTTTTATTTAGTTATGTTATTCATTGTTTTACTCCTGTAAATGTGTACTGTATTTATATGCAATTTTAAACAGTAAAATTTATACCTTTATACACCATTTGGTTTATTCATTGAAATAAGCGCTGCCTAACTTGCCTTGTGCAAGTACTCTTTTCTTTTCTACCAGTGGGGTGTGACTACCCTCACACCCAGGCAGCAGCTTACACGACAGAACCAGCTCATTGTCAAAGCGCTTGATTATTCCCAGTGAATATCTCTTTTCTCTTTCTTATCAATTACCTAGCTCACCACAGGTGATGGTAATCATACATTAACAGAGCATTTTCTCCATCATGGAGAGGATCAGGTAGGCAAGTATTAACACTGTTTCTCACAGTCTTGCTAGATCCAATTTATCAATAATGATGCAAGACTCACTGAAAATAGTATAGTTTTTTATATAAACATATAATCAATGAAAGTGCAGACACCGCTCCCTGCTCCATGCAGGGGCGTAACAAGAACATTGTGGACCCCATAGCAAAATCTTGTAAACCCCCTCCCCCCCTCATTGTCACTATAGTGCCCCTTAAAGGGCAGAAGAAAGAGAGAGACACAAAGAGGGTGTTGGGGAAAGGGAGAGAGGGGAATGAGGGGTGGTCCTGAAAGAGAGAGAGAGTGTTCCATGGAAAAAGAAGGAGAATTACAGGAGGTAGAAAATAGAGATGGGCAAAACGGGTCACTAACGAGTGCTGGGATCGAGCAGATCAGTCAGTGAAAAGATCCGTATCTTTTAGGCCGCTCAACGGTTCGCTTTGAAAGAAGGGGTAATTTGTTAATAACGAAGCATAATTTGTTTTACAATCATTTATTGCCTTTTTTTTTACTTTTTTGGGGGGGATCGGCGGCTCAATCGTTCTTTCATGGGATCCGTTCAAAAGATTTGCTTTGTTCGCGAACGACCCATCTCTAGTAGAAAAAGAGAGGAAAGAGTCTGGAGAGGGGAAGAGGAAAAGAGAAGAAAGGGGTGGCGGAGAGAAAAAAAGGAGAGCGAGCAGGGGAAAAGGAGCAGAGGACGGAGAAAAAGAGTTGAGAGAGAAGGGAGCACAGGGGAAAGAGAGTGGGGAGGGAGGGGTTGGGTGAGCATGGGAGAAAGAAAAAGAGGAGACAGATTGCAGGAGGGTGAAAAGAGAGGAGAGGAAATAGGGAGAGCTAAGCCTCTTGTACAGTACACCCTAATTTACCCTCTCTGCACTGCCCCCAACCCCCACCACCACAGTACGAGCTATGCACAACACACCTATAGTGTCAGGTATACTCGGTGCCCGCTCCTATGCTCACCACTGCTACCGCCACCGGACCTCCTTCTACCTGCATACGCCATGTTTCTTTCCTATGCTGTACAGCTGGGCCTCCTGCTCTCCTCTGTGACTTTCTCCATTGTTCACCGCTGCTGCCGCTGGCCACCCTTCTCCCTGCGTACAGGCGGCGATGCATACAGTTGCTGATGCCGTGCCTCTGTCCTCTGCAGTATTATACAGGAGGAGCTGCTTTCCTCACTGCTCCCCGCTCCTTGCACACCGCTGCTGCCGCCAGACAATCTACTCCCTGTGTACAGGCGGCGATGTGTACAGGCGCTGCCACTGTGCCTCTGTCCTCCGCTGTACTGTACAGGCGGAGCAGCTGTCCTCCTGCTCTCCACACTGCTCCGCGCTCCTTGCACACCGCTATAGCCGCCGGGGAGCATAGTGTGAAAAAACAGTACAAGAGGGTGCAGGGGAGTGCCTGCCGGGCCCTCGGGCCCCCAAAGTCCCCCGGGCCCCATAGCAGTTGCACCCCCTGCACCCTTGGTAGTTACGCCACTGGCTCCACGTGCTGCTCGACCATATCCCCAGTGATTATTGCTAGAATCGCACAGTGTGTATGGGGCTTATCAACTAATTTTTGGTTCCCTCTGTATTAATACAGACCCTCCCCTTTTTCCACTCATTCATTTTTTATATATATATATATTTTTTTTTTTTTAATTCATGTTATAATATGCTATATTGTCTATATGTTTTTTACTAAATATTACTGTATTTTAAAACCCAATTTGGCACCACAGTATTGGATTCAAACTTTAATCTTAATTACATGCAATTTAGCTTAAATTAATTTAACACAATTTACTTATTGTTTAGCGCAGTGTACCTAGGAATCTAGAAAGAGAGGGCACAAATTTAGATTAGAAGAAAAAAAGATTTTGTTCATCTAGAAGAAAAAATTTCTTTACAGCCAGAACAGTTAAACTTTGGAACTCTCTTCCTGAAGAAGTGGTGTCGGCAGACACTATAACGTAAGCAGCAGGAGGTCCACAGGTGCTGACCACAACAGACGCACCGGCGTTGGCAGCAGGAAGTGCACAGGTGCTAGTAGCAGGAGATGCACAGAAGTCAGTAGCAGGAGGTGCACAGGTGCTGATCATAGGAGATGCACAGGAGTTGGCAGCAGGAGGTGCACAGAAGTTGGCAGCAGGAGGTGCACAGATGTAGGTCACAGGAGATGCACAGCAGTCAGCTGCAGGAGGATCACAGGAGTCAGTTGAAGGAGGATCACAGGAGTTAGCTGCAGGAGGATCACAGGAGTCAGCTGCAGGAGGATCACAGGAGTCAGCTGCAGGCGGATCACAGGAGTCAGCTGCAGGCGGATCACAGGAGTCAGCTGCAGGAGGATCACAGGAGTCAGCTGCAGGAGTAACAGAGCAGTCAGCTGCAGGAGGATCACAGGAGTCAGCTGCAGGAGGAACACAGCAGTCAGCTGCAGGAGGAGCACAGGACGCTGAACTTCCCTGGGGAATGACAAGTGAAGCACTTGCACCTGTTTGCTGCAGGCCTGAGGCTTTTATCCCCCTGGGAACAAGTTTGCTCCTTATCGGAGCCAGCGGTATGTCTGCACTCTATAGATTTTTTCCTATGATCCGTGGATCAAATCCCCACAATCAATTGGTTTGTGGTGGTGCAGTTCCCAAACAGTAGAAATTTAAGCAATAGGCAAGAAGAAAAGAAGGACTGTTATTCAGGGAGCGCACTTCGAACAAAAATATTTACATAAAATTTAACTTTTAATAGATCATATTTCTAAAAATCCCATTATATAATGTGATGGGAGGCCGCAGTGAATTTATAGGGGTTAAAATCACACATACAAACATATATACACACAGGTGGTGTTTTTGTGACAAAAATAGTAAGGAAAAAGTGATCCTAAAAAGATCATTAATTGAAAATGACAATTTTATTGGTTCAGCAGATCTTCAATGTATTGGAGAAAGGTTTAGTGTCAAGAAATTGTCTTTATTGTATAATTACTTCTGACAATAAAATTATTTTGTTTTACATCCAATATGTTTACTGTTTATTTCTGATGGTCCGCTGAGGGGTCCTAGGCACTTTTATATACAAGGCCCAGGAGTGGATATATGAATACCCCCTTACTATGTTCGGGTACCAACAAATGGATACAGTCACCTGGATCAGGAAACGGGTGGTCTTAATAATTCTGGCACAATTGCCTCTATTATTATTACCTAATAGGTATTTTATAAACAAATCTAGAGAGCCCCGGCTGTATGTTAGTTTAAATGCTTTGTCATTTAGTACTCTTCCAATATATTTAATTTCTTCCTGTATATAATACACTGACCAGGAAATAACCTAGTGCTTTGTTCCCTTTATAAACAGCAGAGGGCACCCTTGCTGACAAAGCATTTAAACTAACATACAGCTGGGGCTCTCTAGATTTGTTTATAAAATACCTATTAGGTAATAATAATAGAGGCAATTGTGCCAGAATTATTAAGACCACCCAGTCCCTGATCCAGGTGACTGTATCCATTTGTTGGTACCTGAACATAGTACAGGGGGTATTCATATATCCACTCCTGGGCCTTGTATATAAAAGTGTCTAGGACCCCTCAGCGGACCAGCAGAGGGTAGTAAAATAAGAGTATCAGAAATAAACAGTAAACATATTGGATGTAAAACAAAATAATTTTATTGTCAGAAGTAATTATACATTAACCCCTTCCCGACATTTGACGTACATGTACGTCATGGCCGGGATGTACTTCCCGACACATGACGTACATGTACGTCATGACTTCAAAGTGCCACCGCGTCTACAGACGCGGTGACAGAGGGACAATGTCTGCTGTCCCTGAGACCTGGACCGGACTCCGCCGCATCTTCTGGACCAGTAAGCAGTGTGGTCGTGGCTGGGCCATGACATCTAGAACTTTCTGATACCATTAATAACTTGCCTGCCCATAAGGCTCCTGGTCCAGATGGACACTCAGGGAAATATTGCAAAATTCTCCAAGTTGATCTTTCCCCCATTTCTTTTAGATTTATTCAGACACAAACATCACACTTCCCCCTCTCTTCCTTCCTTTAACACGTCTTGTACAATTCTTTTACCTAGACCAGAAAAAGATCCCCTTCTATTAGGATCTTACTGCCCCATCACATTACTGAATGTGGGTTTTAAAATCTTGGCTAAGATCATGGTTACCCGCCTACAACAAATATTACCTACTCTCTTGACTGACTATCAGTTAGGGTTTGTGACAGGTATGCATTCAGTAAAGAGTGTACATACTGCACTGTCTGCTATAATTGCTTCATCCAAAAACCCTCCTGTTCACAACATGCTGCTTAGTCTTGACACACATAAAGCATTTGCTACAATCCTTTGGCCCCATCTGTTTGAAGTATTATCCCATAGAGATTTTGCCCCGGACTTCATTAATTTCTTCTATCATTCTCCCTCCATGTCCTTATTGATTAAGAGCTTGTGTGGACAACCAATAGAATTAGGACGGGGTAACAGACAAGGCTACCCTTTAACCCCTCTTCTTTTTACCCATGCTAAAGACCCTCTTCTTTGTATATTTGTTAGGAGTCATCAGTTATGACTCCTATCTGCCTTGCCTGGCATGGGATCATTTCAGCTTGTGTTTGTGTTTACTCGCTGGTGGCCTCCACTGGTCAGCCTGTGCCATTGCAGCTCTCTCAATAATGTGTCAGTTGGGCACAGGTGTGTAATTATCAGGCTGCTAGCTTGGAGTGCACAGCTGCGCTAATTACCAGAAGCCTTGATAAAGGATCTGGACCTGTGTAGCCCTGCCAGTTATACTGTCTTGTTAGCCTCATGTTTCAGTCTGGACTCCAGTCTTGCTGTGTTCCTGCCGGTCTGTCATAGCTTCTTGAACTCCAGTCTTTCTGTGTTCCTGCCGGTCTGTCATAGCCTCTTGTATCCAGAGTGTTCCCGGTTCCCCGTGGTTAACCCTCGCCTGTCCAGCCTGTTTGGCGTGCCATGTATCCAGAGTGTCATCCCTGCGATCCAATGTACCCATTCTGGGTTGTCCTGCCATTCTATGCGATGGTGTCCCTACTTCCCTGCTGTGTACATCTTACAGATAAATTGGGGATTACCCACCAGATCATTGTTTGGCATTGTTTCAGTTGCTTCTTATACCTCAGTGTATTGTTACACCTACACCCTGTATTGGCACTATTGGTACCGGTGCATTCATTTTTATAGTGTCTCATCTCCTGAGCATTGTTGCTCCCCTGGGGTTTCTGGGAGTTCCCCGTTTCTTGTGGGCAGTAGTTACAGTAGCTTGTCCCCTTGCTCTCTCCTGGCCTCGGCAGACGTGTTGTCTGTACATAAGACCTGCCTGTAACGGAGTCTGGGCGCACCTAATTCGCCCTTACAGCCGGGATGGGTACAGGGGAAGCCTAGCCCTGCACACGTCCGTCGACTCCAGTGAGGGGCAACGGAGTTAGGTTTGGAGGGGACACTCCCAGAACCCTTACAATATTACAACAATGGTGTACCTTCCAGGGAATTTGTGTGTGAACTCGTTATATTAAACTTACAATGTATGCAGATGATACAGCATACTGGAAGATACTGTCTCGACATTAAGGGAAGTACTCTCCATTTTTTACGCTTGGCACCATTACATTTACATCATCAGATTTGATCTATGCCCATAGGAAGAGCGCCTAGTATTTGAATCCCACCTGTACATACACGTGTTTATGCTAATTCATGCCTTGAATCACAATTTTTACCCACAATATCTCTTAAATATTTTCTCCACATCCATGACCAGGAAGTCCCAGTAGACATTCATGATAATCCTTTACTTAAGATGACTAGAAGGCTCTGGCACATTCTGCATCATAAGTATTGTCTTAATGGCCATAAATTGATTCATCTCCCATTTATACAGAACTCAGATTTTCAAAATGGACAGGCAACTGATCCTTTTGCAGTGTGCAGGATAGGGGGGTAGATAGCATATGCCATTTACTGGACTTTGATGCAAGCCAACCCCTAACATTCCTCGAGGCAATTGCTAAATTTGAGGCCATATGGGCATATCCCCTGGCTTATTATCAGGTACAACACTACATAGATTCTGTAATCAAAAAAATTTCGGAGGCTGATTGGAATGACACATTAGACCGCTGTCTTTGCAAATCAATTTCTTTACGCAAGGCCATGTTTATTTATCATAGATTTTTGAGGGAAAACCTAGACCATGATTTTGTCAGTCAAGGAATGCGTCAGTGGTTGACACAATTTCCTTCCCTCTCTATGGCCGATTTACTGTGTGGGGTACTGAGATCAGCACTACTAACTGCTAGTACATATAATGAGCTCTTCTTAAACATTTATCACAGTACCTTCAGTATTTATCCCCTATAGGTTGTTTAGAATGGGTATATACTGTATGATCATCATAAATGCCCAAGATGCAATAGAGAGGAAGCTGACGTATACCTTTGTCTTTGGAATTGTCCAGTGGTTCAGGGCTTTTGGAGGCTAGTTAGGAGGGATGCTGAAACCCAATTGATTAATTTTGTACCTTTTATTCCTGAGTGGGCTGTGTTGGGCATCCTTCCAGAGGGTCAGAGATGTGTTAAGGGCTGCAGAAAATTATTTCTTGCAATAAGTGCTGCAGCAAAAAACCAAACCATGGAGAAACTCACCTTTTTTTTGTATGGATTGGATTGAGACTATGGACCTTATTCTGGTTGAGTCGCAAGTCCACCAAATGCTGCCCCCACACGGCCGAATGCCCAAATCGCTTCCACATTTGGATAACATTTTTATATACCTGACGGAAACTTACAGTCTTTTTACACCATGATTTAAATAAAGCTCTTTGAAAACCTGCACAAAAATAATCATTTACAATCCTTAACAAAGTGTGCTGGAATGCACTGTGACATTGTGGGGAAGATTCAGTAATCAGAAGGAGCGCTGCATTGCGTACTGCTGTGCATCATATCGGGACCCGTTACAGCTGGATGAATTTTATATGGAAATTATAACTTTCACGTTTTTAAATGACATTGTTATGACTAAATTCTCTCTTGACTATGTGTTGAAAGATAAAATCCACACCAATCCTCAATGAGAGGTAGCCACTTATATGTGTGACCTCTGAGAGATAAGGTGTACCCGGTACATCCTTACAGAAAAAATAATCAATGATGTGGTTGCTCTTGGATGCAGGCAAACAGGCTAAGGTGATATAAAAGTAATAATAGATGTATTTTCCAACATGTTGATCGAATAAAAGTGAATTTATTAATTCACAAACACTTCTTAATATACTATATACACTTCCATACTAGCTGGAGTACCTGGTGTTGCCTGGAATTTTAAGAATGTTTGTTTACAAAAATCAAATAAAATATTAAACAAACAGTATAGATCCAAAACCTCTGTCAACAGCATGAGCTGTACAATTAAGTTCCTGCCTTGCATTTCTCTCTTGCTCAGATTCTGCAGCACTGGCAACAGCATGAGCTGAGCGATCGGCTTCCAGCATAGCAAATCTTTCTTCCAGAGATCCCTCAGCTCTTGCAACAGCATTATTTGTGTGATTACATTCCCACCTTGCATTTCTCTCTTCCATCACTGGCAACAGTGGGATCACATTTCAGTCTTCTAAATCTCTGTTCTTGAGATTCCACTATCCAAAAAGATTGTTTATTTGCAGATAAAATTTTATTCCTTGTGTAATTTTTTTTATTTCCACTATATTTAACTATTTTCTTTGGTGGCCTTTTTTTTTTTACTTCATGCGTACCAGAAACTAACAATAATATATTAAGGAAGATAAGATGTGGAATGAAATATGAAACTGCACAACTGCTAAAATGTTTCTAAATCAAAACAAAAACAAATGCATACATGTATGTAAAATTTCACAATCTTCGCTTTGTTTTCAAAACAAGAGAACATTGTGAAAATCATTTCTGAAGTAATATTGGCAACAAAGTTTGTTTGCATACAAACTCCAATCACAAAGTGTAAGTTAATATAGTCAGAGAGCTGGAAAGGCAGGAGAGGTTGTCACTCGCACAGGACCCTCATCTTATTTGAGGGAGGTGGACCCCCTGATGTATTACACAAGAAATTCTTTAAAATCAACAGTTGGTAATGCGGGGGGGGGGGGGGTGCTACCACTAGACAAAATATTATGACAGGAGAAAAAGGTTGTCAATTATGTGGTGCACCTATTAGGTCTCTTAAAATATAACCTTTATTGGAATAATTTTAAAATATGTTATTTTGTCTGCTAGTACTTTGTATCTAGATAGTATCCAGATGGTCTGCTCAGTGTTTTTTTAACCCCTTGAGTGGTGTTTTTTTTTGGGCAGGACAAACCTACTAGGGCAGGACAAACCTGCCAGTCATTACACAGGCAGCAGGCTCGGGGATGTTTTGCGGCGGTTCGGGAGGACTCAGATGCCTGAACTCTCCCGAGTACCCTTGAGCCACGCCGACCATCCCCGAGCCTGCCGCTTACGTCACTGATGCAAACAGTGAATGGCGGCTGGCGGCAGGGGAGCTCCGGCGTACGATCGCCGGAGTGGAGGGGGTGGGGGGGAGACAGGAGGGGGGGACCCCTAAAGGTAGTGCGCCAGTGGTGCTCCGCTCGAGGCACCACTGGCGCGCACCTAATGTAAAGTGGTATGCCCGGAAATTTTCCGGGACAGCCTGCTGAGGCAGCGCAGCTGAGCCCGGAAAATACCGCCTGGCATACCACCCAAGGGGTTAATGAGAAAGTGGTGGTGCAGACATTCATTTATGCAGAAAAGATGTTATCGTTATAGTATTGGTTTTGGATAACGTAAATAGTAGTACACAAATTTGTAGATGACAGGGATTCAAGTTAATCCAATGGTAAGTAACACTTGATCTGTGTAATTAACACTAATTAATATCCATGTATGAGCATCTGACTCGTAAATATAACAATGATGTCACAGTGCCTTTGATTGTGGTAATTAGTGTTAATGACACTCAATTTATCCTCAAGGACCATCAATAAGTTGTGAGAAGTTGCTCAGTCGTGATACATATATAGGTCACCCTTTCTGTTACTAACCTTGGTCATTCTCTGCCAGCTGCCATCACATAGCAATGGGCTGGTGGGTATTGTGAGTGTGCAAGTTTGGTATAGTGGTAACGTTAGGGATATAAGCAGTGGTAGGATTCAAATAAATTAACAACAGGTTCTATGTCCTAATGTCCATTGCACATAAAGCCGCATGCCATAATGCCAATAACACATAAGGCCACACACCGTAATGCCCATTACACATTGTGCTACACGTCGTGATGCCAGTTACACATTTTGCAGCACACCATGATGCCCATTACATATTTGAAACATGTGCCACTTACCTACATGCTCATTGCTAGGGGGGTGTTGCTCGATGCCAGGGGCTTCATGCTGGATACCAAGGGGCTTCATGCTGGATACCAAGGGGCTTCATGCTGGATACCAAGGGGCTTCATGGGGGGCTTCCCGAGGGCCGAAACCGGGGTCCTTAACTCAGGGGGCTTAACTAGGTGACTGTGAGCCCTGAAGGAAGGGGGTTATAAGTCCCTTAGTGTAGAAGGGGTGGAAATCAGTGGCAGGGTGCCCACAGTGCGGGTTCAGCGGGTATGTGTGGGCATCTGGTCGGACGGTAGTTGATGGCTGCTCGTGGTGGGCAGGTAACTGGTGGGCAGGAGACGGGTGCCACATAAGCAGCTGTGACAGCCGGGCAGAGAGCAGCGTGCTGCCCGGCAGTATACTGAAAGCAGGTCTGCGAGGCTATTTTGAATTCTCCCGCTGGACCGAGAGACAGTAGGAGCTTGCAGCCAGCAGCCAATAAGAAGCCCCCATTGCCGCTTCTTATTGGCTGCCGGACCGCAAGCTTCTATTGGCTCGTGGTCCAGCAGTAGCATTAAGAATAGCCGCGGACTGTGGCGCGTACCTGCTTCCAGTATATAGCCGGGCAGCATGCAGCTCTTTGCCCGGCTGTCACATCTGCTTCAAGTAACTTGTTAACCTCCGCAGCGCTTCTTAGCCACCGGTTCTGCAGAACCGATCATATATTAGGAAACGGTTCTGAAGAACCGGTGCGAACTGGCTGAATCCCACCACTGGATATAAGGTAGACTGCTATCTACTATCCCAGGAAGGGAAGAACACCCTGATGTGTTGCACAGTGCAGGGATATTCTCTGTCCTGCCGGTGGGGTGAGAGTGTGCCGTGAATTATAGGTATACAGGTAGAAAGAGCAGTCTTACCACTTTATTTGTTGCTGCTGCCCCATGTACAGGCCACTTGCATTGGAGGAGGGTGAGCCGCATCAGATATGGGTAGAGAGTAGCAGAGTAGTGGGTCACTAAACCCCCCCATGTTAATGCTGGGCAGCGCTGAGCACTTGGCTCACCCTTAGCCGCTGCTCGGCTGAGCGGCTGTATGCAGCGCGGGTGGAGGAAGATGTCAGTCAGTCCCACTGCGCTGGGACTGAACTGCACACAGCGCAGCGAGCCCTCCCTCCTGCCTGGTAAGCCAGAACTCGAGCTCTCACTCCCGCCCCCTGAGCTAGCTCGCCCGCCCACTGAGCTAGACCTAAGCTAGACCCAAGCTCTGCCCCCCCCCCCCGGAAGCACCACGGCAGCCGTATTCCTCCCCCCCCCCACCCTTGGAGCGGGTGAGCGCCGGGGCGCCCCCCTGCCTGGCACCAGCACTGGCTGCAGGGTGCCGTGGAGGGAGAGAGGGGAGATGGAGAAATACCTCTAGGTCTGGGAGTCTGTGGCTGTCTGACCTTGAATAAAGCTGTGGAGACCACCGTGCACAGCAAGAGGGTAGGGGGGGTCTACTTAACGATTGTTTCACCTGGGGGGGCTTCCTCAGCATGTGTGTTAGCATTCCAGTGCAGCCTTATGTTTATTTAAATGGTTTTACATTTTGCAACTTTTAAAATGATTCCAATAAAGGTTATATTTTAAGAGACCTAATAGGTGCACCACATAATTGACAACCTTTTTCTCCTTCCATTTTTTAGTCAGAGAGCTGACAATGCCGGCAAAGTCTGCTACAGCTCTCTTCGATAATACACATTAAGATCATAACAAAACATGACAACACAAAACGCTGGCTCCGAGGCCCTACCCATATGCTGTGGGGCCCCACAATGAGCGTACAGTAAAAATTTAGATTTTTACTTAATAAAAAATTAACAGTAATTAATTTTGATTTCAATTTTAATTTTTTAAGTTGTCTTGGACGTGTTTTAATATGCTCATGTGTAAAATTTCACGATCTTAGCGTGTAAACTGTGGATTTGTATAGAAAGACAGAAGGACAAATTTTCACTTTTAGATATTAGATTCTCTATAATATGAGGTGCCCCCTTTATCAGATTGTACTGTATTAGATGTACTGTATTAGATGATGAATTAAGGTGTGAAGTATGAGGTGACCCTTTGTGGTATTTCTGCATAATCCAGAGATAGTTCACGACAGGGACGTGCAGGCAGGGGAGGCAGTGCCTCCCCTGTCATTAGTGATAAACATAATAAAATAATAGATAGAATATACTTATGACACATATTATGTGTCATAAGTATCTGCTTTATATTAATCTATTAATTTTGACACCATAATTTGTTGCTTTACTATTTCGGAGGCACCTAGAGCAGTGCCTCCGGCTGTTAATGTTAAGGTTCAAGGAACAAGGGGCGGGCAGGGGGTATGGCCAAGCACCAGGCTGCAAAATCCCATTAAAAAAACCTCTAAGTGGCACCTATAGCGGTGCCTCAGTGACAGAGACATGCTTTCAAAGCACACCCCTGTCAGAGAGGAAGCTGTGATTTGTCAGTGCAGCAGAAGCAACCCAGACCAGCTGCACTGGGTACAGACCTCCACCCACTCCCTTCCCCACCTGGCGGCTGCACGGACACTCACACCTTCCCCCTCCCCCGGCATGGGCATGATGGAAACCTCCGCACATCCCCCCACCCCCCTTTCCCACCCGGCGGGTGCACGGACCTCCGCAACCCCCCCCCCCCCTTGCCCACCCGGCAGCTGCACGAATATCGACACCTCTCCCGGTGTGCGCATGATAAAACCTCCGCACACCCCCTGTGCGGATTGAAGGTCTGCACACCCCCTGTGTGGGGTGGAGGTCTGTACCCCCCTTTCCCACCTGGTGACTGCACGGACCTCCGCAACCCCCTCCCCCTTACCCACCCGGTGGCTGCACAGACACCTCCTCTGTGTGCACCAAGTGGGGGCCGCTGTCGGCTACACGCAGGGGACATGCATCCATCCGGAGAACCCAGGAGCCGTGCCCAGGAGCCTGAGGGCAAAGATGAGATGTAAGTGACAGCCCCAGGGCAGGGACTGGGCAGATGGGAGATGGAATTTCAGCATCAGGTACTGGGTGCCGTATGCTGGAAGTTGGATCCCGAGGGGCGCGGGGGGGGATGCAATGTGGGCAGGCGGCTGAAGGACAAATGCTTACTGTTAGCTCAGATCACTGCACGCCGGAGCTGTCACTGTTGTGCTGTTCAGGGAAGGGAGAATAGTTGGTCTTGAAACTATGTAAGGGCCGGGGGACATGTGTAAGGGGCATTCTGTGTAAAAGAGCCTTTAATAATGTGGGGCATATGTAAAAGGCATTATATACATAAGGGCAATTAATATTATATGTAAAGGGAATTATGTGTATTTGGGGATTTAATAATGGGGAGAGGGGGGGGCATTATGTGTTATGTGCATAAGGGCAAACAGTTTGTATTAGGGGATAAATAAAGTGTGGCATAATGTGTAAAATGCATTAATAAGGTGTGCCATATGTGTAAGGGCTTTATTGTGTGGCAATATGTGTATAAGGACATTACTAGTGTGAGGCATTCTGTGTATAAGGTGTATTACTGTTGCGTACTGCGTATAAGGGTACCACTGTGGAGGTTGAGCGCAGTGGCATTACTACCACAGGTGCAGGGGATGCGGCTGCTATGGCACCATTGATGTTTGTAGGAACCGCCACTCCCCTGCACCAAGTCATGCTGCTGCCAGTGCCTCACCAACCACTGATCTCACCGCACGTCACTGGTTCACGAGTACTTCAACATCTCCTGTTTTTCCATGTATTATTTAAAGCATTTATATCTCCTTCACGACTCCCAAGAACAACTTTGTTCACATCTCTTTTCTATCTGATACTTGCTTACATTACATTGTGCATAACATATGCAGAAAGATTGCTTTTCTTCAACTGAATATTTGCATATGCATATAAAATGCACAATACCAAGGTCCAAATAATTAAGTGGGCTTAGACAATACATATAAATAATTTATACATTTACTATGCAAACAGAAGACAGTCAGTCACTTAGTACAGTAAAATAAGGAGCTGTATTTAATGTATACCATCTATTTTCATGTTTACTAGGGCAATCCTTCAAAAGCAGAAACCGTGATTTATTATTTAACATATTAAGAGCATTACATAGCAAGAAATACATATTTGGAAACAACTTGTATTATAATGGAGCTTACTACCATTAATAGTTGCCTACCCCCCTGCATTCTGCAGGAGACTCCCTGAAATAGCAGCAATCTCCCTTATTAGTCTACCAATCTCCCTCATTTCACCTAGTCCACATTACACTGTTACTTTTTTGGAGGGGAAAGGAATGAGAGACAGACACATTTACATTGAATCATCAGCACCATTTCCCTGCACTATAACAAATATAGTAGCTCTTATTAACTGCTAAGTCATTTTAGAAGATTCCTCTCAGATGTAGCAGTACACACCCATGCTTCTAGGTGTCACGTACACAATCTCTTTTCAAAATCTCTGCATATATGGAACTAGACACGCCCTTTGGGTGGAGCATGACACGCCCCCTCAATGGGGCGCTGTGCAAAATTCTGCTACCAACTATAATCTCCCCGAAACTAGTTTTCAAATGAAGGTAAGTATGCTACCATTATCTCCAGCACGTTTACACTGGCGAGGCACAAACTGGAATTCCTGATTTATTTGGTACTCTGGCTAAACTACAGAAGATGGAACATGTGCTTCACATAAGTGTTTAAAATAATAGAAATAAGGGCCTATGAAACTGACAAATACAGGAGCACCATGTGCAGTGCTATCGGACTAAAACAAAAGAAAGGTCTTATTTCATTTGGAGTGCGTATTGTCAAAAGCACTTTTGATATTACCTTGATGCACAATAAATGTTTGTCAGCTTCAAGGACATGTTGATTATCTGTCATTTCATTTGTCATGCAAATGAAGTACTTCACAATTTCTGTACTTTTCCATATTCTGTTACATCCTTATTCATGCACACATAAACCCACCAGCAACAATAAGCATTGAACTGTAGTTAAATATTTATTTAGTAGCAAAACTTTATGGAACTGGCAAATGGACACTACATAAACTTTGAAATACAAAAATAAATTAGGATATATCCAAAGCGCTGTCTGTGTCTGATTTTTCTTCTCCCGTTCTCACAGATGGTTTATATGTGAAAAAAAGAGAAGAATTAAATGTGTAGGATTAAAAACTTCTTCTAAAGGGATATAAATTGGAACTAGAATAGAACATACCACACTCACAAAAAGTGTGTGTGTAAGAAGCTCATAAAGGTATCTTTATGGTGATGTTGGTAACCTTCACCAGAATACACCAGCGTGTCCAAGAAACTTATTTAAACGTATGTTTCCACTTACTCAAATTCAGAAGGTATAACACATACTGTATAGTGGTTTCTTTTAGGTAAGCGTACCAGTGACTCACAATTCACAGGAGATTTTTAAACACATCTGGGTTTCTTTTACTTGAAAAATATTTTGAAGTAGGCAATGGTGGAAAATTCAACATAAAAACTTTTTTATTACCAAAAAAAGATTTTAAAATGGGACCACATTTAAGTATACTGAAAAATAAATCCAAAAGGTGGGTGGATGATGATGTGGAACTCACTATACAACAAAAAAGACCTTCCGGATCAGTCAAAAGTGTTGGTGAGTAAACCACCCCGTGCCTTAGATGAATGTCCAGCAGTGACAATAAAGTAATCCAAAAAAAAGAAGAAATGGTGCAGGTCCAGATAGCCATCCAACGCGTTTCGATTAACAAATCTTTATCAAGGCTTGTCTCTGGACTGCACTGTATCGATATTTATACACAAGGACCAGGAAGTGGGTATTCCGGGAAGAGGAGGGACCGGGGTGAAGACATTTCCATAAAAACATATTTATACACTTCATAAGGATAAATAATAAAATATCTGATTTTACTTTTCCAATCAACATTGTCATAACATCAAAAAAACGAGAAAATACTCCTTATCAAGGAACAGGCTCACGTGGATGTTTCTGAGCATTATGAAAACCTTTGGTCATCCACAGGTGGACACACAAGTTCTGACATTCAGATCCAAAATTTGGACTTAAGGGCTCTGCTCATGAATGCCATGTCCTTTTTCATGGAGTGACCTTTTCCTTCCATATGCCTTTCCAACTCTGGCTGTCACGTCTGGCCGTTACTCACCTGTCCATGCCTGGCGGTGGCTCTCCATGGGGCTGTGGTAGTGGCTGGGAAAGTCTGGTGGGCAGTCAGGTGTCTGAGAGGGTTCCCAGTGGTCAGAGGCTGACAGGCGGGTCTCTGAGTGGGGCTTGACAATGGACAGAGCTACCATCTTGGATTTAGGCAAACTTCGGATTAGCCAGACAGTATCTTCCTCTGACCTCACTGCCCAAGCAGCCAATGGCAGTCGTCCTCAGCCCTTAAGAGGGATCTGCCTAGACAGTTTAAGGTGAATGCAAAAAGTCAGTTAGGCTGCAGGCTTCCCGGAGACTCCTGGCCTTTCTGCTGGCTATTTGTCCCAACTCCATTCCGCACATATCAGCTTTTTCTCTTGCCCTTAGTTCCATTTCTGTTAAATATGTTCAGTCTGCCTAGCTGTTTCTGTGTTATGGTAGTTCCTGCCCAGTGCCATCATGACTCTCTTTGCCTTCGTTTGATTCTAAAAAAATATTATTTGGGACTTCTTCCTTATTAAAATTATGTATGCAGAGGTAAACCAGAAAATTTAAAACCAACTTCATCTGCCTCCGTGGTACTTCCTGATTCACACACCAGTTCATTCAATCCTAGGCTCGTGACACCAGCCTTGCTGCTGAGCAGTGGTGTAGCTAGGTGCCACGGCGCCCGGAGCAAGGGCATGTTTGCCCCCCCCCCCCCCCGAATTATAGTAGGTGAGGCTCCTGCGCAGTGAAAAGTAGGCGCGGCCCAACATTATACCACACACCATAATGCCCATTGCACATTTTAGCGAACTTTGTAATACCAATTACTATTCAACTGAGATTCGATTGCTTTGCAATCTTTGCTAACTCACGTGCTATTTACATACAATGCATACTGTCTACATTCAATCTGCACTATATAGTCATTGCTGCACTGTCTATTTGGCTTTTTTGATTTAAACTGAATCGGCATTGAATCGGGATGGAAAGCCTAAAAACATGTTCTATCTCCATTCGTTGTCTATGCGATTCGGATTCAATTTTGACTATATACAGTAGTCAAAATTGCATGTCAAATTGTACCGTGTGTACACAGCATATGTTTTTTTCTAGATCTTTTTGCCAGTGGGCAAAGTATCCCAGACAACCACAGAAGAACAGAACAATGCCAGGAGAGCCAAGGACACCTTATATAAAGAATCACATACAAACTTGAAACATTGTTCATCTAGTACTGTTAATTAGATTATTTCTATTTACTACCCATTCTTTTGATATAATTTCAATATATATCCATCACAAAGAGATTATTGTCTTTCTTTTCTCTGCAGGTGGCTGCTTAATGCCACTTAGAAAAAATCATTTTCCTGCAGCCTGATCTCATCTGGCTCACGCCAGCAGTGGCACCCCCATAGCCAAAGAAATCATAACAACCTGTATTCACTGCAGCCATCCCTTCCCCCCAGGCTCACCACTCCCAAGGCAACAGTAACACCCATCCCCTCTCTTAGCTCTACTTCTTGCAAGACTACGAAGTCCTTTTAAATATGAAACTAGCGGGAATTAAATTGGGAATAAGGAAAAAATCCTATCATATGCAGATATATGTGGTATCCAAATAAAAAAAAATGGTTGTGTGGTCTTCAGTGCTGAAAACACAGCAACATGTGAAAACAAATCTGCACATCTCTCTAGGAGTCTGGGGTGTATTCCATGGCTCCTGGTGGTCTCCCCTCAGGACTGTTGGGAAGCAGGGATGTTGGGAGATGTATTTCTCCCAGCATCCCACTCTAATGGGGAAGGGGGTAGGAGATATACTCAGAAGGGGGTGACACCGGATGACACACAAAGACTCTTACACACGTTACTATGCTTACCAATGCTGCAGCTCCTGGCATTGGATACAGAAGACCCCGCTGTGAAAGGTGAGTACCGGTAATTACTTCCAATTGCCTAGAACTCAGGAGGCATACCACAGGAGCGCCAGAGCAAGGGCTGCTGGAGGGGAAGAGGCTGCACTGGGGAGGGGAGTGTTGAGGAGGTTAGGGTTAGAGGTACAGTTGGATGGTATGCTGATGAGGATATAGAGGTTACAGAGAAGACCCCCAGATGGTGGTGGCCTGTAGCCGGGAGAGAGTGACAGACAAACTGGTGGTGTGGTGTGTTAGTGGGTAAAGGGTGGCATGCTGGTGTGGCTGTGCCGTCTGGGGCATTTCTGGAAGCAGCTCTAATGGTGGCGGGGTCAGTAAAGGAGGCAGGATACTCCCTTCTCATAGGTCCTGATTTTGAATCAGTTGCAACTGAATTTATGTTAATGCTGCTACACAGCCCTTCCCTGGAGATGTGACATAATCCCAACATTAATTAGGATGCTGGTGCCGGAATCCTGACTGCAGGGGTGTCAATCATAAATATGCCAGGCAGCACTAGTGTCAGGGTGGGAAGGGAGGGTAAGGTTTAGGCACTAAGCAGGGATTTAAGGTTAGGTTGCATGAAAGGTTAGAGTTATGCTGCAAAGGAGGTAAGGTTTGGCTGAGGGGGGGGTTATGGTTAGGCTGTGGGGAGGGTTAGGGTCAGGCTGTGAACAGGAAGGGTTGTGCAGGGGCAGATAAGTATATTTACCTGACACCTGTTGGGATTTCCTCCTCCGGGATGCCAGTGTTGGTATGGTGAATGTCTGCATCCCCACTGCTGTCATCTGTATGTATTCCCCCTCCCTAGTGTACATTTGTGTGTGAGCGGGCTAGGACAGAGACGCCAATTATCAGTGTCTATAGATGCTGCAATCATGCTTTGTACATCTTTATACGCCACCATTGGTTGCACCATTGTACCCTGCACAAGACTATGCTACAAAAGTAAAAAACTGGCATATCAGAGGCACACAAGCCTGTTAATAGATAGTGTGACCAGACTCCTGAACTTCATCTCTGTAGTTTTCAAGGTACTTTCTGTTTTTAGGTTATGGGCTGGTTATGGGCTTGGAAAAGGAGTTGCGACGCTTTCTATTCACAGGTTTGCTGACCCCTGATATGCCAGTTTTAAAAAAATGTAGTTGTGTGTGATTTATCCTAAATAACCCAACCCAGTAAGAATGTGAAAAAAAGGAATAATCACAATTTCTTATTCCTTTGTTTCACATTCTTACTAGTATCTTATTTAAGAGGGTATGAATAGCACACCCCCTTTTTTAAAATTGTAATAATACAAGTAAAATTTTAGGATTGTGAATTATCAGTTGGACGTCTTCAAGGTATATTTTTGGAGTGCATCCTACAACTCTCCATCCTTTTCTTCTTCTTATATTGTTAATTCCTAATAGGAGAAGGGTAACACCATATCTTTATAAATATAATAAGAACCTCATAGTACAAAATTAACAAAGAAAATAAAAATATAACCTGTAGAAGGACGTACAAAAAGAATTCTCAGTGCGGAGTTAAAAACCCTTCTCTCTAACTATACACAGGCCACCTGTCCCATGTCACCTTCAGTACACGGAGCACACTGTATTATACACAAGCTACCTCCCAGCAAATTCATTATGCAAAGACCCCGGCCCCCATGCGGCCCCCCAGTACACACTGCATTATACAAAGACCCCTCCCCCATGTCCCCGCCCAGTACATACTTCATTATACACCGGCCCTTCCCCAATGTTACCCCCAGTACACTGCATTATGCACAGACCCCCTCCCGATACCTCCGAACTTTATGAAACGCCATTGCAGGATGTCTGCGCAGGCCTAAAATTTGTAGTGTGACCTGAGGCAAGAGGCATGGCCTACAAATTGCATCATTCCATGAAGCCACACCCTGTTTTGCCGCTGTGGGGGCATGGCCAATCTGGTGCCCTAGGCAAGATTTTCACTGGCGCCCCCTAGTGAACTCTTCCATCTGTCCATCGCCGTGCTGACGCAGCAAAAATGTAGGCATCCCAGGGACGCCTCACTTTATAAATTTGGGGTCCTACTGAACTCTTTCTGGGTCCCACCACATAATAATCTTTTAAACTACCCCCAAGTAGGTGACAGGACAACAGAGAGGGTGGTGAGGGTGCAGGAGAGGGGTGAGGTGGTGGGGCGAGAGAGGGGGAGTGAGATGATGGGGGCAAGAGAGGGAAGGGGGTAAGGTGACAGGGGGTGTGAGGGAGCGGGGAGAGAAGAGAGAGTGGGAAGAGGAGGCAGGTCTGCTCACCAGCATTGGTGGGTCACCTGCTCCCCAGTGGCATGCTCAGGGATCGCGTGAGGAAAGGTGCACAGCTGTGTGAACTGTGTGCGCTGGCTGCCCACTGATCTCAGCTCAGGCAGGCAGCACCAGCGGGTGCCCCACTAACCACCAATGTAAACATGAGCCGCCCCTAGGCATTGCAGACACCCTAGGCAATTGCCTAGTTTGCCTATGCCTAGGGCCGGCTCTGCATGGCCAAAGGTTCTGTGAGCTTCTTGCCCTCTGGCTACAGGAATAGACATAATCTATTCACCTCTGCTCAGTGGGTGATAGGGGGGACTCCCAACTGCCACCCTCCCCCTGCCGTGGGACACTTCCGGCCCTGAGCGGGATGCAGGAACGTCCCCCAAAAAAGGGATGTTCCAGCCGAAAGTGGGACAGTTAGGAGGTATGCCTCCCCGTATCACCCCCCAGTACACAAAGCACACTGCATTATACACAGTCCATCCCCATGTACGTTTTACAGCTGTCACCTTGCACATTGAAGCTGTGCTCCAATCGTGGTAGCAGTGAGTCAGCCTACGGGACTGCTAAGGTGTAGGAGGTGCATTGTTGAGGCCTGTCCAACTGTATCTGGCACGGCCAATCCGCCCCTGGCCAGGGTGTCTCCGGCTACAAACTCTGGGCCTGATTCAGATCTGTTCACTGGGCTGCATGTACTCGCAGTCTAGCGATCAGGTCAGAACCACCCACATCCCCTCGCTAACATGCAAGGGGTTGTGCATGACAACACATCCATTTACATGCAGCCAAAGGGGAGAGAAATCATTACAATGATTTTTCTCCCCTTCGGTAATAAGTCTTCCTGAACTGACTTTTTATTCAGTGGCAGCTCTTACCATTTAGGAGGGGGGGCTGCCGCAATGCAGGACCCCCCCCCCCCCCATCCACAGCCACTGCCGATGCCCCTGCCACGATCCCCACACCGTCCATCACGCCATCCCGGACGCCGGTCATCTGCAAGGGGCCAGTGCATGCACAGTAACTTCATACATGCTGCGCATGTGCTGGCCCAATGTGCTGCCTTTGTAGCAGCCCCCGGAGGCTTAATCAGGTTCCCGGGTATGGCGCATGCGCAGAACCCAATTTCGGGGCTGCTGCACATTTGCACACAGAGAGGCATCCCGGAGGAAAGGAACAATTCCCAATGGGACTGTATTGAGTGACTGGCAGGTTGGACTTCCAATAGGAAGTCCCTGCCAGTCATATTGAAGCCAGAGCAGTCTCACAGACTGCATCTGGCTTCACTTTAGACAGAGACAGTTGCAGATTTTACCTGGGGGGGCTGCAGCCCGAGTGGTGTTCCAAAACCCAGTGCAGGCGTACGTAAGTATGGACCCTCTCACAAAGGAGACAGCCCCTTTACTCCCCTAACCCCTCTCAGGCAGAAGATGGGAAAATAGGGATTGTGGGTCCTCCTCACCGAAGCTCAGAGAAGACCCTCTATCCTCAACCCCTGGAAGGGTTAGGGGAGGTGGGTCCTCCGCACTGAAGTTTGGAGAGACCACCGGTAGGCTTCCCTTCACCTTGCAACTTTGGGACGCCCTCGGGGACCGCAACTCTCCCCAAAAGGAGAGAACTTTGGTACATTGGGAATGGGTAGCCCATAAGGGTCGCACACACAGCCCAAAAAAGTGACAAAACTAACAAAAAAAAAACAGAAAATGTGAAAAAGTGACAAATGTGAGAAGGATAATAAATAAATAATTAAAGAGACCCCAGCCAGAAGGCCATAGTGGGGGTGTGAAAAATTTTACTGCCCCAGCCAAAAGGCCCAGGGTAAGGACATGCAGCGCCAACCTAAAGGGAGAGTGCACAGTGCAGGTGCCATACTAGTGCACAGTGCCAAGGTCCACCAGTGCAGAGTTCAGGCACCCCCGAGTTTTTCCCCGGGGGCACAGTACAAGCTCAGGTTCCAGGCAGCCGGCCAGTCAGCATCCAACCAAGTGTTTCTCTGCTTCACCTAAGGTGTTTTCCAACCCCTGGCATGGGAATGGGCACTCCACTGGTCTTTTCCATTGACTCCCTTGAGGGTTGAGGCCCCCTAGGAAGAGCAGTCTACTTAGTCCCAGTGTTTCTCGCATCCCAAGGTTAGGTACTAAGCTGGACTTTTTGCTTACTCCCCATCAGAGGCTATGAACCTCTGGAATGGGAGCAATCTACTAAATCCCAGCCTTTCCCTGCTTCCTGAGAATGGATACTAGCCTGGGCTTTTCTCTGTCTCGTCCTTCAGGGGCTACAAACCCCATTAAGAGAGCCACCTACAGGGCCCAGTGTTTCTCCCCTCCCTTACCAGTGGAATTACGTAAACAACACCTCCCACCATCTGCAAGGGTGAAGGTACTCAGCCAGACTTTTCCCTGGCCTGAGTATGAGGGGTCCCATACCCTCTGCCCATTGGAGCAGTTACTCAGTGCAGCCTTTCTCTATTCTTCTGCCAGGGACCAGTCCGCACCCACTGATAAGAACAGATACTACACTTGATCTTAGCCAAAAGTCTGAGAAGTGAACTTTTGTACCAGATCGGTAAAGAGAAGCTGGATCCCATTTTTGTCCCAATGTACAGACACATAAATGTGACTGGCAATCCAGTATGCTGTCATACTACAGCAACCGGAGAGACGTCTCTGTTCCAAAAACTACAAATAATACAAAGATTAATTCTAAAAAGTGTGCACTGGAATTCAAAGTTAATAATAAACAAAAAAATTATCATTTGAATAGAATATCAAGTACCTATTATTTCTGAGTTTGAAAACCTTGCTGCTTTTTGTAAGTATGTATGGAAATGAATTAGGCAAAAGGCATAATGTGTTCTCATGTATTGTTCACAGTTTTAACAATTACCACTTTAGTGTTATTGTGTTTGGTGTTGCATTTATCTCATCTGGAGTAGTCCTCAAAATGATCTCTTTTGTAGCAACATTATGAAAAGGTTACATTTAATGAATATCACACTTAACTTAGTCAGTTGAGTGGTTTAATATAATAAAGCAATTACCAGATAGCAGGGGCGGGCTGGGCCGGGGGGCAGGGTGCCATGTGCCCCCCGGGCCGCTCACCCAGTCACTGGCGCCGGGCCGCGCTGGATCCACCTCCTCCAGCCCTCCTGCGCTGGCCGTGGCTGCAAGAACACGGCCGCGGCTACAGGAAAATGGCCGCCGGCCCCCTGCACTGAGTACATGTCCTCAGTGTGGGAGGCCGGCGGCCATCTTCCTGTAGCCGCGGCCGTGTTCTGGATGCCGCGCGCAGGGGGCTTGCCGGTAACATCAAAGCCTGCCACCGCAGGGTTGTGGAAAGTAGTGGCCGAGCTGCTGCCACAGTCAGGAGGTGTGTGGATGGGAGGAGCAGGGGAGTCAGCAGCAGCCAGGGCTTCTGAGGTTGGCCCCGCCCACCACACTTCGTGCATCAGCCTGCTGCTCTCCCTGCTATGTCCTCCTGTCACCGGCTGCCCTATGCTGCTTCCCCCTCACCACACAGATTGCTCCCACCACCCTGCAGGGTCCCTGCACTCCCCTGGAAGGAGTAACACAGGCAGGTGAGTGTGCTGGGGAGTGGGGGTGTAATATGAGGGCATCACACAAGCACATTGTGTAATGTGTTTGTGTGGGGGGAGGGGGGCTGTGTATATAATGCATTGTGTTTGTGTGGGGGGAGGGGGGCTGTGTATATAATGCATTGTGTTTGTGTGGGGGGAGGGGGGGCTGTGTATATAATGCATTGTGTTTGTGTGGGGGGAGGGGGGGCTGTGTATATAATGCATTGTGTAATGTGTTTGTGTGGGGGGAGGGGGGGCTGTGTATATAATGCATTGTGTTTGTGTGGGGGGAGGGGGGGCTGTGTATATAATGCATTGTGTAATGTGTTTGTGTGGGGGGAGGGGGGGCTGTGTATATAATGCATTGTGTAATGTGTTTGTGTGGGGGGAGGGGGCTGTGTACTGTATATAATGCAATAATGAGTGGACTGTTTATGAGCTGCTGTGTATAAATTAAAATTGGGGTGTGTATAATGTAATAATGTGCTGTGTGTTATATGGTGTGGCTGTGTATAATAGACTATGGGCCTGATTCAGACCTGTTCACTAGGTTGCATATGTTTTCAGCCTAGCAAGCAGGTAGACGCGAACCAACATCACGCCAATACCCCCCCCCCCCCCCGCGTGCGAATCCCCGCATTAGCATGAGAGTGGATGTGTACTTTTACACATCCCCTCGCATGTGGCCACACGGGAGAGAAATCATTCGATGGTCGCTCCCCATCGAATGATTTATTTTCCCCATCGCTGATTAAACAGTCTACTGACTGGCTGACTTTTATCCTGGCCGAATTCAGGCCGGGAGCTGATGTCATTCGCCTGCCATAGACATGCTTGCGTTCACAGGGGTACGTCCAGCGTTTTTATTGGCGCACCCATAAAACGCTGGGCTTTTCCCTGCTAGTGCCCTGTGTCCTCCAATACTGGAGCGAACGCCCCAGTGAGTGTGAAAGTCAGCGAAGGCATTTTACCAGGGAAGTTGTACATGCGCATATTCGCGCATGCGCAGACCCCGCCTCAATGGTGCTGCATTTTATTAGCGCCTGGAATCTCCCTGAAACTAGTTTTCAAAAGTAGGCAAGTATGGTCGGTAGTAGCCTCCCCGGTGGGCAGGAGGGGCATGTACTGCGCTCTCCCCTGCCCCCCCTCCCCCCAGCAGCACAATGGTGAGTTGCTGGTGGGAAATTCGGGCACTGTGGGGCATGTGTGTTTCTGGCACTGTGGGGGGCATATCTGTCACTGTGGGGGCATATGTGTATTTGGCACTGTGGCGGAATATCTGGCACCGTGGGGGCAAATCTGGCACTGTGGACATCACATTGTGTGGTGTAATGGGCATCATGGTATGGGTCGTATTGGGCATTACGGTGTGGGGAGCATTGGGTAATTGCCATCACAGTATGGGGTGTAATGGGCATCAAGGTGTGCGGCATAATGTGTAATTAGCATCACAATGTGCAATCTGCAGGTACACAATACAATCATGGTACAGGTCACAAGCCTAATTTTTCAGCGTACCGCCGGCGCGCAACAAGCATTCTGTCTTCCAGAGAGTTGGGGGGGGGGGGCGGCGGCGGTGGTGGTATGGGCCAGTGCTCTGGACTTGCCCCCTAGGCTAAAAGTTGCCAGCCAGCCCCTGCCAGATAGAGGGTCAATGGGAGGTTTGGATGTGGTGACAGGTCAAGCAGCCAGCAGGGGTATCACTACATCATCCCTGTATGAACAGATAAGAAAACAGGTTCAGGTGGATGATATACAGACAGGGATGGGAAAGTGGTGCAGGGACCTCCCTGGGACATCCCTTCAAACTATACTAAATGCCTTTGTCAGAATAAATAAAAATCTAGTGACAGCATCATATATGGAGATGCAGTACAAGCTCCTGCACAGGGCATATTACACACCCCAAAAAAAACTCCAAATGGGAGCATCCATGGATACAGACTGTTTCAAGTGTAAAGCACCAGGGGCGGATCTGTATCATTGCATGTATAGCTGCCCAGAGGTGCAAGGATACTGGAAGAGAGTTGTGATATACATACAAACCACCTATGGCATTAGAATAGATTTGACACCTAAATGGGCCATATGGGATATACTGCCAGACAATAAACAGAACAGATTGTCGCAAGGGCAGCGGAAATTTGCAGCAAAAATTGCAGCAGCAACACGGAAGACGATCCTCTCACAATGGACGGCCTCAAATACACTCTCAATTGCTTTATTAAAACCCAGAATCTTGTACCTGTACCAGATGGACTGGATTGAGATGGTCATAGATAAGGAAAGAAGGGTGAAGGGGTTTTTTGACATCTGGCTGTCCCATATTAAAGAGTTATCACCTCCTGCCAAGGAAATAATAAGAAAGACGATAATAACAACAGCCTGGTACGAGATAGAGAAAGAAGCTACGGGCGCAGATCCCTTCTGACAAGATTGGGAACCAGAATTATGGGTTAAGAAGGATACTGGAGGGGACGTGGGCAAGACAGGAGCGGGAGACGTTAAGCTGGGGTATTTACTTCCTCACTGTGCCACGCATTTTCGGGACCCTTTTATGCTATATTTATACTTTGCGTGACTCATCTGTCAGGGTAGCATATGTGAGGGAGCAAGGGAAGGAGCCCGATATAAGAAGATAACCTATATAAGCATAGGGAACAACAATTAAGATAGCTAGACAGATAAAGAGTATAACGCGAAGGGAACACGGGCTTGGGAAATGAACAACTGTGAACGAGACCCGGTGCCACATAATGACAACCACTATGTAAGAATAAGGAAGGGGAGTCACATATTGAAAATCATAACGGGCAACGGCCAGACACTAAAATTAGTAACACCTCACAGTAAGGGACAAAAAATATTTCTAATAGGTCGAACACATCACAAAGCACTATGCACTTTTTGAACAGATAGAACTAAATTGGGAACAGTAAACTAAAAGTGGAGGTCACTATTGAGGCACCGGGGACCGGATAGATTAGACATTACCTGTAAAACATCAAAACGCATAATGTAAAACCGCCAATATCTGATTTTAAAAGGAAAAAAAAAAAAGGAAGACAATGATATTTCTGTATACTTAAAGGTTTATATGTATGTATGTTAAAGTATGCTCTTTTGAAAATAAAAATATATATTAAAAAAAAAAAAAAAAAAGAGAGCCACCTACAGGGCCCAGTGTTTCTCCCCTCCCTTACCAGTGGAATTACGTAAACAACACCTCCCACCATCTGCAAGGGTGAAGGTACTCAGCCAGACTTTTCCCTGGCCTGAGTATGAGGGGTCCCATACCCTTTGCCCATTGGAGCAGTTACTCAGTGCAGCCTTTCTCTATTCTTCTGCCAGGGACCAGTCCGCACCCACTGATAAGAACAGATACTACACTTGATCTTAGCCAAAAGTCTGAGAAGTGAACTTTTGTACCAGATCGGTAAAGAGAAGCTGGATCCCATTTTTGTCCCAATGTACAGACACATAAATGTGACTGGCAATCCAGTATGCTGTCATACTACAGCAACCGGAGAGACGTCTCTGTTCCAAAAACTACAAATAATACAAAGATTAATTCTAAAAAGTGTGCACTGGAATTCAAAGTTAATAATAAACAAAAAAATTATCATTTGAATAGAATATCAAGTACCTATTATTTCTGAGTTTGAAAACCTTGCTGCTTTTTGTAAGTATGTATGGAAATGAATTAGGCAAAAGGCATAATGTGTTCTCATGTATTGTTCACAGTTTTAACAATTACCACTTTAGTGTTATTGTGTTTGGTGTTGCATTTATCTCATCTGGAGTAGTCCTCAAAATGATCTCTTTTGTAGCAACATTATGAAAAGGTTACATTTAATGAATATCACACTTAACTTAGTCAGTTGAGTGGTTTATCATTATACAGAACATAGATTTTAAAGAGTTTCTATTATTATTTTTAATAGAATTCATTTGTGTATTGTATTGTTTTGTACTGTATTGTGTAATTGGCTATTGTAATACTGCAGTTTTATCTGTGGAATACAAGTACTTATTGTGCTTTTTCATGAACTGGAAAACTGACATTTAAAAAATGTCTGGACCCCTGCTTTACCATAATATGATTCATACAAGCACCAAAATACTAGAACAGCCCTTTATATCTCTCAATAAGATCTTATGTGGGGTACACACCAGGATGATATAGATTTAAATACAATCTCGACCGATTGTATGTAAATCGCCCGTGTTTTGGGCCATTTTGCTGCCCTTTTGATGCGATCCCGATCCGATGCGCGGCCCCGCGGGTCGGTCTTTTTTGACGCATGGAGGGTTTGAGAAAGGACCATTGTAGTAGGTGGGGTCGCGATCAGATCGCAATCACATTAGGGGCATTTTCGCGACGGGTCGGCGGCGCCGTCAGCTCGTGAGTGGGTCGTACGTCCTGTTCACAAGCACCATCGTCCTGGTGTGTACCGGGCATTAGCATTAATTGGGTATTAGACTTTTCCATCATAGGCTACGTAGGGAACCATCTTTATGTTCTCACCTGTAAAATTCCATAGCTCCCTCTTTCTTTCTACATTATTAAATGTTATTAGCTTTGGGGAAATACTAATTAGAACTGGAGCAGGATGAACACCAAAACCTAACCGACACTAAAAAAAGGTATTAAAGAGATTAGTAGTCTAGAATATTAATATTTTTTCACACCTTTTTATTCTTGCAACACTCTTAACAGTGAGTAGCTGCTTTCACAAACCTGACGCTGATAACTCTTTCACATCGCAAATGCCGGGATCGTTTTTGGATTTGGACCCAGTTACGGCCCGGGAGCGACCTGGCATTTCATATAAGTCATGACCTGTTAGCACCCAGCATATTGCCAGGCACTGACCTCAGGCGGGTTGAGGGGCAGAGCAGTGGGGTGTCATTCAGGGGAGGAGGAGGAGGCCCGGCAACCCAACTCTGACCTGCATAAAAACACTGCTTTTATCTCGGGTCAGATTGCCTGGTTGCTGGACCCAGGGTATTAAAAAGGCCCTGTCACACCGCACCCAGGATATTTGTGGAGAGTGAAAGGGGTAGATAAGGGAAATTTACTAAAATGGGAGTTCTATTTCACATGGGATGTTATTATGGGAAACCAATCAGATTCTATCTATTATCTTCTAAAAGATGCTAAATAAATAAGAAGTAGATTCTGATTGGTTGCCCATAGCAACATCCCATGTTAAATAGAACTCCCATCTCAGTAAATTTCCCCCTATAACACTTCACTGCAATCTTTAATATGTGGGATGGCCTGGGGTTGTTTTTGGCTGGGCTGGTTTGGGAGTGCCTTGTGCCCCAGACGTGAACTGCAGTGTGCTAGAAACAGAGACAGAGGCGACCTTGATATTGGTTGGAAAGCCCATATATTTGGCCTAATTTGTGCTAACAACCTCGTATATGACATTTAATTGTAAAACCTATTGGGGCCAATTCAGACCTGATCGTAAATTTGCACAACCAGCGTTCAGTTATGAGTGAAATCCTGCATTAAAAATTATGTGCAAATGGATGTGTACAGCTACACATCCATTCACAGGCTCAGAGTAGCCATAGGGTTACTCGGCAGCTGCGATGAAACCAGGCACATCTGGCCTGTTGCAGACATCACACACCCACACCTATGCTTAGGCACACCTGTGTTTTACCTGACAAATCCAGCATTTTTTCTGGCATACCTAGTGTTTATCTTAACACACCCACTAAACTGCCGGTTTCCAACCCCAGACACCTACTTCCTGTTAATAACCTTGCAAACGGCGAGCAAATAGAAATAGTAGCAGGATTTTATCACAGCAGAGATTTGAACATGCATAATGCAAACTGTACCTGATTGCAATGCACAATGGTTGCCTGGAAATCCCCCTCCTCTTGGCAAGTGCCTTAAAATATGACAACAATAGCACTGGTATATAATATGATCAATAGAGCTGCCACCACATCATGCAGTGTAAGGGACAGAGAGGAGCAGCTGCACATGCCCAGAGTACCAGCTTCTTCCACCACATTTACTGTATGTGTGGATCTGAGCCCTCTAACATTGCAATGGACCAGAGAGCAGCTGCCAGGAGGAAGAGAGCAGGAGTCTTAACATGAGGTGGGAGAATGTGAGCTTAGAAATAATAATAATACAATATAATGCAATACCCTCTCTGTGCAGAAGAGATCTCTGGAATACAGTCCCAAGTGGGAAGTATCACTTTCGTATAACATGGCTCCGTTGCCAGCCCCAAGGCTGCCTACACTGATCCCACGGCCCCCAATGCACTGCTCACAGACTCGGGGGGACCTGGGTGTGCATGTTACTGTAGAGGCCTGCCTGTGCCAGGGAAGGGGGTGCCATATGAGGGGTTCCCCTGGGTCGCTTCTGCCTGTCACCCTCCTGCACGCTGTGCAAGAAAGAGTTCGTAAAGTTTGCAACATGGCTCCAGCAGGGTCGCATAGCAGGAACTGGGGCCTGGCCACAGGCACTAACACCTGTTACATTTAGTGACTGGCTGCTGAAAGTCACTGCTCACACTGTAGTCAGTGCTTTGCTGACTCTGTTGTGTATGTGAGCACCCACCAGGCACCTCCACCACTCGCTGCTACCCCGCAGCCGCCACTCCCCTACCACAGTATCCCCGCACACAAACCTCCACAACCCGCCGCACTTGCCCCTCCAGCACCCACACAACCCTCCCACACGCCCTTACCCCATCCACAGCTCCACCACCCACAGCACACCCAGCCAACCTCCTGCACCCCCCAACATCACCGCTCCCACACCCACAGCACACTTGCACACACCTCTCACACATCCACACCCACCCTACACCTAAGCCACAAACACTTACTGTACACCAAACATGCAACACACCCTGCAACCTATGCATATACCCACTACACACCCTTTACTACTAAGTTCCTTCATAACTTAATTCTCTACATATTCCGCTCTCTAAGCACTGTTCATACCAACAAAATAGGCTACACCCCCTTCAGAATCACACGCCCTTTTATTCTAAAATGTCACCTCTAACTAAAGTAGCAATACTAAAAATCCCCCATATAATACAACCCATATTTCACGCAATAAAAAAGTCCACAGGTTAAGGAGATGGAGCCCCTTTCGGCGGTGTGAAGAGCGCCCATAGGGCGCGATAAATCACCTAGTGGGTTGTTGATATATGGAACAAGAAAGAAAAAGGATTGTCTTTGTTGCTGGCGCACTGAAGAAAAGAGTTTAAAATTTAACTTTTAATAATATCGGTAAAAAAGAACCGTTTAGGGTGAAATATATGCTACATACATGACTTATATAAACATTGAACAATTATTAAAAAGATGCACGCGCTATATGTGTGTTACTTCAAATGTGAATCGTATCATGGGGTTTCCGTTATCCTGTTATTATTACAGTGGGTAGTATAATAAACGGTGTTACCCTCAGTGTGAACCACTGTTTCTATCTGAGTACTGTCAGGGAGGTCGTGTGGGTGGTCTGACTGTATGTTATGTCAGGTTCCTCTATTATGTCACGACTGTACAGTTTAGTATGGATCGTTTTGGATAGATTCTATGTTCAATATCTGTCTATTGCATTGGTAGATGTGTGTCGATTTAGCAGGTATTATATAGCCAACACATTTTTATCACACTAATGAGATGAATTGATTAGTGTGTATCGGTGCTGTGAGTATTGCCGTATCGGCAGCACCTCCTGCCCGTCAATATGTTTACTAAGCAACTATTGGTGTACAGTAAGAGTTGGTTTGTGTGCACAGTAAAATTTGTGCATATACTGTTAGCTGTGTACACTCTATTTTATGCCGACAGTGTCGATTTGGTCGATCGTGCACGTGGCAAATGCTGCAATCTCGGCCGTCCTTGCGGTTAGTGGGTGTTTTGTTCGGCAACTATTCCTGCATAAATGGAATTTTCATGCTATGCACAGTAAAATTTGTGCGTATATGATTGGTTGCATAAATGAACAGATTTATGTCATTGATTGTATGCACTTTGGTTGCACAACCGGACAACTTGATTGCACACTGCTGATTGAGTACAGGTCGATTTGGTCAATCGTGCACGTGGCAAATGCTTCAATCTCGGACGTCCTTACTGTTAGTAGATGTGTTTTATTCAGCAACTATTCCTGCATGAATAGAATTTTCATGCTATGCACAGTAAAATTTGCGCGTATATGGTTAGTTGCAGAAATAGACAGGTTTATGTCATTGATTGTATGCACTTTAGTTGCAGAACCGGACAATTTGGTTGTACACTGCTGGTTGAGTACAGGATAGACAAGTATTTGCAGTAATCGTTTATTTCTTGTGAAATGTATTGCGCCGGTCATGTATAATAGACAAGTTGCATTATTCAGGGAGGTCACCCCTGTATTTTGGAGGTATCCCTTTTGCACAGATGGAACTTGTGTGCTATGCACGATAAGTTTTGTGCATGTGTTGGCAAATGTCCATACTTTTAATTAGTCATGAACTACTAATTAAATCGAAAGTAGACAGGTATTAACAGTAATTATTTGTTCCGTTAATATAGACAGTATTACATTGATCATGCGTGGTAGACAGGTCATATGTTTTAAGAGGATCACGTTATTGCTTGGGAAGTACCCTAAGGGAAATTGTCTGGGTGATCTGACAGTGTGTATAGTGTCAGATTCCTCTATTATGTTACAATTTGTCACCTGGATACTTTAAGCAACTGTAGGTACAGTGTTTGTGTTTCCTCTTTACACAGGAATAGGAAATCTCAACAGGGATTTTGTCATATTAATTCCATGGTGCTTTTATTTAACAGAAAAAAGAATAGGTACAGCGCTGTACTGAATATATGAAATATTTAATAAAATTAATCACAGTAAAATACAATGATACAATTAATAATACATACAAGACACACACACATTGAACATAAAATCTCCTTATCAAGGTTAGAACTGGTTAGTAATTGTTAGGTTTGCAATTGCATAAATTCTTTGCTCCAACTTAGAGCCAGTTAGTAGGTTTTGAGATAGGTGAGAGTTCAAGTCCCCACAAAATGTGCACATTTAATCTGTGGTTATACTTAATTGTAATCCATGGGTATTGTGGCTTGTGGCTTCAGCGATGAATTTTCTCCGACCGCCCACACTGCGGTCATATCCGAGATAACTTCAATCTGCTGGGTACAATAGCAGCCTGGTAGTCCCCTCAACGCGTTTCTCCGCCTAAAACGATCAGCGGCTTCCTCAGGAGAAGTGAGACATCTGACTTATACCCACCAGCAATGCCGTTCGGGTCCAGCCTTGAAAAAGCCATATGTGAAACGCGCGTTGGCCGGATACAGGTGCTATTTGATTGTGTGTTGATAATGTTTCTTGATTAACTGATATACTAGCATAACAGAGCAACCTATAGTCAGGAATATTGTCATGCAGTAGCTAATACCACGTAGCGGGGTTTGGTGTTCATAAATATTACATGAATCCGCCTGTGACCGTAAGTGACTAGAGAGCCTGGGTCTGAAACCAAGCAGACCGCAGGCATTATCAGCAGTATTGTGTATGAGTATATTTTCTATCTGTCCAAGCCAGTTTACTATGACGAGTGCCCTGTGAGAGGGAGCACCGGACAATAGATACCGTACACAACGAGCAAACAACGATAATAAATCAGAGATCCCCCACGCAATTTATTCTGAAACCCAGCAGACTATAGACTACTGTTAACCAAGAAAGTGTTAAATAAAAGCACCATGGAATTAATATGACAAAATCCCTGTTGAGATTTCCTATTCCTGTGTAAAGAGGAAACACAAACACTGTACCTACAGTTGCTTAAAGTATCCAGGTGACAAATTGTAACATAATAGAGGAATCTGACACTATACACACTGTCAGATCACCCAGACAATTTCCCTTAGGGTACTTCCCAAGCAATAACGTGATCCTCTTAAAACATATGACCTGTCTACCACGCTTGATCAATGTAATACTGTCTATATTAACGGAACAAATAATTACTGTTAATACCTGTCTACTTTCGATTTAATTAGCAGTTCATGACTTATTAAAAGTATGGGCATTTGCCAACACATGCACAAAAACTTATCGTGCATAGCACACAAGTTCCATCTGTGCAAAAGGGATACCTCCAAAATACACGGGTGACCTCCCTGAATAATGCAACTTGTCTATTATACATGACCGGCGCAATACATTTCACAAGAAATAAACGATTACTGCAAATACTTGTCTATCCTGTACTCAACCAGCAGTGTACAACCAAATTGTCTGGTTCTGCAACTAAAGTGCATACAATCAATGACATAAACCTGTCTATTTCTGCAACTAACCATATATGCACAAATTTTACTGTGCATAGCATGAAAATTCTATTCATGCAGGAATAGTTGCTGAATAAAACACATCTACTAACAGTAAGGACGTCCGAGATTGTAGCATTTGCCACGTGCACGATTGACCAAATCGACCTGTACTCAATCAGCAGTGTGTAATCAAGTTGTCCGGTTGTGCAACCAAAGTGCATACAATCAATGACATAAATCTGTTCATTTATGCAACCAATCATATACGCACAAATTTTACTGTGCATAGCATGAAAATTCCATTTATGCAGGAATAGTTGCCGAACAAAACACCCACTAACCGCAAGGACGGCCGAGATTGCAGCATTTGCCATGTGCACGATCGACCAAATCGACACTGTCGGCATAAAATAGAGTGTACACAGCTAACAGTATATGCACAAATTTTACTGTGCACATAAACCAACTCTTACTGTACACCAATAGTTGCTTAGTAAACATATTGACGGGCAGGAGGTGCTGCCGACACGGCAATACTCACAGCACCGATACACACTAATCAATTCATCTCATAAAATCTTAGTGTGATAAAAATGTGTTGGCTATATAATACCTGCTAAATCGACACACACCTACCAATGCAATAGACAGATATTGAACATAGAATCTATCCAAAACGATCCATACTAAACTGTACAGTCGTGACACAATAGAGGAACCTGACATAACATACAGTCAGACCACCCACACGACCTCCCTGACAGTACTCAGATAGAAACAGTGGTTCACACTGAGGGTAACACCGTTTATTATACTACCCACTGTAATAATAACAGGATAACGGAAACCCCATGATACGATTTACATTTGAAGTAACACACATATAGCGCGTGCATCTTTTTAATAATTGTTCAATGTTTATGTAAGTCATGTATGTAGCATATATTTCACCCTAAACGGTTCTTTTTTTACCAATATTATTAAAAGTTACATTTTAAACTCTTTTCCTCAGTGTGCCAGCAACAAAGACAATCCTTTTTCTTTCTTGTTTCATTGATTACCATTATTGTCTTTGGCAGCACCCCTATCCATGCACTAATTGTAGTATCAACACAGCAATCAGAAACTGGGGACATTAGTGAAAACAATCTAGCAACATTATCTTGTGCAGAAGTACTTCCCTCATCCCCTCTTCCCTGTTTAAGCATGGGTTGTTGATATAGTTGTTGATATAGTTATCTAGTGTTAAGCAAGTCAGTTGTTAGGATTTTAAAGCAGAATTGTGGAAGACCAGACTGGCAGATATGGTGCACTTATATGTTTGTAGTGCCTGGAAGACAATTGCTAAGTAGTCACAGACTGTTGCCTCTGGTGCTGGCTACAGACAGCTTAATATCCTTCAGAGTGCCATTTAAGGTGCGTCTGCGGTGCAGCACATGCAATAGCAGCTACCTTAAGCAGTGTTCTTGATGCATGCCGGCAAAAATTTGGGTGGCTCAGATTCGTGGAACTGATGCTTTTCCCCACATGGCCACTAATCTTGGAGGCTATTACATTCGGTCCAAGGTCAAAAGAGAGGCCCCTCCACAACACCACTGGTGGCTGACACAAAAAATGACCGCTGCGCATTGTATTCCACGTGGAATGTCTGCACAGGTGAAATGCATAGGGGCCGCAGGGCAGCCAGAAGCAGGGCTCATAAAAAATAAATCATTGTTTACCTCAATACCGTTGGTCAGTGTTGGCCGGCATCCCTTCTCCCCCTGTCCTCCTCCTCCTCCAGTGGTCACACTGAATGTCCGGGGTGACGTCATTATGCCCCTGACATTATCAGGGTATTCACAGTGTCGCCTAAAAAATCAGAAGAGAAGAAATCCGAAGAAAGAAGGCAATTGAAAGGCCAGTGAAGGGGTATGCGGTCACTGGGTAGACAATATCTAGGTCGACAGTCACTTGGTTGACCGCTAATAGCAGGGCCGTAACTAGGGGGGGGGCTGGGGGGTCACGCGCACCGGGCGCTGGAGGTAAGGGGCGCTGTCGGGGCCGTCGGAGTCCGTCCATCTCCTTCTAGCGCGGCTGCAGGAAGCTCTGATGACTTCGAAAAGACTTGCCGGACGCTGATTGGCTGAATTCAGCCAATCAGCGTCCGGCAAGTCTTTTTGAAGTCATCAGCGCTTCCTGCAGCCGCGCTAGAAGGAGATGGACGGTGAGAGCCGTGCGGGGAGGGGGGGGGGTCTCCGGCTGTGCGGGGAGGGGGGGGTCTCCGGCGCCAGGGACAAGGCGTCATTTGGTCGGTCCCCCTGTCAGCTGCTAACTAAGCAGCGGGGAATAAACGCTGTGCGCATGCGCACAGCGTCTATTCCCGCAGCCAGGGGGCTGGGGGCATGGCTAGAGGCTCACAGAGCCTCTGGGTCATGCCCCCATAGCGGCAAAATGGGGGGCGTGGCCTCGCGGGAGAGCAGCGATTATAGGCCACGCCCCCAAATTAGGCCACGCCCCAGAAAAATTCGGCGCGCCTACGGCGCGCAGCAGCATCGCTGGGGGGGGGGCACCAAAAGACTGCCTTGCCCCGGGCGCCGGAAACCCTAGTTTCGGCCCTGCTAATAGTCATCAGTGGCAAGGTTGACACCTTGAAATGGTCAACATACCCAAGGTTGACATTGACATGAGGTCAACGCAAGCTTATGTTCGACATGAATAAGGTCGACATGAGTTTTTCATTTATTTAATATTTATAAATTAATTTTTACAATAGCTTCCAAGATGAATTGGTTTTTAAGATGTATGCCACCTTCTAGCATAAAAATAGCCATGATTACTTTTTTCTAAATGCATATGAAGTAGAGATTTCATATAACATCATCTCATATCACACTCTCCCTATTCAATACAATAGTAAATAGTACAGGCCATTACTGTACTTCATTACTTCTCATTAATCCAAGGCAATATTTTCAGAACACCATGCAATGATATCTTATTCTGTTAAACTAATTGGCTCACATGTTCCAATCTCAGGCATTTTCCACACTGAGCTAATCCTTAGCACATATTGCCATCTAGTGAGAAAAGAGAATTGTTGAAAGGCATTAATATACAGTATACTGCAGTTGTATTGTTTTTGCTGTGTGTGTATTGATGTGTACACACGGCAGATCCTGCTGTGAGATGCGAGTCCCGATGCGATCAGATCGCATCGGGACTCGCATCTCGCGGCATGCATGAGTGGCACAATTTAGACTATATAGTGCAGATCTGCACTATATAGTCTTGCCTGCCCTCTCTATCTGGCTGCCGATATGCGCTCACACGGGAGTGCGCATCGGCAGCATGCGATATGGATTCCGATGTTCACTATATCGGGAACATTGGAAGCCAAATCTTACCATGTGTACACACTATATGGCTTGTCTATTCTGCATATTTGTTTGTTATAAATTGGATCAATAATAGATTTAGGGAATAGATATGCACAATAAGATAAACATGTTAATGCTCCTCCTTCACCTGCTTCCACGAGCTATCAGTAAAAAAATCAAGTCTTTCACATGAGTGCCTCCTGCCTCCTGCCTCCTTCCTCCTCATGTGCACCACAGGCAAATGCAGGGGGGGGGGGTTCTGGTTGCACAGAATCTCCCCTCCTCTTGGCACGTGCCCTAAATTATGACAATAGCACTGGTATATAATATGAGCAATAGGGCTGCCACCCCTTAACATAAGGTGGGAAAATGTGAGTTTAGAAAGTGCAGTACTGGTTCTTTTTATGTATGTGTATTTATTTATTATGGCATGTTCAACCTTTTCCTGACCACTTATTTAATTTAAATGTTTGAAACAGCCTATACTATAGACCAGCTGTACTGATAAATATTAATACTGTATTCCATACAGTATCCAGTGTATAAATAGACTAATTTTCGGTGCTGTTACCACTCCCCCAAACTCACGTACTTACTCCAATGTGCTGCAGAGTGTGAGAATTTGGATTACATTTGTAAACTCCCCTTTTAAAAATCCTGCATTTGCCACTGCGCACCTATCATCTCCCCTCCCCAAATGTACCTCTGCAACCAGCCTTTTAAATCTCAACCCCATCAGAGCCGTTGCCTCTTACCTTATTGTGCACCTATCATCTCCCTTCTCCATATGTACCTCTACCTCGTATTTACACCCCCCACACACACACACACACACATACACACACACATACACACACATTTGTCCCCGCACCTGCCCGGGCTTGTCCCGTAGAGGACACAATAAAGGTAGGCAAGCATGCTCTTCCTCTTGCCTGACTATTCATGCCTCTGGTCCCCTCTCCATGAGAGTCCCTGTCTCCCCATGGGTATCTATAAGCTCCCCTTCCCAAATCTACCTTTGCTTCATGCCTAGCAGTGACCATTATATTGAGAAGGGTAAAAGGATAAAGGGCCTGATTTAGGTTTAATTGGTCAGGGCCATTTCCGGTCTGTGAATGCGCATGGACAAATATGTGCATGTGCAGACCCCCTGTGCAAACGTCTTCGGTGAGTATCACACTCTCGAAGGCATTTGCTGGGGGAGCAAGGGGTGGCAGCAGGGGAACGCCCAGCATTTTTTATGGGCGTCCCCATAAAAACACTGGGCATTCCCCTAGGAAAGCAGTGTTTCTATGCATCACTGGCCATCCAATGATTTTCCACTTGTGCAAGCGATGTGTAAGCGTACACATTCCCACACATGCAAATGCAGAGATTCGTGCAGCAGGGGGAGTTTTGGTCGGGCGGCGTTTACTGATGATATGCAGCCTAGCCTACAGGTCTGAACAAGCCTATAATCTCCAAGCATGGGGATGCTTAAAGGCAAATAGTGCTCGTCCATAGTAAATGAGTTTGTTGTGGCATCAACATGTCTGTTTTTAATAAAGCTTTGAACAAAATGTAAATATTGTATTACTGTTAAGCCAAGACGGAAAGCAGGTTATAGTACATATACATTCAAAATTGCTCCCGTGCAAACCTGTTACATATATTATTGTAAATAGCTTTATATTACGAAATTCAAATTCAAATAAAAAGTTAATATAAAGTAGATATCAAACAGTTTGGTATTGCACCTCTGCTATAATAGACACATAAGCAGTGCTGGCTCTTACCTTTGTGGCGGAGGGGGGCTGCCACGATTTTATTGAAATAATTATTTTTTTTCAAACCAATAACGAAACTAGTTAACAGCGGTATTTATAATAGAACTAATTAAAATACTAATAAATATAAGGAATACAATTATTTTACTAAACTCCAACAAGCTTCTTAAATATTAGCTCTAAAAATGACTTCCTTCCAAACTTCTCTTTATTAATTACTCAATTATATTCCTCCCATTGTTATTGTAGCTCTTGTACTTACATTACATAAGAATGATGATACACACTAACAGAGAAGGATTTTCCACAAGGCAACCTAGACACCTGATTAGGGCCCAGAAAGTCCCAAGACCTTGGCCATTAAAAAAATTCCCAGGTAGGGATGCCAATCACACGGCATTTTTTCAATCTTGGGAATCAGGATTGAATAATGCTCATTTCCAGGAATCCTGGGATTGGCATCCCTAAAAGAAAAAAGCACACATTAACTTACTTGGTGGAGAAGGTGAGTGAAGCAGGCGGCAGCTGTGCGGCAGGTGGAGGCAGTCAGCGGGTGTGATGCTGGGTGGCCGAGGGACTTGAGTGCCGCCAGGAATGGGCAGCGAGAGGGTTCTGTCGACGGAGGTTGACCTTTGACCAAGCCAGGCTGTGCAGGCCGCACACCGGGGTTAGGAACAGCCACGTCTGAGCGGGGGTTCAGACGATGCCCGGCATTAAACTGCTCGTGCCCAGTCTAGACCAAATCCCAGGATCCCGCCGATCCCAATCCAGGCATTTGCCATTCTATTCCCAGAGGAGCATTGCGTGACTACACGTAATGTCATGATGTTCATTAATTGAATAAAAAAACCTGGACACACAAAATGTGGGCAGTCAGTTTACTTTAAATGTGACACAGGTATTTAACTATACTTCCAACAGACCTACAGATGGAGCCACGCTTATCCATCCCGAAAGCGTTGGGTCTCATTGCGCCATTTGTTGAGAATTGGACTCACATGAATGTGAGATGCTTGCAGCCTGATTCGCTGCAATGGGACCGATGAGTGTGTGAGGCACTCGAGCATCACTGTCTCACCCGCCAGCACGCTGCGATCCCTCAGGTGTGCAGCCAGGCTGAACAAGCATGGCTCCATCTGTAGAGCATGATTCAGATTTGTAGCAATGACGATGTTCACGCAGCTGATAATTTATCGGTAGACTGTGCACACTCCAAGGTACTCTATCATTGCCGGCTGCAACCAGCAGCAAGTATATAGTGCTATGGATTGTTTGAGGGAGGAGGGCTTAGGGCCACATGAAGTCTAAATCCACCTCTGCACACTAGCATCTGTCATTTATACATGGTCGTATTGTATGTTTCCCCAACTTTTTTTGTTTTTTAATAAAAATAAATACATAAGGGCCTTATTCAGATCTGATCGCAGTACAAGTTTGTTCTCAAAATGGGCAAAACCATGTGCACTGCAGTTGGGGCAGATGTAACATGTACAGCAGTGGTGTAAGTTCGTCCCAGTTGCCCGGAGGCAAGATGTATATTGGTGCCCCCCCCACCCCACACACACAATGTTATTCAAAACATATATAGTCTGTTATGAAATATATATTATATACTGTATGTATATACAGAAAGAGAGGGAGAACACATATATATTTCAGAACTCAGCCACAGAAGCAATTTTGATGGCTTTCAATTAATGGATTTAAACTGGTAGTGGTGGAGAAGTGCCCCCTTGAGAGCAGGAGCCCGGCGGCAGATGACTCCATTGCCTCCCAGAGTTCTGCCTCTGATGTACAGAGAGATTTACATTTGGGTGGGGTGTGTTGAAACTAAAATCTAAATTGCAGTGTAAAAATAATGCAGCCAGTATTTACCCTGCACAGAAACAAAATAACTCAATGATATCTAACTCTATCAATACATGTTACATCTGCCCCACCTGCAGCGCACATGGTTTTGCCCATTTGAGAACAAATTTGTACTGCGATCAGATCTGAATAATGGCCGAGGTGTATTGCCAAGAGTGGGTAGGGAAATATTAATGCTACATGAAATCCTAATAAATGCATCAAAATAATTTTGATATAAAGGATTCTTTATTGTTCACCAAAGAAATTTGTGTATCTGTTATTTATCTTGAACAATGGTTCCAAACTTGGTCCTCCTAATCAGGGGCGGATCCAGGATAAAATGACAGGGGGGGGCACCATGATAAAAGAGGGTTTAGGTGGGGGAGGGCCAGTGTTAGTGGTGCCAGTGTACATGCTAAGATAGCGGCAGAGAGAGGGTGGCAATGGGATTAAAAATAGGCCCTGGCATTTAAAGTACGCAGGCCCACCATGGCAACAAAAGTGAAGGCTGTAGTTGTGCGCGCGCCGAAGGCGCGCTCTGGAAAAGGGGGTGTGGCCACTCAACAGGGGGCATGTCCTTGAGTGTAGTGTACAACACCATATACAACTTCTACACATTATGCAACAAAATACTAGACCCCATTATACTTTGCCCCTTACACATGATGCCAAATGGAATGAGCCAAAATTCAATCAATGCCACATGGATTGTGTCAAAATTCACATAATGCCACACGGATTGAGCCAAAATTTACATAATAACACACGGATTGAGCCAAAATTCACATAATGCCAAATGGATTGAGCCAAAATTCATATAATGCAAAATGGATTGAGCCAAAATACACATAATGCCACACGGATTGAGCCAAATTCATAAGATGCCATATGGATTGAGCCAAAATTCACATAATGCCACATGGATTGAGCCAAAATTCACATAATGCCACACGGATTGAGCCAAAATTCACATAATGCCACACGGATTGAGCCAGAATTCACATAATGCCACACAGACTAAGACAAAATTCACAATACGTTTCATAAACAGGGACATTGTCCACCAAAGACGCGCATTAAACATTTACACCATAATGTCCATTGCACATTAAGTTACACGGCATGATGTCCATTATGTATTATGCCAAACACCATAATGCCTATTAAAAATTATGCTACATACAGTAAGTGCTGCTTATCTACATGCTCATTGCCAAGGGTTCCATGCTCATTGCCAGAGGTTCCATGCTCGTTGCCATGTGGGATTACATGCTCATTGCCAACGGGGAATACATGCTCGTGGTAAATGGGGGACAGCCGCCGCCAGGCAGAAGTGATAGCCACTGACAGTGGCAGAGCCTGGCTGTATTCCGAGCACTGCAGGTCCCAGCTATTTGAAATAATACCCATTTCACACCAGAAAATGCATTCCCAGGTTGGCCCCTTTTACACCAGCCTAGTCCCTGCATTTTCTGGTGTGAGGGGGAGAGAAAACAACCCCTCCCCCCCTTTAACCAGTTATCTCATTTAACCGGCTATATCTTCGGAACTAGAGTGGGCTTTGAATGATTTTGGTCCAGTGAAACTGGAACGTTTGGTTCCAGAGTAATCTGCCCTCAAAGAACATGAACAGCCATGAAATTACATTTAAAAAAAAAATCGATTTACATGCTATATCTCTGGAACCGATTGACCGATATGGACCATCCTGGTATCATATTGAAGGCCCAGCGATTTGGAATTGAATGACATCAACAAGCTCCTGTGATGCCAGGGGGGGAACTGGCAGCCGTCGGAACCGGGTGGGGGTCGCAATTGACGGGTCCCATATTATCCTATGGGGAAAAAATGTTACAGCTTTACCAGGCGATATCTCCGGTTCCCGGGGGGCTAGAGACATGAGGCTGGGATCGTTGGAAAGCTCTGGTCCTCATCTACAAAATGAATGACAGGGGGGGCACGTGCCCGGGTATGCTGATGGCTCAGCACATATGAAATATATGAAAGAATCAGTTGTAATCATATTTGGAACTTGTCCACATGCACTTTGGATGCGTATTTTCGGACGGCCTATCGTACGGATCGCTCACACCATCCGAATGCGGTAAGACGCAGAGAGAACGGACCGCAAGTGGATGTTTCATGTGAACAACTCCCCCATCTGTTGGATGCCGACCATCGAATGATAGACCGAGCGGTCAGGCAGCCACGAGTGCTCCAGACTACTCGGACAAGCAGGGATATGGGCGGGCAGCTGGCATCCGACTATGTCAGCTGTCCGCCCCTCAGGCGTGCGTCACAGCCGGATTACCTTCATACGCCCAGTGTTTTCATGGGAACGCCCGTGAAACGTGGTGCGTACGCATATGGTAATGAGCCCAAACAGCCCTTCACACCCCTCTCCACCCCCTGCTCGGATTGTTCCAACCGATCATTTTCTGTACGGAATTCACGGCATATCTGGACGTGCGCGGCATTCGCACATGCGCAGAAATGCCTCTGCACATGCGCAAACATAATACATCAGCCGTCCGACCGAACACGCAGCCATCTGACTCAATCAGAATAAGGGCCTCTGTTCACTTGTATGTGTTTTGGCCTTTGGATGGTTGAGAGTGGGATCCAAGTGTGACCGATGCTCTTCCAATGGAGGTCTGCGATGCACCCGCTGCTGCTGCATAGTCAATTACTGTAGCTCTATTCCAGGAGCCCTACTAACACTTACAATAGGACGCTGGATGCTTCCTGCTTGATAATGCTGCATTTATCTGCTATCCTGATACTTATTTCAGTGTCGTCAGATGATGCAGCTAAGTTTATGTTCTCTATTGTATTCATCTGTAAGTAACTGTTTTGCTTATTTGTTTATGTACTCTACAATTGGACGCTGAAGATCCCTTGTGGCGCCATATAATAAGGGATAATAATAATAATACTAAAATGAAGAAAATGAGCGGCGTAGTGGTAAATGTTCTAATTTGTTGCCAGAACCTGCAAAGCGTCATATGTTCACTTCTGAAAATTCAGCTGTATCATTTATGTTCCACTTATGCACATGGCCTGCTTTATTGCTCCAGTAGAGGGTGCCATTGTACCAGTCTTGGTCTGTAACCAAAAATATATTACATGAGATCAACCTTCTCATCCACTGCCTCACTTCTCATCCATCCACACCTTCATGCCTTAAATTACTAAACCCCCCCCCCCCCCCCCCCCCCCCAAAAAAAAGAAGAGTGGAATGATGCAAAATGATGTCACGTTTCTGACAATATCTCAGACAATGGTTTCATTTTCACTTTACTGTAGGTCCTGCTTACAGTAAGAACATACAATTAATTCCACATACATCAGTGTTTGGCTAATTGCGGTTTTCATTTTTAATTAGAAGTAGGCCATAGAAAACATTCTTTTGGACATGGCCTTTTATGTAGGCTTTTTTTTTTTTATGTACAACATTAGTCATAGAATAGTGTAACATTTTCAATACACATAACATGTAGAAATGTGGTAATTATTGATTTACTTACCACTGCTGCCCGTGTATTACTTGCTATCTTACCTGCCTCCCTAAATCTGTACTTAAACTGTCGCTAGATGTTACAAAATCATGTGGCAGATGCATACCCTCCAACATCTGATTGGTAGAAATCGGTACACATGCGAAAAGGGGGCGTGGTCACAGGTAAAGTGGGCGTGACCACACCCCCTTTTCAAATGTGTACTGAGCATTTTAAAAATGTAGAAAAATTATTGCAGACAGAAAAATGAATACATTTTACTTATTTGCAATATTCCAGCAGCCATCACTGTCACATGCATAGAAAGAGTGCTGACCGCAGCCTGGCTGCACAGAGACATACCCCGTACCACAGCCGCCGCTCCCTACGCTGCTCTTGCTGACATCAGCCTGGCAACACAGAGACATACCCATGTACCACAGCCGCCGCTCCCCACGCTGCTCTTGCTCACATCAGCCTGGCTGCACAGAGACATACCTCCATACCACAGCCGCCACTCCCCACGCTGCTCTCACTCACACCGGCTGCACAGAGACATACCCCACGCTGCTCTCGCTCACCCCAGCCTGGGTGCACAGCAACAACCACCCTGTCCCCTGAGTGCACCGGGTCCGCGATGTGTGACGTCATAACGCGTCGCACGCTGGCCTAGGACCCGAAATGCACCCTTGGGAACGGGTGCTTTGCCCAGGGAGCGCTGCGCAGTGCGCACCACTGACTGTCAGCCTCAGCCAGGAGGAGGATGCGCACCACAGCCTCTGGAGCCAGGAAGAGGACGACAGTCAGAAAAAAATATATATATATTTGGGAAAAACGGTACATTCGGTACAGTTGTTATTTGCCGGTACAGACCGTTCAAAAACGGTACTGTACCGGCAAATTCGGTACAGTTGGAGGGTATGCAGATGTTGTTGCACACAGAACACAGCAGCAGAACATAATCTATACAGCAAAAGGTCAGCTGACATCCATACAGCAAAACTGAGACTGTATCACACCAAAACATCCTTCTATCCCTGAGGGAGTGTCCTAATATGCATGATTGTAATTGTATTCAGCAGGGGAATTAGGAAGCGACAATGGAGTCAGAAGCTAGGAGAAACAGCCGTGCCCAGCATCACCTGAAACACAAAGATAGTATAGTTAGAAATGTAGAGTAGCATAGTAGTTTGTGAGTTTACATTACACGGTCAATGATAAAAGGATTTACCTAGCAACCATCCCTCTGGCATGAGGCCGGTTTAAAATTTGTTGATGACTGTTTGAGTATAAAGGATTTACAACATGCCCCAAGGAAACCCACTACAACACTCATGATTTTGATTCTTGCATAACAAACCACCTGCATATTTGTCGGCTGCATATTATGTCTAGTTAAATGTCAAGTTAAACATGCTGCCTTCCCCTAGGTGGTCTCAACTGTACATGTGTGCAATCTATCACACCCACATCATTGGGCATACGTGCAATGTAATAGAATGCTTCCTTGATTGCATGCAACTGTGAACCCTTAGCTAGGAAAGCAGATAAAGGCATCTACAAGAAGCTGTGAAGCCTCCAGCAACTTTATGAGGTATCTGGAAAGGGTGGACTGAGAAACCCCTATCACTCTGCCAGTGACAAACTAACAGCTGCCAGTATACAGAAAGTGCAACACAGCCAGAAGTTTATGCCAGTCTGAGACAGAGTGGGAGCATGCTGTCTCAAGGTGACAAGGTCAACAGACAAAAAAGTTACGATTGAGCTGGAACATCTGTATGACCTCACCATCGTCCAAAGATTTCAAGTTCAAATGCCCCCTAAATAAGGCTTGAACAGCCTCCGCAGTACTGGCACATCCTACTGACCATGTTTCATGAACCTGGTTTATTCCTGCCGGGTAGCAGAGTCTCAGAAATCTCACAGCCCCCGCCAGATCTTCAACCAGCACATAAAACTCAGTCATGCTTCCATTCTTTTGTTAACGAGAGAAATGTATGCATGTGCTTAATCCCCTTTTATAGGCAACATAATTGAGTTTAGTATTTCACATGTGAAACATGAAAGTCAAAATGGGGGAAATTTACTAAGATGTGTATTCTACTTTACATGTGATGTTGGACAGCCAATCAGATCCTGGGGTTTATTCTAGTTCATTCTTTCTGACAAAATCCTTCTTAGATGGACAAAACCATGTGCACTGCAGGGGGGGGGCAGATGTAACATGTGCAGAGAGAATTAGATTTGGGTGAGTTATTTTGTTTCTGTGCAGGGAAAATACTGACTGCATGATTTTACACTGCAATATAGATCTCACTTTGAAGAAAAACCCCACCCAAATCTAATTCTCTCTGCACAAGTTACATCTGCCCCACCCGCAGTGCACATGGTTTTGTCCATCTAAGAAGGATTTTGTCAGAAAGAATGAACTAGAATAACCCCCCCTGTCTACTATCTTCTAGAGGCTGCTAAATAAATATGAAGTAGATTCCGATTGGTCGCCCATAGCAAGATCACATGTGAAGTAGAATACACATCTTAGTAAATTTCCCCCAATATGTTTTAGTTGAGATTTCTATTTTGGTTCATATTTTTGTGTCTTGAAGTTTATTTTGGGAAAAGTATTAATTCAAATAAGAATCCTTTGTAAATGTCAAGGTCCATTTGATGTCTATGGACAAGGGTGTGGTATAAATGCCCGACAGTCGGGATTCCAACAGTCATTTCTCAGACGTCGGAATCCCGACAGCACAGTGGGGGGAGCGCAATGAAGCCACTTGCGGGCTAGCTGCGCTCGCCACGTTGCAGGCACGGTGGCGAGCTGCGCTCGCCAAATATTTTATTCTCCCTCTATGGGGGTCGTGGACCCCCACGAGGGAGCAGTCGGGATTCCGACGTCGGAGGAATGACTGTCGGAATCCCGACTGTCGGGGAGCCGCCCGGCACCCATGGACAAATCCTTCAGAGTTTGGTCGATGGTCTATTTGTCCAAACAGGTGTTCTCTACTGAGTTTTAGGTGTTTTCAACCGAGTTTCTCAATTTGAATGGAGCAGACACTGCCGAGTTTTGTGTTTAGTAAATTTCCAATATGAAATTCCTGGACAAGATTGTCTCATTTGAATGCATTTGGGGAAAACTGTATCAGGGTGCAAATTTTTAGACAAAGTATTATGTGAGCGATTCTGATTAGCTCGCTATGCTGTGAATCTCACAGCTTACCGAGCACCTGTGATGCCGCCCTGCCGAAAAAATGACACTAAACACTGTGTATTGTTCCGAAAAGAGTGAAATGTTTCTTGCTGAGAATCTTAATAAGAAACATTCTAAGAGAAAGTATCAGTAACAAAAAACCCATCCAAACAGTGAATAAACGTACACTGAATGACATAATAGAAATATTTGATAATGTACAGGGCACACACTTGTATCATTTCCAGCTTATGATATGTGTGATAATACATCTTGCTTTGTATATGAAACTATTTGGATTTTAGACACAGTTGCGTATCAGGGAGGATATGTAACTCTTACTGGGGATTATGCTATGCTTGTAAGAACTAAGCTTCATGCAAATCCTATTTCAGGTTATCCCATTGTTTAAGGGTGTCATTTCTTGACAGAAAGAGTCATGGTTTCTTATCCGGAACTAAAGACAGTTTGATCGGAGATGCAGAGAGATTTAGGATGTCAATGTTATTGGTCTTGTCATCCCTGGAAACAAACTCTGCTGGGCATTATACAGTAACTAAGCCAAGGATGTATTGATTCTGGGATCACCCATGGTGTAGTGTTGCAATGGCTATTTCTGTGGGTTTTTTTGTTCTTTTAAATGGGTTTGTGTGATTTTTATCGCAGATTCTGTACGGTAGCTTGCTTTAATACACATTTACTCACTAGGCAATGCTGCTGCTTTGTAATGAATGATCAATGACCATTGACCATGACCATTGCACAGAAAAAAGTGAACAGATGCGGTTTCCTATCTAAATGGAAATGTATCCTTTCTATTTCTGTTGGTTGAAAGCACACAGCATAACAAACGACTGTTCCTTTAGAAGTAGATCCAGTCCCCGGAGTACTACATTTTACTGTACCAATATTATACTTGTAGAAATAAAGACTATACGGTACTTGTGAGTTATCCGGGCTCCCGATTTTTTGATTGTATGCCTTAAGTTAAGGCATACAATCCGATGCGATGCGATACGATATCGCATCGCATCGCATCGCATCCGACCATCGGATGCGATGACCCGATTTTTCCATAGGAATCAATGTTAAAATGATTCCTATGGAAAAAGGGGTCCTTTTCATACCCCTACTATCCAAGTGGGCATGGAGTTGGATATAAACCTGTGGCGAGCGTAGCGAGCCACCGAGCCCGAAGCGTGGCGAGCGAAGCGAGCCCCGCGAGGGGACGGTATTCCGTGTCCCCTCGCGGGGCTCGCTACGCTCGCCACGCTTCGGGCTCGGTGGCTCGCTACGCTCGCCACAGGTTTATATCCAACTCCATGCCCACTTGGATAGTAGGGGTATGAAAAGGACCCCTTTTTCCCATTGAATTCCATGTTAAAATGGACTCAGTCCATTTTAACATTGATTCCTATGGAAAAATCGGGTCATCGCATCGCATCGCATCCGATGGTCGCATGCGATGCGATGCGATGTCCCGATCCGACCCGATTTTAAAATCGGACGCCCGGATAACTCACAAGTACCGACTATACTAACTGCCCTGGTAAGGGGCTCCTCATGCCCAAGCATAGATATCACAAAAGTGGGTATGTAGTGCATAGCATTCATTTACAGACAGAAAGTTTAAGGACACATGCCACATGAACCTGAACAGTAAAATTTTATGTATGTAATAGATATTTAATATGTGCTATTAATATGCTAAGAAAGTTCCATATGCACTGCATTTTCTCAAAATAATAACAACAGTAATACAATTACTTTCAAGGACACAGTTGGCAGAAATCGCTCACTCTACATACGCAGGGGCAAACGCAGGATTTTCAGAAGGGGGTTTCCAGAGGGGCGGAGCAAAGCACGGAGATGGACACTTAGGTGACCCAGTATATGCCGGGTCAGTTAAAGTATTATAGAAAGACCAAATGTATATAAATAATAATAATTATATATATATATATATATATATATATATATATATACATAGCAGTGTAGACCCCTGGGCATAGCAATGTATTAAGGCCCCTACCTATCCTCCAGCGGTAGGGGTGGGGGGTGCTCAGAGCGGAAACTTTGATGTCCCGCGGGTGGTAGGGGGTATTATATCAACCGCTCAGCATGTAGGGCTCAGTAATTTCCACACATTACCCCTTTACTGCACAGATGGTGGGAGATGAGGTGGGAGAAGGGGGCATTGGGCTGAATGAAGGGGTCCCAATACATAACTTCCAGGGTGGTAGAGGATGTTTAATACGCATAGGAGGGGTGTATAGTGGAGTGGGCTTATTATTCATAATTTTCTGGTGGGAGGACAGCTTGCTTGACTGCAGATATCTCCAGTTCCCGGAACTAGAGAATCCCACCTACCAAATGGTATTTGGGATTAGGGGATTAGATTTCAGGAGACAGAGCAATCTGCCAATGAGAATATAAAACTACATACCAGGTGTCTGGAGCTGGAGCAGTAGCCAGCTGCTGGAAGGCTGATATCTCTGGTTCTGGGCACAGTAGAGACAAGCTTCTAGTGTCCTTCAAAGGGAGAGAGTCCCAGCTTTTGGAATATACCCTCATAAAAACTCTAAATCAGACAGAAACTGAAATATCTGACTGGGGAGACTAATTAACATGCTTGGATGGGGACCACTGATTTTAAGTCAGATATCTCTTGTTCCCCAGGGTCGATTTTTAAAATTCTTGTACCCATGGAAAGAGGGGACCCTCAGCTTTCAGACTAGGGCCCAGATTCCTGGGGAGGTTTCTGGGTACTCAGAAACCGCCCCTGTGTGCGCTACTGATATGCGATCTGTCGTCCTCCCAGCTAGTATTTTACATTGAATGAACCGTAAAGGCCCCCATACACTTGCAAGATTTGGTCTGATTTCACCCGATTCTGACGTATCGGGCCAATAAATTGGACCAAATCTCATGTGTTTGACATCCCGTCCAACCCGATGCGCAGTCCCGTGCACATCAGACTGGAATTAAAGGTCCGACGAGCTGCACATAAAATAAATCTGGGTGCGGGGATGCTGGGAGCCTGGTGGGGGGGGGCACAGGGAGAACACTAAGAGCCAATGGAGGGACACACAGAGGCGGGCAGGGGATGTTGCGAGCCAGCGAAGGGGGCAGGGGGAGCCAGGCGGTGGCCGAATTAAAAAAAAACATACAAATGAATGGGCAACCACTGATTGGCTGAGAGCTTTCTCAGCCAATCAGTGGCTTCCCATTCATTTGCATGGTTTTTTTTTTTGCAGCTTGGCTCCTGGCTCACCCTGCCCGGCTCTCCGCGAACCCCCCGCCCAGCTCCCGCCTCCCTCTGCCTGCAGCTCCAAGGGAGTTTCATGTGATAAATCGCATTCAACTTTTTTGCTGTCAATTTCCACACCTAAGAATGTGAACACCCAATTAATGTAGCACGTACCCTCACATGACTTGCTTTTCTTGCCATGTTTTGGGTCTGGTGTCTCACTCCACTACCCCTGCTCTTAGCACACTTTACTGTTCCCAAATGGAGTCCACATTGATAGGAAAGGATGAAAATGTTAAAAGAATCATGAATATCTCATGTTGACCTTTTACTTGTGTCGACCTTTTGTCAATATTGACCCTAAGCATGTCAACCTTTTGCCAATGTCTACCTTGGTACCGGAAGCTGTCTTTAAGGTTCGCAAGGCAATTAATTTATTAATAAATACCCATATCTGGATATTTTAGCCTGTATTTATTAAATAATTGTTTTAATACAATATATGGTATATTAATAAAATTTTTATCTATTTATTTATTCTGCCATTATGTACCTCTTGAAAAATATGGAGGATGAACTATTATGCTCAAGACACTTTTTGTAAAGTTCCCCGGACAAAACAATGGAATGCGGAAGTTCATGGGTTATATGGAACGCAAATACGACGCCTCGTGAACCTTAAAGACAGCTTCCGGTACCAAGTGAGAGATGGAAACCAGGAAGCTGACGGAAAGAACCACTGACACGCAGGACAGCGTATAGGTGGACCGCTGATGTCATATCCGGCTCCGGGGTGAATACCGGAAACCGGAATTTCCAGTACTGCATCAAACTATGCCCTGCACGGAAAACAACATTCACAGTAACAATTACAGTGCAACAAAAGCGACGGGACCACCCTTTACACAGCTGTCTATTACACCTCCCTACCTAGAGCTAGCCAACGTCTCCTGGTTGTTCCCACTACTCCTATTTGGGGACCAGAGAGATGACAGCGGCACAGCCTGTCCACCTCATAACCCCCTCCCACCCACAGGAAGCCTAGTGCTCAGGATCACCTAACTGGAGCTCAGTACCCTGGGCCTAGTGCAGGCCTAATGCCTGGTCTGCGGCCTCAGGCCTATTGCCTGCCTCTAATTGCCCGAGTGACTTTGGCCTAGCGCCAAAGTCACTTAAAATCCTCCTATTTGTGGGTCAGAGGGTATGGATCATTAGGTAACCAGCATTATGGTCAACAAGCATTAGGTCGACATGCATTTAGGTCGAAATGAGTTAAGGTTGACATGCAGGAAGATCGACATGACAGGGTCATTAGGTCGACATGGGTAAGATCGACATTGAAAAAGTAGAATTTTTTAACTGGAATGTCAACTCAGTCAACAAACAATAAAATGTAGCACCACGTCCCCTCGCATGGCTTGCTGTGCTCGCGCCCTAGTGCCCTAGTGGATGGTAGGGCATGAAATACCGCCTGTCAGCACGTGTCGTGTCAACATGGAAACCTAAATGTAGCACCGCATCCCCTCGGATGGCTCGCTGCACTAGCCATTCTTCGTGCACGGTGCCTCGATATGCTCGGCACACTATTTTATTCTCCCACCAGGCCTTAGTGGATGATTGGACATGAAATTCCACCTGTTGGCACATTTTTGCGCAAAAAAACAGAAAAAAAAAACCATGTCGATCTAATGACCCTGTCAACCTAATGACACTGTCGACCTAACTTATGTCGACCTTCCTGCATGTGGACCTTAAGTCATGTTGACCTAAATACATGTTGACCTAATGGTGTCGACCCAATGCTTGTCGACCACCATGCTGGTGACCACAGGCCTAGTGCCTGAAAATATAGCCAGTATATAAGTATGCCTGACTAACTGGGCCTCATGCATAATGACTGGCTAATAGAGCCCATGGGCCTAGCGCCAGACCTACTGGGGCCTCAGGCCTAGAGAGCCCAACAGTTTACCCACGGGCCTATTGCCCAGCAAAAAACTGCGAGAAGGGCCCAACTTTAGGTGGCCACAGGCCTGGATTGGCCCAACTAAAATGGCCACAGGCCAGGTGGGCCCAACTACAACACCCACAGGCCGAGGGGCCTGATAATAATGCCCATGGGCCGAGGGGGCCTGACTACAGTGCCCCCAGGCCGTGAGGGCCTGGCTATGCCTGCGACCCTAATACCCGAACCCCCGGTAGTGTAGTGTAGGGTAGGGGATAGGTGGCCACCTAACATTTGGAGAGGCTGCAGAGGGAAGCTTCATCAGCTCTAGTGCTTTCCACCCACGCTGGCCTCTCTGAGACAAGCTGCCATCTTCTGGATTCTGCCGCTGGCCTGTGGTGGCACCACTTCTTATCCATATTCAGGCGGCGGCAAGAACGGGGATCTTCTTTGTTGATCTTGGCATCTTCTGGTTTTTCCGTTTTCAGGTCTTCGGGAGCACTCCCACGCTACGTCTCCACCGACGGACTTCACTCTTCCCCCTCCCGGCAGCGTCTGATGTCAGACCGAGAACGGTTTGGCGAGAACAAATTTGCTTCCCGTGGCCGTTTTCCTATTGGCTGATGATTCAGGAGTCGTGATTGGCTCCCGAATGGTGGGTCATTCAAACCCGCCGGCGCCACTTTTCCATTGCTCCCCACCACCCTGTCAGCACTGGGATTGTTATTTTTTATCTTATCGATGTCTGGAGCTGCTTCCCACTGGGGACACAGCTCCCTCTTGTCAGCCGGCCGCTACTTTAGTGCTGGCAGCAGGGGAGCTGTCCTAGAATTGGGACACATTCTTACATTAGAACAAAATATTTCTGTGAAAAATGAGAAGGTACTGTATGTCAATGTAATAAGGATCTTCCTTAAATCACCTCTACTTTTAACCTTAACATTATTTAATATAATGGAGCTATTAAGAACATGTTGTTATATTTGGTAAGGGCTCTATCATTTTAATACGTAGTGAGAGCTTGAAGGATGCACAATCTTTTCAACCCACCCAAAGCACTCACTGGCACCAAGGGTGACATACACACTCATGCAATAGAGATACACCCACTCACTCTCTCATAGCACACTGCCACGCTTTTCTCTCCATGACACTCACTCTCTTCCTCACTGAAACTCTATCACTCCTGTTTGCACCACTTCCTCTCTATCTATTGCTCCTCCCAATTTCTGTGATACCATGGGTGAAATTTATTAGAGATCGATGTTGGGTTTTTGGCGATTTTTATCGCAAAAACAGCGGTTTTCGCACTTTTTCCCGAATTCGCATAATTCATGAGATGCGAAAATCTGCAAAAAATGTGGTATTTGCTGCGAAATCGCACTTTCTGAAAGTTTTTTTTTTATCTCCGGAACTCGCATCCAGATGTTTTCCCATAAAATATACAATTCGCATATTAAATGAGATGCAAATTTGGAAATCGCCCAAAAAAATGGTCTAAACCTCGCAAAAAAAATAGACCTGATCCTGACTGGCGAATTTGACAGAACTATGCACAGATCATTGAGATCTGTGTATGGTTCTTTGGTAAAATATGTGTAAAAGTTATAAAAAATAAATAAAAAAAATGGCGTGAGGTCCCCCCTCCTGTACAAAACCAGCCCCGGGCTCATTGAGCCGGACCTGGTTCCAAAAATACAGGGGACAAAAAGCGTAGGGGTCCCCCGTATTTCTGAAACCAGCCCCGGACTCTTGGACCGGTCCTGGTTCCAAAAATACGGGGGACAAAAAAACTGGGGTCCCCCGTATTTTGAAACCAGCACCGGGCTCCCCTGATGCACAATCTATAATATTAAGCTCTGCTATCTCATATAGAGCAATAAGTTGAGGTTCTTGTATATTTGTTGGCCAAGAAATACTATCCCACCAACCGTGTCAAGGTAACCTCGTAAATTTTCAGGTGGGTACCCAGACAGAAGCCACTCCTTAGTAAAAAGCACATGGCAGCCCACCTGGAGTTTACAAAAATGCACCTGAAGGACACTCAGACCATCAGAAACAAAATTCTGATGGTCTGAATAGACAAAGATTGAACTCTGTGGTGGAAATGCCAAGCGTCATATTTGGAGGAAACCAGGCACAGCTCATCATTAGGCCAATACCATCCTTACAGTGAAGCATGGTGGTGGCAACATCATGTTGTGAGGATGTTTTTCAACGGTAGACTATTCAGGATCGAGGGAAAGAGACATCCTGCACAGAGACATCCTGGATGAAGACCTGCTCCATAGCGCTCTTGACCTCAGACTGGGGCAATGGTTCATCTTTCAGCAGGACAATGACCCTAAGCACACAGCCAAGATATCAAAGGAGTAGCTTCAGGACAACTCTGTGAATGTACTTGAGTGGCCCAGCCAGAGCCCAGACTTGAATCCGATTGAACATCTCTGGAGAGATCTGTAAATGGCTGTGCACCGACGCTTCCCATCCAACCTGGTGGAGCTTAAGAGGTGCTGCAAAGAGGAATGGGCGAAGTTGCCCAAAGATAGGTATGCCAATCTTGTGGCATCATATTCAAAAGACTTGAGGCTGTGGTGCATTAACAAAGTATTGAGCAAAGGCTGTGAATACTTATGAACATGTGATTTCTTAATTTTTTTATTTTAATAAATTTGCAAAAATCTCTCAAAATCTTTTTTCACGTTGACATTATGAAGTATTGTGTGTAGAATTTTGAGGGAAAAGGTTCATTTATTCTATTTTGGAATAAGGTTTTAACATAATAAAATGTGAAAAAGTGAAGCGCTGTGAATACTTTCCGGATGCACTGTATAAAATAATGAGTAGTAGAATAGAAAAGGTATTATATTGCAATCCTATTACACAGTAGTGGTGGCTGGTCAGTGGAAGAGACCATTACATACATTATTTACACTCATAAAGGTGTAATTATATGCATCAAGGTTTCTTTTGTGACCGATGTGATATATGGTGTGTTTTTGCCAGATTGCATCCTAAGATGTATGTTGAAGAAGAGAGGATTGTGACTATTGAGGTAACACACCTCACTTACACTAATATGGGTGTGGTGAAGCACATCAAGGTTTCTTTAAAAATATGTTGTTTGGTGCGTACCATTACTCATGCTAAAAGCAGCACTATACCTCATGTAGCGGTTTCTTTGGACTGGACTTCTTGCAACTTTTTATATATTGTTACAGTATTACAACATAAAAAAAAATACTTTGAAGCAAATATAAAATAATAAATAACTATAAAGTACTGTCTAGGGGAGGCATGCAGTTCCCAGAGAGGATGTGACCCAAGTTGAGGAAACAAAAGGTCTAATGCCCTAGTAATCCATACTTCACAGTGCAAAATCCATCTGTGCAGCACATCATCAAGTCGATGTGTTTCAAGAGCTATCCTCTCTATTTCAAAGCATTGATGGTGTTTACAGCTTTTCCATTTAAATACTGTATGTCAGTTAAAGAAGGAGCCAATGCTGGTTCTTGCCCTGGACAGGAAGTGCAAGTGGGATATGTAAAAAAAAGTCCTTATTTTAGTATTTCAAATTAAATTTGTTTTCCAAAGTCAGTAGTCCTTATAGGTTTGTTTATTATCCTCAAAATCACTGGATCACTATCTTCAGATGCCAAAACCAGAAGCCCTCCAAACAGTGTTCCCTCTAAGCTGTGCGCACGTGCGCGTGCACACAACTCAACGAGCGTGCGCACAGACATTACAACAGAGCGCACAAAGCAGCAGTGGTCCCTTTTTGCCGTTGTGGACTCAATTAATGTGTGTTTCACCCATTAACTACATTGTGTACTGTGTTTTGAATGTTTAAATGTTTAATATCATTTTGAAGTAAAGTTAACACAAATGCTGAACGTCATTTTCCAGTTATATATAAGTGACGCACAAAAATTGAAATTTCCTTCCAAAGTTGCACAGCCAAAATCTTTTGCCACACACAGCCTTCGTAAAATTAGAGGGAACATTGCCTCCAAACCCACAAGTGGTCATAGTGCAATGCCCACAGAGTGGCTGGGAACATGGTTCATTTCTCTAGGATGTGATTGCATGCCTCCTGTACATTTTATTCCTGTTATCAAAGTAGTTGCAGAATTCTTAATTCCAGAAGGATGGTTGATACTATAATAAAAAAGAAGAAATAATTTTTTTTTAAATTAAATAAGAAATCTGAGGTCTACAAACATCGAACAAGCCCCATTAATGATCAGAAGGGTGCTATATGCCAAAAAATTTCAATTTCATATTAAAAATGAATTGAAAATTGTATTACATGCACTTTTAGATTATCAATTTGAATAGCAATTACCATGCCTTTTTGTTAACCTTTAAAATGTTGGCGCTTTTTGCCTCACCTGTATAACATATAAAGGGATCTAATTGTTTTCTGTGCTGAAGCCATCAGATGGCTACCAACGGAGCTCCATTCAGGTGTGATTGGCTGCCGATTCTGGCATTTTAGCTTGCCACCCTCAGAGCCGGTGAGCTGAAATGAGCAAAAAAGTGACCGGTTTCAACACTCAAACGGGACTTGTCGTCTTGCGCCCATTAGTTTGGCCGGTTCAACAGCTTTACGTGGTTAAATCTAACCACTCTGAGTGCGACAACAGTGATCAGCATCATCAATTGACCTGCGATCTCCCATCACTTTAGAGTTGAAATTATGTATATGCTTTCCAATTTCTGGATGAACTGTAATCAGACTTTGGGTAATCTCACACCATTATCTGATGATGGCTGAGTTGTGCAATGATGTGTTCTAGTCCTTCTTAGTGCAGCGAGTTCTTCTTTTAAATCTTAGTGCATGCATCCTGAGTAGCAGACATTGCCACTGTCACGCAGTAGAGCGATTTTTATTCTTCTGCACATACATTTATTTTGCACTTTTTATGCGTTCATATGTATTTGCGCGTGCAAGCAATCGGAGTTGCATTTGTGGTGCACAGGAGACTCCGGGTGAGATTTAATAGGATGAGAGATTCAGAAAGTGAGAGATTAATATGTCTCAGAAACCTGTTAAAAATGGCTTATCAGATGCATGGACATAGGCCCTTATTCAGTTCTGATGTAACATGGAGCAGATGTAACTTGTGCAGAGAGAGTTACATTTGGGTGGGGTGTGTTCAAACTGAAATATAAATTACAGTGTAAAAATAATGCAGCCAGTATTTACCCTGCACAGAAACAAAATAACTTACACAAATCTAACTCTCTCTGTATATGTTACATCTGCCCCACCTGCAGTGCACATGGTTTTGCCCATTTTGAGAACAAATTTGTACTGCGATCAGATCTGAATAAAGGCCATTGTCCATCTTTAGGGTGGAGTTATTAGCGTATTGCAGGCGTGTTGGTGAAAGTGGATGCATACACAGACAAGCTGCCCCTTGAGTTTCGAGGGAAACCTCCTGGACTCCATTGTCAAAGACTTCCCAAGTGCCCTGTGGCCCCAGCCCCTGCTACATGATGCTGGAATCTCTCTGAGGGGATGCAGTTAAAATCCCGGCGGTCGGGATCCCGGTGTTCAGAATCCCGACGCCGGAATCCCGACCGCCGAAATGCCGACACATTCTCCCTCCTGGGGTGTCCACGACACCCCTGGAGGGAGAATAAATTAGTGTGCCGAGAGTAGCGAGGCACCGGGCCCGCAAGGGGGGACGATCCACGTCCCCCCCTTGTCGGCATTTCGGCTGTCGGGATTCCGGCGTCGGGATTCTGAACGCCGGGATCCCGACCGCCGGGATTCAATACTGAATCCTCTCTGAGGGCATTGTTAAAACTATAGGCAGGTGTGATCCACCTACACACCAATCCAGATATAAAATGGAACTGATGGAAGATGGGAAAAATTACCTTATGGAATTAAATTGACTCCTGCTGGGATTCTTCTTAGTCTAAAATGACTCCTTTGTCTGTCACATAATACATCAAACACTTCCTGTAACATATATCACCAATTATCATGTGCTGCTAGACATTCATTTATCATTTTCATTTGCACTATGGCAAATAACCCTAATGTAGTTAACACGTTTTCAAATAACTATGGAAATGAAAGCACAGGTCTCAGTGTGTGTTCATGTGTCTGCGGATACTGTTCGCACACAAATCTCCTTTGCTTGGATAGAAATACAGGCACTTTGGGGGTTATTCTGGTTGACTTGCAAGGCTGCGAATTCGTAGCCTTTCAAATCCACCAAACCCCACCCAGGGAATGTCCGCGCACCAACCCCGCACTCGCAGGACGGGTTTGCCAGCACAGGCTGAGAATGGATATTTAGCATAAACATCCATTCGTATGCTGTGTGTAACCTCCCACATCTTTCGATGGTCGCCGACCATCGAAAGATGTGGAAGCTACACGCATATAAAAGTGACTTTGAAGTCACTTCCATATGTGTGTACGCTGGGACGGATATGGGTGGGCAGCTGACATCACTGCCTCATTATGCCATTATGCCCTGAAATGCTGGGCGTTCCCATATTGTGATGGGGCTGCCTGGCACCCCCTACCCGTCTCTGGCCCCTGCACGCCCTATGTCTGCACATGCGCAGAAATGCGCACGCGCAGACGCGCAACAGCGGTCCACCGGACTGAATGAACAAGAATAACCTTCTTCCTAATGTCATATACACTGTATAATTGGCCTTCCTTTTTTATTCACTATTTGTGGAAACACTTGGTGTATACATTTATACTGGAAGAGTGTCTATCTATCTATCTATCTATCTATCTATCTAGCAGTGTGTACATACAGTGCATGGTGTTCACTTGTAATAATAATAGCAGAAAAGGATGAAATGCGTTTGAATGAATGAATGGACAGATCTTCCGGTGCAGCATTTGCTCAGTGGCCGGTGTATTCATCACTCTCAGCATGGAGCCCTGAGCTCTCACTCACATAGTGCAACACAAAGACAAGGAGACAGGAGTGTGCAGTGTCTTTGTCATTGGTAAACTTCCAAAACTGAATATAAACAGAATAAACAAAACAGGAGAGAAAAGCTAAGTTTCTAGTGAAACTAGTGCCTGCACTTCATCAACCATCAATCAGTCAGTAGCGTAACAGCAACATCAGGCTAATGATTCAACTGTATAGTGTAACCATTTAGGGCTTATTCTGAGTATTGCGTAAAAGCGTATGCTGGATCTGGTGCTGGATCTGGGATTGTCTGCGATCTCCTGTGCGAGTTTATGTACATGATTATACAAATTCCTGTGATTTGGCTATGGGCGATATTGGCAGGATACGGACATTAGTTTGACCCTATTAAGGTCAACATGCATTAGGTTGAACACTGAAGGTCGACCGGGCTTACGTCAACACCAGATATAGGTTGACCTGGCTAAGGTCGACAGGGTCGAAAGGTCTACACAAACATTATGTCGACAATGGGAAGGTTGACAATCAAAAGATCTTCATGAGTTTTTCACCTTATTTTTAGTCAACATTTGCCGACAGGCAGTAATTCATGCCGTGCCATCCACTACGCGGTGGGAGAATACAACAGTGTGCCCGAAGCATGGCGTGAGCAGCGTGCCGTGTGAGGGGATGCGGTGCACTTAGGCGGTATCTATGTCAACTAAGTTGACATTTGGGAGAAAAATAAATTGAAATACTCATGTCGACCTTTTCAAAGTTGAACTCCACATTGTCGACCTTCTATCCGTGTCAACCTTAACCAAGTCAACCTATTTCAGGTGTCGACCTAAGCCCTGTGGACTTTCAGTGGTCAACCTAATGCATGCCGACCTTAATGCAGTCTACTCTGTGACCCATACCTGATATTGACTATGCAATTTCCCAGAAGCACTAATATTGACTATGGCCGAGTGTGTATATACGATTACCTTGTACTCACCAGAGGCCAGAACCACTGCTACTGACTATACACACTAGGGGCCTCTCTGCACACAGCCACCACTGCACATCGCTGTTCAGATCTGATCACTGGGATGGGAGTTTTGGTGCCCAGCGATCAGGTTAAAACCGCCCAGCGTGAGTGAAATTCCATCCATGTGCTTGGCTACGAATGCATTCTCAGCCGTGCACACAGGGGGAAATCCAAAATCACTCACCATTGAATGGATGCCACCTGTTTGCAAGCACTGAGTCTAGACTTACTCTTCACTGCGAAGGCCGTGGGGAGAAGGAGGCCACTGATGACATTAGCAGCCCTCCCAGCAGCCGGGCACACCTGCATTTTCTGGGGTTCTCCCAGAAAATGCTGGGGTACACACACCCATTCCCCCCCCCCCCCCCCCCAAAAACAGTTTCATAGTGTCAATCACCTCGCATACGGGCAGCAAAGGCTAGTCTTCACTTGCTCCATTCGTACAGCCGGCTCGCACACCCACACAGCGTACCATTCGCTCGGGCTGCAAATTCGCAGCCAAGCATGCAGGTCTGAATTGGGCCCTCTGTGTATCATATGCATTGTAGGGGTTTTTAAAAATGTTTGCACATGCTCAGTTGGAAAATTGCTCAACTACACCCAGCACTGAATCAGACCCTAAAACGAATAGGTCAGTACAGTAAGCCAATAATAATATTTAGAACTTAATTTATTATACATTTGGAATGAGTGTGTCCTGACAGTCCACCCTGTGTAGATCAGGCAGCACGCCTGTTCTCTATTCTTAGTTTTTGCAAACACATTGAACAATTAAGGGGGCTGATTAAATTGTTTTATTTTTTTATCTGCGGCTACCACTAGGGAGCACAAAACAATTAAATTGTTGCTCAATTTAGACACCAGGTAAATGTGGAGGTGTCATTCCTTCCTTTCTGCATTTAAATGGGAGCTTGGGTGCCCAAAGCTGAACTTTAGATGGGCTTACTTTAGCTGTTTTTTTTATGCTGCTAAACCATGTCCGGTACTTGTTTCCTAGCACGGCGCCCACGACATTAAGTTGTATGACATCGAATCGCATTGCATCGCATGCCATATGCCCGCATGCGATGCGATTTTAAATTGTATAAGCCCCTATATGATTTTTAATTGTATAAGCACCCTAATGGGTACTTACAATGTTAAATACACCCCCACTCCACCCCCACGCCACCCACACTATCAACGCCAACCCGAAGCGTGGCGACCACACCGAGCCCGCGAGGGGCGGCGGTACGCGTCCTCCGACCTTTTCATACCCCCACTATCCACGTCGGCATGGACTTGATTTTATATAGTGTGGCGAGCGCAGCGAGCCACCGAACCCGAAGCATGGCGAGGGCAGCGAGCCCCGTGAGGGGACGCATATTACTTTACATGTATTCCGCATCCCCTCGCGGGGCTCTCTGCGCTCGCCACACTATATAACAACAACTCCACGCCGATGTGGATAGTGGGGGTATGAAAAGCTCGGAGGAAGCGTACCGCCGCCCCTCACGGGCTTGCTGCGCTCGCCATGCTTCAGGTTGGCGTTGATAGTGGACGAGGCGTTGGAGTGCTTTTAACATAGTAAGCACCCATTACGGTGTTTATATAATTAATTATCTTATAGGGGGCACATTTAACATTGAAAACACCCATTAGGGTGCTTATACATTTTAAATCGTATACCATTGTATATGGCATACAGTGACATACAATGCGATGGTATACAATTTAAAATTGTATAAAATTGGCTGCCATCGCATCTCATACCATCTCATCGCATCGCATACCATCGTATGCCTTATGGTCTGCAATGCGATGGGCGCCGTGCTAGGAAACAAGTACCCCATGTCCGTTTGGGCATATCTTGTGCGATATACATAGGCGTCCAAACACAACTGAATCTTGACAACTGTCTATATTTACCTGTTTCAACTGGAAAAATAGACACCCAAAACAATTAAATCGAGCCCCATGTGTAAAGTTTTGGACAAATCTATAGAAGGGGTATTGTAATGTAACATTAAAGTTAAAACTCATACTGTACCTGTTTGATATAATGGATTGTTGTTTTTACATACACCCCTTTTGCTTGTGTTTAGCTTCTTTATTACATTATTTGGACTGCAGCTAGAAAGGGTGGAATTCTGACCTGATTACTGCTGTATGAATGCACAGCGGCCAGCGAACAGGTAGACGCTGCCCCGTTATAGTGAAATGGATGTGTACGACTAGTGAAGAGTTTGCAGGAGAGCCAAAATGTCCAAATCCCGTCGCATGATTTTTACACTGGTCACCACTCATCGTAAACGCAGCAAAGCCCTGGACTTACTCTGTGGCTGTGATGAATACAGGCATATCCAGCCTTGAGCAGACGTCACACACGTCACACACCCTCCCCTGCTAGGGCATGCCTGCATTTTCCCTGACACTCGCAGCGTTTTCTTTTTGGCACGCCTAGCATTTTTCTTCACACTTCCATTAAACGTCTGGTTACCATTCCCAGATGCCTACTTCCTGTCAATCACCTTGCGATTGGTAAGCAATGGAAAAATCTAGCAGTATCCCTTTGCTAGCAGGCATTGTGTCCCATACTCATGTGTAGTTTATTGATAATCGGCTGCGGTGTGAATTTGCAGCCCAGTGGTCAGGTCTGAATAAGGCCCGAAGTCCATAAGCAGATCACTTGCTTTCTGTATTGGAGTTAATGCATATCAGCTTTGAGGAGGGAGGACGAGTATGAACACTACGGCGTGCCCAAAATTTTGGGGGCATGGCCTAAACTTGCACCGCTCCCATTATACCACGTCCCCATTTTTGCCACTGTGGGGGCATGAATAGACACTGTGCGCATGCGCACAGCATCTATTCAACTGCCCCCTCTCCCAGGACACTGCTTTCAGCGGGAACGTCCCCAAAAACGGTACATTCCCGCTGAAAGCAGGAGAGTTGGGAGGTATGGTTAATGTATCCTCCACAACCCACGAATCCTAAATCACCTTAATGATAGATCCAACCAGATATGACATTATATGTTGTAAAGTGAATAATGTGACACAATAAACAAGCTATGTTCATTAATAATCACTTAAAGGAAACTACAGAATGTCACAGCAGCATAAAGACAACTGTGTGCCTGTTTCCTTTAAAAGTTTTTCAGGAGCTGACACCTTTGCTTAGCCTTCATTTGCTCTCATGGAATGTGCTATGTGTTGTTTTGGCAGAATGGGTGGCACATAGTTCTTTACATACTTGAAATGTTTTTGAGTGGGTGGTATAGTATTTTCATAGAAGCAGTTTGTGTTAAATCACATTCTATGTGTGGCATTTTTAAAAACACAACACGTTCACAATATGCAACATGGCAGTGGGTGATAGGGAGAGCCCAGAGGCTAAGTGTGACAGGAAAAAACAGTGGGTGACAGGAAGAGGGTGACGGGGGCAGCAGTAGGCCCCTTGGTCCTCAGGGATCCTGGTGCATTGCACTTTCTGCACCGATAGTAATTCCGCTTCTGGTTTAAACTTTGTGTGCCTCATACACCTAGTATATTTTAGATTAAAAAAAGTGTATATAGCAAAATATTTGTCTAAGGGCCCTGTGTAAATGAATGAACTGCCAAGATTAAAAGACACTATAGCAATGGATATTATCATTTTGAATGGAAATATGGAATATCCCTGCTATGCACTAAAGCTAACCACTGTCCCTGTGATTTACATCTCCAACATATCAGAGGATTTCAGATGTTTGAGACTCCAGAGAGCATGTGCACACGGTACTTGTTTCCTAGCACGGCCACAACGATCATGATCGTGGGCATCGTGAGGAAAAATCGGGGGCATCGCGGCCATCGCAAGCACTAAAAAATCGGGTGCGATGGTCGCGAGGCGGTACGCGTCCTCCGACCTTTTCATACCCCCACTATCCACGTCGGCGTGGAGTTGAGAATAGAATAGTGTTGCGAGCGTAGCGAGCCACCGAGCCCGAAGCGTGGCGAGGAGACGCGGATACCTTCACAGGTAAACGCGTCCCTTCGCGGGCTTCACAGGTATCCGCGTCCCCTCGCGGGGCTCGCTGCGCTCGCCACACTATTCTATTCTCAACTCCACGCCGACGTGGATAGTGGGGGTATGAAAAAGTCGGAGGACGCGTACCGCCGCCCCTCGCGGGCTCGCTGCGCTCGCCACGCTTCGGGTTCGCGTTGATCGTGGGGTGGCGTAAAGTACTTTTGGGGGGACATTTCACTGTTCTGGGGTGTTTTTGGGGATTTCTGGCCCATTTACCATTGTTCCCTATGATGATTTGGTGAAATTGAGGTATTTAACATTGTTCCCTATGAGAAATCGGTGGCATTGCGGGTACATTGAGCCATTTAACATTGTTTCCTATGGGGAAATCGTGGCCATCGCGTCTGGACCATTTAAGGCTTTTTTAGCCGCATACGACGCGACCGACGCGATTTTGACTATTTTCAATGCATTTCAATGGGAAAATCGGGGGCATCGCGTCGGTCGCGTCGTATACCACTAAATATTACACACGATGCCCGCGATTGTGGCCGTGCTAGGAAACAAGTACCGTGCACACTGACAGACTGGAAGTCTCAGATAATGCCTTTATAGGTATAAAGCGGATTACATCATCTGAGGGTAGGTGGAGGGAACTGCGTTTAACCCTTTGAGTGCCATCATCTCTGTCAAAGATGTGCAAAACATCCACTAAAAATGCCAGCTCACTCATATTTGGTATATAAATTCAAATAAAAATGTGTAAATAAAGATTATATTTTCTATATACTGTAAGGTAAACAGTACAGATCATTATGATGAATTAAAATGTTTGCTTGGCAATTTTTACACCTATGTTGACAAATTCACTTGGCACTAAAAGGGTTAATATTTTTTTTATTAAAGAATATTTTTTTACTAAGGAGTCATTTTGAGAGGTATATCTATAGTGGTGAAGGGACCTGGAGGCTTAGGGGCCCACCACTTTCTCTATATTTAGCTAAAATTGGCATCAGTGGCAAATGCCAGGGGTATGCTGTTAAAAACCCGGCACTCCAATTGCCCATGCAGGAGCTGGGATAGGTGACCAGACCCGTGGTTGATTACCATACCCCAGGTACTCAGAGGTGCCGTCAGGTTGTCTGTGCCCCAGTAAAATGTAGGGGTGTGGCTATTGGGAAGGGCGTGGCTACTGGGAAAAATATACAAAACAAGATTATAGGATATGACCCTTCTTTGGCGCAATGCTGCCCCTAGCTCGTACTTATCCCTAGTTATCACCAAATAACTAAAACAATAATACAAGAAATACAGAGATGGACTTCCCAAGCTTCTGAGGCGCAACAACCATCCAGATGTTTTTTCTGGTCATCAATGTTTCCTTTGATATGTCTGGTGATTTTTCAGATGAATTCTCCGAGGATAAATCAAAAAGGAAAATCGCCAGTTAGATGTAAACCAATACAAATGAATTTCTATTGTCTGGATTTGAGATAGGAGGTCATAGACGGGCGTACCCAACTCACAGTGTGGATGGCACTGTACGTGCACGTAGCGGGTTCTTTGCTCCGTTGGACAAGCCTCTATGATTATCCTCTCCACTCCAGATAATATGTGTACCATAAAAAATAAAATTGAATAACAATGTGTAACTCTATTTAATTACAACATGTGAGTTTCTTTTGTGATGGAAAAAGAATCTCGTGGGCGCACCTCACTCACTTAAAACAAGGGGGAGGTACACACATAAAGGTTTCTTTTCCCATATCAAATCAACGTGTATATTTGTGACAGAATGGTAGGCGTACCCTACTCACGGTAAGTATGGAATAGTATAAGCCCGTAGCAGGTTCTTTGCCTTCCTTTTCAAATTTCCAAAATGTTGTACATATTCTCCGTTCAACGTGTATACATAAAAAACAAAAATAAACAATGTGTAGTCTCGTCACTACTTCCTATATCTCATTTAGAGATCTACAGGACAGCAGGATTTTTTTACCCAGATTTTATAAAGGTAGATGTACATTCGTACCGGGACTCACACTGAGTGATGCTATCAACATGTGCATAAAGGTTTCTTTACGTGCTCATAGTTTGTGAACAGGAATCCTTCACCAAGTGGAAAGAACCATAATTCTATACCCCGTCTGCGTGAAGATTCTTAATATTCGTTGTATTGGCGTACCCCAACTTACGATTGTGGGGGTCTTTACACTCCCGTAGCGTTTTCTTTTTGCCCTGTGCTGCTGGTATAATGCTGGGAGATCCTCATCCAGATATATACCCGGTGTGCATGGGGTAAAAAAGGAAATAATGCCTCAGAGTTCTTGCCCCCAATTTAACAGGGATAATAGAAAAAGCCGATTCAAAGCTGAGTGACAAACGATGTTTTTTTCTTCCATAAAAAAAAATATTTTATTCTCCAAAATTTCTAAAAATTCTCCATCCCCATAATGGTAGAATAGCACAAGTTCCAATAATCATTCAGACCCACAGTGGTCTTTACACAGGATAAAAATATTATAAAACCAGAAAAATAAAAACAAATTCTTGAAAGATATACATACATCCAATGTTGGGTAGATAAGATGTGATGGCTGCTCACTCTCCACACTGGCTGTCGACGCGTTTCGGTGACTAGCACCTTTATCAAGACGGGGTATAGAATTATGGTTCTTTCCACTTGGTGAAGGATTCCTGTTCACAAACTATGAGCACGTAAAGAAACCTTTATGCACATGTTGATAGCATCACTCAGTGTGAGTCCCGGTACGAATGTACATCTACCTTTATAAAATCTGGGTAAAAAAATCCTGCTGTCCTGTAGATCTCTAAATGAGATATAGGAAGTAGTGACGAGACTACACATTGTTTATTTTTGTTTTTTATGTATACACGTTGAACGGAGAATATGTACAACATTTTGGAAATTTGAAAAGGAAGGCAAAGAACCTGCTACGGGCTTATACTATTCCATACTTACCGTGAGTAGGGTACGCCTACCATTCTGTCACAAATATACACGTTGATTTGATATGGGAAAAGAAACCTTTATGTGTGTACCTCCCCCTTGTTTTAAGTGAGTGAGGTGCGCCCACGAGATTCTTTTTCCATCACAAAAGAAACTCACATGTTGTAATTAAATAGAGTTACACATTGTTATTCAATTTTATTTTTTATGGTACACATATTATCTGGAGTGGAGAGGATAATCATAGAGGCTTGTCCAACGGAGCAAAGAACCCGCTACTGGGAAAAATACCTAACTTTTGCGGGCGGGTGCCGGTGGGGTTCGGGTGTGATCGCACACCTGCACATTGAGCGAGAGGACAGGCTGTCGCTGTCTCTCTCTCCCCAGCTCAGCACTGAGCAGCATGTGCTTGTCTGGGGAATGAGGCTGTTCTGGGGGGCAGCCTGTCATCTCTCTACCCACTGCCTGGGCTCCTACATCGACCCTGGGTAAAAAGCACCAAAGCATTCTGGTTTCTGCCGCCTGGATACTTATGTTGCAGTAATCAGCTGATGTTCACTTCCTATAATCATTTACCCTGTACTTGTCCTGTATTGTCTTCAACTGTAGTCACTGTTTTCCTGTTTTGGTTGTGTACTCTGTAAATGGACGCGGCGGAACCCTTGTGGCACCATATAAATAAAGGATAATAATAATAATACCATCCCATCAAACAATTTGATGGAGGATGCCCCGTCATCATTTCATAGTGTGCTCCCGAAGTCTGGGAGTGATTCTGTTTGGCTCGCCGCCACCTAGGGCGTGGAGGGAGACTAAAATAGGGTACTTGTATCCTAGCACGGCGCCCGTCGTAGGTGATCGCATACCTTAAGATAAGGTATGCGATCGCATACCTTAAGATAAGGTATGCGATGGACGCGACCAACGCGATTTTAGGGCTATTTTTAGCCTTTTCCCCGACAATTAAAATATTGCGATGGCATGCGATGCGACCGATGCGATGGATGCGATTTTACATAGGGAACAATGTTAAATTGGCCAATGGACCTGATTTTTCATTGTATACCCACCCTTATGGGTATTTTACACGACAAATGCCCCCCCCCCATTGTTAACGCCACCCCATGATGAATGGCAACCCGAAGCGTGGCGAGCACAGCGAGCCCGCGAGGGGCGGCGGTACGCGTCCTCTGACCTTTTCATACCCCCACTATCCACGTCGGCGTGGAGTTGATTCTATATAGTGTGGCGAGCCACCGAGCCCGAAGCGTGGGAGCGGACGCATGATACCTGTGAAGTGATGAGCGTCCCCTCGCTGCGCTCGCCACGCTCCGGGCTCGGGGGCTCGCTGCGCTCGCCACACTATATAAGATCAACTCCACACCGACGTGGATAGTGAGGGTATGAAAAGGTCAGAGGACGCGTACCGCCGCTGCGCTCGCCGCGCTTCGAGTTGGCGTTGATCGTGGGGTGGCGTTAACAATAGGGGGGCATTTGACCCATCAGGGTTGGGAAACAATAAAAATTGGGGTCTGGGGGACATTTAACATTGGGGCCAATGTAAAATCGGGTCTCAGGGACCATTTTAAATTGATTCCAATGTAAAAATCGCGTCGATCACATGCATCGCATGCGATTTGGTTGCATGCGATGCGATCGACGCGATTTCGGGGGGTCCCGATGGATACAATTTTTATCGCTGGCGCCGTGCTAGGAAACAAGTACCTAAAATAGTGTACCAAATTTAGCATTGCGAGCGCAGCGAGCCATGTGAGGGGATGTGGTGCACTTAATCCTGTGTCCATGTCGACTGTGTTGACATTCGGGGTAAAAAAAATGTGAAAAACCCCATGTCGACCTTTTGACCGTCGACCTAGATCATGTCAACCTAATGCATGTGTCGACCTTGTCACATGTCGACCTTGTCCCATGTCGACCTTGCAGTATGTCGACCATCTTTAGGTTGACCATACAATCCATACCCACATCGGAACGGGGCTGAAAAAAATCAGAATCACCCCCTCTATCCATTAGTCGGCACCGAGCTCACGGAAGGAACATACAGTACTTAGCAGTTACTTCTACTGGCCGTTAGAGGTCGCCAGCACGCACAGATCTGGGTGTATGTGCTCCTTCCCAGCCCCCTCCGCCGGGTTAGGTCAGGTGGAGCGTGGGGTTGCTGCTGCCGCTGAACTCATGTCAGTCAGATGGTGAGTGTAGGGCTAGGAGTAAAGATCACTCACATAGAGGGAAGCTGGGTCTGAGTCTGAGAGCTTCCCTCTCATACACGGGGAGAGCAGAGTTTGTGATCAGTTTCTGCATGGAGACTCCAACCCTCACTGTCTATAGAGGAAATCCTGCTGTGAGCCGAAGCTGCGGGAAACTTTTTTCTGAAGGGAAAAGGACTGTACAGGGGCCAGGGCTCCGAGCTGAGGCATGGCTAGGAGCAGAGGTCTGTGCTGGCCGCAGCCCGTCACTGGATTGCTGACCTTGCTGGGGATTTCGCTAAGTGCTCCTGTCATGATTCTGGCAGAGACTTTGGGTGAGTGCTGTTGTGTCCTCATTGATCGTCTACTCTGGCTGTACCTAGTGCACAGCCTTACCTGCTGGTGAGTGCTGCTAGTTAGCAGGAGTGCGGGCAGGGAGAGCTGGAGGCAGTAACTAGCCACATGCAGTCCTCCTGCCACATCGCTTATGGCTGGGATTCCTCCTAGAAGCTTTCATTGCTGTAATGCCAGTAGAGAAATCCCCATCTGATATAATCTTTGCATGATTGTGTTGGAAACCGTATTGATGTAGTATTTTAGTATGGCAAGCATCAACATACTCGTCAAATCTACTGTACTGTAACTGCTTTCACTGAATTTAGCAGGTAGTTTGTGACACCAAAGTCAATAGGAAGGCAGATCAGCTTGCTGTATTATTGGCAGTTAATATCAAGTCATCCCCTTCAGGACAATACATTTAAGGTGCATACACACGTACAGATGTTTCTGTCTGATCTATCTGGTGGGAACAAAAATCTGGAAATGTATGGGAGCATATGACAATCCAAAAATTCCACCCAAATGCAGGAAAACAGAAAAAATATATATGCTTTGATAAATTTGTTATATCAAAACGATTAAACAATTTGTCTGACTGATCACTGTCTGTTTTCAAGTGTTTGGGAACAATTTTTTGATTGTCATTTGCTCCCATACATTTCCAGGTTTTTGTTCCCACCAGGTAGATCAGACAGAAAAATCTGTACGTGTGTACGCACCTTTACATGGATGACTGGCAGTTTGGATGCAAGCATTCAGAATACAGATGCTAGCATCCTGAAGGAGAGAATCCCGACAGGGGTCAGGTAAGTATACTGACACAGGTCCGACTTGTCGGAGGCAGAAGTCAGACCTGTCTTCCCTTTGAACTGCCCCTGGGAAGGCTACCTCCTACTTGGCACCTGATGTACCATTTTTTACATGCGATAAATGAAATACAATTTATTGCATGTAAAAGGACTCCCAGGAAGCTGCCAGGGGGAGTTCACAGTAAATCGGATGTGATACGTCACAGCAATGTTCTGCTGATGGTCCGATTCATCTTGTGTGCTGCACATAAGATCTCCAGACACAGATCTGATGCACAGGAATGTGCATCGGGTCAGACCTGATGTCAAACACCTCTATATGCACCAAGCCGACCTGGATGCGATGGGCAACACCATTTTAAGCCTATGGGCTTCTCTTGCATTCCCCTGCTGTGATGGATAACCAGATCCCTCCCAGCATCCCGGCTGCATGCGTCACTTGACGCATGCGCAGATAATACTCCAGGTGCAGAACCCAGAAGTCCTATTGGTAAATGCCGGTATACATGCGGAGGCTGGCTGCAAGCATCGCAAGTTTTTTTAAAAATGTCATGCAGGAGCTGATTGGTTGGCTGTTTATACAAAAGTGTGCTTTGTTTTATAGGGTTTTGCTTCCCACTGGAACGAGCTATAATAAATAGAGCAATAAATGAGTTTAGAAATGTGCTTTATAGTGGGGGTGTATTAATCCTTTTATAGTGATACAGTAGAGCAGTGGTTCTCAAACTGTGGGTCCTGACCTGCTCAGCATGGGGTCACAACTCCATGTTGCTGACATCAGGCTGATGACTTTTCTGGAAAATCTGTTGAATTGTCTGTTATTTTAGACTCCTCCAATCGTTTTGTGCCTCCACAATGCTGCTGTGCCATGCATGTCCTGTCTGCTGGCTACACATGCGATGTGATGACCTTCTGCAGTAACTTGCTGGGGTCCTGTAATTATTTTTATTGTCTGATATCCCAGAGCAAAATAGTTTGAGGTTCCCTGCAGTATAGAAGTAGCCTATTGCATTTAATCTAGCTGCCATGTATCTGGTACAGTATATAAACTAACAGAAGCTTATTAATTACTATTGGCATCTAATGTTCATTCTAGCACCCTGCATCTTTGAAATCTTGTGCACTTCCTCTTCCATGCCTGGGGTGTCGCTCCCTGCAGTGGTGCTTCTAGCACAGGACCGGGCTGCATATCAGTTCTGAGATATAGACCACACTGTGCTAGAGAGTGACACCTCAGTCAGGGAAGCAGTGCACTGGATTTCAAGGATGCAGGGTGCTATAATGAACACTAGGGGGGGGGGGTACTGAGATGGGAGTTGTATTTCACATGGGCAACCAATCAGTATCTACTTATTTATTAAGCACCTTCTAGATTATAATGGATAGTATCTGATCGGTTGCCCATGAGAAATAGAACTCCCATCGGTACTTGTGTAGTTTCACGGTGCCACTAGATAGGATACGATTTAGTATGCGATTTGACATAAGATATCGCATAAGATATAGTATAAGATTTACTATCCATTTCATTACGCCACTATCCACTAGGGCGTGGAGTTGATTTTATATAGCGTGGCGAGCGCAGCGAGCCACCGAGCCCGAAGCGTGGCGAGGGGACACGGATGTTGTTTCAAAGCAAGTCACCAATATCGCATGCCATTTGCATGCACTTCCATAAAATACATTCCGTGTACGCTCGCCACGCTTCAGGCTCGGTGGCTCGCTGCGCTCGCCACGCTATATAAAATCAACTCCACGCCCTAGTGGATAGTGGGGTAATGAAATGGATAGTAAATCTTATACTATATCTTATGCGATATCTTATGTCAAATCGCATACTAAATCGTATCCTATCTAGTATCCTATCTATCCTATCTAGTGGCGCCGTGAAACTACACAAGTACCCTCCCATCTTGGTAAATTCCCCCCTAGCCTTTACATTAAAAACATGAGCCTTGGCACATACCACTTTGAGGAATGTATAAAAACTGAACAATTTGTGAATATATATCTCATCTATTTTATTATGCACCATAGTAGCTTCCTGTTTAGGGGGGTATTCAATTATTGACAGATTTTTCAACCAGTCAAAAAAATCGTACGTAGATTTGCCCTAGTCAATGCCTAGTTGGCCAAAAAATCCAGCATGGCCAAATACCGCGTGGAACGGGGATTTCACAGCAATTCCAATATGCAGGTGTTTCCGACTCCTTTTGGGTCCGTTTTCACCTATGCTGGTTTGTCCCAAAACATAAATAAAAAGTGAAAATATATATTTTTTTAAATGGACGTAAACACCTGCAATTGAATAGTAAAGCTGCGGGGGAATTTTTTGGGTGTGTTGTGTGCACACCACTCCTGTACACACCACATCAATTAGCACAAAAAGTATGTGCTGCACATTACATTCTCTTTGTACTCGATTGCATCGCATCTGGTACAAAAAAGCACGCTCCTGAAGCAAATTTCCTGCTGTTTGTACTAGACGCGATGCGATCTAGTGCTAAAAGTAAGGAGAACATCACTCAGTGTATGGGCACCTTTATTGGCTGAATTAGTTTTTTCAGCTACCTGAAAAAAAAAGGCACTATTTAAATACCCCTTAAGGTGTGCATACACGGTGCAATATGGTCGCTGAGCAATTTTGGCTTAATATCTCTCAGCACAATATTGCTCAGTGAACCATTTCATCAGCGACCAGCGGTTTTGGCTGAAAATTGCTAGCTATTCTGTCTCTACCTCATTTTGACTAGAAATTGCTGGTGAACAGTGCAATGTGTACCAGCGACCAGCAATTTTTAGCCATAATCATAGGAGCATGATCCTGTGACAAGCGACCATTAAGGCTGGCTGCGGGAGCGCGCTACTAGAGATTTATCTCCCACAACACAAGAAACACACTCGCGATATTGTCGCTGTGACCATTTAGCCAGCGATAATGGCTTAAATCGGCTCGTGTGTACAGACTCATTGCAGTTTGCCATTTGCCATTATCTTTTGGTGCATACACACTAAATGATAAATTAGACCATCATCGGTGCATGTAGGAAGTTATAAGCAAGAGAAATGCTACAGAATGCACCATGCCTCCACTGGGTCTCTTTGCTGCAGATATGTCGCTGGGTAAACATTGTCTACCTTACCACCTGTGATATATATCATGTGTGATTTGCTTTATATAGCCATATTTGCCAGGCCCTGTACTACAGGCCTTCAGATAAATCGCATCAAGTACTAAATCATACTGCCAGGGAGTTACAGGCGAAGTTCAAGGGGAATCTGATGTGACTGGAGGCTCAGATATATTGCAGTAGTGTATGGGGTCGTTTAGTCTAAATATGTGGTGAGGTACAGGATTCACTTCGGATTGTCCAGATATTTTGAAGCCCCCAGCACTGATTTGTCCCTATGATATTGACCATAAATAAATGTAATTGGTCCTGGACACCAACCTTTAGCACCCCTGCAAGTGTTTTGAGGCACACCAGGGTGCCATGGCCCACCGTTTAGGAACCACTGGGCTAGGGGAGAGCTTTGCTTTTCAGAGTTTGATTCACAGGGGTCAGACTGTAGACCTGGGGTAGCCAACCCTAGTCCTCGAGAGCTACCAACAGTGCATGTTTTGCAGGTCTCCTCACAGAATCACAAGTGAGCTAATTAGCTCCATCTGTGTATCTTTTAAAATGTGTCAGTGATTAATGAGTGCAGCTGTGCAGCAGCTAGGTTGTCTGGAAAATGTGAACTGTTGGTAGCTCTCGAGGGCTAGGGTTGGCTACCACTGCTGTAGACCATGGGTCTTCAAACTATGGCCCTCCAGATGTGAAACTACAAATCCCAGAATGCCTTGCCACAGTTTTAACACTCCCTTATAGAAAAACTGTGGCAAGGCATACTGGGATTTGTAGTTTCACAACATCTGGAGGACCACAGTTTGAAGACCCATGCTGTAGACAATAATAGGGACTGCAATCTGCAGCCATACTTAGCCTTGGTAGGAGACTGCTGTGAAATGACCTGCTGTTGTTACATAGCCGTGATGCATAAAAAATTTGCATAACCTGCAGGTTGTACTGAACTTTCTGAAAAACCTGCTTTATAAATAGTCCCCTTAGTAACATGTTAGTCATTGTCTGAGAAACATTGCAGACTGGCTTTGTGACTTGCATTTTGTTTAGGTCTACCAGCTCCTAATGTGGTGTCTATGATTAAACATGATTGGTGTGAGAAAATATTTCTAAAAGAGATGTGTGAATCCCATAGGAAAGACATTAGGAATGATTCATTTGCTCAAGTTTTATTGAGCCAAGTCTATAAAGGTTTCTTAAGACTGAGGACTTAAAAGCAACCATAGGCACGTGCTTGAAAGACATTGGCCTAAATTTCAGGCTGCTTGTAACCAACTTTTTAAGGTATACATAAAACATTTGATGGTATCATTTAAGGTCCATACACACTGGTGGACTATGCCCAGCGCATATAGACAGCGATGATCGCTTTCATCACTGGGGGGGAATGCCGCTCAGTGCATACACACTGAGCCGCTTTCCCCCTGCCCAGCGTCGACAGTGGGGTGAGGACGGCTTTGCATAGCGCAGAGCTATGCAAAGCCATCCTCAAAGCCACTCATTTGCTGGTATTACCAGCAGATGAACGGCTTTCCCGTCGATGATGCGGGAGCGCGCAACAGCACTCACCGCCGGGGCATACACACTGGGCGGCTTTGAGCTGAAAGCTGCTCAAACCTGCTGTTTTGAGCAGCTTTCAGCACAAAGTCGCCCAGGGTGTATGGTGAGGTTTTCAATTTGGCATGTCATCTGAACTATAGAACCAGGAATTAGTTTTATAATGTTGTGTGCCTATTTCTATGCAGCGTGTCTGTATTTATAGAAATTGCATAGGCCTGTATGGCAAAATACCTTTTATGAGGTTGGGGAGGAATTTATTTATGTGATGGGCAGAAGTGGTGGCGGTTTTCTAACTATAGTCCTGATGGTCCACTCCTGATTTAGTCAGGGAAAAACATGATGGTGGTGGGGTTAGGCTGTGGGAGTAGTCGTTAAGCAGCCCATACTCGCTGCTTTGTGGGCGTGCTTTCCGTGCTGTACTAGCACGGATCACATTGCATTGCATGTGCATCCGTTGTGCATGCAATGCGATGCAATGTGATGAAACCTAAGTACAAAAAGTATGTGCTTGCACATACTTTTTGTACTTAGGTTTCATCGCATTGCATGCACAACGGATGCACATGCAATGCAATGTGATCCGTGCTAGTACAGCACGGAAAGCACGCCCACAAAGCAGCGAGTATGGGCTGCTGTAGGGTTAAACTACTTACCAGGCTATGCATTTATTCTGCTGTAGATCTTCTGATTGTTTTAACCAACCCTTGGCCACTATGCACAAAAGCAGGGGTAGCCAACTCCAGTCCTCGAGAGCTACCAACAGTTCACATTTTCCAGACAACCTAGCTGCTGCACAGGTGCACCCATTACTAGCTGAAACATTTTAAATGATCCACAGGTGGAGCTAATTACTTCACTTGTGATTCTGTGAGGAGATCTGGAAAACATTAACTGTTGGTAGCTCTCGAGGACTGGAGTTGGCTACCCCAGCACAAGAGTAAGGCTGGGGCCACCCATAGTGGTCTTGACTGCAAGGAGGCTGTGTGTGTGGTCACAAAGTGGTGTACCTGCCCTAGATCCTGCAGAACAGGATACAGACACTATCGATCTGGATCCAGGGGCCCGTGTGCTTCGCACAGCTACCACCCATTATAAAAACACTGATGACCCGGCTGCCCAATCCTGGAAATAAACCTGGTAGCAGACCCGGGACTATCAACTTGGGTCTGCTCCTTTCAGACAAAAGCAGAGCTCATGCTTTTGGGTATGTCTGAAAGAATTATATAACGCAGAGCAGACCTGTGCTAATTTGTATCAACACTATGCATTGTTTGTTATAATTAGTAAATGGTAGTCCCTATCAGACAGTTTGTCATTTAAATAAATTGTCTATTCTTTGTAATTAATTGCCAGTATATTAATCTAACAAGTAAATGAGCATCAGTTAATAGAACATCTCTTCTTTTGTCTTGGTTGTTTAGAATGCATATGCATGGTGCTTTATGCACAGACGGTATTTATCTGTTTGCGCTGGTTTCAGTACAGATTGCCAGGGGAATGCTTTGTTTCCACTGATTACTGTCTGAGCGATAACATCCCACTCAGTGTAGTATCGGCATAGTGTCTGCTGAAGGTGTCCATAGGATTTCCTGCCATTCTCTTTACAGTAAAACTATATTGCAGTGCATCAAAGGCTGTTTCAGGAAGGCGTCCTATGTAAGAAAGAATATATATAAATATACACACAAGTAAATATGGTTTGGCAGATGTGAATTCATATATATATTAATAATCTCTATAATAAATAGAGAAAGATAGATCTAGAGAGTAAGTTAAATAATTAAATATAAGAGCAATAGGGGGTATTCAATCCCCGCCGCTATTACCAATGGGGAAAATAGCGGCAGAAGCCTACTCAATGCTGTCTTTCTCGACAGCATTAAAGAGGCATCTCAGCAGAACAGACCCGACTGTAAAAGCTGTATGGCCCGTTTTGCTGTTTACGTGGCCACGCCCCCTTTTTACCAATCGGAAGGCGGGACATTGAATCCCGCCTGCCGATAAACAGGCGAGCAGGCCGAGAACGGGTCAGGGTCACGACTGTCGGCACCCGGGATTGAATACCCCCTTAAAATCCTATGATAAGAACATTGGGTCATCTTTATTGTGTCTACAAAATGCTATTTATGACAATTGACCCTGCAATTTATTGTATTTTGTGATGGAAAATTTAAACCTTTTATAGGGCCTTACATATGCAGAGATTTGTGCTAGAGATTCATAACGGGAGATTCAAGCCATGTTGCTTTTCGCAGGTGACAGTGTGAAAAAAATTGGTGTGATGTATGTGATTCACCTTGCCATTTCTGACCAAAAAGTGATCGGAATAGGTAAATCAGGTTGTACAACATATTAGTTCTTACAAATCAATTGGTGATTTTTATTTTTTTCTTTCTATTGCCGATGTATGGGCCCCACTGAACACTGGGAGAGGGTTTGGTAAACACATGTTGTATTGCAAACCTTGTACTCACCCCCCACCTCAGACCACACAGACTGTGGAACATTCTGGTAATGTCACTATCTCTGAAGTGATGACATACAGATTTCATTCCAGTCTTCCCCAACACTCACAAGTGATCTTGTTATATTGACTACCGTAAATAAAAATAACAAATGGTTCCCGAACTCTACTTTTGATAGTTGTTGTTTTTTTTTTTTAATGAACCACTGAAGAAAATTTCACAAAATCCTATCTGCTAGTTAATCACATGTAAACATTTTTACAATAAAAATGTAAAAGTCTGAAGAAAAGAGTCCAGTTAATATGAGGAGCGCTGCTAAACTGAGGATGGGACGTCTAGGGGCCCAGATGTAAGCTACAAAATGTTTCTAGCAAACTCTGTGAAATGACAGGAGCTGGTAGTTTGGTGCTCTCTAAGCTGTGATAAATCCCCCACTTAGTCTTCTTTTTTTTAGATGAGGGTCTTTGCCTACTTTACCTAAACTATTACAAAATTCCTCACAGGGGGCCACGTACTAAGTGAATAGTGATAAACTACCAGCCAATCAGCTCCTTACTGCCATTTGCCAAACAGCCTGTAGCATGTTAGTTAGGAGCTGATTGGCTTGTTGCTTATCACTCTCCACTTTTTGAAGCTTAGTTCATCTGGCCCCCTGTGATGAATTCTTTCATGTTTTAGATGTGTTTACAAAGTGCATAAACACTCTTATCTGTAAAAAGAATACTAAGTGGAGGATTATTACAGCTTTGAGAGTACCACATAACTAGCTTCTGTCATTTTACATGGTTTGCTAGAAAGATATCACTCATTGATCAGTTGGTACTTTATCTCTCCAAGTTTTACCAAATCTCCCCCCCCCCCCAAGAGTTTTGGAAAACATATCTGAGTTAATATATTTATTTTTGATACTTTTCAGGTGTTCTTGTCTTATTTTTTAAAATGGTATCCATACCTTGTAGAAATAACCATTTAGTGCTACTAAGCATTCATGGTTGTGTGGTTCAGCAATTTTTGGTTGGATTTGCACTCTATCCTCAATTTGGCCACTGTACTCTAATAAAATGATAACTCTGATGGGAACCAAATTCATAATCCTGTCAAATCTTGTCTGCTCAGTTTGGGATTTTCAATAAGAAGTCACTGAGACATTGCTTACTCAGCAGCTGCATCCTGGCATAAAAGTGTCATATGGTTGTTCTTTCCTGAGACTCTTTCCCTGCAGGGGCTGGCTGGCAACTTTCAGCCTGGGGGACAGACACAAGCAAGTGGCCCAGTTTTTCAAGGGGAATAGCCATGACAATAATGTTGAGGCAGTGGCTTGTGTGGGTGTGGTTTGAACAGGGCCGGCGCCACCACTAGGCAGCTCTAGGCATTTGCCTAGGGCGCCGGCACCTGGAGAGAGGCAGTTCGCCCCTCACCCCCAGCAAACTGTGTAAAAAACTTGCTGGAGCGGTCAGGGGTGTCCGTGTGACAGTGGTACCTGCGGCGCCATCATGTGTATAAAGCTGGCTGCGGCCAGCAGGGTCCCTGCAGTGAATAGAAAATAACTAGCGCTATGCGCGCGGCGGTGCGGGAAGCGCTAGTTATTTTCTATTCACTGCAGGGACCCCGCCGGCAGCAGCCAGCTTTATACACATGATGGCGCCGCAGGTACCACTGCCGCACGGACACCCCTACACTGCAGGGATGCCGGGGCCGCAAGTTTTTTCCACAGGTACCACCCCACCCCCCCCGGCACCGGGGCGCCCCCACCCCGACTTGCCACCGGCCCTAGGTTTGAATAAGCACATGTGGGGTTTACCGGCATGTGCAAAAAGTTTGATATTCAGTTTTTTTTTAAGCCCAATAAAAATTTAAATCCATATTTTAAAAAAATAAAATTGTCAGCACTTGCTCTGGCCTCTCTGAACACGCAATTAAAAGTTTCCACTTAGCTTAATTAGTCTCTTCCAATGCATTGCAGACAGCTTCCATGTCCAGAGCACAGGACAGGTACTACCCTAACAATGCACCCGCTCCCTACACAAACTATACTATTCATACTGCAAATGCCTTGTCACACACGGGATTAGGACACGGGTCCCATCCCCAGAGCAGCACGGCATATGCGGTCTGAAAGTTCCGACACGGCATATTGCAGAGTCGGTGAAGTCACATGGGGCGGAGCTGGGCGGCGCCGCGTAATCGGGGGCTCAGGAGGAGGCAGTACTTGGAGTTGACAGTGCTGCCTCCTTCATACTGTGAACGGGACACGGGTCGCTCGACCCAGGCACCCATTCACACTGCACTTGACACGGGTCATAGCCCGTGTTGCTCAACCCATGGTGGCCTTTTCTGACCGCACCTTGACCTGTGTTGGGGCCGCAAGAACACAGCAATATCCCGGGTCTAGAGTGCGGTCTGAAAGCGGTATTACACTACACCATCCCTGCACATACACCACCCCTAACCATACACCTGCTCCCTGCACACACAACACCACCCCTAACCATGTTCCTGCTCTGTTCACGCACTACACTACCCCTAATCATGCACCTACTCACACTACACCACCCATAACCCTGCGCCTGCTCCTCACACACACTACACTACCACTAATCCTGTACCTGATCACACTACACTACCCCTACCCTGAACCCTTTTCCCGCAGACATTACAACACCCCTAACCCTGCACTCGCAAAAACACTACCCCTAACTACAAACTACACCACCGCCACTCCCCTGTTTTTGCTTCCCTTGTACATCACACTACTACCCTACACCCGCACATACCATTGGCAGCCAGGCTGCTGGCTGACTATAACCCCCCCCCCCCCCCATAGGATTTATGGGCCAGATGCACTAAGCTTCAAAAGTGATAAAATGGACAGTGATAACCAACCAATCGGCTCCTTTCTGACATTTTTCCAACACAGTCTGTAACATGGCAGAAAGGAGCTGATTGGCTGGCTGTTTAGCACTCACTTGTTTATCACTTTGGAAGCTTAGTGCTTCTGGCCCTGGCCCTATGTCTGCAAAAAAAATCATGCAACTAATTTTTCTTAATTGGAAACCATAGGTAATGGGAAAAAAACAAAGTTACCAACACATATAACTTGTATACAAACACACAAAAAAATTATATAGATATAGAATTTATTATGTAAACCCAGCCAGCCCCCATTGGTTTCTAAAGGAGTGCAGTAGTAGTATCTTCCTCACATCTGCCCTCTCTCTTCTGCAGTGTGGACTCTGGGGGCTCCCTAAGGTTTCTTTCTGCTCCTCTTTCCATTACAGTTAGCGGCAGCAAACCCTGATAAGCTCCGCCCCCTTTTCACTCTTTGGCTGGGAGAGGAAACCTGGCTCTCCATTGGTCAAAGGCAGCCATCTTTTTGTAGCCAGCTATGGGGGCGGCCATTATCTGTTAGCCCCATGCTACTACATAGCGGAGTATCGGCCGTGGCATGGGTAGCAGCAGGAGGCAGCACGGAGCATAATGACATGTACCTGCTCCTGGTAGTCAGGTGGGCGGCCCTGCAACACAAATTATACTGGCCTGGGGGGCAGATGGCTAAACCAAGACTACAACATGCCCTATAAAATGTTATTTTGAACTATGCATAACCATACCTTGAAATAACATAGTTAGGACTGGATCTAATTATGGGGCAGATGTATTAAGCCTTAACAAGAGATAAATACAAGGGTGATAAAGAGAGATAAATATCCAGCCAATCACCTGCTACCTGCCATGTTACAGGCTGTGTTTGAAAAAAAGTCAGTAAGGAGCTGATTGGCTGGACGTTTATCTCTCTTTTTCAACCTTGCATTTATCTCTTGTTAAGGCTTAATACATCTGCCCCTATATGTGGTATTTTACAGTGCAGAGGAAAAAAAAAATATATGTATATATTAACTTGTGTGGTATATTATCCCATAGTATATGAGTTAAGTACCTGAAGCTATGGGTTAACGCATCTATGGCACCTGCACTAATGCACTTGATGTGGATTTCTGTTTGGGACATAAATTAGCCCGTATTAAATAACTTAAGGCCCATACACATACAGAGCGACTTTAGCTCTGAACTGAGTGAATTAGTTTAGCACACATCACTCGCACACATGCTATGTATCAGTGAAGTGTGCTGAGTGATCTGTGCTTACCAGTGTTCCTTGGTGAGAACACTGATGAATTGACTAGATTTTAATTCAGAATCAGAAGCAAAATCCGCTTTATTTATATACTTGCGTATATGGAATTAGATTTGGGTTGCTGTGCAACAGCTGGTTAGGTGACAATTAAACAGTGACAGTACAGAAATACATAACACCTAGGCAGCCATCAGCGGCGCCACTGGCCATTGTAGCAGCCAGGTAGGTAACAATATGAGCAGAGAGAGTACAGTTATCACACAGGGAACATGTACCCGCCTAGGCAGCCATCAGCGGCGCCACTGGCCATTGTAGCAGCCAGGTAGGTAACAATATGAGCAGAGAGAGTACAGTTATCACACAGGGAACATGTACCCGCCTAGGCAGCCATCAGCGGCGCCACTGGTTGCTGCTACAGCCAGGCAGGGACAGTATAGTTTTCACACAGGTAACACCTACCCCCTGAGCTGTACAGCGCCTAGGCAGCCATCAGTAGCGCCACTGGTCATTGCAGCAGCCAGGCAGGTAACAGTGGGGCAGATGTATGATGTGTCGTTATGGGGGAGAAAGGGTATCAGCGCACGTTATGTGCACTGATACCGCTTCTCCCCCATGTATGATAGAGCCGGGAATGCGGTAATGGACAGGGGCGCTATGCGCCCCTGTCCATATCGGCGCTGCTATCAAAATGATAGCAGGCCGAATGTATGAACGGTCAGCATCGCTGACCGCTCCGCACGAAGCCTGCTTTGGCTTCGCCAGCATCAGGCTGGCGAAGCCCTATCTAAACAGCAGGGACAGCGCTGTCCCTGCTGTTAGATCTGGGCTGCGCTGGGGATCTCGCGTGAACAGCGAGATCCCGCGCATGCCCAGTGCGGCCGGCCGGGGGACAGGAGATAGCGCATCAGTATTAACTGATGCGCTATCTCCAGAAAGGGACATCGCCGGAGGGGGGAGTTAACGCTCCCCCGCTTCAGCAGACAAGATGTTAATACATCTTGTCGATGTCCCTTCCTGCTTCGCCTCGCTATTGAGGCGAAGCAGGAAGTATCATAGCGGCGCGATAAGCGCTGCTATGATACATCTGCCCGAATATGAGCAGACACAGTACATAGATGTCTATAATGCGGTGTGAGACACAGGAGTTCATATGGCTGAGTGCACAGTTCCTAGGCAGCCATTAGCGGCGCCATCTTGATCATGCTGCTCTCATGCAGCAGTCAAAGGGCTCAAACAAGCCATCTCCCTACAGCAGTCCACAGGATGGACATAGGCTGTAGGGTTGGGAGGGCAGGGTGTCAGGGCCCTGGCTGGAGCTGTGGCTGGGGGGGGGGAGGAGCCAGCATGCAGAGAGAGTCAGTCAGTCAGTGATGAGGCCGGGGCCAGGAGTTGGTGGTTTGTTGTAGTTTTTGGGCCCTCACCTCTCTGGACTCACCGCTGGCAGCTGCCAATCTGTCGTGTGTCTCCCGGCCCCCAGTCCTCCGCTCTGTCCTTCCCTGGCCGCACTCTCCTTCTCCTCTTCTCTGGGGGCTGAGGGTGGGAGCTCCGGGTGATGGGAAAAAATCAATACATTTTCTGGTGTTATGCTTTAATAAGTAACCCAGATCTAAAAATAGAAAAAAATTGCTGGAGGTAGGATTGATCCCTTTGTGTTTTTCTACAACACTTCATATGATACAACTGGGAAGCAAGGGTCTCTGTAAAGCGTTGCAGAATATATGTGCGCTATATAAGAAACCTGTTAATAATAAAAGGGTGTGATGGGATACTATGGTCCTTGTACTTTTCTCCTGCTAAGATCTAAAATGTATATGGAATTACTGTGAACTTTGGACTTCTAGTGTAAATTCCACACCAATAAAACCTGACACAAATATTTTCACAGTGAGCTGTATGGTATTTTTGTACATTTACACGCAAGTTTCTTTCTATGAATAAACAGAGTACGCTCATGTTGTGTACACAGAGAACAGGTTGGGTTGTCTCTGCACAATCAGTTTATCATTTACACCTAAAACTTTCCTTGGTATTGTGAGGTGATTTTCTTCTGGAGAGATAGCAGCTGGCTGATTCAAAGCTGACTTCAGCACTTTCAGGGATTTGACTGGTATTTTTGTGTGCTGATCTGTTGAAAACAAAACTCCCCATGCTCTGCTGGTTTTCATATGACCTTTCTTATCATTTAAATTCTGAATGACTTGCTTTTGTGTCTTCATCACAGGGTTCTTCTGTGTCACAGGTCAGGCCTAGAGATGAGCAACATTTTTTCCCCAAAAATATGTACCATGTTCAACTTTTGGCTCTAAAATGTTACACACCTATCTGGTTGAATTTGGCTATGTGATCCTAGTCCTATGCCAGGCACAACACAGTTACCTGACCTTTGTCCTAATTGCTCTTCCTGTGGTTATGTATTCTGTGACATGTCCACGTATAAATACAACATTAAATCAAACTTTACCACCTGGATCTCACATTGCCAGTGGCATATCTATAATGGGTGTAGTGTGAGCGGTGCACACGGGCCCCAGGGGCCCCATACCACGCTACAGCAACCAATTTTTGAATACTTACTCTCCAGCGCTCCGTTGCCGAGATCCCAGAAAAATGTTGCTGTGGCTATTTTGGCTATTTATTTTGGGGATCTACGCATGTGAGTGCTCTAGTACACTGTTCAGTTATTTTCCTGATCAGCTGATTATTGGAGGCAATGTGATGATCAGGGCAATGATATGCTGGGAGACATTGGGTCCTGGTATTCATGTGTATGTTACCCGGACATGTACTACCTACAAAAACATTGTTGCAGCTTAGCGAGGCCAATTCTAGGCCATTTTTTTTATTCCTGTGATTCACGAGTGAAAAACTGTAAATCCTGGGATCCAGGTTTGGACTCCTGAAGACGTGTTTTTCAGGCTCCTACCGATCCAGGGATTGGAATCCCTATTGCAGAGCAAATATACCCTTCCATGGCATTGGTATTCCCTGATGGCAGTGGCCCCTTTCAATGGGATAAGGCCTCCTGCCACACTGCAAAGATTGTTCAGAAATGGTCTGGGGGAACATGACAAAGCGTTCAATGTGTTGGTTTTCAAATTCCCCAGATCTTAGCCCAACCTTGCATTTGTGGGATGTGCTTGAAATGCAAGCCTGAGACATGGAGACCCTACCTCCCAACTTACAGCATTTAAAGATCTGCTGTTAACATTTTGTCAGGAAAGATGATGGGCTCTGAGAGGGTTCCGTACACTTACCTGGAGTCAAGCTTAACTCCCTGCAATTTGGGAGATAGGTATAATAATACCTAGCAAACATTTTTCCTTAAGTGGCCCCAACCCCTAAACAGGGTGGAATAAGTCTTGGAACCAGGCATGCTATAAGGTTATGAGAGGGGGAAATATTACAAGGTCTTAGGCCTGCAGAGGGTTTGACAGGAAATCATAAGATGTTTGCATTATGTGGTGCAATACCCATGCTATCACTCTTGCAGCAATCAATCACAGGAAAATAACCCAAATTGCAGGTGACTGACAGCGGGTCTGGTGCAATGCGCGGTCCCATGCTCATCACATCGAACCTGCCAAGTAGCCCCTGCTGCACAGCTGGGCCGGCTTGCCTGGTATTGCATGTGATATATTGTATGCGAAAGCACCGCATGCGATCTTGCCGCCCGGAAGGTCCTGGGTGGCTCAAGGGAACACTGTGCGTCTACTCTGAGGGGAGAAGTCGCTGCATTGTATGGGGGCCTTAGGATGTAAAATTGCACAGCATGGGGATTGCACCATATGTTGCAAAAAAGGATAGATGTATAGTGTTCATTATAGCACCCTGTATCTTTCAAAACCTGTGCAATTCCTCCCAAAAATGAAAACATTGTCAGCTCATCATCTGCTCCTTACTATGGGGCAGATGTACTTAGCATTGGCGTGAGATAATGTACCATCCAATCTTGTTGTGAAATGAGCCAGGACCTGATTGGTTGATACTTAATCACTCTCCAAGCCTTATGCTGTGTACACACGGGGGAGATATATTGCTCAGCCATATATTGCTGAGCAATATATGGCTGAGCAATATATTGCTCAGTTTCTCCTTTTCATCAGCGACCAGAGATGGTCGCTGATGAAAAAGAAACTGCCGGGGGGAGCCCGGCAGTGGTAATCAGCTGGTCGCAGGAGCATGTTCCTGCGACCAGCGATCACCACAGGGGCAAAAACGGGAGCGCGCACCCGGCGATATATCGCCAGTGCACACTCCCATTGCGGGCAATATGGTCGCTCAGCGACCATATTTCCCGCGATTTTGGACAAAATCGCCCCCGTGTGTACGCACCTTGAGTTCATCTGTCCCTATTTAAATGACCCCTTTCAATAGAGAAAGGACATAATATACAACATGGAAATTCATGCAAGTGGATGTTAGGCAAATTAAAGGCCAGTGACACAAAGAGAATAAAATTGTCAGAGATTGTTAGAAAGAATGAGCACAGATCTGTCCAGACCTCCAGATGCTATGACAATGCTGCAGCTTTGGCACTGAGTACACATTTATCACACAAAATGGCCTGACAGATTGGCCTACAGCAGGCATGGCCAAACTGTGGCCCTCCAGCTGTTATGAAACTACACATCCCAGCATGCCTTGCTATAGTTTTAGCATTCCCTAATAGCAAAACTGTGGCAAGGCATGATGGGTTTTGTAGTTTCACAACAGCTGGAGGGCCATAGTTTGGACATGCCTGGCCTACAGCAATGCTCTTGTCACCAACAGTATGGCAATGCTGACAGACTGCAAGTATGTGCTGGGTCCCGGGGCAGCAGACACACCTGTGGGGGAGTGGCATTCATGTGCTGTACAGTGTGTTTGCATTTTATATTCTAATGTAGAAATCAGTTGCTGAGTTTTTGTTTGGATGCATAGTCCTTTGCTGCAAGACTGTGCTCAGTGGTGCCATTAAGAAGATCACTAACCCACCTTGATTTGCACTAAGATGGCTGCAAAAGTTTCCAGCAAAGAGATGCACGCATTGCAGTTGTTGTAAATGTTCCTTGATATTATAAGGTGTGCCTATTTATAACTGCAGACACTAAAGCACATTTTTATGAAACAGGTTCGATCTAGACAAGCTGTAACAAAGCCGCCCAACTACCAAGAATTTATACTGCAGCCACGGTGATGTGTGGGGCAAAAGCTTATTCTAGCATTTGTTAAACATATTTTAGGTGTTCTTACGTATTATAAATTTGCTATGTTCACTATTTATATAGTTCTTGAAACTGAACATTCTGTTGCTCATGCAGAAATGGATGTAAATGCATTTTGTAAAATGTTTCTCTCTGTTGGGCATGCATACCAAATCACAACGTGCATGTCGCACAAGGAAACAACTCATTGGGGTCATATCAATTCACAGCATTGGGGTGTATTCAATGCCGTGGGCAAGCGGCGACAACGAGCAGGGCTTCCTGCTCGCTGTCACCACTCACCCTGTCAGTATTCAATGCACCCCCCTCATACGCCAATTCCCCTTAGCTCCATTTTTTGAGCGAGGGGGAATTGGAGTATGCAGCTCCAGAAGCAGCGAGACTTGCGGCTAAAAACAGTGAGTTTTCTGCATTAGCCGCAGGTCTCGCTGTTTTGGGGAATTCTCGCCGTCCTGTGACGGCGAGGATTTCCCCAGAACATTGAAAAGGGCTAGCGGCTGGCGTGGGGGTTAAACAGCGAGGATCGCTGGTTTTCTGCAATCCTCGCTGTTTAACCCCCTCGCCGGCCACATTGAATACTACCCATTGTAAATAGCACAGAGAAGGCGGAGTTATACGAATCGGTGCGCTGCTAAGTCTGACTAGTGCATTTCTACCCGCAGAAATCAGACCAAACTACATCAGTAATGATGTTTGCGCTCTAGCACGTCGGGCATTTAAGTCAGTGACTAAACACTCGCAAGTACAGAGAGAAGAGCGCAATGATTTCAATAGTCCCCGGGGACTCACTCCCGGCACTGTGAATTAAATTGACCCCTTGTGTGACAATTACTGAGGCAGGGTAAGAGGGGGCTTATTCATATGGTAAAGTAAAGATGTGATCACAAATAATGTGTGTACCATGCAGATACGTCAGAATTCGCTTTATTGGCCAGGTATACTTGCATATACTAGGAATTATTTTCCTGTTACATTGCATTAGCCAAGTGACAACATGGAAAGGGGGGAGGACATATAACATATCAAAGAATCGAATGACAAACCATGAATTGAGTAACACACAACATACGAAGACTATAGTGTATTGTTATTATTTACAGTGAGTCCGATTCTTTGTTCAACTGGTAGACTGGGGGAAGAGGCTTCTTCAGCACCTAGTTGTTTTGGCCGGGATGGCCCTGTAGTGCCTGCTATATGGTAGGGTGTGCCTGGTCATCTGCAGTTATCCCTGCGCGCTTCTTGTGACTGAATAGAAGGGAGGTCAGTACCCATGATTTTTCCCCCTGTCCTCAATGCAAGTTGGATAACTTTTGGGTGACTCCTGGTGCAAGCTGACCCGATGACCAGCAGATTCATCTGATTAGCTGAATGTGTCTTAATCCTATTTCTCTCTTCCAGTTATTCAAATGTTTTCACAATTATGTGGCAATCTGTTTGCCGGGTCACATGGAAGTGAGCGATTAAGGGAAGTAGGCTGCTAGTGTGTTTTTGTTCAATTTTCATCTTTATTATCTCTGAATCACAATGTGCAGCCGTTCACTATGGTTGTGGTACGAATTATAATGAATTGTCGACCTTGCGTTTTAGTCACATTTAAGGCCTGACTGTAAGAGTGGCCTAACATTGCCGTGGCCTGTTTTGTGGGGTCTATACAGGTCCAGTAGCAAGTGCTACATGATGTGCAAAGTATCAATTATCAATACTTTGCGCTGGAATTTTTCAGCACTTTCGCAAATGGGTTTTGCAACATAGTGTGTAATCGCTGTTTAGGAGAGGGAAGAGGTCAAAGCATTCGGTCCTTGGTTGGGCGGCTTGTGCGACACCACAGCTGCCACAAGCTATTACTTCTGCTTCCAAGTAGGCAGCAGTGATAGTACCATCAACCAAATCTGGAATTAGGCCCAACGTAAGGTGCCCATACACGGTGCGACATGCAGTGTAATGAGATGCGCGCTCCCATGCTCATCCCATCTCACAGCACATAAAGTCTGTGCAGTCCGTGCTTTTAGTACTAGATTGCATGGTATCTAGTACATAAAGCACGGTGCTGTAGCACATTGTATGCTTTTTGTACTAGGTGCTATGAGTGTTAATCGCACCGTGTATGGGCACCTTTACTGTGTTTGTGGGCAACCTTTTTATCTTCTGGAGTAAGACATGTTTTGCTAGGCATACCATACTGGATACCTTTCATGTCTGCAGGCATTTTACATTTGTGGTTAGATACTACTGAGTTGCGAAGCCATTTTAATAATTTGCAGCTATCCAAGTGCATCCTAAGCAGTGGTGCCACAACCTTTTTGGTTGAGGGGCAGTATATAATTTTGGCACCCCTAAATCGGTGAATGTCATCCCCACAGGGGCACCTGGATTTACACACCACTTACCTAATGACACCGATATCTATCTATCTACAGTTGCAAGAAAAAAGAAAGTGTATTCTGCGCTTAACGAATTAATAAATAATGTGGATTACAAATTTTAAAATAATAATAAACAATTTAATAACCATGTATCAAACACAATTGGTTGAGGTTGAGCCGCCCCTTTGCTCTCCTGTTCCAGCACCTATCATCTTAACTTGGTGATCAATACTTTTGTTGTATCAGTGATAATTAGTTGCATTCTAAATGGAGCCCTCACTATGTTTCCCCTTTATAAAAAAATGATGCTAAGGGTTAATTTCATTTGTAAATTTAGCAGCGACATGTACAGTTGTATGCCTATGCTTGCTTTAAAATGTTACAATGGCCTATTTTCCAATAAAGCAGTTAAACTAATTTGTTTTTCTTATCTATTTTTAAATAGAACTTAGCTGATTTTACTATGTTTGCATGTGCTTGCCTGCTTCTCTAGAGTATTGGGGAGTTTGTGTAATACCTACCAGTGTCTCAAGGCCACAGTAACTGTGGCCTTGAGTAAGGTGGCTATACACAGGTGTGACTTGTCTGATGCACAAGTCGTACCTTTCTTCCTTTTGAACTCCCCGGGAGGGCTCCATCCAACATGGCACTTGATGTGCCATTTTTTAAATTCGATTTATCGCATGTAAAAGAACTCTCAGGGAGCTGCCGGAGGAGTTCAAGGAAATTGAAAGCGATGTGCTGCTGATGGTCCGATTTCATGTGCACGGGAACGCGCATCGGATCCTATCTGATGTCAAACACTTCCGATTTGGGTGAGATCGGACCTGTGTATGGGCACCTTTAGTCATACTCAATCGCTGATGGGTTACTTGTTTGTACTTCGTTCCAAATCATTGCTTTGGAAAGAATCAGTTTGATCTCATTGCCTCTTCTAGATTTGTGGGTCAAACCTTGATAGACAGTGTCACTGCTGTTCACTGTAGCTTGTGGTATTATGACCAAGACATTTGTGTTCTGGAAACCACAGTTAGTTTTGTTAGATTACATAGTCTAGATTTGGGTTCATCACCATATTTCGTTACTTTTAGCATTGTCTTGTTGTGCTTGGTTGCTGCTCCACCTCCAGTCTGGGTTTAATTATGCGTTTCTCTTTTCTTTTTCCTGCAAAAGAGGGCTATGCAACATTTATTACAACTAGTGTGGTAGAACGTGTAACTTAAGGAGTGGGCCGAGCTGCTGTGTAGACGAATCTAGGTATCCATAAATAAAGGAAATAATTGTAATTGTTTATAATGTTTGCGAGATTTTTAAGTTTTTTTAATTTAAACCTCCTAGATGCACTTTATAGGGGCCTAATTGTATTGAGCTTTTCCATAGTATTGAATCAGAATCCTTTTTATTTAAAGTACAAATAAAAATGATAGGAATGCTAGAAAAACAGCAGATTATAAAACCAGCATTTGTTGGTGCTGGCAACTGCAAATATTCATAAGTGTAAAACTCCTAATTCCCCCCATATGTTTATCTTGGTTAGTGCAATAGAGGTCTATTTCCATACCCCAACACAATGAACCGGTCTAAAAAAGTATTTCCTTTTAAGAGACAATTGCACATGTCCTAATAATAGGCCTAGCAGACTGTACCATGACCTTATGGGAGCTAGTGAACTGACAACAGAAGCACAATTTTGTCCAACAAAGGTGCAAGAGGAAATATCCTAGAACAGAGGCAACTGCATCAGGAATCTGTTGAATGTGACACGTTGAAAACAGAAACTTACACACACGTTCTACAGTATCATGTGATGAATGTATATTCCAGCAGGGGCAACTCCCATTACAAACCTCACCCTTCAGGAATCAGGCAAAGTGGATAAACAGGAACAAACTGAATATACCATTAAGCACTTGTGATAGTTTTTTTTTTTTTGGTCTGAACTTACTACAAAAGCATATAATTTTACGGTACTCTTTACCTAGCACGGCGCCCACGATTTTGATCGTGGGCATCGCAGGTAAAAAAATTGCGGGCATTGAATGCACTAAAAATCGGGTGCAACGCGATGCCCGCGATTTCCCATAGGGAACAATGTTAAATGTCTCAATTGACCCGATTTTCGTGTTCAATGCCTCAATTGACCCGATTTTTCCATAGGAAACAATGTTAAATGGCCCACAGAGGCCAAATAGCCACCCTGAAGTGTGAAATGGCCCCCACAATTGTTAACGTCACCCCACGATCAACGTCAACCCGAAGCGTGGCGAGCGGCGGCGGTACGCGTCCTACGACCTTTTCATACCCCCACTATCCACTTCGGTGTGGAGTTGAGAATAGAATAGTGTGGCGAGCGCAGCGAGCCACCGAGCCCGAAGCGTGGCGAGCGGACGCGGATACCTTCACAGGTAAACGCGTCCCTTTGCGGGCTTCACAGGTATCCGCGTCCCCTCGCGGGGCTCGCCACGCTTCGGGCTCGCTGCGCTCGCCACACTATTCTATTCTCAACTCCACGCCGACGTGGATAGTGGGGGTATGAAAAGGTCGTAGGACGCGTACCGCCGCCGCTCGCTGCGCTCGCCACGCTTCGGGTTGACGTTGATCGTGGGGTGGCGTTAACAATTGTGGGGGCCATTTCACACTTCAGGGTGCCTATTTGGCCTCTGTGGCCCATTTAACATTGTTTCCTATGGAAAAATCGGGTCAATTGAGGCATTGAACAGGAAAATCGGGTCAATTGAGACATTTAACATTGTTCCCTATGGGAAATCGCGGGCATCGCGTCGGTCGCGTCGCACCCGATTTTTTAGTGCATTCAATGCCCGCGATGGGCGCCGTGCTAAGTAAAGAGTACCAATTTTACTTAATATGTTCTTTGTTAGGTTGTGATGTGATACTCATTTTATGTTTGTTTTTTAGAGCCTTTTGAAAGGATCAATAGAAAATGTACAGAATATTTAGACTTTTATTTGGGTCATTAGGTCAACACAAGCATTAGGGTGACATGGGCAAGATTGACCGTCAAAAAGTTGGCATGGAAACCCTCTCGGTGCACCACGTCAACTCGCATCTGCTCTGAGCACGTTGCCTCGCTATGCTTTGCATACTATTTTATTCTCCCTCCATGCCCTAGTTGATGGTAGGGTATAGAATACCACCTGTGGGCACATGTTGGCTCAAAAAAAAACCACCTGAAAAAGCCATGTCAACTGGCTACCAATAATGCACATTTGGCCAAAATATCGGACATCATGCAGCTTCAGTGCCAATTGCCTGTAGGAAAAGGCCATATATTGGGCGGTATTCAATGAGAATACCTGCGAGGTGCAGCGAATCCTTTTTAGGATTCGCTGCACATTCGCCATGTTCCGGAGCCGGCGGGCTTCGGTATTCAACGTGTCAGGGGCTCGCTGCCCCTGACTGGCGAATATGAGCTCCTGCGGCGATTGCCGCAGGGAGCCTGAGGACGGTGCCAGGCAGAGAGATGGTAGTCTCTCTGCCTGCCCCAGAACTTTGTGGGGGGTAGGTGGGCTCCCCGGGTGCCAGGCAGCACAGGCTGCCCCCCGGGGTGCCAGCAGGGGAGCGTATATTCACTACACACGATCGTAACGATCGGGTGCAGTGAATATATGAATATGTAATGAGCGTCTCGGCTCCGGCGCCCCCTGCTGGCTGCTGTGTAAAAAAAATATATATATATTTTATTTAAAATTAAATATATATTCATGTGCTTACAGCACATGAATAAAAATAGCATGCCCCTCCTCAGAATAAAATTCCTGATTTTTTTACACCAAATGTAAAAAACAAAACACTTTATTTTAAAAGTTCACATTCCACTTCACCATAAAAAGATAGCGATTGCTATTCGGTGAATCATGGTGAAAAAAACCTTGAAATGTATTCGCCATGTGGTCATTGAATAGGGTGATTCACCGTTTTAGTCAGAAATTCGCCAAACGGCACAAATTCGCCATAAAAACATGGCGAATCAGGCTCATTGAATACCGCTGATAGTGTTACCAGATTATAATCTGTGTGTGAAACGTGAGGAAACTAGTGTGATTTAACCTAATGTTAAAGTCCTTGAGAAACTATTTTATGAATGTGAAAAGCAACATTTCCTCATGTCATTCATATTTCTACCACTCCCAGATCATGACCTTGTTCGTCAATCTCCCTTTTCTAGTCTAACAACCCCTTTCCTATATTATGTAACTTTGTTGCTATAATAAATGGCAATAAAACAATTTAGGGCCAATTTCCCGCTGAGGCTAGACACCTCCTGCCTCTGGATCAAATCTCTTTCATTATGTTTTAGGGACCAAATAGAGCTAATCAAAGCAACTGTTTCCCAGCCCTGTATAGAGCTCTTTGTATTGTCATCTGATACAAAAGACAAGAAATAGGAACTAATTACAATGAGGCTGCAGCCTGGGGGATGCTGCATATCATGATGCAGGACACAGTCATGCATACTGTGGTTCTTGTACATGCTCAGTTCCACAAACATCGGAGATGTACGGAAATCATCAGCAGTTATGTCATTTTCTTGTAAAAGTATTCTTTGACTATGTACTGAAATATAACTTTTTAATACTTTTGCCATTTTACCATTAACATAAACTTCTAATTCACTGTCTACATGTAAGACTCCTTAGATCTCTAAGTGTAATTAGTGTAATTTGGGACATATTTGTCCCAGCCAATTACTATAGTTTAGATTGGGATTAATATTTTCAAAATATTTACTGTTTTCTGCTGTAGCATTTAGCTATTTATGTATCTATTCATGTTCATGTGCTGTGGCAACTCCTATATTTAAATGGAAATTAGAAAGCCAGACAAGATGGCCTATATAGTATAGTGTTCATTATAGCACCTGCCATCTTTGAAAACCCATGCAGTTCCTCTTTCCTGCCTGGGGTGTCACTGTCTGCTGCAGTGCTTCTAGCACAGTGTGGTCTGTATATCAGCATTGATATGCAAACAGACCTGTGCTAGAAACACCACAGCAGACAGTGCCACCCCAGGCAGGGAACAGGAACTGCATGGGTTTTCAAAGATGGCGGGTGCTAGAATGAACACTATAATATATTTATTGTATTCAAAGGCAAAACCCATCTAAAGTCCTGTTTTGGACTTTCAAAGTGCCTAGTTTGCACCCATTTATTTCTTTCACCTCAAGAGATGCAAAAAAAAATGTAACCTACATGGCTGCTGGATACCAAATCGTCAGAACAATTGAATTGCTTCTGTCAGACGCCATCAAGAAAAACTATTTATTTTCCCCAAATAGTGTTACAAAATGTGTGTATATGTGTACAACTAATTATTTATTTTGACTGGGAAATTCTATAAGTTGACAGAAAGTAAGGTTCAATTGTCTGGTAGATAAAAAAAAAAATATATCCTATACTATCTCCAGTTTGACTGTGGTATAGCTCACAGACAATGGCAGGTATTCAATGCCGGTGCGAGCGGCCGGCGAGGGGGTTAAACTGCGAGGATCACAGAAAATCAGTGATCCTCGCAGTTTAACCCCCGCGCCGGCCGCTCGCACTATGCAACGTTCCGGGGGAATCCTCGCAGTCACAGAATGGCGAGGATTCTCCTAAACTGCGAGAGCCGCGGCTAGTGCAGCAAACTCGCTGTAATTAGCCTTGATTCTCGCAGCTTTTGGAGGCACATACGCCAATTCTCCCTCGCTCAAAAAACGGAGCGAGGGGGAATTTGCGTATGAGGGGGGTCAGTTGAATACTGACAGGGTGAGCGATGACTGCGAGCAAAAAGTCCTGCTCGCAGTCACCGCTCGCCCACGGCATTGAATATATGCCATAGTCTAGGGTAACCGTCATTACGCTGAAATTGACAAAATATTGACACATCAAAAAGTTGATTTAAATTTTTCTGGTGTTATGGTCAACACCTGAGCAAATGGACCCCCAATTAGTGTACTACATCCCCTCGTCAATGGTTCTACCTAGTCCCACTCTATGTGGGTCGTGAAGCCTAACACCTCCCTTCCCCAGAGGGAGAATAGCCCCTGTTGGTTGGGGTTGCGACTGTCGGGCAGCAGAACTGTCGGGATTTTGACATCTGCATTGTGACTGTTGGGATCCTGACTTTCGGCGAATCATCCGACACCTAGATACCCTGCAGTTTGTAACCTAGAAGTCTTCGAAGTTCTTGTTATCCATGAGGTGGAAACTGGTCAAAAATGATCAAAAATGCAAACTAGGCACATACAGAATAGGCTATATAGATTATCATGTCATTTTTGTCTAATATATGTGTGCATTATATAATAAAATTTGGATTTAGTTCACACCGTGACTTTTACCTTTTTTTCATTGCAGTGGATGGATGTGGACACATAGTACCCAATGGAGAGAGTGGAACACTAACCTCAAAGAACTATCCCGGCACTTATCCCAATTACACACTTTGCTTAATAACAATCAAAGTTCCTCCTGGTAAAAATCTGTATATAAAGCTGGCAGACCTGGATATAGAATCCAATGACTGTGACTCTGATTATCTCAAAATATACAAAGGATCCTCTACAGTGGAAATTGGTGAGTCCATGGTCTTAACGTTGTGGAAGAGAATGAACTATGACATTTATTCCATTGTCATGATATCTATTATAACATGCCGCTAACTATTTCACCACCGTTTCAATGGAAGCTGTTGAAAGTTGTAATAGGCAACATCTGCTCTTTCCTCTTATGCTGTTTCGGATAAATCTGAACAGGAGGAGACCTCTGACATCCCTACTCCTACATTATAACCACCTTTTGGTTTCCATGGAAATGGTTTAGAAAAAAAAGTGGGTAACAGAAGCTGCGAGTGACCTTGAAGTGTGAAACACTAATTCACAATCTATCATTATTTTGTTCCTTTTCTCATTCTAAAATTATCCCCTGACAGGTGAAAACTGCATTCCTCTATTTAATAATTGGGATGAGCTTACTGATATGGTCTACTTAATGAGAGATCTATTTTTAGTTAAATATTGAATATATTTATGTTTCAAAGAATGATATTGATTCAACAAAATGACAAAGTGAAGCATCTGGTAATTAAGAAATACTTTTTTTTAATATGATTTGGGATATCTTGGTATATACAGTCAATGTTACTATAAGTATTTATATTTTGTATAGGGGGGATTCATTTTATATATAAAACTGTGTCTGGCTACCTGTCTGTTATTATTCCTTAAGAAGGATCAGAGATTAATTACATATTATTGTCCTAACAATTAATTACCAGATAATAGGTTGTGGTCTTGAGCTTAAAGAGCTCTAACATATGTTGTCTCCCCCATGTGACCTTCATTCTCTTTTCCACATACATTAGTCTTTGTTAGTCTGAGCCTTCCCTAACATCTGTCCCTGTCACAAGTTATTTGCTTTAGATCCTCACAATAATGTTTGGCACTCACTGTTCATTTATTTGTTTTTTTATTTATACCGGTCAGTCTGGTCCATGTATGGTTTAAACACAATGATTTGTAGGAGCCAACTGTTTAAGATGATTGAGTGCTCACATGACCCCTTCTGATTGAAAGATGCCATGCCTAGATGGATAGTGGCAGCACATTGCACCAAATGATCATATTTATCAGGATAAATTCTTACAAAGCTGAGGTTTGCTGCTTACAATTAATACCCTTGTATGTATTTTCAGCACATATTGGAAATGTCTGCTGCAGCCAATCGGAACAGCAGTCACCATAGGTTTTCACAATGTCCGCTTACGTGGTCAGTAGGTACCTTATTGACGTTCATATTGTATTCACATAAATGTCAATATGGTTCAACATGTCGACATCCCTAGAATGTTGACATTTTTTCAATGTCATCATCTGAAATGTTGACATTCCCCGAAAGCAGGTTTAGGGTTAGGCTGCAGGAGGAGGTTCGAGTGGTGTTTGTTGTGGGTAGGATTATTATTAATATCATCAGTTTCTTATATAGTACAGCAAATTCCATTGCACTTGAAGCATGATATACATTCATTATGTCGACACACATAAGGTCAGCATGCATTGGATCGACATGGCTTAGGTCGACACATGAAATAGTTCGACATGCCTAAGGTCAACAAGGTTGAAAAGTTGACAAAAGCATTAGGTCAACAATGGCTAGGTCAACAAACAAAAGGTCGACATGGGGTTTTCACTTTTTCTTTTGAGCCAACATGTGCCAACAGGCAGTATTTCATGCACTACCATTCACTAGGGCGTGGAGGGAGAACAGAATAGTGTGCCAAGGGTAGCGAGGCACCGTGCCCGAAGCATGGCGAGCGCAGTGATACACTTTGACAGTGTCCATCTCAACATTTATGACAAAAAAGTGAAAACCCATGTCGACCTAACCATTTTTGAACTAGTGATTGTGTCGACCTTCCAACCATGTTGACCTTAGGCTTGTCAACCTAAGCCATGTCGACATTCATTTGTTGACCCAATGCATATCGGCCCATTGACCCACACCGTGAAGCAGCAGGCAGACATTTTGGTGCCTTCTGCCAGTAAGAGCACTGGTTTATTTGCTCCAGTTAAAACATAGAAGATATGTACAAAATTATTTCAAATAGAGAACTTTCTCAGAAAGCAGACATGTTGACATTCATAATGTCTACACTAGAATTAAAATATTGTTCAACGTGTCGACATCCCTAGAATGTTGATATTTTTACAATGTCACCATATGAAATGTCGACATTCTCAGAAAGCAGACTGTGCGCTTTAGGGTTAGATTGTGTTAGAAGGTTTGGCTGGTGTGTGTTGGGGGTAGGGTTATCATTATTATTAAGAGTTTGTCTTATACAGCGCAGAAAGCTTTAAGCACAAGAGGGAGGCAGAGCCGTGCCTAGACGTTTCGGTGCACTGTGCCAGAAAGAGCACTGGTGTAATTGCTCCTGTTAAACCTTAGAAAATATGTACAAAATGATTTCCAATAGAGAACTTTTTTGTATTGTTTGCAATCAAATCTCTTGCAGCAAGGAACGCAAAAGTGAATGGACCCCATGGCTTATATTGCATACTTTAAACCAGTTACTTCCCAAAGTGTGTGCATTGGCTCCCAGGGGTGCCACGGAGCACTTGAAGGGGTTCCCTGGGTTGGTAGTCCAGGACCAATTCAAATTATTTATGATGAATGTATTAAGGAAAATTAGTGCTGCTGACTTCTCATTATAAAATATGTGGATAAACAGAATTGAATCATGTTCCTCATGCTATAACTGAACCTACAGATGACATATAAGGTCAGCTTTTTTAATTTACTATTTTTTTCTTAAATTCTTAGTATCAAACTTCTGGCCTAGGGGAGCTGTGAAAAAATGATGATACACTAGGGTGCCTTGATTCAAATTCAAAAGTTTAGGAACCACTGCTTTAAACTGGGGTCTGCTGAGAAAATAAAGTACATCCATGTATCTGTGTTCTAGAATGGGATGGTGCAAATAGTGATGAAATAAGTTGTTTAACTGGGATTAGCAGAAGTTTGGGTATTTCCTCATTTTTGTAGACACCATTTAAGCTACGGAATTTCGCTGCTAAGCATCAGCGTCCCCTCACGGGCGCGCTTGGGGCTCGGTGGCTCGCTTTGCTCACCACAACTTTACTAAAGGGGATAGATGGTGGCGTGGACAAAGGGTGGTGGTGTACACTGTCCTGGACATGTAATTTCATCTCCTGTCCATTGGCACATTTTCTCATTTGCAGTAAAATTAATTTCCTCCTCATTTTGTGGTAACTTAAATATAGTAAACATATTTTACCTCAAAAAATGCCTCTAGAGCAGATTTGTAACGGTACCCTCGACGAAAATCCTTACGTAGCAGGTAACGTAACTGGTGTAGCGGTGGCCGCAAAGCTGAGGTTGTTAGTGGCTTGCATTAGCATTATTTGTAAATTTTTGCTTCCATTTTTAAAATATGGCATGGAAAACAAATAGGCTGCAGCCTGGAGCACTGGGGGGGAGGGGGGGGGTTGCTTGCTTCACCAAGGCAGGGGTGCAGGGAACAGGAGCTCCTATGAGAGCTGAGGCTGGCTCCACTGCTAAGGCGATAAGTGACAATATGAATGGAGCTGAGGCCTGAGCCTATAACATATTTTTGGGTGAATATGAGCTAAAACGTTGGTGGTAATGCTGGACTGAATTATATCATTGACTTTTGCTATTTCCTATTGAACAAGCTCAATACTTATTTAAGAATTCCTCCTGGTCAAGCTATTAATTCACAAATATGAATTCTTAACATCATAGTAGATATATGAGTAGATTATATATATCTAGGTTTTAACTATTTACTGTGTTTCTTTTTTTAATCAGTTCAGCTACTGTATCACTGGAATCTAAGCAGAAATCCAGTGCAAACTACTTGTCTTAATTCCTCCTGTAGTGGCCATATGTCCCCATAAAGCACTATGTACTTGCATGCTTATAAGAAAATGTAATATCTGCATTGGTATTCTAAAATGATGACATTTTCTTTTTGGGCAATAACGAGAAGTGTATTTGTGGTTTCAATAGGATTGTGAAATGATCCTATTTTCTGTGGCCTCCTACAGTATGCTATTTAGATGTTCATGTTTAGGCTGAAGACCTTTTTGGCCAAATGATGATTTCCTGTTTTTCTGTGTGCTGTGTAAGGAAATAGAACAAAGGTATGGTCATATTGTAACGTTACTGTGTACTGTGCGCAGACAGGGAAGATATTTGTAGCGGATGTAGACTGTAGGAAGCTGGAATAGTCATACACATATGTTATAACTGTCAATGGTCTGCAAAGGTAAACAAAGGCATTGTGTAGCCATAATGCTTCAGTGACTGGTGTAGGCCCTAGAAACATTTTATTCAGGAGCTAAGGTTATATTAAAGTAACTCTAAATGAAACCACCAACACATGACGCAGATTGTCTCTTTAGTATGGTTCATTTGGTAAAATTGAGTGATCATTGCTCCATGTGTGGGCTCATCACACATCATCGAAGTCTAATGTGTATAGTACCATTGCTGCTGTAAAGTACCTCAAAGCTGATTATAGTGCAAGTTAAATATCTAAGTTTTTATTGACAATCTTGTTTTTGAAAATATTCCTTTATTGTATATTTTATCCATAGCCTCAATAAAAAAAAAAATATCCAAGTTTGTTATGTAGATTTCAGACTTTGTAGATGTTACTGATTTGCGCTAACCATTGCACCATTACACTTGTGCATGTTCTATTTTTGTAGTTATATATAGTTCCGATCTCATATGCAGCGAAGCCCCACCGCCGGGGCTTCGCTGCGGGGGGTTCCGCCAGTTCTAGATGGCGTAACCCAATTGAAGCCTATGGGCTTCCTTTCGTGTCCCCCTCCTGCTGTGCTGCCCGGACCAGTGATCTCTTGCCTGCCTGCCTGCCTGCACCGCTTCCGGGTGCAGGGAGGATGAAGAGGAGCCCTCTCACAGCCGGCTGATGCCTTTGTGTTAATAATCGCATATGTTACTGCATATGCGATTATTAACAATGCGAGTGCCGGCGATGTGCTGCGGGGGTTATTAGAGAATCCTGCCCTTAATGTTCTGTATAGTGCAGTGTACAAGTCTAGCGATTGACTTTGGAGGGTTTATGGGTCAGATGTACTAAGCTTCAAAAGTGATAAAATGGAGAGTGATAAACAACCAACCAATCAGCTCCTCTCTGACATTTTTCAAACGCAGTCTGTGTCATGCCAGGTAGGAGCTGATTGGCTGGTTGTTTATCACTCTCCATTTTATCACGTTCGAAGCTAAAGGCCCCCATACACTAGCCGATTTTGGTCAGATTTCGGCCAGATCAGTCGGATCTGGCTGAAATCGGACCAAAATCGGCTAGTTTTGATGTCCCCTCAGATCCGATGAGCGGTCCCGTGCACATCGGATCTGCATCGGGTGGTTGGACTTGCTGCACGTCCGACCACCCGACTTGGGACCTAGTGGGGCGGCGTGGCGGTGGAGGGAGCAGGGGGGGGCTGGGGACGCTGCGGGGGACACAGGCGGGCAGGGGGAGCCGGGATTTAAAAAATGGCACATCAAGTGCCAATCTAATCAAGCTCCCCCGGGGAGCAGCCGGGGAAGCTCAGGGGGAAGTCGGGGGCGACTTGTCCTAAGGACAAGTCGCCCTAGTGTATGGGGGCCTTTAAGCGCATCTGGCCCAAGATCTTTGTAAAGATGAAGCTGGTGCCTGCTATTGTCTATCTCCAGCAACAGAGACCTCAGCTTCAGACCCTAGCCTCTGGTGAAGCATACTGATTGCATACTCCTTCCTTTGAGTGAAAGGTCCCTAACTCATGTCCAGCAATCAGCAGTCAGTGAATTATTAAGGTTTGTCTGTTGAGTTAGAGGAAAGATAAAGCCAGCATTACCCTTCATGGATGAGAAATCCATTGCTATGACAGCAAGTAATCAGTCACACTCCTATCTGTGTCCAGGTCCTCTTATCTTTCTCAGGCTGTGAGCTCTATAATCCAATGTGCCTGTCTGCGGCTAACTTGAGGATTGTTGCTGACACTTCTATTACTACCCTCTAATAGTGTGTGGATATATTTTCTGGTTGTTTTCATAGAGTGCACTTTCATTACTGATGCTCAGTCTAAAAAAAAATCTTACTGCATGCCGCACTTCATCAAATTTCTATTGGAAACCAATATTATTATAAAATAATTTTTACAGTTAAATTCCAGAGTTTAATTACATTTAATTTGACCAGAAAGTAAACTCTCCCAATTGTTGTGTTGGTGGGATGCCCTGTAATGCTTGGTACACACCTACAGAGTTATCTGTCCAATCTGTCTGGTGAGAACAAAAATCTGGTAATATATGGAAATATATGACAGACAACCATTTGCTCCATAATGCTTGAAAATGGACAGAAATGATTATTTGGAGAATGTGTTAAATCAAACAGATTGAACATATTTGTCTGAATGGCTATTGTCTGGTTTCCAGCATTTGGGAACAAATGGTAGATTGCCATCTGCTGCCATAAATTACCAGATTTTAGTTACCACCAGACAGATTGAACAGATAAATCTGTAGTTGTGTATCGAGCTTGTGAGGTATATTCACTGTCAGACAGTGGCGGAGTATATTCCGCCAGTTTGCTGATTTTACGTCAGCTCATCTAGCGGAATATCAATCAGGCATTCCACCTGACAGCCCACTGCTTCAAACAAAAATATTAGATAATTCCTTAATTGCGCTCTTAGCACCTGGACTACTGGGTGGTCAGGGTACTGTCATTTCCAAATTCTTTTTCATGTAATTTTCTTTTTCTTCCATAAGATTTATAACATGTAGAAAGAATAAATGAAAAAGATCATAGTTTAACCCAGCGGTTCTCAAACTGTGGGTCCTGACCCCAAAGTGGGTCCCAACCTTATCAAAATGGGATCACGACTCCATGTTGCTGACCATCATGCTGATGACTTTTCTGATCTCAGTCAGTGATTCAGTCTGAATAATCTGTTGAATTGTCTGTTATGTTAGACTCTCCACATCATTTTGTGCCTCCACAATGCTGCCATGTATGTGCTGTCTGCTGACTACACATGTGATGACCTCCTGCAGTAACTTGCTGCAGTAACTTGTCTGATGGGGTCCCAGAGCAAAATAGTTTGCGGACCCCTGGTTTAACCAATTTAAAAAAAAATCAGTTTCTGATCATAAAGAGAAATCCAAAAAACTCTTATGCTATGGGTCGTGAGAAGTTCTTTCCTGGAAGAAGATTATTCGGTACTTATGTAGTATCTGGGCTGCCGATTTTTTGATTGTATGCCTTAAGTTAAGGCATACAATCAGATGCGATGCGATGCGATATCGCATCGCATCGCATCCGATATCGGATGCGATGACCCGATTTTTCCATAGGAATCAATGTTAAAATGATTCCTATGGAAAAATGGGTCCTTTTCATACCCCTACTATCCAAGTGGGCATGGAGTTGGATATAAACCTGTGGCGAGCGTAGCGAGCCACCGAGCCCGAAGCGTGGCAAACGAAGCGAGCCCCGCGAGGGGACGGTATTCGTCCCCTCGCGGGGCTCGCTTCGCTCGCCACGCTTCGGGCTCGGTGGCTCGCTACGCTCGCCACAGGTTTATATCCAACTCCATGCCCACTTGGATAGTAGGGGTATGAAAAGGACCCATTTTTCCCATTGAATTCCATGTTAAAATGGACTCAGTCCATTTTAACATTGATTCCTATGGAAAAATCGGGTCATCGCATCGCATCGCATCGAATCGCATGGTCGCATGCGATGCGATGCGATCTCCCGATCCGACCCGATTTAGAAATCGGCAGCCCAGATACTACATAAGTACCGATTATTCTCTTACATGATGCTTGCATTCACACGTGTTTTATAAAACATATAAAGGTATCTTTTATCCAGACTACCACACCGTACAAGCAATTTAAAAGTAGGCTCAAACGTTGGCTTACACAGTCTCGTGTAGTATCCTCATATCTCAGTTTCTTTGAAATCCTGGATGATTTTTGGTCCAAAAAAATCATTAAAAGTATATACCGTGTTTCCCCGATAATAAGACCTCCCCGAAAATAAGCCCTACCCCAGATTTTGGACACTGGTCCAAAATAAGACCTCCCCCGAAAATAAGCCCTATCAAAATTTCGCTAAGCCGAGTGGGTGCACTAACTTCTGTAACCCCATCTCCACCCCCGCTAACCCCCTTCACCGCCGCCTTGCTTGTACAGGCTTCTACTGTACCGTAGAAGCTATTGCAGCTCCCGGTCCCAGGGATGCACTGCGCCCAGCGCGTGACGTCACTGTGCACATCACCCGGCTGCTGTACACGGAGGGAGCAGTGGCGAAGGCGGAAAACAAGCAGAAGAAGAACTGAAAAGTGCTGTATTGTTGGTGAGGAGTCTGTTATGTTAGACTCTCCACATCAGGACTAGGGGCATGTTACTTTAAAAGAAGGAATGGGGGTTGTGTAAGAAAAAAATAAGACAGTGTCTTATTATCGGGGAAACACGGTATATATATATATATTTAAAAGAACACTCAATTTATTGAATAAAAAGGTAACACATATACATGGAATACAGGCAACGGATTCTACCAGTGCGGGATATGTGAACCCTGCCCACTGCCGAGCACTCTGGCAGCAGTAGTCGGAGCTGGGGATAGCGGCGCCAACAGCCGCATAAGTAATGAGCGGGGAACTGCTCATTAATATTCTTTTCGAACCGGGTCCCCGGTAACTAATTATCCCCAGCAGCGCTGGAGCAGGGGCCCGCTCATTAATATTCACTGCAAGACCGCCTCCGCTCACTCTCAGCGTCGCTGCAACCCCAGAGCCCCCCCAACAGTTACATAAAAATAAGAGCACTTTAATGCCACTAAAAAATGTTATGCCATTAATGTGAGGGTGTCAAAAGGGTAGCAGGGCACTGCGCACCACACTCGCTGCCCGCTGTCTTGGCTGCTGCCTCCTGTACTCCTCCTCCCTCTGCACCTGTGTCAGAGAGAAGGCGTGCTGCCGGCCCCCTCTCCTACCTCATCCGCTGTGCCAGGAAACGTGAAATGGGGCTGGCGGGGGAAACTGCACCACAGAGGTGCAGAGTCTCTGTCCACAAGCAGAGGGGGAACGCGCACCCCTCCAAAAATGGCCACCGCTGTAAAGGAGACATACGGTAGAGGTGCTACTTCAACTTTAGCTTCTGTCAGGGGGTGCAGAGCGCCCAGTGCTACCCGGAAGTGCGGATTCCGGGAGTGTTGTGGCCCTGTAACCTACTGGCAATTCCCCTGGCAACGAGCAGGTAACTGCTGGCAAGGCACATAAAACCCCCTATGGCAACAAGCATGTTATCACCCCTGGCAACAAGCATGGAAACCCTGGCATTGAGATTATGTGCTTAACAATGCGATTAATAGCAGTTAATCACAAAAAATGTATGCGATTAACAATTTGAATCATTGCCCAGAACTTATATAGATCTATATATTGCTATCTATAGTAAAATAAAATACAATTTTAATGTCTTGTACACTAGTCCCGACAGAAAAATGTCTAGTTCACATTGTCTAGGCTCTAGAACCTGACTTAAAACTGTCAAATCCATTTAGACAGTTTGACACTGAATAGGTTAATCAGATTAACATTACAGAGATTAGACAAAAATGTCTACATATTTAAATTTAGACAGGTGAGGCAAACAAAATGAGTTGAGAGGTGGAATGCTTTAGACTGGAGAGAAAAAAATGACCTTGTATAGGAGAAATCAATTAGACTTTTTTTTATGCCAAAACAGACCTAATGACCAACACTGAATACCCCCTTAAGAGTCAAATTAATTGTTTATTCAAAACATGGTTTTGTCATTATAATATGTGTGTGTGCTCACAAACGGCCTTTAGGAGGTTTCCCTTTGCTGTAAATAGTGCAAATGACTTTACTTCCTTCCCATGTCTTTTCTCATTCTACAACTATCCAAGTAGAAACGTATTTACAATGCTTTGTAGGGCCAGGGAGACGCAAGAATGAGTTCTTTGATTATTTTGATATACGTTTTATTATTATTTATTATTACTTTGAAATAAGTTTTATTTCTAAATATAGGGCCATTTATTAGCATCCTGAATTGCAGAACTCATACCAGTCTTAATATTCATGTTGTCATCCACAGATTACATGATAGATTCCTGTGTTTTATTATTATTTTTTTCTATAAAAGCATACTTGTTTGACACAAATGTTTATTTTCATTTAATTTCAGTTTTTGTACAATAGTATATTTGTGATATACATCTGTAATCCTTGTCTAGCTGTTTATCTACATTGTGATGATGATGTACATGTGCCTTTTTAGTTGTATATATCTACTTGATTAACAGGAGCTTCCATGTTATTTTTTTATGCAACGTTAATACTGCTTTCACATTGCAGAAATGGGTAATGACACGGTATTCTTAAATGGGACTTTAAAACGGGTCTGAGCCTTGAGACCTTTCACATTGCAGGTGAAAACCGTTTTAAAAATCATTTAATACCATTCAAACATTCAACCCGTTTAACCCCCAAGGGACACGTTTCAAGCCACTGAAATAGAGCTGTTCAAACTGCCAAAAAAACGGCTTTAAAACGTGTAGGATTCTGCTTTTTAACCGTGTTGAAATACCGGTTAACTTTAACCAGTAAATCAACTCTGGCACTTTCACATTGCAGCCTTAAACGTTTTAAAATGGGAAAAAAACGGCAATATACCGTTTTAAAAGTGCGATGTGATAGGGGTATAAGTCTTTCTACAAGGTTCAAGTGTTGTGTTAAAAAGTAAAACACGATGGAGTAGTTCCTTACCCTTATGTCAGCAAACAGCATGATAATTGTTAAGCTTAGAGTTTGTTATTCCCTTTCAGTCTTGTAGTGACATCACTCCCTGACCTTTGCACTTTGTCAGTATTGTATGTAATGATCAGAGAGCTACAGAACTATAACTCATTCTTTAATGTAAAATGAGTGCTTGCAGTAAATGTTAGATGTAAATATTATTTTTAAAGTATATTATTTGGCTAAGTAATTTGCAAAATATAATCAATATGTTCTAGCATTTATGAGTGGTATAATTGCTTGTTAGTGTAGAGCAATTTTTTTTTTACAAAATTGTTAAAAATCAGAATAGACATTTTGAAAAAAAAAAAGTACATTCTTGAAAATGAACAAAAAAAAAGTTTCTCTCACATTTTTTACTATATTTTCAAAATCAGTAGTGTTCTAAATAACAGCTCAAAATGGTTTTTGTGTTCCCAGCCAAATAACAGACAATTACCATGGCCAGTAGTAACTGAATGTGGCACTTGCTACGGAGACAGCAGGTGATTTTGCCTTGTCTGTAACACACACTTGACAACTTTGCAAAGCAATTTACTTCCATCCTTCAAACATAATCTTGGAGCAGAGTAGAGAGTATGGAGCACATCGGCTGCAAAGTCTGCCCTTTGTAGACACAACAGCACAAAGGAAGACCTAAAGCAAAGCTGTGAGAGATTATACGAATGTCCACTCTTTGCCAACAGAGACGTTTTATAGCTGTTGTTGTTTTCTAAGTATCTCCTGTGATAAATTTCCATCTTAAAAGCACTGATATTTCCCATGGTGTAATAAAGGTTTGGTTGTAGTTTATCGAAGACTATTCTACTTATTGCATGTTCACAATGCAATACAGATTTATTTTCTTTTTTTCTTATTATGTTGAATTGCTATTAACTTGTATACTGTATATTTATCCTACAAGGAGATGCAAAGGGCAGAATTGTCTTTTTGGGGCACCCTTTAGTATACAGAAACAGACTACTAAAGACTGAACAGACTGAATACAATGTAACTTCGTATATTTGCCCCATTCAATCGATGAACAGGGTTTAGTTTGAGAACAAATATAAAAAATGTGTTAAAGATAAGAACTTCCTCATTCAAATATGCAGATGCTCGTCGAGGAGATTATTTTAGGTGAAAATGTTAGTTTATGATAATTTCTGTATTGTATGAACACTGTATAGATAAGAATTATATATCCCGAAAGTATTCTAAAAATATACTGCTAGAGATTTCTCTTGCTTCGGGGGTAAAACATCATATATATAAATGTCTGTATATGTGCATTGACTAATCTGCTGGTTATCTCTAGTACTATCAATACCCATTAAAAGCCAGGACTTGTCATAACTGACACTCCTATTTGCTTTCATTTCTGTCAATCATTGTAAGCCAAGATTAATCATACACAATATTCTCATTGGCTTTTAATTTTGTCAACCCATTATATGAGACACTTTTTATGGAAATCATATGGAAACCAAGATTATTGTATTAATAAATAACAAAACAAACAAAAAAAATATATATATATATATTTGAAACTTGCATATAGAGGACTCAGACAGCACTGCAGCATTGGCAGCACCTGCTTGTTGTATTCAGATCACATTTATACCCCGTTCTCACTGCTAGGCAAATTCCGGGGTGTAGCATGTTGACTAGGTAATTTGCCTTTTAATACCCCTTTCAGACTGCACTTTTTACCTGGTATTTTTGCTGTTTTTTTTTACCGTTTCAAAATGGTAATATGTGCAGTCTGAAAGGTGCTGAGTGAATTTAGCGGTTCTATAGAACAGGTATTTCTAAATGGTAATAAAGCAGTGTTTTACCTGTTTCAGACATGTTTTTTTTTCATACACTGTTTTCTATGGGTTTAAACGGGTTCAATGTTGTGAAGGGACAAAAACTGCATTGAAATACAGTTTAAAGATATGCGGTGTTAAAGAGGTTTTAGCTGTTTGACCTTTTTTAAAAGCGTTAAAAATACCGGGTCCATGCCATTTTTGCAGTGTAAAAGCGTTGTAATTCCAACCCTGCTTTTTACCCAGATTTGAGACCCATGTATGCAGACACCAGTTGACCCATTCACACTTAAAAAAAAAAACATGTTAAAAGGCAAATTAACGGATAGAACTGCTTCATTTGGGAATTTGCTTTAGCAGTAAGAATGGGGTCTGGCGCTGCAGTCTCTGGCATTAATTAATATGCCAGATAAAAGTAGTGTTGTTCACACTGGCAGTGTGAACACAGCATTAGAAGTATTTTTGTATACTAATTACACACCTGGCATACTACTTAGGAGTTGTTGCTTCACATGTAAGGCGCAACCAGACATGATTGTTACTACATTTGTGTGTTTTCTGGATTGAGTCATCTTAAATTTGAGTTCGAAACTGTACCACATCCTCTAGACATATTGGCCAGTATTGAATGCTGCGAGCGAGCTGTGACAGCGAACAGGGTCAGTATTCAACTGACCCCCTGCGTACGCCGATTTCCCCCATGCTCGGTTTTTGGAGCGAGGGGGAATCGGCATATGCGACTGCTAGAACAGTGAGACTCGCGGCTAAATTGAAAGCCGCTCAAAACACAAAGTTTGAGCGGCTTTGAGCTGAAAGCCGCCCAGTGTGTATGGCTGTGAGCGGTGATGCACGCTCCCGTATCATCGCCGGGAAAGCCGCTCATCTGCTTGTATTACCAGAAGATGAGCGGCTTTGTGGATGGCTTTGCATAGAGCTGCACTATGCAAAGCCGTCCGCCCCCTACTGACGGCACCGGGCAGGGGGAAAGCCACTCAGTGTGTATGCACTGAGCGGCTTTCCCCACAGCAATGACAGTGTGTATGGACCTTTACTGGTTATATAAATTATAAGTTACAGTTTGTTCAGCGTATTACTGTATACTAATGTACACCCAAAAAATAGCTTTTTGCTCTATGGCTCTCTGCACTCCCTTGATTGCAAATATGGATTCATTTAAACTGGGATCACCACCAACAAAGTGCTGTACTGATGATTGCCCACATACATATACCTAACCTTACAAGTGAGAAATATACCTTTCTCACTAGTGCAGAATTATATCTTCCTTTTCTACCCATTGTTTATATTGCCTAAATATTTTGTTTTATTTTAGCTAGTTATTGTGGTAACCAGGACACTGTACCACAGGAGCACTACCTGGATACTAATGAAGTAACAATCCGTTTCCAGAGTACCATCCACGAGTCTGGACGAGGCTTCTTAATTAATTTTGCCAGCAGCGATCATCCAGGTAACTGACCACCTTTGAAATCTGCTACAGCTTATACTACTAATTTAAAGTCTATTTCCGCAGAATGATATTGGATGCTTAACATTTTAAGGGGAGTATTTAATCTGTGCCAATATTTCCCGACAGAGGTAGGACTAGATTGCTCTGTTTGTATGCGCTCTAGCGACTGTGATGCGCGATACCACGCGTCATCATCGCCTGACTAGATCTTGACTGCACACAGCTAAAATCTAGTTAGAAAATGCCAATGTTCTCACTGGTCTGCACAGATCTCTGTAACATAGCATGTGTGTGAGCGATCTGTACTAATCTAGATCACTCAGCACGGGCTGAAGTCGTACCCTCTGTATGGGCCTTAAGATACCAGTTTTTGCTGACTTCTGAAACAACTGAAGTACGTTCTGTTTAAAAATGAATACAGCCAGTCTGCAAAATTATGTAAATACAAGATGTAAAATATTACAAGACTAGGGGTATCCAATTAGCAGCATCGAAAAAAACTGACATTTTTTCATGTTTTTTCCCTGATGTTTCGCTGCTTTTTTTATGGGAAATCCAATTGGTTCTCCTATAAAAAAAAATATTTTGTTTTTTGCATGAAATCAAACAGGTTTCATAAAAACTGTGTGTTTTTATGCTCACACAGCTGCGGTTCATCAGGGAGATGAACCGCAGCTGGGTTTTTTGGGTGAATGTGTTTTTTAAGGAAATATAAATACATCTATAGGTACTTGTTTAGTTTCACGGCGGCAGCGTCTCAGTCGCAGCAGCATTTGTGTCCCCTTGCTTTGCTCGCCCACACTACGGGCTCGGTGACTCGCTACGCTCGCCACGCTATCTAAAATCAACTCCATGCCAACGTGGATAGTGGGGGTATGAACCAATTCACGTTGGCATGGACTTTATTTTAGATAGTTTTCCGAGCGCCAAACCCGGAAGTAGCGGGCGGCCATGCTGCCGCCGTGAAACTAAACAAGAACCCATCTATATATATATATACATCAACAAATCCCAGGGGCCAGGTTGCCATGTCAACCAGATTCTGCTTCCTGGCGACCAAATTTTGATTTTTTTTAATTCTCCTCCTCCTGACAGAACAGCTGCAGCGCATGCAACGTTGACCTCTCCCCCCCCCCCCCCCCATTGTACTACTCCTGACAGAACAGCGGCAGCGCGGGCAGCGTTGACCTCTCTCCCCCCCCCCCCCCTGTACTCCTCCTGACAGAACAGCGGCAGCGCGGGCAGCGTTGACCAACCCCCCTTCCCTACTCTCTCCTCCTTCTGAGAGAACAGTGGCAGCCCAACCCCACTTCCCCTCCTGACAGAACAGTGGCAGCACAGGCAGTGTTGCCTCCCTGTGTACTGGTTACCCAGCAGCACAGGGTATATCAGGATTTAACTAATGTGTTAGTCAGGAAAGGGCTGCATGGGGTGACATGATTGTGGAAGGAGTATGGAGACACAGACAGAGTTCTGTATGGGCCCATTTATCATAGATCGCTTGTTCGCTGGGAACAATCTTACAGCTCTCCCCCTCCTGACAGATCAGCGGCAGTGCGGGCAGCAGTGGCCAACCATCCCTTTCCACTTCCTGCTTTTTTTGTGGGTGAGAAATGGTGCCCATACATAGTACATTTTGTACCTTGCGAGGCGATGAGCTGTTTTGTGCATCGCACGGTACAAAAAGTATGTGCAGCACGTTGTTTTTTTTAACTAGATCGCAGCTAGTTGAGAACGCACGGTGTTGTAGCACATTACATGCGTTTTGAACTAGATGAGTTCTAAATAAAAATGCACGGTGTATGGCACCATTAAGCTAGCCTGGCTCCTACATCTACATTTGAATTTTTTTTTTTTTTTTTATCAAGCCCTGATTATCATAGATATATAGATATTTGTTATATAGGTGAAACTGCAAAGGATGTATTTTATTTTATTTTTTTCTGATGCATTTTTGCGGCTAAATTTATATCTACCATATTGTCAATTATCTTTGTTTGGTCATGTTCTCATAATTTGTACTTTGCATAAAAATAGCTAAAAACCATAGATTATATTAAATAAAACCTTGATTTTGTCCTCTTGTAGACTGTCATTCTTTGTCCTGTCACATTTATTCTATAATGCTTTTATAGGATTACAAAGCACAACTGCCTTTTCCTTCAACCTATATACAGTAGTTGGGGCAGAGTTGATAGCAGTGTTTGAGAATAATTCTCACCATTTGCGGCCTGTCGGCTATTGGTCAGGTTGTGTGGAATGTTTTTACATTCTTCTTTTTAAAACTGCAACCCAATATCCACAACTGTACCATCACTCTGCTTCCTTCATGGCCGACTGTTAATATTGATCAACCTTGAGAGAACCCTTCACAGAAGTATGTTGGCATGGTTATTGGAACTGAAGGGTTTGGAATAATATATTTAAAAAATATTTATTGTGTGCTATTGAGGCCTTTGGATCATCTTCTTAGTGTTCTATGATCTTCCAAATGTTTGCATGGCCACTGAAGTTTGGACGATATCACTATAAGATTACATGTGTTCAGCTTTGACTCATTTCTTTCTTCTTGTTTAACTACATTCCATTGCTATAATACAATCCTGGCCAAAGGGTTTGTTTTCTCTTATGCCCACCATTCATGAAACACCAGTTTCTGTGGCTGTAGCAACTGCTTGAAACTGCTAAAGTATTTCATTGCTTGAATGCATAATGTTTGCTTTTTCACTACATATTTGGACATATTTTCCTAGTTAATAGTAACTTTCTCTTCTGTCAACTTTTTCCTTTAACAATAGATTTAATCACCTGCTTAGCTCGTTCAAACCACTATCAAGAGTCAGAGTACAGGTGAGGTGTATTTTCTACATATATATTACACAGCTTAAAGTTAAAAATGTGTTTTCTTACCACAGGAAAGATATGCAAAATATAATGAATAAGCACATCAAGCATTTTTATAAAAAAATTGTACTACTTAAAATAACATTGTCCCTAAATGCATGTTAAGGGTAAAGAAATGCTTATTTTAATGTTAAGTTCCACTTTATTCAATATATGTGATGTGATGCAAGGGTATTGTTATCCAGTTGGTTATATTTGTATTTTATTGTTGTGATTGCAGCAGGTACTGTCCGGCTGGCTGTAGAGATGTTGAAGGGGACATATCAGGTGATGTGCAAGAAGGATATAGAGATGTAAGTGCTATCGCTTTACAGTATTTCATTTATGGATAGTGTTTATCACGGAAAAATTTAGTTGTCATGCCATCCCTAGGCACAACATTGTCTCTGTGTTCTTCATGTTGGCGCCTCCTGTCTGCCAGCAGTACGAACATCACAGCCACCACTCAGCCAGCACAATTTCCTAACCATTGCCCCCTTCGCCCTCCGCAGTTACAAAATAAAAATGTAAGTCTTAAGAACAAAAATAAGAATCACTTGGCCTCTTCTGATCTAGCAGGGCTCTCACATGCTGTACTGCCCCCCCTCTCACCTGTCGACAGAATAGACATATATGTATAGCTAACGAATTGTGCTGAGTGAGTGAGCTGCCGTTTTTTAACACACCACATTCATGTTGTTTCTGTTTTGTGTGTTTTTATATTTCGCTCTTTTTAAACAAAATCAATAAAAGTTAACTTTTATTTGTGAAAGTCCATTAAGGTGCACCACGACATGACATACTTCTCTCTTCTTCTGGTTTCATATATCTTGTTTATGCCCAGTGGTAGCACACGGGAGGTATATAGAATTTAAAGGAACATACCCAGTTTCCAACACTACTTAGGGGGGTCCATTCCAATTTTCTCAACTATAATGAGGGTCCTGTGCGAATAACAAAACCCCTTTCTGTGTCTAACTTTTTTTTTGTCTGAATCATTCAATTGTACTTGAACCCGATGCTGCAAAGCCATTTTTCTTACATTTTATAATTTTTAAAATAAGATCTTAATTTAAAAAAAAATGTGGTTGGTTCATAACTTGTACCAATTTACTCTGGGGGAGCAGGACTACATCCTCAGGTCATGTGCAGCGTAGTAACGGTATTTTGCATTGTCAGACTTTTCATATGTTTACAGTACATACTATTCAAATTGCTCTTGTCCCATCCACTTGGATGAATATTTTTCCATCTGACCAGATTTTCAATTAAATTATATTTGATCAGATTCAATAGATTATCACACAAACATATTGAATATCTAATAAGAAATGTAAAAAGTAAGTTGTTATGGAATGATTGGATTGTAATGGATAATGTAACCTAAATATAAACTGAATCCTTAAATTTTTTAAATACAAAAATATTCTAATAATATTGCCAGTGTAGAGAAAAGAGTTGGATAGATTGCGCTCACCTGTGATGCACTAAAGGTATGTGTGAATATGTAGTATGTTTAAAGATGAGAATGAATGGATAAATAATGCAGATTGAGAGATGGTAAATAGATAAAATTCAAAGGGAATTTATTAAAGGTTATGTTATGGTAGAAAGATGTATGGAGTCCTGATAAATGCCGGAATAGGCCAGCGGGGTATCACTCCACAAGGCCTTTTATGAGGTATTAGTATGACCTATGTAGGTCCCTTTAATCCATAGGTCCCTTAGTAGGAACCTATGTACCTATGTGGGTGACCGCAGCGGTCTGTCAGGGCAAGGGGATGAGGTAATGCACTTTACAATGTGAGGTGATAGAGCCCCGTGGAGCTCTGTAAAGTCTCGTTTTAAAAGTCTCCTGTTGGAAATATTGCCAGTGTGTCTATTGTTTCATTGAGCATTCATGTCACTAAATAAACATTAAATTATTTAGCGGTACACTTCTGTAAGACTTTTTAATAAGAACGGTGCTGGAAGACTAAAGCCCCCATACACCCTAGAGCATTTGCTCAGGGAGCCATACTGTTAACGCTCTCGGTCAAATGATATAGCGCATACATACTGAACGATCGATCTAGTTAACGATTTGTTAAAGAAACATGTATACACTGAGCAGTATTATAAACAATATTGCTCAAAAAGGCCAAAATGAACAATATAATTTAGAATATTGATTATAATATTGTGTTCATGGGGCTTAAGGTGAGCTCTTGGGTTCAGAATAGTGAAGAGAAGAGTAATACAGATAATGATATTGGTGATCCCATTTTCTTCACAATATTTCAATTTGTTTATGTTGTATGTTGCATTATTATTAATAATAAAAGTAATAATTATTATATAGCATAAACACATTCTGCAGCTCTCTTCAGAGAATGTTTGGCAATTCCCTGTCCCAATGAAGCTTTTGATCCATACCACATTTACACACACAGTTTTCATTTTTAACCTACAGAACCAGTATATTTTTAGAATGTGACAGTAGTAGTAGTAGTACGTTTATTTATAAGGCGCCGCAAAGTGTCCGCAGCGCCGTACATAGCAAACCAAAAACAAATTACAAGGTAACGTACAGGGTGTGTTGAAAAATACAGTATAAATAGGGGTATAGCTGGTAAAACTAAAATCAGCATCAGTTCAGAAGTAGGTGTCAAAATTGTCGAGGAGACTGAAGATGAAGTAGAGGAAGGGAAGAAAAGGACAGGAGCACAGGTGAGGTAAAGAGGTAGGGTGAGTACGTGAGGAAGGAGGACCCTACTCATAAGAGTTAACATACTAAAAATGACAGGACACCGGAATACCCGGAGAATATCAAAGCAAGCACACGGAGAATATACTGTATGCCACATAGTTAGGGCCATGGTTCTGCTGAAACATTGAGCTCCTGATGCAGAATTATGTGGAAATCTGCTGTATGCACAGAAAAAAATAGTTATGTCTGCCAATATCAACACTTGTATTCGTCTTTCATAGGGGCTAATTTATGGGTGGGGGTGCAGTAATGGGTGACCCCCTACCCCCTTGGCTAGTTTGATTATTTTCATTGGTTGGTTATAAGCCCTGATTTGAGTTTGCCAATTTAGTAGAATTATAAAAAGACACTAGGACACATACAAGGTGTGTATATTAAATTCCAGGATTGTACGTGTAGTTAATGAATGAAAAATGTGTAGGAACGCGTCATCATGCGGATGGGATAGCGTAACCAATGAGGCACGAAGGTGGAACAAATGCGCAGTGATTATGTCAGCATTTCCGGTTTGGAGAAGGTAAACGCAGGTGGTTCATTAGAGCGCGTGTCACGGTTGGTGATGGAGCAAAGAGTGAATATCAAGTTTTGTTGAAAAATCGGGAAAACACAGAGTGACACCTACGAGTTACTGAAAATTGTTGTGTGCGACCGAATATGGATGAAGGCAGCTGGCTCCTACTGCACGACAACGAGGCCCCACTGTGTTCTCAATGTGAAGCGCTTTTTGGCAAAACATGACATCATAGAGGTTAATGATCCTCCGTATTCTCCTGATTTGTCACCTCCTGACTTTTACTTGTTCCCCAAACGTAAGACTGCTCTGAAAGGGCATCGATTTCAGGACGTAGAGGACATAAAGAAAAACGTAACCGCTCAACTTCGAAGCATATCTTCAGAGGACTACGAAGCGTGTTTCCAGAATTTGTACCGCCGTGCACAAAAGTGTGTGAGTGCCGGAGGTGATTATTTTGAGGACTATTAAACGTATGTTTGTTTTTTATTTTTTATTCCGTTGTATTAGCCCCAGTCCTGGAATTTAATAGACACACCTTGTATATACGAAGTAGGACAGCTTATGGGGGCAGCATGTGCATCTCTTAGTGGAAATATTTAGCAGTTACTGGTACCTAACTTACTAGTAACAAACTGTAAAACAGGCATCCAAGTCCAGCTTAAGAAATTTGCCACTGATGTTGCTGTGTGTATGCTCCATATGTGTACATTCATTTTGCTACTCCTCACCATAATCTGTGTGCATTAGTCTATACTAAGTGCAAAACGTTTAGGTCTGAAAATGTGTGTATTTATCCTTGTGTCCAACTATACATAATACAATTGCTTTGACATGTCCTCAATAACCTTTGTCTTGGAAAACCACCATTACAGCCCAGTTACACCTTTTCAGTTGTAAATAGAAATGCAATTGAAATATGTATGACTCTTTTATTGCCTGTACTAATTTCTGATTACAGAGCCCCGCATAGTTCACCACATGTAATTGCATATGTAGATATCCCATAATTACTGGTCACTTTCTTGTAACTTACACAGTAGTTGGAGAGTGAGAATGTACACCATTGCAAATTACTTCTCCTTTGTAGTTAAGCGGATAATGTTATGCTAAGCTCCCAGTCATAACATAATGTTTGTCTTATTGTCTCTGGTTTTTAGATCGCCTTAACTCCTGTAATACTCTGCAACTTATTTATTTTGTTTATCCTTTATTACTGTGTATTGAAGGTGCAAAATGTAGGTTAGTGAAGCGCAAGCTTTCTGAGAAATGGTCTACTTCAAGCTCATGCACAGACATTGCCTGTGGTAGAATAAAAGCCACTTGTTTCTTTAAAAGCTGCACCATCCACACCCCAATATTTAGCCACCACCCAACCACATGAAGGGAGCTGAGATTAGTGACCTCTAAGATCTGAGCTAATACCGATTGCTTGATGTATCCCAGTATTCTTTTGAAGATACTTCGCTCATTTGGGAAACAAAAGAAGGAAGCAATAGATTGCCACACCTGACAATTATAAATGACTATCATCAAAAGTGTATGAGTGCTAGGTACTCCCCCTTCTTGCACATTAATTGATCTGTCTGCGTTCTCATCAATGTGTGACTGATATGTCATAGTTTCAGGAGTTTCAACTACAGATACAGATGAACAGAAATTAAATGAACGTATGCGCTTAAAGCAGCCTCTAGAAGCACCTCTGAATAAATGCATCACCAATACATCACATACAATACCACAGAGAGAAAGAGTTCAGTGTGTTCCAGGGGGCTGATCACATTTAGAGTGTACTGGTTTCTCTCAATGAGAAGGTACCAAAAAAGAAAAACAAATACATTGGAATAGTGAAATATGGATTACTTTAAAGGATTTTGGACTAAATCTGCCAAATTAACCAACTTCCAAGTCAGTATAGACCATTTAGAATTGTGTATTGTTAAAAAAAAAGTTATATTTAGAAAGAAATGTGTTTGTAATACTAATTTTGAAATGATAGGTTCCACATGGCTGTCTGACATAATTTCCTTATTAATTAGAACTGTGACCTGAGGCATAAATTCCACATTACAGGTTTGACTTTGTTACATGCATATAATTGTCCTGGATATGTTCAGCACAAGGTCTGATAGTTATATGTAGATGGATATAAGTCTGCATGTGTGCGGTACAACTTCTCATTGATCGGTTTATATTGGCCTGCATGTGCTCAGCACAAGCTCTGGTAGTTACACGTGTGCAGCACAAATATACACTATATTACGTTTTCATTGTTTATGTATCCTCCTATTTCTCTTGTGACATTATTTATGTATTTAAAAATAATATATACAGTAGCATACATGGAACATATTTGTACTTCATTTTCTATATATTTCTGAAACAGTTGTGTAAATACTTACGTTAAAAACAAGTAGGGTACAATTCCTAAACGTCCATTTTGATTTTCTGATTAATTTTAAGTCGATTTTTCAGTTGATTTTTAAAATCTTGTATTTACTAAAGGTAGTATCGCCTGAAACCAAACTTGAAATAGACTTTAGGATACAATGGACCATTGGTACTTTTCTAGACTTCTATTCAAATCTCTTATTTTGAACAGCCAAAAAATCGACCAAAATCATTCAAATTTAGGACACATCTGAAACGGGTCTGTCTATTTAATAAAACATGTGCAATTGGCTGAAACCTTGTGATGCCTATAAAAGTAGATATAACCTGATATGGCAATGTTTTTGTAATGCATGCACCAAAGACTAATGTCAATTGCCATTGACTCCACTTACCTTCACGCACAGTAAAGGACAGGCATCATTTGTGGGTATTGGCAAAAACGCAGCTCTGCCACGGCCATTTTTAGGGTGTGTCACCTGCTACTCCTGCAAATCTATACTCGGAGTGGTTCCAGCATGTCTATTCAGGCTGCCATGCTGCGTGGCCATTGCTTTAATTGAGTTGACAATTATACAGTGCTTTGCTTGTGCGCTGGGAATGTATATGCAGTTACTGTGCCTTTGCAATTGCTCTGGTGGGTGTGCCTATGCTTTTCAGGACTGATCTTTTATTTATTTTTTTCATACTTGTGTAAATCCTCAGCTGTGATCACCATAGTGTCTGCCAATTAATCAAATGAAACACAGGGTTAATTTTGCCCATGCCCATCCACAATCAGGTATGCGGCAAAGTAAAATTAGAAACACCACAGAGGTTTCTTGTATGTGGTATTATTTAACCAAAGAGCAGTAAGTGGTAAAGTACTGTAGGTGTTTTGTGGTGGATTTTTCTGTCTATGTGCAGTGGATTTTGAACGGAACAGAACTGACAGTGACTGACATTAAACTTTTTTTAAAATCTATTTTAAATCTTTCAGAAGGCAATCCTTAAGGTGGCCATACACTGTGCGATAGCACCCGCGGGCATTGCACCGCACAGTACAAAAAGTACGTGCTGCATTGCATGCAAAACGCATGCAATGCAATCCAGCCCATAACAGGTTTGATCATCGCACCGTGTATGGGCACCTTCAGTAAATTTATCCCCAAGAGCTAGTAAAGACAAAATGTAAGCTGTTAACATACTGTATGTCTTGTTGGGCACAATAATTCAGTAATATAGCAACTATAGTTTATAAGAGGCTCATGTAATCGGCCAGTGACCACGCACAGCCTGATCTATGTACCCATCTGCTTACTGGATTCGGGCCCATTTCATTGTAAATTACCTGATTATCCAGCAAACCTGACACAAGTGTGGCTAGCTTACAACCTCGGGCCCATGGTGATGTTTTAATGTAAAAACTTTGTGTATACATACACCACATAATTAAATCTTGATGCATATTATTTCAAATGTATATTGGTTCTTGTGCTAGTAATACACATGAATGGAGATTTACACTTTTTTTCTTAGTTTGCAGGTTTAAATATTATCTGCTAATAGTATTTTAAGAAACATTCAGATATTTTGGCCAAACTTAGTCGTTGCAGTGACCGGATGTAGTGATTAAGACCATTAGATTCCACTAATACTTTTAGCACAAATGGCCGTGTTTGGACGGAGTGTCTTTTTCGGTGCTCAGTGATTTCACATGTATTCAGGTCACCCAGCTGTGAGTTACTTCATTGCTATTCCAGTTCACAGAGCTGTCCGTCTGCAACTAGCATTGTGCTCTGTACTTTGTTTGTGCCTCAGTGGCCAGTTGACAGACAGGTTGCCTAAGTAAATAGGCTCCATTTTCTGCTCAGACAGATGTGACTTCATGGCAGCACCTGACACAGGTCAGCTCTATTCACATCAAACACATTCTTATAAAAAGGAAAAGTTCTAGGAGATGGGGAAGGGATGGGAAGTTATAGAACACGATATTAATGGCAGCATATTCCTTTGAGTGTCAAAACTTGGCATTTATCAGTTATAAATAAATTGTATATAATGCACACAAGAAATGGCCCTTGATATTAACGTCATGTGACCATTACAACTTCTATGTAAATGAATGCATCTGTTGCCTTGGAGATTGATAATTTGTTTCACTGACTTTCTGAAGTCCCGTAGATGGTACAAAACTGAAAAGCCGACTCCATATGTAACCTTACCATACATTCATGCTGTTCAGATTTAAATAAGTATGTGCAGTCCAGTTTTTAAATGCACAGTCCTTTAAATGCTCATAGTGGTGCTGGAGAGGCGGGGAACGCATGTCCCTCTTCTACCTAATTACTTTCCCGATTAGGCAGAGCCAGGGCCAGTGGTAGGGTTTTGGCACCCCCTACAAACTATAATGCTTTTCTGCTAGTATTACTGTGCAGTGCCAAGGTAGAGCTTGAACTAGTTCCACCACACGATTACAGGTGGTGGAACTCGGTTACACCCTGTTCCGCCCCACTTTAACCCCCAGTCTATATTAATATCTGCTAAAGATACTGCTCTTCAAATTTCTCCATTCATGTTTTTACTTTTTTTCATGCAAAGAGATGTTATTTTTCCAAATAAATTGCAAATTTTCTAAACATTTTGATTTTTGTTTTCTTTTGCAGACCTCTTTACTCTGCAAAGCTGCAGTTCATGCTGGAGTTATTGCAGATGAACTCGGTGGACAGATTCATGTCACTCAGTACAAAGGCATAAGTCGATACATAGGAGTTCTGGCCAATGGAGTCTTTTCAAAAGAGTATGTTCTAATCTTCATCCCATGAGGAGCAATTTTCCTCTATTTTTTTTTTAAATGTTTTAACCCTTGTTACTAACAAGTTGTAAGTTTACAAATGAAAAAGCTAATACTATCTGTTCTAGTTATCAGTGCAGTAGAGCTTTTTAGTTAATTTGTAACATTAAAACTAAACTACTGTACAACCAACCCTAAATGGCAATAAAAGGTCAAAAAGCTATCTGAGGGTTTCTAGTATTGGTCTATATGCTATCTGCATTTGTTATACTTGCACACATTGTATGACTGCCAATCGGGAGATAGGAGAGGTACTTGAATCCGATTGGTAACAGTGGTGGTGATGCAGTTTGCTTAATAATAACCCTGTGTAATACAAAAAGTTATTTGTATTAAATACATTTATATGAAATTAAGTTTATAACACCAACTGTTTTTTTTTATTTCATGAATTTAATTGATTATTCTTTCAATTAATTAGTTATCATGTTTAAAAAATCACTATACCTATTATAAAAGAAGCCCCTCGTTGCTACGTATGAGTAGGACTTAAACTAAGTAATGCAGGGTTTCAAATGGGAGTGTTTAGCTTACCTTAAAGTTTCTGCCTTGTAATAATTGGTGTCACTGAAGGTTAAGTGTGGACACTGCTTCATGACATCATTGAGTCTGAGTGCAATGGCGGTGTTAAGTCATGCCTCCTATTGGAACTGCACTGCAGATATTTTCCAAATAACAAAAAAGGGGAAGAGTGTATTAAAAGTACTCATTCTCCCACCAACAAATTAAACTATGTCATGATGTTAAAGAGGGCTGTCCACTCTTTCAAATTATGTGACCCTGACCAGTTATTTTCTGGTGATTGTGTAATCACCAGAGAACATCAATGCACTGCACAGATCATTATGAAGTCCACAGATAGGGGCTCATTGCCAACATATTGGCTACGATTCATTTTCCCATCCTGATACTTGAGAAATCCTTTTTTGGATTGTGCCCCTAATTAGTTATTTATTGGACAACAAACTGTATAATACAGAAATGTTTCAGAAGTCTAGGTCCATCCCATCTTGGCACCTGCACACGTGAGGACTGCTGAAGTGAAGTATGGCATATAAAACTCATTTTACCTTCATTTAATATATATATATATATATTTTTATAATAACAAATTGCCCTAGGGTGTCGTGAATAAAATTGTGATACTCTAGGGTGCTGGGATTCAAAAGGTTTGGGTTCCACTAGTATAGGTCACTGGTACAGTCTTATCTAGAATATCCTCTAAAGTTGTGGAGGCCATATCATGTCTTCATAAAAACATAGAAACCTTTAAATATATAATGGGTTTTAACAAGGTACTGGAGGGAAACCTTCTTCAAAGTAAAAGAAGTTGTACAACACGGATGCAATGTACTGAAACTGGAGGGAGTTAAGGGGCATACACACACATTGAGATAGTAGTAGTAGTAGTACGTTTATTTATAGGGCGCCGCAAAGTGTCCGCAGCGCCGTACATAGCAAACAAAAAATAAATGACGAGGTAACGTACAGGGTGTGTTGAAAAATACAGTATAAATGGGGGTATAGCTGGTAGAACTAAAATCAGCATCAGTTCAGAAGTAGGTGTCAAAATTGTCAAGGAGACTAAAGATGAAGTAGAGGAAGGGAAGAACAGGACAGGAGCACAGGTGAGGTAAAGAGGTAGGGTGAGTACGTGAGGAAGGAGGGCCCTACTCATAAGAGTTAACATACTAAAAATAGGTGGGTGGACGAACGAAAAACAATAGGATAAGTAGGAACGGAGAGGAACGGAGGCAGGATAAGAGGATTAAAAGAGGTTAGGAGGAGGGATAGGCTAGTCGAAAAAAGTGGGTTTTGAGGGAGCGCTTGAAGGAGGTAAGGGAATCAGAAAGCCTGATGGGTGGTGAGATTTGTACTTAACCTTTTTGCTAAGGGTAGACGATTTCCGTTAAACTTCCTGGTGTCTAGATCACCCATTCACACGTAGCAGTTTGTGCTGAGCAAAAAAACCAAAAGTTGCATTAAATAGTAGATGGCTATTGCTCTTTCTGTGAGTCACTTGTTAAGCGATCTAACTAGATTTTGACTGCATGCACACACGATCTGAGCTGACAATAGCGATGTGCGGGACAGCGCATTGTCAACACTATGGGGTGTACACACGGAGTGATTTGTGTTCATTTCTAAGAGATCTAGACAGACCACTTAAAAAAAAAATAGCCAAAAACCGCAACGTGTGTATGCCCCATTGGGTTAAAATAATTGCTGCATGGAAAGTGTAGTGGGCAAGTGGAATAGGCTCCCATCAGAGGTAGTGGATGCTAATACAGTAGAGCAATTTAAACATGTTTTGGATATGCACAGGGATATCCATACAAAGAAATAAAACTCAAATAGGGTTGAAGTGACCAAAATAAATAAAGAAAAGCGGCAAACTAGATGGGCCATGAGTTTTTCTTTATCTGACATCAAATTCTATGTTTCTGTGTAAATCTTAATGCAATTACTTGATGAAAAAATTTGTGTCGTTTTTTTTTTATTATTTGGGGTACTGTTGGTATCCATACAATACTATATTTTGTGCTTATTTATGACATGCTGTAATTGTTGGACAGCTGACATTTGTGTCATGATTTATGCCTTAAAATGCCTGTAGATTTTGGGTAATGCGTTTGTAGTAGCAGTTTTTGGATGCTGCGCTCTTATTGCTGACCTGGTTTAGCCTTTCATTTTCAATGATCAACATGACCCTTTAATGTGCAATCAGCCTTTAAATATGAGTTGTAATTCCATTATGAATGACTGCTTTGCTTACTGTGCAGTCATGACCTTGCCATTCTGTATCCATCCCAGGCACATCATTCCGCTGGGTTGGAAGTATTTTGCGATCCCCTACTACTATGGGAAGACAATAGTGTCTGTTTCATAGATGCATAATGGACATTGTTAGGGGTTAAATGCTAAGAGGCCATTTGACTGATGGAGGGTAAATTTGGTTCAAATACCAAAGTCAGTGTCTCTGTTCTTCTGTCTTTATGTTCTATCATCTCTGCATGGGACGGTTATACTCCGTATTCTGTGTGTTTTACCCAAGTACTGCTAGAGGGGCACAGCTGATTCATAATATAGATTTGATCTAATTTATCAGACCTCTATGGTAAATACGTGTTTGTGGTGAGTTATGTTCCACATATTGCAGCTTCAAATACAGTATGTGGCAGTTAATTGTACAGATTGAGATCATATGTGGTTTGTGAGTCTATATACCTAAAATAAAAAAGGAATGCATTTAAAGTACGTGCATCACACTGGCAAAAGAGCGCCCACATACTTCAAATAAGGATAATCCGCAGGATATATATTAAAACCTTTTCCAAGCAGCAAAGCTGTTTTGACAAAATAATCTGAAATGCTCCAACAAAACAAAAGGTACTTGTGGAGTATCACGGCTCCCATCGTATGGCATCGTATGCCATATGTAGTGGCATACGATGGCATACGATGCGATGCTTTACCGATTTTTGAGCATTTTTGCTCAAAAATCGTATGCCATCGCATGGCATCGTATGACATATGTAGTGGCATACGATGCGATACAATGTTTTACCGATTTTTGAGCATCCGATGCGATGGCACCCGATTTTGCACTGAAATGCATCAGAATGCATTGAAATGTGTATTAAAGTAGTGAAATGCCCCCAAATGCCATTTTTCATAGTGCACCACCCCCACTATCAACGTCAACCCGAAGCGTGGCGAGCGCACGCGGATACCTGTGAAGCCCGCGAGGGGACGCGTATAGCTGTGGAGGTATCCGCGTCCCCTCGCGGGGCTCGCTGCGCTCGCCACGCTTCGGGCTCGCTGCGCTCGCCACACTATTCTATTCTCAACTCCACGCCGACGTGGATAGTGGGGGTATGAAAAGGTCGTAGGACGCGTACCGCCGCCCCTCGCGGGCTCGCTGCGCTCGCCACGCTTCGGGTTGTCGTTGATAGTGGGGGTGGTGCACTGTGAAAAATGGCATTTGGGGGCATTTCACAAGTTTAATACACATTTCAATGCATTCTGATGCATTTCAATGCAAAATCGGGTGCCATCGCATCGCATGCGATGCGATTTTTAGCATACGATCTGCATACGATGCAGGTCGTGGGAGCCGTGATACTCCACAAGTACCAAACAAAAACTTTAGCGTTAAAAAAAAAAAGGAAAGAATGAAAACTAACAAAACTAATAGCAAATTTAAGTTTGAAGTGACCAGAGGCACCATAACTGTTCTAAATACTTATCAACTGTTGTCATATATTCATTTAGATATTTAGCAATCTGGTTTACATATACAGAATAGATCAGAAATCTGACTTTTCTCACAGAGATGACAAGGTGACTACTGTCACATATGCTTCAAGCTTGCAATACACCGTTATAGTGCAGCTGTTACATTTCCACAAGATGGCACTTGAAATGCTGCCTTAGAAAACTCAAACATGACAATGATGCGTGACACTGTGAGCACACTGCACAAACAGACACAGGTCAAAGGCCTTTCAGAACTAGAAAGCATCCTTGTTTAGTGATCAGCTGTACTCTTGGTGGAGACACTGATAGGTGCAGCACTTTGTACCAAAGATAATGAGATTAGTCGCCTTAGGAAAAATGCTTTGTCTGGCTGCTACTAATCACTTTTTTTTTCTTTGTTTTTCTTTCTCGCAGCGGCTCACTTTCAGATCGGCGGTTTGTGTTTAACAGTCTTGGTAAGTATGATACATTGTAAGCGTCTGCATGTGTCTGTATTTGAACTTCATTATTGCGTTAGGAAGAGGTCAGACCTCCTTTCCCATAAAGCACTGCCTGATTTGCATGATTATAGTGTAGTGTACAATACACTGTCCCTATCTCTGGCAGGATAATGATCTGTGGCAGGATCTCCGTTGCACAGCTAACATTAACATTGTATCAAACTTTCCTACAAATAACTTCAATTCTTCAATTCAGAAGAACCTATGAGTAATTCACAAAATGGGGAAAAAAAATTGCGATGGATTTGTAATGTACAGTTAAATATATCAAATAGTTGCTGTACTTGTCGTGTTTTTAACCTTGTGTTAAAAAAAACATCTCACCATGATGGATGTCATTTGTGGTTTTCTTTGCACTTGTCATTCCAGCAGTGACTGATTGGTTTGCACACACTGTGCATCACTAGATACTGCTCCCATGTAGCATGGTAACCTTGTGACATGTCTGCAGAATTCTAATTCAATTCCCCAGTTTCACTATTAGGAGCTCTGCTTGAGAGCCAGCTGTCTATCATATCTATTATAGAAACATAGAATTTGATGCCAAATCTTGGCCTACCTAGTCTGCCTCTTTTTATTTTTATCCTTTTGGTAACTTCAACCATGTACCCCAACCCATAGCCTAAGAGCGGTATTATGGTGAGGATGGCTTTTCCTTGCCGAAAATAGGCCATCCTCACGTAGCGAGTCTCGCCATTTTAATGGCCATATTTGCCTCGCTGCAGGAAACAGGCGAGGAGGCAAATGGTGAGTGAAACAGATTAGTTAAATACCCTGATGGCGCGCTATCGGCACTTCTATGTGCCGGTAGCTCGCCATCTGGGCCTTGAGTACCACTCAGAATATAAGGCCACAAGAGCAAAGAAATCTCCTTTGTGTGTCAAATTTGTACCTGAGATGCAGGGGAACTGAGAACAGCATGGGAATAGAGGGGGGTAGAGATTACGGGCATGGGGGTAGAGATTACGAGCATTTTGGTTACCTACAGTAGGAAAAAGGAGCTGAGTGATGAACATTTCTGTACACTACTATCAGAATTGTAACCGCTAATAGTAATGAAGTCCTATCCATTATTCACAAATAGGTAGAGATTTAATGGTACTTATGTAATAGCCGGGCGCCCACTAAGCAAATAGCTTTTGTATTGCATGCGTTTTTTGCATGCGATGCGATTTTCCTATGTAATTTATTCACTGCTCTCTGGCCTTGGGCGGTGCGATGAGATCGCAACGCCCGCAAAATCGCATGTGATTTTATAGGATGCAATGCCATTTAATGTAGTATACACTTGTATGACATACAATGGGATTTAGGCACCTCCCACTATCCACGCCACCCCGAAGCGTGGAGAGCGGCGGTGGAACGCATCCACCCGACCTTTTCATACCCCCACTATCCACGTCGGCGTGGAGTTGACTTTATGTAGTGTGGTGAGCCACCAAGCCCGAAGCGTGGCGAGCGTAAGCGAATTACATTACATGTATTCGGCGTCCCCTTGCGGGGCTTGCCACGCTTCGGGCTCAGTGGCTCGCTGCACTCACCACACTATATAAAATCAGCTCTGCTGACGTGGATAGTGGGGGTATGAACAGGTCAGGAGGACGCATTCCGCCGCCCATCACCACGCTTCAGGGTGTCGTGGATAGTGGGGGGGTGCCTAAATCCCATTGTATGTCATACAAGTGTATAGTACATTAAATGGCATCGCACCCTATAAAATCGCATGCGATTTTGCAGGAGATGCGATGCGTTCTCATCGCACTGCCCAAGGCCAGAGAGCAGTGAATAAATTACATAGGAAAATCGCATGCAATGCGATTTCACTACGGTGCCATGCATATGTAAATTGGGCGCCCGGCTATTACATAAGTACCGATTTAATTAACTGAAAATACCTTTAAACTTTGTGTACTCACAATATAGGATTGGCATGCAGATGTATTGTATCGCCACAGAATAGACAGCGAGAGAGGTTTACAGAGCATGTACATTAAGGTGCACTGTTTATCTTCACATGGGAGAGTTGGATGTATTGAATTTGTGAGGTGGCTATAATCAAGGGAATGCAGCCTGTCTCTAATCAATAACCATGCAGTATAATGATTGTGTCCCTAATATACTGAAATTAATATTGTTGATGTGCCGATCACCACCTCCTAAGTCAACGAGACGATTATCAACTATAACATAGTAGTAGGGAAAAAAAACATAGATTGTCCATATTGTAAGTTTTGAGAAAACTGTACACCAAAACACAGGGGGAAAACATTATTGTGTGATCTAGAACTGAAATGCATGGCTTCATTTGTGGAGATATATTGAAAATATTACACATGCTGTACATTTTTGTAGTGAGGGTTGTGGTATATTTTGTTGGTATCTACACACAGCATTTTGACACTAAGAAAATTAGGCAAATATTGAAATAGACTGCATTACAATAAAGCCATTTTTCTTTATTTTATAAAAAAGAAGAATTAGAAAGAAATAATCATGAATAATCTCTTATACATAGTTAATATCAATATTCATTATAGCTGGCTAAAGGTACATTTAGACAATTAACATACAATGGTATAAAAGAAAAAACAATACAGATAAGAAATGAAAATAATTGCATTCCAGTGGGGATCACCGGTCTCCTACATATATCCAATAGTTAGGAGAATTAATTAAGTTTCCACAAGAGGAATAAATTCCTAATAATTGGGCAGTTAGTAATAAACAGATTTTGGGGGGTATTCAATGTTTGTCGTGCTCCTGCAGCCATCTCCCGACTGGGGAGATGGCTGCGGGGCCCTATTCACTGCTGTCTTCCCCGACAGCATTGAACAGGGGTTCTCGGTAGAACGAGTCCAACATCACAAGCTGTCGGGCTCGTTCTGCCGAGAAAAGACGTAAATAGGTGAGATCCCAGCCGGAACTCGACTATTTCCGGCCTCAGCTCCCGGCCACGCCCCCTTCTCGCCGCTCGGCGGCCGGGACATTGAATCCCAACCGCCGAGCTCAAGTCAAGCAAAGCGAGAACGGGACAGGCAGCCGTGCCCCTGACATTGAATACCCCCCTTAATGTTTTGTATGCTTAGTAATAAATATTTGTTATCCTAATGTCAATAAATATTAAGGTTTAGCATGCACCGACTGGTGTTTTGAAAAAGTAACTCATTTTGATTGTATAATAGTTACCAATCATGTGGAAATATTTACCTACTAGATATCTGCATGTGTGCAGCTTCTTGGGATAGCAACTTGTACCACCACGTTTGTAGGGTGTCTCCTGGCTAGTTAGCACTTGCACTGTACCTTATCTGAAGACAATCCTTGTACTTGAAATGACAGGTGGCATAAAGAAAGAGTCCTGGTACCAAACTTATGCATTTCTCCGCCTTCTCCTGTCAGCGGCTTCCTCAGAGAGGGACGGAATCTTTTGTCCAGAACTGACAGGGAGTTCAAGGGAAATCTTAAGATCACAGATCTTTCTAATGTTTGTGGGCACCTTATAACATCTGATTCGATGCGCTGTCCCATGCGTATTGGGCCGAAGTCAGAGGGCCAACATGCCTCACATAAGTCAAATCGAATGTACAGCCATCACCGGTTTTTAGCACCCGCAATGTATCGCATCAGATCAAGTGTGTGCTAGCGGTGCCGCACTGCTGGCACACACCTATCTACAGAGAAGGGAAGCGCCAGGCAGGAGAGGTGCTCTGCATCCTCTGCTGGAGCGGAGAGAGGGCCCTCTTGGCCTCAGTGGCCGCCCATTCATTTGTAAGGATTTTTCTAAATCCCGCCCACCTACCTGCAGCTCCCCTGGAGACAAGTCCTTACATGCGATTTATCGCATGTAAAAAATGGCACATCAAGTGCCAAATAGTATGTGAGCCCTCCCGGAGAGCTGAGGGGGGAGCTCATGAGAAATTGGGTCTGACTTGTCCTTTGGACAAGTCGGACTAGTTTATGGGGGGCCTTAACTTTTGAGATTGTCACTTTTTCTTGGAGCTAAATAACCTTTTAGAATACTGTGAAAACAAAATAATCTCTTAAAAGCAACATTAGACAGATATCACAGATTTATTTGTGCGACCTAGTTTATTAGGAGAGCAACCACACTTATTACTCACCAGATGTGACTGCGGAGTTCTGTTTTGTTTTATTTAAAAATGATAATGCTCATAAATTGATAGCTTTCTCTTTCCTGTTAATTAAAATAGAGTTGGACTTAAAATTTTTAAATAGGTTTTAATACTGGACTTAAACTGTCATGAATCATTAAAGTAAATAGCTCAGTCTGACATAGAATATTTAATGTGAAGAATAAAGAGGTTCCAATAATCACAAGTCACCAGAGGTCAGCATAAACATGCAGCTGTTCAGTAAATATCTAGCTTGTTGAGGCAGTGAGCGAAGGCTACACAAATTCCTGCTTCTGAGTCTGCCTTCAGGGTATCTCTTGCTCATCTGCTGCTTTAGTTTCACAGTTACTGATCAAAATATAAAACAAAACACCCTCTGATATCTAGGCCTGCTGGGACCTGTAGTGTACTGGAAGCAGGCATAATATTTTCAAAACAAATATATAGTTTATGCTGCTTTCAGACCGCATAACTGGCTTTGACCCTGTATTTGGAAACGTTTCCAAAAACGGGTCTGCCAGATAAAACCCCTTTCACACCGCAGCACTTAAACGGTATATTACCGTTTAAGTGCCGATTTTTTGACACTGGCAGACCCGTTTTTGGAAACTTTCCAAATACAGGGTCAAAGCCAGTGCAGCCTTCAGCCCTCCCCTCCGTGCAGCTCCCCCCCCCCCTCGCGTGTCGACCAAGAGCATGTCGACGCCCCCCGCGCATGTCGACGCCCCCCACGCATGTCGACGCCCCCCGCACGTGTCGACGCCCCCCCCACCCCGCGTGTCGGCGCCCCCCCCCCGTGTCGACTTACCCCGTGCCGGTACCTCCGTTGTGGACTGCAGCTCAGTATGCTCGGAAAGCACTTATGAAAAAAGTGTCTTCCAGAAAATGGCTGCCCCATAGGAAACCCTGTTTAAAAAAACTGTCTTCCGTATGGGGGGCAGCCATTTTCTGAAAGACACTTTTTTCATAAGTGCTTTCCGAGCATACTGAGCTGCAGTGCCGGGAACCACAACGGAGATACCGGCACGGGGTAAGTCGACACGGGGGGGGCGCCGACACGCGCGGGGGGGGGTCGACACGCGGGGGGCCGTCGACACGCGCGGGGGGCGTCGACACGCGCGCGGGGGGTGTCGACACGCGCGGGGGGGGGGGGCTCCAGTGCTGTGAATACTTAATGAGCGCTCATTAAGTATTCACTGTGCTGAATTTAGGACCCAGCTCATTGGCTGGGTCCTAAATACCGTTTCTGAGCCGATTTTTGCGCTAAAATACCGGTTCAGAAACGGGTAGGACCCTGCATTTTAACCGGTTAGAAAAAACGGCATTTTCTAACCGGTTAAGTGGGACTGGACCTTTCAGACCGCACACATTACCGTTTTAAAACGGTAAAAAAACGGCAATTTACCGTTTTAAAAGTGCGGTCTGAAAGGGGCATTATGGGCTCTGTCTGATCAGAACGTATATAGGGCCTGATTCATGTCAAAAAAATCAATTAGTCAAAACCATCAGTGGTGCTGATGTAACGTGCAGAGAGATTTAGATTAGGGTGGGCTGTAATCATACTGAAATGTAAAGTGCAACGTACATAAATAACTGTCTAGCATTGTGGGCTACATGTAACAGCAGCCAGTATTTACCCTGCACAGAAAAAAATGCATGAAATCATGGTTTGTTCCAGTCATTCAGGGGCTCATTTATGATGGATTATATATTGAAATGGATCTCAGCAGGACCTTACTGCACAGGATCCAATTGCGAAATGTACAGATAGAGCCGCACGTATCTATCTGGCCAGATCGATATACCCTGGTGCACTGTTTGCAGAGATGGGGATGCACGAGTGTCTGTCACGCTCGCGCGTCCATTGCCGCGAATGGGGCGTGCGCGCGCACATGCATCCCTGCGTTGTGCTGTGATGTCTGCCAGGGGGGGGTTTGCGCATGCACGATCAGACAGACTGCACAAATACAGTGGACACTGCCAGGGAGGGTTCTAGGGGAGTAGCCCATTCACGTTCCAGATATTGGTGACGTGAACAGCATTACATCCCCTATAGAAACCTATGGGGTTTGTGGCTACGTGCGTGAATTATGGGATCGAAGCAGGTATTGTAGATATCTGCTGCGGTCCCTCTTTCATACATATGGGCGAATACTTAATATTTGCGCATATATGTACTGATAAATGGGCCCCAAAGTTACTTGCTTTTTTTGTTTTACTTACAAACACGAATTAGGCCCCTAGGCTATAATCTGAATAGATCATTCATTAAATGTAACAGCAGTCTGTCTCACTTTGCAATGCTGGCTGAGTAAAGCCTGGACTACAGGGTGATGTCAGCCAACTGGCCCATAATCTGGTCCTGTGAGATACAATAAGGGGCTGATCAATCTAGCGCAAGGTTCCGTTTGTCTAACTGAACTCAGATATTATCCCTTTTGTGGTCTGAACATCTGTTTGCCGTATCCTTAATTAACATTACTTAGAAAGAAGTCTTCTATCCATTGAAAAACAATTGCTTCCCCAGTGATCAATTTGTAACTGTAATGTTTTGTTCTAGTATGCGGTAGAAACTTTTATATGTAAATATGTAGTAATGTTAGCACAGTGATGACTTCATTTATGACTCCATTTTATTAATTCCTGAATAAAATCATTAAAAATTATTCACCTTATGGTGTCTATTATTACAGTAATTTCCTCTCCTTGTAATACTGCATATTTTGATTTATTATTTGTGTTAGATTGTAGCACTTCCCTGACTGCTGGACTGGGGTCAGAAGCCTTTTCAGCAACCTCCTCTTGGGAGTGGAGCGGTGAGACTGGGGAGATGGTCCTGTGGTCCCCAGAAAAGGCACAGCTCCACACTCAAGGTGCCTCCTGGGCTTCCAGCCATCATGCTGACAGGGAATGGCTTGAAATAGATTTAGGAGAAAAAAAGAAAATCACTGGTAAGTCTTATTACTGTTCATGTTCACAAGTACCAGATGCCTCATTCCATGCAAGACTGTATACTGGCTGCGCAATTGTGCAAGCGTTTACAGGGATTCTGGCATAACAGAAGCTGGTTACTTTGTCTTTCAGTAGGTGTACTGATGGGAAATAAGCTCAGTCACAAACTTATTTGAAATGTCTTAAATTGTTTTATATTTCTGAATCATAATAGTATACATTTTATATTAGACATATGTTTTAGCATTACTGGCCTTTGGTTATTCACTTTTCCCCAAACAGAAAACATTATTCAGTTTATATGTATTCATCATCATCTATTATTATTATGAATAACATTTATATAATGCTAGCATAATTTGTTGCTCTTTACAGTTATTTCATGCCCTCACTACTAAATGTTGGTTCTGTTTGCATTTCACATTGATATTGTTTATTCACTTCACATGAAAACGCGGTCAGTCAAACAATATCTTTTTGTTGTTTACTGATAATGGGTGCAAGCAAATTGTTACAGTATGTCTGGGACGAAGGGAACTCACCCCGACCATCATAAAGAATGCCAGTTGTTTACATGTGTTCAAACTTTTTCACCCACTAAAGTTATGTATATTCCTTTCGTTACTGGAACCTTTATTGTTCCTGAATTTGGAACCTAAATGTTGTGTTTTATTTTTTTTTAGGCATTCTAACGACAGGATCCACATTGCCAAACTTCAATTTTTTTGTGAAATCTTACATTATCAGCTTTAAAAGAGATGGCTCAAAGTGGAGGACTTACAAGGGAGCAATGAGCAATGACGAAAAGGTTATTACTTTATTTTATGTCTGTTTATTTTTTAAGACACATAACATTTTTGGAATGTAATCTAAATTTGTTTATCAAAATGTTGACTTGATGACTTCCTTCATCTTACGGGTGCCAGATGACGGTCCGACAGTGGGGATCCTGACAGTCAGTATCCCGACGTCGGGATCCCAACTGCCGGTGCTCTGACAGGGGGGATCCCGACACACGCGCTATTCTCCCTTATGGGGGTTGTGGATTGTTGAATATAACCTGTAGCAAGCCACCGGGCCCGCAGCATGGCAAGTGCAGCGATCCCGCAAGGGACTTCTTTGCGCTCGCCCCCCTGTCGGAGCACCTGCTGTTGGGATCCCGATGTCGGGATACTGACTGTCGGGATCCCCACTGTCTGAGCCCTATACCACACCCCATCTTACAGTGTATGCTCCTCTACGAAGCAGGGCCATCTTAATTTATATTGGCACACTGGGCAGCTGCCCATGGCCCCATGATTTTTGGGGCCTTCAAGCAAGGGGGGCTGGTACCAAGGGGGCCTTTCCGCCAGTACAGGAGACGGGTAGAGAATGCTGTATGGCCACTGTGTGTGATTCACAGTCAGATAGGTCAGGCAGCATTCTCCACCTGCCTCACAGTCTGCATGGCTATGAATGGTTATGAACATGCTGCCTGTGGCTAAAAATGGTCAAAGGCCTATTGTGAAAATCACATTAAGATTCTCTATTGGTTTTGTATCGTGACCTATTTCTCTGTTTTGTATCCATCACTGTAAAGGTATTGGAGGGTAACTCAGACAATCAGGATTGGACTCGTAACAACTTTATCCCTCCAGTTGTGACGAGAGCACTTAGAATAATACCACGGACCTGGAACCAAAGAATTGCTCTGAAGGTGGAACTTACAGGATGTGCTCTAGCACAGAGTATGTACAAACATTACCTTTATCTCTCATTGTACAGATGGCTGTACATGCAGCATTATCTGCTAATTAAACTCATAATATGGACCTAGTTAATGTTGCTGAACTGTGATTTAAATTGTAATTGGCAATTCTCCTAAATCGAGTAGTCTAGTATGCGATCATCTATTACCCTGAAGGTCCATACACACAAGGCGATTTTGTACAGTGTGTAAGGACAGTGATATTGTGAAAGTTGCTGGCCTGATAATCGCTTAGTGCATACACACTGTGGTGTATTCAATGCTGAGGGCTTCCTGCTCGCTGTCACCACTCACCCTGTCAGTATTCAACGCACCCCCCCCATCTACGCCAATTCCCCCTTGCTCCATTTTTTGAGCGAGGGGGAATTGGCGTATGCGACTCCCGAAACAGCGAGACTCGTGGCTAAATACAGCGGGTTCGCTGCATTAGCCGCGGGTCTCGCTGTTTGGGGGAATCCTCGCCTTCACATGACGGCGAGCATTTCCCCAGAACGTTGAATAGGGCGAGCGTCTGGTGAGGGGGTTAAACAGCGAGGATCGCTGGTTTTCTGCAATCCTCGCTGTTTAACCCCCTCACCGGCCGCATTGAATACCTGCCACTGAGCCATTAATTTTTTCCCCTTGGCCAGTGATTTTCACAGGTGGTTGAATGGATTTCTGTAGCAGGACACCATGGAAAGCGGTCCAACCCGTCGCTCATCTACTGATATAAGAAGATGAGCGGCGGTGGAAAAGGGGGTATTAAAGAGAATCCTAATTAAATATCCCTTGCTTAAACATGTTTTCACTTCCACAGCTCACAACTCATCCACTCATCCCATGTGGAGGAAGCCAAATGAAAAGAAGGGTAAAAATATAGTAAAAGAAGAAAAAAACATCACCGAGCCAGTTCCTTCTGAAGAAAATGATTTTGGTATGTATTAAACATTGGCACATGTACTAGTTTTTAAACATCCCCAAAGCATTAAATAAATGAGAGTGGATTAGTTTTATTTAAACCTGCGTCTGTGGCTTTCACCAATTCTAGTTACAGGATTGCCCAGTTCTAGGCATAATGTGCATGTGCGATATGCTGTAGGTATGATAACTAATATTGTCTCCCCTCTAATTTTATTTTAGGATGGAAAATGATTGCAGTTCTCATACCACTAGCATTAGTAGTGTGTGTGCTGGTCACTGTTATCTGCATATGCATATCAAGGTACACTTACGTTTTTATTTCATGGTAGCCTGTATCGCCACAATAAATATGTCAAACCGATAGGATTATAATGTAAGTAATGTATACACAGGATAAAATGTTTCAGGTTTAAAATTTAGGCAATAAAACAGATACAGTCGATATGTCAAAAGTTAAGAATAGGAATGTCTGCATGACTGGTGATATACTGACCATCTTGACATTTTGTTATGGTCTAAATTTCAACAGTGAAAGGGTGGGATGTACAGGAAAATGTGTTTAAAAAAAAACCCTGTTTCCCAGGTTTTACCACATTTCCCGTATGTACTAATTCCAAGTCACTGGGTTTTCAGATGTGATGGGTGCTGCCAGCAAAAGGTGGCGTTACCCAATAGAAGACTTGGATTATTTTTACATTGGTGCTGTAGATGGGTCTGCTCATCCAGTGTGTCACTCTGCACATGTGCAGAGGGATTTCCAGGTGTGAAGTCCAGGGACCGGAGACCATTGTAAGGACATCTCTTTTCAGAAGAGCTGCCCTTTATGATGCTAATCACATATGTTAGCACATAGAGGGAGAATAGAACCTGTGGCATGCGTAGCGAGCCCGCAAGGGGCTTCTGTGTGCTCAACCCCCTGTCAGAACACCAGCAGTCTGGATCCTCACTGTCAGAGGCGCATACCACACCCGCTCTCTGGTGATACTTCTTTCATTTGGAGGTTGTAAAAATGATGAAATTTATCTACGGTCATATGTTTCCTTGTTATCCTTTGTAGAATGTATTCTCCTACAGTTTTAGTCCCTGCTATACTTAATGGAAATTGCATACAAATGTTAAATTAAAGCCATAACAGCAGCCAAAGGGGTGGTGACTTTCATTCTACAAAATGTTTTGCATAGTTACAGCTAATGTCATTGTGTGGGGATATGTATTAGCAGCATGTTCTGGGAAGTGTCTCCTTAGGAAAATACCTTAGAACAATGCTACTGGACTGTCACCAAAACAGCAGACTTGTTACTGTAGTATACTGTGCAGAGTTGCAGAACATTAGACGGGTGTGTATGTACATAGCACACATTCCTTTACTTGTGAAATTCCTATCCTTCCTATACATATATATGATATATTCTGTTTATAGTGTAGCTTATTAAACTGTCATTTAAAAAAATATATATATATTGTTGCAGGAACAGGTTGAAAACGGACTCCTACAAGACGGAGGAACACAAAAGTGGTAAGTGGGGATTATGATGAGTTTTCCTGTGTGATAAGTAGGGGCATATATCGCAAGTACTTCTTACCTTCCCAGTAGATCCTAGAGGGGGTTAGGAATGCTAGGTGCAGGGGCACGGTGTCACAAATCATGTCATTGAGGTCTCATCCCTCATTACTGGGGAAGGTGGGGTCTGGAATCTAATCTGCTTTCCCTAAATTGTGTGAGAGATAAATGTGATCTAATATCATTTCTTTTCTCTTGTGCAGGGTGCTGGAATCATCCTGAACAACCATTTGTGAGACAGCAGCCGACAGAGTTTACCATCAGTTACACTAGTGATAAGGATGTGCTGCAGAAACTTGACTTTGTCAAATGTGACACAGAAGGTAGGAAAGAAGCTTGTGTACATTACTGCAGTGTGATTCCTGCCTCCCACCTGTATTACTCTGGAAGCTTAACATACTCCATGTGCCTGGGCATGAAACACACTCCCTGCATATACCGTACATACCCCTGAGCTCCTCCAGCTCAGCCTAGCATGCTACATTTATGCATCTAACATACTGTTTGCACAGGGGTCATTCTGAAAGGCAAGTTACATAATAATTCTATATTTCTCTTTAAGATGAACCAGAACATTAATCAGGAACATTACAAAACATTGGTTTGATTGTTGCTTTGGGAAGTGGGGTGGGAAATTAGCAATGTCCTTTGTGTAATCTCCATACTTTAAGTACAATGAGTATTAATATGCAAGATAAGGATTGCACAGTAGCAAAGGATACAGTTGTAGCTTGTCCCAGTAGCAGTGCTGGCAATAAAAGGAGAAGTAATTCAGATGCAGAGTTGTCCACTTTTAAGGGTTTGATAAGAACTCTGTTGATGGGTCACAAATGTGCTCTACATACTTCTGTAACCAAAAAGTAAACATTCGAAATAGATCAGGATTGCCTACCTGACCCTCTCCAGGCTGGAACCTACATAGGAAATCTATTTCAGGGTTGCCTACCTGACCCTCTCCGTCAGGGAGAAAATGCTCTGTTCCTGGACTTCCCTGGTAATGTAGGATTGCCAGCACCTGTAGGGAGCTAGGTAGTGGATAAGACAGGTGGCCCACCACAGGTGATGGCAATCATACAAGTCCAGGAGCAGAGCATTTTCTCCCTGAATGAGAGGATCAGGTAGGCAACCCTGAAATAGATTTCCTTTGTAGGGTCCAGCATGCAGAGCTTACATACTCTAAGAACATATCGGTAGTTCAAAGGATTTTGGCTAGAGACTGCGTAAATATGTAGATAAGGTTCTCATAACAGCAAATTATTTTCTCTTAACTGCCTTCAAGCAGCAGCTGACCGACTGATTCTCACACTTAAATCGCATCCTTTCAAATCACACATACCAGCTGTGTTGGTTTGAATTATAGGAGGATCATGATCTTGGTCACATAACAAAAGCCCAGTATTTCTCACATGGCAAGAACCGTAATGGTTTATGTGAGCAACATTGACCGTTTTAGACTCATAAATACCAGGGGCCAGATTAGATAGCCTCCAAGTTCAGTGGCTGCGTTGCCGAACTCTGATTTTTATTTTTTTTAATGGTGCAATCATTTACAAGTCCAAACCATGCCTTGTTAATGATTGCCCCATTTAAAGATCCTCCCGAGTTCAGAAGGCATGCTGCACGGGTGCTGAACTCCAAGGCTATGACATCTGGCCCCAATAACCTAAAAGCAGAGTATGTATTCAAAAGTTTAGTTCTTTCGTAATATTGAAGAATCGAGCAACTAAATGGTTTTTTTTTAAACCTTTAATTTTGAAGACCGATGAGTGTAAAAGAAGGCCTTCCTACCTCTACCTCTCTGTTCATTACCCAGTATTGATCGCTGTTTCCAATTGTAAAGGGCAATGGAATTTGCTGTGCTATATAAGAAACTGTTAAGAAATCTGCATTTCTTGGACAGTGGAGCCACCTGGTGGTAATTTAAGTGTAAGTTCAGAAACGACTATGGACAGAGTATTGTATATATTTTCATGCCATGGAGTATTTTACTTTATGCACTCATTGATTATCTATTGGTGTGTACACACAGTGAGATCCAGGCTAATGGCCAATTTTGACTGTACGATTTTTGCTATCTGATTTTGGCAAACTGCACTGCCCTAGGCCAGAAACCTTCTACAGAGGACATAGTCCAGATTGCCTGCACAGTCTATTTAGCCATTGCTATGCAATACCAACGTCGCTGGCCCCCGCGCGTCAGGATCATATGTGGCTGTACACTGCATTTTTGACTAACTTGCTATGCGATTTTTGAATATATAGTCAAAATGAACAGCTAAAATCGCACCGTGTGTACACAGCTTAAATGCCCGTCTCTATAATAACATAAATAAGGATATTATCTTTGGGAAAAAATAGTTACAAATTTTTACCTTTAGCTTACCAGACAATAAAGCTATATTTATTAATAAAGCTATATATTTATTATGTTGTGTGTCTGTCCTACTGTATGAAATTGGCTATATGGGCATACAGATGGAGCCGCTCTCTTCCACTGGACGGACGGCGTTGTACGTCATAATGGGGCGCACAAGGCACTCTCCCGTCCCATAGGCATATGGCGAGCTGGTGGACTGAGAGAGTCTGGCCCTATTTGTATATTGTACATATGAAACAGGAGACCCGTGACAAATTTTGATCCAGGGCTCTTGGATATGAGCTTAAAAAAATGTTCTTTTGCACAGTCTAATAGTACATGATAGCCATTAAAAATGTACTACAATTGGGTTTACTTGCAGCACCCTACCCCCTTTATAATTTATAATTCAGAGAAACTTGTATGAGTCCCCCACACCACCACATTCATCCCTTCAGAGTCACTAGAGGGATTGTTTTAACATGCTAGATGTATGTGGACACATCTGTATAAGCTGCAGTAGCCGTATAAAAAAAGCTGCGAAAGCGGTATAAGAAATCCTATGGGTGTGTTAAATTATATAGGCCTATAGAATTTAATGGATATTCCTCTGATCTTCTGGAGGGTGATGTAGTTGGCATCCTGGTGGATGGGATCCCGACTGTTAGAATGCCGGTGCAAGAATTGAGACACCTGTCAAAACACTGACAGCCAGTATCTGAACAGTCGGAATCCCAAACTTAAGTATCCCAGTGAGGGTTAGGCTAAAGGAGTTTGGGGTAATTTTAGTTCAGGGTTCATTTTAGATCGGCGGCCTAGTCTGTTTTTTACTCCGTTGATATGCCAATGTCTTTATTCTGACCGCCAGCATCCTGATTGCCTGTATCCTGTACCCAACCCTCTGGAGGGTATTATAACTATGCTACCAAAGTGGATATAGTCCAAAATGAAATGCGTCCAAGAAGAAATCTGCGTGTCATTTTTATTTTTGCCAAAGTCTAAGGATGGTCTTTCAATATTTAATATATTGAACTAGCAATAGTCTTCATGTCATCAATAAAGAGTTACGGTACTTATGTATTATCTGGGCTCCCATGTTAAATGAACCCCATTTTTTCATACCCCTACTATCCAACTACGCATGGAGTTGATTTTATATAGTGTAGCGAGCGCAGCGAGCCACCGTGCCCGAAGCGTGGCGAGCGCAGCGAGCCCCGCAAGGGGACGCGGTCTCATAAGAAAAACGGGAGCCCAGATATTACATAAGTACCAGAGTTACAACTAGTTTATGGAAGTTAAAGGTCTCTTTAGTGGAGGGCTTGTTGTGTAGCATGTGTTGCATGGATCATGGAACAATACAGAATTAGGGAAGGGTGCATGGATTATTGTGAATGCAGTTACTGAGGGCACTCTGGGGGTCATGGGTCATCTAGGAGACAAGAGAAGAAAACGGGTTTAGAGTTTTATGACTAAAGAAAAGAGGTGTGGAAGTGGTGAGTTACAGAAGAGGCCAGGGTAGTGGAGTAATAATGCTCTAATAGAAACAAATAGGTTACTTTCCTAAACAATCATTTTACCCTAAATCCTAACACAGCTACTAGGGTTACCCCATTACCATTGTATATCTTCTGTGTCCTACTTGTATTACATTATCCAAACCTAATTTTGCCCATGTGGGATTCTTGTTTAAGCAGTCCTTTTATTGTCTTTTAATTTATTTATTAATTTGTATATTTCAGGTAACCCAGACAGGTTTCTATCATGACAGCATCATTCCCTGTGCATTATTGAGAATGTAACTAATTTAAGACTCAAAAATAGGATTTGTGTTTAGAATTGTTACAGATACGGGCCCTGCTAAATTCACAGCCTTGCGAGGCCCCCAGACGCCGCCCGCATGGCCGACAGCTCCTCACACGCCGTGATCCCTTGCACCGCTACAAATGGGTGATTTGCATAAGTATCCATTCGCAGCCTTGGGTGCGGGAGGGGGGGATCATTTGATGGTCCAGCGCTCGCAGATCTAAGACACCTCTATGGTGTCTCTGATCTGCGAGTGCCTGGTGCGGAAAGCAGGCAGGCAGCTGACGTCAGCTGTCTGCACCCATGTCGCCAGCCGATTTGCATGGGAACGGCCTGCATTTTCTTGGGAACACCCATGAAATGCCGGGTGTTCCCATGGTCTGTGCTGGCCGCACTGTTAGGTGTGAGCCGGACGGCCAACATGTAAATCGCTGTGCCCGCTCACAGCCTGCATCTGCACATGCGCAGAAATGCACATGCGCAAAACATCAGAGCGTGTGGGGGACCGAGTTAGATTAGAATAACCCTCATTATTGGAGAATAAACCTTTTAGCGCCATCACTCATTGTGTACCCCAATATAAACAGTAGTTAATAAAGCAGGGTTCAGTTTTTGCTTTTTATAAACAGAATGTGGTTTGGTGCAGATAAAATGTAGTTATCCACTCCTGTTTCTAAGTGGAAAAGTCCCAGAGAGTCAAATTTCTCAAGCACCCCTATAGAATCATTACTTTTTGCACAGAAGACATTTTTTAGAAAAAAAATCTACACTAATATTACATTTTGCTTTTCTGCAATTATATATTTTTAGATAAATATATAATATATAGTATATTAAGAATTGAATTTGTAGCCTTATGATCACTGCATTGTTTGTTACAATGTATACCTAGTTTTGTTTTCACTTATGTGTCTATTTACACCTGTCTTTCTTTGTGTTAAGATTACGAGCAGTCTCTCATGATTGGAACTGGAACAGTATCCAGGAAGGGATCCACCTTCAAGCCCATCGATGCCGATTTCAAAGACGCACTTTGTAGCCAGGAAATAGAAAACCACTATGACTGCCCTCTCAGGACCAATGAATATGCTTTGCCCCTCACATACCCGGAGCCAGAGTATGCTACTCCCATCATTGAGCGCCACATGATGCGCGAATGTACATTTTCACCAGAGTCTGGTTACAATATCCCTGTGGTAGCTCTGGACCGTAAGCATTCTTTCTCTGCTGTCAGTTTTCAAATGTCTTCCAGTGCCGAGAACAGTGGCGGAGACTACCAGACACCCCACAGAATACACATAGAGGAGTGTGAATATGACAGCCCGAGAGCCAACAGGACATGGGCGGCAGTGGGCGGTGATGATTACCAACGACCGCAGTCCTGCTCTTTAGTGGCAGATGGATACTCCTCTCCTAGGGACTGTTTGAAGCCTATAAATCAGACTGCCATAACTTCTCTCTCATAACAGGCTTAAGGGTGCTACATGTATGATCAGCCCCATTCGTGAATGTTACTGCCCAGCTGCTGAAAACAATATTGTTTACATTACCATAGAATTTATTTTGTGCCGCTGTTTGAGGTTGTCATGTGACTTCAGAAATAGATATGGTGTATTGCTACAATACCCGAGTTCCCGGTTACTTTGTGAAATATGTGCAATGTGTACAGAAGATGGACAAGAGAAATGTAACTACTGTACTGTAAATCTCTTCTATTCAGACTGGATGTCTTACTTGATCTTTACGTGTAACCATTATCGCACAGCTACACTACTCTGGTGCTCTATTTTGTTCAATGTTGTAAATTAACACTGTGAATGTTTAACATGTAACTCACCTTAATTTATATTGCCTGTAAAACAGGAACTGATGGGCACAGTGCTTATTCATTTGTACAGTATATATCTAATGTTGCAGAGATGTCTGACTTGGGTATTGCGGCCCCTGGGTCGACAATGTCTAGGTTGACCACAAATGGTCGATAGAGACTAAATTAGCACCTAAGATTGGTTGACATACTCTAGGTTGACATTGACAAGCTTATGGTCGAATGGACATGGTCAACATGAATAAGGTGAAGATTCATGAGTTTTTCGGGGGTTTTTCATACTTTACTATCCAAGTGGGCATAGAGTGATAATATGTCCATGTCGACATAGACACCAAAAAAGTGCATTGACCTTCTGTTAATGTTAAACTAAGATATGTTGACCATTCTTGGGTGTTGGCCTAGTCACTGTCACTTAGACCTAATGACTGTCAACCTATTCATTGTCTATCATCTATACCGTAACCTCTGACTTGCATATGTCACCTGTGAATTAACTGCCGTGTTTTGCACAGTGAAATTCAGAGGGGTAGTAAGGGCCAGAGCTGTCACATCATAGATGACGTGTGCATGATGCTACCAGACAACCAAGAGGCCATTTATGGTGTCATAAGCATATGCTCTGATCTTATGGGGCCTACACAGGCAGCGATTTAGTTTTTTTTTTCTAAGTGATCTCAAGTGATCGCTCCCTGTGTAGGGGCATAGCAATGCGTGGCTCCGCGTAGCGCTATTGCCCCAGTGATTAATATCCAGCATGCTGGATGATCTAGTTCACAGGTCTTCAACCTGTGGCCCTCCAGATGTTGTGGAACTACATGTCCCAGCATGCTCTGACCGTTTTGGCGTGCTCTTATAGGAAAAAATGGGGCAATGCATGTTGGAACATGTAGTTTCACAACATCTGGAGGGCCACAGGTTGAAGACCCATGATCTAGTTAATCACCAGGGCAGGGCCAGTGTTCTCGTCGCTGTCCAGTGATCTAGCATCGTTCAGGACGTTCATCGCTACGTGTGTAGGCACCTTCAGATCTCTGTGCATCTTAGCTTGGTGGGTTTGGATCATAAATGAGATAAACCAGTTCAGCTTCAGGGGCTTGAACCAAATGGTTTATTTCATTGACGACCAACACGTGCCAAATTGAGATCAGCAGTGGATAATCACTTTATTAGAAGCAGTATGGAGTTTTTACTTTTATGCAATATGTATGTGTCTCTTTGGGTTAGCTTTTATATATTGGAACTGTTAAGTTTAAAAAAAAAGTTTTTATATGTGAACTGTTTTATTGTCACTATGATATGTTTTCATTCAGGTTAATGGATATGTTTTCTAAAGTTGTACTTAAACACCTCCTATGGCTACCATACATAAAGTATAGGCAGCAAGTGTGTGGGCTGGACCTATAGCCATAAGAATACAGCTTCCTGCTTAGGCCTCCTGAATACTGGGCTTGGAGTGCTGCATCCTCAGGAATCATTTTTACACCACAAAATGGCTATTTCCAGAATGCAGAAAAAAATGTATTTAGCTAGAGGATAAAATCCATTTACTACACATATTATAGAAATGGATTCTTTGGCGGGACCAAAGGACATTAATGATCTCAGGTAACTGACCAGATATGTGTGTTTATAAACCAAATGCTACGGTGGAAACATAAGGGTGCCTTATTTGCATCTGTGGTGCTGTCTACTCATGCTGCAGTCGCCGCTGCTTGAATAATGAAGTGGAGATTCCTGGTCCCTTTAGCCAGTGTGATAATCTGTTTACTCAGTGGGTCTGTTAAACATTTGAGAACATTTCAGTGCATCCTGTATTGACAACCCCGTTCTATATTTGACTAGCCATTCAAGCCTACGGTGCCTGCACTTTGAATGGAAAGCATCACAGGCACACAATTAGTGCCCATGTGTGTGTGCTAGAAGAACTGTTGTGCTTTGTATATGACTGTATATTCTATTTTTACCAGAATAGGTTTATGTGAAAAGAGAATGATTACTGTACAATTTTTTTATTATTCTTTTCAAAAGAAAGCATTCAATAGTTATACTTTCCATTCCATGTAATGTTCAGGTTTCGTTTAAGTTTCTTTTGTTTTTAACAAAATGTTAAGCAAGATAAATGTACCCAATTCAAAGAATGTTATTAATAAGTGCGGTATTTTGCTTCTGTTGTCACTTTCTAGTGTTGGAACATGCAACACCATTGTACTGCCTGCAGATGTCATTGTCACAGCTGGCATTAGGAAAGCAGTCTCATCATGACCTCTCTGTACATACTGGTGTTACACAAAATGTTGATGCTTGCCCATTACAATAGAAATTGTTTTTGGATTAGCTGGAAAAGCCTGCAACATCCATTCATTGCTTGATGTACACTTATTGAATAAAATCAATGCATTTGTTTTATCCTTTTTATTTTTGGATTTACAACTAGTCCGTTTGATTAAATTGCATCGCATAGTGGAAAGTAGATTTGTGGGTCTGTGCTTAGAACAAATAATGGGTGTACAGTACTTATATCTTGAGTTACCATCATGTGTACTTGTGCCAGCTGCAGATATTGTGACTACTAAAAGTGACTGTGCGGTAATTGCAAGTGTACCATATGGCTCTGCCAAGTTGCAAAGGTGTCTAACATGCAAGATTCGTGTGGTATTGTATTGTGTGGTATAAGAAGTCACATTCCTATAAAATCATGCATATGCTGGAATGAATGAGGTGGAACTGATGCAGACGTGCATAATTTGGGAAATTGGCTGTACAGGTACACTGATGAGACTGGGAAGCATCAGCAGATACTCACCAGAGGTATATCGTTCGTGGGAAGTGGAGGTGTAAATAAATATTTTCAGATGCAGTGTCACAACAGGACCCCCTTCCCCCCAGCACTGAGAGGGGCAATAAGGAGTGCCTGCAGCTGACAGGAGTCCTGTCAACTGTTCCTGAGCTGTTGTGTGGGAACTTGTTACTGTGGTATGGAGACGCAGTGTATATTTTACAACGTAAAAGGTATTTTTAAATTAATGCATTTAAACTCCCACCCCCCCCCCCCCTCCTAGGGAAGCAGAATGTCTTCCATGAAAGTGGCATGAGATGGTAGAGAAAAAGCTCCTTAACACAGCCAACTTAAGTAGTTTCAGGGAGCTCCAAAGAGCTTCACCTCCATGGCCAGGAAACCCTGTCTTGGGGACCTTGGTTGACAATTTTTGGTGCTCGGATTCAAGTTTGAAATAGTCAACTGGGTCCATTTGCAGACTCCTTGAAGTTCTTTTGGAGTGAACGTTTCTCCCCCACTTTAGACATGCTGACACATAGATGGTTACTTTGGGCCTGATTCAGAAATAGAAAAAATGTAATGCAGCATTATATTTTTGTGTGATCTCCAGGAGGGGCATACAGGAGACATTATTATTTACAGTTTCTTATATAGTGCAGCATATTCTGTTGCGCTTTACAATTGGAAAAAACAGTGATTAAACAAACTGGGTAGATACAAAGCGACATGGAGGTAGGAGGGCCCTGCTCGCAAGTTTTCAATCTAGAGATAGGAGGGATACATGAGGATAGAATTCCATAGCATGGCAGTCCCATCAGATTACTAGACAGTCCTGATGGGATGCAATTAGATCTGAATGCTACTGGAGGTTGTGTGGGGGTCCTGAATATGATAAGCCCGAAGAGGGGAGTTTTCAGGGAATGCTTGAAATTTTGGAGGCTAGAGGAGAGTCTTAATGTGCGTGGAAGAGTATTCCATAAGGTGAGTGCTGCCCGACAAATATCCTGCAAGTGTAAGTGGGAGCGAGTATTTAGTGTGGATGAGAGACACAGATCTTGTGCAGAACGGAGAAGTCAGTGTAGTCAGAGTGATGGCTTTGTATGTAAGTAGAAGTATTTTATATTGAATGCGGTAATATACAGGCAACCAATGGAGGGACTGTCAGAGTGGATCAGCAGACAATGAACGTCTAGCCAGGAAGACCAGCCTCGCAGCTGCATTCTAAATGGATTGTAGTGGTGAGTCTTTTTTTAGGAAGACCGATAATGAGGCTATTGAAATAGTCAATGTGTGATAGGAGTGCATGGATTAGAGTTTTTGCAGAGTCTTGTGTGAGGTATGGATGAATTTTGGATGTTTTTTAGATGCATGTAACACGATTTAGAGACAGATTGGGTACTTGTGTATTTTGGCAGCGCCCCCGATGTCCGTCGTACGACGAACGTATCGCATGCCATGTACCCGATGGCATGCGATGCAACGCGATTTTGACCCCTTATACGATCAAAAATCATATAAGCACCCTAAAGGGTGCTTTTGAGCACCCTAATGGGTGCTTACAATGTTAAATGCACCCCCACGCCACCCCCCCACTATAAACGTGAACCCGAAGCGTGGCGAGCGCAGCGGTATGCGTCCTACGACCTTTTCATACCCCCACTATCCACGTCGGCGTGGAGTTGAGAATAGAATAGTGTGGCGAGCGCAGCGAGCCACCGAGCCCGAAGCGTGACGAGCGCACGCGGATACCTTCACAGGTAAACGCGTCCCTTCGCAGGCTTCACAGGTATCCGCGTCCCCTCGCTGGGCTCGGTGGCTCGCTGCGTTTGCCACACTATTCTATTCTAAACTCCGCGCCGACGTGGATAGTGGGGGTATGAAAAGGTGGTAGGACGCGTACCGCCGCCCCTCGCGGGCTCGCTGCGCTCGCCACGCTTCGGTTTCACGTTTATAGTGGGGGGGTGGCATTTAACATTGTAAGCACCCATTAGGGTGCTTAACATTGTATAAGCACCCATTAGGGTGCTTATACAATGTTTAATCGCATCGCATCGTATGGCATTGTATGCCATGTACAATGGCATACAATTTCAAAATTGTATGCCATCGTGCACCGTCGTACGATATCGCGTCGCATCGCATACCATCGTATGCGTTATGGTATGCGATGGGCGCCGCCAAAATACACAAGTACCACAGATTGAATGTGAGGATTGAAGGACAGTTCAGAGTCGAGGATGACCCCTAGGCAGCGAGCTTGTGGAGTAGGATTAATTGTTGTGTTTTCAACGGTGATAGAGATATCAGGTTGGTAACTACTCTTGGCTGGTGGGACTATGATTAATTCTGTTTAGGAAATGTTGAGTTTGTGGTGGGGAGATGACATCCAAGATGAAATGGCAGAAAGACATTCAGAGACACGGAGCAATACTGGTGACAATTCCGGGGAGAATAGACAGATTTGAGTATCATCAGCGTACAGATGATACTGAAATCCAAAAGAGTTGATTAGTTTCCCAAGTGAGGAGGTATAGATTGATAAAAGCAGAGGACCTAAGACTGAGCCTTGTAGTACTCCAACGGACAGAGGTAGTGAGGAGGAGGTAGAATCAGAGAAGTGAACACTGCAAGAGCGATTAGGTAGGAAGAGAGTAGAGAGTGGTCAACAGTATCAAAGGCAGCTGAGAGATCTAGAAGAATAAGAAGTGAGAAATGGCCTTTAGATTTAGCAGTGGCCAGATCATTGACTACTTTAGTCAGTGCTGTTTCTGTGGAGCGTTGAGAGCAAAAACCTGACTGAAGTGGGTCCAATAAGTTGTAGCCGTTAAAAAAAAGTGTGTGAGGCGGGTGTAGGCAAGTCTCCCAAGTAGCTTGGAGAGGCATGGGAGCTGAGAGATAGGACGGTAGTTAGAGAGACAGTTTGGATCAGAATTTTGTTTTTTTTAGAATGAGAGTAATAAGTGCATGCTTGAACAGAGAAAGAAAGATACCAGTAGAGAGAGAGAGAGAGGTTGCAGATTTTAGTTACGCTTTGGGATAAGCACAGGAGACAGAGATTTACTGGCTTGTAAAGGATCAAGAGGAGAGTTAGTGGAGTAGGAAGATGAGAAGAGTGTGGATACTTCATCCTCACTTGTGGGGTCAAATGAGGAGAAATTGGCAAAGGGCTCAGGAAAGGAAGTAAGCAAGTCACTGAAGAAGAGCATGCCATTTCATCTTGGATTTTAGCAATCTTTTCCTTGAAGATGGAAGCAAGCTCTTGCGCACTGATATTGGCAGGTAGAAAAGATGCCTCCTGCATCTAGCTGTGATTCCAGCACTATTGCAACCATGAGTACTCCCCAGCTTACTCTGCTGGACCAAGTGAAGGAGGTAATACACAGACCTCTGGCTCTCCCCTCCCTGAAAATTGGGGGTGACACACCCCTGTTTATGGGAAAGCAGGCCTAACCCCACCCCCTCGATAGACAAAGATACCTAATAATTGGGAATCTGCGTGTGGGCACAGGTGGTCTCAGGTACAGATGAGCGACCACGCTCTACTATCCATTAGGGACTGTTAAAAGTCTGTATGCCAGAGAAATGAACTTAACTTGATTGGGTAGAAGGCATGTGGAAGGGGAAAGGTTGGTACCCCTGTGGTATTGGGCCCTATTCTAGTTCACTTTTTCTGACAAAATACTTCTTAGATGGACAAAACCATGTGCACTGCTGGGGGACAGATGTAAAATGTGCAGAGAGAATTAGATTTGGGTGAGTTATTTTGTTTCTGTGCAGGGAAAATACTGACTGCTTTATTTTTACACTGCAATATAGATCTCACTTTGAAGTAAAACCCCACCCAAATCTAACTCTCTCTGCACAACAAGTAACATCTGCACGTGGTTTTGTCCATCTAAGAAGGAATTTGTCAGAAAGTGAACCAAAATAACCCCCATCGTGTGTTGAATTAGGTTAAAAGGAGGCCTTTAATCTCTATTGTGTGTATACCTTCTGTGACTTCTGGAAGAAATGTACACTGCATCCCCAAGCTATTTTTGCAAGAGTCTTTATTTTAAGATGTTTTGACCAAAAACCATCTTGCCTTTAAGACAACTATCTCCTGCAAACAGCAGATTTGCACCAAACCATTTAATTCCAAGCTCTGCCCTCTGCAAGCTACCTTGCAGTGCCTTCTCCATGGGACCAGCTGACACCAATCAGGTGGCTGCAGCCTGTCTATGCATACACATCAGAAGTGGTGTTTCCAGGTGCTACGTAAAGGTGATGGCAATGAATTACCGCCCACTGCGAAGAGGGTGTAGTCAGTAATAGACAGTTAATGACTAAAAGGGAATCCCCTATTGGCCCAGGGGATCAAACAAGTCTGGGATCGCTTGGTGCAAGCCATCCTCGCCGTCTAACCCCCCTTGCCCTATTCTATGTTCCGGGGGACTCCTCCGATGGCGAGGATTCCACCGGAACATAGAATAGGGCGAGGGGGGTTAGAAAGACGAGGGTCACTGCTAATGCAGCGAGCCCAATGCATATAGCCGTGATCCTCGCTGTTTTGACAGCCACACTCGCCTCGCTGAAAAAACCTGCGAGCTGTGACGGCTCGCCATAGGCATGGCTCGCCATCACAACTTGTCATGGGGTATTGCATAATACCCCAAAGTGTGCAACTTCCTCCGCCTGAGCAGTTTCTGATTTAAAAGTCTACAGTGTCTAAATAGACAGTCAATTGGTCGGCCACTATTAGTCAACAGGCAGTGGGTCGACAAAATCACGTATTAGGTCAACATTGACAAAAGGTTGACATGAGTTTTTCACCATTTTGTTTTATATACATATCGACATGGACTCCCAATTTGTATAACCAGATTGCTCACCATGCTTCAGGCATGAAAATGTGTCAGTGAGTAATGAGTGCACCTGTCAGGTGACCTGTAAAACGTGAACTGTGTGGGGTCCTGAGGACTGAGTTTGAGAACCGCTGCCCTAGTGATTTCTTAAATATATTTTTTACTGCTAATCTCTATTGCGCCTTAGATGTTAATTTCTAACCGAGACATTTTCTGTGGTATTGTCCATGTAGATAATAATACTTTTAATGTTGTAGTTGGATGACACCGGAGTGAATGTAGATTTTTTGTAAATAGGCATCAGTGCTGTATTGGTGAATGTACCAAAAAAATCTCTGCGACAAAGCTTGAATAAGTTGATTTTATTTAGAAAATGTCAGGGGTAACCAAATTAATGGCCACTTGTCTACAGAAATGTCCACCACATTTAATTTCACCTGCCTAGTTGGGCTTTGTTAAAGGAAGACAATCAGTGGTGGGCTTTCGCACAGCTATTGCCGCAATAACCCAAACACGTCTACATCAAACTCATGATAATATCCTCCTTAACTTAGATGCCGAAAAGGCTTTCGATCAAATCGCTTGGCCTCATCTTCATAGGGTACTAGCCACTCAACTATTTGGTGAATCTTTCCGGGCTCTTATTGCATCCATATATACAGACCCTAGGGCTCAGGTAATGGTTAATAATGTTACCTCCCCCCTTTTCCCTCTTGAAAGAGGGACGCGCCAGGGTTGCCCCCTCTCCCTACTTTTCAATTTGGCACTCAAACTACTCCTTCGCCACATTGCCTCATCACCTCATATCCAGGGCATAACCATAGGAACCAGGGAGCTATGGGTAGTGGCGTTCACGGATATCTTGCTTTTCTTATCCAATCCCAAATGCTCCGTCCCTTTTCTTATTGACACAATTAATAGTTTTTCATCCTTCGCTGGTTTTTCAATCAACTTTCACAAATCTGTAGCCCTCGCCATTTTTGGTCAAGCACGTACTGGATGGTCCACCCCCTTTCCCTTTAAGTGGGCCCTTTCCTCTATTACTTACTCGGGTATTATCCTCCCTCCAAACCCACATACCCCATATACACATAACATTACTCCAGTCATTCAAAAAATTTAAGTATAACTTACTCTATGGCAAAATTTACCTCTCAATTTTATAGGCCGCTGTAATCTTTTTAAAATGGTTAATTTCCCTAAACTATTATATGTTTTACAAATGACCCCAGTCTTACTCACCAAATCTGACTTATCTCTTAATGCTATGGTCTCCAAGTTCATATGGAACTAAAAAAAAAAACAAGAATTAATCTCTACAAGCTAATGCAAACTACCCAGCGAGGGTGGAGTTAACCTACCTAACATTAAATACTACAATTTGGCATTCATCCTCCGCTTTGCAGTGGATTGGATTGCTAACTCTAAAGGTGCGTACCCACGGTACGATTCATGTTCCGTAAGATATCATATACAATTCCCCAGAAAAGTCCTGGTGGTTAAAAAGCATAAGATTTGTGCTTAAAATAAGGTACGATGTGCATAAGATATAGCAGACGATCTGACGTCACAGCTATACTACACTATACTATCTTATGCTTTCTAGACAGAATTGGGTTGCATGTTCACCCGATCAGCTCCCTCCCATACGACCTGCGGGAGCGCGCATCATACGTCGGATAGTGCATACACACGGTAAGATATAGTGCACTATCTAGCATGCTATTCGAAACTGGCTAGATAGTGTGCTAGATTGTGCACTATATCTTACCGTGGGTACGCAGCTTTACATTTTTACCGATACCTCTCTAGACTCCCAGCTCTGCCACCCCCTTTCCCTCAGTTTTATTCTACACGCTAAACCAGTGGTAGCCAATCCTAGCCTACGAGAGCTACCAACAGTTCACATTTTCCAGGCAACCTAGCTGCTGCACTCATTAATCACTGACACATTTTAAAAGATACACAGATGGAGCTAATTAGCTCACTTGTGATTCTGTGAGGAGACCTGCAAAACATGCACTGTTGGTAGCTCTCGAGGACTAGGGTTGGCTACCCCAGCGCTAAACCATCGCATTTAAAGTCTGCCAGGAAATCGTTGCACCTACAGTGTTACTGTTCCCTATCCCTACCCAGTGGTGTAACTATGGAGGGTGCAGGGGGTGCAACTGCTATGGGGCCTGGGCCTTTCAGGGGCCCGGGGGTTAAGCAGGCACCCCCTGCACTCATTATACCTTTTTTTATTATGTTGTGCCTCCGCAGCGCCATCCCGTGACCCCGTCCGTCTTTCTTCCCCGTGCCTCCTCTTCCCCCCTCCGCTGGCAGCACCTTTGGTCTGGACCGTCACCTGGTCAATGAAGGGGAGGAGCTGGCTAATCCAGCCTCTGCTCTCCCAGACTCAACCCTGTCTCTCCAACGCTGCCGGGGCTCAACGTCACTATCTGGTGACCAGCCCCGGCGAGCAAAATAAATACTGCTGGTGCTGGCATAGTGCTGGAAGCCAGATATCCGCGCTGCTGTGGGGACGCCACTGAAGAGATCTGCTGAGGTCCCAGCGCTGATGTGGAGGTAACAAGCCATCTCTCTCTCTCTCTCTCTGCCTCTCCACCCCTATACATCATTCTCACCCTCCATTGCTCTGCCCCTATTCTTTCTCCTCCCATTATTTTCCCCTCCCTCTCCTTCCTTCCCCCCCTCTCTCCGCCATTTCCCACTCTCTCCCCCCCCCCCCCCTCTTTCTCTCCCCATCCTGTCACTCTATCTGGCACTGTCTCTCCCAGAATCTATCCCTCCCTCTAACATTATCTCTCACTCCTGCTCATTCCCCTCCCTTTCTCACTTGCTCCTCTCCTTCTATTCTCACATCCCTTCTCTTTTCCTGACCACCCATCTCCCACCAGCATAACTTTTGTCTCCCAGCGGCATGAGGGGGTGGGGGGCCCCATATCAAAAGTTTGCTATGGGGCCCAAAGAGTTCTAGTTACGCCTCTGTCCCTACCCCTTGTCGGTAATTTAGAGTTCCAGAATGGCGGAACCACCTCACCTTTCACCATCTGGCGCTCTTCTGGCATTCTATCTCTACGACATTTACTGAACACCCTGCATACGTTAACTTTTGACAAAGCTGTGTCACGATATCACCTGTTGCCACACCACAAATTTGCTTACCTCCAAGCTATACACTACTTGCAATCTGTACTCCCTAAACTGCGGCCCCAAGACATTACAAATCCCCTTGACTCAGTTATTCGCACCTGCACACACTCTATATCCACGCTATATGCACGCATACGCTCTGAACTTGACCCTGACTCGGACCTTCCTGGACTTCACAAATGGGCCTCACAGATGTCGACGTTAGATCCTGAAAACATCTTAGACACCTTCCTTTCCAACCTCAAGCTTATCCCGGCTAGTTTGTATCAGGTGATGTCCTACAAAATTCTACATAGGGCTTACTTCTCCCCTAAGCGATGTCACCTGATGGGTACCGCTGACTCTTCTGACTGTCCCAAATGTCACTCACACGAGGCTGACCTTTACCACTGTCTATGGACCTGCCCACATATTCAAACTTTCTGGAATACCCTACATACTTTTGCCACCTCCTCATTAAAACTGACCTTTCGGTGTAGTGAGGTGTGGGCGATATTTGGATACGTTGCTAACCAGACCTCTGTCCCCAAACATGACAAAAAACTCCTGGTGATCCTGTCAACTGTTGGCAGAAAAGCCATTCTGCAGCAATGGATACACACCCAGGCTCCCTCCCTGGAGATGGCAACCTCTAGGTTACTCTTTCTGTTCACTATGGATTGATTGGAAACGTCCCTCCATAAGGAATCTATGACCGCATCCCTAATCCAGTGCTGGGATAAATATATCCAAATCCTACCACTTAGGACCAAATCTGCTGTCCAAATGTGCTTCCAGTCCACCTCATGGTATCATCTACAACTCCTCCAGAAAAAGACCCCTGTAAATATTTAGACGTCATCTTCTGTGACTCCTCTACATATACACTCTTCCCCCTTTTTTTGTTTTTCTTTCTTTCTCCCTCCCTCCCTTCCTCCCTCCCTCCCTCCCTTCCTTCCTTCCTTCCGCTGGATGCTGGATCAGTCCATGGATGGGTAGATGGCTTGGAACTAGGAGCTGGCTGTTATTTATTTAGATATCTCAATACTGATATCTTGGTTAATATTGAATCTTTACTAATTTCTATATTTGATTATTTCTTTGATCGTTTTTATTACTAAATATTGGTAGAGATTGACTATATTTATAAACATAGCTGTTTATTACTCATTGACCAGACCACTGTAATATCACTGATGTTGCCGCATCATGCCTTTCTACTTTATTTTTTCTCTTTACCTTTTTGTTGGGTCTTTTTGGAAAAATTGGAAATTGTGGATTGATCCTCATTTGAATATTGTCATATTTCTATTTTTATTGTTTATAACAATGATCTATGAGGTTCAATAAAACATATTTTGGAAAAAGAAAATGTCAGGGGTATGTGATAGAAAGAACAATAAGCTATTGAGGGTCAATTGGGTAGTTTCTGTTGTCATTATGATTTAAAAAGAGTAAACACAGTTGCTTGACAATAAATGTCTTCACCCAAACACTAACCATGAGTGAAAGAAAAGTTTGTGAGTTATCATTCATATTCTCTTACAAATGGCCAGAAAATCACAAGTTCTGCTAGGGTATGTAAACTTATGAGCAAAACTGTAAACCTGTGCATTTCCCTAATGTACTATATATTTAGCCAGATCTGTCAATTATCTGTGTGTATAACGCTGGGTCGAGTCACTGTAGGACTCCTCCCAGAGTTATACATACAGATCTGGGCTAATATATAGAAGAAAGAGTTATAGGGGGGCAGTGGGGTGCAGCAGGCTGTACACAGTGGGGCACAGTAGACGGAGACTGACCTGTGTGTGCCACCAGGTGCCCACGATGAAGCTTCTGCCGATGTCAGGGGTCAGGAAGGGGGTGGTGCTCACGCCCTGGCACTGGACAGCTGGGGCGGGTGTAGGGCTGTGATTGGCAGCCGGCGCCACTAATCACTGTAGTGCATCGCCCAGCCAGATCACCTGCGGTGTGTGGACCGACAGTACGATCCTCTCCCCAGTACGTGAGCCTGCCCACTCTACCCAGCCCTCAGTCCTCGACACTATATCTCCTATATATTTTCCCAGCTTTGGGTGTGTGTCCAACACCCACGGTACACACACCCCTCTCCAACCCCAACCCAACTACAGCACACCCGCACCTCCCCCACGTCACCACGCAACAATCCAAACTACCCACACAGCCAAGCCCAGCCCTTGCAACTCCACCACCCACAGTAATCCCAGTCCCACCGCTCCACCACCCCAAAGCACCTACCCCCCCATCCTTGCACCTTGCCCTCACCCACGCAATAAATGCGTTCACAGGTTAAGGGGACGACGGTGTGAAGAGCGCCCATAGGGCGCGATGAATCACCTAGTGTGCAATACAAGGCCCGCCCTCCAGAGCACAAATTAAGTTTCACCACCAGCTGCTGGAAGTGATTTGATGTTAAGAAAGCAGTCCTGAGGGTAAGTAGCCACTAGATCTATAGGGGGTTGCTGCAAATGTATGCATGGTATCATTATGCTGCGCCATATATTGGGCAATTTTTGGACCAAAAAAAAAATCACTAGGGCATGGTTAGAATAATCTGTGGTTAAGAAGCAGATACCTCTCCGAAACACAACAGACTGGAAAGTCCCCAGCAAAACCTAAAAAGAAAACAGGACCCGGTGGAAAGAGGTCACAAAATAAGATGCCAAAACCTGTACATAGTGTTGGTATTTTTAATTCAACGGATTATACATTTACGTCTGACGAAAATATTTATTTTATCCAAAGGGCTATCTTTTGCACCATCGAAAGGCCCAGACGGATTTAATTTGTTTATTGATTAAAATACATTTTTCCAAAAAATGGTGAACATAAATGAACATTAATGAACATAAATGTCTTCCATCTGTACCTTGTATGGGTCTTCAACCTAAATCCTCCTTTTACGCTGTAGAAGCACAAGGTAGTATATAATATAGACACATTTCATTTTCAAAATTTAATTAAATAGGATTTTGATATTCTATGTAAAATAAAATCTCAAAATATAATAATTTAAGTAAAATGGAATATAAAGCCTTTCAGAACATTGAGGAGAACAAAAATGTAATTATCAAGCAGGTTGACTAAGGCGGGGGGGGGGGGGGATTGTTGTCCTTCATAAAGAGGACTATATGGAGGAAGCCTATAGATTACTCAATGATATTGAGACATATTCTAGATTGATTTGTGACCTTACTGATAGTGTACTTGATAAAATTAGGACCTTTTATCAATAGTGGATTACAAAAGAAATGTCTTATAAATAAAAGAATCCCAATATATTAATTCATACCATCCATAACTTTTTTTATTATCTCCCTAAAGTATACAAAAAAAAACTTGTTAACCCCCAGGTCTACCTATTGTCGCAGGTATAGGATCTGCCACTTCCTTTCTTTCAGAATTTATAGATTTACATATCCAAAAATATGTGTTAAATTTAACCACTTATCTCAAAGTCTCCACCCAGGTGTTAAGATTTTTTTAAACTTTCAAATAGCACCCTCATTACCTATGATACTCAATCAATTTAGAGACTCTCTACACTTCTATACCTGATGCAGGGGGACTGACAGCAATTAGGTATTATTTAGACAACGATGAAACCTTAAATGATGATTTTAGAACATTCCTTGTTGAATGCGTCAAGTTGGTCATGGAAAATAATTACGTTTGTTTTTTCTCCCAAAAATGAGGGGTGGCTATGGGAACCCCTTATGCCCCAAGTCTCACCAATTTTATATATATATATTTATTTACATAAGGGAATGGGAAGACAATAATCCCGATATTAATATAAATTATAAATTCCATATAAAATGTTTTAAAATATATATTGACAATCTCCTAATAGTGTGGCAAGGTGACATTGAATTTTTCTAAACTTTTGTTGTTAATTTGAATATTAATAATTAAGGTTACTTACAAGTGCAGAAAAAAAATTACTTTTTGAATCTGGTCCTGGATACCAAGGATTTGACTAAGGATTCAGGTATTGGGACATACACTCACATGAAGACTGTTGACAGTAAAGGTCCATGCACACTGGGTGACTTTGAGCTGAAAGTCGCTCAAAACAGCAGGATTGAGCGGCTCTCAGCTCAAAGCCGCCCAGTGTGTATGGCCCAGCGATGAGTGGTAAGCGCTGCTGTGCGCTCCCGCAACATCGCCGGGAAAGCCATTCATCTGCTGGTTATACTAGCAGATGAGCGGCTTTCAGGATGGCTTTGCGTAGCGCTCTGCAACGGCGTCCTCCCCCCCTTCCGTCGGCGCCGGCAGGGGGAAAGCCGCTCAATGTGTATGCACTGAGCGGCTTTCTCCGCAGCGATGAGCACTATCATCGCTGTCCATATATGCTGGGCATAGTCACCTAGTGTGTATGGACCTTAACAGTTATGTGTGCTATGAGAGCTGTCACTACCATTAATGGTTATGTAATAGCCCATATTCTCATTTACGGCAGATTAAAAAAAACTGCAATCAGTTTTGGCCTCAAGTAATCTAAGGAAATCTAAAGGCTTTTTTTTCCCTGCAATAAATGTAAGGTCTGTTAGTATGCCAATAAGGATAGGCATAGAATTTGGAACATTGATAATAGCAAGTCCTTCGAAATGAAAAGTCAGATTAGTTGCACTATCATCAACATGATTTACTTATTAGACTGTTATTGTGGTAAACGTTATGTGGGAAAAACTAAACGCCCTCTAAAAAGACATATTCTTGAACATACCAGGAATATAAAAAATAATGTTTCCCATCTTAGTGTCCCTAGACATTTTTTTATTGTTGCCAGTCAGATCTTAATATTTTTTCCTTTAAAGCCATTGAGCATGTACTTTTAGATAACAGGGTGGTAATGTATTGAACAAATAAAGTAAAAGGGAGAAGTTTTGGATTTATACACTGGGCACTTTGAGCCCAGCGTGTATGAATGAGAGCTACAGTATGAGATCACTCCTTTCCTACATTAATGTTTCTTGGTGCCCACTTTTCTCACTGTTATTGTTGGGCTAAACACCCCACCAGTAGAAACTATAGGGGTTATCAACGATATGAACGTGGTGTGGTGTGTGTGTTTTTTCTCTGGCTCTTTCTTCCTTCTTTTTACTTATGTCAGGCATGTCTAAACTATGGCCATCCAGCTGTTGTGAAACTACAAGTCCCATCATACCTTGCCACAGTTTTTCTATTAGTGGATGCTAAAACTATGGCAAGGCATGCTGGAGGGCCACAGTTTGGACATGCCTGACTTATGTCTTCCCCTAATTGTGGTATTTTTCTGGTATATATTTTATATGTACTGTATATGTTTTTTTTTTATATATATATATTTGTATGTAATTTTAGTTTTGTAAATCTTACATGCTGATGAACACTACACACTTGCTTATTCCTCTAGTTTATATTTTTCTATATATACATTTTTTTATAGATTTTTTTTGTCAGAGAGAGATAGAGAGTCTTATCTTTATTCAATTTTTTTATACATTTTTTGAGATATTGTGACTGATGTAAAAAAATGTATGGTATGTATTTTTCATTCAGCAATAGCCAGCTTGATGTTTTGTTCTGTTGTTCTAATTGTATATGTTTGTAAAGAACGTGTATATTTGTTTCTCAATGTATTTGAATTAATTGCTTGGCAGCACCTGTAAATAGTTGAAAACCGGTATATAAGTACGGGGATATCGGGTGATAGCCACACCCCCTGACAAAGTCCTACCTTGTGACAAAATGCATTGGACGTGGCCTCTCCATCCTGAAGCAGTGATGTCTCTCTGTGGTCCAGTCTATCCATCAGCATCTTCGGGCACGTGACTGTCAGCATGTCAAATAGTGCTCACGTACTGCAGCTGATTGAGCAGTGCTCTATATGTCATCTTCACATTATGGTGTTACGCTGTGATTGTGCTTTGGCAAGCTGTTCATTTTAATCCTTAATGTATGTGTGCATACAATAAATATATAATAATAAAAAAAAAAAGTAAAACAATACCCTTATTCACGCTCAATTGATAATGGTAGTATTTAAAATGATAAAGTAAAAGAATGTAAACATGCAGCTTATCCACTTCAATTCCCTGAAGGTGGGGAACCATACAAGAGCAAACACAAACAACAGTAGTGGAACAGCGTCAAATATCTCCTTAATGAAAACAAATATATATGGTTATTGATAGTCCATAACAAGGATGTGCGAGTAGACTTGTCCAGAAGCTTTATTTGATTGGAGTAAATTCATACATATAAAACGGAAGTAAAATTTCATTAAACGCATTTCATCTTAGTCAAGACTTCATCGGGGGTATGTTTCCATAATGAATTCACAAAATTCGACAAATCAGTTTAACCCCTTCCCGACATTTGACGTACATTTACGTCATGGTCGGGATGTACTTCCCGACACATGGCATAAATGTACGTCATAAACTGTGACAGAGACGCAGTGACAGAGGGACGATGTCTGCTGTCCCTGACAGCAGACATGTCCCTGCATGCCCAGGGGGGGCTGCGATGCCGCCCCCCCGTCGGCGATCGCTGTGATTGGCTGTTCAGTGTGAACAGCCATTCACAGCGTTTTCCTGTTTTACCAGCGAATCAGACGCTCGGTAACACAGGTGTCAATCACCGCCGGGCGTCAGGGGACATGAGGGGGTCATCGGTGACGACGACACCTCACCCCACCTGCCCCCAAGGCTGTGATTGGTCCGTGGGACCCACGGACCAATCACAGCCAAGGCGCGACATTTAAACTAACGGTGACTGCGCTGCAGACGCCATTCCGGTCTGGAATTGCGTGCAGAGCGGTCACCGTGCCTATCTGCCGTGATACTGACCTGATCCTTGCAAATACTTACCTGATCCTTGCAAATACCTTACCTGATCACTGCTTGTAGCGTGCTGGATGCTTCCTGGATCTGACTTCTTGTGACTTCCTGCTGCTGCTGCAGTGTGATAGAGAGATAGAGAGAGATAGAGAGAGAGATAGAGAGATAGTGACATAGAGTGCTATATTTTGTGTCTGCTACCCCCCCTTTTTGGGGGTGCAGTTTTTTTTTTTATATATATATATAACTGTCAGTGCTGCTGCTGCAGTGTCATAGAGTGATAGATAGTGAGAGATAGTGAGAGATAGAGAGATAGTGATAGAGAGTGCTATATTTTGTGTCTGCTACCCCCCCCCCCCCCCCTTTTTGGGGCTGCAGGTTTTTTTATATATATATATAGAACTGTCAGTGCTGCTGCTGCTGCAGTGTCATAGAGTGATAGATAGTGAGATATAGAGAGATAGATAGATAGAGAGAGATAAAGAGAGATAGTGACAGAGAGTGATAGAGAGTGCTATATTTTGTGTCTGCCACCCCCCCCCCCCCCCCCCTTTGTGCTGATCAGTATATCTGTGCTGATCAGGAACTTTTTGGGGGTGCAGGGTTTTTTTTTTTTATATATATATATACCTGCCAGTTGCACTGTCAGTTGCACCAAAGGTTGTGCACCTGCTGCCCCTCACTGGTAATCAGTGTCGCATCACTGATCACCTTTTTTTTTTGAGGGTGCTGTGGGGTCTTTTTTTATTTTTTTTTTATCAAATTTTTTTGATCAAATTCCTGTTGCCTTTGAGCGCTGTTCAGTGACGGACGTTACTGACCAACATCTGTGCTCAATTTTTGGCGCAGGACCTTTTTTTTTTTTTTTCTGCACTACATACACACTACACACTACATACTACATTGAAATAAAGTTTGTACCCCCCCTACACTATACACGTGTTGAAACATTTCACTAGCAGAAACACAAAAATAAAAATGGCATCCCAAATGTCATCCCAAATGTCATCCCAGTCATCCAGAAGAATGTATTCAGCGGAGGAGGCATATGCCATGCTTGCCTCTGACTCTGACACAGCCAGTGAGGCAAGCGGGGAATTTGAAGGATTCATCTTAAGCTCCTCTTCCTCCTCTAGTGATGAGGGACCCCCTCAAAGAGGCCCCCGTAGAGCAGCTGAGACCCCCCCCCAATAATTGATCTCGTATGGACCCCACCACCAGACAATTTTGAGCCCCAGGTTCCTGAGTTTTTGGCCATCCCAGGAATCCAATTTGATTCAACAGGTCTCAGAGAAATTGACTTTTTCAAATTATTTTTCTCTGATGATTTTATAAATTTAATGGTGGACCAAACTAATTTATATGCCCAGCAGTTTATTGCTCAAAACCCCACGTCATTATTTGCTAGGTGGACCCCTGTAGATGCAGTAGAGATGATGACGTTTTGGGGTCTGGTGTTTCATATGGGCATAGTAAAAAAGCCAGAAATTAGGCAATATTGGAGTACAGATGTTCTGTACAGCACCCCACTTTACCGTATGGCCATGACCCGGAATCGTTTTGAGTTAATCCTTAAATTTTTGCATTACAACGATAATGCACAGTGCCCACCCAGAGATGATCCCACCTTTGACCGGCTATTCAAAGTCAGGCCGGTCATTGATCACTTCAGTGCCAAATTTGAAGAGATGTACATCCCAGATAAATTCATTTGCATAGACGAGTCCCTTATACATTTTAAAGGAAGGGTTAAATTCCGCCAGTACCTTCCCAGTAAGAGGGCAAGGTATGGCATAAAAATGTATAAGCTGTGTGAAAGCACCTCAGGGTACACCCACAGGTTTAGGGTATATGAAGGGAAGGATTCAAGAATTGAACCGCCAGAATGCCCCCCCTCCCTCGTAGGTGTTAGTGGAAAAATTGTCTGGGATTTAGTGCACCCCTTCCTGGATAAAGGTTATCACCTCTATGTGGATAACTTTTACACCAGCATCCCCCTGTTTAAGGCCCTTGGTTCAAGAGGTACAGCAGCTTGCGGTACTGTGCGCAAGAACCAAAGAGGCCTCCCAAAAACGCACATTGCCCAAGTAATGAGAAGGGGTGAAAGCAGGGGAATATGCACCGAAAATATGTTGTTGGTCAAATATAAGGACAAGAGGGATGTCCTTATACTGACAACAATTCACGGAGACAGTACCACCTCCGTCCCTGTACGAGGTACCAGTACCCACACCTCAAAACCTAATTGTATTCTGGATTACAATAGGTACATGGGCGGAGTGGATCTTTCAGATCAGGTACTGAAGCCGTACAGTGCCCTGCGGAAAACAAAAATCTGGTACAAGAAGCTGGCCGTGTATATCATCCAGATGGCACTGTATAACGCTTACGTGCTATTCCGTTCTACCGGCCAGAGGGGGACATTTATGCACTTTCAAGAGGAAGTCATAAAGGGCCTAATATTTGGGAACCAGCAGGCAGAGGGCCCCAGTACTTCTAGTACTGGCCCCCGTATTGTACCAGGGCAGCATTTTCCTGATGAAATCCCCTCCACTGGAAAAAAGGGCAGGACACAAAAAAGGTGCAAAGTTTGCTATAAAAAGGGAATAAGAAAGCAAACTATTTTCCAGTGTGACACTTGCCCCGACAAACCCGGCCTATGTATAAAGGAGTGTTTTAAAATATACCACACATCTATGGATTATTAGGTTCATCATTTCACCGTGCTTCGGGGGTCTTGCTAATGCCACATAGCACCCACCAACATTCCACCAGAATCTGAGCCGCAAAATCCAAAAATCACTCCTTCCCTTCTGATTCCTGCTATTTTTTGGTCACACATGAAGCATTGCCGTACTCGGGAGAAATTGGGGCACAGATTTTGGGGTGCTTTTTCTCCTTCATACCTTATGAAAATGACAAATTTTGAGCCAGAACTGCATTTTTGTGTAAAAAAAATGTAATTTTTCATTTTCACTGCCCAGTTGTATCAAAATTGGTGAAACCCCTGGGGGTTTGAAATGTACACTATACCCCTAGACGAATTCCCTGAGGGGTGTAGTTTGCAAAATGGGGTCACTTGAGGGGGGGTTCCACTGTATTGGTGCTTCGGGGGTCTTGCTAATGCGACATAGCACCCACCAAAATTCCACCAGAATCTGAGCTGCAAAATCCAAATATCACTCCTTCCCTTCTGAGTCCTGCCATTTTTTGGTCACACATGAAGCATTGCCGTACTCGGGAGAAATTGGGGCACAGATTTTGGGGTGCTTTTTCTCCTTCATACCTTATGAAAATGAAAAATTTTGAGCCAGAACTGCATTTTTGTGTAAAAAAAATGTAATTTTTCATTTTCACTGCCCAGTTGTATCAAAATTGGTGAAACCCCTGGGGGTTTGAAATGTACACTATACCCCTAGATGAATTCCCTGAGGGGTGTAGTTTGCAAAATGGGGTCACTTGTGGGGGGGTTCCACTGTATTGGTGCTTCGGGGGTCTTGCTAATGCGACATAGCACCCACCAAAATTCCACCAGAATCTGAGCTGCAAAATCCAAATATCACTCCTTCCCTTCTGAGTCCTGCCATTTTTTGGTCACACATGAAGCATTGCCGTACTCGGGAGAAATTGGGGCACAGATTTTGGGGTGCTTTTTCTCCTTCATACCTTATGAAAATGAAAAATTTTTAGCCAGAACTGCATTTTTGTGTAAAAAAATGTAATTTTTCATTTTCACTGCCCAGTTGTATCAAAATTGGTGAAACCCCTGGGGGTTTGAAATGTACACTATACCCCTAGATGAATTCCCTGAGGGGTGTAGTTTGCAAAATGGGGTCACTTGTGGGGGGGGTTCCACTGTATTGGTGCTTTGGGGGTCTTGCTAATGCGACATAGCACCCACCAACATTCCACCACCAAAAATCACTCCTTCCCTTCTGAGTCCTGCCATGCACCCAACTGGTATTTTTTGGTCACATATGAGGCATTGCCATACTCGGGAGAAATTGGGGCACAGATTTTGGGGTGCTTTTTCTCCTTCATACCTTATGAAAATGAAAAATTTGGAGCCAGAACTGCATTTTTGTGTAAAAAATGTAATTTTTCAGTTGCACAGCCCAGTTGTATCAAAATTGGTGAAACCCCTGGGGGTTTGAAATGTACACTATACCCCTAGATGAATTCCCTGAGGGGTGTAGTTTGCAAAATGGGGTCACTTGTGGGGGGGTTCCACTGTATTGGTGCTTCGGGGGTCTTGCTAATGCGACATAGCACCCACCAACATTCCACGAGAATCTGAGCTGCAAAATCCAAAAATCACTCCTTCCCTTCTGAGTCCAGCCATGCACCCAACTGGTATTTTTTGGTCACATGTGAGGCATTGCCGTACTCGGGAGAAATTGGGGCACAGATTTTGGGGTGCTTTTTCTCCTTCATTTCTTGTTAAAATGACAAATTTTGAGCCAGAACTGCATTTTTGTGTAAAAAAATGTAATTTTTCATTTTCACTGCCCAGTTGTATCAAAATTGGTGAAACCCCTGGGGGTTTGAAATGTACACTATACCCCTAGATGAATTCCCTGAGGGGTGTAGTTTGCAAAATGGGGTCACTTGTGGGGGGGTTCCACTGTATTGGTGCTTTGGGGGTCTTGCTAATGCGACATAGCACCCACCAACATTCCACCACCAAAAATCACTCCTTCCCTTCTGAGTCCTGCCATGCACCCAACTGGTATTATTTGGTCACATATGAGGCATTGCCATACTCGGGAGAAATTGGGGCACAGATTTTGGGGTGCTTTTTCTCCTTCATACCTTATGAAAATGAAAAATTTGGAGCCAGAACTGCATTTTTGTGTAAAAAAAAATTTAATTTTTCATTTTCACTGCCCAGTTGTATCAAAATTGGTGAAACCCCTGGGGGTTTGAAATGTACACTATACCCCTAGATGAATTCCCTGAGGGGTGTAGTTTGCAAAATGAGGTCACTTGTGGGGGGGTTCCACTGTATTGGTGCTTTGGGGGTCTTGCTAATGCGACATAGCACCCACCAACATTCCATCAGAATCTGAGCTGCAAAATCCAAAAATCACTCCTTCCCTTCTGAGTCCTGCCATGCACCCAACTGGTATTTTTTGGTCACATGTGAGGCATTGCCATACTCGGGAGAAATTGGGGCACAGATTTTGGGGTGCTTTGTCTTCTTCATTCCTTGTGAAAATGACAAATTTGGAGCCAGAACTGCATTTTTGTGTAAAAAAATTAATTTTTCATTTTCACTGCCCAGTTGTACCACAATTGGTGAAACCCCTGGGGGTTTGAAATGTACACTATACCCCTAGTTGAATTCCCTGAGGGGTGTAGTTTGCAAAATGGGGTCACTTGTGGGGGGGGTTCCTAACTTTTAGCATCTTATGGTGCCTAGAAACCTACATGGTGCCTAAAAAATAATCTCATAAAAAGGAGGCTCCAAAATCAAGTAGGTGCTCCTTCTATTATGAAGCCTGTGGTTTGGTCAACGTGCACACTAGGGCCACATATAGGATATTTATGAAAACAAAAGAATTGGGGGAATCAATTTTTAGTCACATTTCTCTAGTAAAATGTACTGTGTTCCTTAGAAAAATGTATTAAAATTGCAAATCTGCAAAAAAAATGAAATTTTGAAATTTCACCTACACTTTGTTTTAATTCCTGTGAAACACCTAAAGGGTTAACAAACTTCCAAAATGCTGTTTTGAATACTGTGAGGGGTGCAGTTTTTGAAATGGCATCATTTATGGGGGTGTCTCACATACAAGTCCCTCAAAGTCACATCAGAACTGAACTGGTCCCTAAAAAAATCAGTGTTTGAAATTTTCTTGAAAATTTGCTATTCATATTGTAAGCCTCCTAGTGTCCAAAAAAATTAAAAGGAAGTTGAAATAATGATGGAAACATAAAGTAGACATATGGTCTATGTTAGTTATTAACTATTTTGAGTGGTATGATTATTTGTCTCACAAGCAGAAAATTTAACATTTTGCAAATTGCTAAATTTTCCATTTTTTTCCGACATTTTGGTATTTTTCACAAAAAAACACAGACTGTATCGACGAAAATTTACCACTAACTTGAAGTACAATGTGTCACGAAAAAACAATCTCAAAATCACTGGGATAAGTAAAAGCAAAAAAAAGTTATCCCCACTTAAGTGATACATGTCAGATTTGAAAAAAAGGGCTCTGTCAGGAAGGCAAAAACATGCTGTGTCAGGAAGGGGTTAAAAAAAAAAAAAAAAAAAAAAAAAGGGTCACTGATAATGAATGAAATGAAACCTAAAGAAATAATGGTACTTATGTAATAGCAGGGCACCCACTAAGCAAATCGCATGCAATTTTTTTTGCGTGCAATGCAATCGCCTGTGATGCGATTTTCCAATGTCATTTATTCACTTCTCTGTACCCGCGGGCGGTGCGATGCGATCGCATGCAATTTTATAGGGTGCAATGCCATTGACTTTGCTATACATTTGTATGAGATGCAATGAGATTTAGGCACCTATCCCCCCCCCCCCCCCCCCCGAAGCGCGGCAGAACGTGTCCTCCCTCCCTTTAGGCACCCCCCGCACTATCCACGCCACCCCAAAGCGTGGCAGAATGCGTCCTCCCAACCTTTTCATACCCCCACTATCCACATCGGCGTGCAGTTTATTTTATATAGTGTGGCGAGCGCTGCAATGGGACGCGGAATACATGTAAGGTAATCCGTGTCCGTTCGCCACGCTTCGGGCTCGCCACACTATATAGAATCAACTCCACGCCGATGTGGATAGTGGGGGTATGAAAAGGTTGGGAGGACGCATTCTGCCACGCTTTGGGGTGACGTGGATAGTGGGGGGGTGCCTAAATCCCATAAATGTATAGCAAGTCAATGGCATCACACCCTATATCATCACATGCGATTGTGTGATTCGATCGCACAGCCCGCAGGTACAGAGCAGTGAATAATTTACATAGGAAAATCACATCGAACGCAAAAAAAAAAAAAATCGCATGTGATGCGATTTTCCTATGGTGCCCTATGTATGCTAATTGGGCGCCCTGATAATACAGAAGTACCGAAATAATTATAAATGAGATGACTGTGCTATTAAGTGTTGAAATAGAATAGAAGAAGAAGAGGAGGAACAAACAGAGGACAGTGGGGGAAAAATGTGACATAAGTATTATTTGAGGATCATACCTATCAAAAAAAGAAATGGTGTCTCAGTCAATACATTGGAGTTAAAGTGGCAATGATTATTACAAATACCTTCAAAAGAGCGTGATAAAATAATAATACTGACTATTCATTGTATGTGCCATAAGGTAACAATGGGGCCAAAATTAGTATAATTACATACCTAGTAGATTAAAAGTGAACTAAAAAAAGAAGAAATGATGAGTACCTGTATAATTAGTAAATAATAGTAAAAGTAAATAATAAAAAATTATCTGATGAATTCTAAAGTGAAGTAGGGGAACTTATATAAAATAAATATCCATACAATCTAATATAAAAGATAGAATGTCCCATAATTCATAAAAATACATAATGCATGAAAAACACAACAATTTATAAAGCCGGAATTAAATTTCAAGTTGTCATTACAGAAGACCAATAATATGAAGAAAGAAATTCGGTGTATCTTACCTCAATTTGCCAGACTTCTAGGAAAGTGGTCTGCAAACCAATCAAAATATTTATAGGCCCAAAAAGTGACATCACTTCACTTCCTGCCATAGTTAGAATGGGCCAATTTAACAAATTAGATAAAAAGTGTTTTGTCAAGTTGGTGGGTAGTTGTAAATTAGTTATGCAAGTGGTCTGAGAATAACAAGTGCCCCATCATAAAAAAGAAAAAATATTAGAAGAGAGAGCGAGAATAGAAGATAGATATAGGAATATATGTTTGTATTGACCAGATACAGACATTCTTTTATTTTATAAATAAATAAAATATACTCAAAGTGCCTATATATAGACTTATTTTTCTATGTGTTCTTTAGTTACATTAATGGTTTAAACATTAAAAAGCATCAAATGATAAATTAGAGAAAGTAGCCTCTTAGGAGGTACATATGTAAAACAGCAGTTATCGCAGTTATCAAAATAATAGATCCAAAGATCTAATGTTCTAGTTCGCACATATTTGGAAAAAATAATAAAAATCAATTACACATACAACAAGGGTTTAGTGCATTTATTTAATTTAGTGGATCCTGTAACACGCAACTTTTCTTGTCTTTGTATTTCAAAAGGAAAATTCATTACAAAACATACTGGTAGGAAAGGGATATGTAAAACATAAAATTCACCGGTCTGCTTTGGTATGGAAAGTCGTACACAATGCACATTGACATCTACGGTTACCAGGATAAGAGGACAGGTAGCATTACTGGAAAGCTTCCTTTTTTTCTTTTATTAAGTTTAACTAGTATCATATTAAAGTAAATATATCTTTGAATAATAGGACACTGAAAATATAGTTAAATGCAATATAGAACCATATTGGCTGATTATGGAGAGTGATGGCAATATTGTATAAACCAAAAACTCTTAACCTAAAAAATACAGTATAAAAAGCTTTAAAACATATCATATTTCATATATAACCTAAATTAAGTGACACCACAAAAGATCATGTCACGGACAAGAGAGACACAAATTTATAAATAGCAATTTGACTACTATATACATTCTCCAAAGCTCTCAAACAATATGTATAGTGCAGCTGGAAGAGGGAAGAACATAGAAAAACAACCTATTTCACATCACTTTTTATACATATACAATGGCTGACATTAGAACAGATGATAGTCTGTCAGTATTGCGCTGTAAGTGTTTACAGAGCAGTAATGTCTTTATCGGTATAATCCTTGATGTCATGGAACAGTTACAACAGTTGGCATTACAGCATAAAATAGGCAAAATGTGATAAATTGATAAATGACATAGGCGAGGCCAAAACCACACAATCTGCCTGGTTGCTCACATGTTTACTATATCCGGCCAGTGAGACTCATCATGGTTTGCAGTCCGGTATATGAACCATTGCCATCATATATACAATAGGCAGAGAATCCACAGAGTGAACCTGTTAAAGCATTCACCTAATTCCGTACTCTGCAGGTAAATAGAAAATTACATACATGGAGTTTAATCTTCCTTCTAGGAAAAAAAATTAAATACAAAAAATTAGTGCAGACTGGAGAACATGTTTTACTGCATGAACCAGAATAGAACTGGTTTTCATTGATTGTGCTGGGCCAGATTGGCACGTAAATTTATCCTAAAACCATCATGTAATAATTTAAGTTATATTTAGAATAAAATGCGGTCATTTACTTTAAACATATCTTGTGTAACGCCCTTCTATATCTGTTGTAAACATTTATCTCAGTCCAGTTTTACCTATGTCAGAGAGACAAAAATAATCTAAAAAAAATGCTTTATATGTTTAAAAATGCATGCTTTGGTGCTTACAAAAAGAAATGAGAAAAGAAACATGCAATGTCAACAGTTATGGCTCATAGTGGATAAATGAAAGATTTCGCACATGTAGAATTGCTCAGACAACCCTGAGGAAACTGCATTAGAGGCAACTGTATCCAACCTCCCTTGAGACTGAAATTGTCCACTAGAGTGAGTATCGGTCTCTTCCTCTGAAGACACAGGAGACAAGCCCTATGACAGGGATTCTGAAGAATAAGCAAGTTTGGAAGCAGTCTCTCCCGAAAGGGATTCACTTGTTGGCTCCAGGTCCCCATTTTCATGTCCATCAATGTGATGCTTTTGGTCAAACACTAGGAAAAATATTTATTTTATAAATAAGAATTCTAGTCAACTACGGATATATATGATTAATGGAAAACAACTTGGCGTGACTTAAAATAATCATACTTCAATAATAATAATAATAATAATAATAATAAACATCTTGGGTGAGGACAAGGGCAACCCGTATTCAATTCCCTTTAACATAAGAAGATGATGTGTACCCAGGATGATGATGTGCACAACAAGACCCAGCAGGATTGGGGGCGGATGCCATGCTACATGGCTCTCGCGGTACTTGTTTCCTAGAACGGCGGCGCCCACTAAGCAATTTTGCATTTTAGGGCCTTGCAATGCGATGCGATTTTTATTCACTGCTCTCTCTGCCCTGGGCCATCGCATCGGCCGCAAAATGGCATGCAATCGCATGTGATTTTATAGGGTGTGTGATGCCATGACATTAGGTATACAATAATATGATTGTATGTCCCCAAATCAGGTTTAACGCACCTCCCACTATCCCGAAGCATGGCGAGCACGAGCCCTGCGAGGGGCGTCGTAACGCGTCCTCCGACTTTTTCATTCCCCCCCTATCCACGTCGGCGTGGAGTTGATCTTATATAGTGTGGCGAGCGCAGCGAGCCACCGAGCCCGAAGCGTGGCGAGCCCCGCGGAATACATGTAAAGTAATCCGCATCCGCTCGCCGCACTTCGGGCTCGGTGGCTCGCCACACTATATAAAATCAACTCCACGCCGACGTGGAAAGTGGGGGAATGAAAAGGTCGGAGGACGCGTTCCGCTGCGCTCGCTACGATTCAGGGTGTTGTGGATAGGGGGGGGGGGGGGGTGTGTTAAACCTATTTTGGGGACATACAATCATATTATTGTATACCTAATGTGGGTACAATGAGCATAGAAAAAATTACGTTGGAAATCTGGGCGCCGTGCTAGAAAACAAGTACCGCTCTCGCTAACAATATCCTCCATCCCGCAGAAGTGCGCATTGTAACTATATAGTGTGTACACAGACATTATGCAAGAAAATATTATAGGCTTATTTGATCTTCCAGTGGTTCTCAAAATCGGTCCTTAGGACAGTTCACGGTTTCCAGGTCACCCGACAGGTGCATTCATTACTCATCAACACATTTTAAAAGATCCACAGGTGGAGCTAATTATTTCACTTGATTCTGAGGGCAGTATTCAATGCTCCAGACTCACCCTTTTTTTCTGCGAATTCGGCTGTTTTCACTCATTGCGGTGAATCTTTTTCACTGAAAATCTGATTCATCCTATTCAATGTTCACTGCCAGCCAATTCTCCATTTCAAGCTCGCTGCAATTCGCTGGTGTATTTCAATGGGGTTTTCACTGGGATTCACCCAGAGTGTATTCAGTGCTAGGATGGAGAACTGCTTTCAGCTGGATTTTCGCCATGATTCTCCATTTTGCATTTGACATCTTTTTAAAGGTGAACTGGAACGTGATCTTTTAAAATAAAGGTTTTTTTTTTATTTATTACTTTTGGTGCAAAAAAAATCCGATTTTTTTTTCCTCTAAAGGGGCATGCTATTTTTACTCATGTGCTTGCAGCACATAAATATATTTTACACATTCGCCAGCAGGGGGCTAGGAGCCGGGAGCCACTCATTAAATATTCACTTCACACTGGAGCCACTCATTAAATATTCACTTCACACTGGTCCTGCTCATTACATATGCACGAGCGGGACCAGTGAAGCAGCTCCCTACCAGTGTCCCCTGCCAGATCTCCTGGGGGGGGGGGCAGCTTTTGCTGCCTGTGTCCCCGGGAGACCTCCTTCTCCCCCACAAATTCTGGGGCAGGCAGGGAGGCTTACATCTCCCTGCCTGCCGCCGTCCCCCGGGTCCCTGCGGCGAACATTAAAATTTGTCGTCAGGGGCAGCGAGCCCAGGCGGCGTTGAATAGGGTGACAAGTAGGGCTGGAAGCGAATGCTCCAGCCCTCCGGAACCCTGCGAATATGCAGCAAATCCTCAACAGGATTCGCTGCACATAGCGTAATTTGTCATTGAATACTGCCCTGCGAGGAGACCTGCAAAACATGCACTGTGGGGTGCTAAGGACCGACTTGAGAACCGATGTTCTAATGTATACGCACTTTTACTTAAGGATATGCCCATGATAGGGATCTGAACAGACTTCCTTACCTCGCAATGGCTTTACATCACCACCTCCATCTTTATTAGATGCCCCAGGACTAGTTCCACCTTCTTCCAGTTCATCTAGGTACAAGCGATAGCGATGTCCACTCTCATCTTCATACTCCACATTTTCATCATCTGAATCTATCTCTGGAGCCACATAAACTACTTCAAACTCAATTTCCCCCCTCTGAAAGATAAGCATTTAGAGTACCAGTAAATAAAAGCTTGAGAAAACTGAAAGATAAAATGCAAAAACCTAGCTTGTGGTGAAATGACCAAAAAATGCCGCTCAGCTGTAATGAATAGCTAATTTTAATGAATTAATGGCCACTATAAATGGACCATGGCCTCCTAGTAATATGACAAGCTCACAACCCGCTGCAGTCACATCACAGGGAAAGAGAAATTAAAAAAATTCTAAACTAGGCATTGATTATACAACTTTGTTGCACATACAGTATGCATCCTCATCCATCATCGCTGCAGTCGTGCCAAACTACCAGCTCCTGTGAGACTGCTAGCGTTGGACATCTTTTTTTTTTTTGTCAGAAATGCATTTTAGGAAACAATATTATTTTGATATATTGTATATGCTACTTTACACCAGTCCTGATGTGGCCCATACAGTACATGAGCAATAAAATAAAAAAAACTATGGATATTATTATTTTACGATTCTCCAATACATTGCAAATCGATGAAAAATATTATCAGATTTTTTTTTACCCAATGATCTGAACACAGAACCATGAAAAGTGCCCATTTTACTGGTAAAATACTAGTAAGTCTTCCTATCACCATACAGCTCCATTTGGTTGATAAAATCCAACTTTATTTTACTGACCCTGATCTTTGGTCTGAATTGCAGATCAGTGTGCCCCACATAATAAAGATTTTTTTTATACAATCATCAACGAAATGCACATATTGATTATGGATTTATATGGCCCAAATCTCTGGTTATCAGCCAATATGATCCATCCTTACAATCTGATTATGCTTCCCCACCTACAGATCTATTGTGCAGTTCTGAGTTAAGAGCAAAAGAAAAGAAAATAGAAACAAAGAAAAAAGGTGCACCTTTGTAAGCCATGTAACACCATGCAAGCAGGGCAGATATAAGGTGAAATACAGAGAGGTTTATAGTTGGGAAGGGGTGTATAAGCAAAACCTGACTCCAAGATTATTTCATAACAATTGAGGGAATTACAAATAAATTACCAGAACGTTGCAATCTATTATTTAACAACAACAACAACAACTCATAGTACAATATCTTATTGATGTACCTGCTGAGAGAGAATGGTAACGGCTTCTTTGTGTTTGGCATCCCTTAAATTGATGCCGTTCACTGCCAAAATGGCATCACCAACGTGCAGTCCACCACAGCGATCAGCCGGCTGAGTCGGGTGAATCTCTGATATGAGGATTGGAACGCCATGCTCCTTTCCACCCTGTACAGAAACCAAGAAAATACTTAAGTACCAATACCAAGTACAGCCAAAAGAATTTTTTTTTTTGCTTCTACTATGGAAAATGTTATATGAGATCTCAGATGTGGAAAATAATGATCGACTGAGGTTATGGAAATACATCAAATAAAATAAAGAAGAGCTGTGGACCATTAGTCTGAGTTTAATAAAGAATTTGTATAATGCTCTTCATACTAATGTAACAAAATATTCTCAAATGAAATTGTTTCAAGCAGGTCTCACTTAAAATACATAAGGGATCTGTGCCGATATTTCCCGACAGAAATGCTGTTAAAAGCGGTCAGATCCTACTTTTTTTAATTTTTAAAGTCGGATCTGTTTTGTCGGAAATCGCCGTGGATTGACGTATGCACGTCTGTCTTTGCCGATTTCAGGACTTTCCAACACTCAACTTTCGGTACATTGAACAGTTGAATTTGTGTCGAAAACCTGCAAAAATGGCCGGGATTCCGACTACCGGGATATTCCGAAGGTCAGTATCCTGGATCAAATAGCCTCCATTGTATTAATGCAGTGGTTACCAAACTGCGAGTCATCGCACCTTGAGGTGCCTCGGGACACTTGCAGGGGTGTCTCAGATTGATGGTCTAGGACCAATTTAAACTATTTCTAATCAATCCAATAGGCAAAATCAGTGTGGATGGCTGGCAATTTGTAAATGATGTTGACAAACAGAAGAAGTGAATCCTGTCCCACACCACATATCGGAACCTAATAATGATGTGTACACACGTGCCCAGCAGGGTGGCGGCTTCAGCTGTCAGAATTGGGGGGACTGTGCAGGGGAGGAGCGGATGTCATGTTACACTGACCAGCATGGCCCTCGTTCCGAGATAGAATAGACTGTGCTGAACAGCATATTTCTACTTTCAATTCCGATGCCAGGGGGCTGTGCATCTGGATCAGACGCGGCAAAACACGTTGATATTTGCACTAACTTGCTATCTTGTTTTACTGTATAGTATAGCACCGTGTGTACACAGCTTAAGGATACCTATAAAACACACAATTTACTTAATTAATATTTCTAAATTTCTCAATAAGAAAATTTGGGCCTAAGGGTGATGTGAAAGTTTTTAATACTCTAAGGCGCTGTGATCAAAAAAGTTTTGGAACCACTGTATTAATGTATAGAGGCATAGTGGTCCTAAAGCACCATTTACCCAATTCCTACTTACAGTGATCGATATGCCTAGTCCTTCATGATCTTCTTTAACCAAAATCACTTTTCTGATTGGGCCAACTCCTTGACTTTTCTTTAAGCAATCTGGGTCCTGCTGGTTCAAGAAATCACATTTATAACCTTGCACAAACTTGGGGTATGCAGCATTTCAAGAGAATAGAAGGGGAGAGTACATTAATTTGCTGCTGACCTCATGATAATAACAGGTTGCCTGTTTTAGTTATTGCAATAAGTAAACATTTAATTGCTGTGTGACTAACAGTCACCTAATGTAGCCTCCCATTCTACTCTCTTGTTAAAAAAAAAAAAAAAAAAAAGGAGGTCACTAATCCAGTAGGTCAGGTACAACACATTTGGCTAGGAGGTTCTCTATGGCGAGTCATGCAGTCCTTGGGATGGACCAAATTTCCCTTTTAGACCAGATATTTATAAAGTGACAGATGAAATAGCCCCATTTCCCACCACATTCCATTTAGTCTACAATTAGAGAATGAAGGGTAGGAATACTGAGACAGGGGAGGGAGGATCAGCAGCATGGGAAGAAGGAAATGGGGAAAAGGACTACAGCAAGAGAGAAATTCGAGTTAATCTTCAAGCCACAGGTGCAAAATTATAAATCAGTTTAAATTCCTGTTTATTAACCATTTGAGTGAATTTGTCAAAATAGCTGCGAACATTGCCAAGCAAATATTTTTATTCATCATAATGACCTGTAATGTTTACCTTATATAGGAAATATATAAATTCAAATAAAAATATTGTGTAAAAAGAGATTAGAAAACAAATGTGAGCGAAGCTGGCATTTTTAGCAGATATTTTGTGCATCTCACAAAGATGTTGGCACTCAATGGGTTACAATGAAAAGCCTGCAAAACATCATCTATCGTAGCTAGAAAAGGCTGTACAATATGCACTGCATGACTGGTAAATAGCTACTGGGTAACTTACATGTCCTGGTGGAACTGGCAAAGGGCGCTTTAAGTCATTTCTCCCCCGGCATGCTCGGATAACTGTTTTATGTCTATGTAGGTGGATTTCAGCTTCAAGTTGATTCCATAGCTTATCATGAGCAGGACCCTTCATATCACGGCCAAGCAACTGTATCTGCTGAACCCTACAAATAATGAATTGCTTTACTTGTTATTAAGTACACATTTATACGATTGGCAAGTGTGGTTTTTAACCTAAAAGTTGTATAATGGCATATGATTATCTTGATTAAAGACAAATTTGAATAGACTTAACATTCCAAGTAGATGCTTCTCACAATTTTTCAGAATACTTATACCTGACTTATACCCGATCCAGAGTCTGACCCGGGGGTCTGGCACATTCACATCAAATCCGGGGTTGCCAATTATACAGCGGGTGACCCGAGTTTAACCCTTCTTACAAGGTTTGGTGCTTTCCCATCACACCTCGACCCGGTAACAACGCAGGTTATTTTGGTGATGTGAAAGGGGTATAAATGATCTGCAGAAATTGGTGTCACTATAAAACACCAACAGAGTACAAAAAGGTAATTACTTTAAAGGGAAGGAAAACAGCTAATGACATACCTTCCAGCCAGCTCCTTATCTAAATATTTAGCGGCCAATCTTGCTCCATACACTTCTGCCTGAAGAACAGCTATATGCCTACGGAGAGCTTCATTTTCTTTCCGCAATAGTTTCACTTCAGCTTCCAGTTGTGCTTCCTTCACTTTTTCTTTTTTGTTGGCCTCCAGTTCCTTTTCCTATACCAAGATTATTGATTATAACAAAGTACAATGAATGTAATAGCAAATACAGGTTATTGAATGACAAATCAAAAGAAAGTATTTAATAAACTGCACCATGACAAACCTACAGCCAATAGAGTGCCAGCCAGCACCAACAAAATTATATATAGATAGATAGATAGATAGATAGATAGATAGATAGATAGATAGATAGATACCTTAGACATGGATGTCAATTGTGGTTAGACCCAAAAGGTCTCATTCATTTCTTGCCATCACAATTTCAACACACAATGTTCATTTTAAACACTATGGAGGGGAATTCAATTTGCTTCAATAATTTACAGGGGTGAAAAAGGCTTATAACCGCCAGGTGTAATGTACAGGGCTATTAAATTAAAGCCCTCTATTCTCACCCAGTAAATAACACTGTTAACGAGCATTAACACATAGGGCAGTATTCAATGTGAAATATTGTCCGTGCATGGCGAGAGATTTTTTCTCTCGCCATGCACTCTCCGTGTTCCGGAGCCTCCTGCTCCCCCTATTCAACGTGTTAAAGACTCGCCGCCACTCGCGGCGAGTCTTAACCCCTGCAGCGGACGAGCGTCCGCGGCAGGGAGCTGTCAGGGAGCCGGGGGACGTAGCAGCCAAGAGAGATTAAAGTCTCTCTTGGCTGCTGCAGGGGATATGGGGAGGGGAGCAGGGCTCCCCTGGACCCAGGCAGCACAGGCTGCCCTACCTATAGCCAGCGGGGGACCCAGTATTCACTGTACCCGAACGTGCATCGGGTGCAGTGAATATATGAATATCTAATGAGCGGCTCGAGCGCTCCGGCCCCCTGCTGGCTGCACTGTGTAAAAAAAAAAAAAAAAAAAAAAAAAAAAAAAAGTAAAAAAATATTTTTTTAAAAATTAAATATATATTCATGTGCTATAGGCACATGAATAAAAATAACATGGCCCTTCACAGAAAAAAAAACCTGATTTTTTGACACCAAAATTAAAAAAAACACCCTTTTAGTTTAAAAGTTCACATTCCTGCTCTCCATCAAAAGATGGAGAATTTCTACACGGAGAGAGACGGCGAGAATCACTTAGAAAGACGGAGAATATTTCCCATTGAATAGGGTGGCTCGCCTTTGGAGAAAAAAAACCTCTCTCCACCGCGTGAAAAGCACAAACTCTCCAGAAATCACAGCGAATTTTTCTCATTGAATACTGCCCATAGAATGATATGTTCCCAACCAGTGCGTCAACATGGTATTTTCACCCGAAAACAGGCTATATATCAGGGATTTCTTTTCTAGCCCCATTGCGTCAATTAGCCACTGTAAATTACCGCAGCTAATTGAATTCCCCCCATGTGCTGTGTATGAATTTGAAATTAAATTCTTACACAGCGCTCAAATCCATGTAAAGTGGGCTTAACAGAAGCAGCCCTATAAAGATCCCATTTACATTAATCCTTTGGCCTAAATTCTCATGGTTTGAGAGAAATGGAGGAGCTCTGGCTAGGGCCTGGGGACACTTTATGAAGGTGATTGTCTTCAGTAAGGAAGGGATAGAATTATCAAAGCTTCTGTCATTTATCAAACGCATCCTGTAACATGGTCGTTAGAAGTGGATAGACTGGTGCTATATCTCTTTCCACTTTATCTCTCTCCAAGCTTTGATAAAATTTCACCCACTCAGCTCTAAATATTTTAGTTGTGAAACAAGTTATATTTTTTATATTAATGCCTTTTTACAGTAGCTGTATTAAACAACTTACAAGCAGAACATTGGGTACTTTTTTAGAATACAATTAACCATCTATTAACTAGTATTATGCAGCAGCTTTGCATAAGCAAAACAAATGTCAGATGGTGCAGAGGTTAGGGTACCTTGACTTAAATCTGATCCTTCCATTGTAAGAACCTGACTGGTGCAGTATCACCATTGATTACATATTCAGTGAAACATTCTGAGCCAACAGCTTTGCAGCTGAAAACGTGGATATATATATATATATATATATATATATATATAGATATAGATATAGATATAGATATAGATATAGATATAGATATAGATATAGATATAGATATAGATATAGATATAGATATAGATATATATATATATATATATATATATATATATATATTCCAGTAATCCGGCACTCAAAGGGTGAATGTGACGAGGAGTGAAGTGCTCCGGTGCCTTCCTTGAACCACAGGATTCCAATATACTTTCAACAAATGAGGCGGCACTCGTCAGGCTTGATATGAAAAACAATCTTGTTTATTCCAACATGTTTCGGGAGTAATGTCCTCCCGTCGTCAGGGATAAAACAACAGTGACCCAGATCAGTTTAAATACATCACAAGTACTACCTCCACCAATCAAATTCATCCAATCAAGAGGCCTCACCCCTCCACCTGTGGATTCACCAAGGTGTACACCTCACAGGGAGTTTTAGTTACCGGCACCCATTGATTATATATAAATATATAAAAATACAATTAGAAAATATACGTGCAAATAATAAAGAATTTTTTTTTTTTTTTTTTTTCTAAAAAAAAGGAGAACAATGCACTGTAATAGAAAGAATACCTGAGTAAGGTGCAATATCAACATTATGGCTGAAGAAATTATTTTTATAAAAAGCAGTGTAGACCTAATTTCTCATTTAACCCTTTAGGGGCCATGGCATCAAGTTTCATTATCCACATGCTTTCACATCTATATATATATTTTACCTTTTACATTTTTAGTACAATAACGATTGAGAATACCAAGTGCAAAAACAAATTGCAGATGTAAATCTAGATACCATTCGTGCAAGGTGACCCACTACTTATAGCTCAAGATAGTAAAAGAACACGCAATTTAACAAACCCTGACAAGTGCACATGTGGAGCCTTTGTTGCCAGGATGCAGAGAAAAATCACTGCACGTGGTGGACCTACTCAGTACAGATATCAATGAAACCTTGATCTATTTTCTGTCTGTGTCCAATCATTTGTCTACATAGTGCACTTTTCTATTAATTTACTGATCAAAATGATCCAATATTGTTATTAATCCTATACTGCATATATATCAAGCTTGGTAGATTCTTCAGGGTATTCAGATCGGAAACCAGGAGGCAAGGCTGATGTTATTCAGCCGTGTCCCTGAGCCAGAGATTACTCCTGCTGCTTTACAGACTCTGATTGAATCTATTGGTGTTCTAATTGGGTTTCAACTTCATTTTGAATTTTTTTTTGTCATCTATCTTTGGCCTGGTCAAGGTTTATCCAACCTGCCATGTAATTTCGTGGCCATTCCTCTACTTCTATACTTGGGCATTCAGTTACTTTCATTCAATTGTGTTACTTTAACATTGTTAGAATCAGGGAGGTCTTGGGTTGGGAACACCTTTATTTGACTTGCATGGGCTAGTCTTATCAAAACGATGATCTTTACAATAGCGCTCTAGCCTCTGCAGACTTTGCCCTGGCAGGAATGTTTCCTCAGTTGATATGATCTTACCTATTAAGGTCATAGAACAATCATGTGTCCATTCTGGTAACTACTTATGCATGAGCCATCAGTTCTTAGGTTTGTACAATGATGGTAGCAGCATGGTTTGGGGTGATTCTGTTGCCAATTAAAAAAAACTATGGATTCAGAACAAGTCTAGGGAGCATAGACACTGGGCAATATAATGAATGATGTTGCTCATTTTAGCCATTCTGAGCAATATCGTTCATTGTATCGCCCAGTGTGTACGCTACCAACTATGCACGCTCCCATGGGTCGTTTACAACCTGCCCTTTCATCTGTGCATGTTCAGGCAAGGGAGAACATGCTTAATGAGGGCCATGCTGCAGAATACATTATAAAGCAAGTTCACATTGGATAATCGTTTTCAGTAAGATGCAAGCAAACGACATTAAATTAAGACAGAGTATTAATGCAACCACATCAAACCACTACAGCCATGAATTAGTTCCAACTGTGCAACATTTTCTCACTGTCTGCTTGCAAAGCTAAAGCATATCAAATTACGTATGTGTACCACTATCTTAGGGTAAAGGCCAAAACTAGAATTACAGCAGGTGGCATTAGAAATCAGGAGTAATGGTTAACATTCCTGCCTCACAGCACTCAGGTCACGGGTTTGATTCCCACCATGGCCTTAACTTTAGAATGTAAGCTCTCATGAGCAGGGCCCTTATGTGTTCTTGCTTCTCTTCCCTAAACTATCTTTGATGGTACCAAATCCTGCGATTTGCTGTGACAGGGATACTTATTTCAGTGTCGTCTGCTATTGCAGCTATGGTTATGTACCCCGTACTTGTCCTCTATTGTATTCAACTGTAAGTCGCTCTTTCCTGTTTTGCTGACTTGTTTACATACTCTGTAGTTGGAAGCTGCGGACCCCTTGTAGCACCATATAAATAAAGGAAAAGAATAGATAACAAGTTTGTATATCCTCCACAGACTTATGTCTACTTCAGTTTCCTCCCACAAACCCAAAAAACAAGGATAAGTTACCGTTAATTGGCTCCCAACAAAAAATAACCCTAGTGTGCGCATATACGTGTGTTTACGGCAGACTACATGGGACAAGTGATTCTACTCTGCCATCAAAATTGATTCTATAAACACACAGGAAGACACTACACCTTGCTGTAACTGACCATAAGTGGTAACTGTTTAATAAAGGAAAAAAAAAGTTAGTAAATGACTAAGATACCCAGCATCTCTTATCAAATACAAAATAATGAACAAAAATAACAATGAAATGATCAAATTTATTTTGTATAACAAGGAGTCTACAGTAGAAATAAAAGAAATAATAACACACCACCTAATTTTCCCCCAAACTCTTAATACATACAAAATAAATTTGCAAAAGCAAACAGCTTATTATGGGTACTATATGAATTTTTTTGGGGGGTGGAAAACAACACGTCTAGTTTTTCTATATCAAAGGTGTGAAAACAGGAGGGAAAACATCTACAACTATAAAACGTCACTGTATAGTAAAATACAGAAGCGTGCTGTACTCACCATTACTTCCAGACTAGGGACAGACTTAAAGCAAGAAAAGAGAGACTTTTAGTTAGAATAGCCAAGATAAAGACAGAATAAAGTATTAGAAAAGAAATACTAAATAGCAGATATTAAATATGCACCACTATGTATGACCTAATGCATTGTCAGACCAGTTGCACTTGATGGTCAAACATCTCAATTATTAAAGATGATACAATAAACAAATGCAATAGATACATAGACCGATTCAAAGATGCCAATTTCATATGCACAATACATTTGTCTTGTGTGTCAGATGCCAACAGTTGGGATTCCGACTGACAAGGGCTTTTTTCCCTGGTGGGGAGTCGGACACTCATTCCACACCCATTTGTCTTTTGGCCAAATCAAGAGGGGGGAGGTGTCAATCGCACGTGTTGAGTTGCAATGAAAAACGGGGTGCGCTACCACTAGCCAAATAAACTGATTTGTACACAAAGAGAGAATCTAAACAAAGATTTGGTAACTGGTTTAGCCAAAATGTTAGCCTGTGTGTATTTCAAGGTGGCATCGGGTTGGTGACATGCAATAGATCAAGATTTTGTATATGTATGGGCAGCTTGATTGTTATTTAGAAGTAAAGCAAAAAATAAATGAACTTTGTCGAAATCCAAGAGAAGCAATTACATTTATACTTTTTCTATGCAGTGTAAATAAGGTCTGCTTTTGTACGTAGCACACAAAATGTCAGATTTATTTTTACACTGCAATTCAGATTCAGTTTGTACAACCACCACCCAAATCTAAATCTCTTAGCACATTTTGTAGCTTTCCCAGCTACAGTGCAACATGGTTTTGCCCATGTTCACAGTTACTTTTTTATTTTTACATCCAATTCAGAATAAGGCACGATGGGGTAGAATTCAGCATTAAGTCGCAAGCACTGACATAGCAGCTCACCAAATTAAATAGCTTCGGCCCCTATGAGTCAGCCAAACAGTGGTAGTTAGGTGTTACAAACTGCATTTACTTTCAAATCATCTATCACATACATGGAATGTGTCATTCGTGATAACTTAATTTGTGGAAAGACCAGTAAAAGGCCACAAAAGTAATTTAAGCATCAATAGAAAAGGCTAAACTTCAGCAATATTTCAATAGCATTTAATACAATAGCTTAAAAGGCCTGCAGATGGTTTTACTCTACACGGACCATGCGGCTTCTGCTTACCAGTTTGGCTTTGATGGCCCCGGAGTCCACATTCTGCCCTGTTTTGGAGTGAAGTTGTAGTTGTACAGCATGAAGCTGTAGAAGCTGATCGTGAACCTCTTTCTCCCATACCACTTTTTCTGCTTGAGTCTCTGTCAGCTCTGATTTCAAATCTACAAGTTGAGCCTGTAAAATTTAAAAACATTTTTTGTACCTTTTATGGTCTGGAATATAGTGTACTTACATGATCAACATGAAAAAATGTGATGCACATGCTATTTGTGTCATACTACTTGCATTGCAGTCTGAACTGATAATATACTGTAGCTCTTTTCTCATTGGAAAATCTACTACTAATGGTACGTAAGATACCAAATACGATTGAACAGTCATTCGCTGGATCTCTTGCTATTGTCACCACTATATAGCTTCATCCCCACTGTAGAATCCCGATCTACAGCAGCTATTCTCCCTCATAGGGGTCCAAACATGCAACATGGAGAGCGCGCAAGGGGCTTTGATGCACTCACACCCTGTTGGAGTACAGTTAGTCAGGATTCCGTTGTTGGTATAATGGCCTTCAGAATCCCGACAAATTGAATGCAAATGACTTTCTATTGCAGGTCAATGTAAATGTACACAATTTTGACAACTAAAGTCAAAAGGAACAAAAATGGCCTTTTAATATAGTCTTCACAATATTTTTTTACCAAACTAACAAAACATTGCCGATTTTGGTGTCTGTAAGGTCAAAATTTGCATAAAATTTTATGAATGTTGAACTTAAATCCAGAGGTGACAAAAGACACATACGAGCACTTATTATTCTGAATGAACAGAAAAAAAAACCCGAAAAAACTGATTGAATGAATGATCAGATTACAAAATCTATGCCACAATGGGGTCAATTCTATTCTCAGCGCTGTTAATAGCTATTCTAATCAGCGCCCTGCTAAATCAGAAAATGCCGTTAGTCATGGGTGTTTAGTCATGAGTACTGACATTTTCCGACTTAAGCGTCCCGCTGCAATGCTGCTTAAATCAGGCTAGGCCGGCCTTGAAACAGCATCGCCGCCCTAGTTTTGTTGGAAATCCACTAGTCTGTGGTAGCAGCACAGTTTCAATCCGGGCCCAGTTTTTCAAAAGGTGGGGAAAAAATAAATAAATAAATAAATAATAAAAATCGACAAGATTCATCTATATCGGTGTTCAATCACGCACTCCATACAATTGATAGAAGTTGGTCCGGTGCCCTCACTTGTAAAGAATTATATAGCCAGAGTAGGTGCGGCACTCGGACATCAAAGAGAAAATAAGCTAGTAGCTGTAGACAACGTTTCAGTTTAATAACAACTGTTTTCAAGTCTATAGACCTGAAAACAGTTGTTATTAAACTGAAACGCTACTAGCTTATTTTCTCTTTGATTGATGTCTGAGTGCCGCACCTACTCTGGATAGATATAGAGAAATAATATATTTTGTTAGCACAGTCATACAGATATGTCCTACTTCTAGCCTCAAGATAGCGATCACAGGATACCTGGCATTAGTGAGTAGACAGGTCACGTGCAACTCTGTTATAATCCGGTGTCTTTTTGAAGAAAATGCATCATGTCAGGTGCAAATGCAGGATTTTTAGAAGGGGGCTTCCAGAGAGGGCCGGAGCAAAGCACGGAGATGGACACTTAGATGACCCAGTATATGCTGGGTCAGTTAAAGTATTATAGATAGACCAAATGTATAGTATATATATATATATATATATATATATATATATATATATATATATATATATATATATATATATATATATATATATATATATATATATATATATATATATATATATATATATATATATATATATATATATATATATACACACACATATACACACACACATATATATATACATATACACACACACACACAAACACCCTGAGCATAGCAATGTATTGGGGCCCCTACCTATCCTCCAGTGGTAGCGGTGGGGGGGGGGGGGGGGGGTAATATATGTATCAGTAGGGCCTGGATCAGTAATTTCCACTAATTACCCCTTTAATGCACAAATGATGGGAAATCAGGTGGGAAAAGGGGGCATTGGGCTGAATGAAGGGGTCCTGATACATAACTTCCAGGGTGGTAGAGGATGTTTAATATGCAGAGGAGGGGTGTATAGTGGAGTGGGCTTATTATTCATAATTTTCTGGTGGGAGGACAGCTTGCTTGACTGCAGATATCTCCAGTTCTCAGAACTGGAGATAAGTGCAGTCTAGATTTCTTAGCTTTTATTGGAATTAAAAACTAGAGAATCACATCTACCAAATGGTACTGGGGACTAGGGGATCAGAGTTCAGGAGGCAGAGCAATCCGCCAATGAGAATATAAAACTACATACCAGGTGTGTGGAGATGGAGCAGTAACCAGCTGCTGGAAGGCTGATATCTCTGGTTCAGTAGAGACAAGCTTCTAGTGTCCATAAAGGGGGGGGGGGTCCTTAGATTTTGGAATATACCCTCAGAAAAACTCTAAGTCAGACAGAACCTGAAATATCTGACTGGGAATAGCAATTAACAGGCTTGGATGGGGACCACTACTTTGAAGTCAGATATCTCCAGTTCCCCAGGGCTGATTTTTAAAATTCTTGTACCCATGGAAAGAGGGGACCCTCAGCTTCCTGGAAGGGGGGGGGGGGGGGGGTTCTGGGTACTCAGAAACCGCCCCTGCAACACAATTGTAAACAAATTAGTACAGAAAAATGGTCAAAAACCAAAACCTCGCCTAACTCTGCAGCAAAGAAGGAACACCATTCCCCACAGCCTACTTCAGAGAAAGGGATTCCATAGTAAGCATCCAAAGACCCTATATTCTCTTTTAGCAAGTCTGGTGAGACACTGGGCCATGGAACCTTTGACAGCCTCAAGGTAAGGAAATGCTTAAGCTGCCAGACCAGATCATCCAGGTCCCTGGAAGCCGTTGGGGAGGAAATACAGGAAAAACAATATCCTGGTTAAGTGGAAAGCGGAAACAACGTCCAGCCAGAACAGAGCCGTTCTCTGTATGGTTCCTATCTTTATAGAAGCAGAGAAAAGTCAGCTTGTAAGACAAAGCCCTTTACTCTGAAACTAGATGAATTGAGGCAATAGCCATAAGGAAGATGAGCTTCCAAGTAATTAACTAAAGATTAGCTGAATGCAAAGGCTATAATGGATTAACATCCCACAGTGCTACCAGGTTGGAACCTCTGGAAGAAGGCCCAAATGCCTTTGGAAGATAATATCCATCTACAAGCACATTCTTTATACTGTACACGTATTTTAACAAGGACCTGTGGTTTAACAAGGAAAAGCATCAGAAGACCTGTAATTCTAAACAAACTTACTGCAAAACATTAACCTTACTGAAAAACCTGTCTAGCAAGGCCATAGTTCTGGCTGTTGAGAATGCACAAAGGAATAACTAGCTAATCAGAAGGAAATGCTCGCCAAACAACATAGTAATAAACAAGTTTTCCCTGCTACACAAACCATGAACATGTAAGCACACATTTCAGGAACTTCAGATCACTGTCAATAAACTAAAATTAGGATTTCACACACAAAATACGTTCACAAAAATACTCAATGCAGAATAGTTTAAAATATTACACTAGTACAGCTTTGCAATAGATTGATTACATGCAGTAATGTATGCAGCCAGCTTAAAATCAGCAAGTGCATTCTATTCCTGGAGAAAGAGATTAATAAAAGGAAAAGCACTCTACACATTTTACTCCCAAGGGTACATCTCTACACCATCTACCAAATATGAGACTTTTCTCATCCTAATAAAATGTAATTGTGGATTTTTCATACCAAACGCATATATTTACTAATTATTTTTTCATACCTGTGCACTGGTCTCCTCCCATTCCCCTCCCTTTTTCAATGCGTATCTACATACAGTATACCTGTAATTAGAGCAGTTACTGTAGGTGCTAGGAATGTCAACCATAAATCTAGACAGACACAAAGATTGTATTGCCTTCCAGAATCACAGAGAATGATTAAAGAGCATCATTCGTATACTAAAGGTCACAACCATCGTCAGTGGCTAGATAAAGGTTTAGTATTTATCCATACTATATCTTATACAGTAGAGCCCATGGCATTTTAATTTTTTTTTGTTTTGTAAGGAAATGTGAACATGCTTCCTTAGATTAGGCTCCACCCCCAGGGCCTGTGTCTGTTCTTCAGCGCAATTTGATTTACAATCCATTCTAAACTAGCAAATTTGTGTACATCCCCCCTAAAATGGTGAAAATTTATTTTTTATAAGTAAAAGTGTCAGGACACATAGTAGAACGTCCAGGGCACCCCTTCCAAAATTCAAGCACTTGAAAGCATTTACATAGCATAATTTGATTAAAAAAGTCAGTTTTCAAATGAATTTCTCTCAAAAACTCAATAATGGGTTAAAATGATGCAGAGCAGGTATGTCAAAGAATTGTGTTGATGGGAGAGGGGTTTATGAACTTAAAAATGAGAGCTAAGTATTTATTCCAACTTTGCACAGAACATTGTAAGGATAGAGTTTGTAAATCACTCAGACACAGTAATAGACAAAAACTGAAAGAGGGTTTACTCTGTAGAACAGGGGTGGAGAACCTCAGGCCTGCTGGCCGTATGCGGCCCCCATAGCTGGTCTGAGTGGCCCACCCACCCGCCCGGCGGCTTTGCCGTCAGGTACAGGGAAATTCTCGTGAGAGGTCAGTAGTTCTCGGGAGATTCCTCTTAATCAACAGCAGCTGGAGACAGTCAGTCCTATTCAGCGGCAGCCACCGGAGCATGGGGCGGCTGCAGCAGTGGAATTTGTAAGAGAAATTTTTACATATGGCCCAAAGGATTTTTCCCCCATACAAACCGCCCTTGGCACAAAAAAGGTTCCCCACCCCTGCAATAGAACGTTAAACACAGAATGGCACACTGGGCAATACTAGAATCCAACAAATGAAGCTATAGAGACTGCTGATGAGCCACATAAGTTCTAACCGCAGTGATGTTTAAAGCTGGGTACACACTACAGTATTTGCAGCCCTGTTGATATTGTTAACAATATACTGTAGTAAATATTTTACTGCATGTCTAGATGACATGGGGTCATAAATTACCCATGAGAGGGCATTGTTCATTGTTTGTAGGGTACACACTTGGCAATATTTTAAACAATATCGATCGGAAGGGTAAAATAAGTGATATTGTTTAAAATATCACATAATGTGAATGCACTTTTAGCATTTAAGTAGAGGTCAGAATAAGGAGTCAGGTCCAAAGAACACCAATCGTATGTGTTCCACAAGGAACTCTTGGCAGAGCCTCGCCTCTTAATAGAGTAACATTACAATCAGGTAGCCCTTTCTTATACTTTTAGAATAGCCTTAAGCCATAGGGGTGTTTTGACCTTCACTCTAGAGTCAGGGTGGCTAATCCTGGGATTAGTAGTCTAATGTCGGACAGACAGCTGCTCCCGTCTCCAGCTGTGTGGCTCTGTGCAGCTTGACATGGTCAGAGGTCAAGTTACACGGCCCGCTGGCCACACCGCTGCTCTGCCGCTTCCACCCACCCATGTAAGAAAATGTGCGGGGCTGCCTGTTTGGGGTGGGGGTATTTATTTTTTGTATATTTTTATCAGGGATTTCAATGCACTGGCTATCAATTGTTACATTTACAGAATTAGCTCATATTACATATACACAGTGTCCTATTATTACAGTCTGTCCCTATTTACATTTAAAACATGTATTGAATAGTAATCAGACAACATTATAGTGTCGCTCTTCTAGCACAATGTGGTCTGTATTTCAGCATGAATATGCAGACTGTGCTAGAAGCACCACAACAGAGACACCCCAGGCAGGGAAGAGTTACTGCACGGGTTTTGAAAGATGCAGTGTGCTAGAATGAACACTACATCAGAAAGTCAATCTATACTGTGCGGCCATTTACCGGTTGCCCAGTGGTTCCTAAATTGTGTGCTGTGGCACAGGACCAATTATTATGATCAATATAAATAGGTGAAACCAGTGCTTGTGGCTGCTATTCTTAACATATGTGGACAAACCGTAGCAAATATTGGGGTACATTTTTTAAGCTCGGTGAAGTGATAACATGTCTGGTTTTTATCACTGGCCAATAAGCTCCTAACTATCATTTTTCAAACCAAGCCTGTAACTTCAGTTAGGAACTGATTGGCCAGTGATAAAAACCAGACACTTTATCACTTTACCGAGCTTAATAAATCTGCCCCATTTTCCCTTATATAACGGACCATAAGGATGACATAACACAATCTAATTTTTTTTTTAAATCTGAATTTCTCAATAATAAACATTCGGCCTGGGGATGCCATGAAAAAATACTGTTGCTCTAGGGCGAAGAGATCCAAACAAGTTTGCGAACCACTGCAGTAGCTCATAGAAATATAAGGGCAGAGCCTTTTTAATGGGGCTATTAGTATCTTTAATAAGTTGCTTACATCAGACAGGCTGCGACTCTCCTCAATGTCCTGATGATGGGACAAGCAGCTAAGACAAAAACAAAATGTATGCAAGCTTTATTATAATTAGCCCAGTACCAAACGAAGGGTCATGCATGGTCCAGAAATGGCGCATTGAGTATGCGATAAGGTTACACTTCACATGAGCCTATGAAACTTTTGTGCACTACTGGAGTGCCGTGTGAATAGCACTGAAACATTGCAGTGGCTTAATTTATGGACAGAAGTGCAGGCAGGCAGACAGACAAACAGAGACACAGACAGACAGAGACACAGACAGAGACACAGACAGACAGAGACACAGACAGACAGAGACACAGACAGACAGAGACACAGACAGACAGAGACACAGACAGACAGAGACACAGACAGACAGAGACACAGACAGACAGAGACACAGACAGACAGAGACACAGACAGACAGAGACAACCAGACAGACAGAGACAACCAGACAGCCACAGACACCCACACACAGCCACAGCCAGACACAGACAGCCAGACACAGACAGCCAGACACAGACAGCCAGACACAGACAGCCAGACACAGACAGCCAGACACAGACAGCCAGACACAGACAGCCAGACACAGACAGCCAGACACAGACAGCCAGACACAGACAGCCAGACACAGACAGCCACAGCCACAGCCAGCCACAGCCACAGCCAGCCACAGCCACAGCCAGCCACAGCCACAGCCAGCCAGACACAGACAGCCAGCCACAGCCACAGACAGACAGACAGACACAGACAGACACAGACAGACACAGACAGACACAGACAGACAGACACCCCCCCTTACAAATCCTGCTTTTGCAAAGGATGCTGACTGGATTGATTTATTTATTTATGACTCAGATACATCCCAAATATATTGGTGTAAATCCCTGACTCAATGCCCAGTTTGGGGAAATCAGGATCAACTTTGAGATTCCCTGATCACAACCAAAAAACTGTCAAATCAGTTAATTTTGAATAGGTTTAATTTCCCAGATGGATCTCCGATCCTTACTTGCCACCAATCAGGACCAGATCACGGGGTAACAGACAGTATTTCTGCACCAGAACTCACACAGCCAAGGTGCCCACCCGACGGCAGAGTTAATTGATAAATCACTGTGCTCGGACAGCACATCGCAAGCTGCTAGCAATGGCCAGAGGGTAACATGAATAACTCCTCACACTGCTGCAGTGTGTGTAATTAGTCATTTATCAATTAATGGTCTAGCCAATGCTAGCAGCAAAAGTAGCTAGCACTGTGAGATGCTAGATGCCCAACAGACCTGCTGTGATTGATGCTGGAGCCTACCTGGAGGTCAGACACAGCCCAGGAAAAAATACACATTAAGTACAGGGATCTCACCTCCTGTGTCTATAGCTTAATGTTCCCTCTTGACCAGTTTCAATGTCTGTTCCAGTCTCCCCCCACAGTATGCTGTCTATCAATATAGTCAGGATTTAGCTGCATGTACAGACAACGACCCATAGGAGCGTGCATCGTGAACAATCTAGTGCAGGCATGTCCAACCTGCGGCCCTCCAGCTGTTGTGAAACTATACATCCCAGCATGCCTTACAATAGTATTACTATTAGAGAATGCTAAAACTATTGCAAGGCATGCTGGGATGTGTAGTTTCACAACATCTGGAGGGCCGCAGGTTCGACATGCCTGATCTAGTGTCTACACTAGAGACAATATGCACAAAAATATCATTAGCGATTGTCATTATTGTGCATATCATTTATTTTATTGTCTGTGTACACACCATGAGGGATGAAGTACAGTAACATCTAATTAAATGCACAAAGGCAACTGAGAGATCCAGAACAGGCCCCTGGGTTCGACAATGTCCAGGTCGACAGTCATTAGGTCAAACACTAATAGTTGACAGTGACTAGGTTGACACCAGGAAATGGCCAACATACTATAGATCACCATTGACAGAAAGTCAACATGGTAGACAAAAGGTTTTCCCATTTTCTTTTTGGTGTAGACTGACTTGGATTATACTTTAATATCCAAGTTTGCACAGAGAATATAATAGTGTGGCAAGTGCAATTAGGCACCGTGTCAGAAGCATGGTGAGCACGGTACACTTACATGGTGTCCATGTCGACATAGACACCAAAAACATGAAAAACTCATATCCACCTTGTGGGTGTCGCATGTCCATGTCGACCTTAAGCTTGTATCCACTTTCTGGCAATGCCAACCTATGGTATATCGAACATTTGCAGGTATGTTTTAATTATATGCTAAGGTCAAATAGGTTTCATTACTGGAGCACAGTAAAAGAAATGTTTATAAAAAAAAAAAAAACTTACATAACAGCTCTCAATATGAAGAATCAGATATAGGGAGGAGGGGTGTTACATTTTGTTGAACGGTGGTTGTGTTCTAGCTGGGTACAGCAACCTTTTTAACTTCTCCCTATCAACTCTTTAGCATGCCAAAACTATTTTTGATAGTTGTAGAACACTGGACAATCAATTTTTTTTACTGTAGAATTGGTCAGCTACATATTTATTACCTAGCCGAGTTTAGAAACAGTCCTATCTATGTTCCTCTTTTGGCATTTGAAATGTTAGCAGGTATACAAGATCCAAGTTGTCAAATAGCCATGGCTCTCACTATTAGCTCTTTGTAGATGTAAAATCTAAATAAGTAACACATTTTATTCTATAAGAATAACATATCAACAGGCCTGAATTTGTTGAAAAGTCTCATAAGCATAGGCCAAAAACATTGTTGCCGTTTGTGCACATCAAAAATAAATAAATGGTATGGTGTGTACACACGGCAGATCCTGCTGTGAGATGCGAGTCCCGACGCGATCAGATCGCATCGGGACTCGCATCTCGCGGCATACCAGAGGGGCACAATTTACACTATATAGTGTTGCCTGCCCTCTCTATCTGGCTGCACTGACACGGATGCGCGCATCGGACTCGCAAGCCCTAAAAATACCATTTTTTTTAAATGATTTATTTTTCTATTTTTATTACACAGAGAAACCTGCATGGATCTGACTGATCCGTGCAGGCTTCAGCCAAATACACCTGGAAAATTAGTATTTCCCAGTTGTATTTTTTTGCTGAATTACCAGCCAAATTCAGCAGTACTAATTAGGCCAGACCCCAGCACCCTGTAGTACAGACCTTCAGACATGGGTTGATAAATTGCATGCAATATATCTGATGTGAAAGTTCAAGAGAAATATCATGCAATTTCAAGTGCCAGATAAATTGCCCTAGTGCAGCGGTTCTCAAACTGTGGGTCCTGACCCCAAAGTGGGTCCCGACCTTCTCAGCATGGGGTCACGACTCCATGTTCCTGACCATCAGGCTGATAACTTTTCTTACCTCAGTCAGGGATTCAAGGAGTCTGAAAAGTCTGTTGGATTGTCTGTTATTTCAGGCTCTTCCCATCATTTTGTGCCTCCACAATGCTGCCATGTATGTGCTGTGTGCTAGCTACACATCTGATGTGATGACCTCCTGGAGTAACTTGCTGGGGTCCTGTCATTATTTTTATTGTCTGATGGGGTCCCAGAGCAAAATAGTTTGAGGACCCCTGCCCTAGTGTATGGGGGCCTTTACGGTACTTATGTATTATCTGGGCACCCGATTTTTTCATCGCATGCCACTACTTATGGCATGCGATGCGATTTTTCATTGTAAAGACCCGATTTTTAATTGTATAGTCACCCATGGGTGATTTCATACCCCTACTATCCAACTACGCATGGAGTTGATTTTATATAGTGTGGCGAGCGCAGCGAGCCACCGAACCTGAAGCGTGGCGAGCGCAGCGAGCCCCGTGAGGGGACGCGGATTACTTTACATGTATTCTGCGTCCGCTCGCCACACTATATAAAATCAACTCCATGGGTAGTTGGATAGTGGGGGTATGAAATCACCCATGGGTGACTATACAGTACAAATAAAAATCAGGTCTTTACAATGAAAAATCGCATCACATGAATTGTATGCCACTATATTGCATGCGATGTAATACAATGAAAAAAATCGGCCACCCAGATATTACACAAGTACCGCCTTTACTTACAATTGTAAGGAAAACATGAACTGTTATGTGTGCAAGGGTTTTCCATAATTTGCTAGTATTAAAGAGCTTAAAGCAGCTTCTAAAAATGCATTAAATGCCAGTCCAGCAGCACAAACACAACTGTATTCTACATGAAAAGCTTCTTCTCCTTGGGAACTGCAAATTCTGTAACTACTTTTCCCCCCCAGGGATCTCATCTTCTGTTTAATTGAACAGAAAAGTTTCTCATTCACCATTTTAACATGACCAATGGGCTTGGTATGGGGAGAGCAGTAAGAAACCACAAGATTGGTGATATCAGCTGATAAATTGTTCATGCAACCACAACCCCATAGGCTGTATGAGTCACAGAAATGGAGAAACCGTGAGACAATTATTATAAAAGTACCATTATCTAGGCTCCCCTCAGTAATAACTGAACAAGAAACAATGGTGGACCTTCAATTCTGAGCTAGATAAGTGCCATTGGAACACTATGGGAATATTCAAAACATCGCACAATTTACCCTGCACCAGCAGAGAGAGGCACAGCAAATGAACGGTCTTACATAATTCTAAAGGGCGGGTATACACACAAAGATTTCTGTCCAACCTATCTGGTGGGAACAAAAAATATGGAAATGTATGAGATAACATTAGAAGAGATCAATTGCTCCCAAACACTGGAAAATGGATAAAAAAATGATTGTTCGGTTTAATTTGATAAATCAAACAACTTTAGCAAATGTATCTGAATTACTTGTTTGTTTTCCAGCATTTGGGAGCAAATGGTTGAGTCACATATGCTCCCACACATTGACAGAATTGTGTTCCCACCAGATGAATCTGTAGGTGTTTACACCCACCAAGAGAGTTCCATACCCTTACTGCCCGGACCGTAAAAAAGCGCTTTCTTTTAACGGTATGGAATCTTTTCTCCTCTAGTCTGAACGAAGACACACGTGTCCAAGTCTCCTAAAAACAAAGAGGTTGCCCGATAGTTCAGAATATTGCCCTCTAATCTATTTGTACATGTTAAGCAGGTCTCCTCTTAAACTTATCTTCTCCCGTGTAAACATCCCTAATTGGGCTAATCTATTCTTGTAGCTTAAAGACTCCATCCCTTTTATTAACTTGCTTGCCCTTCTCTGAACTTTTTCAAGTCCTTCCATGTGCTTTTTTGCAGTGTGGGGCCCAGAATTGCACTTCAAATCCAGAAGAGGTCTAATCAGTGCCTTGTAGTAGGGTAGCAGCTAGTTCCCCTTCGCCGTAAGGACCTGGGGAGGAGAGGGGGCGGGAGAGGGGGCGGGAGAGGAGGAGCAAGGTCAGAACAAGACAACTTTTTTTTGAGCCGACATGTGCCGACAGGCGGTATTTCATGCCCTACCATCCACTAGGGCGTGGAGGAGGTTATTAAAGCTGTGGCGAGCGAAGCGAGCCACCGTGCCCGAAGCATTGCGAGCGAAGCGAGCTATGCGAGGGTCCATTTGGGTCCCTTCTTCTGAACTTGCTCCTCCTCTCCCTGCCCCATCTCCTCCCCAGGTCCTTACGGTGAAGGGGAACTAGTCTCAACCCTTGTAGTAGTAGTAGTAGTAGTAGTACGTTTATTTATAAGGCGCCACAAAGTGTCCGCAGCGCCGTACATAGCAAACAAAAAACCGTACAGGGTGTGTTGATAAAAACAGCATAAATAGGGGTATGGCTGGTAGAACTAAAATCAGCATCAGTTCAGAAGTAGGTGTGGAAATTGTCGGAGACTGAAGATGAAGTAGAGGAAGGGAAGAACGGGGCAGGACCCTACTCATAAGAGTTAACAGACTAAAAGGAGGTGGGTGGACGAACGTGATTAGGTGAGAGGTCAGTCGGCGGCGAAGAGAACGGGAGGGAGGGTGGATAGAGATCAGTGAAGAGAGGTAAGAAGCGGTGGAGGAGGGAGCCTTGTAGGTGGTGGTGAGGAGTTTAAAGAGAACCCGGAAAGGAATGGGGAGCCAGTGAAGAGATAGACAGGGGGGGGGGCGGAGGTAGAGGAAGATGAGCCTAGCAGCAGCGTTAAGAATGGATTGGAGAGGGGTGAGGCGGGCAAGAGGTAGCCCAGAGAGAAGGATGTTGCAGTAGTGGCATAACCAGATTTCCATTCCTAGGACCTTATTCTGATTGACTTGCAAGGCTGCATATTTTGCAGCCTTGCAAGTCCATCAGACGCAGGCCACCCCCACCCCCTCCCCTCGCAGGACCCCAGCACAGCTGATAATGGATGATTTACATAATCATCTATTTGCAGGCGGTGAGAAATCATTCGATGGTCACCTACCATCAAATGATTTCTCCAGCGTTCGCAGTTCAGAGAGACACCTATATAGTGACTCTGAACTGCAGGGGGTCCTGTACGAGTACAGAGCGGGCAGCTGACATCTAATGATATTAGCTGCCCACCCCCAACATGTCCATCACAGCCTCATTAGCCTGAGAACGCCCATCGTTCTCATGGGAACGCCCATGAAATGCTGGGCGTTCCCATATGCTAATGAAGTTGTCCTGCACCTCCCACCCGCTGTGTAGGGTGCATACACACCCGGCAAACCAAAATTTCACCATGGGTTCACGCACCCTGCATCTGCACAGAACCGTGCCTGCGCAGACGCTCAACATCGGTCCTCTATGCGATGACACGGTGCACTGCTTTAAGTAAAACTCTTCACAATTAAGTCATATACAGTAGTCAGCCATACTAAGTTGTTTCATAACAATTTATGATTCTTTGGCTAGGCATACATACTGCAGCTTACTGACATGATTCTGACGTGTGGGAGAGACATGCTTCATGACAACCCTGCAGTGAGTGAGATACAGCAGTATGCAGACAGCTCGGAATAAGCTTATGATGTCATGTTGTGCCTAGTGACATTAGAGCAGGCTTTCCCAGCCACGGTCCTCAAGGCACACCAACAGTGCAGGTTTTAGTGATATCCAGGCTTAAGCACAGATGACTTAATTAGTACCTGAGTGATTCTGATTAAACCACCTGTGCTGAAGCCTGGATATCACTAAAACCAGCACTGTTGGTGTGCCTTGAGGACCGTGGTTGGGAATGCCTGCGTTAGAGGCAGCCCCTGTGCTCACCTCCAACTTGTGGTTGATCTGGCTGACCGTCTGCGCCTTGTGACACAACTGAGCGAAGCAGGAGCTCAGACTCGTCATCTTCTGCCGGCCCTCATAGGTGATGTCGGCCTGGTCAGGGTCTATCTCGCCCAGTAGTAGATCCACGTCTACGAACGCCTTATCAAACTCCTTCTCCAGCACCTCCAGCCATCGGAACATGGACATCCCGGGCACCGGTCCGGAGGGGGCGGCGGCGGCGGCTGAGCACGGAGCCACCGACATGACGGAACAGCGGAGAGCAGCACAGCAGCAGCGGAGACCTGAGATAAAATCTCACACAGAGTCACCGTGACCCGCGCACTGATTGGCTAACCACGGTGTGCACAGGGGCGGAAGAGCCTCCAGATTGGCCCGTCACTGAGGGAATCTGTGGGACGCTCGGTGCTGCTGCACAACGAAGGACAGTGATTGGCTGTTCCAGGACCCGGTGCTCTAACACTAATTTATGATTGGCTGATCTTAAGAGGCGGTGGGCGGTTAGTGTAACAAACATAGACTGACAGCCTAAATATGTGTACTACCGAGCCCAGATCCGATTCCAGTATGCGTCTTGAGTTTCCGTGTCACTGTTCCTTTAGCGGTGTTCTGTACTTGCCGCTGGGGCAGGACAACTATCTCTGTTTTAGGGTAGGGAGCGGGTTGTTGCCTATCCGTGTGTAGACAATCATTTGTTTCTGCCTGCCACAACTGACAGACTGCAGACCAGAGCAAGTGATCACGGAATAATCGTAGTGTCACGTGACGTGATCAGAACTCAGTGTGTAGTCGGATTTTGTCTACGGTTATCTACTGTCATGAATTTACTGTTCATGTTTCCACTTACAATATTACATTGGTTATGTAATGCTGTGTGTAGTAGTGATTTATGTTTCTGGGTGCATACAACAGGTGTGATTCCATTGCTTTATTTATCTCTTATGACCTCATAGCTAGACATGCATTCGTTTATCCATGCCGGCTTGAAGAGACTTCACAGACCTGTTCATGCTAAGGCAGTGTTCCTGAAATGGGTGTGAGTCCTCTACATTTTTCAGGAGTGACGGTCAGTTTTTTAGCTTTACCCAGATGGCCGATGTTGCAAACATCATGATCAATGGTTGCAGTGGTGTCCTGATGTTGCATATTCAGACTCAGCACTCGGATCTGCATTGTAGGCCTTTGGTGTCTTTAGCATATTTTCTATATGCAGTGGCAATGCTGTTAGCGTTTTACAAGCCCCAAAACTAAAACATGGAGAACAGATATTCAGAAGGACAGCAACCAATCCTTGTAATTGAAGAGAAGCTCTGGAAAACCAACCACTGTAAGCAGAGCTGAGTCTACTGTGGAATACAAGATAATAAAGCAGAGGTGCTAAAGGATGCACTACTCGGTTACGGCCCAATGGATAAATGGAACTGTTCAACAAAACCCAGTAGAAAAGACATTTTCAGGCCCTAATGTCAGAACCCATGAGTCCAGTGGAACCACACCACAAAATATAGTTGCAGCAGTCTGTTTACTCTAGCTAGTATAAGTCCTAAATTTATCTGACTTGTCTATGATCAGGAATTTGAAGAAGATGGAAAGACTCTCTTTTTGTTGGGGCACTCTTGAAAATTAAATTGTTACGTTAGTGCTAGGAGTATTGTTGATGTGTACTGTAGGACTATACACAAATTGGAATAAGTACTGTCAGTGAATAAATGGGGGAAAAAACCCTGTATGGTAGCTTTTATTTAATACTTAGCTTTTAATACTTTATTTTAAAATAGGTGTACTAACACTCACACACATATAATGACACACAAAACATTAAATATATACAAATATGTACACAATATTGAATGTTGTTGAATGAGATAAAGGGGGGAATTTACAAAGCCAAATTCGTGAAAAAAATCGTATTTGCATATGAAAATAAGATTTTTTGGGGGGGCGTATTAGTATCTTGGGTATTTACTATGCCATAAATATGAATTTTCGTATTCGTATTGATGGGACATTCGTATTCGTATTTACAAATATGAATGATTACACCTACGATAGAATACAACAGAAATCACCATTCAAAAGAATGGTGGATCCTGATTTACTAAATCAGGCATAAAACACCCGCGAATGGCATGCCAAATACGGCAGGAAAATACACTTTATTTTCCTGCCGTATTTGGCAGGATCCTGCACGGATCAGTCAGATCCGTGCAGGCTTCAATGTGTAAAAAAAAAAAAAATAGCGTGGGGTTACCCCCACGGCTGAAACCAGCCCCAGGCTGAAAGAGCCGAGGCTAGTAATAAAACGGCCAATCAGCCGAATTTTGAGGCTCCTGATTGGCCGCTATGCGGCCAATAGAATCATTCGGAGGAGAATCGCTGAAGATGCTTCTCCTGTTCGAACACGTATGCAGTCGTATTGATTCGTATTAAGAATACGAATACGATTTTCTGTATTCTTAGTAAATTTACCCTAAAATCTCTCTAAAGGTGCGCACACACAGGGGTGATTTTTGCTAATATCGTGGACAATAGAACACGCTCCTGCGACCAGCTGATTTCCACTGCCAGGCTCCCCCGGCAGTTTCTTTTTCATCAGCGACCATCTCTGGTCGCTGATGCAAACGGGATTCTGAGCGATATATCACTCAGCGATATATCGCCAACCCATATTTCGCTCGGCGATATATCTCTGCCATGTGTACGCACCTTGACTCCCTGCTGAATGATATGAGGCAATGTAGACTGCCAATTGACTTTCATTCATAAAGTGTAACAATGTATTAAATAAACTACCACTATAAAGAAGAAAATAATATGTTATTTTGTCTTATTTATGGTCAATGTACCAGGCAAAACCAGTGCTTGTGGCTGCCAATCATAATATATGTGGACAAACAGAAGCAAATCCTGTCCCTCACCAGATAACTGTGACATATAAACACAATGCACTTAATTTAATATTTTTTTTCTGAATTTCCCTATAAGAAGCATTTGGCCTAGGTGTGCCTTGAAAATATTTTGATGCTCTAGGGTGCTGTGATTCGAAAAAGTTTGGGAACCACTGCCCTAGTAGATACGCCCGATTGGATGAAGATACTATGGTTGGAAGCAAGGAGCTGGGGGAGCTGGAAGGGAAAGGTTCCTCTAGCAACCAGAGGAATACCACCTCTGGCAAGGAGGGGAATTCGGATAGGAAGGGCCAAAGACAGATAGTGGTGGTAGGGGATTCAATTATTAGGAAAGTGGATAGGGAAATCTGCTATCGGGACCGTGATAGGCGTACAGTCTTTTGTCTCCTGGGTGCTCGGGTACGTCATATCGCGGACAGGGTGGACAGATTATTGTGAGGGGTTGGGGAAGACCCAACGCACTTGGTGCATGTCGGCACCAACGACAAAGTTAGCGGTAGATGGGATGTCCTCAAAAAAGACTTTAGAGACCTAGGCAATAAACTTAGAGCGAGGACATCTAAGGTAATAATCTCAGATATATTACAAGTGCCACGAGCTAGCTCAGGGAGACAGAGGGAGACATGTGGCTCAGAGTTTGGTGCAGGAGGGAGGGATTTGAATTCTCGGTCAGGCGCTATCTTTATTGCCATGATGGATTGCACCTGAACGAAGAGGGCAGGGGTGCTTGGGAGTAGAATGGTGGGAAGGTTGGAGGAGATTTTAAACTAGGAAGGAGGGGGGAGGGAATAGATAGAAATAGTGGGGGAAAAATTGAGGATAGTGTGGAAGGCACAGTAAGCTTTATTATAGAGGAAGTATGGGGAAGGGAGGAAGAACTATTCACGCTAGAGAAGAGACGTTTAAGGGGGGACATGCTCAACATGTACAAATATATCAGGGGCCAATAGAAGGAACTCTCAAACTCCCTTTTTTCTGCTAGAAAGGAATCTAGGACGCAAGCAGTGGCGTAAATAAGGCTCCGCAGCCACAGCAATGGCGGGGGGGAGCCGGTGCCACAGGGGCGCAGGTCGGAGCCCCACCGATGCTGGCGATCTGCTGCTACCTGCAGCCCAGATAAGCTAGAGTAGACAGTAGAGCGTACGGACTCGCTAGCTCCACAGCCAGCGAGACTAGAGTAGCAAAGTCTCGTGACTGCACATACCCGGCCGGAAGTTGCTCCGGGCAGCGTCAAGCACCATGGGGACATCAGCCGGCGGGTGTGCGGTGCACGCACGCGCATACCACAGCAGAAGTTTGAACAACGCCGAGTGATGGACGCTTGGCCATGGGATAGGACTTATTCCACATACTTCCATCTCCATCTGTCAGTAAAAGCAGTGCGGTCTGTCGGCAGACCCTAAGGTAATACAGGCAAAGGTACACTGCGGTTGGAACGTCCCGCAAGCCCTCCGCACCACCCGCCTGCACTGTGACTTATTCCTGCACTTCATTACTTACTTGCTGCAGGAATCTCCCCAACCATCCATCCTGCCCAATCCATCCACCACGATTTTTGCATCCATTGTATTACCACCCATAGTATGGTAATAGGTTGGCAAAAATACTTTGGCTGGGGGGAGCAAAATTTATAGTTACGCCACTGGACGCAAGGGCACGTGTTTAGATTTAACCCCTTCCCGACATTTGACGTATATATACGTCATGGCCGGGATGTACTTCCCGACACATGACGTATATATACGTCATGACTTTAAACTGTCACCGCGTCTAGGGACGCGGTGACAGAGGGACGATGTCTGCTGTCCCTGACAGCAGACATGTCCCAGCATGCCCAGGGGGGGCGGCGATGCCTCCCCCCCGTCGGCGATCGCTGCGATTGGCTGTTCAATGTGAACAGCCAATCGCAGCGTTTTCCTGTGTTACCGGCGAATCAGACGCTCGGTAACACAGGGATCAATCACCGCCGGGTGTGAGGGGGTCACCGGTGATGACCACACCTCACCCCACCTGCCCCCAAGGCTGTGATTGGTCCGTCGGACCGACGGACCAATCACAGCCATGGCGCGTGATTTAAACTAACGGTGACTGCGCTGCAGACGCCATTCCGGTCTGGAATGGCGTGCAGAGCGGTCACCGTGCCAATCTGTCGTGATATACTGATCTGATCCTTGCCTGATACTTACCTGATCACCGCTGGTAGCGTGCTGCCAGCAGCTGGATGCTTCCTGGATCTTGTGACTTCCTGTGTGCTGCTGCTGCAGTGTCATAGAGTGACAGATAGTGAGAGATAGTGACAGAGAGTGATAGAGAGTGCTATATTTTGTGTCTGCTGCCCCCCCTTTTGTGCTGATCAGTATATCTGTGCTGATCAGCAACTTTTTGGGGGTGCAGGGTTTTTTTTTTTTATATATATATATATATATACCTATCAGTTGCACCAAAGGTTGTGCTGCCTGTGCAACTGACTGCTGCCCCCCCTGCTGCCCCCCCTTTTGTGCTGATCAGTATAAATTAACTGATCAGCAACTTTTTGGGGGTGCAGGTTTTTTTTTTATATATATATACCCTGTCAGGTTGCACCCACAGTTGTGTGCCTGCTGCCCCTCACTGCTAATCAGTGTTGCATCACTGCATCACTGATCTGCAGGGTTTTTTTTTTTGGAGAGTGCAGTGGGGTTTTGTTTTTACACCCACGTTGCTTTTGTGGGTGTCCTGTGGCCGCTGAGCGCTGATCAGTGACGTACATCACTGAACAGCATTTTTGGCACAGGGTTGATATAATTTTTTTTCTGCATTTTGTTTAAATTTTTTTTTTTTTTTGGAGAGTGCTGTGGTTTATTTTTTTTTAATTGTTTTTACACCCACGTTGCTTTTTGTGGGTGTCCTGTGGCCGCTGAGCGCTGATCAGTGACGTACATCACTGAACAGCATTTTTGGCACAGGGTTGATATAATTTTTTTTCTGCAGTTTTTTTAAATTGTTTTTTTTTTGGAGAGTGCTGTGGTTTATTTTTTTTAAATTGTTTTTACACCCACGTTGCTTTTGTGGGTGTTCTGTGGCCGCTGAGCGCTGATCAGTGACGTACATCACTGAACAGCATTTTTGGCACAGGGTTGATATAATTTTTTTTCTGCAGTTTTTTTAAATTTTTTTTTTTTTTTTGGAGAGTGCTGTGGTTTATTTTTTTTAAATTGTTTTTACACCCACGTTGCTTTTGTGGGTGTCCTGTGGCCGCTGAGCGCTGATCAGTGACGTACATCACTGATCAGCATTTTCGGCACAGGGTTGATCTAATTTTTATTTTTTTTATTGGGATCAAATTCCTGTATAAAGTATTTTTTTTTCTGCACTACATACACACTACACACTACATACCCCCCGTGTTGAAATAAAGTTTGTACCCCCCCCCTACACTATACACGTGTTGAAACATTACACTTACAGAAACACAAAAATAAAAATGGCATCCCAAATGTCATCCCAAATGTCATCCCAGTCATCCAGAAGAATGTATTCAGCGGAGGAGGCATATGCCATGCTTGCCTCTGACTCTGACACAGCCAGTGATGCAAGCGGGGAATTTGAAGGATTCGTCTTAACCTCCTCTTCCTCCTCTAGTGATGAGGGACCCCCTCAAAGAAGCCCCCGTAGAGACCCCCCCCCCAATGATTGATCTCGTATGGACCCCACCACCAGACAATTTTGAGCCCTAGGTTCCTGAGTTTTTGGCCATCCCAGGAATCCAATTTGATTCAACAGGTCTCAGAGAAATTGACTTTTTCAAATTATTTTTCTCTGATGATTTTATAAATTTAATGGTGGACCAAAGTAATTTATATGCCCAGCAGTTTATTGCTCAAAACCCCACGTCATAATTTGCTAGGTGGACCCCTGTAGATGCAGTAGAGATTATGACGTTTTGGGGTCTGGTGTTACATATGGGCATAGTAAAAAAGCCAGAAATTAGGCAATATTGGAGTACAGATGTTCTGTACAGCACCCCACTTTACCGTATGGCCATGGCTCGGACTCGTTTTGAGACAATCCTTAAATTTTTACATTACACCGATAATGCACAGTGCCCACCCAGAGATGATCCCACCTTTGACCGGCTATTCAAAGTCAGGCCGGTCATTGATCATTTCAGTGCCAAATTTGCAGAGATGTACATCCCTGAAAAATTTATTTGTATCGACGAGTCCCTTATACATTTTAAAGGAAGGGTTAAATTCCGCCAGTACCTTCCCAGTAAGAGGGCAAGGTATGGCATAAAAATGTATAAACTGTGTGAAAGCACCTCAGGGTACACCCACAGGTTTAGGGTATATGAAGGGAAGGATTCAAGAATTGAACCGCCAGAATGCCCCCCCTCCCTCGTAGGTGTTAGTGGAAAAATTGTCTGGGATTTAGTGCACCCCTTCCTGGATAAAGGTTATCACCTCTATGTGGATAACTTTTACAATAGCATCCCCCTGTTTAAGGCCCTTGGTTCAAGAGGTACAGCAGCTTGCGGTACTGTGCGCAAGAACCAAAGAGGCCTCCCAAAAACGCACATTGCCCAAGTACTGAGAAGGGGTGAAAGCAGGGCACAATCCACCGAAAATATGTTGTTGGTCAAATATAAGGACAAGAGGGATGTCCTTATACTGACAACAATTCATGGAGACAGTACCACCTCCGTCCCTGTACGAGGTACCAGTACCCACACCTCAAAACCTAATTGTATCCTAGATTACAATAAGTACATGGGCGGAGTGGATCTTTCAGATCAGGTACTGAAGCCGTACAGTGCCCTGCGGAAAACAAAAATCTGGTACAAGAAGCTGGCCGTGTATATCATCCAGATGGCACTGTATAACGCTTACGTGCTATTCCGTTCTACCAGCCAGAGGGGGACATTTATGCACTTTCAAGAGGAAGTCATAAAGGGCCTAATATTTGGGAACCAGCAGGCAGAGGGCCCCAGTACTTCTAGTACTGGCCCCCGTATTGTACCAGGGCAGCATTTTCCTAACTAAATCCCCTCCACTGCCAAAAAGGGCAGGACACAAAAAAGGTGCAAAGTTTGCTATAAAAAGGGAATAAGAAAGGATACTATTTTCCACTGTGAAACTTGCCCCGACAAACCCGGCCTATGTATAAAGGAGTGTTTTAAAATATACCACACATCTATGGATTATTAGGTTCATCATTTCACCGTGCTTCGGGGGTCTTGCTAATGCCACATAGCACCCACCATTCATTCCACCAGAATCTGAGCTGCAAAATCCCAAAATCACTCCTTCCCTTCTGAGTCCTGCCATGCACCCAACTGGTAATTTTTGGTCACATATGAGGCATTGCCATACTCGGGAGAAATTGGGGCACAGATTTTCGGGTGCTTTTTCTCCTTCATACCTTATGAAAATGAAAAATTTTGAGCCAGAACTGCATTTTTGTGTAAAAAATTTAATTTTTCATTTGCACAGCCCAGTTGTATCAAAATTGGTGAAACCCCTGGGGGTTTGAAATGTACACTATACCCCTAGTTGAATTCCCTGAGGGGTGTAGTTTGCAAAATGGGGTCACTTGTGGGGGGTTCCACTGTATTGGTGCTTCGGGGGTCTTGCTAATGCGACATAGCACCCACCAACATTCCACCAGAATCTGTGCTGCAAAATCCAAATATCACTCCTTCCCTTCTGAGTCCTGCCATGCACCCAAATGGTATTTTTTGGTCACATGTGAGGCATTGCCGTACTCGGGAGAAATTGGGGCACAGATTTTGGGGTGCTTTTTCTCCTTCATACCTTATGAAAATGAAAAATTTTGAGCCAGAACTGCATTTTTGTGTAAAAAAATGTAATTTTTCATTTTCACAGCCCAGTTGTACCAAAATTGGTGAAAGCCCTGGGGGTTTGAAATGTACACTATACCCCTAGTTGAATTCCCTGAGGGGTGTAGTTTGCAAAATGGGGTCACTTGTGGGGGGGTTTCACTGTATTGGTGCTTCGGGGTCTTGCTAATGCGACATAGCACCCACCAACATTCCACCAGAATCTGTGCTGCAAAATCCAAATATCACTCCTTCCCTTCTGAGTCCTGCCATGCACCCAAATGGTATTTTTTGGTCACATGTGAGGCATTGCCGTACTCGGGAGGAATTGGGGCACAGATTTCGGGGTGCTTTTTCTCCTTCATACCTTATGAAAATGAAAAATTTTGAGCCAGAACTGCATTTCTGTGTAAAAGATTAAATTTTTCATTTTCACTGCCCAGTTGTACCACAATTGGTGAAACCCCTGGGGGTTTGAAATGTACACTATACCCCTAGTTGAATTCCCTGAGGGGTGTAGTTTGCAAAATGGGGTCACTTGTGGGGGGGTTCCACTGTATTGGTGCTTCGGGGGTCTTGCTAATGCGACATAGCACCCACCAACATTCCACCAGAATCTGTGCTGCAAAATCCAAATATCACTCCTTCCCTTCTGAGTCCTGCCATGCACCCAAATGGAGTTTTTTGGTCACATGTGAGGCATTGCCGTACTCGGGAGAAATTGGGGCACAGATTTTGGGGTGCTTTTTCTCCTTAATACCTTATGAAAATGAAAAATTTTGAGCCAGAACTGCATTTTTGTGTACAAAAATGTAATTTTTCATTTTCACAGCCCAGTTGTAACAAAATTGGTGAAAGCCCTGGGGGTTTGAAATGTACACTATACCCCTAGTTGAATTCCCTGAGGGGTGTAGTTTGCAAAATGGGGTCACTTGTGGGGGGGTTCCACTGTATTGGTGCTTCGGGGGTCTTGCTAATGCGACATAGCACCCACCAACATTCCACCAGAATCTGTGCTGCAAAATCCAAATATCACTCCTTCCCTTCTGAGTCCTGCCATGCACCCAAATGGTATTTTTTGGTCACATGTGAGGCATTGCCGTACTCGGGAGAAATTGGGGCACAGATTTTGGGGTGCTTTGTCTCCTTCATTCCTTGTGAAAATGAAAAATTTTGAGCCAGAACTGCATTTTTGTGTAAAAAATTTAATTTTTCATTTTCACTGCCCAGTTGTACCACAATTGGTGAAACCCCTGGGGGTTTGAAATGTACACTATACCCCTAGTTGAATTCCCTGAAGGGTGTAGTTTGCAAAATGGGGTCACTTGTGGGGGGGTTCCACTGTATTGGTGCTTCGGGGGTCTTGCTAATGCGACATAGCACCCACCAACATTCCACCAGAATCTGTGCTGCAAAATCCAAATATCACTCCTTCCCTTCTGAGTCCTGCCATGCACCCAAATGGTATTTTTTGGTCACATGTGAGGCATTGCCGTACTCGGGAGAAATTGGGGCACAGATTTTGGGGTGCTTTGTCTCCTTCATTCCTTGTGAAAATGAAAAATTTTGAGCCAGAACTGCATTTTTGTGTAAAAAATGTAATTTTTCATTTTCACTGCCCAGTTGTACCACAATTGGTGAAACCCCTGGGGGTTTGAAATGTACACTATACCCCTAGTTGAATTCCCTGAGGGGTGTAGTTTGCAAAATGGGGTCACTTGTGGGGGGGTTCCACTGTGTTGGTGCTTCGGGGGTCTTGCTAATGCGACATAGCACCCACCAACATTCCACCAGAATCTGTGCTGCAAAATCCAAATATCACTCCTTCCCTTCCCTTCTGAGTCCTGCCATGCACCCAAATGGTATTTTTTGGTCACATGTGAGGCATTGCCGTACTCTGGAGAAATTGGGGCACAGATTTTGGGGTGCTTTGTCTCCTTCATTCCTTGTGAAAATGAAAAATTTTGAGCCAGAACTGCATTTTTGTGTAAAAAATTTAATTTTTCATTTTCACAGCCCAGTTGTACCACAATTGGTGAAACCCCTGGGGGTTTGAAATGTACACTATACCCCTAGATGAATTCCCTGAGGGGTGTAGTTTGCAAAATGGGGTCACTTGTGGGGGGGTTCCTAACTTTTAGCATCTTATGGTGCCTAGAAACCTACATAGTGCCTAAAAAATAATCTCATAAAAAGGAGGCTCCAAAATCAAGTAGGTGCTCCTTCTATTATGAAGCCTGTGGTTTGGTCAACGTGCACACTAGGGCCACATATAGGATATTTATGAAAACAAAAGAATTGGGGGAATCAATTTTTAGTCACATTTCTCTAGTAAAATCTACTGTGTTCCTTAGAAAAATGTATTAAAATTGAAAATCTGCAAAAAAAATGAAATTTTGAAATTTCACCTACACTTTGTTTTAATTCCTGTGAAACACCTAAAGGGTTAACAAACTTCCAAAATGCTGTTTTGAATACTGTGAGGGGTGCAGTTTTTGAAATGGCATCATTTATGGGGGTGTCTCACATACAAGTCCCTCAAAGTCACATCAGAACTGAACTGGTCCCTAAAAAAATCAGTGTTTGAAATGTTCTTGAAAATTTGAGAATTTGCTATTCATATTTTAAGCCTCCTAGTGTCCAAAAAAATTAAAAGGAGGTTGAAATAATGATGGAAACATAAAGTAGACATATGGTCTATGTTAGTTATTAACTATTTTGAGTGGTATGATTATTTGTCTCACAAGCAGAAAATTTAACATTTTGAAAATTGCTAAATTTTCCATTTTTTTACGACCTTTTGGTATTTTTCACAAAAAAACACAGACTGTATCGACCCAAATTTACCACTAACTTGAAGTACAATGTGTCACGAGAAAACAATCTCAAAATCACTGGGATAAGTAAAAGCAAAAAAAAGTTATCCCCACTTAATTGATACATGTCAGATTTGAAAAAAAGGGCTCTGTCAGGAAGGCAAAAACAGGCTGCGGCGGGAAGGGGTTAAAAAAAAAAGATTTTGTTAATCTAGAAGAAAAAATTTCTTTACGGTCAGAGCAGACAAACTTTGGAACTCTCTTCCTTGAAAAGTGGTGTTGGCAGATACAATAAATTTGTTTAAAATAAGGTTGGATAAGTATTTATTAGTTAAAAATATCCATGGTTACAATTAAGAAACCTAATCGGTCTTTAAAAATATCAGAACATAATATACAACATGGGATAAGCTGATATAAACCTAGGTTGAACTAGATGGACGCAAGTCTTTATTCAGCCTTATCTACTATGTAACTATGTAAGAAGGGACCAATGAATACAAAGGTTATGAGAGTAATAAACATTCAAACGCATGTATTATACGTGATGCTAGTCTACCATTACAGGGTCTTTCTATAAATATGGCAGGTAATGCGGTGAGGGTAGAGGAAAAGCGGGATTAAAAATGCCTCTATCTGAATTCTAGGAGTTTAACTGGTAAAATGGGGGAATTGGAGACCCTAGCCTCAGAAGAAGATTTTGATCTGATAGGTATCACTGAAACTTGGTGGGACGAGTCACATGAGTGGGAGGCTAACATAAATTTTTAAGAAAAATAGATCAGGTAGAAGGGGAGGTGGTGCATGTATATATGATAAACCTTGCCTGAAACCCCACATAAGGGAAGATATTTACGTGGGAACAGGGGAGACGGTAGAATCTGTGTGGGTGGAAATTGCAGGTAATAATGGTGTGAAAAAGCTAATATTAGGGATATGCTATAAACCACCCAACACTAATACGGAAGATGAAAGAGACCTCCTATTACAGGTTGAGAAAGCAGACAGCTCAGGGGACGTTATTATTGTGGGTGATTTCAATAACCCTGACATAAATTGGGAAGATATGACTTGTAACACCTCTAAAGGCTATGGGGGTTATTCTAGTTCATTCTTTCTGACAAAATCCTTCTTAAGCCCCGTACACACGGGGGGAGATATATTGCCCAGCATTATATTGCTAGCAATATATTCCTGAGCAATATATTGGCCAGTGTCTCCTTTGCATCAGCGACCAGAGATGGTCGCTGATGAAATGGAACTCTGCTGGGGGAGCTGCAGAGGTAATTAGCTGGTCGCAGGAGCTGCGATTACAATGGGGTAGAAAACGGGAGCGCGCACCCGGCGATTTATCGCTGGTGCGCACTCCAATCACTGGCAATATGGTCGCCTGCGACCATATTTCCAGCGATTATAGCCCCTATCGCCCCCGTGTGTACACAGCATTAGATGGACAAAACCATGTGCACTGCGGGTGGGGCAGATGTAACTTGTGCAGAGAGAATTAGATTTGGGTGGGGTTTTTCTTCAAAGTGAGATCTATATTGCAGTGTAAAATAAAGCAGTCAGTATTTTCCCTGCACAGAAACAAAATAACTCACCCAAATCTAATTCTATCTGCACATGTTACATCTGCCCCCCTGCAGTGCACATGGTTTTGTCCATCTAAGAAGGATTTTGTCAGAAAGAATGAACTAGAATAAACCCCTATGTTCTGTTGGAAACATTAAATAATAACTATTTATCTCAGTTTATAGAGAAACCAACTAGAAATAACAACATCCTGGACCTTTTGATAAGTAACAATGGGGACATTCTTTCTAACATAACCATAAGGGAAACCGGTACTCTTTACCTAGAACGGCGCCCGTCGCGGGCATCGCGGGTACATTTATGTCTGGCCGCGACGCGACCGACGCGATGCCCGCGATTTCCCATTGAAACCCATGTTAAACATGGAAATCGTGTCGGTCGCGTCGCGGCCGGCCATAAATGTACCCGCGATGCTCCCGATAGGAATCAATGTTAAAAGGCGCGATGGACCCGATTTTACTGTTAAATGGCTCAATGGACCCGATTTGGCCATAGAAATCAATGTTAAATGGGCCACAGAGCCCATTAACCCTTAAATGTCCCCCCCAAATTTTAACGCCACCCCGCGATCCACGCGAACCCGAAGCGTGGCGAGCGCGGCGGTACGCGTCCTCCGACCTTTTCATGCCCTACTATCCACTAGGGCGTGGAGTGAGAATATAATAGTGTGGCGAGCGCAGCGAGCCACCGAGCCCGAAGCGTGGCGAGCGGACGCGGATACCTTCACAGGTAGACGCGTCCCCTCGCGGGCTTCACAGGTGTCGGCGTCGCCACGGACACCTGTGAAGCCCGCGAGGGGACGCGTATAACTGTGAAGGTATCCGCGTCCCCTCGCGGGGCTCGCTGCGCTCGCCACGCTTCGGGCTCGGTGGCTCGCTGCGCTCGCCACACTATTATATTCTCACTCCACGCCCTAGTGGATAGTAGGGCATGAAAAGGTCGGAGGACGCGTACGTGGGGTGGCGTAAAAAATTGGGGGGGACATTTAAGGGTTAATTGTGCTTATTTGGGCTCTGTGGCCCATTTAACATTGATTCCTAGGGCCAAATCGGGTCCATTGAGGCATTTAACAGTCAAATCGCGGTCAATCAGCCTTTTTAACATTGTTTCCTATGGGAAAATCGCGGTCATCGCGGGCATCGCGGCCATCCCGATTTACCCGCGATGACCGCGATGACCGCGATTTTTACCCCTGATCACCGCGATTTCAATCGCTGGCGCCGTTCTAGGTAAAGAGTACCGGGAAACCTTGGATAATAGTGATCATAATATGATCGCATTTGATTTGAATCTTAGCAAGGACGAGTACATGGGTGTGACCAAGTCTCTACACTTTAGAAATGCGAACTTTGGCAAGTTTGAGGAAGCATTAAAAGATATAGACTGGAATGAACTATTTAAAGGTATGAACACCACAGAAAGATGGGGCATGTTTAAAAAAATACTTAATGATGGCACCAATAAATTTATACCTAACGTCAGCAAACAAAGAAATGGCAGACATAAGCCAATGTGGCTTAATAATAAGATTACATTTGAGATGACAAGGAAAAAAAGGGCATTTAAAAGGTATAAACGGGAAGGGAAGCAGGAATCTTTTGCAATATATAAGGAATGTAACAAGAAATGTAAAAATATTATCAAGGTAGCTAAATTAGAGACGGAAAGAAAAATAGCGGCAGATAGCAAAGCAAATCCCAACATAGCTACATAAATGTGAAGTGTCTGAGGAAGGAGAATATTGGACCACTAAAAAACAAGAGTGGTATCCCAATAATTGAATATGAGGAAAAGGCAGAGATATTCTGTATTTACAAGAGAGGATTCTACAGATGATTTTCACCAAGAGGGTAGCACAGCGCTAAAAAGCTACCCAGGTTTATGTTTAAGTAAGGAAATAGTTAAAAACAGATTACTAGATCTAAATGTAAACAAATATCCCTGACCAGATTAAATTCCTGACCAGATTAATATCCCTGACCAAATTAAATTCATCCAAGGGTACTAAAAGAACTAAACTCTGTTTCTCAAACTGGAGAAAGGTGAAAGGTGGAAGATGCAATTTAATGTAGATAAATGCAAAGTAATTCATTTTGGGAGCAAAAATGCTCAAGCTAGGTATAAATTAAATGAGGTTAGTATTGGGAGCTCTGCAGTGGAAAGGGATTTAGGCATTTTCATAAATGATAGAATCGGTAATAGTGCACACTGCTCAAGTGCAGCAGTGAAGGCAAACAGGACCTTGGCATGTATTAAAAGGGGAATGGAATTAAGAGACTCCAGTGTGATAGTTCCACTTTACAAATCGTTGGTGAGGCCTCATTTAGAGTACTGTGTCCAGTTCTGGGCACCTCACCTTTAAAAAAGATATAAATGAACTTGAATTGGTTCAGAGAAGGGCAACTAAATTAATAAGGGGTCTAGAGTCGCTAGAATATAAAGCGACATGCACTAAGAATTAAAGAGACAAGATTCCATAAGGAATTAAGGAGAGGATTCTTCACCGTGAGAGCAGTTAAGTTCTGGAACGCAAAGGATTTAAAGGAGTTTAAAAGGAAACTGGATGCATTTATGGACACAAAGGGAATAATATAGTTATTTGCTAGTCTGATAGATAGTTAGATAGGTTGAACTCGAAGGACTAACCTCTTTTTTCAACCTAAATTACTATGTTACTATGTCTGGTAGTCTGTGGCTGTCTGACCAGGAGATCACCGTGCACAGTGGGGGATCTGCTGAACGCTCGTTTAGCCATGGGAGGCTTCCCCATCATGTGTGTGCGTGACTCACACTGGGGATTATTCTGGTTCACTCTTTCTGACGAAATCCTTCTTAGATAGACAAAACCATGTGCACTGCAGGGGGGCAGATGTAACATGTGCAGAGAGAATTAGATTTGGGTGAGTTATTTTGTTTCTGTGCAGGGTAAATACTGGCTGCTTTATTTTTACACTGCAATATAGATCTCACTTTGAAGTAAAACCCCACCCAAATCTAATTCTCTCTGCACAAGTAAAATCTGCCCCACCTGCAGTGCACATGGTTTTGTCCATCTAAGAAGGATTTTGTCAGAAAGAGTGAATTAAAATAACCCCCTATGTGAGGAGCACATACTTTTTATACTGTGCGGGAGTGCGCATTGCATCGCATGGTGCAAACGCACGGTGTATGGACACCTGGAGACCTTTTAATTGCAGGTGCTGTTTTTGCACACCTGGTGGATATTCACTTTTTAAACTTTAGGTTGAAAACTATTTCTTGTAGCTATACAAGCTTAAGTTAGCTTCCTAGCTTGTTTCTCTATTGAATCACACCCAGGGTCATCTTAACATTAGCCCGGGCCCCATGGCAAAATAATTCACTTCCCCCTCCCTCTCTGTCCCCACTCTCCCCCCTCGTCACCTATGTGCAGGCAACAGGGGCTGGGAGCTTGTAGCGCTATTCGTGGGGCAGGAAGGAAGTGCTGCTGATTTTGAAAAGACTGGTCAGATGCTGATTGGCTGAGAGAATTCAGCAATCAGCGACCAGCCAGTCTTTTCAAATTCAGCAGCACTTCCCACCCGCCACCCGGAAAATAGCACTACAAGCTCCCAGCTGCCGCTGCCCGGATCACCTCTGCCCATACTTTCCTACTTTCGGAAACTGGTTTCAGGGAGATTCCATACCTCACATGTTGTGCATGGTTAAAACCAGGACCTGCCACGCCAGAGGCGTGGCTACTCCAGGATGGGGCTACAAAGAAGGTGGGTGTGGTCTCCAGTAAAGTGGACATGGCCCAGTGCAGTGACACCCATTTTCTTAATTTTTTTCTCTGGTGGCTGGCCACTAGCAGGCTTTGCTGGCCTGGGTGGCTCTTGTGCGGACCACGGGTAGCGGTGCTTGGCAGGCCTCTTAGGCATGATTGTGCCAGGCTCCGCTGTGCTATCCAGATTTTTAGATGGGGATTGATTATTCTGGGGGTATTGGGAGGGCTATGCGGGGCATTGGGGGGACTGGCGGCTAAAAGGTGAGCCTCCTGCCAGCTACCAGCCTACACATAACACACGCACACACACAAATACAGACAGACACAGGACAGTGTTCTCCTATACACAAACACACAATGCCAGTGTACTCACACACACTAACAGGGATCAGTACCTAACTATATACACACACATATACAGGGTCACTACCAGCCTACACACACACACACACACACACACACACACACACACACAGGGGTCACTGCCAGCCTACACACACACACACATATTTACACACAGGGGTCACTGCCAGGCTACACACACAGGGGTCACTACCAGCCTACACACACACACACAGGGGTCGCTGCCAGCCTACACACACACATACATACACACAGGGGTCACTGCCAGCCTACACACACGCAGGGGCCCTACCAGCCTACACACACACACATTGGCCACTACCAATACTAGCAAGTATGCCTCTGCCTAGATACCGCTGGCCGGACCTCGCTGCAGGGACATACACACAAAGCAATTTGTGCTTAATTTGTAAGCGATCTAGTGAGATCGCTTAGAAATTCTGCAAAAATCGCTACATGTGTAGCCCCCATAACACTAAGTTGGCCAACTTCCGGGTTCCACGGAGACGTGGAACGCACAAATGGAACGCAGACAACTTCCGGAAGATACAGATGATGTAGTTCCGCTTCTGGAAGTTCCTGAAACGGAACGCGAATGAAGCTTCCACATTCAGCTGTGAATAATCTGCAGACAAACCGGATATTGCTGTTGTACCAATGTGGGTATAAATATGGATTCCTGGACATTAAGCAACACACTTCTGACGAAGGACCGGAGTGTCCGAAACGCGTTAAGTGTGTTTGATCCCCCACTGTGGACTTCCGCTGCTGCACCCCCGTCGAGGTTGACGCGTCCTGAGCCGGCATTCGGACCTTTCCAGCCTTTTCCTGCCTTACATCTCTGCGGGTGAGAAGAACTGAACGGGAGGATAGCCCAGCTGACTTTGCCTTGTGGGATCTTTTCCTATGCGATTTATACCTCATATGTTTGTGAGTATTTTTTATGGAATAAATTGTTCATTGTTTGTATCAGACGAATTGCACCAATTTTGTCTGAACTGTCTCCATTCACCACACATCTCTATTGAGGGTGTTTGGAGGCAATTTGTATTGTTTCAGGTTATTCAGCAGTGAAACCCTCTGGATTAACACCTGAATAGGACACATATTCATTTTTCTTTATTTATTCATGTGCACTGTTATGTGAACAGGAGGAAGCGCTAGTGGTTATGTAATATTTTTTGCACTCTTTAATCGGGTTAGAGCAAGTTTAACCCCTTTCACATTGCATGTTATAAACGGTATATTACTGGTTAATTAATGTTTTTGTACCTTTTACATTGAACCCGTTGTGAAAGGTAAAAACGGTAATTCACCCAGGGACGTGCGGTGAGGTAAATGGCTGAGGAGTCCCTGGCAAGTGCCAGAGCCATATATGCACACAATATATGAGCCATGGGGTTCATGCCGCCCACTCATTACATATGCAGGGGGTGGGGACCCGCTCATTGAATATTCACTGCACGGAGCGGTCCCGCTCATTCTAAATGCAGGGGGCTGGGACCCGTTCTTTTAATATTTACTGCACTGGGTCCCGCTCATTAGATATGCACAGAGCGGGACCTCAGTGGTGATGTGAAGGGGGTATAAGTGTGCCGGAGCCCGCCAGCCCCTCCACACCCCTTTCTGCCTTCCGGATTCCTCGGACTCCCATAGTGTCACCGCTACTAGCCAGGTCCACCCGGGGCCTGCCTTGCACTCCACCTACTGCCTGTCATTGAACGGCCTACCACGTCTCCAGGGTTTCCTTACCTGCTCTGTGCGAGCGATAGGTACTCCCCTCCGCCAGACTTCACCATGTTCCCGGGACAACCTCAGGTAATGATACTACAGTGCATTAAAGAGACAGCAGCAGCCCCGACACTGCACGCTGCCCCGCACACAGTGATCATGGTAATGCCACACCGGCGTTTTGCAGGGCAGGAGCATGCGGGTCAGGGCCTCCTGCAGGATTACAGGGATATATGTATTAGTGTATACAAGTAGTACAGAATAGGGGCCAGTAAGGGCAGCCCTGCTGTAATGGGAGCTAATGGCACTTCTCCTCCCATCCATTGTGCCCGGTGACAGCCTCATTGCCGATCAGCAGCCCCACCGAAAATAGGGGTCCGAGCAGTGCTTAAAGTGGTCCTGGTGAGGTGGTGGAACTCTCTTCCCCGCCATCTCCCCCCCCCCCCATATGTCACAACCAGGGCGGGTGCTAGGGTATTCGGCGCCCCCCTGCGAGCTCAAAATGTATGACCTATCTCACATAGACATGGAAACAATAATGCGGGCCACATAACGCCACCCTTAATGCAAATTATGCCCCAAAGTGCAAAAGAATCTAACAGGCCAAACCATGTGAAAGTGCGCGCCACAAAATTTTAGGGCATGGCTTTGTGGGACAGGGGATTATGCACACCGTAATGCCCATTATACATTATGTCACACAACACATACCCATCCCCTAAATCACACCGCATAACCCCACATCACACTGCAAGGTTCCGTTCCCTACATTATGCCACAAGTTATGTACCCTACATCACACCCCAATATGACATAATTTGCAGAATGAGGACACAGTACACAACATTGGCACATGTGAAAAAGTGACACAATCATAAAACCAATAATATAATGGCTGGCACAGGGCCCCTCACCTTCATCCTCTTCAGGTAGGAGGTCTGCACATAGCTTGTTTCCCTGCTGGACATCCACCAGTGCAGGTTACACTGCTCATGGTCATTCTAGAACAGATGCCGCTGCTTCCCTAGCTCCCACAGAAGCTCCGCACTGCTCTCCGCTCAGCTGTTGGCAAGTAAGGATCTCAGCCCGGGCAGCTACTTCTGCAGTCCCAGAAAGTGCTCTTTCTCTGCTGATGTGGTCTGCAGTGACCGGACACTGGGAGTGGAGCTTTGAGCCGGCTGTGCATTACTAGGCGTCATGGTCCAGGTGACTGCTCTGCAGAAAGGTCAGCCCATGCATACCTGCCAATCCTCGACACCCCTGCCAGCAACACAAGGTAAACAAGACAGCCGGCAGGGGCTGGCTGGCAACTTTTAGCCTAGGGTGCAAGTTCAGAGCACTGGCCCATAAGTAACAGCGCATCAGGGATTCCTGGATATCGAACCCCCGCCCCCGAAAAAATTAAATAATGCAGCAAATGGGTGGAGAATAATTCAGTAAGAGAGCGGAGCCGTGATTGCGACCCACATTCAGACGAATTTTGGGGGTATGAAGGCTGGGATAACCAGGACACCACAGGCTGCTCCCCCTGCATAACAACCAGGACACCACAGGCTGCTCCCCCTGCATAACAACCAGGACACCACAGGCTGCTCCCCCTGCATAACAACCAGGACACCACAGGCTGCTCCCCCTGCATAACAACCAGGACACCACAGGCTGCTTCCCCTGCATATCAACCAGGCCACCACAGGCTGCTCCCCCTGCATAACAACCAGGCCACCACAGGCTGCTCCCCCTGCATAACAACCAGGCCACCACAGGCTGCTCCCCCTGCATAACAACCAGGACACCACAGGCTGCTCCCCCTGCATAACAACCAGGCCACCACAGGCTGCTCCCCCTGCATAACAACCAGGCCACCACAGGCTGCTCCCCCTGCATAACAACCAGGACACCACAGGCTGCTCCCCCTGCATAACAACCAGGACACCACAGGCTGCTCCCCCTGAATAACCAGGACAAACAGGCTGAAAACAGTGCTTAAAGTGCCCGCTGCATTATATATATATATATATATATATATATATATATATATATATATATATATATTTATTGAATAGGAGGTGGCGGCACTCAAATAAAGGCAATATAATGTATAAATAAGGTACATACCAGGTACCTGGGAGCCGGGCCTGGGACACTGCAGGGAGGGAGAGAGGCTACTGCTCACCGGATGGTGGGGGCTGGGGGTAGATAAAGAGCGCGGATTTCAACGGCCGCGTCGGAGAGAGGGAGCCGCTCTGCAAGCTGCCGCCTGCGCTGTCATACAATATGACAAGCGCGGCAGCAGCAGTTTAAGGAGCATAGCAGGGAGAGCGTCCTGGCCTCCTGAGCGGGTAGCGCCGGCGGCCATGTTCCTGTAGCCAGCCCGCCCCTGACAGCCGGGTAGAGTGCTGGAAAACCCGGCTGTCTCAGAGCACGTCGTCCATCCCTCCGTGTGCGTTGCAGCTATTTGAAATGACGCGCAGCCCGGCTGCCAATCAGGCAGTCGCAAGCTGGCACGTCATTTCAAATAGCCGCCCGCGGACGGATGGACGACGTGCTCTGAGACAGCCGGGTTTTCCAGCACTCTACCCGGCTGTCTTGTTTAGCAATGCAGGCAGGGAGATGCAGAGGGGGCAAGGTGAGCGGATGGAGGCGGAACCGTTCCGCCTCCAAAATGGAACTGACGGAACGCAGTTCCGCCCCGTTCCGCCTCACTTTAACCCCTGGGTCCGAGCTGGTCATGGATCCCCTGCAGGTGGCGGAGGGAGTGGTCTAGTCCAGCCCTAACAAGCTGGAGGATATATACAGGCTGCTGACTGAGGGCGCCTTCCCAACATCCTTCTGCTCCATCAAGAAGAACCTGAAAAGATACGCACGCGAGTTCTTCTTTGATGGTGTTCTTTCACACCGCAAAACCTGCTTAGACTCGGTATAATACCAGGTAATACTGTATGTGCGGTCTGAAAGAGGCGTAACCTGCTTTGACCCATTTTAAGAAATGTTTTAAATACCTAAGCAGGTTTTGCGGTGTGACAGCAGCATTAAACAGTTTCAAATACTGGGTTTTTGTAACCAACAGATTCACTCTGGCACTTTCACACTGCAGCTAGAACTATTCTGAAACGCTTAAAAAATGGCAATATACCGTGTTATAGCTGCGGCATACTTGCCTACTTTTGAAAACATGTTTCAGGGAGATTATTGTTGGTAGTAGAGTTTTGTACAGCGCCCCATTGAGGGGGCGTGTCATGCTCCACCCAAAGGGCATGTCTAGTTCCATATATGGAGAGATTGTAAAAACAGATTGTGAACAGGGCACCTAGAAGCGTGGGTGTGTACTGCTACATCTGAGAGCAATCTGTTAAAATGACTTATATCCAAATGTAGATGATCCCCAAAGCAGTTAGACAGAGCTACTATACTTGGTAAAGTGCTGGGAAATGGTGCTGGTGATTCAACATAAATGTATCTATCTCCCATTCCTTTTTTTTCTCCAAAGATGTAACAGTGTAATGTGGGCTAAGTGAAATGAGGGAGATTGGTAGACTAATGAGGGAGAGAGGGAGATTGCTGCTATTTCAGGGAGTCTCCTGCAGAATGCAGGAGGGTAGGCAACTATGAGCTGCGGTGTGAAAGGGGTATAAGAAAATGGGTTGAAATCACCCTGCATGTAAGACCATTCAGGTTGCTGGAGGGAAACTATGTAATATGTTAAATATGCAGTAGAGGGCAGCATTACTCTATCTAAATGTATGTGTTTTTTATTTGTATTGAATGGTACACAGAAGCACAAATATAACATCTTATATTATAAGATTTTTGTTAAAAAATAACAACCCCCCTCCCAGAATTTAATATTTACTCAAACTCATGTCTAGATAATACTTTAAAAAATAAATAAGAGATATTTGAATAACCACAATCCAAAAATATACTGGTAGGCTAAGTGGCTCCCAACAAAGTAAAACTAAAATGTCTGTGTGTGCGTCTACATATGGTAGGAATATATAGATTGGAAGCTCCACTGGGGCAGGGACTGATGTGAATGTTCAAAAATTCTCTGTACAGCGCTGCGGAATATGTTTCTTAATGGCGCGGCTACTCACTGGACCACCCGGCGGCCCACAGCACTAAATGGTAAAGTGGCCCGGGGGCACATGGTACCCTGCCCAGCCCGCCCCTGAGTGCAGGATGTTTTGGGGGTAGAGAGATATGGGGTGTATGTGGGAAGACATGGGAGGTAAGTTATATAGGGGTAGAGGCATATGAGGTTCATGTGAGTAGACAGGGGGAGTAGGTTGTGCAGAGGGCATAGAGATAGGGGTTAGGTATGGGGAGCTAGGGGGTGTATGTGTGCTGTGGAGCATTATGGGGAGTTAAGTGTGTGTTTGTGTGGGATAAGGGGTGTGGAGGATTATGGGGATTAAGTATGTGTGGGATAAGGGGTGTGTGGGATAAGGGGTGTGGAGGATTATGGGGATTAAGTATGTGTGGGGGGTTTAAATTGGGTTATGCGATAGGCTACTGGGTCAAAAGCAGAACTAGCAGCAGTGTAGCCGGTGGATTGCTTCAAGTCCCACCGAAATGAAGGTGGTGGGATTATCCGTTAGGGGCACCAACAAAAATTTTGCCTAGAGAATAAAATTTGTTAGGGCCTGCTCTGCTCCCGGCCCCCAGTGACAGCCATCACAGCTGCCTCTGTCGCAGAGCCAGCATGGAAGCGGCGGCTGAGTTCTTCAATATGAGGAGCAGCAACCTGCGCCGAAAGTAGCTGGTTTGCAGGCTACATTTAAGAAGACCCATCCATGCCGTGGTATACTGCTTTCCCCTCCCTCGCCCACCCACCTGTCACAAGTCTGCCTGCCTGACACAAGCCTGCTGCCTGACGCCCACCGCTTGCTGCCTACCGCCTGGCTGCTGCAGCTTGCCCGCAGGTCAGACAATTTGCAGAAGTTTTGGAAAGTGTTTTTTGTTTTTTTATTTTTAAACTGTTTTATATATGTATTTAATTGTTTGGGAGTACTGTAGAGTTGAATCAGTGAAGAGATGACAAGGGGACAGAGATGTAGTAGTAGTAGTAGTAGTACGTTTATTTATAAGGCGCCACAAAGTGTCCGCAGCGCCGTACATAGCAAACAGAAAAAAAAAATTACAAGGTAACGTACAGGGTGTGTAGAAAGATACAGTATAAATATGGGTATAGCTGGTAGAACTAAAATCAGCATCAGTTCGGAAGTAGGTGTCAAAATAGTCAAGGAGACCGAAGATGAAGTAGAGGAAGGGAAGAACAGGACAGGAGCACAGGTGAGGTAATGAGGTAGGGTGAGTACGTGAGGAAGGAGGGCCCTGCTCATAAGAGTTAACATACTAAAAATAGGTGGGTGGACGAACGAAATACAATAGGATAAGTAGGAACGGAGGGGAACGGAGGCAGGATAGGAGGATCAAAAGAGGTTAGGAGGAGGGATAGGCTAGTCGAAAAAAGTGGGTTTTGAGGGAGCGCTTGAAGGAGGTAAGGGAATCAGATAGCCTGATGGGTGGCGGGAGGTTGTTCCAGTGCAGGGGGGCAGCGCGAGAGAAATCTTGGACACGGGAGTGGGAGGAGGTGATTAGGTGAGAGGTCAGTCGGCGGTCAGCGATGGAGCGAAGAGGACGGGAGGGAGTGTGGATAGAGATCAGTGAAGAGAGGTAGGGAGCTGTGGAGGAGGAGAGAGCCTTGTAGGTGGTGGTGAGGAGTTTAAAGAGAACTCGGAAAGGAATGGGGAGCCAGTGAAGAGATAAACAGAGGGGGGAGGCGGAGGTAGAGCGGCGGGAGAGGAAGATGAGCCTAGCAGCAGCGTTAAGAATGGATTGGAGAGGTGCGAGGCGGGTGAGAGGTAGCCCAGAGAGAAGGATGTTGCAGTAGTCAAGGCGGGAGATGACAAGAGAGTGAATGAGAATTTTGGTCGCGTCAGTGGAGAGGAATGGTCTGATGCGTGAGATGTTGCGTAGGTGAAAGCGGCAGGACTGTGAGAGAGCACGAATGTGGGGGGTGAAAGAGAGATGTGCATCGAAGGAGGGAATGAGAGGTGAAGGGAAGGAAGTAGTGATAGGTGCAGGGGAGACACGGAGATAGAGAGGTGAAAGGGATACAGGGGGATGGAGAAGTACATGGGAGATGATGGGTTAACAGAGAGGTGAAAGGGGGAAGAAAAGGTGCATGGGGGACAGAGGTTCAGGGGGACAGGTGGATGGAAAAATGCAAAGGGGACGGAGAGGTGCAATGACTGCACATGCATACATATATATATATATATATATATAAATTCATCTGGGGGTATGGTCACAGAGCCCTGGGCATGCCATCACAACGGCGAAAAAATGGGGGAGTGTCTTGCAGGAGTGCCACCCACTAAGCCACTCCCATTCACAAGAGACCATGCCCCTTTTTGGTGCACGTGCGCAGCTTCGCCGTCGGCATATTCATACTATAGTTAAATCTGGGACCAGCCATTACCATATTTCTAGATTCGCCTATGATTGTCAGCATAATGTACATGCACGGTCTGCTGCATGTGCGGTGGCCATTGCTGGTGAGTTTGCTGTAGTTTCTACAGTGGCAAGTACCATCCGAAGATTTTGTTAGCGACCAGGGCCAAGCTTACCCATACTTGCCGACTTTTATTTCTCCTCTCTGGGAGAAGCCCAGAGACGAGACTTTCAGTTGCGCTTCAGGGGGCGGGGACAGAGCCCGGCATCATCAAGCCCCACCACCATACTAAGAAATGCCATGCACACAACAATAATGACAATTTCAACTGCGCCTAGAGCAGAGAATATAAAAGTGGAGTGGAGAATATAAAAAAAAAGCCAAAGCTCCTAAACCAGGCATGCCCAAAGTCAGGCCCGGGGGCCAATTGTGGCCCATGCTGTCATTTCAAGTGGCCCGCAGCCTCCAGCTGGAAGCGGGCAGAGCATCAGATGTGGGAAGCACAGGACACTAAAGGTGGGGCCCCGGCGAGCGTGCCTTTACCTTGCTGTCTGCAGCAGTGAGGAGGTGCCGGCCGCCACAGTGAGATGTGTTTGGCATCTTTCGGGTGAGTATGCATCCTACCCCTGCTGCTGCAATCGTATATCACCCTACTCCACAATCACAGTGACAGCAGTGTGTGGGGAGGGGGGCAGCAAGGGGGAAGCTTGCTCCCATGACATGCAGAGCGGAGGAGGGCAGCAGCGAGAGCCCAAACATCTCCTCTCCTTGCAGTTCCTGCTTTGCCTCTCCATCCTCTGGCTCACACAAGGGGCTGGGAAACATACAGAGAAGGGAGGGGCCAGAGTGAGGGACATAAAGTGAAGGAGGGTCAGGCTGGGGGACATATGGAGGCAGTGATGGACATTAATAGAAGGGGGAGCAGGGGCAGGCTGGGGGACATACAGTGAATGGGGGCAGAGTGGGGTACATTGTGAATGGGGGTCATACAGTGAATGGGTGTCATACAGTGAAGGAGGGTCAGGCTTGGGGACATACAATGAATGGAGGCACTGATGAACATTAAGAGAAGGGGGCAGGCTGGGGGACAGAGTGAATGGGTGCAGAGTGGGGAACATACAGTGAATGGGTGACATACAGTGAAGGAGGGGCAGGCTGGGGGACATAAAGTGAATGGGGGCAGGCTGGGGGAAATACAGTGAAGGGGCAGGCTGGGGGACATAGAGTGAATGGGGGCAGAGTGGGGGACCATTCTGATGTGATTAATGACTCAAAGAATGTCAGGCTGAGTGGTCGGCCCCCACACATTTACACTTCACCAAATCTGGCCCTCGTCGCAAAAAGTTTGGACACCCCTGTCCTAAACTATATACAAAATATGATAGTCCCCTTAATTGCTCTCTTACCACCTGATCTAATGAGTAACAAATAAACGATATAGTCCTCAAAGTCTTTTTTTTTCTTCTCCTTCCATATGTTTATAATATGTAGAAACAATAGAGAAGAGGACAAAATACCATAGTGTAGTATGTCCAGTTAAATATAGTGAATGATTTTTAATGTTGGGGCTAAAGAACCCTCTGTTATTGGTGATGAAGATTCTTTTCTCTATGGGGTCACCACAGTGTCAATGAGCAAGGGTGTAACTACCATAGGTGCAAGGGGTGCAGCTGCTATGGGGCCCAGAGCTGTAGGGGGGCCATCTTTACTGCCTAAGTAATATGTTTTACATACATTTATCATCATTAGTCACTAAATTGGGGGCCCTTACAAACTTTTGCTATTGGGCCTACAGATATCTAGTTACACCTCTGGAGGAATATCTGCTTACACCACGCTTACATTCATACATACAGATGGCAGATGCTCAATTAGTTCAGTAATACCACTCAGGTGCAAGCAAGGGAGGGGTTAATAATGAATAAACCAAGAATTTTTTTCCCTTAGCTCACTGAGTGGTATTAGTAACCAATCTTGAACATGATAATAGAATTAGAGATATTGGTTACATATACCTGCGCAGGTGTATGATATGCCCCCAAGCCATGTCAAGGCTTCTCTGTATATTGGGGGTCCCTAGTGCTATATCTAGGTGGAGTGTGTCACCCTAAAAAAACTAGCATAAGCTAGAAAGCCCAGTGGGGCACGCCAGTGAACTACTATAGTGTTAGTAAATATTAGTGATAAGAAGGCGAAGCTATATCATCCCTGAAGTACAATACATATAAAGGTTTCTTTTCCAGCAAACACACAACACAAAGAACCCAGAGGGATACTGATAAGTATCAGCGGCGTAGCTACATTTTGGGCGCCCCCCCGCCGCCCATTCAAACCCCCCTAATCCCCGCAGCCTTACCTTTCGCGCTGGTCCCAGCGGCTCCGTTCTTCTGCTGAGAACCACCACAAAATGGCCGCCCCCATACAGCAGACATTTTCAGAGAACTGTGTGCTATATGGGGGTGGCCATTTTGTGGTGGTCCTCAGCAGAAGAACGGAGCCGTCGGGACCAGCGAAATAGGTAAGCCTGCGGGGGATTGGGGGGAGGTGTAACTATTGCACCGCAGCCCCCGGCACCCCCATATGCACAGCGCCCCCCCCCCCCACCGGGGGCTGCGGTGCTATAGTTACGCCAGTGACAAGTATGCTTACACAGTCCCACTGCGTATCCTCATAGACTCCTTTCAGATTACATGTTACAATGCAATCCTGTCTGTAATATTCCATGCGGGGGTCCAGGGACATGCGTGAGACTTCCGGATGGCCGGGAGGGGACCCAATTTTCAGGAGCCTCATGGCCATTCCAGGAGGGTAGGCAAGTATGACTGCTTACCAGGGCCAAAGTAGATATATCGTATTTATGCACCTGAGACCACTACTCACAAGTTCAGCCACTAAAGCCACATACAGTTGGAGCCTACACACTGCCCTTTTGTGCGATATTGTTCACAATATTGCCTAGTGTGTACACTAATATCATTAATGATGCGCAGACCTGCGTGTTGTTAATGATGATTGATGTCTTCAAAACATGCAGGTCAACTTGGCAATATAGCCAAGCTACCTGCATGATTAGGGTGACCCGGTGACATCACTGGACAATATTGGAGGGTGATAATATTCAGTGTGTACAGACTATATTGTCTACCCATGGCCACAGCCAATATGGTTAACTATATTGGCCGTGGCCCCACGTCAGCTAATGTGTATGGGGCATAATTGTTACAATCAGATATGTTGTAAACATCTCTTCAGGTCTCATGTAGTGTATATTAGATTATTCTGACTTTATAAACCACAGTTTGCAGAAAACCAAAAATTTTCTGGAGAGAAGAATTATTGTAACATCATAACAAAGTAGCACATGAATAGAAACGGTGATGCACTACAATTTCAGTAAACCGTATATGATTAGCTGTAAAACATTAGTTTGAACTATAAAGCAATTTAGTAGTTTCATGTTTATCAAACAATTATTGCTTGAGCATAGCAAAAACAGTGCCCAGACAGTTATCTGGACAGCAGTAACACAGATCCAGAACTCTGCTATGAGTAATATCAGCAGCATTCCAGTATGTAATGGTTTATGCCAGTGGTTCCCAAACATTTTTTAAGTCAAGGCACCCTAGAGCAGGGGTGGCCAAATCTGTCCTCAAGATCTACCAATGGTGCATGTTTTCCAGGCAACCTGTGGATCTATAGTAGGAATGAATGCAGCATGTTTAAAAATGTGAGAGTTAGTAATGACTACAGCTGTGCAGCAGCTAGGTGACCTGGAAAATGTGGACCGTTGGTAGATCTCGAGAACTGGTTTGGCCACCCCTGCCATAGAGTGTCTGAATATTTTTCACGGCACCCTTAGACAAAAAGTTGGTTGTTGAGAGATTTAGAATAAAAATATTAAATGAAGAAAATTGTGCATATATGTTATCCTTAGGTTCAGATTAGGGACCAGATTTGCTTCTGTTTGCCAATTTACGTTATTATGGTCAGCCACCGTCACTGGTTTTGAGTCCTGGACCACCAACCTGAGGCACCCTTGCATTTGTCCCAACGTAACCCAGGGTGCCATGGCACACAGTTTAGGATCCACTGGTTTATGTTGATTCCTGGCGAGCCCGCGAAGGGCGGCGGTACGCGTTCTCCGACCTTTTCATACCCCCACTATCCACGTCGGTGTGGAGTTGATTGTAAATAGTGTGGCGAGCGCAGCGAGAAACCGAGCCCGAATCGTGGCGAGGGGACACGCATTACTTCACAGGTATTACGCGTCCCCTCGCCACGCTTCGGGCTCAGTGGCTCCACACCGACGTGGATAGTGGGGGTATGAAAAGGTCGTTGGACGCGTACCGCTGCCGCTCGCCACGCCCGATGGGACCCGATGGGCGCCGTGTTAGGAAACAAGTACCAAAATGTTTTAATTCCAATAGATTGCGTTATACAGATCTGAGTTACTGTATATGTAGATTATTCCATGCCGTGACAGCAGAGGTCGCTGTCACTTTCTCGGACACGTCGCTCCTCTTACATCCTGTCTTGTTGCTCCCATAAACCTTTCCTAGATTCCGGCTCCAACCTGGACTGGCCACATCACTTCGCTTCTTTCCTGCGGAAGTGACGCCACGTGATGTCCTGACCAATCCGGGCCGCAGATGTGGTGTGCCCCGGAGTCACACAGTGTATGGAAGGCAGTACGATGCCAGTGGCGGGGCTGAGGTGCCGGTGTCAGTGAGCGTCGGACATGTCCGTGCTGTACGCGCTGGCCTGGCGCCTCCTGCACGTGCTGCTCGGCCTGCAGCGCGCGCTCCTATCGTGGCTCCGGCTCTGGCACTGGCGGCTGTGGCGGGCGGCGGGAGCGCTCTTCTTGCCAGTTGACACCGGCTTTCACGAGCGGGGCCCGCGAGGAGACGGTCAATTCCTATCGCGACGCCGAGATGTTAATGGACGTTGCTTGTGCCCGGAGCCCGCGGACATCTCCCTACGGCAGCGATGTGACTGCTCCTACCTGCACCACGACTTCACGACGCATCACCGGAGAGACCGAGTAAAGCTCAGCAAGCTGCCCGTGCACCTGGGACTCCTCATAGGCGAAGAGCAGGAGAGCTACACGGACGTTGCCAGCCTGGTGGTGTGGTGCATGGCGCTGGGCATCTCCTATGTCAGCGTCTATGACCCGCAAGGTACCCCGATGGGAAGCATATGGTTATAGTGGCACCCCCTGATCCCTCCATTCTTCCTGTAACATTTACTCCTGTGCCCAACACAAGAGGGGGCGCTGCCGTTCTCACACTTCACTCTGTTCAAACTGCAGCTACATCAGATACCCGTGTAGCCATGCCATGTATCATACTAGTGGGTGAATCTCTTCATTTGGGAACTTGTCATTCTGTCTGCATGCATTAACTTCATTTTAATCATCTGGGACACCCATCATGTGTTCTGCCTGAAATCTAAGTGAAATACAGGCTTGAGTTTAGCCAGCCACAGAACCTGTGTAAATCATAGGTGTCCGTGATGAAGCGGACAGTATGGCAAGTGTATATCAGCTAATGAAAGTGTATCTCTGGCATTCAGGAGAAGAGCTATGCTTTTTTTTGGGGACTAAATTACTCAGTCTCAATATGTGCAAGGCTTGGCATATATAGGTGAATGTTACATAAATCCTTGGAACCAGCTTGCCAGGATGCTTAAGGTACCCATACACTAGTGCCATGGTTGGGGTCTCTATTTATTTCTCTTCCCCTCTCACGTTCGTCACTTTTACGTTCCTGGTTTTCTGTAGTTTTGTCATGTTTTTTTGGGGTAGTGTGGTCGACCCTTACAGGCCTTCCATTTCCCCAATGTGCCGAAGCTCTCATCCTTTTGGGGAGAGCTTCGGTCCCCTTGAGGATGACCCCGAGCTGCAAGGCGGAGGGAAGTCTAATGCGGGTCTCTCCAAACCTTCGGGTGCGGAGGACCCACCGTCCTAACCCTTCCGAGGGTTGAGGAAGCGGGTTCCTCTAAGCTTCGTCGAAGAGGACCCGTCGATTCCTATTTTCCCCTCTTTGGCCTTATGGATGAGAGGGCTCAGGCGAAACATGGGGCCCTTCTCCTTCGGGAGAGAGCCTATTCGATCGCACGACCCCCTATGCACGTGTTTAGGCACAGCACTGGTGGTAGGGAGCACACCTCGGGCTCATGAGTTTTTTCAAACTCATATGTCCCTTTATCACACTATAGTGATCCATCTTTGTGGAAAGTGCCGTGTTGTATGTGTTTTACCTTTTGGAGATCACCATGGTTGCCACAAGGATTTGTCAGTACCTGTGGCGGTCAATGGCAGCGCATACAATACAATTTACCATTATTAAACTGCGTTAAGTTGTCCTGTTATCTCTGTAATGTAGTTGTTAACTTTACAGCAAGGACTGTATGACTTAAGGCCCTCATACACTGTTCTCACCTGATTCTGTCGAATCGGGCTGAGAAATTAGAGAAGTGGTCAAATTGCAAGTGTTTGACGTCTGATCAAATCCAATGCGTATCGGAGGTTGGACCTTGGGTGCTTTTTAGCTCCTGTGATGTATCGCACCCGATTCCATTGAACTTCCCAGGAAGTCCTTTTACATGCGATAAATCATAGAAAAAAACCATGAAAATGGCACATCAAGTACCAAATCACTGAATTTTGTTCCAACCAGCCAGATTGCGCAATCTTCAAGTGTATGGCCAGCTTGCAAATTTGCAAATCTGATGGGTAGATTTATTAAGCTCGGTGAAGTGATAGTGTCTGGTTTTTATCACTGGCCAATCGGCTCCTGCCTGTAACTTCACAGGTAGGAGCTGATTGGCCAGTGATTAAAAACAGACCGTTTATCACTTCACAAAGCTTAATAAATCTACCCCTGAATGATTTAATCTGGCGCATATATATATTTTTTGTGATGGCTCTGGGTGTAGATGTCTTTGTCTGTGGGTGATAATGAGCTGACATTTGGAAATGAGGTGAGACGGCAGTTTTAGGCACAATGCCCCCCCATCACCTCCGCTCCAGAGCCGGAGCTCCCCTGCTGCTTCCCCAGCCGCCATTCACAGTAGTGACGAAGCTCGGGATGTTCTGGGTGGCTCGGGAGCGCTCAGGAGTTGATCTGCCTGTGATCACTGCTGTGACTGGCAGCTGCCAGAGGTGAGGGAGGGTCCTACATTCTGTGGTGGGTTTTGCTGGGGCAGGACAAACCTGCCTTGGTAGGTTTGTCCTGTACAGCAAAATCCACCATTCAAGGCCCATACACACTGGACGGTCCCCTCTGCTGATGACATCAGTGGCAGCAGGGACCTAGCATTGGCAAATATACACACTTGCCTATGTGGGGGGAGGGGGGACCATGTTGCATTCTGTAGCATGGCTCTTGTTAACGATCCACTCCCTTGTCTGTACATGCACAGAGGACTGAGAAGGTCCTTAACGATCCACAGGCGCGAGCATTGGCTATCAGATACAGCATACACATCAGGCAATAAAATGACCAATGTCTCTTAAAAGGGCAAGGATGAGCGCTTACTCATTTTATTACCCAGTGTGTACAGTGTTTAAGATATTCACTTTAAATTGTCGGTGCGTGATAATTTATTTTAAAGTCACCCTGTCCCAAGTCTCAAAATAGTTTATCTCCTAATACTGTGTTGTCTTCAGTTTTCATGGTTAGTCCAAAGTTGTTCTGACTGCATCTTTCCTCTCTGTGTTTGATAGCAAACAGAACATGTGGACATGTACACAGCACTAAAGTAATGTGAATTCTTTTTTCTGTCCTTTTAAGGGATCTTCAAACAAAATACTTCCAGACTTATGGATGAAGTTTTAAAACAGCAGAAGGAATTATTAGGTGATGAATGTTCAAAGTATCCGTCAGAATATGCAAATGGCAGCACTGACAAAACAGAGAAAGGTAAGATTATTTGGCAATTTTAATCATATTGGTTAGTGTGTATGTGCTAGATCATTCCTCCGTGGCACTACCGATCTAGTAAGCTATATAAGTGGTGCCACCTAGTGTTTTCGGGGCCTCTGAGTTGTAGAGCATTCCTCTGACCTCTATTTAGATTTTACATTCATGCCGCATTGTGCAATATGTCGATACCCACGGTTTTAAATTGGGAAGTGTATGTAGTCTATCGAACAATTAAAGCTGTTGCATAAAAATAATTTAAAACTATAATGCTGAAAAAATATAAAGACACGCTGCTGCCTTGGAGTAATCAGTACACAGACTGTGTTTATATGTCAGCTATAAGACGTGTCGCAGGAAGCCAGGACGAAGCATGAAGTAAATATACTTCATGCTGGAGAGATGGTAAAGACTCTATAAACCACATGATATGGGTATTTCATAGTTTAAGATTTACTTCCCTTTATTGCTAAGTACAGTACAGCATGCATTGAATATGGTGAATCAGCCATTTTGGAGACTACATACTGTATATGTTTTTTAATTTTAATTAAATCACTGTACTGGTTTGACATTGGCTGCATTAAAAAGTCCCCCAGGACTTTTTAATGGGAAAACAAGTAGAAATTGGCCAAATAACTGTTAATATGTTGGCAGTGTACTAGTATGGAGACTATTCCTAATGTACCTGGCAGCCACTATCATCAATGAAGAAAAGGTAGACTAATACCCAGTGGCATAACTGTGCAGGGGATGCAGCTGCTATGGGGCCCAGCCCCAAGACAACCCCCTGCACCTTCTTCAAGCTCTTAAATTTATTTATTTTTTAACTGATTCACATAGTCAGCAGCTGTGGTCTCCACCCCATCTTACTGCCGCTGTGAGCAGATATCTAGAGACCCATTGATAGGAAGTGTGAGTCCCGGAAGCGCAGTGAAGGGGCAACACGGCGCATATGTGGTTGAGACACTGCAGCCGTGCCTGAGACCCATAGGAGGTGCGGGAGACACCTCGCAGCAGTGCTTGGGTCCCAGTGGAGGGGGTGCAGTAGAGAACTGGCAACAGTGTTTGAGAGCCGGCAGAGGTACGGGAGACGTGCTGGCAGTGAGTCCCATCAGCAGTGAGCATGTTAACTGGCGCTAATGAAGAGTCCTAGCACTGTTTTCACTGAAAGAGGAAAGGACTGAGGTGTATACAGTGTTACAACCTGGCTCTTCTCTTTTGCACTCCCCATCTTCCCTGTCTCCCCACCTCTATCTCTCTCTCTGTCACTAATATATCCCTCATTCCTCTCCCTCAGTCCCACTCTCTCCTCTATTTCTCTCTCACTCTGCATCCCTCTCCTCTTACCCCCACACTCTCACCCCCATCTCTATCCCTCACCCTTTCCCACTCTCCCTTCCTGTCTCTCCATGTCTCTCTCCCCCTCCCCATCTCTTTACCCTTTCTGTATCACCTATCTCTCTACCCCTACCTGTATCTCTTTTCTTTTTCACTCTCCTGTACTCCATCTCTCACCCCTCTCTCTCCTTACTTTATTTCTCCCTCCCTCTACCCTCTTTATCTGAACTTTCTCTGGCTCCCCCTCCATCGCTGTCTCACCCCTATTAATCTCTCTCACTTGCCCTAGTCTTTTTCACATCTATCTCCCTGTCCCTGACCTCTTACACCACTCTTCCCCGACTGTTTCGGCTGAGCCCCGTGTTTATCAAGGTGTAATAAAGCAGTCAGACTGTTAACTACATCCTACCAGTCCCAGGAGCTGTGGCCAAATTTACAGTGTTGCAAGTATATTCTTGCCTGCACCGACTATTTGGCCGGGCAATATCGCTGCTGTGGGGCTGCGCATTGCTATCGAACGCTGTGTAAACACTGGACAATTCAGGCAAACCTACTAAATGATTTAGTCAAAATCGCTTTTTGACAGAATTACAGAATGTTTTACTGAAATTCTTCATATTTTAGCAGCAGAACATTTTCATGATGGTAGCAGACTGAGGTTCCAGAATCACTGGTTACTGCATTTGAAACTTCAGTTCTCCCAATGGAATACATACAGAATCCCGGCATTCAAAATACCGACCGCCGAGATCCTGACGGGGAGGACGTGGATCAGCCCCCCTTGTGGGCTCGCTGTGCTCGCCACGCAGCGGGCACAGTGCCTCGCTACGCTCGACACACTAATTTATTCTCCCTATATGGGTGTCATGGACACCCACGGAGGTAGAAAGTATTGGTATTCCGGCATCAGGATTATAACTGCATCCCCTCCCAATCCAGAGTTATTTGTCTTCATCTGTTAAATGGCCCCAGCTATGTATTCCAATGGTTTTTGAGTAGATAGTAATATGGCACTCCATACCAAATGTGCACTTTGGATGAGCATGATTGACTGTTTTCCTCTCTTTGGAAGGTTTTAAGAGAATACATTGGAATTTTTCTCACCCTGTACGGTCAATGTTTGTGAAATCTTGTTGTTTTTATGCAGGTTACCTTTTTCTTTGAGATTAGACAGCTATGGTATTACTTTTGTCTGTTTATGGAGGAATTTATTATATTGCATTTTAAATATTCTGGTCTCACCACCAACTAAGTCCTCCATTATGCCACTGTGGGGATCTGCTACTACTAGCCTTGCCGCTGGGTTAGTAAATTCTAAATACCTCTGTATTGATTACTAGTGATTGCTTTGATTATATGCCCTTGAATCTTATGCCATTTCTTCCATACTTATGCAGAAAGTGTAGGTCCAGGTTGATAGACTGGACTTTTTTACATGCTGTCTTTATCCCCAGGATTGGCATCCCTAGTGCAAATTTGCCGGTGGTTATGCTGTGTGTCGAGATAGCATCTAAATTAAACCATGGTAGATGGTTTGGCAACTATTAACCCTTTGAGTGGTGGGTTTTGCTGGGGCAGGACAAACCTACCAGGGCAGGCTCCGGCGTTTGTACGCCGAGGCTGTGATCCCCAGCCGCCAGTCACTACAGTGACCTCAGGTGGCAGGCTCAGGGATGTTTGCGGCAGCTCAGGAGGACTCTGGCGCCTGAACTCTCCCGAGCCGCCCCAAACATCCCTGAGCCTGCCGTCTACGTCATTGCTGTAAACTGCATGGCGGCTGGGGAAGAGGGCGTCAGGGGAGCTCCGGCGTAAGATCGCCAGAGCAAAGGTGATGGGGAGGTTGGGCGGAGTGACAGGGTGGGGGCTCTAGAGGTGGTGCGCCAGTGATGCGCACCTATTCCACATTAATGGTATGCCTGGAAATTTTCCGGTACAGCCCGCTGCGGCAGTGCAGCTGCGCCCGGAAAATTTCCGGGCATACCACCCAAGTCTAGAAAGGGTTAAAGGGGTTTAGCAAAGTTGCATGAGTGTAAAGGGATTTACATATTGAAATGTTATAAGCTTGTTCAAGCAAAGTATTTAGTCCTGGTTGAATAGTTAATGTGTAAAGCCGAAAACTGGGCCTTGAGGCTCCTACAAGCTTTCAAATTCCGTTTTTAATCCTGTGTTTTTATATCAACAGATTTCTACCATTTGCCTGTACTAAAGGTGCTATCACCAGAAGATGGGAAGCCAAACATTGTAAGAGCTGCTCAAAGTTTTTGTCAGCTCGTAGCGGAGAGGCAGAAGACTCCAGCAGACCTGGATGTAGAGTTCTTTGATCATCTACTAAGAAGTAATCTATTCAATTTTCCTTGTTCACCATTTTTTAAAGTAAAATTAAGTAGTATTGCATGCATTTTTAGGTACTCTTTACCTAGCACGGCGCCCGCGATTACAATCGCGGGCGTCGGGGGTAAAAAATCGCGGGCATCGCGGGTAAATCAAAAACGTGTGCGACGCGATGCCCGCGATTTTCCCATAGGGATCAATGTTAAAAGACAGATTGGTCGCGATTTTAGCGTTAATTGGCTCAGTGCCCGCGATTTTTACATAGGAAACAATGTTAAATGGGCCACAGAGCCCTAATAGTCCCCCTGAAGTGTGAAATGGCCCCCACAATTTTTAACGCCACCCCACGATCAACGTGAACCCGAAGCGTGGCGAGCGCAGCGAGCCCGCGAGGGGCGGCGGTACGCGTCCTCCGACCTTTTCATACCCCCACTATCCACGTCGGCGTGGAGTTGAGAATAGAATAGTGTGGCGAGCGCAGCGAGCCACCGAGCCCCGCGAGGGGACGCGGATACCTTCACAGTTATACGCGTCCCCTCACGGGCTTCACAGGTGTCCGTGGCGACGCGGACACCTGTGAAGCCCGCGAGGGGACGCGTTTACCTGTGAAGGTATCCGCGTCCCCTCGCGGGGCTCGCTGCGCCCGCCACGCTTCGGGCTCGGTGGCTCGCTGCGCTCGCCACACTATTCTATTCTCAACTCCACGCCGACGTGGATAGTGGGGGTATGAAAAGGTCGGAGGACGCGTACCGCCGCCCCTCGCGGGCTCGCTGCGCTCGCCACGCTTCGGGTTCACGTTGATCGTGGGGTGGCGTTAAAAATTGTGGGGGCCATTTCACACTTCAGGGGGACTATTAGGGCTCTGTGGCCCATTTAACATTGATTCCTATGTAAAAATCGCGACCAATCTGACTTTTAACACTAAAATCGCGACCAATCTGATTTTTAACATTGGTCCCTATGGGAAATCGCGGGCATCGCATCGCACCCGTTTTTTAGTGCATGCGATGGTCGCCGTGCTAGGTAAAGAGTACCCATTTTTATTTCTGGTAATGTATAGCAAAGTTCCTATCTCTGTCTCTGCATGTTGTTTTGACATGGCTTACTGGGACTCTTATTATATTCACTAGACAAAAAAAGATGCAGTCAATTTACCTACAGTCAGAATACAGACTGTAAAAATACCGACCACCAATGACTGTTGTTCAAAATACTGTCACGGTGAAAATGCCAGCCGTTTATGCCGACATATAAGATGTCAACAGGTCAAAATGTTTTTTTTTCGTGTGTGGTTTTTTTTTTTTTTTTTTTTTTTTTTTTTTTTATACAAGTGGGCATAGAGTTAGATTATAATAGTGTGCTAAGTGTAGCAAGGCAGATTGCCCAAAACATGGCGAGGGGATGCTGTGCTTATACAGTGTCTATGTTGACAGACAGAAGTCATGTTGACTTATTGACATGTCAGCATTTTTACCATGTTGGCATTTTGACCGTAGATAGATTATACTAAACCCACCAAAGTGCTCACTACAGATAATCCATTGCAATGCTTAAATTGCTTTGTAAACAATACTGCAAATTCAATTGCAAAAATAAAATCGGTAATGCATATTTACCCAATTTTTCACAAAGACCACCACTGTATTCTTGCTATTACTTCTATTCCCTTAGTCCAGTGGTTCTCAACTAAGTTGTTAGTACATCCTGGGTATCGTGCATTGACCATCAGGAGTACATGACAAATCTCCTGTCATACAGCAGGACATAAATATGATTAGACATATAGAAACCTGATTGACATACATTAAGTCATCATTGCTAAGGTTGGAAGGTCTACACAAGCAAAAGGTCAATATCGGGAAGGTCAACAGTCAAAAGGTCGGCATGAGTTTTTTACGCGCAGAGATGGGGAGCCTTTAGCCCTCAAGCTGTTGCTGAACTAAACATCCCAGCATGCCCCGCAACAGTTTTAGAATGGCCAAATATTAAAACCGTAGCAGGGCATGCTAGGATGTGTAGTTCAACAGCTGGAGGGCCGTAGGTGTCCATGCCGACTTACTTTAAAATTCAGGACAAAAAAAATTCAGGACAAAAAAGTGACACTTATGTGGACCATTTGACTGTCAACCTAATGCTTGTGGTGTCTTTCCAACCTCTAGGTTGACCTGATGTATGTTGACCCTATGGCACATAATTATACCCGACCTCCTACCCTGGCACATAGTGAGCCGCCTGTCCTTTCCCGGAAGGAATGTTGGTTTTGTCCTAGATAGTGTTTAGTTGTCAAGCCAATAGTTTGTCAGCCATAATCAAATCCTTGTTCTTTAGGAACATAGACAGAATCAAGCACTTAATTCCCTCAAACGATTTTGCCTGCAGTCCTTCATGCATTTGTATCCTCATAGGAAAAAGATCTGTGAGTGTAGAGGAGACTCCTATGAGTTCTCCACAATCCACAGAGCCTGGCGCTTGAGTGGAGTAATTAAATTTTTTATATAGATTAAAATAACTGTATTCCAGGTTTGGCTGCAGCAAGGGCAGGTGAGTCTGCTGGTGACTCACTCAGAGTTTACAGAAATGGTTGGTTTTGCACGTTCAAAACCAACCATATTTGTATCCTCATGCCTAGACTACTGCAATGCCCTCTACCTTGGTCTCCCTGCAAAAGAATGCACTGCTTTCAGCTGGTACAAGATGCAGATGCTAGGCTATTAACCAACCAGCCACATACCACACACATCCCTATTCCCCTTAGTGTCTGTAAGATGGTGAATCTTTTTCGAGCTAGACTTACTCCCTTTCAAAGCCCTACATGATCAGGGCTCAAAGTACTTGAAGCCACTGCTAATTCAATGGTGCCCCACTGGATTACTGTTATCTGTTGATTTAGTACTATTAACAGTACCTAGAATCTCCCTTATTTCATCTGGGGGTCAAGCTTATTTTCATTCATACTTCATGGAATTTAACTGACCATAATATATCATCATTGTTTTATAGGTACACAGAATTTCCCAGATCCTGAACTCATATTAAAATTTGGTTCTGTAAACAGCACATTAGGTTTTTTGCCTTGGCACATACGACTTTCAGAAATTATGTAAGTATATGCATCATATGTTGGACTTTGTCTCCTCCCCCCCCCCCTTCACATCCAAAAGGGCAAAACATTCTGTTGAGACCAGTTTCAATTAGCGTCACTAATTACTGCAAGCTTGTAGCAGTGCATGGGGCTAATATAATTTCTGTCGTTGTCGTCCATCCTGGTGACAGCTAACCATGGGATGTAGGAGGGTCCGCAGGAGCAAGGCACCTATGCTAACGTCTTTGAGAGGCAGGCTCCTCCCTTCTGCATTATCCAGTTCGTTTTAGGTACCCACTGGAGTGGGTGCTATGCTGACTGGCTGTGAGCTGCAGCTGTTTTTAGAGTAGCTAAGGGTTTGTTTTTTATTAATAATCACTTAGTTAGTTGCAGGCTACAGTGTGAAACTTCCAGAGGAAGTTTCTTTACAGTCACAGCGCAGCAGAGGCTGACAGAAGCACGTCCTGTCAGTACTCTGTGTCTAGAGAGCTGCTGTCTGCTCTCTCTCTGCACAGCGCTTTCATCTCCACAAAAGGAGGTGCCCTGGGGTGTGTCCAGAGCCACCTCCCTGCTTAAGGGGGGGATCATGGGTGACTGACACACCCCCCCCCCCAATGGTGCTGCCATTTTATCGGGCTTATAGGCGGAAATCCTTTGGAGTTAATGCCTATTACAGGAGTCCAGCTCAGCTGGACGCTTCCAAGTGGTCCCATACAGAGGGGAGACACTGGAAGAGAGAAGAAACACTTGGTAGGAGTGGCTGAGAGGGGGAGGGTACCAAAACGGCTTCCCTCAGTGCAGGAAGAGACAAAGTCTCTACTTCAGCAGGGTGTTTCTACAGAACTGAGTGAACAGTTTCTTCTAGGCAGCACCTTCCCTGGTGACCGCTGAGGGTCCATTACAGCAGCGCAGACAGATAAGTACACTGGTATATTATTCTGTACAGACATCTGACACTTTGCACTGTGTGACATCATGGCAAAAAGGTGTAGTGCTGCTGCACTTGGGGAGGGAGCTTATGCTATGTTAATTAACTGCTGGTTTTGATTGAGTTAAATTAACTGTTAAACAGATGGACCGGGGGATTTGTGGCCTGCATGTGAGTCTGTGCCCAGTGGGGCTCAAGCCCAGAGGACTGAGCAGCCTGATCCTGAGTGGGCGGCTGCCTTGGGGAGATCTATGCATGCATTAGTGCAGGCTTTGAATAGGCAGAGATGAGCTAGTTAAGTCTCCTGGGCCTTTTTCTTGTCTATTTCTATGTCTTCCCTCCATTTCCCATGATTTCTCGGGTCCTTATGAGAGTGAGGACACGGGGTCAAGGATCATCCTGATTGCTCCCGATTGGCACAGGAGGTCTTGTATTCAGACATACTAAGGTTGTAAACAGCATCGTGGCGTCTTCCACTTCGACCACACCTACTCAAGCAAGGACCCTTCCTACATCAGGACCTAGCTCCTCTCAATTTGACAGCCTGACTTTTGAGCCCTCCTTGTTAAAGAAGGGTTTCTCGGATGCAGTTATCAGAACCATGCTCAGGGCTTGGAAACCTGTGATGGCAGCCAATTATCATAGGTTCTGGAAGACTTATATCAGGTGGTGTGAACGTCTAAATTTTAAAGTCACTAGGCTCCTGGAGTTTCTCCAGGATGGTTTTTCGGCGGGGTTGAGTCTTCAGTTTTTAAAAGTACAGCTATCTGCCTTGTCTATCTTCTTTCAAAAGAGTGCCTCTGTTACAGGAAGTGCAAACTTTCCTGCAGGGAGTTATGAGGATCAAACCTCCCATATAGATAGCCGGTGGCGCCTTGGGATCTGTCTCTGGTGTTGTCGGTTCTGCAGAAACCCCCATTTGAGCCTTTAAGGTCGGCTGATCTTAAGTTTCTTTCTTGGAAACTGACTTTTCTATTGGCGATCGCTTCGGCAAGGCGAGTCTCCTTTTCTGGTATTTCACGATGATAGGGCTATTCTGCGAATGGTACCTAAGTTTCTACCGAAGGTAGTGTCAAGTCTTTATTTGAACCAAGAGATTGTGCTCCTGGTGTTTTGCCCTCCAGAGGAGGCAAGAAATAGGGACAAACTGAAGAAATTGGATGTGGTTCGCTCGCTGCGCATTTATGTGGACAGAGTGAAGGATTTTCATAAGACCGATTTGTTACTGGTACTGGATGACGTACATAAGAGGGTGGCCAGATTCTAAGCTGACCATTGCTAGATGGTTACGGTTGGTAATTGCCTTTGCTTACACTAAAGCTGGCAGGCCTGTTCCCTTCAGGATTAATGCCCATACCACCAGGTCGGTTGCTTCCTCTTGGGCTGTTCGTCATGGAGCTACAGCGGAGCAGTTGTGCAGGACTGCCACCTGGTACTCTGTTCACACCTTTACCAAGTTCTACAGGTTCCATATTTCGCGTCGGAGGACGCTTCATTTGGGCGAGCAGTGATGAGCACTGCAAACCTGAGCATACCCTCCCAAAGGACTGGCTCTTGAACGTCACCTGGTTAGCTGTGTCATCAGGATGGACAGAGAAAAGGGGATTTTTTTGTAAGAACTTACCATTTAAATACCTTTCTCTGAGTCCATCCTGGTGACACAGCGATCCCTCCCTTACGCTCAGTAAGTTTATACCGTTTCATGTGATTTGCATATTCTGTTCAGGCGTGGTACTGAGTAATGTATCCTAGTGTGCTCTGGAAGTTGAACTGAGGAATGTTGGGATATAGAAGGGAGGAGCCTGCCTCTCGAAGTTAGCATAGGTGTCTTGCTCCTGCAGACCCTCTTACATCCCATTGTTAGCTGTGTCACCAGGATGGACTCAGAAAGGGATCTGAACGGTAAGTTCTTACAAAACTCCCCTTATAGCCAGCACACTGCACTGAACACTGATTTCTGTTCACCACTTCCTGAGACGCAAACAGAAATCTGCAATAAGTGGAGCTTTCTTAAGGTGGCCATACACACGCAGATCTGTCTGGTTAGAACAAAAACATGAGAGCAAATGACAGTTGACCATTTGCTTGGAAATGCTGGAAAACTGACAAACTGTCACTCATCCATAACCATGTTTTTGGTCCAACCAGCCAGATCTGAAGATAAATCTTACTAGTGTATGGGCACCTTTACCGTTGCCCAGAGCCGTATTAAGATCGGATCTCTTATGGATACGATATTCAGTGCTGCGCTCCCAAGTCCCCACTGGTCTGAGACAGCTGAGCCGGCGCTGTGTAGCAATGTAGGGCATCCGAGTGACAGCTTAGCAGTCAAATAGTGTGGGGTAATTGATTAGCACCTGTTTGTTCAGTCCTTGCTGACTGCAACCTGCAGGTAAGGAGCCTGTTTTTAATTCCACTGCCCCTGTGTCTCCTAGATAGAGATATACAGTCGGGCAAAAAAGTATTTAGTCAGCCACCAATTGTGCAAGTTCTCCCACTTAAAAAGATGAGAGGCCTGTAATTTTCATCATAGGTATACCTCAACTATGAGAGACAAAATGAGGAAAAAAAATCCAGAAAATGACATTGTCTGATTTTTAAAGAATTTATTTGCAAATTATGGTGGAAAATAAGTATTTGGTCAATAACAAAAGTTCATCTCAGTACTTTGTTATATACCCTTTGTTGGCAATGACAGAGGTCAAACGTTTTCTGTAAGTCTTCACAAGGTTTTCACAAACTGTTGCTGGTATTTTGGCCCATTCCTCCATGCAGATCTCCTCTAGAGCAGTGATGTTTTGGAGCTGTCGCTGGGCAACACGGACTTTCAACTCCCTCCAAAGATTTTCTATGGGGTTGAGATCTGGAGACTGGCTCGGCCACTCCAGGACCTTGAAATGCTTCTTACGAAGCCACTCCTTTGTTACCCGGGCAGTGTGTTTGGGATCGTTGTCATGCTGAAAGACCCAGCCACGTTTCATCTTCAATGCCCTTGCTGATGGAAGGAGGTTTTCACTCAAAATCTGACGATACATGGCCCCATTCATTCTTTCCTTTACACGGAGCAGTCGTCCTGTTCCCTTTGCAGAAAAACAGCCCCAAAGCATGATGTTTCCACCCCCATGCTTTACAGTAGGTATGGTGTTCTTTGGATGCAACTCAGCATTCTTTCTCCTCCAAACACGACGAGTAGAGTTGTTACCAAAAAGTTCTATTTTGGTTTCATCTGACCATATGACATTCTCCCAATCCTCTTCTGGATCATCCAAATGCTCTCTAGCAAACTTCAGACGGGCCTGCACATGTACTGCCTTTAGCAGGGGGACACGTCTGGCACTGCAGGATTTGAGTCCCTGGCGGCGTAGTGTGTTACTGATGGTAGCCTTTGTTACTTTGGTCCCAGCTCTCAGCAGGTCATTCACTAGGTCCCCCCGTGTGGTTCTGGGATTTTTGATCACCGTTCTTGTGATCATTTTGACCCCACGGGGTGAGATCTTGCGGGGAGCCCCAGATCGAGGGAGACTATCAGTGGTCTTGTATGCCTTCCATTTCCTAATAATTGCTCCCACAGTTGATTTCTTCACACCAAGCTGCTTACCTATTGCAGATTCAGTCTTCCCAGCCTGGTGCAGGTCTACAATTTTGTTTCTGGTGTCCTTTGACAGCTCTTTGCTCTTGGCCATAGTGGAGTTTGGAGTGTGACTGTTTGAAGTGTTGGACAGGTGTCTTTTATATAGATAAAGAGTTCAAACAGGTGTCATTAATACAGGTAACGAGTGGAGGACAGAGGAGCCTCTTACAGAAGAAGTTACAGGTCTGTGAGAGCAAGAAATCTTGCTTGTTTGTTTTTGACCAAATACTTATTTTCCACCATAATTTGCAAATAAATTCTTTAAAAATCAGACAATGTCATTTTCTGGATTTTTTTTCCTCATTTTGTCTCTCATAGTTGAGGTATACCTATGATGAAAATTACAGGCCTCTCATCTTTTTAAGTGGGAGAACTTGCACAATTGGTGGCTGACTAAATACTTTTTTGCCCGACTGTATGTATGTGTGTATATATATATATATATATATATATATATATATATATATATATATATATATATATATATATATATATATATATATTTACTTGTGAGTTATCCGGACGCCCGATTTCAAAATCGGATCGGGCGCATCGCATCGCATGCGACCATCGGATGCGATGCGATGACCCGATTTTTCCATAGGAATCAATGTTAAAATGGACTGAGTCCATTTTAACATGGAATTCAATGGGAAAAAGGGGTCCTTTTCATACCCCTACTATCCAAGTGGGCATGGAGTTGGATATAAACCTGTGGCGAGCGTAGCGAGCCACCGAGCCCGAAGCGTGGCGAGCCCCGCGAGGGGACACGGAATACCGTCCCCTCGCGGGGCTCGCTTCGCTCGCCACGCTTCGGGCTCGGTGGCTCGCTACGCTCGCCACAGGTTTATATCCAACTCCATGCCCACTTGGATAGTAGGGGTATGAAAAGGACCCCTTTTTCCATAGGAATCATTTTAACATTGATTCCTATGGAAAAATCGGGTCATCGCATCCGATGGTCGCATGCGATGCGATGCGATATCGCATCGCATCTGATTGTATGCCTTAACTTAAGGCATACAATCAAAAAATCGGGCGTCCAGATAACTCACAAGTACATATATATATATATATATATATGTATTATTATTATACCGATATAGCTGAAAAAACAGGGCTAATGTGTCCAGAGTAGCATAGAGTACAGGAGTGCAGAAAACCATCTCTTGTTCCCCTATTTTGATCAAAGATTGTAACTTTTTTTTTTTTTTTTACAGTTCTTTACCATCGCATGTGAATATCCAATATGAAGACTTTTTGTTTGCTCTACGTAGCTACGCGGGCTGTGAGCAGCGGCTTGGGAAATGACCTTTTCGGTTAGGGCTTTCAGACTCCGTTCAAAAAAAAGACTGGACACATCCATTTACAAGCAGTCTATTGTTTCACTTTGGTTCATAGTACGTGTCCCAGATTTGGTCTCTACCCATCACATCCATTTGTAAGGGTGTCTTAATTCACAGACTGGAAAGTGTCGGCAGCAATCTGGGAAGTGGAAAGGATAAATGTGGATAGGAGCGCGGTGTGAAGATATTACTATTATTTTTTTTTTTTTAACATTTGGTAATGTTAAATGTAAGGTATTTTATGACTACCTATAAAAAAAAAAAAACTGTTTAAACTGGCAGTCCGTCCTGCTATTTGTATGGTATGGGCTGTTGAACAGCCAATCACAAGTGTTTCTGCGTCCAGCATGCACGTCAGATGTGCAGAATGTAAAAGGTCTTCTATTGTCCACTGCAGTAAAGGGAGCATAGGCATTAGTTTAACCAATTTTAGCCATCTCATTTTTGGTAGTGTCCCAATATTAACATGCAATATTTTAAAATGTTACACAATACAAACCAAAATGTTTAAATCTTTATTTAAAAGATATCTTTTGCTATGCATCAAATCAATATTTAAGTAGACATGCAAAAGAACTGAAAAGCAGTAGTGCTTAGTTGCACTGGAAGTTGTTAAACAACTTAAGTATTTTTTTAAATGTAATTAAAGTTATAATTTATCAGACAACGGTAATATTTAGGATTAAACTACTTGAAATGTTGAACTGGATCTCCCGGCCTCATAAGTTCTAATATAGTGAGTTATAACTGTTGCTTATCTTTTTGTAAAACAAAACTTTTACAATATTTATGTATACGTAGCTATAAATGATTCCCTATGGGGCCATTGCTTCCATTAGGACAGAGATATAATTTGCACAATCTGCTTCTCCTGCTTTTGGTAAATTGGTAAATACACATTTGAAATTCATGATTGTTTTAGTGCCGTTTATGCAGTTATTTATTACTTTTTGTCTTTATTTGCTACTGGTTACCATGTAATCCTTTCTGACCTGTATTTAATGGAAGTGTTCTTTGTTGACACTGTGGTCTGCAGTTGCTTCTATTTACTATATGTGGTATTGGTTCAGTAGGTCCAACACCATGTGGTCGGTATTAAAAAGGGTTGGCTTAGAAATTAGGTTGCAGTGGTCAACAAAAGAAAAGGTTGACATGAGGATTTTTTTATTTATTGTAATCTCTAAACTTTTTTTATTCTTTGTCATCTAAATTGATTGGGAATGGAAAAGAGTAGCGAGATACACTAATTTGGGGTCCATGTGATGGAATCCACAATTTGACACCAAAAAGTAAAACTTTTGTCAATGGCGACTTTGTGCATGTCGATCCTTTGATGTTTTACCATTAACGTTTGACCTAGACACGGTCTACCCTTTTTACCATAACCTATTTAAGTAGACCTGAAGGCAATACTGTCTGGTTCATGGGTTTTCCCTTTCGAATGCTCTTGTCTGAATCCATGATACTTCGGTGTCAATGTCAGTTCATAGGGACCTGTTTCAAGTTGACACAACTGCATTTCCCTAACCTCTACTACACAATTGTGCCACATAATGAATAAGATTCTGCTTTTTTACAAAATAAAAAAAAAAATTAAACATGTCTACAATATTAGAAATGTCTTTATTTTACCTATTTGCAAACCTCCACTTTTACATATTTAGAGAACTCTGCTAAAATATGCTTCCAGCTCACATACGACATTGGCCTAGGAGTAAATTTTACTAATATGGGAGTTATCATGGGCTACATCCCATCTTCAACAGAACTCCTATCTGTATACCCTATTACTGAAAAATGAAAACAGTGGAAAGAATAGTGAGAACTGCATTTGTTCTGCAGCTTTACTAAGTAGGTAGAACGTATTATATAGGCTAAGCCATTTTCTCTTTTAAAAACTGTGAAACTTCTACAACAGAACTTTTACATTTTGTTCTATATTTCTATAATAAGCCACTAAAGTAGATTTCTGAAACGAAGTTCTTGTTTGCTATTTTCTGCCTAAAACCCATTAGTAACACACTGTATGAAGTGTTCACTTCATATTCATGTAGATGAAGAATAGAGCTTGCTAGTGGGAAATCCTATGCTAACTTGACTTAGTAAAGACATGTACACTTTACCATTTGTGCCAAGCACTTTGTCCATCTCTGGGGACGAATCTATGAATGTATTTGAACCTATTAAGTCATTAGCTTGACCTTTTCTCAATAGCATTTTTACAAAGGGGTCGTCTTGTATTCTGTGTTGCTGTAATGGGTACTTGTTTTCTAGCTCGGGTCCCATCGCATACCTTAATTTAAGGTATGCGATGGGACCCGACAGACCCGATTTTTGGGCGCTTTTTTTACAAATGTAAAATCGGGTCCCGATTTTACATTGTAAGCATTGTATGTAATGTTAAATTCCTATGTAAAATCGGGTCCATTGTATGCCATTATAATGGCATACAATACGACCAATGCGATGGACCCGATTTTACATAAGAACCAATGTTAAATTGCCCCCCATACCCAATTTTTGTATACCCACCCTGATAGGTAATTTCTATGTCAAATGCCACCCCACGATGAACGCCAACCCGAAGCGTGGCGAGGGGCGGAGGTACGCGTCCTCCGACCTTTTCATAAACCCACGAAGCGTGACGAGCTACCGAGCCCGGCGAGCGGACGTGTAATACGTCTGAAGTAATGCGCGTCCCCTCGCGGGGCTCGCTGCGCTCGCCACGCTATATAAAATCAACTCCATGCCGACTTGGATAGTGGGGGTATGAAAAGATCGGAGGACGCGTACAGTCGCCCCTTGCGGGCTCGCTGCGCTCGCCACGCTTCGTGTTCACGTTGATCGTGGCGTGCCGTTAACAATGGGGGGGCATACAATGAAAACTGGGGTCTGGGGGGCATTTAACATTGGGGCCAATGTAAAAAATCGCATCGCATGCAATTTGGTTGCATGCAATGCGATTGGCCCGATTTTTCTAACCCGATTGCATACAATTAAAATCAGTGGCGCTGTGCTAGGAAACAAGTACCCTGTAATGTTTGGTTAAAGGTAAAAAAAATTTTTTTATGGTTTAAAAAAAGTTGAATTTTAATATTGACAAATCCGTTGTACAAGAACAGATTGGAAATAAAGTCCTTTTAAGACTACTCTGTAATCTGGATGTTTTAAAGTATGTTTCTAGTGCAGTGGTTTTCAGTTGATCACAAGCATATATGATGCTCAGAAATGGCACATTACATGACAACCAGGTTCCATGTGAGTTTATCCTTAGTCCGGTAAATCAACCAAGCAAGTGGCATAGAGACAGATTCCTCCCACCCCAATCCACTGATCTATGCTGCGTAATTCTTATCCACAGAATTATGCTGTTACATGCATTCTGTTTTTGTCACTATTGTGAAGTGTCGTTCATCATCTGAACTCTGTTCCTGTTAGGTCAGGCTCAGAGAGCAGTTTATAGCAAACAAGTAGCCTCTGCAAATTCAGTTGGCCAAGGAGGTTGGTAAGAGACCTGGAGTGGGGGAAGCCTATTTGTTTCAAAAAAATCGCTGGGAATCTGTGCATTGGTTGGGTGTGTTGGTGGGGGAGCTAGGGGATTTTTTGGAATGGGTTTAGATTCATATACAGAAATGAGAGGAATCCTTGATTGGGATTGAGATGAATGACTGGAGATATCTTTATGGATGTATTAATAAAGACAGATAAGGATAAAAATACTATAGGTAGGGGATGTGGCTTAGCTGGCAAATCAAGCAGACTTGTTTCTCCCAGCTCCTGAAACCTTGCCATTTCCAGGGCATCCTGCCTTTCCGGTGAGCCAATGGGGTGTCAGACTGACTGCACCTTTTCCGCAGCCTCTCCCTAGCATCCGGCAGTCCCTGCACCTCTCTCTGGCCAGGGCCGCACCTTTTCCGCAGCCTCTCCCTAGCATCTGGCAGTCCCTGCACCTCTCTCTCTGGCCAGGGCCTACTTGCGCTGAATAGCCACAACCTCAAATAGTGCCGCCTGCTGCATCCTCCACTGAACAGAGCCTGGAGGCTCGTTCTTGCCTGCCCGCAGATCTCCTAGATCGGCACTCGACCCCCTGCTACCATGGGTGGCTCCTGGGCCCCTGCTGGACACTTCTGCAGACTCTCTACTCCCTGAGGCTGGAGCTCCAGACCTGGCAGCTGTTTTGGATTTTTCCAAATGGGGAGGGTGAGTCCACACAGCAGATGCTCACACAGTTGCTTCCCTCACTTCCCCTTGGCTCCTGAAAACTCCCCCCTACTTAATCTACAGTATGTCCAGCTCTAATGCCCTACAGTCCAGGACTGATAGGTACTGCAAACGTAGTGTCTAAAGCTGGTGTCATTTTGTTACCTGCCCAGTGTGCTTTCCATCTTACAATTTGCTATAAACTCTCCATTGATTACTAGCCATTGGTGATTTGTTCTGGAGCCTCTTCTGCAGTTTGAACTCTTCCTGGTAATCAAATTGTGTGATTGCATTACCCATTACATCACTACTCTACCCCCTGTTATGTCTTGGATTATTGTTATACAACTCCCTGAATGTGCTAATGTCTACATTGCCTTGAGGTACTCAAATACATTGCCTAGAGATGGTCCTCTATGCTTTCCCATGCTGGCCTAGCCACCTTTTGAGGGGGAATTCTTCAGTGGTGACCTTGCCAGCTCTACAATCCCTGGATTCTGTTCGCCCTTTGCTCCATGTCAAAAAGAAAGATTTTGAACAGTTGAAACATAGGATCTATGATACCATCTGCTCAAAAATTGCCTCCGTCCAGTCAGCGGTCTCCCAGATCGGCACTTGGCTATCTTCTCTGGAGGAGTTTACCTCAGACTGCTGCCCTTAATGCTCTCTGAGCTGCTGTCCTTCGACAGGCGGTTGAGTCCCGCCTGTCGACATCCTTCAGGGTTGCAATTCTCCTTTATAGAAAATTGCAACCCCAACTCCTTTTATAGGTGTCTCCCATTTCAAGATGTGACTTTGATCGCTTTGGAGGAGGGTAAACACTTTCTTGGTTAATTGCAAACTGTGTGGTCCGTCATACATTTGTCAACCTTTATGGAACTAACCAGACACAGTAGTTTTTTTTTCTCTCTGCAGCCCTAAATCGTATTGCCCCGCTGGTCGTGGGCATTCTGTTGGCGGAAGATGACTTGAATTAGTCCTTTCAACCAGAGGTAGATCTCAGGGACCCCATGTAGACCATCCACCACCTCCATTGTTGGGTCAGATGGACTCTCTCAATGAAAACAAGCTGCTTGACACATGGTGACTTCAACACCCAGGGGATAGAGACTATACTTTTCTATTTCCGGTCTCCATATTGGACTATTTTCTGCTCTCACATAGCTTTTTGAATGTCGTATAGACCACTGATGTTTTAATTACTTGGTTGGATGATGTCTCTTCTCTAACCTGGGGAGAAGTCTTGGGCACGTTTCAAACCATGTCTTTGGTGTTTGAGCAATTCCTTGCTGCCTTGCTGACCTACGGTGTAAGTGTTGTTTGGCTGCAGCGATTACTGAGTATTTGTTAACATTCTAACCATCCCCACAGGGTCCAAATACCCACCTGGCTAAGATCCTCCGTTTTTTCATCCTGAGCCATTATTTTTTTTTATTTATTGCGTGTATACAAGAGTTTGTACATTAAATCATTACCTGTTTTAAATTTACATAAGGGCCTGAACTTTGTCACAAACCGGTTCAACCATGAGGTTATTTCTCTCTAAAAAAAAAAAAAAAATTCTCTGGCACACAATAATTACTTAGTAAAGGTGCCCATACAATAGTATGATTTGGGCCTATTTTCTCTTGATCCCAATGGATTGGGCCAAGAAATCACCCCAAATTGTGTGTGTGTTTTAGATGTTCCTAAATCGGAGGTACGACCTACTGCCCATCCGACCTCCGTATTGGCTCCCCTTCCGGGTGTGTGGGTGGGTGTGTATATGTATGTGTGTATATGTATGTGTGTATTCTTAAAGTAAGAAGTAGGCGATGAGACCGTTAAAGCAACGTTTCGGTTTCATGACCAGTTTTCAAGATCACAAGCTAATGTGCAACAAACATATATACCCGTGCAAGGAGTCCCCCTCTGCCCACCGGGTCTGTGACCGGCATCTACTTGGATCACCCCCGGCCAGGCACCGGATCTGATATTACAGACCTGCGACGAGCCCGCGCTCCCCGTGGCTTGGCGTGCATGTGGAGGTCTCCTAGCAACCACGTAACACTGGGGTAGCCAACCCTAGTCCTTGAGAGCTACCAACAGTGCATGTTTTGCAGGTCTCACAGAATCACAATAGTGTTCACTTTAGGATGGCGTGAGCCGTCAATTCCATACACCGCTGCACCATCCATCACTGTGTCCACCTTGGGCTGTCGATTGGAGCGCCCCACGAGTGGGAGGTACAGGGTCAGAGCCAGATACGTGTAACAGCATTGCGGGTGAGAGCCGCACTTTCCAACTGCCACCTGGCACTGTACAGACCTGGCTCATCCACAGCTGTGGACAGACTTACAATCATCTTGCTGCCGTACCAGTGTGTCCACTACAATCTGTCAATTAGAGCACCCCACGAGTGGGAGGAATTGGTCGGAGGTTACCCTGTGTAAGGCATTGCGGGTGAGAGCCGCAGAAATCCAACTACCATATAAACTCCACACAGACCTTGCTTATCCACAGCTGCGGATAAAACTTCCGTCATCTTGATAGAAAGGAGAGTGAGCACGCCACGGGTGAGAGACGTGTTGTTCCCCCCAATATTCTTGCATTGCTTACTTTCCCCAACAGACATATCGGCTGGACATTGCCGCAAATTTCAATACACATTGCAACCGTTTAGTGGTGTCCGGACTGACCACTCTATAAATTATATTGCGAAATATACAAAAATTGCAATATTTTCCGTATTGGAAGTGTACAAGACTTATCCCGATACAGGTTGTATGGCAAAATTCTAAAAGCAGTATACCAGTAATATATATGCAAAAACATTTTTAATGTATTGAATGTTTACTTTTGATCATATTTATATAATTTTATTTATGTGTTATGAAATATATTATATTTGAAATAAGGTGGCCACCTATCGTATATTTCTATATAGTTATATTTTATAGCGATATATTTAATATCTTTTTTGCTAGCTATTAAAAATAAAAAATAAAATTTCATTTGTATCTGTGTTTGTGAATTCAGCCAAAAGGTTAATTGAAAAATTCAGCGCAGAATTTCTCTTGTTCTGAAGATTGAGTGTCTGGTTCTAGAAGTCTGAGATAGATAGATATCTATCTATATATATCTATCTATAATTTCAGACCTAGACCAATTAGAGGTGAATACACTGACACCTCTGTATAAATTTTGCAGCTTGTTTAATATAACTTCATATTGAGTAGGTTAAGTATTGAAATATATAAACAAAAAATACAATCTATTACATATTAGCGCCTGCCCCTCTAGAGAAATCTAGTGCTCATGTATGTAAGAAATACATACAAGTTGAAAAGTTAAACAAACATGGTTGACTGCATATTACCAAGCTAACTTGTATAGTACCGTATATACACTCGGGTATAAGTTGACCCAAATATAAGCCGAGGCACCTAATTTTACAACAATCAATCCTGTACTTCCACAGTAGCTAGAGGGCCATATGTGGAATATCTCTGCTTTATATAGTCAGTTGCTGGAAGAAGCATACTTAACTAAGAGAGAGATTCAGATGATGCCGCTGTGATTTCCAAGCAAGATGTACCACTAAAACTTATTTCTCTATCATTCTTATGGGATACAGGGAGTCGTTCTTAACGATGGGGAAAAGAGCTTATCCGCAGGATACAGGCACACACAAAACTTTATACAGGGTGTACTGGCTCCTCCCCTCTGCTCCCCTCCCTCTAGCCCCAGTTTGAGAACTGTGCCTCAGGAGAAGCACATGTCAGGAAGAGCTCCAGAGAGTTTTATCTTCTGTTTTATTTCTTTATTATTTTGGGGCTGCTGTTTTGGACTTAACAGCAGCCCTGCGTCGTGGGAGACTAGGGGAAGGGTTCAGCTGCTGGCCACTTCAAGGTACCGAGCTGTCCCTGCCACAGGACCACCGTCCTGAGTGGGTGCTGTTACCGCGGGCATTGCGCTGCAGCGCGCACACCCCTGGCATGCCGCACACCCCTAGTCCAGTCTGAAGACGTCAGTGGTGAGTAATACCCCGGGGTCCCCCGCCGTGGGGTCCCCGGGTTACTGTGCGGCAAGATGGCGACGGCGGTATGGCGGTGCCCTGCACAGGGACCGCGCAACCCCCTGCCTACACTGGGACAGGGTACTGCCTCCTGTATTGTCCAGGGCAGTTACCAAAGAGGTTTGGACATTTCACAATGTCAGTCTCAGTATAAAACGCAGGTAAGCTCCGGCGCCATTACGCTGGGCGGAGCTTACTCAGAGCGGGACCAGTGCTCTGTGGGCGCGCTTTTGGCTACATGCTACAGGAGCAGCCATCAGACAACACAGGACACTCCACAGTGTATGTGTTGCAGACAGAAGGCACATGACACTTTCCAGTATATGTGCTGCAGCGTTTAAAACTGCTATCTCTGTCAGAGTGTTAGCCCTGTTATACAGTGTATAATCTGCATGTATTAAATGTACAGTGTATATATATGTCTGCTACCTGCACCTCGCAATGTGCACAGTTAAATACTGGTCCCCCTATTTCTGTGATAAACCCACTTGCTTTAGCACTTGCTTTAGTAGCCATCACAAGGTTCAGCTCACCCTGTAACATGACACCTGTGTGCAGCTGGGGTGATGGGGGAAGGGTTCCTGCAGTGCAGAGAAACAAGCTCAAACATGTGAGCAGCACAGAAACTGCTGTGTTTAGACCAGCAACATCAAAACCGGGGTCCCCTCATGTGAGTCCCCGGTTTTGCGTGCAGCATGGATATGGCGACTGCGGCGACCATCTCGAACCGCATGGTCACCTGCATACAGACTGCCTCTGCACTATATCTGAAGCACCATTAAGACAGATAGCACCAAAACCTGCTCCCTCCCTGGGTGCTGAAAAAGCCAGTGCAGGGAATCTGCAATATTATATGTAAATATATATATATATATATATATATATTACGGTGGTGCTTTATACACTGCATTACCAGCCCTTCAGAGCGGTGGTAAGAGGTCAGTGTCTTTGTGTCCTTATCCCGCTGGCTTGATAGCTATGGTGCAGGCACTGAAATGGTAAATGCTTCACATAATGCCTACTACACACTGTCATACATAGTCTGTGTCAATGTGTCTGGGTGGAAAGGCTCTCTCTCCAACAGGTTGAGAAAGTTAGCCTGCAGGTGGTGCAAGAATGTTTTCACTCCTGCTGTCTTATCACAAGTGACTTGTCACGAGGTGTCCCCTTAACCAATGGGGGGCAGTAAGTACACTCCCAGGAGTTTGCTTGACCCAGCCATATAAGACAAGGCTGGAGAAGATGTCCTCACCTCTATGGTGTAGTGGATGCTTGCTTTCCTCCTTTGGAGAAGCAAGGTGATTACTCTAATCCTCAGCGCATACCTGACCAACTACACTGTGGATTGTGTGTGTCTATAGGTGTGTGATTCTAAGTACAGAGATTCACAGTTGCGCTTGACTAGGGTCAATAATAAAGCACTAACGGTGCAGTTACCATTAAGGCATACAACCCTGATAAGGGTGATATGACAGTGGTGCAGGTGTCTGAAAATTACACCGCTTTCAGGACACTCAGGCAGAGGTTCTGTGTGAGGCGCAGAAGGAGTTAGGTGCCATTAACGGCCATAACTCAGCGATGGCGGTATTGGGTCACAGACCCCTAAGGCTTCGGCTATGGATGACTGACTCCAAACGAAGGGTTTAAAAACCTTCCCTTCACGGGTGAACGGTGGTTGGGAAGCGTTTCAGATGAGTTAAATCTCAAAGCCACTGCAGGGAAGCCCATCTTCTTCCCTCGACACCATTAGGCGCCCAAGCGTCCCTTTCCTATCACACCCAACAGTCCTTTCGGACCGACTAATCCGGCCAAAAGCCAGGGGTGGTTTAAAGGCAACCAGAGGCTCCCGAGGTAGTTCAGGAAGCCTTCTGCTTCGGCCGGCACAGAGCGGACATCCGGGGCAGCTGCAGGCAAACCCGCAGCATGACGGTGGGACTCCACCAATAACTCCGGCAAAGGTGGGAGCCAGACTGGCGTTCTTCGGCCATGTTTGGGAAGCCTCGTGCCTCAATGCATGGGGTACAGGCTCTTATTGCACACGGCTACAAGCTGGAGTGTGCAGTACAGACACCTCAGAGGTCCTTCAAATCAGGCCTTCCAGCGTCCCCAGAGGACCAAATGGTGTTGCAGCAAGCAACCCAAAAGCTGGTACAGGCCAGGGTGATAAACCCGGTCCCTTCCCTAGAGAGGGGACAGGGTAATTACTCAAATTTATTTGTAGTTCCAAAAAACGGACGGGTCAGTACGCCCGATTCTGAATTTAAAATCCCTGAATCCCTTCTTGAAGGTGACCAAATTCAAGATGGAGTCCTTGCGGGCCGTGATAGCGGCACTGGAGGAAGGGGAGTTCTGGCGTCCTTATACTGGAAGGTCGCCTACCTTCACATCCCAATATGGGCCCCTCATCAGAAATACCTGAGGTTTGCGCTATTGAACGATCACTATCAGTTCGCGCACTGCCGTTCGGCCTGTCCTCAGCCCCGCACATATTCACCAAGGTGATGGCGGAGATGATGGTGGTTTTAAGGAAAGAGGGTATCTGTGGGATACCATACTTGGACGACCTGCTGGTAAAGGGCGCGGTCGCCAGAGGAATTGCAGGCAGCCTTACAGGTTACTATACAGACCCTGTCGGGTCATGGTTGGCTCCTGAACTTGACAAAGTCCTCTCTGATCCCTTCACAGAGACTCCAGTTCCTGGGGATGGTGCTGGACACAGCTCTCATGAGAGTGTCCCTGCCACAGGACAAGGTGGTAGACATTCAACAACTGGTCACAGACTTGTTGAAACCCCCCCAGGTGACGGTGCACCAGTGCATTGTCCTATTAGGAAAGATGGTAGCCTCTTTCGAGGCTCTCCATTTCGGGAGGTTTCACAGCAGGATTTTCCAGCTCGACCTCCTGGGAAAGTGGTCCGGTTCACACCGCCAGAGGCATCGGCGGATTGTGTTGTCATCTCGGACCAGACTGTCGCTACAGTGGTGGCTCCACACACCCAACCTGCTGGCAGGGCGTCGGAGTGGCATCCAGGATTGGGTCTTAGTCACCACGGATGCGAGCCTCACGGGATGGGGTGCAGCGACCATGGGTCAGTCCTTTCAGGGCAAGTGGACCCTATGGGAAACACGCCTCCAGATCAACAAACTGGAGTACGTGCGGTGTCTTACGTACTTCTGAAGGCGGCCCCTCTCCTCAGCGGTCAGGCGGTCCGCATCCAATCAGACAATGCCACTACTGTGGCATTCCTGAACAGACAGGGCGGGACCAAGAGCAGGCCCTGTATGAGGGAAGCATCAAAGATCCTGTCCTGGGCAGAGAGTCACTGTAAGGCTCTCTCGGACAACTGGGATGCAGACTTCCTCAGTCGCCACTAGCTCCATCCCGAGGAATGGAGTTTACACCACCAGATATTCAGTTCTCTGGTGACTCAGTGGGGGACCCCACTAGTGGACTTGATGGTATCAAGACACAATTGGAAAGTATCCAGGTACTTTCCAGGGCAACAGACCCTCAGATAGGAGTGGACGCCCTCTCCATACTGTGGACGTGCAACAGCCTGATGTATGTCTTCCCACCGATCCTACTAGTGGCTCGGGTGCTAAGGAAGATAAGAAGAGATGGAGCCGAGGTGATCCTTGGGGCTCCGGACTGGCCACAAAGAACGTGGTACCCAGAACTTCTAAGTCTGCAAAGGGATTTGTGGCGCCTACCTCTGCAAAGAGACCTGCTCATGCAAGGTCCGTGCGTCTTCCAGGCCTTGGAACAGCGGCGTTTGACGACCTGGAAGTTGAGCGGCAGATCCTGACAAAAAGGGGATTTCACACATCAGTCATCAAGGCTGCACATTACCAGCATATCTGGAAGAGATATGCGGGTTGGTGTGAACAGGAAAGGCTCTTACTCTACCAGAGTTCAAACCTTGAAAGATTTCTCAGATTTCTTCAATCTGGTTTGGATCTGGGCCTACGTTCAGGCTCCTTGAAGGTGCAGGTATCTGCACCAGCTGTCCTTTTCCAAAAGAAACTGGCTAATATACCTGAAGTGCATACATTCTGCAAGGAATATTGCAGATACAGCCTCCTTTTGTGGCCCCTACTCCACCATGGGACTTGGATGTCGTTCTGACGTTCCTAAAATCCTTCTGGCTTGAGCCATTGGAGACAATTGATCTGAAATATCGGACATGGAAGATGGTGGTCTTACTACCCCTAGCTTCGGCTAGGAGGGTCTCTGAGTTAGGGACATTAACTTGCTAGAGCCATATTTGATCTTCTATGAAGACAGGGCAGAATTGCGCACAGATCCGCGTTTTCTGCCTGAAGTGGTGTCTGCGTTCCAGGTGAACCAGCCTATTGTGGTTCCTGCTAGTGGGCCTCATTCTGAGGTGCCAACATCTTTGGATGTGGTAAGGGTTCTCCGGTCTACATCAGGAGAACAGCGAGAATTCGCAAGACTAATGGACTTTTTGTCCTTGACGATGCCCAAAAGATCGGGCATCCTGCTTCCAAGCAGTCTATTGCACGATGGATGTGCAACCATTAAACAGGCTTATGTGGTAGCAAAGCTGCCTATGCCTGTTGGGGTGAAAGCTCACTCTACTCGTTCCGTGGGGACATCCTGGGCGGCTGCCCGAGGAGTTTCGGCCTTACAATTGTGTAGAGCAGCCACATGGTCTGGCCAACACACTTTTGTCAAATTTTATAAGTTTGATGCTCTGGCCACTGAGGATACTCAATTTGGGCAAGCGGTGCTGCGGCAATAGGTTCCGCACAATCCCGCCCGTTCTGATATCTTTGGTATATCCCCATCGTTAAGAACGACTCCCTGTATCCCATAAGAATGATAGAGAAAATAGGATTTTAATACCTACCGGTAAATCCTTTTCTCGAAGTTCTTATGGGATACAGGGCGCCCGCCTCTGTGCGGAGGTTTGCCTTGCTCACTTTGTGAGATATGGACCAATACTGGGTCCTTCTACTACCCTTTTTTTGTTCCTGGCGGACATAAGGGTGTAGGTTACCTAGGTAACTTACAGTTACATAGTGTACCTTAAAGGTTCACGAGTGTAAATTGTCACTTAGGTGATAATTCCTATACATTGTTCCAGTTGGAACACAGTTAAAAAAAAAAAAAAAAAAAAGTTGTCATGTTGACATGTTCTTAGGCCCTTAGACTTCCCAGGTTCTGGGGTTGCTAATGTGGTCTGTTATGTTGAATGTTGGGTGTGCTGGATGAATCTCACCACGGTAAATATACACATATTCCTCTCATATTGTTCTTCTCCTTCGGCACAGTTCACTTAACTGAGGCTAGAGGGAGGGGAGCAGAGGGGAGGAGCCAGTACACCCTGTATAAAGTTTTGTGTGTGCCTGTATCCTGCGGATAAGCTCTTTTCCCCATCGTTAAGAACGACTCCCTGTATCCCATAAGAACTTCGAGAAAAGGATTTACCGGTAGGTATTAAAATCCTATTTTCTACAAGCCCGTGGAGTGCCGCCTCTTAATCTCACTACCCTGCGGGGAGACACGGTGGGTGTTCTATGTTATTTATATAGATATATAGATAGATATATATATCTATCAGTTTGAAATGAGGAATGCACTCAGGAGTCTGTCAAAACGTGCTGTATTAAACGTGCAAAAAGCAGACCAACGTTTCGGGGTATGAACCCCTTTGTCAAGGTGCTGGTGAGAACAAATCAACAGTGAAGAGCTTACCTTATAAAGGAGTGAAGGGATTAGGATTTGTGCCAATCACCTGTGGCCGCACCGTCTCCCCGTCGGAAGGACAGGAGCTCTAACCGGAAGGACGTCATTATGCCCGTGTCACTGGCTGTATGGAACGCAAGCCGTGTGGTTGCTGGGGGGACTGGTGTGGAACATAGCTGCGGTCATCGGTAGTTGGACTTGGCGAGACCCTAACAAAAGAATACAAACCTTAAAACCATCAATCAAAGACTGTATAAAAAGTGGTATTACATATTGCGGCATCCATTACTAAATGTGTGAGCGAACGTGTATTCGTGGCATAGTGCCGTGTAGGAGGGCAGTAAGTCAGGGACATATTACGTACCTGTTCTGTCTGCATATGTGAATGAGTGGTGAGTTGTGCTGTCTGCATAAATATATAATGGTGCAATATATATTACTATATATTAGGTGCAATATATATTAATTATACTAGTAAAAACAAGTGGTGGTGTGCAGGAGCACCCGGAGGGTTTAACTAGAGCCATTGACCGTCTGTAAGCTGCATCAGGGATGTATACTATATATAAGTGTTTTATCTGCACCTCTGGTTATAAAGCAGCCCTTATGAGGTCCAAGGGTTCTATATTCCTTATTGTGTCTAGACAATTGCCCCACATATTGGGCTGGGGGTCTATGGGTGTTTGCACTGATCTGGGGTGGGGTCCTATCTATGTGGGAGTTGGGGCTTCCTATGTGTGGTGCCCTGGTCTCCCATTGCACTGGGTTATGCAAGGATCCATAATGTGGCACAGCCTCACAAATGTACATGATCAGTTTAATTACACTTTATAACAATAGGAAAGAAATTGAAAGGGATAGTAAGAATTTAGCGGAGAGGAAGAAAAAGCACACTTGGATAGTCCTTTCTTTCCCAGTGTCATGTAGTATACCTATAGAGTCTATGTATTTAGATGTTGGTTCCAGCAAAGACTGGGACACTCGAGTGTGCTTTTTCTTCCTCTCCGCTAACCTTACTATCCCTTTCTATTTTTTTCCAAGTGTTATAAAATGTATTTAATCTGATCATGTACATTTGTGAGGCTGTGCCACATTATGGATCCTTACATAACCCTACATGACCCAGTGGTACCTGTGACCAAAGGCTGAGTTACCCGAGTGTGCTTTTTCTTCTCCGCTAACCTCACTATCCCTTTCTATTTTTTCCTATTGTTATAAAGTGTAATTAAACTGATCATGTACATTTGTGAGGCTGTGCCACATTATGGATCCTTTCATAACCCAGCGCAATGGGAGACCAGGGCACCACACATAGGAAGCCCCAGCTCCCACATAGAGATAGGACACCACCCCAGATCAGTGCAAACACCCATAGACCCCCAGCCCAATATGTGGGGCAATTGTCTAGACACAATAAGGAATATAGAATCCTTGGACCTCATAAGGGCTGCTTTATAACCAGAGGTGCAGATAAAACACTTATATATAGTATACATCCCTGATGCAGCTTACAGACGGTCAATGGCTCTAGTTAAACCCTCCGGGTGCTCCTGCACACCACCACTTGTTTTTACTAGTATAATTAATATATATTGCACCTAATATATAGTAATATATATTGCACCATTATATATTTATGCAGACAGCACAACTCCCCACTCATTCACATATGCAGACAGAACAGGTACGTAATACTGTATGTCCCTGACTTACTGCCCTCCTACACGGCACTATGCCACGAATACACGTTCGCTCACACATTTAGTAATGGATGCCGCAATATGTAATACCACTTTTTATACAGTCTTTGATTGATGGTTTTAAGGTTTGTATTATTTTGTTAGGGACTCGCCAAGTCCAACTACCGATGACCGCCGGCCGCAGCTATGTTCCACACCAGTCCCCCCAGCAACCACACGGCTTGCGTTCCATACAACCAGTGACACTTTGGGGCGCGGGCATAATGACGTCCTTCCGGTTAGAGCTCCTGTCCTTCCGACTGGGAGACGGCGCGGCCACAGGTGATCGGCGCTGGCCGGCGCAAATCCTAATCCCTTCACTCCTTTATAAGGTAAGCATTTCACTGTTGATTTGTTCTCACCAGCACCTTGACAAAGGGTTTCATACCCCGAAACGTTGGTCCGCTTTTTGCACGTTTAATACAGCACGTTTTGACAGACTCCTGAGTGCCATCCTTATTTCAAACTACCCATCCTCCTGTGGAAGGGCACCGGGGCAATTGACCATTTGGAAGAGCGCCGGGCCGCACATCATATATATATATATATATATATATATATATATCCACAAGTAGGTAGACGGCACTCACAAGATTTGTATACTTTCTGCGCGGCGGCAGCAATGAAGAAATAAATGAATCAATACAGGCTTGTGTCAACGTTTCGGGCAAAGCCCTTTATCAAGACATGAAGAAAAAACAGCAGTGTACTCACATTTATAGCAGACAGTGGGGGCAGGAACACCTCGTGCAGAAATCACCAGCACGACCCGGGCAGGTGATGAGTGACGTCATCTGGCTCACTCAAACGAGGAAAGCGGGGTCACCAGGGGCGTGCTATCAAACCCAAAGGGTGGTTGCTAAGCAACCAAGAACGCAGTTCTGGCGCTTACAAACTGAACTGAGTGAATGTCGACTTAGAGCTAAGTGCGGGGAAACAAGTGTGAACGTGAAGCGGCTGTGGTGCTGAAAGCCGGCTGCTGATCTCTGCAGCGGTGTCCTATCAAATAAAAACGTTACAAGTTAGAAAGCGATACGGACATCAAAGACGTACTGAGTTCACAGCGGATAAAGAGCATCACATGCATGGGACACGAAGAATCATAATATACTGCATATAAAAACAAAGTTACCACAGAGTACTAATAAATGTGTGCTACATTGAAAGAGCAACGGAGGAAAAGGGGGGGAGAAGGTGGAACAGAGAGAGGGACAGGGTTACAGCTGGAGGGATAAAGAGCAGAGTGGAGGGACAACGGAGGTGACGGGCTGACGACACTACATGTGTCGACTGCGGGTGAATGGCTGGGGACAGTGAAAGAAGGGTGACGGTGGTGTAGGCGGCCGGTGTGTGACAGTGTGGGGAGCTCAGGAGTCAATGAGTGAGGGAGGGAAGTGGTGCCGGAGGCATACGGGTATGCGCCCGGCAGTCACGAGTGACGGCTGTGTAAGTGAAGTCTAGAGAAGTAACAATCGGTGAGGGACAGGTGGCTATCAGGTGTGCGCCCGGCAGTACCGGGTGACAGCTGAGGAAGAGGGGTCTGTGGAGTGATGATGGTGATCGACCAGTGACGGGGATGCGCTAGGAAGGCGCTGAATACCCTGAGGTGGTTACGTGTATGTGGGGGTGACAAGTGGAAAAACCGATGCTGGACTAGGTGTACTAGCTGCATTAGATGACAATGCGCGCGGGTACACTGAAAAAGGCAGAGAAGATGTCCATATGGACAGATGTGGCAAGGTGCACAGAGCAACCTTGTCAAAGGGAAGGTAGTAAGCAAGAAAATGACTGGGGTGATGTGGGGTGCAGTGACAGAACTAACAGAACTATGCGTGCAGAGTGCAAAGGACGTGCTCAGGAGTGCAGGGAATATGGTAAGGTGCCTGCAGCAACCTAAACCATGTGTGTCAATTATGAAAAAGGCTGAATGGGTGCGGAATTAGAGAAAAGACAGATAATAAAGACAAAATAATGTAAGGAGATGTTCAATGACAGGGGTAGGGACAAGACAACTAGAACAAGGTAGATGGAGGAGGCAGGTAATGATGCTTTTAAAGAAAACAAGCAAATGGTAACATCTCATTCAGTCCATTCGGTTGTACAGTGTCCAGTTGGTGGATCCATTTGGCCTCTAGTCTTAATAAGGCTCGACCTCTGTCACCACCCCTCTTGTTGTCAGGTATACAGTCAATGATCTTGTACCTTAAGCTGGGGAGACTATGCTGGAAGGCCTTCCAGTGTCTGGCCACAGGTTGGTCTGAGTCCATTACAGGTGACACAAGATCCCCAGTCACCTGTAATGGACTTGAAACAGGAGACTTCTTTCTTCACCCGAGAACTGGTACCAAGATCCCCATTCGCCACCCCCTCACATGCAGCAGCAGATACGTCATATACTACATCAAATGCCCCTGTGGTTCCTTGTATGTCGGCAAGACCATCCGGCAATTTAAGGAACGTATAGCGTTGCACAAATCAAGCATTCGGGCAGCACTGGGGACCAAAGGCTCAGACCAACCTGTGGCCAGACACTGGAAGGCCTTCCAGCATAGTCTCCCCAGCTTAAGGTACAAGATCATTGACTGTATTCCTGACAACAAGAGGGGTGGTGACAGAGGTCGAGCCTTATTAAGACTAGAGGCCAAATGGATCCACCAACTGGACACTGTACAACCGAATGGACTGAATGAGATGTTACCATTTGCTTGTTTTCTTTAAAAGCATCATTACCTGCCTCCTCCATCTACCTTGTTCTAGTTGTCTTGTCCCTACCCCTGTCATTGAACATCTCCTTACATTATTTTGTCTTTATTATCTGTCTTTTCTCTAATTCCGCACCCATTCAGCCTTTTTCATAATTGACACACATGGTTTAGGTTGCTGCAGGCACCTTACCATATTCCCTGCACTCCTGAGCACGTCCTTTGCACTCTGCACGCATAGTTCTGTTAGTTCTGTCACTGCACCCCACATCACCCCAGTCATTTTCTTGCTTACTACCTTCCCTTTGACAAGGTTGCTCTGTGCACCTTGCCACATCTGTCCATATGGACATCTTCTCTGCCTTTTTCAGTGTACCCGCGCGCATTGTCATCTAATGCAGCTAGTACACCTAGTCCAGCATCGGTTTTTCCACTTGTCACCCCCACATACACGTAACCACCTCAGGGTATTCAGCGCCTTCCTAGCGCATCCCCGTCACTGGTCGATCACCATCATCACTCCACAGACCCCTCTTCCTCAGCTGTCACCCGGTACTGCCGGGCGCACACCTGATAGCCACCTGTCCCTCACCGATTGGTACTTCTCTAGACTTCACTTACACAGCCGTCACTCGTGACTGCCGGGCGCATACCCGTATGCCTCCGGCACCACTTCCCTCCCTCACTCATTGACTCCTGAGCTCCCCACACTGTCACACACCGGCCGCCTACACCACCGTCACCCTTCTTTCACTGTCCCCAGCCATTCACCCGCAGTCGACACATGTAGTGTCGTCAGCCCGTCACCTCCGTTGTCCCTCCACTCTGCTCTTTATCCCTCCAGCTGTAACCCTGTCCCTCTCTCTGTTCCACCTTCTCCCCCCCTTTTCCTCCGTTGCTCTTTCAATGTAGCACACATTTATTAGTACTCTGTGGTAACTTTGTTTTTATATGCAGTATATTATGATTCTTCGTGTCCCATGCATGTGATGCTCTTTATCCGCTGTGAACTCAGTACGTCTTTGATGTCCGTATCGCTTTCTAACTTGTAACGTTTTTATTTGATAGGACACCGCTGCAGAGATCAGCAGCCGGCTTTCAGCACCACAGCCGCTTCACGTTCACACTTGTTTCCCCGCACTTAGCTCTAAGTCGACATTCACTCAGTTCAGTTTGTAAGCGCCAGAACTGCGTTCTTGGTTGCTTAGCAACCACCCTTTGGGTTTGATAGCACGCCCCTGGTGACCCCGCTTTCCTCGTTTGAGTGCGCCAGATGACGTCACTCATCACCTGCCCGGGTCGTGCTGGTGATTTCTGCACGAGGTGTTCCTGCCCCCACTGTCTGCTATAAATGTGAGTACACTGCTGTTTTTTCTTCATGTCTTGATAAAGGGCTTTGCCCGAAACGTTGACACAAGCCTGTGTTGATTCATTTATTTCTTCATTGCTGCCGCCGCGCAGAAAGTATACAAATCTTGTGAGTGCCGTCTACCTACTTTTTCCTTGAGAAACGGAAAGGCACCTCAAGTATCTGCATCCTTAAGGAAGAGTGCCGGTACTCCTTTGTCATATATATATATATATATATATATATATATATATATATATATATATATATATATATATTCTCATTACTACATAACTCACTATGCCTGGACCCACTTAGAGCCATGGGGATATTCAATTACATTTTAACTTTGGTTCAAACCATCTGATCCAAAAAATCCTTTCCAGATTATTGAATTACTAAAACTCCATGGATGGCCTTACCAATACAATTAATCCTAAATCCTTTGCAGCATTTGAATTTTTAGTAAATTACTTTTGCGGGCACGTACTGTAGTTCCATGTTTGCAGAACAGCCAAGTATGACAATTAGGGGGAAATTTACTAAAGGAAATTTGTAAAAAAAATTGTGTATTTGTATCCAGAAATACACTTATTTTTGACATTTACTATCCCGAAAATACGGCAATTCGTAGTCGTATTGATAGCACATCAATACGACTACGAATTGCCGTATTTTCGGGATAGTAAATGTCAAAAATAAGTGTATTTCTGGATACAAATACACCTATTTTTTACAAATTTCCTTTAGTAAATTTCCCCATTATTGTGAATTCCTTTGCAGTGTGCGTACACAAAGTAAAAAAAATCCCATCAGGTTTGTCTTGTACTTTTGTCTTCTCATCCCCACCACATCCTAGACTCATGTGCGTTTATTTACTAAGATGGGAGTTCTATTGAAGATTAGAATCTGATTGGTTGCACAGAGTAACATCCTATCTATCTTCTAGAATTGCTATATAAATAAGTAGATTCTGATTGGTATATGGACAACATCCCACCTTCAATAGAACTATTTAAGTAAATAAACTCAATGGATTTTTATCGCTACCAATCCCAAACACTTTCTACTTTTCATGGATTTTCCACTGTGAATTCCAGTTAGAAGGTGGGGGTGGGGTCTTTTTTCTGCAAATCCATTATGAATATATTGTAAACAAGATCAGTGTTTGGTGACTTGGTAAATTGATTTATTTTCAAAATAAAATGTAAATAGGCATTCAAGAAGTGTTATTTCGCTAAAACATGGTTACTTATGGCTATTATAAAGTATTGAGCATGTAAATCTTGTTGTGTTCTGGTTTATATTTATAAATGGTAGCCTCATAAGGGGGACGTGGGATGTACCTGGGTGTCACTCCACAAGGGTGACCCAAAGGAGCTGACTCTTCTTCAGTGATAATGTTACATTGTAACATTATGTGCAGCACCTGACACTTGTCAATGCCAGCACTGCACTCAAACTGATCTCTGGTGACTATCTGCATCTGAGGAACTCTGAATAAAAATGGTGGTTCATGCCATGCCTTGCCTCCTATTTTCCCCTTTTGCTGGCATGCCGATTCCCTGTGCAGCCTACAGTACGTGGATCTCTGTTTAATGCAGGTAGGAACATCACTGGATACAAATGCTTGCAAGTATATAGTGTCCTTTTAATGTATTAATACTAAAAGATCTTGTCAATGAACATCTTACAGACAGACAATAAGAATTATAAGAAAGTTACCGCTCCAGAGTGACTGGATGGGTTATTCAAGTTGCTTCTGTAATACTAACTATGGACTATTAACTGGTGACAATTACTGCATCATCATTATTATACACATCAAATGTACACTTAGGACTACAAATAACCCATTCATTGTAGACTCCTGAAAATTGGGTCCTCCTCTCAGACCCCTGGAAAGGTGGGAAAGCCTCCACATGCCCCTGGACCCATCTCGCTGCCCCCTCCTCAGCAGGTTGAACATTAGCATTCAAGGCTTTTCAGGGTGACTTTTGCACACAAATTAAAACAATTTATTAAGTAGACAAATGACATAAAAATTAATAAACAAAATATACACAAAATATTGTTGAAAAGGAATTCCTGTTGCTGCTGCTGAGACCGTGGACCTGGAGGAATCTCTCACCCAGTGTGAGCTCCATAAAAGCACCTTACACCACGGTCCTTGATACAAATCTCAACAGCGCAACTCCGGAGTGTCCCTGAGGATGACATACAGCCACCTTGCCATCCCGGCGGCATACGGCAGTAACACTTACAGCAGAGTGCACGAGACCCGCAAACAAGAAGGTCTCCGCCTACCGCAGTGTCCAGCGGCTTGCATTTGGCTCGCTGGCCGGTGCAGCTGCTTCCTACCATCCAAACACTGACAGGCGTGTGGCGGATTGGTGCATTTACCTACCCGATTCGGGACCTGCTGAAGACCCCGCACTTACAAGCAAGGTAACACAAAACATCGGCTGTCGTCCTTACCGACTCAAGGTGTCGATTGCATCTACTCCGCACTTTGTTCTTGTGCTATAAAGCCTGTGAAAGAATACCCTTTGTGGATTACAAATATTTGTTGGGAGAATCTACAAGCATCCACCTACTCCCACACAGCGCTGGGATTTTTACCCTATTAATCAGGACACTAGCACCTGGCCTCATATGCGCATATGAGAATAACCTACCGGGACCTGGTAATTATACGCTACATACATTCAGCATTTTTACTGTTGCACATGCTTTTTAAGTATTTTATGCATGCCTAATATTTTGTGTATATTTTGTTTATTAATTTTTATGTCATTTGTCTACTTAATAAATTGTTTTAATTTGTGTGCAAAAGGCGCCCACTGGTATTTCTCTTTTCCCATTTGCAATCTTTTGGGGGCGGCACCCCCCTCCCAGAGGGCAGCCACTTGCACACAGCACTCAAACACTTGCCCCTAGCGTTCAGAGTATATTGTTATTTTTATTTTATTTTTTTTCAGGGTGACTGCCTGGATAAAATTATGCAGATCATGATGTTTTTGCCCCACCCCTCCATGTAGACCGTCGAATCATGGCATTTAATGGTGGGGCTTGATAACACCAAGCTCTCCCCACCCCAAGTGAAGCTGGGAGTCTCCTCTCCGGGCTTCTGAAGAGGAGAAATAATATGTATGCAGTAAGTAAACTAATAGGCAAAGTAATTCTGCTGTTTTTATGCTCTTTTAATCTAGAAGTTTGTTCTATACACATCCAGCTGAAGGATATTTGTTCTACGTTCCCCATGGCAGCCATACTTAGAGATATTTCCCTTTCCTAAGATTAGACAGGGTGATTTTTTTCTGAGAGGCTCTGCCCACCTTGGTTATATCAGTCTACTCCTCCCCCTCCTTTATGTCTTTTTTTCCTGACTCCTAATAGTTTAGACAGGGTAGGGTGTTATTTTTATTTCTAGGGCTAATGGGCCCCATACATCAGCAATCACAATTTATGGATTTTCAGATATAGGGATATTTTGGCCAGATAAATGGATTTTACAATCTATCTGACTTTGCCCACACATTACAGATTTATTTCAGTGATCTGCAGATTTTTCCATCTAAAGATTGCATCTTCATATCTGGAAATTGCCCCAATCGATTGTCATTTCAGCTGTTCATAATGTAAATAGATGAAGAAGACGAATTGGGAATGCCCACACATCTAAAAAAGATCTGCAGATAATACCAGATTATTAAACATGTTTAAAAACCTGATTAAGCAATTGATTGGAGATTTTGATTGGGATTGCCAAAAGGGGGGAGCCCACACATCTAAAATTAATTGTGGCAATCATCTCCATATCTGAAAATTGTCACAATTAATTGCTGATGTATGGGGCCCTTTACCCTATTGGGTTGGCTGCCCGAGGGGGAAGAAGAGGTGTAGGATGGCCTGTTTTCAGCTCTATCCTACACTTATATATCCGAGATTGGACTGCAGCAGCGAGCATGTCTCCCTCCTTGCAGCTCCATTAAATACCTTTATGCAGTGACGATATCAGCTCCCTGTCTGGATAAGGTAAGGCTGGTTACAGCGTGCTGCGGCGGCGAGTTCGGTCTCCCCAGCCACACGTTCCAGCTGACTTCACTCTGCTCAGTCTGAGGCTTGTTAACGGTGAACGCTGTCTCCCAGGCAATTGCACCTAGATTTGAGTGACAGCGGCATGCGCTGAGACCGCATGTGCCGGAAGTCGGGTACAGCTTTCGGGTATCTGCGCCATTAGGGCTGTCTTGAGGAATGACCCATGGAGGAAGTACTTCCGGGTCGGCTACTGCGGGCTACTTTAAAGCATGGGCAAACTGTGCTGTCAGCCATCATGTTTCTCTGCTGTTCCAGTGAGCATCATGAATCCTTCCCCCCCCCCCATTGGGCATCATGGATCCCCCCATTGGGCATCATGGATCCCCCCACCATTGAGCATCATGGATCCTTCCCCCCTCCCCCCATAAGCTTGATTCTGCTCTGGCGAGATAACCCTTATATTTTGGACTACTTTAGAAATGTATTTTCTAGTTATATATATTTAACTACATTTTACAGTGTGACTGCTTCTCCAATCAAGTCTATAAAAAGCATGTTATTCTTAATTGTGTGTCGTGATAAAGTATTGCCAGCTACACGCAAAGGCACTGGGAGTATTGTGCTAGACATCCTATTCAGAATGAGCAACCTGAGGTTTTATCACAGTAATTGGATTGGATAAAAAAATTACAAAGGAGGAGTTTTCCCAGTTACAAACTTCCAAGAGGTCTTGGTCACAGACCAGCCTAGAGTATGATACCAGATTCTCTTCTGAAGATACATAAGAAGAAATCTAATATTCTTCTTCGAGTGAGGAGTCTGGGAAGCTAGCAATTTTAATTTAGAGTTGGTGCAAAGCATGTTAAAGAATATTTAATAAGACAATTGATTTATAAGGAGCCGGTTGACCGTCAAGATATCCTATTTGAAGATTGTGCTAAATCTGGAAGAACCTTTCCAGTACACTGTGTAATGAAGGAATTGATTTCAAAGGAGTGGTCATTGGTGGATAAGAGACTAGGTAGGATGCCTAGATTGGAAAAGATATACCCGTTCAAGGATAAACAGTTATTAACTTGGTGTGAAGTTCCGAAGGTGGACGCAGCAATGGCCAAAGTCACCTTCAGAACAACTATCCCTCTGGCATCCTTTAGGGATACTATGTATCAGCTAGGGCTCTTAGATTATGGTGCACAGAAATGCACAAAGATATTGATGACAAAATATCTAGACAATATCTATTGAAAAATCTAGAGATTATGTAAAAAGCTATCCAATATATATGTGTGAAGCTTTTCTGGATATAGTGACTTTCTCCTCTAAGTCGTTGACAGCAGGAGTGGTAGCAAGAAGGGCCCTTTGGTTAAAGAATTGGAGTGCTGATGCAAACACAAAAAAAGTCTAGCCTCATAGCAGTGTCCTACTAGAATGTAATTAGCCAAGGAAGAGTTGGTTCTCCGGGTTCTGTAAAGCTTTTAAGAAGATTCATCCTTCCAGGAAGTCCATGTGGCTCCTTGGGACCTCAATGTTATTTTAAATACTTTGATGCAGGCTCTGTTTGAACCCCTGTCGCAAGCAGACTTAAAATTCCTATCATGGAAAGTAGTATTTCTGGTTGCTATAACCCAGGGTGGCCAACCCGTGGCTCACCTGTCACCGAGCTGCGGCTCCCGAGATCACTCCCCGGTCATTGTGATGTGGCTGCTTACTGAGACGACAGAGAGCGGGCAAGTGCGTCCCCTGCAGCGGGGACGGAAGGAACCTGTACACAGGCTCCTAAGGAGTCCGAGCCGGGATCTCTCCTCGGAAGTGGCGTAACTACTGAGGGTGCAGCTGCTATGGGGCCCGAGCTGCTTCAGGGGCCCGCTGCTCCCCCTGCACCCAGTTGCTTCCATGCATGCAGACCCAAGGTTGTAGTCTCCAGGTAGCTGTTTTTTGCGTGTCCAGGTATTATGCGGTCAGTACTGTCCTCGTGGGGTTGGACGTCCCCCTACCAAAACCCCTCCCCCTGGTGCACTTCCGCAATCTACGTTCCACAGCGCAGAGGCAGCGTGCGTGCCATCTGTCTGATAACACCTGGCAATCGCTGCACCCAAGGGTCCCAGCCAGGGAGAGATTTCTTTACTATGGCTCACTCAGAACAAGCGCCCACCTTCCACCCTGGTGATCATGTGGGACCTGTTGCGCGGAAGGATAATGGCCCATCAGTTTCTGCCTGGGAACTCATCTACACTATGTATGTGTATATGCTGGTGATCCATGTGTGTTTGTATATCATGTTCTATGTAGGTGTATATTCATGCTTCCTAGGCTGGTTTTCTATTCCAATCCACCCCCTGTATCCATCTATGACCCCATATGATTCTCTGCCCATCTATGTCCCCTCCCCCCACCCTCTAAAGATAGTCCAAATATATATATATATATATATATATATATATATATATATATATATATATATATATATAAGACCAAAAAGACACACTCTCCAGACTGTTTGATGCAAAATAAAAAGCTGTGTATTTGTATTCACATAAACATCAAATGTAAAAAGAAGGGTACTCAACGTTAGCGTTTCAGTCCATAAAGGACCTTCCTCAGGAGTTAGACAAAAGGGCATCCATTTGGGGTGAAGCACAGCGTGGACCACACAGCAGCTTCCTACAGCCTGGAGAGTGTGTCTTTTTGGTCTTTATATACATGGACTTTGTTTCTTGCAAGGAAAGTTCTGGACGTCACCCCAGCGGTTGAATATTTTTTGTATGGAGTGCGATCTTATTGCATATATATATATATATATATATATATATATATACACACACACACCTCCCAACATGACCCTCTCCAGGAGGGATACATTGCACTGCTCCTGCACTTCCCTCTTAATTTATAATTGCCATCACCTTTGTTAAAGCACTTTTCTTAGCAATGTACCTGTTCAACAAAGATGATAGCAATCATACAGTAGGAGGAAGGTCCAGGAGCAGTGCATTGTGTCCCCCCTGGAGAGGGTCATGTTTTGAGGTGTGTATATATATTGCATAGATAGATGGCATATTTGGCAGGGCAGCTCAAATGGAGGGAGCACCGGTCATTTAAAAATGGGGCGTGGACTTGAGGGAGATAGGCCACCCCCATTTTTGCATAGTATCGGCTCTTTGTCTTACCATAAAAAATGTTTTGGCTTATTGCCTCTGATTGGTTGCCCACCCCTGTTATAACCTCAGCTAGGAGGGTTAGTGAAATCCAAGCTTTATGGGTAGAAGAAACCTACTTGAATATCTTCCCAAATAAAGTGGTGTTAAGAATGCACCCAGACTTTCTACCTAAGGTAGTGTCAAAATGTCGTCTTAATCAGGAGATTGCTTTCTATGAGAATCCTAACAACCCTGAAGAAGAGTTACATTCTCTAGATTTAGTCAGGACCATTTTCCTTTATCTTCAAAAAGTTGAAGGGATCAGAAGAACAAAGCCTTTGTTTACAATACCGGAAGGTGTGAATAAAAGTTCCGTTCCTTCTAAACAAACCTTGGCAAGGTGGATCAGAAGTCCATCATCTTTGCTATGAACAGGAAGGGAAAGCTGTTCCGCAGATCATAAGAGCACACTCGACAAGAGCAGTGGCGGCCTCATGGGCTAGGAATCATCAAGCATCTATTTCCAACATTTGCTAAGCTGGGACTTGGTCATCCATATATACATACATTTACTATGCCTTAGATATTTCTTCTGCCCACTTTGGGGAAAATGTGCTAAAGTGTGCCTTAAATAATTTCATTGATATGGTCTCCCTCCTTTTTTTGCTTTGGTATGGCTGCCATTGTGATCATAGAAGAAAACAGCGAATTATACTCACCGAGAATTAGGAGACATTCAAAAGACATAATGGAAGGGGAGGAGTAGACTAATATACCCAAGGTGGGCGGAGCCTCTCAGAAAAAAAATCACCCGGTCTAATCTTAGGAAAAGGGAAATATCCCTAAGTTTGGCTGCCATGGAATTTCTAAGAAGAAATGGAATTATCGGTGAGTATAATTTGCTGTGTTCCGGGTGAGCTATATTGGAGTATACATATTTTACAAAACTGTCTTTACCATTACTCATTTCAAGCAATCTGCTATGGATCAGCTTATGTGCGGGATATGCCTACAGTAGCTGCAAGAACCTTTATAGGTATACATGTCAAAATAGACGTTTGCCTTATCACTCCTGACTAGCTATACTAAGTAATGCATGTCTGAGACTAAATCAGACACAGGGCCTAATTCTGATTCACTCAGTCACCCTCACGCATTTGTACAGGGGACCGATGTTTTACTACTGCGCATGTGCATATGCAAGGTGCGAGTGTGCATGCAGCGGATGTCAGCTGCCCGCCTATTTCCCATATTGGGAGCACCCAAGGCTGCGAATGGTTGTTTATGCAAAACATCCATTCTCAGCCTTGTGGGGAACTTGCTGAGCGAGGGGGGACATGCAGCTGTGTGAGTGGCGGGCAGCATTAAATCCACACACAGCACTTCGAAATTCGCAGCGCTGCGTGTGGACTAGAATAAGGCCTACAGTTCCTGGTTCACCACTAGCATTTTCAGTATTGAGCATATATATCCATTTGGTCAGGTCCTGATCTATAAGCTTTTCTCTTTCTGTCTGTTGTTTGTCTCTGGGTCCCTTCCAAGTAGTGAAATAAAAGCATATGATCATATAACAAAGCAGAATTCCAGTGCTGAAATTGCTGTTAGCTTTTCTGAAATGCATAATCAATATTTTGTCCTTTATCTTTATGTGGCAATATATATTTGTAAGTAAAAAGTTATCTTTGAACAAAAATAAAATGACAGGACACAACATGCGCCTAAGCATTTTTAAAAACTGAAACATTTTAAACTAAAAGACATAAAGCGATATATATTCTACACCTTTTAATACATCTTAGCCCTTTGGTTATTTATCTGGTTTTCTGTTACTGCAGTTACTGTCAAGCTTTTTATGAATTCATGACCCTATGTCCCTTTTATAAAGTTGTACTATAATATGATTTGTTCACTACAGTAGTGTGAACAACAACAAGAAGTAGTGTGCGTGTTCCCGTGCACCTCTGCGACAGTACACAGCACCTCCCATGGACCGTAATGGGCGGCGGCAGTAGACTCCCAGCTCCCGTTCCCCCATCTGGAGGCTGCAGAACGGAGCAGGTGAGCCCCCCGCATTACAAACACTGTCTGTCCCTACACCACCCCTCCCCCCCCCCCGCGCGCGCGCATTACATCCGCAAAATTTTTGCGGCGCTTAACATATTGGTTTTATTGATAAAGGAAAACCGTGTATTTTAGAGCATGTAGAGAATGGGTGGTGACTGACAGCGCTCGAGTAGAGGTAAAGTAGGGTGCTGCTGGGTGTCCGGAGTAAAACTACAAAAATTTACCCTGCAGTGTACAGAAAGCAAGAGGAAAAATGGGCACACCTGCGCAAACCTACACCATGAATAGTAAATAAGCAGAGTCTGGGCGGGAGTTCGATACCGCTACCAAGAGAGCATAGCAAATCCACGCCGAATGACTCAGGGCGGAAGTAACATACTACTGAAGTGAGGGCGCATCAGCAAGGAAACATCGCTGAACACGCCGGGTGGAAGTGACACGGGCGGACATGACGTACCGCCGCACCGGCATAAAAGAGAAGACGGGACGGACACATCTACTCTGCATATCCTGACGAAGCCCACGCTGCGGGCGAAATGCATAGATAGACAGAGAGGATCTCCAGGTACGCCGCATCACCCAGCCGTTACCACGAGGAGGTAACAGTCTGCCGGCAGACACCCTCTGTCCCCTGAGGACATCTTTTTCTGACTTTTTCCTCACCAGTATCACACTCCGGTTAGGAGTTAAGATCTCTGCATTTTATTATTGCATTATGCTGCACTCCGTTTAGGAGTTAGGAGCAGAGCTCTCCCCCTGTATTTTACCTTTACACAGCATCTTTGCCTATACCTGCATTGTACTTCATTACATCAAACTCCGTTTAGGAGTCAGGAGCATTGCACTCTGTTTCTTGTCAATATACAGCATTGGGACGAGACTTTTTATACTAAAAATTATACCCCATTCAGGGTTTTTTATATGTGAGTATGTAACCGTTTGTCTGAAGTGTATACCGGTATTAGGCCACACCCCCTTTTTACCTTTCCTTTTTATAAAAGCACTTTTATGCTAATGTGCACATTTCTTTGTATTTCATGAATTTATTTTTAATAAATTAATATTTGTACACAGATACCATCTCTGCTTATTTACTATTGATGGTGTAGGTTTGCGCGGGTGTGCCCATTTTTCCTCTTGCTTTCTGTACACTGCATGGTAAATTTTTGTAGTTTTACCCCGGACACCCAGCAGCACCCTACTTTACCTCTACTCGAGCGCTGTCAGTCACCACCCATTCTCTCCAGCACCATTTACTACATCGACTACAGCAGCTGAGTTACGAATAGCAAACTACACATAAAGGACCAATCCATCGCATATATATATATATATACACACACACACACACATATAGAAACATCGAACATGGCATTCAACAGGGAAGAACGGTACAGATACCTAGAATCATTCATTAATCCGGGCAGATCAACAAAACCCGAAGATACCAGAGTAACGGAAGAAAATTTCTGTACCCTTTACCTACAATTGGAGAAACTAGAAATATTAGAAATTAAACAATGGTGGGAAAGGATTCAGTATGAAATCCCGGCGGTCAGGATCCCGGCGTTCAAAATCCTGATGCCGAAATCCCGACAAGTGGGGGGACGTGGATCGCCCCACTTGAGGGTTTGCTGCACTCGCCATGCAGCAGGCTCGGTGCCTCGCTACGCTCGGCACGTTAATTTATTCTCCCTCCAGGGGTACCGTGGACACCCACGGAGGGAGAAAGTGTCGGGATTTCAGTGGTCGGGATTTCAGCGGTCGGGATTTCAGCGGTCAGGATTCCAGCGTCGGGATTCTGAACGCCGGGATCCCGACCGCCGGGATTTAAACTGCATCCCGTGGGAAAGCACCACTATGAGTAGATACCTGGTTATGGGGATGATCCCCAGGGGACTAAGGATAATAAAGAAACCAACGTTCCTCTCAACTAATGACTTATTGAGGACCGGGAACAATCAATGAAGAAAATCACAAAAGAAGTTAGAGGATATCAATAAAAAAATCGAACCCCTAAAGCACCATGAAGATTTTAGAAGATTAGATTCACTAACAAAGAACAAACTGAGGAGAATTGAAGAAGAAACCATAGAACAAAAAAGGAGAAAGTTCCACTGAGACATTGAAGACTATAGAATAGACTACAGGAATTGGAAAGCAGATAGCCACCAACAGGAAAGATATCAAAGACAGAGAGATCGATCCATGAACAACCGGAATATACCGAATAGAAGAAATGAAAGAAGATATGGACACTCAGACAATCCCAACTACATAGGGATTGACAGAAGACACAGAGATGCAGAACAGAACTAGAGAGGAACATATACCACAGAGGAAAAATCAATACTCCAACAATAGAGAACATGACCGATACCAAAGACCAACAAATGGAGATACCAAGATTCAGGAGAGATACAATAGATACCCAGACAATAGAACTCTCATTAACAGCTTCAATCAGGGCAAGAAAGACCAAGAAGAAGAGAACAATACTTCAGCCAGAACACTCATGCAAAGAATTAATGAAAGAGATGGGAGAAGGGAAGAAGACCTAGATGATGAGGAAGAAGGGATTGATCTGGCCGAACAGAACATGGATAATTTTTTAGAATTGGTCTACAATGCCGCAAGCCAGGGGGCGATCCCAAAGAGTACACAACAACAAGATCAAAAGAAGGGCAAGAAAACCAAAAGAACAAGAAGTTCCGTTACAAGCGTGGAAAGCATGGAGGTAACAAAACAAAAAAACATCAAACGACGAAAAGAGGGAAGGAGAAAACATCAGAGGGGATATTCAACCTAAGTCAGTATGAACTCACAGAAACAGAGATTTCAGTTCTGCAAAAAGGTTTGAAATTTGCCCCGACAAGTAAACTGGACAAATTCAAGACTTTTATAGACCTTCACAAGTTCATAACAAAACTTACCCTCAAGAAATTTTTCATGGAGAAGAAAGGAGAAGAAAAATGTGAGGACCAGCAACAGGAAGATATTTTCAAACACACACAATTAAACGAAAAATCCTCCTTCCCACAATACTTGAAGGGACCCATCAAAACATTCCAGAAATTAATGGAGAACGACATCGAAAGAATTTCGGATAAGATTGATAAAAGATCATGGAACATCACTAAAGAAGAAAAAGAGGCCTTAGAATCCCTAAAGAACAACAAAGGGTTGACTATAAAACCAGCCAATAAAGGTGGAGCAATTGGGGTAATGGACCGCGCGAAATACGAGAGTGAAGCATTGTCACAGCTACAGGACGAAAATACGTATGAACAACTGAAAACGGACCCAACCACAAAGTATAAAAAAGAGCTGAATGCCCTCCTTTTAAAGGGAAAAGAAGAAGGTAATCTGAACAAAGGAGAGTATAACTTCCTACAACAGAATAATCCCATTACTCCGGTTTTCTACCATCTCCCAAAATTACATAAGGATCCCCAGAACCCGCCAGGAAGACCTATAGTGGCGGGCGTCCAATCACTGACATCAAAACTATCAAAATATGTAGACTAACTCCTTCAACCCACAGTAATCATACAGAGAAGTTACATCAAAGATACCACCCACATTTTACGGACTCTGAATGAAATGACATGGGAACAAGATTATATACTCGCAACATGCGACATAAAAACCCTTTATACCTGTATAAATCACCAACAGGAGTGCAACAATGTCAAAAAAAGATTGGAAGAAGACTCAGGACTGGATAATAGACAGATCACGTTTATTATAGAAGCAAAGTCGTTTATCCTGACGCATAATATAAGTTTTATCTCCAACGGCGGGGGACGGCAATGGGGACGAACTTCGCCCCATCCAATGCGAACCTGTTCCTGTCTCAGTGGGAGCAGGAACGGTACAGAATTTTCGGACAAATTGAAGTTATGGGCTCAGTATGTAGACGATGTGATAATTGTGTGGAAGGGCACACAGGAAGACCTTCTTAAATTTATTGAATACATCAACGACAATGATCTGAACTTAGAATTTACCAGCGATATCAACAAAGACACCATCAATTTCCTAGACCTGAACGTCTTCACTGAAGGAGAGGGAATTGAAACAAGGACATTCTCGAAACCCACAGATTGCAAAAGCTATCTGCACTCCAAGAGCAACCACCACAGAACATGGGTAAATAATATACCAGGTGGACAATTCAGGAGAGTATGACGAAATTGCTCAAAACTGTCTGATTACCAAACCCAATCAAGAGAGATAATGAACAACTTTGTCGTAAAGAACTACAATAGCGCATTCTTGGAAGAAGAAAGGGAGAAGGTAGAAGAACTGGATAGGCAGACGCTATTATATCCACAAGAAAGAAGAGAAGAGAACATCGGGAAATAAGTGATATTCTTAACAGATTTCTCCACTCAAAGCCGACAATTGGAGAAAAGCTTACGCCGACATTGGCATAAACTACACACAGACGATGGATTAAAGGGCGTCTTACCCATCAAACCCCACATAGTCTACAGGAGAGGAGCAACACTAAAAACAACATTAGTAAAAAGCTTCCTGAAAACAAAAGAGACGGATACCAACCGAACAATAGGCTTTTCAAGGTGTGGTATGTGCATGGCTTGCAGGAAAACAAACTACGGTAATACCAAGATAATCAAAAAAGTAACATCAACTACAAATACAACCACACATACCATCAAAGAAAGGATCAGTTGCAACACGTGTGGGGTAGTGTACCTAGTGCAATGCCCATGCGGACTCCAATATATCGGCAAGATGAAGAGGAAACTGCACATTAGGGTGCAAGAACACTTGTGCAATATCAGCAACAACAAAGAAAACCACAGTGTGCCTATACATTTTACAGAAAAACATGCCAGCAACCATAAAGATTTAACGTTTATAGGCCTAAAGAAAGTCCAGACCTCCTGGAGAGGAGGAGATTTTCGACACAATGTTGACCAAAGAAGAAACAAGGATGATCTACAAGATGGGTACCCTTTCCCCCAAAGGCCTCAATATTGACTTTGAGATTGCCCCGTTTCTATATGAGTAGACACCTTGTTCCCTATCAGCCTGCCAATACACATTTGGGGTGACATTCTATGGGCTGAGAGAAAAGCGCATATATTTTTCGCACTCCACATCGCCGCTATTTGCAATTTCTGAAATCGCATTTTTTAGTCATAATTTGCATATTTAATGGGATGCGCATTAGAGGATAAAAAGTGCGATGTAGTGCGATTTGCGGCAAATTGATGCGAAATTATGTCACTAAAGTGTGATTTCTTCCGCCGGTCATGTGCGCATTTTAGACCAACCGGAGTGCGATTCACAAGACTGTCTCCACATGACAAATAACCCCCTAACCTATTGGGCCACCTAGGTCCCCTCCATTCTGCATCACACCCCCTATATAAAGGGGCATTGGCACCATTTCACTCTTTGATAGGAAGTAAGGAGCATGGAGAGGAGCAGTGGCAGTGTGAGAAGAGGAAGAGGTGTTGGTGGCAGAGTGAGGAGTGGCAGAGGGGCCAGTGGCAGAGGGAGCAGTGGCAGCAGCCAGGCAAGAGGAGCCAGTGGGAGAGGCAGCAGAGGACTGCTGAGGTCGACCTCCATTACAGGGAGTGGCAGCCAGCATGGCCACTGCAAGGGAAGCCCCAGACCAGGCCCTGGCAGACCAGGCCCAGCAGGAGGAGGGGGAGGATCCGCTGGCATCCCCATCCTGTAGCCAGGACCTTGCCCATACCCCACAGCAGCTGCAGGAGGGCCACATGTCCGAGATGGAGGAAGATGGAGGTGAGGAGGAGGAAGACACTGGCATGGAGGAGGATTTTGACATGCATGTGGAAGATATAGAGGATGAGGAGGAGGGTGAAGCTGGCCGCACCAAAAGTGGGAGAAAGGTCCGATTCAGCTATGAGGAGAATGTGGCGCTTGTCCGGGTCATCATACCCCCTGTATGACCGCTTACTGGGGAAAAACCAGGACAAGACCACCTCACATCGTAAACGTGGTATGTGGAAGGACATCACCCAGGCGGTCAACGCTGTCAGTCACCGCAAGACGCTAAGCAAAAACGTTAAAAAGCGGTTTAACGACATCAAGCGGCAGCTGAAAAAGAAAATGGCCATGGAGATAGAGGAGGCCACCAAGACTGGCGGAGGAAGCCCCACCACAATAACGTACACATCATATGAGGTGAAGCTCCAAAGAATTATCCCCCCTGAGGTCCTGCCTGGGATGCACATTGCGGATACCGATAGGCCGGCAAGCCCACCCCGAGCTGGTAAGTGTAACCACATGCAATATGAAACATACATGCCAATGTATTTAAACTGCAATGTTATTTGGTATTGTTATACTAAATAATGTGGTGCTGTATAACTACATAGCCCAGCAATGTCTGTCAATGGCAATAGTTTACACCTACTTTAAAAATGATCAGAATGCTGGGCCTTGTAGTTCCAAAACTGCACATCTATTGTTCCACACTGTAACATTTTTTTCTAGCAGCTTCATATGTATGTGGCCCAAAAACATTGGTGTACTGGTGGTTTAGCAGTCACACCTACATACCACAGATTTGCCAACAGTTGTAATGTGTCAAGCAGTGTTTTTTTTTTTTGCCTGACTACAGGTGCAAAACATCAATGTAAAAATATGAATAGTAAATAATATAGCCCTAAACCAAAGGTAAATTTGTCCATTATTGCAATTTATTTGATGATTTCGCACAAAAGCATCTCCATTGCTCGTTACATAAAGTCTGCCGATCTTTCCTTTCACAGATTGTCCGTCCCGAAGTGATCAAGCATCCAAGAGAAGAAGCTCCCATGGTGCCGCATCTGTGGAAGCAGGTAAATGTTCAAACCACAGGCCATTACACATACAGTACACACACCCATTTCACATCAAATAATAAATCACATTACAGTCATCTCCAGCTGCTACATTGCAACGGACATGAATGTAATGTGGCCTAGCCATGTCAATGAAGATTATTGTCAATGTTTCATGCAGGATCGGGGTCCATTTGTAAGTACATAGTACCCCTAGGTATGGGCGTCTACCATCTCAGACCCTTTCCAAAACAGTACTGACGACAGAAAGGACAATATATGCATCTGTACTTACCTCTTCCTCTGTATCCACAGGTACTGTACAACTAGGACAACAATCCACAGAATCCTCTGATATGCCGGAGGATGACCTAGAGATAATTCTGGAACCAGTGGACATGTTTGCGGCTGAGGAGGAAATAAACACATCATCACAGAGTGATCTTCCACCAAGTGGGGTGACTCCAAACCCACCCCCACCCAGAAATACTCCCCCTACAGCTGCTTCTGCTGCCCAAGTAGCTACCTCCTTGGTACATTTCAAGGACAAACAACTAGAATTTATGGCCTCCCAAAGTCTGGAAATGGGCAACATTAAGGGGTACATGCGTGACACCTTTCTACAGTTGAGAAAATTGTCTAGGAGTGTACGGGTTGTTGTAGGCACTCAGGTGCGTATGGCAAATAGCATAGACACCCGTCTTGCTGAACTTAGTTCTGCTGTAAGGGAGCAGAATATCCATATTGGCAGCCTTGCACAAAGTATTCATTCAATTAGTCAATCGTGTACTGCGCAGACCAATGCGTTGATCGCTATGTAGGCACAAATCCATCCAATGGAGGTGTCAGGTGTCATAGGTGCAACTACATTTACAATTAGTAGTGTATCTAGCACACCAGTAAGTGGCTCACCAACTTCCCCACCCCGTCGGAGTATTAGGACCCGGGGTGGCATGTGCGCAGGGTCAAGAGGTGGTAGTGCACGGCCTGATGGAGGGAAAAAATATTTTTTTTACATAAAATAAATTGATAATGCATGTACTATGCTTGCATTTTTGTGACATTAATACACATTTCTATTGTTTGCGACAGCCAAATGCAGGTTATGTATGACATAATATACTGTAGTAAAAATGTCACAACGCATACCATTTTGTCTGTGTGTTATTCTTTAAACATTTGTTGTGTGATCTGTTCCATAATGTAATGATATATGGGCAAGGTATTGGTGGAAGATGCTGTTGTCTCAAATCTGGCCCGTCCGAGGATGTGGAACTACATATTTCAGCAAGCTGTGGCAATCATGTTTTGTGCTGTCATGCTTACACTGTGTCAGGGCATGCTGGGACATGTAGTTCCACAACAACAGGTGAGCCATAGTTTATTGCACACAAATCACATACATGTTGTGAATATACTTACAAGGTTTTTTACAGCAAGGGATAGGTCTGCACCACCAACTGTACCCTTGGACTGTGTCTATTGGGCTAATTGTGGGGGCAAAAAGATGTTAGTGATAAATGTAATGTAGGTGAGTTCACTTCCAGCAAAGGTACATGTAGGAATAGAGGGCACATGTGCTTACCAGAAAAGTAGTGCCTGATTATGTCTGTACGCACCAGATTCCCCCTCTGCGTACCCCTCACTACCCGAGGTGTGGTAGGTTGGGCTTCCTGCACGACTGCTGCATGATCCTCCTCCACATAGGCTGGTTGGTATAGGGCTATGTTGTGTAACATGCTTCAAGCCTGGACGATCATCACTACTTTTGCAGGGTGGTAAAGCAGCAAACCAGATGACCGGTCCAGACACCGGAATCTACTTTTCAACACTCCAAACGTACGCTCCACCACATTGCGGGTTGCAATACGGGCTTCATTATACCGGTGCTGTGCAGGGCCATCGGGGGTGCAGGTGTCATGAGCCAGGAAAGACACCCATATCCTGAGTCACCTAAACCAAAGAAAGGAAGTTATTGCCTTATATGGTAAGGTATGTGCAGTGGGCAAATAGTATTTACTTGGCCAAGAGTAGTAGGCTGGTGAAAATTGAAACACACACACACACACATTTCAGCAGATACAAATACGAATAGAGAGGGTAATATGTAAAAATGTACTTACCAAGTAGCCAGCCCTCTGGCATTTGTTGTTGGGTAAATCGGTTCCAGAGGCCGGAGTGTCTCAGAATATAGGCGTCATGGCAGTTCCCAGGGAAGTCTGCAACCACACTTAGGATTTTCAGATGAGCATCACATACAACCTGCACGTTCAGGGAGTGCCGCCCACGCCTATTGACATAGACGTGGCCCCGCACGTGTGGTGCCCTAATCCCAATGTGTGTGCAGTCTATAGCTCCCAGCACGTGAGGGAATGCTGAGAGTCTATAGAAAGCAACCTTGTGGTCCTGCCACTCTGACTCAGAACTGGGGAATCTGATGTATGTCCGCCACAACTTCTTAAAAGCAAGTAACACTTGAGTCAAATGCTTTGAGAAAGTGGCTTGTGATACCCCCAAGGACCATGAGGTCACGGACTGAGTGGAGCCAGTGGCTAAATAGTAGAGGGTATACATTAATTTCTGCAGCCCAGACACTGCATAGTTGCCTCCCCCAAAAGGGTCCAAATCATATCTCACCTGCTCATATAAGTTCAACAAGTTATTGTGGTTTAGCCTAAACATCCCCACAACCTGTTGATCCGAGAGGGAGTCCAGGTACAGCCTAGCATGATACATACATGGGGTACGCACTATTTGGGGTGGTACCTGGTTCTGGTGCGCAGCTTCCTCCCTCCTGCCCATCTCCTCCAAATGGGCCAAATCCAAAATGAGCAACTCAAATCCACTCTGCACAATCTCCATGTCTCAAACCCTCACAGGTGTCCTTAATGATGTGGGGGTATAAATTAAGGACACCTGTGATGACATTAACCATGTGTGCACTTGACCAAATTAAGTTCTGGGCCAAATCGCCCAAGAGAACCTGGTCTGAAAAAATGGCGATTATTAGACACCTTAAAAGTGCGATTTGCGAAATCCCATTCCATTAAATAAGCGAATTGTATACTTTTCTATTGGAAAACATCTGGATGTGATAAAAGTGCGAATTTTTACCGCACTTTCAGTACGCATGACTTATCGCAAAAAATATGCGATTTAAGGACCTTTTCGAATCACATTAAATATGCGATTTCACGGAAAAATGCGAATTAGCCGTTTTTTGGAGTATAAATCGCCAAAAAACACAACTCTCATTCCATAGAATGTCACCCTTGATCTCATCTCCTACATCACAATTTTGGTCCTCCCACCGATTATTATTCAGGATTATCCCCTACTACCTTTTCTTTTTCCCTTTTCTCTTTCCTTCTTTTTTCCCTTTTCTTATCTTCTTTTTCCGCATCCTTCCTGTATGAGTTTTTTCCTCAAAAAAAAATATATATATATATTCCCCCTATAATTTCTTAACCCCGATACCTCTTTGCTCTATCCCTTTTATAGGCACATGTCTCTGTCGTCTGTTATGGGATTCATTTATATAGAAGCCATGCCGAATGACTCAGGGCGGAAGTAACATACTACTGAAGTGAGGGCACATCAGCAAGGAAACATCGCTGAACACGCCAGGTGGAAGTGACACGGGCGGATATGATGTACCGCCGCACCGGCATAAAAGAGAAGACGGGACGGACACATCTACTCTGCATATCCTGACGAAGCCCGCGCTGCGGGTGAAATGCGTAGATAGACAGAGAGGACCTCCAGGTACGCCACATCACCCAGCCGTTACCACGAGGAGGTAACAAAGTCTGCCGGCAGACACCCTCTGTCCCCTGAGGATATCTTTTTCTGACTTTTTCCTCACCAGTATCACACTCCGGTTAGGAGTTAAGATCTCTGCATTTTCTTATTGCATTATGCTGCACTCCATTTAGGAGTTAGGAGCAGAGCTCTCCCCCTGTATTTTACCTTACACAGAATTTTTGCCTATACCTGCATTGTACTTCATTACATCAAACTCCGTTTAGGAGTCAGGAGCATTGCACTCTGTTTCTTGTCAATATACAGCATTGGGACGAGACTTTTTATACTAAAAATTATACCCCCTTCAGGGTTTTTTATATGTTATATGTGAGTATGTACCCGTTTTTTCTGAAGTGTATACCGGTATTAGGCCACACCCCCTTTTTACCTTTCCTTTTTATAATAGCACTTTTATGAGCGTGCTAATGTGCACATTTCTTTGTATTTCATGAATTTATTTTCAATAAATTAATATTTGTACACAGATACCATCTCTGCTTATTTACTATTCATGGTGTAGGTTTGCGCAGGTGTGCCCATTTTTCATCTTGCTTTCTGTATTTTAGAGCATACCTAATAAAGTCTTGTAATTTTACCTTGTATCAAAAACACCCAATATATCTGTGATGTAAGGGTGCCCCCACCCAAAGTTTTCTTTTCTTCTCCTCCTCTCTTGGCATTTAAACAAATTCACTGTCTGGCTGCAGGCTGTGAGGCATGTAGTTAGAGGTAGTTTTCTGGAGAGAAAAAAATAGGATTTTGGGTACCTACCGGTAAATCCTTTTCTCGTAGTCCATATGGGATACTGGGTTGAATACTATGGGGATAGAGATCCTCCGCAGGAGAGATAGGCACATTAAAACTTTCGGTGTGGGTGCACTAGCTCCTCCCCTCTATCTCTCTCCACTAGTCAGTTAATGAAAAACTGTGCCGAAGGAGAGCTATGTGAGGAGGTATGTGAACAAATAACGTAGTGAGATTCTCACAGCACACCCAAACCAAACAAAAAAAATAATAAAGAGGGTGAATCATAACTTCTGAGTTCACCAATAACTGTTGAAGAAAGTCAATACATGACAACAAGGCAACAAGCCCTAACGGTGTAAGGAACAGTGTCTTACAGCAGGAATGCCACACCGAGGCGGGTTCCCAGTATCCCATATAGACTATCAGAACGGGCGGAAACATGCAGAATCTGCTGTAGAACCGCTTGTCCAAACTGGGAATCCTCCCTGGCCAGAGTGTCGAATCTGTAAAATTTTACAAACGTGTTATGACCTGACCAAATTGTGGCCCTGCACAGCTTGTGAAAGGTGAGAACCACATCCAGGTCCCAAGGCGCAGTGGGTGGCACAAAAGGAGTTTGAATCCTCCGCACCCCTTGTAGAAAGGTTTGAACCTCAGGCAAGGCCGTCAGCTTCTTTTGAAAAAATACCGACAGAGCCGAGATCTGGACCTTAAAGGAACCCAACCGGAGACCCAGCTCCAAGCCAGCTTGAAGAAATCTTAACAGATTATTAAGACGAAATACGGCTTCTTGTTTCTTTCACACCAGGCTATGTATTTCTTCCATATCACATGATAGTGAGAAGCTCTGACTGGTTTCCTGGTGGTAATAACCGAGGGATGTAGGCCCTTGTGGCCTAATATCTGCCGCTCAACCTCCAAGCCGTTAAACGCAGCCGCTGTAAGTCCTGATAGACAAACGGCCCCTGGAGGAGAAGATATTTTTCTTTTTAGGAAGATGCCACGGGTCTTCCACCTGCATGGCCTGAATGTCCCTAAACCAGGCCCTTCGAGGCCAGTCTGGTGCCACTAGGATGGCCTCTGTTCTTTGATGCCGAATCCGCTTTAGCACCCGAGTCAGTAACGGGAGTGGTGGGAACAGGTACACAAACTGGAAATCCCATGTCCAAGTCAGGGCATCCACTGCTACCGCACCGGGATCCCTGGTCCGGGCACAGTACCTGTCCACCTTGCGATTCAACCGTGAGGCCATAAGGTCGATCTGAGGGAGCCCCCAAAGATCCACAATTTCTCGGAACACCTGAGGGTGAAGTCCCCACTACCCGGGGTGGAAGTCGTGACGACTGAGGAAGTCCGCCTCCCAGTTGTCGACTCCCGGTATGAAGATTGCCGACAGGGTCTTCACATGGTGTTCTGCCCAGGAGAATATCTTGCTGGTTTCCCTCATACAAGGCATGCTCCTCGTTCCTCCTTGGTGGTTGATGTAAGCAACCGTGAAGGCCGCCGCTACTGCCGCCTCCATCTTGCCGCACAAAACAGTTGGGGTGTCCCCTTGTGGGACCCCCAACTCTTACTCACCACAGATGTCTTCGGACCAGTTGGGGGGCTTGCTCGCTACAGCGCAATGCTGTGCGGTGACAAGCCCCACACAGGACGGAGGTCCTGCAGCAGGGTCAGCTCTGCGCCTTAAGAAGCCGGGGACTGACCCTTCCCCTGACTCCCACGAAGTAGGACAGCTGCTTGGTCAAAGCAGCGCCCCAAAATAACAAACTAAATAAAATTGTAGAAAAACTCTGGAGCATCCAGAAAGCACTGCCTCTCCTGAGGCACATTTTTCTAAACTGACTAGTGGAGGGAGATAGAGGGGAGGAGCCAGTGCACCCACACTGAAAGTTTTAATGTGCCTGTCTCTCCTGCGGAGGATCTCTATCCCCATAGTATTCAACCCAGTATCCCATTGGACGGTAGAGAAAAAGCTGCACACAACTGTATATACCTAACATACAAGTACTGTGACACCACTGGCTGTTCCACACTGTGTATACATAACATACAAGTACTGTGATGCCACTGGCCGTACAACACTGTGTATATATAACATACAAGTACTGTGATGCCACTGGCCGTACAACACTGTGTATATATAACATACAAGTACTGTGATGCCACTGGCCGTACAACACTGTGTATATATAACATACACGTACTGTGACACCACTGGCCGTACCGCATTTTATATACATACATATACTAGTACAGTGACTCCACAGAACTTGTTATGGATACACAGTGAGATACAGCCTGTGACTCCTCAGGCTATATCCCACTCTGTATACATAACATACAAGTACTGTAACCGCACAGTACTTCAATCGGAAACAGAAATGTCACAATTCCCCGAGGAGAGTCTAAAGGGCCCCACACACAGCACAATTTTCAGGCATTTTCTGAGCGATTTTAACAAATCACTCAGAAAATCCCTGAAAATTCATGTAAATCACTGTGTATATGGAATATAAAACACTGGAGGTTTCCAAGGCGCAAGGACAGAGGAGCAGCTCGATATAACCAAAAAGCTTGTTCAATCAAAACAAGTAAAACAATGTTTTACGAAAAAGGGACAAGCACTGTCTGTGTGTGAAATTTCTCCTTCTCCCGTTCTCACAGATGGTGTATATGTGAAGCAAAGAGAAGGGTTAAATGTGTAGGACTATTTATTTCATCTTTAAAACATAAATATATGACAGGGGTAAGACGTACCACACTCACAAAAAGAGTGTGTATCTGAAGCTCAAAAAGGTATCTTTTCTGGTGATATAATACGACCTTCACCAGACTTCACCACAGTGTCCAAATAATTCAATTAGGCGTACATTTTCCACTCACTAAAGTTAAATGCTCTGACACATGTAAAGGTTTCTTTTTAGGTAAGCGTACCAATAATTCACAATTCGCAGAAATTTTTAAAGCACATCTGGGTTTCTTTCACTTGGAAAATACTTTTATTGCCGAAAAACAGTTAAAACGGAACCACAAGTACACTGAAGAAATCAGGGGCTGGCAGGCAACTTTCAGCCTGGGGGGCAAACACAAGACAGTGGCCCTGCTTTTTCTACCAGCGCATGAAATGGGATTCACAGTGTTGGAGGCCTTATTTGCTTAATCAGCAGGAATGGGATTAGAATGCCGCCTGTCAGAAACCAGCAAGTAGAACACAAAACACTGCATCTTTCTGCGCATGCATCAGATACACGCACTGCTGGGGCACTGGGAGGAGACCGATTAAATCCCATTCAGTACATATTGCAAAAAGAAGCCCATAGGCTTCTATAAGGCAATGCCATTTACAGATGGTAATGCCCACCAAGTCTATGCTCTAGAATGTATCCCATTCAGGAGCTTGGTGTATACGAGAAATGTGGTCGGACCGCTGAATACGGATTTTCAGAGATTTGGCCACATTTTTACCTTTGGTGCACCCTGCCCCAGTGAGTGTACAGAACCCATCTACTGTAGGAAACAATGTATTACAAAATAAATTAAAAATAATTTTCAAAGTCACTTGTTACTCTTATAGTAACAACCTGAATCAATAGAGGAGTCCTATTCATAAGTCTCAAATATAACTGACCCCTCTATACCCTACAGTACTGACCCCTCTATACCCTCCGCTATATCACTGACCCCTCTTTACCCTACAGTACTGACCCCTCTATACCCTCTGCTATATCACTGACCCCTCTATACCCTACAGTACTGACCCATCTATACCCTACTGACCCCTCTATACCCGTCACTACACTACTGACCCCTCTATATCCACCACTACATTACTGACCCCTCTATACCCACCATTACACTACTGACCCCTCTATACCCACCACTACACTACTGACCCCTCTGTATCCACTACTACATCACTGACCCCTCTATACCCTACATCACTGACCCCTCTATACCCACCACTACATTACTGACCCCTCTATACCCTACACTACATGACTGACCCCTCTATATCCTACACTACATTACTGACCCCTCTATACCCTACACCAGGGGTTCCCAATCTTTTTTGAATCACGGCACCCTAGAGTATCAGAATTTTTCTACGGCACCCCTAGGCCCCCCAAAAATATATAACATTAAGTAGATTGTGTTTATATGTGCTTCTTATGGTCAGTTAGGTGGTAAAGGGCAGGATTTGCTTCTGATTGTACACATATTTTATGATTGGCAGCCACCAGCACTGGTTTTGGCCATAAATAATTGATCATAAATAATTTGAATTGGTCCTGGACCACCAACCCCTGGCACCCCTGCAAGTGTCCCGAGGCACCCCAGGGAGCCACGGCACACAATTTGGGAACCACTGCCTTACACTATATTACTGACTCCTCTATAACCTACACTATATTACTGACTCCTCTATACCCTACACTATATTACTGACCCCTCTATACCCTACACTACATTACTGACCCCTCTATACCCTACACTACATCACCGAACCCTCTATACCTAATACATTACTGACCCCCTCTATAAGCTACACTAATTAACTGTGTACACCCTTGTACACAACTGACCCATCTAAACTCACATACATACCCATCTGTACAGAGGCAGAACTACCATTGATGCAGGAGGTGCAATGCACTGGGGCCCCTGAAAACTAAATGGGCCACTGCTGCCACCCACTGCTGTGTGGCATACTGTGAGCCTGGGTTGGAGTGGAGGAGGGGGACCCAAAAATTATATTTTTGCACCACAGCATGGATTCCCAGGATGGCAGGGGACAGAGCAGCAGTGTGAGATGAGGAACAGAGGTTGGGGCTAGGCTAGCGGGTCGCTGTTAATACCATGTTACAGAAGGATATGGGGATTATGGCACCCTCCGTGGTTTGGCGGTCTGGGCTACGGCCCTGCCTGTCTGCCCGCCCACCCCTTAAATACATGCAAAATTAGTTACAAACACAGAAAAAAACAAGCCCCCCTTCCACCAACAACACATGTATTTTTCCACACACACATATAATAAAGAAAATACCAGCAAACTCCCCCTCCCCCCACACAAATTACGTATGCAAGTCACACATACATTTTTACACTCACATGCAAACACATAGTACACACACACACATACACTAAACAAGATAACTCCACCCCCCCCGACACACATTATTTATGCAAGTTACACATACATACCCTCCAACATCTGAAGGGCCAAAATCGGTACACACAAAGAAAGTGGGTGTGGCCATAAGCAAAGTGGGCATGGTCATAAGCAAAGTGGGCATGGTCATATGTAAAGTGGGTGTGGCCACCAACTTTCCGGGCATTTAAAATAAAAATTGAGCGCTTATAATATAAATATTTAAATATTACATCTCCACACTTCTCTTGACTCTTATCCATCGTGACACACCGGCTGCAGGCTGCAGCAGGTGCGTCACGATGGATAAGAGTCAAGAGAAGTGTGGAGATTTAATATTTAAAGTACCAGTACAGCCAGGCCTGAGCCACCTAAGTTTCTGCAGTGCACTTACAGTGTGTGCGGGTGGCAGGCTCCTCCGATGCGAGTCCCGGCTGGCCACTGGCAGAGATTGGTGCCGAAAGGGAGAGTAAGGCTGGAGGAGTTCTACTCCTCCCATGAGTCGTGCGTGGTGCCGGCACGTGACGTCATGACGCACGGCACCGGCCCGCGCATTGCGCTCTTGGGAACGGGCGACGGGGAGGAGGGGGGAGAACTCAGGCAGCACACGGAGCCAGGGCTTGAAGTTACATATGCGGCGCCGCGTATATGTAACTTCATGTGAGCCTGACTCTGACCGCTGAAAATGCGGTACATTCGTTACAATTGCAATTTGCCGGTACAGACTGTTACAAAACGGTACTGTACCGGCAAATTCGGTACAGTTGGAGGGTATGCACATATATTTTTACACTCACATGCAGACACATACTACACACACACACACACACACACACACACACACACACTAAACAAGATAACTCCCACACACACACACACACACACACATTATGTATGCAAGTTACACATATATTTTTACACTCACATGCAGACACATAGTACACACACACACACCAAACAAGATAACATCCCCCCCATGTATGAAACAATGAGACAATTTTTTCCACACAGAGTCAGACACACACATTTAACAAAGAAAACAACAGCTCCCACCCACATTATCCCTACACATGACTCTATCCACCAAAAAACTCACCAAGGAGGGCTGCTTCTGTACAGGGTGTGGAGAAGGGAGGGAGCAGGATTCATTTCATGCTGCCCGGGAGGAGAGAAGAGTAGGAGGTCGGGACACAGGAGGGGAGGGGCCAGCCGTATGGGAGCTCAGCTCATTGGTGGCTGGTCCCAGGAGAGGGGCTGGCCCCACTAATCAAGTTTTGCAGCTGTGAAGGCTCCATCCTGGCTGCGCTGTGTGAGTGTCCCTGAACTGAACAGACACTGCACCAGCCAGCCCTGAACGGCTGCTGTCAGAGATATCAGGTCAGAGTGCAGCGAGGAGCACACGCTGCAAGGCCTCCCGGCCACAGGAATGTGCAATCACAGCACGCACCTGCGGCCCCAAACAGTAACAGTGTACTGGCCTGGGGGGCAACTGGCACCCTGCCCCCCTGCCCAGCCCGCCACTGGAAGAAATGGATCCAAGGATGAGTGAGTGATGTTTTGTAGGACTCACATTAACAATACATCAGAAACTTTCCGGATAAGTCAAGGATGTTTGGTGAGTGAAGACCCAGTACCTTGGTTCAATGTCCAACAGTGACAAGATAGTCCAATTTAAAAGAAAAAAACTCTTTGTGTAGGTCCAGAAAAGCGAGCCAACGTGTTTCGATTGAAATCTTTTTCAAGGCCCACACAGCGATTTACATGCACTCCCGCCGCTCTGAATCTGTCCAAGATTCAGGATGGACCCGCCGGACATTTCAGAGCAGTCGCTCAGAAAGCTCCTGCTCATCTCCCACCTGTGTGACCACGGGCAGATGAGCAGGGCTGTTCTGAGCGGCTGAAGACGCCGAACGCCGCCATCAAGCCTGCAGACGTCGCTCCGCCGATGCCCACCTGCAGTCCCGCTGACCGGGTGATGCTGCCTCCTGCGACGCGCCCGCTCTCTTCACAGAGGACGCTACGGGAGAGAGGATGCAGCGATGGACTCCGGAATGGTTAAGTATATATAACGATTGTGTGTATTGGGGATGGGGGGATGGAGCTGATAAAAAATAGAAGCATTTTTGCGTTTGCTTGTGAAGGAATTGGGCACATTATTTTTATGTGGGGCTATTTCCATTCTCTTTAAAGTTACTGGAGGCCACTCATTTTTATTAGCATATGTTTACACCACACCAGCCTGCAATGCAACACTTTACAATTGGGTACAACACAGTATTAAAAAACAAGACTAAGGTATTAACAGGTGGGTACATAGGTATGCACGACCTGCACAAACTTTGGGGTCACTTCAATCCACAGCAATGGCATACTGATACCCCTTTTTCAGCAAAATCCTGGGTCATTAAACATGTATTTCTAGTCTTGTCTCAGTGGTTTGAAACCCTACAGAGTGGGTTTAGGTTATTGCTGGGGCTTCTCATTTACTGGCGCTCGGAGATGACATAGGAGAAAACTGGACTTTCCCTAATCAATTGCGGACTTTTTGGGCCATTTTTTAATATTTATTTTATGAAGTTTATTTAGGAAATTACTGTCTATATCGCATAACATTATTTTTGTGATGAAGTGCAGTTTTTTACATCACTTTTCTGTGACAGATTTGAAATCGCTCATGCTGAATCTCCCATTATGAATCTCTGACATAAATCTCTCTGTATGTGTCTCATTATCTGAGAGAGTGAAATCTCTCGTGCTGAATCTCTGGCACAAATCTCTGCGTTTGTAGGGACCATAAGAGAATGAGGGGGATTTTAGATTAGCTGAGGCTAGAGCTGTTGAGCATGAGGATTTTTTTTTGTGTCATGTAGCAGTGGAAGTAGTTATTGGGTATGATCAGAAGAATGCCATTGTCATGCCTGGGCATAGAGATAACAAATCCTCCTCATGTTTCACATTTTAACCAAATATTGACAATTGTTAAACCTGTTCTGGTGTGTACACAAGGGTACAATCAGCATGAGATTTTGACTATATAGTCAAAATCGTATGCAGATTGCACAGGTTTTTTACCTTGCAATCCCAATGCCCGCTCCCGTGGCAGCACAAATCGAAACCCAGATAGACAGGGCAGCAATGACTATATAGTGCAGATCTAATGCAGCTTGTATGAATTGAATGTAAATAGTACAGAGTTAGCAAAGTTTGCATAGCACTCAAATCTTAAGTCGAATAGCAAGGGAATCTCACCGTGTGTACACAGAATAACATTTGTATAACCACAGTAAATAGAGTTACCATCTAGGAATTTCCTTAGTTTTTCATTTGTAGCTAGCTCATGAAAAGTTTTTGATTCCTCAGAAGAATCCTTCAGCACTAGGCCTGCTACTGTGATGGATCCTTCTCTCAGAAGGGGACCAAAAAGACGCCTAGTTGTATTGAAAAGAAGTAAAAAAAAAACACTTCACTGTGAAATAATCCTTTGCAAGGGGAAGCAAGGCTGGCAGCTCTTACCCAGTTGTAGAGCAGATCTCTGACGCCAGCACTGATTCCATCATGGCTATGCTAGTATTGGATAATTCGTCATATATAAACCATAATGATGCAATTGGTTTTACATAGTGAATTTAGGTCCTGTGTCCCAGATACCAAATTCCATCTCTGTTCCCCTTTAACCCAAAAGCCATTCCTTAGCTGTACCAGGATATAAAAAATATACCATTGTCCACCCACTGTCCAATATCCACCGTTATGATGCAGTGGTTTCACATAAATAATTTCCCCAGTACCAAATTTCATCTCTGTTCTATTTTACCCCAAAAGACCATCCTCAGCTGTACCAGGATGTTAAAAAAAAAACATAGTTTTAAAAATAAAATACCATTTTACCCACTGTCCACTTATCCACAGAAATGTGGACAAGAAGCAGTGGGCAAACTAAAGATTACATAACTGTGACAGCCAACTGGGTGGGTGAATCACCTACAGCAGCAGCTGTATCAAACAAACAAAACCAGCTAATGCAGAGGCAAGTTACTCCAGTGGCGTAGCACCAAATTTTGCACCCCGCACACCCCAGTCAGAAAATTTCCAGCCCCCCTCCAGTAAATTTAGCCCCCGCCCATCCACCCTCCCTGACTCAGGACCCCACACAGTGCATGTATTGCAGGTTTCCTCACAGAATCACAAGTAAAGTTATTAGCTCCACCTGCAGATCTTTTAAAATGTGTCAATGAGTAATGAATGCACATGTGCACCTGCCGGGTGACCTGGAAAACGTGAACTGTGTGAGGTCCTGAGGACCGAGTGTGAGAACTTCTGATCTAGAACCATCCACCTAAGTGATCTTCATTTACCATTTGCATATTGAAGCTTACGTGTCTAAGACAACATATACTCCATCAAATACCGATAGCCATATGGAGGGTAGTGAGGGGTCGCATGAGATACTCTGTCACGGTACCCCCTGGTAGAAGCACAGGGGCATCACTAGCTCTCCTGATTCCTGTCCTAGTGTGTAAGTAGTACAGAGCTGTTATTCTTGCATGTGACAAGATACAGATGGAAACAGGGAAGAGGAAAGACTCTCTCTTTTTTGGGGCACTCTTTGTTGGTGATTACAAGGCTGTAATCGGTTTAAGACTTTCGTAAGAATTTATGAATGACAGTATATGATACAACACAAACTAGCCAGGGTATGGGTATTTTTTCACCTCTCAAAGAAAATTTTCAAACAGGGGAACAGTAGTATTGGATAGGTATAGTCACTAGTAACACATGGGAGAGTGGGGTGGATGAATCCCCCCCAGAGTGTGGTAAACTTAAAATTTAGCTTTTATTAGTTTTCTTGTTAAAATTAGTACTAGACAAAAGTAAAGATATTACATTGACACACAAACATGAAACATATATAAATCACACCGAGTTGTCAATGCCCTGCGGGCATAGATTCTCCTTGTTCAGTAGCGCACCACACTGTAGGTAAAAGAGAGCTAAGTAGACAAACGAAGTTCCAAACAACTCTCAGTGTATATCAACTGCAGAGTCTGTTATCATGGGTGATATGCTTGGATCTGTCTAACATAACTATATCGACACAATGTATCCAAAGGAGCAGATTCCTGTTACCAAATGTAACTACTTGTGTGTGTTGCTACTATCTGTTCTGAACTAAAGGAGCTGTAGGCTAAGAAAGTGAGATACGTCATACAATTATACTTTACATGAATATTATCACATTTATCACGATGCAAAGATGCCAAAATATGTCCAAAAAGGTGAAATAAGTAAAAGAAAAGATAGTAAGTACTTTACATATATATTATTGTGGTACACAATACCAAATGATAACCACACTTGTAAGGATATTATCTGTCACAACCAGTCACAGTCGGTGTAATTTGGAGCCACCAACTATGCTTTAAACATTTTTTTGTATATGCTGTACATCAGAATGCACGGGGTTTAGTCATAGGTTGCGTATGTAATTTCAGCTAACAGCTATGGTAAAGTTGTGCTGTGTACACTTCCATATATTACTGTATCCAGAGTGTCACTGTCTAAGTCATTTATCAGTGAACAGCAAAGTAAGTGGTTTATTTATAGGCAAGGTGTACTCCCGCTGTGTAGTGGATAGGAAAAGAAAAAAATTGGGAAAATAGGGGAGGGGGGGGGGGGGGGGGGTTTGAAAAAGAGGGAGGGGGGGGGGGGAAAACGAAGAAGAGACAAACAACGGGGGTTATCTAGAGAGGTGGGAGGGAAAGTGGAATTGGAAAAATGGAAGATCCACAGGTCGTGGATGCTCCCACCGACTTTATATACCCTTGACAATGGCGGGATTGTCTGGTTGGAGGCTGGGAAGTCCCCTTCCCCCTCTCACAGGCGGCCCTTTTCCAATTGTCAGCTGCCACCGGGTAGGGTGGGCTTTTGTGGGTATTGTGGGGGAGAAATCCTGCCTATTGTGGAGTCAGAGAGAGGGAATCAATGTTACCCTTTAGTGTTAAAGCGGCTGCTGCCCTGCTTCTTATACCTATCGCCTGGGGTGGAATATTGTATCAGAGAAGGAGAGGTCACCCATCTCCTATAATACCTTCTGACGCCCCAAGTTGGTTGCCATCACATTAGTTGATGGACCTTTACAGGTATAGCGGGTGAGCGGGCTTAAGAAACACAGGCGGGATTTACTGCAAGGACCCCAAAGTGGGATACTACTATAAGGTGTTCCCCTGGTTAGATACGTCCAGTGCAGGGTAGGTTGGTAGCAGCAGTGATATCCTGATAAGTAGTCCCGAAAAAAGGAGGGAAAAGTAATGCTGTTCAAAGTGTGCTGCTGTCCCCCATATGTGTACCGATGTACCCAGTGGTGGAGGATGAGCGTCACTAGTCCAGCTGAATGAGTGTAGATGGGGAAATTAGAGTAAGATAAGGGAGAAATGGAAAACGAGGGGGTAGGAGTGTGGAAAGCGGTAGTAGGGGTAAGAGGAGCAGGGAATTTGCGGGAGAACAGGTACCTGTATACATCAGATGCTGGCCTGCATATAGTCCGGCATCGGAGCCATCTGGTGGGAGGATGTCAGTCACTCAAATTGCTGCGGCTGTGTAGCTGGATTAACACCTCACACGCTGTCCCGGCTCTAGCTGGCGACTGCCCGACCGGCAGGCGCACTCTGTGCCCTCAGCGTCCTTCTAGCAGTGGAGGTCGCCGGGGCTACTGCTGTGGCTCAAGCTTGCAAAGGTGTAGCGCGTCCACGCCGCTGCCGCTCCGATGCGGTCCGCTGCTGCTGCGACCGGGTGCGTGGTATGCGCTCCGTACACCCGGTCTGCGCTGAGTGACAGGGGCTGCCGGGACTGCTGGCAGAGGCTGTCGGGATCGCCGCTAGCTGATTCAGGGTGTTCCGTGTGCAGTACGGCACCTGAATCTTCCTGGACGGCTGCTGCTGCGGCTGATACAAGTGAGGTGAGAGAAGACAGGGAGGCGCACAGTGTCGGCGTCCCTCCCTGTAAGTGAGTCACTTACAGGGAGGGACGCCGACACTGTGCGCCTCCCTGTCTTCTCTCACCTCACTTGTATCAGCCGCAGCAGCAGCCGTCCAGGAAGATTCAGGTGCCGTACTGCACACGGAACACCCTGAATCAGCTAGCGGCGATCCCGACAGCCTCTGCCAGCAGTCCCGGCAGCCCCTGTCACTCAGCGCAGACCGGGTGTACGGAGCGCATACCACGCACCCGGTCGCAGCAGCAGCGGACCGCATCGGAGCGGCAGCGGCGTGGACGCGCTACACCTTTGCAAGCTTGAGCCACAGCAGTAGCCCCGGCGACCTCCACTGCTAGAAGGACGCTGAGGGCACAGAGTGCGCCTGCCGGTCGGGCAGTCGCCAGCTAGAGCCGGGACAGCGTGTGAGGTGTTAATCCAGCTACACAGCCGCAGCAATTTGAGTGACTGACATCCTCCCACCAGATGGCTCCGATGCCGGACTATATGCAGGCCAGCATCTGATGTATACAGGTACCTGTTCTCCCGCAAATTCCCTGCTCCTCTTACCCCTACTACCGCTTTCCACACTCCTACCCCCTCGTTTTCCATTTCTCCCTTATCTTACTCTAATTTCCCCATCTACACTCATTCAGCTGGACTAGTGACGCTCATCCTCCACCACTGGGTACATCGGTACACATATGGGGGACAGCAGCACACTTTGAACAGCATTACTTTTCCCTCCTTTTTTCGGGACTACTTATCAGGATATCACTGCTGCTACCAACCTACCCTGCACTGGACGTATCTAACCAGGGGAACACCTTATAGTAGTATCCCACTTTGGGGTCCTTGCAGTAAATCCCGCCTGTGTTTCTTAAGCCCGCTCACCCGCTATACCTGTAAAGGTCCATCAACTAATGTGATGGCAACCAACTTGGGGCGTCAGAAGGTATTATAGGAGATGGGTGACCTCTCCTTCTCTGATACAATATTCCACCCCAGGCGATAGGTATAAGAAGCAGGGCAGCAGCCGCTTTAACACTAAAGGGTAACATTGATTCCCTCTCTCTGACTCCACAATAGGCAGGATTTCTCCCCCACAATACCCACAAAAGCCCACCCTACCCGGTGGCAGCTGACAATTGGAAAAGGGCCGCCTGTGAGAGGGGGAAGGGGACTTCCCAGCCTCCAACCAGACAATCCCGCCATTGTCAAGGGTATATAAAGTCGGTGGGAGCATCCACGACCTGTGGATCTTCCATTTTTCCAATTCCACTTTCCCTCCCACCTCTCTAGATAACCCCCGTTGTTTGTCTCTTCTTCGTTTTTCCCCCCCCCCCTCCCTCTTTTTCAACCCCCCCCCCCCCCCCCCCTCCCCTATTTTCCCAATTTTTTTCTTTTCCTATCCACTACACAGCGGGAGTACACCTTGCCTATAAATAAACCACTTACTTTGCTGTTCACTGATAAATGACTTAGACAGTGACACTCTGGATACAGTAATATATGGAAGTGTACACAGCACAACTTTACCATAGCTGTTAGCTGAAATTACATACGCAACCTATGACTAAACCCCGTGCATTCTGATGTACAGCATATACAAAAAAATGTTTAAAGCATAGTTGGTGGCTCCAAATTACACCGACTGTGACTGGTTGTGACAGATAATATCCTTACAAGTGTGGTTATCATTTGGTATTGTGTACCACAATAATATATATGTAAAGTACTTACTATCTTTTCTTTTACTTATTTCACCTTTTTGGACATATTTTGGCATCTTTGCATCGTGATAAATGTGATAATATTCATGTAAAGTATAATTGTATGACGTATCTCACTTTCTTAGCCTACAGCTCCTTTAGTTCAGAACAGATAGTAGCAACACACACAAGTAGTTACATTTGGTAACAGGAATCTGCTCCTTTGGATACATTGTGTCGATATAGTTATGTTAGACAGATCCAAGCATATCACCCATGATAACAGACTCTGCAGTTGATATACACTGAGAGTTGTTTGGAACTTCGTTTGTCTACTTAGCTCTCTTTTACCTACAGTGTGGTGCGCTACTGAACAAGGAGAATCTATGCCCGCAGGGCATTGACAACTCGGTGTGATTTATATATGTTTCATGTTTGTGTGTCAATGTAATATCTTTACTTTTGTCTAGTACTAATTTTAACAAGAAAACTAATAAAAGCTAAATTTTAAGTTTACCACACTCTGGGGGGGATTCATCCACCCCACTCTCCCATGTGTTACTAGTGACTATACCTATCCAATACTACTGTTCCCCTGTTTGAAAATTTTCTTTGAGAGGTGAAAAAATACCCATACCCTGGCTAGTTTGTGTTGTATCATATACTGTCATTCATAAATTCTTACGAAAGTCTTAAACCGATTACAGCCTTGTAATCACCAACAAAGAGTGCCCCAAAAAAGAGAGAGTCTTTCCTCTTCCCTGTTTGCATACGTTTACTCTCTAGGGAGCACCTCCACGCTATCTACCCTGCGAGAATCTGTTTCACAGACCTCCTAACTACATTTGAATTGTGGATTATTGAAATTAAATTGTTCTGAACTATTTTCATATATTTGTTACCTGTGCACTGATCCATCCACCACTTCCCCTTTTCCCTAACCTAATAAGATACAGATGGAGCAGCTCTCATTTGAGCTGCTCCTGGCGATAGAATAGCCATCCGCCACTGTTCGCCAGCCCCCAGAAGGGGGCGCTCATGAGACCGACGTTTGCCCCGTTCTGATGGAGCCTGCCACTGCCCTCCGCCAGCTGCCTGCTGCTCCCCTGTCCTCTCCCGTAGCTGCCCGCACCCCCCACTAGCCCTGTGCGGTGTGACAGGGGCCGATGGAGCGCCTTTCCACCAGCCTGCGCCAGATCAGGGAATCTGCCGATTCCCCGAGCTGGCTGGGAGGTGCTCCATCTGTAGATGATGCATGTGTATTTTAAGGTTAAGTTGTCTTTGTTCCATTACAAAAAACGGTACTTGTTTCCTAGAACGGCCACAATCGCGGCCATCGTGTACCTTTAAGTTAAGGTAAACGATGGCCGCGATGGACCCGATTTCCTTTGAAATCAGGTCCGTTTTGCTGTCAAAGTGAAAATCGCGGGCAGCGCCGGTCGGGACCATTAACATTGGCCACGACGCGACCGACGTGATGCCCCCGATTTTGCCATAGGCTTCAATGTTAAAATATTTTTTAACATTGAAATCGGGAGCATCGCGTCGGTCTTGTGCCATTATAATGGCACAAGATGAGATGGACTTGATTAAGTCCATCTCACATAGTAAAAAATGTGAAATGGGCCAATATGACCCATTTCACATTATATATGGCCCCGACGTCACCCCACGATTGACGTGAACCCGAAGCGTGGCGAGCGCAGCGAGCCCACGAGGGGCGGCAGTGCGCGTCCTCCGACCTTTTCATTCCCCTACTATCCATGTCGGCGTGGAGTTGAGAATATATAGTGTGGCGAGCGCAGCGAGCGGACGCGTATACCTGTGAAGTTATACGCGTCCCTTCGCGGGGCTCGCTACACCGACGTGGATAGTAGGGGAATGAAAAGGTCGGAGGATGCGCACCGCCGCCCCTCTCGGGCTCGCTGCGTTCGCCACGCTTCGGGTTCACGTCAAACGTGGGGTGGGGTTTACGCTGTAAAATTGTGGGTCTAGGGAATATTTTACATTGAATCCAATGTAAAATCGGGTCCCAGGGACCCTATTCACATTTGATTCAATAAAAAAAACGGGTCGGCCGCATTGCATGCGACCAAATCGCATGCAATGCGATCGACACGATTTTTCCGACACGACCACCCCGATGGAAATCGGTGTGGCCGTGCTAGGAAACAAGTACCCAAAAAACTTTATAAAATAGTTGTCTCTATTAGATGGACCTACAGTGTAAACAAAATCCAGGCAGTATTAAACTTTTATTAGTATAAATCTAATATACTGTTGTCCAGTGGTTTAAATTTAATATACAGAAGCCATACCTCCCAACATGACCCATTCCAGGAGGGACAAAGTGATCTCTGTTTTAAATTCCCTATGAATGTATGATTGCAATCACCCATTCATTACCAATGAAATAGTTCAACACTGGTGATGCCAATCATATAATAAGAGGGAAGACCAGATATAGAACATTTTGTCCCTCTCAAGCTGCCCATACACGCCCCGATACGGGCGTGCGTTCCGTGCTTAACAAGCACGGATTGCATTGCATTGCCTGTGCATGCAATGCGATGCAATGTGATGAAAACAAAGTACAAAAAGTATGTGCAAGCACATACTTTTTGTACTGTGCGATGAGCTGCCGCGGGAGCGCGCTCCTCAAAGCACAGAACGCACAGCCCGCATCGCAGCGTGTATGGGCTGCTTTAGAATGGGTCATGCTAGGAGGTATGCACAGTCGAATATATCTAATATACAACCCCCCCCCCTTTTCCCGTCTTAAGTAACCTCTCCCTCCAAGCCTTAATCCATCCCTGTTCTTACCAGTGGTTGTCTGTGTTGCAATTGATATCATTGTCATTTTATTGTTTTCTGTTGACTTTGTATTATTGTTTATGTAATTCAATTTTATTTGTGGAAATGTGCTCCCTTTTTACCATGTGCCCATGTCATTGCAGTCTGTAGTTTGGGAGCAGCTGTTTCCCCAAACAAGATTTTTCGGTACTTATGTGTTAGTTGGGCGCCCAATTTAGCTACGAACGCTTGCGGAAGTAAATCGCATCGCATGTCCCGTTTTAGTGCCGTGCGATGCGATCCCAGTACTTTAACATAGTTACTTTATATGCATATAAAGTACCGTAACTATGTTTTGTGAATAAACTTAAGCTAAGTAAATAGTGTAGTCAGTCAGAAGTTGCGTAAGTGCTCCTGGTCCCTCACTCTGAGATAAAACAGTGTCAGTGATGGATGGTACCCAAAACTCTTCGACTGTTTCAGTCATTAGTGTCGACCGCAGCATGGCAGCAGGTCAGCAGATGTCTCTATTCAGTCTGCCGACATCAGAGGAGGAGGCGTTGGCGTTTTTGCAGCCCAAAAATTTGCTGATGGTTACTCAAACGTGTGTAAATGGGTATCCCATGAAGCTTTCACTCAGAGAAGGTCTGTGGCGGTGCCATATCAAGGTCTGTCGCCGAAAGGTGACAGTGCGAGCAGGACTTTGGTACCCTGGTTGCCGGCTGCCATTCGTGAAGCTCATACGCTTTCTTTACTCCGGGGCACATGAACTCACCAGTGTCTCCTACTGAGAAAGGGAGTTGGGGATGTGCCTTAACACGACGGTGCAATATAATGCACTGATGAGGGAGGCTTGCCCTGTCTATTTGCTTTCACAGCCCCAGACACAAATTGGAGGACCGGGACTTGTGGTGGAGGTCGATGAGACCCTGTTCTCCAAACGAAAATACGCTGTGGAGAGGATGTTGCCACAGCAATGGGTGTTTGGTGGCATCTGCAGGGAGACGGGGGCCTGCTTCCTCACAGCCATTGACAGGAGAGACACCACCACACTTATGGCTGCCATTACAGCGCATGTTGCCCCCGGATCGATCATTTACAGTGACTGCTGGAGGGCCTATAAGACTGAGGAATTAGAAGAGGCCGGCTATGAACACTGCAGGGTAAACCACAAATACAATTTTGTGGACCCTGAATCTGGGGTACACACCCAGAACATCGAAAGGATGTGGGGGGCCGCCAAGTGGAGGAACAAAAAACACAAAGGCACTGCAAGGCAGCACTTGAACTCATACCTGCAGGAGATCATGTGGAGGAGAAGTGTCGCTGCAGATAACCCTTTCGAACGCATTTTGTATGCACTGAGCCTCCTGCCAAAGGGTACTGCAGTGCCCAGTTAGTGCCTGTCTTATTTTCATTATCTTGTTCCTTATATTCTTGTTATTATTATCTTTAATGTTCTTTATGTGCTTGTGATTATTGCTATATGTCATCATTATCGTTGCCATTGTTATTTATTCATTATCTTAATAATTTCTCACTAAATTTACAGTTTGACGTTAGCATGTGTCCACATTACTGTCTCCGATGTATTGTATGACTGCTGTGAATGTGTTCCTAAAACCACCCCACTATCCATGCCACCCCGAAGCGTGGCGATCGGCGGCAGAACGCATCTTCCCGACCTTTTCATACCCCCACTATCCACGCGATTACTTTACATGTTTTCCGTGTCCCCTCGCGGGGCTAGCCACGCTTAGGGCTCGGTAGCTCGCTGCGCTCGCCACACTATATACAGTCAACTCCATGCCGACGTGGATAGTGGAGGTATGAAAAGGTCGGGAGGACGCGTTCCGCCACCCCTCGCGGGGCTCGCTGCGCTCACCATGCTTCGGGGTGGCGTGGATAGTGGGGCAACACTGCGCTTGCATAGCTATGAGGTGGTGTGGATAGTGGGGGGTACCTACAATCACCCCTTACCATGCGATGCGATGTGATAAGCCCGGCAAAAATAGCAGTGAATACATTATTTAGTAATATCACATCGCATCATACGCATCGTGTGAAAATAAAACTGAACATGCAATGTGATTTCCTAACGCAGAATAGCCCACTAAACAAATAGCTTAGTGGGCGTCCAACTAATACATAAGTACCGATTTTTCTGGTCCAACAGACGCACCTGTAATTTGTTTGTCTTTATCAATACTCGTATATTACAGAGAGCTAATTACATTTGATAGAATACAGTACAGTGTCTGAAAACAATTTTCTATACAGAATGTAAGAATGTTAGAATGTAAGCTCTCACAAGCAGGGCCCTCATCCCTCATGTGCTTTTCCTACTCTTATTTAAACTATCTTCTGCTCCGTACTTCCTCTGATATTAGGAATATCTAATATTTAATGTTATACCCCTTTAAGACATATGAAAAAATCCTGTGATTTTTCACGTGCACGTGCATCATCCCGGGACTAGTGTATGTCTGAAAAGCTATTCAAAGGATTTTAGTCGACTACAATCCCTGCAATTGACCCGGGAATTTAAAAAACCCGGGATTGTACTGGGTTTAAAATCCTTTGTGGTATGTCTGAAAAGGAACTACTGTATGTTTTGTTTGCTAGATGCAGCTATACACCCTGCACTGCCCCAAATGGTCAACAAATACAAAAAGTCATCAATATGATAATAGTCGACACGATTTTTTTTCCTTTTTATGCATCACATCTTGTATGTTTGGTAGTATGTATATGCGTTCCAGGCTTCGGGGAAAAAATTACTTGTTCTACTATTGCTGCGCCGTACCTCCCAACTGTCCCACTTAACGCAGGAATGTCTCATTTTTTGGGGACGTTCCCGCGTCCCTCCCATGGCCGGCAGTGTCCGGTGGTTGGGAGGGGGGGTGGAATGTGGAGTCTACCTCTGTCACCCTGAATAGATCTATTCCTGCAGCCCGAGGAGCTGGGGGCATACCCAGCAGCTCACAGAGCTGCTGTGCATGCTCCCGCGGTGGCGAAAATGGGGGCGTGGCCTCGCGGGGAGCCAAAATTTTTGACGCGTCTGAAAGTTGGGAGGTATGCTGCGCTATATATTAGTAGCATAAGGATGATTTTTCTGAGTGATTTATTTCTATGGTGCTCTTACCTGAGCAGGTCACATCATATACCACATGAATCTTCTTGGTCCATAGATGGGCAAAATTAAGTTGGTGTATTCCTTTCAGAGGTTTGTGGCAAAATGGCCGCCAGCCAATCACACTACATCCAGGGCTATTTTTCTGCAGGCTCCAGCAGGAACTGTGTCCCTTATTCTAGTTCACTCTTTCTGACAAAATATTTCTTAGATGGACAAAACCATGTGCACTGCAGGTGAGGCAGGTGTAAAACCCCACCCAAATCTAATTATCTCTGCACAAGTAACACCTGCCTCACCTGCAGTGCACATGGTTTTGTCCATCTAAGAAATATTTTGTCAGAAAGAGTGAACTAGAATAAGGGCCACAGTTCCTGCTGGAGCCTGCAGAAAAATAGCCCTGACTACATCACAATGGAGCTTGGTGAACTGTGCATCTATGCTATGTGCATCTGCCGCGTGACCTGGACCACGTGACCTGCCAGGTGTCGTGGAAACTGTCACAGTTATTTGCAACCACCCACTAAGCAGGCATACTATGGCGTATTGCCTCCTAATGAAATAAAAAGGGGTAAATGTTCTGTCCAGCAAACCTTTGCCTGGTTGAAACCTGGCACATCAGTTAGTAATTTGATATTGCTGTTAATTGTGACAAAAAATTATATATTGTACCGACAAAGGTCCTAATTCAGATGTGGTTGCTAAATGGCAATTATATGCAAATCGGCCAATGTTTTCTGACTGAACATGCTCTTGAGCTGCAGTGAGCATACTGATTTGAACTGACATGATGGTCACAATAAGGGATTAGTCCCAAAGTGAGTGACAGGTAGACAGCGTTTGGTGGTGGTTTTGAGAGTGGTTGGTTAAAAGCAGCGTGCTGGGGGAGTTATTTTGTTTCTGTGCAGGGTAAATACTGGCTGCTTTATTTTTACACTACAATATAAATTTCAGTTTGAACACACCCCACCCAAATATCCATCTGCAAATGTTACATTTTCCCTACCTGCATTGTTTTGTTCATTTGCTAAAAAATGTGCTTTGGAAACAAGTCTGAATTAGGCCCATAGTCACAAAAATAAATAGAAAAAGATAACAACAGCAAATTCAAGAACAACTACATCTGAATTAGGCCCACAATGTATTAGGACACCCAGCATGCTGGTACACATGTGCAGTCATCATACTGTGTATGCATACCTCCCAACTGTCCCGATTACAGTGGGACAGTCCTGCTATTTGCAAACTGTTCCATCCTTGGGTCGCAGTGTCCTACAGGGGCAAACGCAGGATTTTCAGGAGGGGGTTTCCAGAGGGGCGGCGCAAAGCACGGAGATGGACACTTAGTTGACCCAGTATATGCCAGGTCAGTTAAAGTATTATAGATAAACCAAATGTATATAAATAATAATAATAATAAAAAAAAAAAATATATATATATATATATATATATACATACATACAGGGGCGTCAACAGCAGTGTAGACCCCTGGGCATAGCAATGTATTGGAACCCCTACCGATCCTCCAACGGTAGGGGTGGAGGGTGCTATGAGCGGAAGCTTTTATGTCCCACGGGTGGTAGGGGGTATTATATCAGGATGCAGTTTAAATCCCGGCGTTCAGAATCCCGACGCTGGAATCCCGACCGCCGAAATCCCGACAGTTTCTCCCTCTGTGGGTGTCCACGACACCCCTGGAGGGAGAATAAATTAGCGTAGCGAGGCACCGGGCCCGCTGCGTGGCGAGCACAGCGAGCCTGCAAGGGGGGGCGATCCACGTCCCCCCTTGTCAGGATTTCAACGGTCGGGATTCCAGCGTCGGGATTTTGAACGCCGGGATCCCGACCGTCGGGATTTCATACTGAATCCATTATATCAACCGCTCAGCATGTAGGGACTGGATCATAATTTCCACTAATTACCCCTTTACTGCACAGATGGTGGGAGATGGGGTGGGAGAAGGGGGCAATGGGCTAAATGAAGAGGCCCTGATACATAACTTCCAGGGTGGTAGAGGAGGTTTAATATGCAGAGTAGGGGTGTATAGTGGAGTGGGCTTATTATTCATAATTTTCTGGTGGGAGGACAGCTTGCTTGACTGCAGATATCTCCAGTTCCCAGAAATAGATTTCTTAGATTTTAATGTAATTAAAAACTAGAGAATCTTACCTACCAAATGGCACTGGGGACTAGGGGATCAGATTTCAGGAGGCAGAGCAATATGCCAACGAGTATATAAAACTACATACCAGGTGTGTGGAGCTGGAGCAGTAGCCAGCTGCTGGAAGGCTGATAACTCTGGTTCTAGGCACAGTAGAGACAAGCTACTAGTGTCCATCAAAGGGGGAGAGTCACAGCTTTTGGAATAATTAACAGGCTTGGATGGGGACCACTGCTTTGAAGTCAGATTCTCCGGTTCCCAAGGGCCGATTTTTAAAATGATTGTACCCATGGAAAGAGGGCACCCTCAGCTTTCAGACAAGGACCCTTCGGCTCCCCCTGCGTGCGCCACTGTCCTACAGGTGTGTCTGGGGGGCAGGTTGGGGGGAGTCAGTAATGGGTTTGGTCACGTTTCATTAGGGGTTTCCCTGCAGTGATGGTTATACATAATGCCCACTCTAGTTCTGCTTCATAATGCCCCCTATAGTGCCAATTATACATAATGCCCACTGTAGTGCTGATTATACATAATGCCCACAGTAGTGCTGCTTCATAATGCCCCCTGCAGTGCCGATCATACATAATGCCCACTGTAGTGCTGTTTCAGAATGCACCCTGTAGTGGCACTACATAATACCCTCTGTAGTGACGCTACATACTGTCCTTGTTGTGCCGCTGCTTAATGTCCCTGTAGTGCCAGTGAATAGTGCCCCCTGTAGTGCTGCTACATAATGCCCCCTGTAGTGCTGCTACATAATGCCCCCTGTAGTGCCTCTGCTTAATGCCCCCTGTAGTGCTGCTACATAATGCCCCCTGTAGTGCCTCTATGTAATGTGCCCTGTAGTGCCCCTAAATAATGCCCCCTGTAGTTCCTCTGCTTAATGTCCCCTTTACTAGTGCAGACTCACCCCTGTAGTCCCGGGTCGGCCTCCTCCGCGAGTATGAGTGCAGAGAGTAGCACCTTAGGCTTCCTTCACCCCTCCAGCAGCTCTCTGCCATTTCAAATATGGCGCACCGACTGGTGAGCCAATTGGAGCTTGCCAATCACCGCTGCTGCCGGTACGCGAGCTCTGATTGGCCCAGGAGCCGCAACACATTTCAAATGGCAGAGAGCCACCACAGTGGTGGTGGAAACCTGCTGTGATGCGCTCCGTTCACAAACTCGCAGCGGTAGTGGTGGAGGCGCCAGAGGGGTGGGGGAAGCCTGGGGCAATGCTCTCCGCTCTCCTCCTCCTGTCAACTGTAACATGCGCTGGAGGGGTGGGGGAATAATGTGGCAGCGAGAAGCAGGGGATGCAGGGTGGTATGGTATACTGTGGCAACATATTTTTTAAAGGTACACTGTACCATGCCGTACCCCATTTTTGCACCACTGCATGGCAGAGATTGCTTATGGAAACCAAAGAAATAGAAGACTTTTTGCTGGAGAACTCTTTTCTTTTTTTATCATTTTATTAAAACATAAAATTTTATTGGTGTACATTAAAAGTTTTTGCACAGTCCAAAGCCCCATACACAGTGGGTGATATAATGAGTGATATCGCTTACTTGGCACTTTTGAGCAATATCGGTAATTATTTGGTCCAGTGTGTATGTTCAGCCCGAAGGCCAATGCATCCTCCCGTGGGCCATTAATGCCCCTTTCTAACCCTGCAGAATGTAGCATGACCCCCGATCCCCCTTCCCCCACCCACCATTGTTCACCCTGCCAGGATTGGCAAGTGTGTATGCCGGCACCCCAGATATCGACGGCAGCGATTGCTTTATACTCAACAATACTGCTACAGTTCTGGGAGTTGTGCTTATGTGTACTGTATTGTGATCGTATTGTGTTTGATTTTGGCATGGCGTATGCATCTGCAGACTGAACTCAGGTGCATGCACAGTGCCAGCTTCCGCTGTAGGGAATGGCATAGCGAGAGTGTACATACACATGTGCCCTGCTATGCCAAATGTTGTATGCTGTGATACAACAACACAATTCGTCACACCTGTGGGGACCATTGTAGCCTGTGGTACAGATTGCACCAACGGAAATGGAACTTTGCATGTCATCGGCCACTGTAGCTATTACAGAACTTCCTTTGGAGCCCAAGTCCCTGTGGGTGTAATGTAACACATAGGGAAGATTATAGTGTGCCTATATCACATTGTAAATATTGTATACTAGTAAGCCTGCTCAAAGCAAATGCTTCAAAAGCTAGTAGGGCAGCTAATTGTACATTATTGCCTCTGAAATAGAAAGAGATGTAGTTTCACTTGCTGCCAACAGATGGTAGTGTTTCGGTAACAGACACTATATATATATATATATATATATATATATATAGGGGTTGGTGCGGCCCGGCACTCTCCACTTTCTCCAGCTGCCCTGGTGCCCCTCCAAGGGGAATGGTGTATGGAACAAATAAAAGGCTGGCACTCTGGGGTCTTGAAAACGTATAAATGCTATATTCACAGCAAGGAAACAACCAACGTTTCGGGGGTGGTCCCCCTTTGTCAAGGTGTGTAGGTGATAACAAGAGACAACATGTATAGTGTTTATAAGGGAAGGAGAAGTGAAGGGAGCGTGTCCGCTGCACGCCGTGCGCCCGCCGCCGGCTGGTCTGTCGGAAGCGCCAGGACCGGAACTTCCTGCCTGTCCATGTACTTCCTGCCTGTGGTACGCTACGCTACACACACATATATATATATATATATATATACACACATATATACACCGTGAGGATGAGCGTGTAGCTCGAAACACTTGTGTCGGTGGTGACTACCCGCTATGCAATAAAGCATTGAAAATTTTGCATGAAGTCTCCGAGTGACGCCTATGCTACTTTCGAATATATATATATATATATATCAAGAAGCGTTGTTTCAGAGCGCTGATTACAACCTCAGACCAGCTGAAATAGACCAAAGTCCAAAGGTCTTAATTGAGCACCATAGTCCAAATTACTGAACTGCAACTCCTCCTCTCGTGAGAACACGAATGCCCAGGGTTCCAAAGGCACAAGAAAATCTAAAACAGAGAGAATGGAAGAGGGCGCTTCATGGTGCATTAAAAGAGATATTTTTTATTGGATCCACAAGGACAATGATCCAAAGTAAAAGACAATTGCTCGTACCGAATATAAAGACAGTGTGGGCTGGTTACCACATGGCATAGATATAAGCACAACAAGGCAGAGCTGCTCACACGTCCAATACCGGTAAGTTGAACTCCAGGAAGCCGCGACTGACAGGCGCTGGATTGCGCTGCTGAAGCTATGGAACTTGGAGACACCGGCGTCAGATGTTACAGACGGATGACGGGAGACAGCACACAGATCGGGTAAGGAGTCACAGGCCACGCCCTGACGCATTTCGTCACTGGGACTTCGTCAGAGGGCGTGGCTACTGTGACTCACAACCCGATATTTAACGTAATGAACAGCCAATGAACTGCTAACACTACAAATTAGAACAAAGACAACAGCTGAGCTCTATAGTAAAAGGTACAAGCATTCATAAAAACTTGGCTTTTAAAAACTACTCCGCATTTTTAAACATTTGCGGCAGTAGAGGACATATATATGTCAATCACATGTATACAATACATGGACAAATAAAATACATTGTACATAAAAATCATGATACAATCAGTAATAAAAAATACAAAGTATACAAAATGACATAGAAGATGACATAAAAAACAGCAGACAAAAAACGTACTATTCTACTAGCAAAACATAGTATTCAGCCAAAGGCTGACTGGAGAATGGCAGGGATATGAAAAAAAAATGCACATGTGGTCAGCTCTGTTGAAGAAGAGAAGACACATTAGAAAAACTAGTTTATGAAGGGGGTGATCTCGTACCCTTCATTTAACCCTGTTGGGGTCAGTGTATTAAGTTTTAAAATCCATTGCGTCTCTCTCCTAAGCAGACGCCGCTCAATATCCCCTCCTCTCTTACCCTGTTTAATCAACTCTATACCTTTAAAAACCAGGCCAGAGGGATCACAGTTATGGTGTTCCTTAAAATGCCTTGATAAGCTGTGATTGAGTATGCCATGCTTAATATTGCGAAGATGTTCTAATATCCGAATCTTAAGACATCTTTTAGTTTTTCCAATATACCTCAATCCACAGCTGCATTTTATAAGGTACACCACATGTGATGAATTGCAGTTAATAAAATCATTAATTCTAAATGTCCCCAAAGCCGCATCAATAACAGGTCCTTTCTCCATATATTTACAAGTTTTGCAACTGTTACAAGGGTAGCTGCCTTTGATGGACAAAAAAGTACTGTGGTTCGATGTTGGTTGAATATTTTCAAGCTGACTTCTGGACACGATGGATTTGATGGTATTTGCTTTTCTAAACACCATTTTCGGTCTAATGGGAATATGTACATTAAGTACCGGGTCCATCTTAAGCACATTCCAATGTTTATTAAAGATCTTTCTTAATTCACGGTCTCTGGTATTGAACTGTGTGATAAACATGGCATTATTATTAGCAGGATTTTGGGCTTCAGACTGAGAGTCATTGTTGTATTCTAATAACCTCAGCCTGTCGGTATTTCTAGCCCGCTGTAAGGCTCCATTAATGATCCTGGAAGGGTAACCTTTTTCCTTAAATCGATTAATGTAGATGTTAGCCTGCTCGTCAAACAGGGTCACATCAGAACAGTTCCTCCTCAAACGTAGGAACTGTGAAAAAGAAATGTTATCCTTCCACGGTCCATAGTGGCTGCTACTATAGTCAAGATAACTATTGGCATCCACTTTTTTAAAAAAGGTGCATGTCTCAATGGAGGGTACTTTAGGAAAATTTTTAACCGTTAGTAGGATGTCCAAAAATTCAATAGTGTCAACCTGCCAATTACAGGTAAACTTGAGATTGAAACGATTATCATTAATCCTTGACATAAATTGGTTAAACGAATTCTCATCGTCATTCCAGATCACTATGATATCATCGATATATCTTTTTATTAATATCACGTGATCTAGGAGGTCAGAGGAAAATGTCTCAACCTCCCATTCTCCCATTCAAATATTTGCCAGGCTGGGGGCGCATATCGTCCCCATCGCGGTCCCACAGACCTGCAAGAACCACTCTCCCAAGAATTCAAAATAATTGTGTTTAAGCACAAATTTGAGACAATCACATATGAACCTTATCATTTCATGAGACAGTGAGACATCCCTTAGCAACCTCTGTTCAATAGCCCAGATGCTCAACTCATGTGGGATGCTCGTATAGAGTGCTTGAACATCGATGGTGGCAAAACGATAATTTGCCTTCCATTCGACACCCTGAATGAGTTTAAGTAAATGAGTTGAATCCTTTACATAGGTGTCAATCAGCGGTACATATTTCTTGATAAATGTGTCGACATATTCAGAAAGGTGTGAGGTAAGTGACCCCACACCAGCAACGATTGGCCTGCCTGGAGGTGCACATCGATTTTTGTGCACCTTTGGCAGGTGATAGAACGTGGCTATATTAGGAGTGGTATTGTGTAGATATCTATATTCATCTAAATTAATATGTTTAGCATCTAAACCTTTTTTAAGCAAAGCCTCAAGTTCAATCAAATACAAACTAGTGGGGTCTCGAGTTTGATATAGGATTTAGTATCGTGAAGGAGATTATAGGCTTCAGCCACATAGTATTCACGATCCAAAATTACTATACTCCCACCTTTGTCGGCATTTTTAATGACAACAGATGTATCAAGGGCAAGATTCTTAAGCACATCAGATTCCCTTCTGCTGAGATTATGTTGTCTGCTATTTTTAATGTTCATTTTATCTATGTCTTTTTTAACAAGTTCAGAAAAAAGATCTAGGTACGGTCCCCGTGATTCCACCGGGTAATACGTAGATTTTTTCTTAAGCCCTGATTGGGAAGGTGGGGGACATGTAGTAGAATTACCATTATCATTTTTGCGAAGGAAATGTCTCTGAAGAGTTAGTTTTCTAACAAATAGATTAAGGTCAATCGTAAGATCTACTTTATTGGGTTCTTTTGATGGAGCAAACAAAAGACCTTTAGTTAAGACAACCTTCTCAGTTTCTGTGAGAACTTTCTTAGATAAATTAATTATGATATTATCTTTACTCTGAGTGTTACTGAGTGCATTGCTGGACTCCATGTCTACACAATTCTCATTTTGGGTTCTCTTCTTGGAAGACCCTGTTATATATATATATATAAATAAAGGATAATCACAACAGCGGCACTCGTGAGGAAATTTTTCAGCGTGTATTCAAATAAATCCAACGTTTCGGGGCTGGTAGCGCCCCTTTGTCAAGGTGTGGGTGACACCTTGACAAAGGGGCACTACCAGCCCCGAAACGTTGGATTTATTTGAATACACGCTGAAAAATTTCCTCACGAGTGCCGCTGTTGTGATTATACTTTATTTATTCACTGCGTCCAGAAGGCACCGGAGGTAGCTGTACCCCGTTGGGTGAGTGCAAGGCCGCCCCCTCCGTACCTATATATATATATATATATATATATATATATATATATATATACACAGTCTCCTTGGAGCAGCACAGCCGGCAAAACAAACGATACTGTTGGAAGGGTGCCTGCCAGGGATCCTAGTAGCAAAGGATCTCACCATATACAGCGCGTGTGGAGGCACTCCAATAACCGGACACTGACACAGGTCAATTGCGTAACGTTTCGAGGTTTATTACCTCTTCATCGGTCTATAGAAGGACCACTGTATAAAGGGTTGTCTGTGAGCAAACATCTAACTGCCTCTACACCTGCATCATGAGGGATACAGGTGTAGAGGCTAGATACATCAGCAGTACAAAGACACGTCAGGGCAGATAAATCACAGGTAAGGTGTAAGTCCCTTAGAATCACCAATAGGGATGTGGTGTCCTTAAGGTAAGCTGGTAAAGCCTGGACACAGGGATTCAAATAACAATCCAAAAACACTGAGATAGGGTGGTACAAGGACCCCCTGGCCGATACTATGGGGCGACCAGGGGGATCCTTGAGACCCTTATGTATCTTAGGAATGGAGTAGAACAGAGGAGTCACTGGGAAGTCCACTGTTAGGGCATTCTTTAAATCTTGTGTAATGTCACCATCCCTCACTGCTTTACTCAAGATGGAGTCAAGTTCGACCTTAAAGCCCCAGGTGGGGTCTTTATCTAAGCGACCATAAGTATCAATGTCACTTAGCAACCGGTCACATTCCTTCTGGTAGTCCTCAAGGGCCAGGACCACCACAGCCCCGCCCTTGTCGGCACTGCGAATGATGATATCCTTGCGGCCCGACAGGGAGTCCAATGCATCTTTCTCAGCCCTCGTCAAATTATTATGCATAGAAGGGGCAGGATATTGTAGCAACTCAATTTGTTGATCCATAAGGCGTGTAAAGGTTTTAATTGTGGGGTTACTTGAAATAGGATCGAACTTGGATCTTGGTGCCATTTTCTTGAGTTTAAGAGGTATAGTAGAAGTGGAATCAACTTGATTGGCGTTTGGTGGTTGTCTGCCAAAATAATCTTTCAACCGGAGGGCCCTGTTCAATTTAAAGGTGTCAACTTTCCACTGGAAAGGATCCCCTCTACGGGTAGGGATAAATGACAGTCCTTTCGCCAATACTTGAGTTTCCACCTCAGTGAGAATGGATGAAGACAAATTGAAGACTAGGGTTTTTTGCTCTTCTGAGAGCCTTTTCCTCTCTTCCCTGAGGTTTTGGCCTGAGCGTCTAGTCCTCCTTCCAGTTCTGCCAAAGGATCCCTGGAATACATGGCACGGGTTTGGGTCCCTAAAGGGAATCTCTCCCGGCTTGCATTGGAGGGACCTGATTCTGCTCTGCTCGTAGAATCACTTGTATTACCTGGATGTCTGTTACCTGTGGCCCTTGCACCGCGTTTTTGGTAAGGTCGGGGTCTACCTTGTGGCCTATTAGGATTAAGCCAATCGTAGACCCGTTTCTGGTCGTAGTCGGTTTGGACCTTTTTCAGCTTGTCCTGTTTAAATGCAATGAGGTTTGCTCTGTAAGTATCCATCTCTGCTTGTAGTTTATCAAGCCATTTGTTGCTGGTATCAGACGACAGACGGGGAGTATGAATTTTCTCAAATTGCTCAATTTTCTGTTGATAAGCCTGCTCCTCTCGTGTAGATTCCTCTATCACCAATAGGAGGAGGTCCATGGAGCACTTGTTCAACACCGATATCCATAGGCGACAAAAGGTGGCATTATGTCGACCGATGGTCGGTGTGTTTTTAACCCGGAACCCCCGGGGAATCATTTTGCTCCTATAGTAATCGGACAGGCTTATTGCATGATATTGAAAATCACACTCCCTTTGCTTTAAACAAAGAAGTTGTTTAAACAGCGCTTCAGGCGACTTCCGCTTCCGGCTTAATGGAGTGAGGAGCTCCGTGCCTCAGCTCCGTCTCCCGCCCTACCCTAAACCACAGTTACACGGCTTTAAAGCCTCGGAACCTAACTGGAATTACCCCCCTACCTTAAGATTCGTGGGGGAGCTAACCGAATGGAGCAGAATCGGAGCCCGTCGGGGTTACAGACGCCGCCACGCGCACAGCAACCGCAGCACGCGGCATCACAGGCACAGCAGCAGCGTCAGGAGAGACGGAGGGCGCCTGCTGATAACGGAGACAGAGAGATGCCTGCCTCTAAGAAAGCCGCAGGAGGGGAGCATGAACCCAGCAGTATAGTGAGTAAAGGCCCTGATGCACCAGTCACGTACAGAGAAGTGATAGATGCGATACAGGCAGCCATGACACCCTTGCTTTCTAAAGCAGTAGCTGACATCACTGGCCAACTCCAGCAACTGTCTCATAGAGTCACAGTAAATGAGAACCAGATTGGAGCAATAACACATGAGGTTTCTGATATACAGCGCACCATAAAGAGGCTAGACACTGAAAACTACCAACTCTGGAACAGAGTGGAGGACCTAGAGAACAGGTCGCGCAGACAGAACATACGCCTGGTGGGCTTACCCGAAGCAATCAAAGGCCCGGCGCTGACTCACTTTGTACGAGTCACCCTGCCCTCACTATTGCACATTGAGTCAGTATGTCAAGATCTGGTTATAGAGAGGGTCCACAGGGTAGGTCCCCCGCCAACACCCTCGAGACCCCGTCCGCGTGTCACGCTATTTAGATGTCTTAACTACCTCCATAAAATGAAAATATGGTCAGCCTCCAGGAAGATTAAAGATCTATCATGGGAAGGCAACAAACTCGATGTCTTCCAGGACTATTCGGCTGAGCTGTCAAAAGCAAGAAAAGCTTTCTCGCCCCTTTGCTCACAACTGGCTACAGAAGGTCGCAGATTTGGCCTCCTTAACCCGGCAAAAATGAGAATTTACGATGGCAGCTCGTTTAAAGATTTTACCACGCCTAAAGATGCAGCCGCCTACGTCAGTGAGTTGAAAAATTCCTCCTCAGCAGACATCACAGACAACAGCACTTAATAGAATGGACTGTCCGCTAAGCCTGAAGCACGATGATAAAAGAAAACCGCGTGTGAGCCTCATCCATACAGACTTACATATACAGATGATCATTCTCTGACCGGCGATGCTTTTGATTTTTGTTTCTGCTTTTTTTGGGGCATCTATCCCATACGATGCTCAGCAAGCACCCCCAAGCTTACCCAACCATAGTCTCTCTTCAATGATTTGAACTGTGAAAAGCTGGGAAGAGCCCCTTTACATCGCCATGACTCCCAAAAACCACAAACCTCTCCCCCTTCAACCTTCCTCCAACCACCCCCCCTTCCCCTCATACCCCCCCCCCTTTTTAACCTCACTCTTTTACCACCCCCTCCCCACTGCAACCCAACTGTCATCGGCTACCTTGAACCCTCAGACATTTCAAGCTTTTAGCCGAGTTATTCTAGTTCTGTTACAGTTAGAATACAGCTAGACTTAAGCCGTTGACAAATGTTTGGTAAAAGGTTAAGTGAGTGCATAGTTTTGAAGAAGCTGTCATAATATGTCACACAGTTACATGCACTATTTAATTGTAATATAGGAGGGCGGGTAGACTGAGATGATAGCCGATGTTCACTATGTTACATCTAATGTTTGTTTTTTATGTCTACTCATTAGGAAGTCTTACCCTAAGGGGCAAAACCCTTGGGGCCTTAAATTGTTGCTTCCAACTACGGAAGATGTTACCTACTCTCCCTTTCTTTCTTCCCTCTATACCCTCTTTTTCTCATCTAGTACTGTCCAAACCCTTATCCCACTCTTTAGGTGAAAGAGCCCAACCATCCGTCCTACCCTCGGAGAGGTGTCGACCTGCCGGCGGCGGGCCGCCTGAGGGTCTCCGCCTCCCGTTGTGTCTATTCTGTCAGATAGATATCTTGTACTATGCCTGAACTTAATATAGGCTCCTGGAACATTGGGGGCATAAACTCCCCGGCTAAGCGCAGGAAAGTAATGTTGTATTTGAATAAAAATAATATTGATCTGGCCTTTTTGCAGGAAACACATCTGACCCAGTCCGAGACTATGAAATTGCAGATGCTAGGATGGTCTGTGGTAGCGTCATCATCTTACTCATCAAAGAAAAGAGGTGTAGCCATTCTTGCAAAACGTCATATCCCGCTGGAGGTCTCCAACACAATAACAGATGAAAACGGCAGGTACGTGGTGGCCTCTGTCTGCATATCGGGTAAGAAATATACACTAGCAAACATCTACGCTCCAACACCATATTCCAAACAATTCATGCAAAACATGATAGCCACACTTATCCCCTTCACCGAGGAAAACCTCATAGTGGGAGGTGACCTCAATCTAATAGCCTCAGCATCCCTGGATAGGTCAAATACTCAAACTAAACTTCCCCCCCCCCCAAAGGTGGACATAGCGTTATTTCAGGAATCACTTCAAGTCATTGACGTGTGGAGGGCACATCACCCGCTAGAAAGAGATTTCACATGCCTTTCCTCCGCGCATGGATCATTTTCACGTATCGATTACATTTTCACCTCACATACCCTGTTCCCACAACTTACACAATCATCTATAAAACCGATAATTCTTTCAGACCACGCAATGGTAGTTACAACGCTTCAGACATCAGAACAGGTGCACACCAATAAACTCTGGAAATTCCCATCTAGGTTTTGTAAATCTAGCACCTTCAAAACACTACTAGAAACTGAGATACAGAGATACTGCACAGACAATGCAGAGACAGCGAAGACCAACCCCTCCTTGTTCTGGATGACACTGAAACCGGTACTGAGAGGTGCCGTCATATCTTTTACAGCGGCCTCAAACAAAAATTATACGAAAAAATACCTCACTCTACAACAAAAACTAACTAATGCATACCAAAAATACAAAGACACCCCCTCACAGACACTCAAGCAAAACTATCTGCTTGCAAAAACCCACTTTAATGAATACCTAACAGATATGGGAGACAGATATCTCTTCTCAGTACACTATAAATTTCATCGCTTTGGAAATAAAACCGGGAAGTTGCTATCCACCCTACTAAAAGGTACACAGAAGCCTTCTGTAGTCCTCCCACTCCGCTTACCGGATGGGTCATTAACCTCCACAAACGAGCAGATTGCTCACACAATGCAACAATTCTACGAAACACTTTACTCCTCCTCCTTCAAAGTACCCTCAGACCCACCTGCACCGCCACATTATGTAACCCCTCCACCCAAAGCATGGGACTCACTAACCTTCCCAACCTTAACAACATCTATGGTAGAAGCGTTAAACACAAAAGTAACGACAGAGGAAGTATCAGCAGTCATTCGCAGACTAAAACCCAATAAAGCCCCAGGCCCAGATGGCTATAGTGGTGAGTTTTACAAGTCTATGGCCCCACTACTTACCCCCATCTTAACCGCAGCTTTTAATGACATAATAACATCACAAACCCCCCCGCTCCATTTCAATTCGGCCATTTTAAAAATTCTCCCCAAACCAGACAGAGATCTGACACTACCGGGCTCTTACCGCCCGATCTCATTACTTAATCTTGACTACAAAATCCTAGCATCAATTATGGCAAACAGACTAAAACCCCTAATGACCCACATTATACACCCTGATCAGACAGGGTTTATTGCTGGCAGAAACTCAGTAGTGAATGTCAGGAAAGTCATCGCAGCACTCACCGCTTCTCAAAAATTTCCACCACAAAAACAAGCAGCAATTTTAGCACTAGACGCAGAGAAGGCCTTTGACTTCATAGAATGGCCGCACTTATATGACACCCTTAACAAGTTTAAATTTCCTGAAACCTTTATCAATGTTATACACATACTCTACCACTGTCCCCGGACTCAAATCTCTTGCAACGGCATTTTATCCAACCCCTTCACTATAAAGAAAGGTACCAGACAGGGGTGTCCACTATCTCCCCTGTTATTTGCTATTGCTTTAGAACCCCTAGCTATGCTTCTCAGAGATTCACATATATATAAAGGCATAAAGATTGGCACAAAGGAACTAAAAATTGCATTGTTTGCAGATGACATGCTTCTCTGCATCTCTGACCCACTCACATCACTCCCGGAAATTCTTAGGCTTATACATATTTTTGGCAACACTGCAGGATATAAAATCAATGCTACAAAATCAGAATTATTACCCATCAACATACCCGCTGAAACACTTCTCCATCTACACGACACTACTTCACTCAAAATCACGCAGACCCATTTCAAATACTTAGGGATACTGATACCAAAATTACCCTCAGACATCTATGCTTTAAATTAAACAAAAACAATATCTTCCATTGCCACAAAGCTAGAAGGCTGGATGAACCTCCCGATTTCATTATTGGGCAGGATCGCCGTAGTAAAGTCAATCATCTTTCCTAAGATACTATATGTTATGCAATTACTTCCATTTCGCATTTCCAAGGAAGATGATCAAAAATTTAAAAAGGCCGCAACTAAGTTTTTGTGGCAAGGGAAAAAATCTAAGATAGCATACACGAAGTTAACACTAACCAGAGAGGAAGGAGGGGGAGGACTCCCGGACGTTAAGGCCTATTCTACCTCTATACTGGCAAGATATGCCATAGACTGGATACTAGGCCACAGCAAGTTTACCGAACTAACGTTAGACCAAGAAATCTTTAAACCATTCTCACTTAATGCATTAATTCACGCGGATAAAAAACTGATACCATCAGGAATTTTGCACCATCCTTTGTTTCATGACACCTACTCCAATTGGGTACAATTACACAAAACCCTTAAGGGAAATAGGAACACCTCTGCATATGTCCACCTATGGGGGAACCCATCCTTCACACCATCTCTTCAGAATCCCATAATCTCACAATGGCGTGAAAAGGGGCTACACTCGGCCAGTCAAATTTTTGATCCTGGAGGCACCATACTCACCTTTGCTACTCTGAGGGACACATATTCGCTCCCGAACTCACATTTCTTCACATACTTACAAACCCGACATTATGTACAATCTCTGGAAAACGTTAAACTATCACTACCTGTCACGTGCCCAATACTAAAGACTATTAGGAAATGGGAACTCCAACCATACAAACTTAAACACATTTACACAACACTGGTAAATAAACCAGCAACTAGCTTGATGAAACTCAATGCAGACAGATGGCACCACGATGTTGTCGAGATCACAGAGAGTGGAGATCTCACGGGGACTTTTGTAAACACTATGCGCACCCTACACTCAGCATATTTGCAAGAAGTGCACCTCAAAACGCTCCATAGGGCATATTTGCCACCAAACGTCAGAGCACATTTCATACCAGAAGAAGACGGGAAGTGCCCCAAATGCAGAGGCCGGGGCGCCTCCTTTTACCACTCCTTCTGGGACTGCTGTAAAATAAGACGTTTTTGGAACAAGATATTTACCTTTATAAATGGGAAGTTTCAGATGCACTTACTGCCACAGCCCAAGGCATGCTTATGCATCAACTTCTCGGACTGGGAGGATGATGAGCGACACAAAAAGGTATTTCCACTACTCACTATTATTTTTACTATTGCTAAGAAATTAATATTGAAAAGGTGGATAAATAAGGCCGCTCCTACTCTGGGGGAGTTAACCAGAATGCTGCTAGAACAAATGTACTATGACAGGAAATATCTACATGAGAATTCTGTCACAGGGGACCGTAAATTTAGGAAGAAATGGGATTCGTACATCATAACCTTGGACATTGATACCCAAGCAAAAATTTATAATTTCTCAGAATTTCAAAGCTGGTCACTATTGCGTTCAACAGCAGCCTTCAATACACAAAACCCCTCAGAGTGGGACTAAGACCCACTTGTCCCAAAGGAGACTACACACAAAATGTCACATCAACCTGCGCAAAGCGGGCCTACAAAAATTGGCGGAAATCTATAAAGGATGACGGGATTACGAGCTGATGGATGGGGGGCGGGGGCCGGCGGGGGGCCGGCAGCTCTGGGAGGACCTAAAGAAATCTAAATCACCTCACCTCTCCCTTCCCCTTTTCTCCCCCCCCTTTATATTTCTATACCCTTTTCTTTCTATTCTCTCCTTCTGAGACACTTTAAACACTCTCAATTATAATAGAAATATGCAATAGTTGAAGTGTAAGCAATCAAGAGATAGAAGTTTTTTTTCCTTTTAATAGCAAGGGATATACAGTGATAGTTATGCACCAGCCTATCGCTTGGTCACGGATGACCACCCGAGACCTGCAGACCTGCTCCGGCTTGAGCTCTTTGGACATTGGACCACCTAAACTATCACTGAGATAAAAAGCACAAATGTACAAATTAGTGTTATCAGATCCCTATAGTCATGAAACCGCAGTACTATCTCACATATCTTGATTGCGCATTGTTTTGTGATTTTGATTGTATCTGACGTGTGAAAATAATAAAAACGTATATTCAAAAAACAACAAAAAAAAAAAACAGCGCTTCCTGCACGCAGCACACCCGCTGTCTGAGGTAACCAGGGGACGTGTTAGACGCCTCTATGACTGTCAGCTGGACCCGAGGGACGCCCACAGCCATGAGTACCTTTACAGGTTATCTGGCGTTGTGGGACGCTCCCAGTTCCGGCAGGTGAGTGCAGGGCGTGTTTGATTGGGGTGGGGGGTGGGGTGGGATGGGGTGTGTTCACGTGTATATATTGCCATTTGTTTTATCATTTTGTGTGTGCTGTGTCCATCCCTGACGACGGGGGGTAACCCCGAAACCGTTGGAATAAAGGACATTTTAACTGCAGTCTGCTGAGTGCCGCTTCCATCCTTCCTTACATCTGTTTGCCCTCTCCTTTGGATATGGACTTACAACTGAAGGCACCGCAGCATTTATCTTTTTAAGGTATTTTTCAAACAGCATTTCATGCATAGAGTGCCGGATCTCTCCTATATGTGTGGTCTTTTCAGTGGTTCAAGCTGTGAATTCCTATCAAGGCACCTGACTTTTAATCTACAAGCAGTATTTACACCTGCATACCGTTGCATCCACCTGTGCCCCATCTCCTACACCTGTTTCTGACGACTTGCTCACAGGCTGTGTAAATATGACTTCAGCAAGCCAAGAGCTTGATATGGCAGTGGAATTCCTGCAGATGGAAGTTATGGACAGTCTCAGTCTCTCTGACTCCGATGCAGAGGCCATACTTTCCAAAAGAAGTATGAAGGATAATGCCATTCCTGAAGTGCCTGAAGCGCTGTTTAAACAACTTCTTTGTTTAAAGCAAAGGGAGTGTGATTTTCAATATCATGCAATAAGCCTGTCCGATTACTATAGGAGCAAAATGATTCCCCGGGGGTTCCGGGTTAAAAACACACCGACCATCGGTCGACATAATGCCACCTTTTGTCGCCGATGGATATCGGTGTTGAACAAGTGCTCCATGGACCTCCTCCTATTGGTGATAGAGGAATCTACACGAGAGGAGCAGGCTTATCAACAGAAAATTGAGCAATTTGAGAAAATTCATACTCCCCGTCTGTCGTCTGATACCAGCAACAAATGGCTTGATAAACTACAAGCAGAGATGGATACTTACAGAGCAAACCTCATTGCATTTAAACAGGACAAGCTGAAAAAGGTCCAAACCGACTACGACCAGAAACGGGTCTACGATTGGCTTAATCCTAATAGGCCACAAGGTAGACCCCGACCTTACCAAAAACGCGGTGCAAGGGCCACAGGTAACAGACATCCAGGTAATACAAGTGATTCTACGAGCGGAGCAGAATCAGGTCCCTCCAATGCAAGCCGGGAGAGATTCCCTTTAGGGACCCAAACCCGTGCCATGTATTCCAGGGATCCTTTGGCAGAACTGGAAGGAGGACTAGACGCTCAGGCCAAAACCTCAGGGAAGAGAGGAAAAGGCTCTCAGAAGAGCAAAAAACCCTAGTCTTCAATTTGTCTTCATCCATTCTCACTGAGGTGGAAACTCAAGTATTGGCGACAGGACTGTCATTTATCCCTACCCGTAGAGGGGATCCTTTCCAGTGGAAAGTTGACACCTTTAAATTGAACAGGGCCCTCCGGTTGAAAGATTATTTTGGCAGACAACCACCAAACGCCAATCAAGTTGATTCCACTTCTACTATACCTCTTAAACTCAAGAAAATGGCACCAAGATCCAAGTTCGATCCTATTTCAAGTAACCCCACAATTAAAACCTTCACACGCCTTATGGATCAACAAATTGAGTTGCTACAATCTCCTGCCCCTTCTATGCATCATAATTTGACGAGGGCTGAGAAAGATGCATTGGACTCCCTGTCGGCCCGCAAGGATATCATCATTCGCAGTGCCGACAAGGGCGGGGCTGTGGTGGTCCTGGCCCTTGAGGACTACCAGAAGGAATGTGACCGGTTGCTAAGTGACATTGATACTTATGGTCGCTTAGATAAAGACCCCACCTGGGGCTTTAAGGTCGAACTTGACTCCATCTTGAGTAAAGCAGTGAGGGATGGTGACATTACACAAGATTTAAAGAATGCCCTAACAGTGGACTTCCCAGTGACTCCTCTGTTCTACTCCATTCCTAAGATACATAAGGGCCTCAAGGATCCCCCTGGTCGCCCCATAGTATCGGCCAGGGGGTCCTTGTACCACCCTATCTCAGTGTTTTTGGATTGTTATTTGAATCCCTGTGTCCAGGCTTTACCAGCTTACCTTAAGGACACCACATCCCTATTGGTGATTCTAAGGGACTTACACCTTACCTGTGATTTATCTGCCCTGACGTGTCTTTGTACTGCTGATGTATCTAGCCTCTACACCTGTATCCCTCATGATGCAGGTGTAGAGGCAGTTAGATGTTTGCTCACAGACAACCCTTTATACAGTGGTCCTTCTATAGACCTGTTTATTACATTGCTGTCCCTGGTTCTTACCAGGAACTATTTCCTGTATAACGGTCAATTTTTTATTCAACAGCTGGGCGTGGCTATGGGGTCGGCAGTGGCCCCAGCCTACGCTAATACTTTTATGTATAAAATTGAGCAGGGGTTGTTTTTCCAGGGCAACATCCTCCGTGATGGTATATCATTGTATTATCGTTATATCGATGATCTCTTGATTTTTTGGTCCAAAGATCCTGTTGAGTTGAAAACCATACTTTCTTTACACAATGACAGTGGCAGTGTAATCCAGTTTACATCACACATTGATGCTACCAATGTCCAATTTTTGGACACTGACATCTTTTTGAGTGAAGGGCAATTACATACAGCCCTCTATAGAAAAAGCACCGACAGAAACACTTTGTTAAGACATAACAGTTCTCACCCTTTGCCCCTCCGCAAGGGGTTGCCGTATTCGCAACTCTTGCGTGTTAGGCGCATCACATCTGTAGAAAGCCAGGTACCCCAGGCGCTGGATGACATGCTGGACAAATTTGTCCAGCGGGGTTATCCACGCTCTTCCTTGATACCCATCAGGGACAAAGTTTTGGCCACCCCCAGAAATAACACCTTAGTGGTTAAACCTAAACCCACAATAGATACAGGTGGTAGGATTCCATGGGTCAACCGTTTTTCTTGGGATAGTAACACCACCACGGCCCAGGCCAAAAAGTGGTGGCCTGTGGTATCTTCTGACCCAGACCTGCCACTTTTGCGCAATACCCGTCTTTTGCCCAGCTACTCCAGACAGTCCAATTTTAAGGATCGCCTGGTGAAGTTGGACATCACGGGTTGGGATAAAAAGGTGCCGTCCAACTTTTTAACTAGGAAAAATGGTTGCTTCAGATGGTAGAAAAGAATACCGACAGAGTTTTCAAGCGCTCCTCCTATTCCTATGTTTTCATGTCACCCCGTCCTTGGCAATTCTGACGATGACTCGTTTGACATGAAAAAGAGAGAAACCATATAGTGTAGCACCCTTGGGTATAACCACTTATACGTATATATTCTGATGTCAGAAAACCGTACCCTATATGGTGGTCCACTAAGTGAAAGGTGGACAAATCACGCTCAAGTGTGAGGGGGTGATCAACCTCCAATAAATCCTCCAATCTCCTCCAAACAATTTCACATGGAAAAACCAAAGATAGGTGCCAACATGGTGAAGTAACGTTTAATAATTAAAAACATATACAATAAGAATTAATGGGTGTAAACAATGGACTCTCACCCGATTGATGTGTCTACTAGATGAAAGCAGACATACAGAGCATGAGATAGAATAGCCACAGGCGTCCCTGGATGCTGTCTGTATAGGATTTAATCCTGGTGTGATGTCCAAAGTCCACAAGTCCCTTCTGCCAACGCGTTTCAGACCTCCTGTCCTTTATCAAGGCATAGAGACTTATCCCCTTACCTGGGTTTTTATACCCACAATTCCCGCTAAAAACCCCAAGCCTATTTCCAGACATGGATTCCTAACAACTAATGTAGTCCCGTATGTCCCCGGAATAGTAGTCCACTTCTTAGAGAATACACGCTGTTATCAGGTGTCACGTCTAATTGAAGCTGCATTTCTCTGTCCGGCGCCGTCCGCCGGAACTTCCTTGCGTTCCATAGGTGTCGGCGCCGGAAGTGACTTGCGTGTCACTCCCTTCCAGCTTGGTTCCTGAGTCTAACGCCGTACACCGGAAGCTGTCATGCATTCCACCGGCATCAACGCCGGCAGTGCGCTGCGTGTCACTCCGTTCTTGCTTCTTCTCTGTGTGTTTTACCGTCTGGCTTATGTTATTTTGTTTTTGACCCATACGGTGTCACATGTGCGTTCCAGAATGGCCAGGCAGGAAATATTTGCGGTTCACTGTGTGTTTTTATTTGCAGGTCTCCGCAACACAGAAGAAGTACAGCGAAATGTTTCATCAATATTGCAGGCATCCCATAATAAATAGAAATAAGAAAAAAAAGGCATTAATGTCACAATATATAGAAATTTATAAAAATCCATTAAAAAATGAGGGAATTTAAAGTGCTAAATACATCGATGAGAATTAATATAAAATCCATAAAAAATTCATAAAAAATTCCTATAAAAACCACTTCAATTCAAAATCCTTATTCAGGCCACCAGGTATTAGCGTCTTATACTGATAGATCATGCTCATTTCAGTTTTAGCTAATTTTGTGGCTATATTTCCTCCTCTTTCCCCCACACTGATCTTTTTGAGGGCCGCAAAATTTTTAATGTATTTGGGGTCACATTGATGTTCTTCTTTGAAGTGCAGAGAAAGTGCGTGTACCTCCAGGCCTTTTCTTATGTTGCGGAGATGTTCTCCGATTCTGATCTTTAAAGACCTGCTGGTGCGTCCAATATAAAACTTTCCACATGTACACTCTATAATGTAAATAACATTTACAGTGTGACATGTTAAAAAGTCCTTGATAATGCACTTCTGTCCATTAATGAGTAATTCCGTAAGCTTAGCTCCAAAGGTATTAGTAACCCCCTTACATCCTAAGCACGTTCCGCACCTAAAAAAACCCTTAGTATGTATTGTGCCTCTTTTTGGTGAACTGGGGCACAAACTTTTAGTAAGTTTGGATTTTAAGTTTGGTGCCTTCCTGAAAATGCATTTTGGTAGGTCAGGTAATAAATGACCAATTACAGGGTCCTTTTTTACAATAGACCAATGCTTTTTAAGGATAGTTTTCACTTTGCTGTGCTGGGTGGTGTAATCAGAGATAAAAGACCACTTAAACATATCTGTCTCTGATGTGTTGGATTGTGGTTTTTTCTTAATCAAATCCTTTCTGTCAATGTCTCTTACAACTGCCATGGACTTCTCTAAGTCCTGTGGTTTATATCCACTAGACAAAAAATTTCTTTTCATCTCTTCTGCTTGACTAGTATATACTGCTGGCTCTGAACAATTTCTTTTAAGTCTTTTAAATTGTCCTATGGGTATAGAGTCGAGCCATGTGTCCTGGTGGCAGCTGTCCCGATTAATATATGATCTGGAGTCAGTTGGTTTGATAAAATTCTTTGTCTTTACCATTCCTCCTTCGATATGAATTTCCAGGTCTAAAAAACTGACACTTTTTCTGCTAATTTCATAGGTCAGTATAATATTACGGTTATTGACATTAAGGTAACTGCAAAATTGCTTTAAAATTTCCTCCTCGCCTCTCCAAATAAATAAAATATCGTCGATGTATCGACGCCACGACACCAGGCCCGCCCCGAATGAGTTGTTGTTGTACACGAACTCCTCCTCCCAAGCGCCCATGAAGAGATTCGCGTAACTCGGGGCGAACCTGGTGCCCATGGCCGTACCTCGCTTTTGAATAAAATATTCGCCTTTAAAAACAAAGTAATTATTATTTAAAATAAATGAGATGCCCTCAATAAGGAATTCCTGTAGGTGGGTATCTAGACCGGAAGTTAAAAGGGCTTTTTTTGTGGCCTCTACACCTTGACTATGTTTAATAATGGTGTAGAGGGAGCTAACGTCGGCAGTCACCAAGTAGAAATTATCATCCCAAGTGAGCTCTTCCAGAAATTGTAGTACCTCCGTAGTGTCTTTTAGATGTGAGCGATTTTTAGTCACTAACGGTTGGAGGAAGGAATCTATAAATAACGATAAGTTGGCCGTCAGAGACTCCATGCCCGAAATAATCGGTCTCCCTGGTGGATTAGTGGTGTTCTTGTGCACTTTAGGCAAAATATAAATAGTGGGGATAATAGGATCCTCCACATTCAAAAATTTATATTCCCGATCTGTTAAAGTGCCTTTTTTATGAAATTTATCCAGAATATTTTTCATTGCCAGGGACATTTTTTTAGTTGGGTCTCCTCTAAGTTTCCTATAAGTGTTCTGTTCGGCCAATTGTTTGTAAATTTCCGATTTGTAATCAATTTTGTTAAAAATTACTATCCCCCCCCCCTTATCCGCAGGTTTTATTATTAAATTATCTTTCTCAGTGAGCTTTTTAATCGCAAGTCTTTCTTTATGGGATAAATTTAACTTTTTATTATTAGGTTTTTCTCCTAATTTTTGAAGGTCTTCGACCACCAAACTGCCGAAAGTGTCTATAAAACACCCCTTCAAATGGACAGGGGTGTATCACATGTCGTACCATGACCATCGGGTCCAATTTTAAACATCCTCATACCCACAAGGTGTTTCAGATAAAGTTTCCTTTGACATGCAGTTCCACGTATGTTATATATCTACTCACGTGTCCATGTGGTCTGTCCTATGTGGGGAAAACCCAGCGCCAATTTAAGGAGCGCATGGCCCTACATAGGACAGCCATCAATCAAGCCTTACAGACTGGGCACAGCGACCAACCACTGGCCCGTCACTGTCTCTCGCACAAGCATTCAGTCAATCGGATAAAATCTCTTATAATTGACCACATCCCAAAAATCTCAGGGGGGGTAACAGAAACAAACAGTTACTTCAATGCGAGAGCAGGTGGATTTTTAATCTGGGCACGTTGGCCCCGGGGGGCCTTAATGAGACACTGGGGCTCCAGTGTTTCTTGTGAAACTGCATGTTATTGATGTCATGATTGTTTCATTTGTCTGGGTATATATCCTAACATGTGTACGCTACGGTGCTTTTCTTACTCTTATTATTCCATGCTATAGCCATATGTGACTGTATCTGCTTGATGTGGTACACAGTGGGTTTGACTTGAGCTGTTATGTTGAGTCGACCCCGCTGTTGGCCACATCATTATCACATGTAACTTGCCATATTATTTTATACTTGTCGCTTTGGTTGCATTGGGCCATATGTTCTGTAAGTTTCTCTGCTTCATTTATTATTGTGGTCTTATACATCTTTATTTCTCTATAATTGGCGTTCTTGCCATACATCATTTTAATAATGATGACACAGTGTCCATTTACCGCTCTTTGTTGTCTTTTGTTGCTTAGTAACGCTCTGCCCTCCGGCAGTTACATGGATCGTCACACTCCCGGCGGCCATCTTGTGATTGGCGGGAGGTGCGCGTGCTAGTGGTTGGCGGAAGCGCAGCTGCGAGGCTGGTGCTTCCGGCTGCCTGCACGCAGCACACCCGCTGTCTGAGGTAACCAGGGGACGTGTTAGACGCCTCTATGACTGTCAGCTGGACCCAAGGGACGCCCACAGCCATGAGTACCTTTACAGGTTACCTGGCGTTGTGGGACGCTCCCAGTTCCGGCAGGTGAGTGCAGGGCGTGTTTGATTGGGGTGGGGGGTGGGGTGGAATGGGGTGTGTTCACGTGTATATATTGCCATTTGTTTTATCATTTTGTGTGTGCTGTGTCCATCCCTGACGACGGGGGGTAACCCCGAAACCGTTGGAATAAAGGACATTTTAACTGCAGTCTGCTGAGTGCCGCTTCCATCCTTCCTTATATATATATATATATATATATATATATATATATATATACGCTTCCATCCTTCGTTATATATTTATATATATATATATATATATATATATATTTTTTTTTTTTCACAATGCTTCTCCCACTCCAAAAATGTTAGTAAAAGACAACAACATAGCACAGTGACATACATGATACAGTAGGGTTGGAGTGTAAAGCTGGTTTGGTATTGAAGCATTTTAATTACACGTGCGATTGTTACGAGAGTATACAGGTGATTGCAGCTTTCCTTTGTCTGAGTCAATGTGATTATCTACCCATAGAAGACAGCTACACTGCACGCTGCAGTAGCTCAGACATCTGGAGCTTTATGGGTTACGCAATAAGCGGTACTCAGCATCCAGGCATGTAGGTATAATACGCTGCTGCTGTCCAGCGGGGAAAGCTGCTGAAATACAGACAGGTGCATGCGATGTACAGCCGGGAGGGAACTACAAGTCCCGGCATGCTGTAGGGAAGTATGCTGCTGGCTGATAGACCGCTCTTGTTGGCGCACTCTGGCGGTGTGCGTGGGGCAGGCATGTACAACGTGTGTATGAGGGGAGCACAGCCCACCAGCATCGTATCCTTGCAGATCCAACTGCACACCTCCCCAGCCGCTCACTGAGCTCCGGCCACACACGCTGCTGCTGCTGTTGCTGTGTACGGCTTATCTCCAGCAGTACTGTAGTTTCATGCGGATTGGCCAGATATAGCTGGAGAGGAACATCTCCCTCCTGGCCAGAGATCAGAGACCTCTTCCCATCCCTGCGCCTGGATAGGGGAATCTCCGGGCTCTACTGAAGTGTGTGACTTGTCCTGGTGATCGTGTGGCTAATTCCTGACGTCCCCGGTGCAACCACTTTTTGCACCTTCCCCGGGCACTGTCACCCCCGCCTTGCTCTAATCTGCTCCGCTGTCCCTCCGTGCAGTGTCCTGGGCTGCTGCTAGCTCCTCTCCGCGGGAGGCAGAGGATGCGCCCTGCCCTCTGAGATTGGAACAGCGATGATGCCCGAGCAGCCAAACCATGTTGTGTCCACCATCGAGAACCTGCCTGCGGAGAGCATCTCCCCCAGCCCCGGCCCTCTGCAGAGGATGAAGAAAGTGTTTAACAGGTGAGATGCTGCAACTAATGACAAAGTGCTGGCTGGGGACAGTGTGCCATGGTAGTATCTGCACACATCTGTAAATATTTGGTTTCTGTGAGCTTACATGTCAGAGGAGTGGAAGTTTCATGAGGTAACACATAGGCTTTCACATGATGCAGCCTGAAGACTGAATGCCTATTTGATGCTGATGATGGTTAGCATCCTGTATGAGCCTGCTCATGGGTAGCAGGGATAAATCAGGAGCCCCCATTACATCTCTTCTCCACAGTGGTGTTTCTGAAAAAAATTTGCAGCTTGTGACCTGTGAGATGCTTTTTTGTGTAATATTAAGTAAAATAGTCATTTACTTTTATTGTGCTCACCTGAATTTCTTATGTGGCAATTATTATTTGTTTGGAGTATGACATTGCTTTATTTGTGATGGAATAGTGGTGTACTTGCCTTTAGCAATGTGATGTGTGTCCTTGTCAGTCTCATGCTACCTGTGGAATAGGCATTTGATATTGTGAGGAAATTCCTGGGCTCTCCACTGAAAGCCATGTTCTATTCATAGTAACAAATCAATAAGTGTTCATGTTTACAGTCTCATACTTGTGAGGATGACATACTGTAATGACAGATGATCAGGTTCGCCAAAGTCGGGATTCTGCTAGTTTTATGCTCCTCAATGTAGGAGGTAACTATATATGTGTGTGTGTGTGTGTGTGTGTGTGTGTGTGTGTGTGTATATATATATATATATATAGATGTCCTATAATGTATTTTGGGAAAAAAGAAAATGTTAAAAACCTGTTTTATTTAAATTATACATACAAATCATACAATGTACATTGCATTTTAAAATAAAGCTTAAACATCCCAATACAAACATTAATTATTTACACCGCTTGCCATATATGTTATGCCTCTGTGTTAAGCTGTGCAAAGGGGAATATATTTTTTTGCATTATTTTTTTATCCTTGAATTTCCATGGTATTGTCTGAAGGAGTACAGTAGGTTATATTGTAAAATTGTGTTGTGTTCCAAGTTGTGTCGAATTCCCTATCCGGTATCTTTCATCTTTTGATCAGTCTATTGACCTTTATTTCCTGTATGTGAATCATTAATGATGCATATTGTGTGTTTTAGTTACAATAGATCAAAAATGTTCTGTAACATTTTCACAATGATCATTTCAATATTTACATCACCACAAAATCATGTGTTTCCTGTATTTTCTTGTTAAAATGCTTGTTTTATTCTGAGTGTGAGAATGCATCTGCTTCCATGGGACAGGTATTCAAAATCTGAATGCAATGTAGAAAATATTTGTTAATTGCCATGTTCTCTCTGTTCATAATGTGTAATATATTTCTGTTTGATCAGTAGACTGAAGTATTGTAGAGGTGGGGGACTGGAGGAGTATTGATGTCCTTACTGTGGGGAATCAGTGGGAGAAAAGCAGGTCCGGTGCATGCCAATTAGCAGCGAAAGCTATTTACATCCTAAAGTTGATGGTGGTTTGCACCCTACAGTATATTGTGTGGTCATAGATTGCTCTTATAGTCTCCCAACCCCCACTTCTTTCAGTACAAGCTGCTTGCTCTGCTGAGGATGACAATAGACTCTCTATCTCTCTCATACTAAGCACAACTTCAGCTGAGCAGTGGCCAGTCCGACTCAAAGTAATTACAAAGAATTTGAAGCCATTGTGTATTTGTGTATTTTTTATTGTGATGATTAACACTTCACAATTATACTGGAAAAAGTGTGATCTTTAATGTGGTTAACTTTATTTTTCTGCTCAAAAGGTACATTGTGTATATACTGTTTTTATCTTGTTTCAATGATACTGCACTATAAAAAAATAAATTTTGGGTGTATTGCATATCAGAAAATGCATAATGTGGCATACACACGGGGCAATTCACCCCCATGCTAAGTGATGTAGGTTAGCACAGACCACTCAGCACACATCACTGGCACACATGTGATGCACAGCGATGTGTGCTGAGCGATCTGTGCGGACCAGTGTTATTTGGGGAGAATACTGACTAGATTTATATTGCATGCAGTATAATGGGGCATAAACATGGGGCACTCGGTTATTTCTAAGTGATCTGACCAGATTGCGCCATGTGTATACCCCTGAGTGATCCCAGGTCCATGGCGAGATAATTGGATAGCACGAGGGGACAGATTATCATGCAATTAATTATGGGGGGGGGGGGGGGCATTTAATTCCCCTTTTAGCAGCTAAATGCATGTCAGCATTTAAAATAGATTTTTAGTATAATGAACTAAACAAGCTTTAATGAATTGATAAAGAACCTAGAGTACTGACAAGAGACTGGGCAGCCAGTGGGACTCAGCATTACAGTATATATCATTTTGTAATCTTGTAGCCTTGTTTCAGTGAAGAAAGTTTATGCAAATGAGTCCTTATGGGTCCTTTTAAGAGAAGATTTAAAAGCTTCTACAGTTGAAGTCTAAAGCCTCAACTTAAGGGAACCTAGTTCATTGTTTAAAACACATTTTACTTGTCTCAATTGGAACTTTGGGGCAGATTTATTAAGCTTGGTGAAGTGATAACTTGTCTGGTTTTTATCACCGGCCAATCAGCTTCTAACTTTGATGTTGCAGGCTTGGTTTGGGGTTTATTCTACTTGGTACGGTGGGACCGTATATGGGCGGATCGGGTTTTTTGTTTTAATCTGCGCATGCGTAGCTTTCCCAATGCGCACGTGCGGTGACCGCACACCGCTCACGGACGGGTCTCTCCGTGCGAAAAAACCTGTCCGCAAGAGTACGGTCATTGTGGGCGGCATGTGGGCGTTTTTATGAGAGCAGCCGGAATAACAAGGAAAACTGGGCGTAAACATGGGCGTACACGGGGGTGTGCACACAAAATGTACAGTGCCACAACCGCCTCGATCGGCGAACGCACCGTGCATTTTGGACCAAAAACAGGCAGACGCCAAAGATAGCTCCAGACCACCCCTAGAGATACCGTATGAGAGCGGACGCCTGGGTCTGCTAATTAACGCTGATTACTACACCTGAATGTAATAAGCAATGCTGCAGCCTATTAAATGAAAACCATGATTTCACTACCTGCAAGCCACACAGCCCTCAAACACATTGGAACCTTATCTTTCTACACTTCTCAACATGTAAAGGTTGGTTTAATTTTAGGTAATATTCATTCTATGACCCGCTCAAGTGTACGCCACTCCCCATTGTCGGTGTTTGTGACTGTCTGTGTGCGGCTGTTCAGTGGGCGGACTTTCGCTCACTGCGAGCGTATGGGAAACGTACGGTGAAACGGACCGTACGTACGTTTCACCGACCTAACCAGAATAAGGCCCTTTATCACTTCACCGAGCTTAATAAATCTACCCCTTTTTTGTCACATCAGATCAGACTCTTTACACACTTTTGTGAACATAATTAAACCAATTAACGTTGGCTTTACAGCTAAAGTAGTGTGTTTTCCTTTTGAGTTATACAATATGTGCTCACAGGTTCTCTGGTATACCGCCACAACTTCTGGTATAATAATTGGTGCTTATCACTTTTAGGGACCCCTTTATATAACTTTTCCTGAACGAAAATGTCATTTAATAACATACGTTTCTGCATGATTTAGTATCAGTGCTCTTTTGCAAGAGAAACATCATAGATTACTGCAGTCAATATTTAAAAAAAATTAGGAACTGTGGTTTTATCCAAATGTTCAAGCACCCTGATATCTAATATGCCTTTGACATCGACAAAATTACCCGGGTCAGACCTGGGTTGTTGCCAGGTTAATCTGAGTCAAGGTACGCTGTGGAAGCACCAAACTTTATAACACGGTTTGCGCAACCTGGCATTTCGACCCAGGTTATAAACAGGGTTAAACCCGGGTCATCCTCGGGTTTGAATAAGTATGAATAATTCTCCACATAAATTCCGCACATTTAGGGGGGTGTTCTATCACCGGCGAGCCGGCGGGCCCTATTCAATGCGGTCTGCCCCGACAGCATTGAACAGGGGATCTCGCAGAACAAGCCCGACTTCACAAGCAGTCGGGTTTGTTCTGCCGAGAACTGCTGGGAATTGCCAAGCTCACGGCCGCAGCTTGACTATTCCCGGCCACGCCCTCTTCTCGCCCGTGGCAGCATTGAGAATCCCGCCTGCTTGTTCTCGGTCCAGCTGACCGAGAACGGGACTGGGTCACAGCCGTGACCCCCAGATTGAACATAAATAAACCCCTTAAAGCGGTAGAGAAAGAGGAGACTGAGGTCTCTCTCAGAAACTATAAGGGTACATACACACTGGGCGATTTTGAGCTGAAATCAGCACACTTTTACTGTTTGAGCTGCTTTCAGCTCAAAATCTGCCCAGTGATTGTGCAGTGAGTGCCGAGCCTTGCTTCCGCATCATCACCGGACAACATCGCTCATTTGCTAGTATTACCAGCAGAGGAGTGGCAGGGTGGACGGTTTTCCATAGCATCCTGCTATGGAAAGTCGTTCATCCCGGGGAAAATCACTTGAACAGGTGAAAGTCGCTCAGTGTGTATGCTCTGAGAAATTTCCAGCCCAGCAATTTTCTCCATCATCGCTGTGCATACACTCTGCTCAAAAGCCCTGTGTGTATGCACCTTTACACCCTTAGTGTGTACTCAAATAGTTGCTTACCCAAATAGGGGTGTGTTGAGACTCATAAAGGTATCCGTCACCAGAGGCAGGTAGATGCATACTCAAGTTCAGCAGTGCACAGATGTATCTGGGGTTTCTTTACATCCTCATACCATCATATAGCATATATTACATATAATGAAAGATAACAGATGTCGGGTGGTATCAGACTTAAGACAGCAGATGTAATCAAACCCGGGTGTTCATAAGGGTGTGGTATAATTTACCGATAACCCGTGTAAGTCGTGATTCCGATGTTGAAGTTGGAACCCAGACTGTGGAAGGGTCATCCTACACCCATTCATAAGGCTGTGGATTGTCCTTCCTTCTCTCTGGCAATGCTGGTCTCCCTATAATAACTCCTCAAACATGTTTCGGCTTATCCTTGAAAAAGACATCTTTAGTCGTGGAAACATGTTGGAGGAGTGTATATAATCCAGAGAACAGCCAAAAATGTCATTGGGAAAGTCAGCAAGGATACATAAGTTCTGGAATAGAGTTAATGGCAGGTATTCAATGCTGTGGGTGAGTGGTGACAGGGAGCAGAGCTTCCTGCTCGCTGTCACCACTCACCCTGACAGTATTCAACGCAGCCCCCTCATACGCCAATTCCCCCTCACTCCATTTTTTGAGCGAGGGGGAATTGGCGTATGCGGCTCCTGAACCAGCGAGACTCGCGGCTAAATACAGTGAGTTTCCTGCATTAGCCGCAGGTCTCGCTGTTTTGTGGAATTCTCGCCGTCCTGTGACGGCGAGGATTTTCCCAGAACATTGAATAGAGCGAGCGGCCGGCGCGGGGGTTAAACAGTAAGGATCGCTGGTTTTCTGCAATCCTTGCTATTTAACCCCCTCGCTGGCCGCTCGCCGCGGCATTGAATACACCCCAATGTTTTGGCAGAAGGGTTATATACATATATGTGAGTCATGTTACTGAGAGCTGTGGAACATGCACCCATATATTAGCTAATGTGATGCAGCACATTCACAGAAATGAAGGCGGAACAAGAGCGCACACAATTAACATCTATCTTCAATGTTTATAAATTCATTTTTTTCCTGAACACCATAATAAATTAGACAAGAAATGAATTAGATGTTCCTGATTATTTTTGCATTGCTCACATATTCTGTCAGATTTATTCCAGGTAATAAATTTGGCTCACATTTTTATTTATTTATGTGTAACGAACGTCTCCTGGAATACAAGCAATAGACGTGATTGGATTCAGATAGTTTGGTTTGAGTGTGGGCATTAATTTTGTATGGCTCTGTGCTTATAAGCCATATCTACTTCTGTATTAGACTTGTCACTATATACTGATTTCAGCCTGTAGACAAAGCAAAGAAAAATGCTTTTTGAGCAGAAAAAAAAATGATACAATGAATTATGTAGCACCAGTCATGAAATTCCCCATACATTAATGATGAAATATCTATAGGACAATGCTATACACAGCAGACTGCACCTATATAATGTAAACACCTGACTCTAGGGGGGTATTTAATCTCCCGATGGGGGAGATGGCTGCAGGGCCCTATTTAATGCTGTCTTCCTTGACAGCATTGAACAGGGGATCTTGCAGAATGAGCCTGACTTCACAAGCAGTCAGGCTCACTCTGCCGAGAACGGCTGGGAATTGACGAGCTCCTGGCCGCAGCTCGACGATTCACGGCCATTTCTCATTGCCACGCCCCTTTCTCATCCGCGGCAGGCAGGACATTGAATCCCGCCTGCGATTTCTCAGTCGAGCAGACCGAGAACGGGACAGGGTCACGGATGTTGGGTTAGCTCGACAGCCGTGACCCCACATTGAATATCCCCCTTAATATGCACTGTGGCAGGGCATTTTAAGGGAGGAGGAGAAGTATGTGCAGCCTCCTCCGGCCAGGCCCCATCCTCTTGGCCGCGAGTTGCGGAGCGCAGTCGAATCTGAGCGCTAGAGCACTCAGACTCTACTTTGCATGCGCAGATCTCCGGAAAACTGGAGCAGCGGACATTTTTTCAGGTGATGTCCACAGTGCTACTGCTGCCATTTGGGTTTCCACAGGGTAAGTATTTAAAAAATGGGTGCAGCGGGAGCAGTGTGGCCCCCCGGGGACTCAAGGGCCCGCATGCACCACGTACACTACACCCAGTATGAATGCACTGTGGCTTCAAAATGATTCCACATCAGAGTGCAGTATAACACATTAGGCTTTTCCTTTGCTGAGATTGTTTACAGCTACCATTTCCAACATTATATGAATTCCTCCAAGGCTATAATAGGGTGTTTGTTAAAGTCTCTGAGAGATACCCATTTATACTATAAAAGGAACATAGGCCACTAGTGATTAATGAACTGTCCAGCCTGAATGTGCTTTTCTTTGTAGCTCTGAAACAGGAAACACATCCAATATAGGACTTAAAGAGTCCTAACAAATGGATCTCAGCTGTATACTGACATGGTGACATGTGTCCTCAGTGTTTCCTGGTGCCTCTCCTGATTGCTTCAATGAAATCACTCAAATTATTTAGATGCAGTCTAGACAGTCTTAGAATATGCATGTGTAATACCCAATTTCATTTCAGTGCTGTTATGTACATATGGGGCCTTATTCAGGTCCACGCACAATGCTGTAAAATTTGCAGCGTTGCGTGGAGGAAACACCACCCAGCACTTGCACAGCCCCCCCTTGCTCAGTGAATTCCACCGCACGGCTGGGAATGGATTTTTTTGCATAAACATTCATTCGCAGACTTGGGTGTGGGGACAAATCATTCGATGGATACCGACCAATGAATGCTTTGGAAGGTGCACGCAAAACTAAGTCACTCTCTGGAGTCTTAGCTTTGTGTGCTCCCTGTATGGCAAGAGGGCGGGCACCCGCGCCACTGCCTAATCTCCATGGGAGCGCCCAGCGTTTTCATGGCGTTCCCATGGACGCAGACAGAAAACATCGCTCCCCTGTGTGAATGCGCAGGGGAGCAAATGAATCAGAAAAGGCCCATAGTGTCGTATTAATTGTAGAAATCTCACAATGTTGGTTCCTTAAAGAAGTCACTTTGCTGGTGTTCAGTACATATTTTGTGTAACTGCCTTTATTTACACTGTCATTCAACTAACTAGATTTACATTGGTAACTAAACTATTAACTTTTCTCACATAGGGCCAGATTCTCTAAGCGTCAAAAGTGATAAAATGGAGAGAGATAAACAGCCAGCAAATCAGCTCCTACCTGCCTTGTCACAGATTGTGTTTGAAAAATGCCAGACAGGAGCTGATTGGCTGGCTGTTTATCACTCTTCATTTTATCACTTTTGAAGCTTAGAGAATCTGGCCCATAGCCACATAATGCACACAGAACAGCCACTTATATTAGAGCTATGAGTTCTACACTAGTGAGATAATATGCTAAGAGTATAGAAGCAGCCAGGGTATGACGTATCCTTTTAGAATGTCAGTATGGAATATCAAAAGTAAAAACCAGGCTATAGGACATGAGTTATATTGGGTAACCCAGTGGTTCTCAAACTTTCTGGACCAGGACCCTATAATGTCAGCATTTGTTCAAGGCACCCCTAGTCAAAAAGTTTCTTATGGATAAATAAAAAGAAAAAAGTAAATGATGCTTAACTTTCACCATCAGGTTCAGTTATGTGTGGTCGGGAACAAGCTGTAGTTCTAATTGTCCATACATTTTATGATTGGCAGCCACTAGCACTGGTTTGCCTATCATTTTGGGCATCAATAATTTATTTCGGTTGTGGGACCCCAACCCGAGGCATCCTTGAAAACATCCAGAGGTACCGCAGGGTGTCTAGGCACACAGTTTGAGAACCACTGGTGTAACCACAAACACTTTACCACCTCATCCTTCCACAGGAGGTAATGTTGCCTGCTTAGTTGATTGTACAATTGCCCCCCTCATGCAGTCATGGATATGTAAGGTATTAGGTCCACATGTAGTGGTGCCCAGAGCATCATAGTGCTTACTGCCTACTGTGATGGGCAGCAGTGATGCCAAAACCTTTGTGACTTCACTACTATGACTTAATTTCCAGTAAATACCACAGCATGGAAAACCCTTTACATTTGGCTGGAACACATTTGCATATTTACAATAGATGTTCATATCAGCATTGCTCAGTCAGCTGTTGGCGTTCAATAAAAAGGTCAGAACCGAAAATGATCCATGTCTTTAATAAGTTTAGCTTCTGTGCTCAGCATATGTTGTTTTGTCATTATAATCTGTATTTAAGATTATATAAAATATAATAACAACTCACGAGGAACTGGTGACATCAACAAGGCATTCATTGCACTGTGCAACGATTGCATATTCTACAGACTGCAGCCTATTAATTCACCAGAAGCAAACTAAAATTTTTAACCTATATAATGTCTGCCTCCACTTTATGTAGGAGACAGGTCAACTTAAATACCCCTGTCTATCAAAGCTGGCTGCCTAGCATTGAGCAATGTGCTACATTTGCTAGTTTACTAGCACAGGACCTATGGTTTAAGGCCCATACACACTAGAGGATATTTTAAAATATATCTTTTTAAAAGGGCCTTCTGAGCGATATCTTTTAAAAATCATCTAGTGTGTACATTCAATATTGCTAACAACCCCTCCCGTTTTCTGAACTTGCGGGTCGATTTTGGCTATATAGCCAATGACCGGAATGTTCAGTGGGTCTCGGCGACGTCACTGAATGATATATCAACACTCAATTCAACCACTGGCGGCAGATATCGTCATTTATATCAGCTGCGGCCAGTAACGTCTAGTGTGTATGGGGCTTAGTCATACTATCTTGTGGCTAATTGGTTCTATCTGAAGCAATAAAACTTAATTTAATGGAATGTAAAATAATAATGTTGTAATTGTATGATTACTTTTCCTCTACAAAGTTTATACAGATATTCAGTATTTTTCAATTTGCTTTTCAATTATATCTCAAAATCACTTCATAACACTCGGCAAAGCGATTACCTACAAATAATAAGACCACAAGTATTTCTATTTTTAATGTACGAAAATCAACAAATACCGACAGCCTTGAATAACATTACCAGGTTTTTTGCTAAATGATTTATGTTATTTATACTATATTTTATACATTTTTTTGCTTGCTGTATGTGCTTACTTTACTGATTGTGGCATTTTACTTGGTCTAACAAGTCCATGTCTTTTATCATTGTATCTGGAATTACATGTATAACCATGACAGCTTCATATTTGAGAAATATGAACTGAGTTAGTCCTGTTCACTAGGTTTTGCTCTGTTTTGTTCCCGAATGTTAATTGTATTGTTACACATTCTTTGTTAAATACTATTAAATTAGCAAGTGATGTAACAATTATTTGTATTCAGAAACTAGGTTGTATAGGTAGGAGTTAAATATTAGACATTACCTTAAATGACCTAGCCTAACCATTACACCCTCCATGCTGCCCATATCATTGTTTTTTCTTATTCAAGTTTCTTACATATAAAGAGTTAATTAAAGGCCATACACACTAGAAGATTATCTTTCCAATCTGGCTGGTTGGAATGAAAATCTGGAAATCTTTGTGAGCAAATGACAATTGACCATTTGCTTCTAAACATGGAAAAACAGACAAAAATTGGTCCTACAGAAAAAACTGATAAACTCAATTTATGCAGATCACTGCTTTTGTCCATTTTCCAGCTTTTGGGAGCAAATAGTTGATTGTAATTTGTTCCCAAGAATTTTCAGATTTTCATTTCAACCAGCCAGATTGGAAAGATAATCTTTTAGTGTGTATTAGAGTTACACAGGATTATTGCTAGCTAAATGTACAGCTAGCATTGAGAGGCTGTGATGTGATTGATCCTATTTCACAGCTAACAGATAAGATAATATTGCACCAGGCCCATGTTAATGGAGTCTGTAAATAATAAGTACAGTACATTGTAAAGTTTCACCTGGCACTCCACTGCAGCTCCTATGTAAAGTACAATATTACCACCCCACCGTAGTGCAAGTAGAAAAAATTTTGGTACCTGTTTCCTAGCAATGCGCCCATCGCATACCATAACACTAAATAAGGTATACGATGGTATGCGATGCGATGCGACGCAATGTTGTACAATAAAATATTGCATTGCATTGTATGCCATACAATGGCATAGGATGCGATCGTATATGATTTTTGATTGTACAAGCACCCTGATGGGTCCTTACAATGTGAAATGGCCCCCCATAGTCAACGGTACGCGTCCTCCAACCTTTTCATACCCCCACTATCCACGTCGGCGTGGAGTTGATTGTAGATAGTGTGGCGAGCGCAGCAAGCCACCGAGCCCGAAGCGTGGTGATGCCATAAGATGAAAATATTGGGCGCCGTGCTAGAAAACAAGTACCAAAATGTCTTAGTGGTACTGTGCAGCGCAGTGAAAAATGGGCTTGGTTAGGGGACATGGTCATATGACACGAGGGGGAGTGGCTACATGACAAAACTTTAAAACGCAATGACATTTCTGTTTGGGCTTGTGCATTGCATCCTGCACACAAAATGTAGGAGCAGTGCCCCCACAGTGACGCACATAAATGCCCCCACAGTGCCAGAATAATAAGCCAGCAGCAGCACAACTCAACCTATGTGTCTGCAGTGCTGGCTGTCTTTGGGTGTCAGGGTGTCCTCTCCCCCTCCAGTCCCCCGCTGCCGACGCTTGTTTCTGTGCTTCATTTGGCAGGGAGGAGAGCGCATCACGCATCTCTCCTTCCCCGGCTTCACTGCATCCCTGGCTGACTGTCCGTCAGCAAGTCATATCTCGCGGGCTGGCTCCTGATTGGCTGCCGGCCCATGAGCTCTGATTGGCTGACAGGCAGTCCAGTCTCAGTGACACAGGGAGGGGAAGGAGAGACGCGTGATGTGCTCCCCTCCATGCCCCCCGCCACTTACATATGTGCGAATGCGCAGTAAACAATTTGGGGGTATTTGTTATGGCGGTACTGGGCACCGGCACAATATGTTTTACCGGTACACCGTACCACCCCATGCCGCCATACTTGCACCCCTGCCTCCCCACTTGTTTTTTTCCCAGCTGAAGTTGCTGCCACGTATTTTGGACTGTTCTCTAATGATACCCTTGCATATTGCCTTGAGGAAGGGAACCTGTCCTGAAATACATTGGTTGGTAGCAGGTGACAGGAGTTTTATCTTGTATCTGTGGAGGAAACCAGTGTAAGAGTGGGGACAGAGACTGGTTTCTGCATCTCTATTACATCTACTTAACATACGAATATGGTAAACCTCCGACTTGCCTTATCTCATATTTACATTGCTGACTACATTGTTTTATTGCATTATTTTAAGACATTCCTTGATAGTACACTATTATGTTCTCCATGGGCCTTATTTTGGTTCATTCTTTCTGACAAAATCCTTCTTAGATGGACAAAACCATGTGCACTGCAGGGGGGGCAGATGTAACATGTGCAGAGATAATTAGATTTGGGTGAGTAATTTTGTTTCTGTGCAGGGAAAATACTGACTGCTTTATTTTTACACTGCAATATAGATCTCACTTTGAAGTAAAACCCCACCCAAATCTAATTCTCTCTGCACAAGTAACACCTGCCTCACCTGCAGTGCACATGGTTTTGTCCATCTAAGAAGGATTTTATCAGAAAGAGTGAACTAGAATAAGGCCCCATATGTCATAAACTATTACTTACACATGTTGATAAATCCACAAAGTACAATAGAAACATTAGTTAACATTTACTCACTTTTATTGCATTAGTGCATTTATCTCATATACTTGTCTATGTTTAGATACATTATTTGGTTATAGGGGTATAACCCTGACCAGAAGGGCTCTACTGTTGCTCATTTCTTTACATGGGTTCAGTATGATTTACTGACAATTGAAATACTGACATTCACTTATACCAACAGGATGTCAGTATCCCGACAGATAAATAACACAGACAATTGAAATGCAGACAGGCAATATATCGACATGATCAAATATTAAAATGCAGACACAGTTCTATTGTCAACATGGACACCGTAGTGTATCGCGTCTCCTCGCATGGGGCACGGTCCGTCGCTGTGCTCAGCACACTATTATACTCTTCCTCTATGCCAGGGGTGGGGAACCTCAGGCCCCGTAGCTGGTCTGAGTGGCCCGCCCGCCCACCCGGCGGCTTTGCCGGGAGTCAAGTGCAGGGGAAATCTCGCAAGAGGTCAGTAGTTAAGAGTATTCCTCTTAATCAACAGCAGCCAGAGACTGTCAGTCCTATTTAGCGGCAGCCGCCGGAGCGTTGGACGGCTGCAGCAGAGCAATTTGTAAGATAAATATTTACATATGGCCCCCAAAGGATTTGTTCCCCATACAAACGGCTCTTTCAAAAAAGGTTCCCTACCCCTGCTCTATGCCAACTGGGATGGTAAAGTATGAATGTCCTTTTTGTGCAAAAAATCATGAAAAACTGTATTCGGTGTACTTTGTGTCAATATTTTGTCTGTCAGCATTGTGGTTCGTCAGTGTTTTGTACCTGTCGGGGTTTTAATTGTCAATATTTCAATTGTCCGTGTTCTGTACTTGTCTATATTTTGACCGTCGACATTTGGTTGTGTGGATTCTGTCAATCGGTATTTAAATTAACAATATACCCTTCACATTAGCACCAGGGTATTGTCCCATACTCACATCCAATGTACACGAGACACCCACATTTCAGAAGGCTTCATGATGCAATACTCAGGTATACCGTCATCATGCCCCTACCCACTGCTGTGATTTATGGCAGGATTCTAGGGGGACATGAAAATGCTAATTATCAACTTACCACTTGGAATTCCCATAAGAAATCACACAGACCAAAAAATGCCTCAACTATTAATGATGATATTTGTACGATAAAGTTCAATCAGGAGATTAAACAGCAATTCCTGCAAATGTAACAAACTGCTACAGAGTGGCTACAGAGTATTGTAGATTAATCAACTTAATATGAACATTCGAGCCAGTTCATGTATATCATTCCGGTCAGTAATGCACAGATTTTGAGATATATGGATGTTCTAGATTGACATTGCTTGCTCTTTACTCTGCATTTTAGAGGATTAAAACCACTTTTGTGTACAGTTACTAATCTACAGCATCTGTCCGGATCATTTGTAGTGATAAATGCTCATTTGTATATAATTGAATTCACTATGTTAAGAGTGACAACAAAATCACTGTTTCTTGTTAGTGGCTATTTGCATAATTGGTAGTGTGGGTCACTAACATCAATAAAATTCGTTGTTTTTTTCCCTCACAGCATGGCTTTATTTCATTTTCCTTAATACACATCATTCTACATATACAGTCATTTCTAATCTAAAGCAGCATCTCATCACACTTAAGCCCTCATACACTATGCAATCCCACTGCAATTGGGCTCTTTTCCTGTGATTGTGGTGATCAATTGCATGAAAAAGGCCCAAATTGCAGGTGAATGACAGGAGGTCTGAGGCGATGTGAGTTGCACCGGCTGGGGAAGAAATCTACAGGAATGCTTCCAAGCTTAACAGGCTTAGCTGGGAACGCATGTGATATAGTGCATGTGATCCTGCCACCCTGGAAGGTCCTGGGCGGCTCAAGGGGGCATTGCGCAAGGGGAGGCAGAGGGTTACAGCAACAGGCAGGGGTTGGCAGAGGGTGATGGGGAGCAGTGGGTGACAGAGAGAGGCAGTGAGTGGCAGGGGTAAAAGCACTATGTCCCGCATGGTGCACAGAATGTACCTCAGTGGGGACAGGAACGCAGTGGTCTCTACTCTGTGACAGGCCCCTGCCCTTTGTGCTTTCCAGGTGTGAATGAAAAAATGTAAAGCGGCCTATTAATTAGAGGCAGTATGAGGCTGTGATGAATAGTGCTGATAGGTGGCAGGACTCTTCTATCAGCTGGCACAGGAAGGTCAACCCTTCGACCATAAGGTAAGGGGCATTATGTTCCACCCTGCTCTCGGCACTGGGACATTCATCTGACATTACTCAACATGGTCTGCAGGGGTCCCTGGCGATAACTCATTGCTGGTCTGGGCAGAAGTGGACCCCTTAGTCTTCAGGGGCCCCGGTGCAATGCATCTGCTACATTAATGTTAGTTCCGCCTCCGGCCTCTAACTTGCACCTGACATTACTTGTGGTTTAACGTGTGTTCTCTATGAGACATGTACTATACTTATTTTCTGATTTAATACAGAAAATGGGCAGTTGGGTTAAAGATTATTTTTATTCTATATAATTTGTGTCGTAATTTCTTCCTTTGAGATAATCATTTTCTCCTTTAAGTGCCCTTATACTCATTTAAATTATAAGGCACTCGAAAAGCACTTGTGATCTGAGTCTGGGAGTGGATATTTCAGGAGGATGCTGTGGAAGGAGCTACAGCTGAGAAAACTGGACCCATTAACCCCTTACCGACGCAGCATGTTTTTGCCTTCCTCACAGAGCCCTTTTTTTCAAATCTGACATGTATCACTTAAGTGGGGATAACTTTTTTTGCTTTTACTTATCCCAGTGATTTTGAGATTGTTTTCTCGTGACACATTGTACTTTAAATTAGTGGTAAATTTTGGTCGATACAGTTTTTTTTTTTTTTGTGAAAAATACCAAAATGTCGTAAAAAAATTGAACATTTTGCTATTTGCAAAATGTAAAATTTTCTGCTTGTGAGACAAATAATCATACCACTCAAAATAGTTAATAACTAACATAGACCATATCTAAACTTTATTATTACATCATTATTTCAACTTTCTTTTATTTTTTTTGGACACTAGGGGGCAGCAGAGTCTAAATTTTACACATCACACAGTAAACGCTGCTTTTGGCTGTTCACGTTTGAACAGCCAAATGCAGCGATCGCCCATGGCGGGGGGCATCGCTGCCCCCCCTGGGCAATGAGGGAAGATGTCTGCTGTCAGGGACAGCAGACATCGTCCCTCTGTCACCGCGTCTCTAGACGCGGTGACACTTTGAAGTTATGACGTACATTTACGTCATGTGTCGGGAAGTACATCCCGACCATGACGTAAATGTACGTCAAATGTCGGGAAGGGGTTAATAATGCACGGAAGAGAAAGGCTTTAGTGTTACCATGAACTGAATGTATTTGCAGTGGGTTGAGTGGTAGGGTTAGGATTGGGTTCTGGTTAGCTTTGCCCTTTACACACGGTACAATCCAGCATGAGATTTTGACTATAAAGTCCAGATCACATGCAGATCATAAGCAGATCGCATGCAGATCGCACAGGTATTTTTACCGCGCGCTCCCGAGACAGCACAAATCGAAACCCAGATAGACATGGCAGCAATGACTATATAGTGCAAATCTAAAGCAGATAGCATGAATTGTATGTAAATAGCACATGAGTTAGCAAAGATTGTATAGCAAGTCGAATAGCAAAGGAATTTCACCGTGTGTACACACCATAAGTGTTTCTGCGAACACCCAGAAGGGAAATGGAAATTATGGTAAGTACTGTACGCTTATCCAACATGTAAAACACTGAAAAGTTATTATATGTATATGTCATGTCTTACAAAATCATTTTTGTTTATTTTGTAGCACACTTATAAGAAGAGTTATTTTATATCTTTATGGTATGACATTACAAATGTTTTCTGATAGCCATGTTCTAGATCAGATCTCCAACTTGTTTTTAATCAATAGCAGCCATATACATGATGAGAAATGAAAGGTGCAGCACTGTCTGTGCGCTCTGTCAATACCTGCTTCTTATTTGCTTCAGGGTAATTAATTAATTTAAAATTTCATAGCAAGGCATTTTAGGATTAAACACTGATGAGATCTTGAATCCAATCTTGCCTGAAGATGATTGGGATGAGCATTTAATTAATCAGTTCCTAGGCCATTTCAAGATAATAGGTTTGGCAATAAGTTATGGAGCACAACAAGTTATAAATAGATGTTATCATATGTTGGGGATCATCCTGGATAACTTCTTATAATTATCTTGTTTCACCTTCTTAAAGAGCTACTTAAAATACTACCATCACGGTCTCTGTAAATCCACACTAGGTGCAGTAGTTCGAGATTTGATAAAAGTCCCTGGCTTAGAATAATATGACTGCGGGCTATTTTATCATCATTATCCATACACATTCAGCATGCAATACCACAGTTGTAGTATGTCCTGATAGAACTGTAAATCACCATGGGAAGGAATGTCCCATTTTAATCGCCTCTAGACTTTCCACCGCAGCGGGATGTGCTGACAAAATTCAGTGAGGGCCATAAATGTGGGTTATGTATTAATGATTACGAGTAGTAAACCAGGCATAAGCATATTGGTGGTTGCATTTCAAGATGTCTTCACAATAGTAAAACTATAATAGGTGTGGGATATGTGATACATATGGCCTCAGGGTGGCCGTTACCACACACTCTGCACCCATATATAGTTATACTTACCTCTCCACCGTCTCAAGAGTTCTGCACCAGCAGGTGGCCCAGCGTTTCAGAGCAGCAAAGATCACATGGGCAGTGGTGTGGTGGGGGATGCCATGTTCTCAGAGATTTGGATTGTGCCCAGAAGACTCTGGCACAAAGCACTGCCAGACAGAAGGGAGCTCCAGTGGCAAACGCAGGATTTTTATAGGGGGTTTCCAAGAATATGGAATATAACAGTGCAGATGGTCTATAGTATAGGCTCTTTCAAACATTTAAATAAGATAAGTGGTCACTTCATGGTAAGGCTCCTGTCTCTTCCTCCTGGTAGCTACTCTCTGGTCCATTGCGATGTTTGAAGGTTCAGATCCACACAGTAAATGTGGTAGAAGCTGGTACACTAGGCATGTGCAGCAGCTCTGCTTTGTCCCTTACACTGTATGATGTGATGGCAGCTCTACTGATCAGATTATATACCAGTGCTATTGCTGCCATAATAACTCAGTTCCACCCCGTCCCCCCTCACTTTAACCCCTGAACATACTGTATATTTGTATATACACACTGCTTTAAGAATATACATTTCAAAAGTACTTTTTTTTAATTTTCAGTTGTTTTCTAATTGTCCACGTTTGGTGAGGTTCAGTGAAAGAATGCCTACCTACTGCAGTATTTACGGATTGCTGCATAGTAAAAGGTGGGCATTTGTTTCCAATAAGTAACAGATGTGCCAGTATGTCACTGCTCTGTTTTAAGTATTTACTTAGCAAAGAGAGCAATTTTGGTATGAGCAGAGATGTCGTTTCTGTTCTGTGTATGTGCCATTCTGCTGCCCTGAGAAAATCGCTATTATGCCCCCTCCTTTGTAAGCTTATAACCTGTGATTAAATCCTGGCGGAGGCTGCTTTACCAAGCAACACGCACACAATAGATGGAATCTGGTCAGCTCATTGATAAAAACTAGAGACCCAAGGCATGATGATTCTTTTGTATGCTCAGGGCACTGGATGGACCCCTCCGACATTCATTCCACTTGTGGCTTCATGTCTCACTTGTCATTTGAAGTACAATTAAGCTCTTATATTAAACCATCCTCTATTGTAGTGTATATCTGAGAATATTAAGTAACCTTCCTAACCTGTTTTACTTAAGTATGTGTACCAAAATAGAAATCTTGCTGTTCATTGATACCTATACCAGACTTATTCACTAATAAAATACGATTATGCTTCTTCTATTATGCATTTTCTTACCCTTATTCATGTGTTCTTTTAACACTTAAACCATAAGTATAATGGAATACTGGCTGTGAGATGAATGAATGAATAACGTCATGCCTTCTGTGACCTCTCTCCTACAATGGCATATAACTTACAGCTGTGACCCCATGCACTATATTGTGAAGCAGCCATGCAGCTGCCCTGTTGTCATTATTTATCTGTCTGCATAGTGCTTGTGATTAGAGGCTTAATTAGGAATGTCGGAGACTTGTACCAAGATTCTCATTATTAATTCATGCCAATGGAGTGCTTATATATTGTATAAATGTATGCTAAACTAAAATCCACATCCTTAATTTGGATACAGAACAATTGCTTAAAGCAGTGGTTCCCAAACATTTTCGAATAACGGTGGTCTAGAGTATCAGAATTCTTTTTGTGGCACCCCTAGGCCAAAAGTTTGTTATTGAGCACTTTAGAAAAAAAAATATTGGTACTTGTGTATTATCACGGCGCCCGCGAAATTGACCACAAATCACGGGGACTGCGCTTACCACGCTTTATAAAATCAACTCCATGCCGACGTCGATAGTGGGGGTATGAACAGGTCGGGAGGACGCGTACCGCATCCACTCGCCACGCTTCGGGCTGACTTGGATAGTGGGGGTGTGCAAGGATGGAATAGCATGCAAATCGGCAGGAAATCGGTTGCAAATCGGCCTAAAATCACATCGCGGGTCGAATCTGCCGCAAAATCGTATGCGATATCGTTTGCGATTTACATGAAATCGGGCCTCGGGATAATACACAAGTACCATAAGAACTGCTTTCAGCATGATTTTCACCATGATCACTGTTTTGCATTCACCATCTTTTTAAGGTAAACTGGAATGTGATCTTTTCAAAATAAAGGTCTTTTTTTGGGGGTTTAAAAAAATCAGTAATTTTATTCTGTGAAGGGGCATGTTATTTGGATTCATATATTTAATTTAACATTTTTGTTTTTTACACATGATGTCAGCAGGGGGGAGCCGCTCATTACATATTCACTGCACACTGGTCCCGCTCATTACATATGCACGAGCGGGACCAGCACAGCGGCTCCCTCCACCACATCCCATGCCAGCTCTCCCGGGGGGCAGCTTGTGCTGCTTGTGTCCCCGGGAGCCCTCCTTCTCCCCCACAGTGTCCAGCACAAACAGGGAGGCTTCCATCTCCCTTCCTTGCGCTGTCCCCCCGGCTCCTTGCGGCATTCACCAGGGGGGTTAAAAATCGCCGCCAGGGACAGCGAGACCCTTCGGCATTGAATAGGTTGAGAGGGACGGCTGGCAGCAAATGTTCCAGCCCTCCGGAACACGGCGAATGTGCAGCGAATCCTAACCTACCCTCACTTTGCCATCTGCCATTACAAACTTCTGCAGCCATTTGACTCTGTAAACCAACCCATGCATTGTTCTTGACATAGAGTATAGCTGCAACAGCAGAAATTAGGTCTTACAGTGCTATCAAAGTATTGTACACTGCAATTGTTTTGTAAATCAATAATACTAGTGGACCACGAAGGTAGTTAAATTATGGAGAATGCTTAGTTCAATGACACAATGGAAACATGCAAATCACCTCTCAGACTTGGACTATAACAATTGTCTATACTACAGAACTGAAAGAAAAATACCCCATGCACAAAAACTACTGTAAATCTATACAGAACCCAACATATTAGCATTATACAATTACAAAATCAGAGCTGAGAACCTTCGTGCTCTGTGACCTGATGGTAACACAGATTTATCTATCTGGAAGTGTAGATTATACATTCAGTGGCATAAGTTCGTCCCAGTTGCCCAGAGGCAAGATAATTATTGGTGTGCCCCCCCCCACACACACACACACACACACCACCTTATATAAATATATGTATGCATGTGTGTATGTATGCATGTTATGCATACTATGTTTAAAATAAAGAGAGCGTGAAATCTATGGTCCTGCTAGGAGGGGTGAATTTAAACTCACAGGGGAGGAGAGGTGCCCCCTTGGGAGCAGGAGCCCGGTGGCAGGTGACTCCATTGCCTCCCAGAGATATGCCTCTGGATACATTCCTTTTATGTTATAGTTGGCACAATACATCTTACTTCTTCAGGACAGGAATCTACTGCTAACAAAATTATATGTATTTATTAGTTTCATTGTGTTTTCTTTGAACAGAAAAATATCTTCTTTCAGAAATTGTGACAATGTGGAGGATACAGAGGAGAAAAAGGGGGGGGGGGGATAATGGCACTGGTCATGACAACTTATTCCAAAGCATGAACCATGCGGGTCAGTTATGCTGAAGGAAAGACCATTTTAAAAGTACTGTACAGTCCTTTTTGTTGGCTTCCAATTATGGACTAGGGGCCGAATTCATATTTGTAAGCTATGGCAGATGTTCAAGCAGTGGAGCAATTATTAACAGACTGTGCGTGTTCTTTGATTGCAGTATGCATGCATCAAGGTGCAGATGTGATCTCACAATGAGGAATCCATGGAGAAGTCATTGACAGGAAGTGATTTTTTGGAGGTGTTAACAGAGAGCAGTTGGAAAAAGGCAGGCGTGTCATCGCTAATTTCAGGGCATGTATCTGCCATCAGTTGCAAATATGTATGTTCTAAAACATGGCACTTGCGTCTCTACTGCTCGGTCCAGTCTGCGTAGGCCTACCCTTAACCTCAATGATCATTTTTTTGCGTAAAGGCTGCAAATTTGAATGAGTTTTTAATGGCGCCTTTGGGCGTCTCTTTTTATTTCTGAGTGGTAGTTTACTTGCTAACATTAACAGCTCTGTAGCCTAAAAAAATCACAATAACATATGCGTACAAACACAAATTAGGCTCTAGATCATTTATACCCCATTTACGTTGCACAAAGAACCCGGGACCGACCCGGATTGTTGCCTGGTTGACCGGGGCGATTTTCGATGTGAAAGGGCCTTCTGAAATTAGCCGGATCCAGCTACCCAGCATTCTGAACCTGGTTAAAAGAAAGGTTAATCCTGGGTTTCTGTGCCTTGTGCACGGGTAACCCGGGTTGAGCGACTCGGGTCCTGTTCACACTATAGGGAGGAGACAGCATCAGCTTTAAGTGCTGCCTCCTCCCATGCTCCATGATGACGTCTCAACAGCGGCTTATTAGGGAATGTGGCTACATTCAGAAAGGTTAAACAGGGCTCCTGGCTTAATCCGCTTTCTTTATTTTTTTTTTTTATAATATATTTTTATTAAGTTTTTAGTAAAATACAAACATGGGTACAAAGTACAGACAAGTCAGGTAAATAGTTTACATTTTTAAGGACAAGTACATCTCAGGGTTAATCCACTTTCTATGGGGAAGATGGAAACTGTTACCCTTAAGATAAGGAAAACATGGGTTCACTGTCTGCCAATAAAAAAGAGTGACAATCTGGCCTGGTTGATCTGGCCCCCTGAAATCTGTGCATGTAATTCCACCTCCCGGAGCTCTGCTTGCACAGCATGCACGGAGATGGTGTGTCATAAGGCCATGTCTCTCTTTTTTTATGCAGGCTTCTATTGCACTCACAACATACTTGCCCACTTTTGAAAACTAGTTTCAGGGAGATTATAGTTATTAATAGAATTTTGCAAAACACCCCATTGAGGGAGGGGCATGTCATGCTCCACCCAAAGGGCGTGTGTAGTTCCATATATGGAGAGATTGTGAATGTGGCACCTAGAAGCGTGCATGTGCACTGCTACATCTGAGATGAATCGAATAAAATGACTTACTGTATATACAAATGTAGATGATCCCCAAAGCAGTTAGTAAGAGCTACTATACTTGGTAAAGTGCTGGGAAATGGTGCTGATGATTCAATGTAAATGTATCTATCTCTCATTCTTTTTTTCCCAAAAATATAACAGTGTAATGTGGGCTAGGTGAAATGAGGGAGATTGCTAGACTAATGATGGAGAGAGGGAGATTACACCTATTTCATGGAGTCTCCTGCAGAATGCGGGAGGGTAGGCAACTATGACTCACAATAATGAATATTTGGGTTAAATTACCGCCTTGGTCCATCCCTGGTAGGTGTTGGTTCCTGCATCAGGCTGGACCAGCAAACCCGTCTAAAATAATCAGTTGGACTATGGTAGATTAATGCAGGTAAAAACTATTTGCTTGCCATCCTGACACAGAAGGCTGTAAAACCAATGTTACCGATTACATTAGGAGCACACAATACCACGACACAAGGAAGTGATCACACAAAAGATACAAACTGAAGCACCTGACAAGTTGTATGGTATTCTGGAAAAATTCCTGAACTTAACTGAACTACTTTTTTTGTACCCTACAGTATTACACTATAAAAATGAACATTGACTTGAAATGATTGACAATAATTAGCTGATAAGTATTTAATATAGCCTACTGTATTTCGTGATAACACCTGCTTAATGCCTCTCTACAGGTGCACAGTACTGTGTTTTAGAAAATAAAGACTTTAAAGAATATAAGACATAAAATTGTATGTAGAAGTTAAAGCAATCGTATATATTATGGAAATGGAACCTTCATTATTAACATTACTACATCATGGGGTTTCTATTTAAATATTGTAATTTTAAGACAAGGTATTAAAGAAAAGTAATTCTTTTGAAATGTATATTTTTTAAACATCAAAAAGATTCCAAGGAACCAGAAAAGACCATATAAAGTACTAGCTCACCACTGGAGACAATCATACGCAGGTTCGTTGCCTTTATGTATTCAGATTGAAACACTAATGAGCCCATATTACTAGTGCAAAATAAATGGGCTATATATCAGAAGAAATCAGAAGAACATTTTGAAAACTTTATCCACAGTCACAGAAATGATTACAATAGAAAAGAAATACCACTCCTATTCAGATGACCTATTATGAGAACACTATAAAGCAGCCCATACACGGTCCGTTTAACGGATCCGTTTGGGACTTAAACAGCACACATCAGATCGGATCGCATCCCTAGTGCATGCAGTGTGCATCCACTGCGATCCGATACGATGTGTACCTAGTACAAAAAGTATGTGCAGCACATACTTTTTGTACCGTACTATGTGATGCGCGGGAGCGCGCATCGCGTAGTACAGAACGGAGCCGTACACAACGGAGCGTCTATGGGCTCCTTAAGAACTATCTTATATACTATGAGAACACTTGTAATTAGCTTATGTATATGCTTACAGTGCGCAATATATAAAACCATGTACTGTAGTTTAAGTATATACACTATTAACCATCTTATTTGGTTGTTTTTGATGGAAAGTTGCCAATGCATAGCTTTTCCTATTTATGCAATATCTCTGTCTCCATGCTATACATTATATTCCAGTGCTTTCATGTAATTGTCAGTCATGTCTCTGAACATACATAATTAGTAATAATCACCTGTTAATTTGCCAACATAACTTACTTGTCATTTCATCCTGCATCATATTAGAGATGTAGCAGAAATCATGCGAACATACTGTGTAGAATCTATTTGAAGGGAGGTGTTGCAGCAGCGTCTTTAAAACACTCATTTATCAATTAGAAAATGACCTTTTAATAATTGCCATAACAAGGATCATGAGTTGTGTGCACCCTAGAAACCCCTTGCTTGATTGCTGAACAGCATCAGGGCCAGATGCACTAAGCTTCAAAAGTGATAAAATGGAGAGTGATAAACAACCAACCAACCAGTCAGCTCCTGTCTGACAGTTTTCAAACACAGTCAGTGACATGACAAGTTGGAGCTGATTGGCTGGCTGTTTATCACTCTCCATGTTATCACTTTTGAAGCTTAGTGCATCTGGCCTTGAGGTCAGTCACCACCTCTTCTTAGTATAGTAGAGTGCCCTCTTCTATTATAGAAAATAGAAGAGAGCACTGACCCTCCTGGGTGACTATCCCATCCACCCCACCTATAAACTGTCCCTGATTATTAGCAGAAAAAGGCGTTAGACAGTGAAATCATAACCAATCACCACAATATCATCATTAGTAGGGCCAGAATAAGGCTACTAAATTGTGGGGGTCTCATATCATTATATAATTGATGCCCATCCTCAATGCAGCTACTGTGTCTGATGCCAGTTATGTAAGTTCATCCCAGTTGCCTGGAGGCAAGATATAAATTCGAGCCCCCACAAAATTATATTTTATTTATATATATATATATATATATATATATATATATATATATATATTACAAACAAACAAACAAACACACAATTGATAAGCGCAAAAACCATTCTTTGAAAGTATCAGTCTTTCTCAGTGTGGAACTACAAGTCCCAGATTGTGGGAAGGAAAACATTTCCAATCTTCCCTTGCACTAGAGTCCGTGATTAGGACCGGCTGATTCTTAATTACCCACAGAGGGCTCCTGGATCCACAGGAAGAAATTTGTCTAGAACGATAGAAAGAAGCACTCCATAGTGCAGTTATCCAAGTAAAAAAGATTTATTCTTTAAAACAATCTCCACGGTTTTAGACAGTAAAAGGTCACGTACCAGATGAGGCGGTATCAAAACCGCACAATGACAGCATAAGACACAGTATTCCACTGTTTGATGGAGCGGTTACACTCTCCTCTCCGTCAGTCTCACTCATTTGAATGACACTAGGCCACGCCCCTACGAGTTTCGTCACTTCGGACTTCGTCAGAGGGCTGCACTATGGAGCGCTTCTTTCTATCGTTCTAGACATATATATATATATATATATATATATATATATATATATATATTATGAAATATGTGTATATATATATATATCTATTATGAAATATGTAGATACATACAGATGGAGCCGGCCTCATTCTTACTATCGCCAGCCCCCACCAGCAGCCGGCTCCCACCAGGGGCGCGTGCGTGTGAGACGCATGCGCGTCCCAGTCAGATGGAGCGCCTCTGCGCCGGCGATCGCCAGGGAGGACATTCTGGTGATCCCCAGCCAAGGAAGAGAGGCGCTCCATCTATATATATAGAGAGAGAGAGAGAGAGAGAGAGAGAGAGAGAGAACACATATTTCAGGATTTAGCCACATAAGCAATATTGATGGCTTTCCATTAATGGATTTAAACTTGCAGGGGAGGAGAGGTGCCCCCTTGGGAGCAGGAGCCTGGTGGCAGATGACACCATTGCCTCCCAGAGTTCTGCCTCTGTCTACTGCACAGGCTGGACTCAGGCTCATGCTCTCCAGCTGCTGCCTTTGATGATTTGGCTACACGAGCTTACATTTGCAAAGAAGACAGGCCAGGGCATCTATCACATAGCCACTTTCCCACAAGGGGCAGTTGCTCTATACTGCCCCTTACCTTGTCTCCTAATCCAGACCCTAAGTTGATAGCATCGCTGCATATTACATCACATGTGCGACATTAGTGGGAACCTACTCCTGACAGTGGATAAGATGTAGTACAGTATGCTGCAGTCAGGATGGTGCAGAGTGAGCCAGATCAGGGCAGGGGCAAACGCAGGATTTTCAGAAGGGGGTTTCCAGAGAGGGGCGGAGCAAAGCACGGAGATGGACACTTAGGTGACCCAGTATATGCCGGGTCAGTTAAAGATATCTATTATAGATAAGACCAAATGTATATAATAATAATAATATAATATATAATAGAATAATAATATAATATATAATAATAATACTAATATATACACAATCTGCCAACGAGTATATAAAACTACATACCTTGGGCTAGATTCTCTAAGCTTCAAAAGTGATAAACTGGAGAGTGATAAACAGCCATCCAATCAGCTTCTACAGGCCATGTCACAGACTGTGTTTGAAAAATGTCAGGCAGAAGCTGATTAGTTGGCTGTTTATCACTCTCCATTTTATCACTTTGGAAGCTTAGAGAATCTGGCCCCAGGTGTGTGGAGCTGGAGCAGTAACAAGCTGCTGGAAGGCTGATATCTCTGTTCTTGGCACAGTAGAGACAAGCTACTAGTGTCCGTCAAAGGGGGAGAGTCCCAGTCTAAGTCAGACAGAACCTGAAATATCTGACTGGGAAGAGCAATTAACAGGCTTGGATGGGGATCACTATTTTGAAGTCCGATATCTCCGGTTCTCCAGGGCCGATTTTTTAAATTCTTGTACCCATGGAAAGAGGGGACCCTCAGCTTTCAGAATGGGTACTACTCAGAAACCTCCCTGCATGTGCCACTGCAGGGCAATGTTTGTGGCAATGTGGGGGGCCCCTGGGTGACTGTCCCATCTACCCCGCCTATAATCTGTCCCTTCTCATTACCAATAAAAGCAGTAAGAGGCAGTTTCATAATTAGGCATGTGTTGGCTGCTTTCCCTTCATGAGTCTGGGGGCTCAGGGTTCCAAGGTGACTGTTGAGACACTGAATGAATGATATTATGACAGTCTTTCAGTGTTTTAGATGTTCTTTATACCCTGCCATCCTACGTAGTGCTAGGCCTGCCTTGCCACATTATACTTCCAAGAAAATGTCATTATACATTAAATGAAATCACTGCATATCATTTGCCGTCTTTATAGGACAAAATTTTTGGGTACTCAGTTATTTGTTAGAGAAACAGTATGCAATAACAAAAGAAAAGATCATATATGTACTTTATATAGTTGGAAAACAGTTATTGCATTTCTCTCTTTCATGCATCAAATATACATAGCCACTTTTTTACATTTTTTTATTGACAGGAAATTCAATCAAATATGCGAATATGACAAATAAAAGAACTGGTTAGTCTGTAACAATCAATAATAATTGACGGTGCATAATGTGTGGTCAGCATAACAAATTAGAACACAGCAGTACATCCATTTAGCAATCATCAACAAACATATCAAAATGGAGAATCTTTACTCAAAGATTCTGTGAGATACCAGGTGGTATCGGAGAAAGAATTTCTGAGGGCGGCTTTCAAGGGGGTGGATAGGGTGTGGATGTATGGCAGCCAAGTGTCAAAGAACTTAGCTGTCAATTTTTCTTTTTGGATTGAGGTTTCTGTCTAGTCCATTGTGAATAGATGGGATATTCTAGGGAAGGCGAAAGACATGGAGGAGGGAGTTGGGGAGATCCATTCTGACAGTATGTTTTTTTTTTTAATAGTTGCTGCCAGCTTAACAAGTAATGGACGGGTACCTTTTGAGAAACGTTTACGATCTGGGGAGGAATATCGTCCCCAAAACACCCAAGCTTTGGAAATGGCGAAGTCTATTTTAAGGTTCGATTTGACATATTCCTGAAATTCAGACCAAATAGACTGCACAATGGTACAGGACCACATACAGTGTACCATGTCCGCGTCAGGACTACTGCATTTGTAGCAACTAGCATTGGGGATTCCTCCAGTAAGGAATTTAAGTTTTGGGGTAAAGTAGGAGCTATGCAGAAGCTTTTGATGCATTTCCATATAGGAGGTAGATACTAGTAGTAGTAGTACGTTTATTTACTAGGTTTTTATTTAATGACTGGTATGCTGTCGGCATGGTTTTCATGGTCAGGTAACGAAAATCATTTTGCCACTTCAAAAACCCCTTTGGAGGTTGGTCTAACTCTAACGCTATGCACTTCCGGCAGAGGTCATATATATGAGCAGTTGAGAGGGGACTATCTAACCGTACGTGCAAGAGCCTATCGAGAGTACAAAGCGTAACATTTGGCCCGGCCGATGTTAATATAGATTGAGCATAGCTCATCACCTGTGTGTGTATACAAATTGTGGTATCTGAAGTTGAGGATATTTATCCTTTAAACCCCCACAAGTCAGGATGGTCAGGGAATCTACCTTTATGACATTTGCAACATATTTCAGGCCTCTGACATTCCAGGATCTAAAAACATTTGTAAACTGGCTGGGTATGAAGCTGGGATTGCCCAATAGGGGAAGAAAAATAGATGTATATTTGGGAGCATGGACAGCAGACATAACCAATCCCTATGCCGTGCAAGTAGTAATGAGGAGGACATTACCCTTTACTGTATCTGGGAGAGCCTGAGGTGTCTTATGTGGTAACGCTACTAAGTGTATGTCAGGAACGAAACACTGAAAAATTAGCATAAGTGTCAGTACCCGATATCCAGTCCACTGCAATGCGATAGCTGGCCGCTATAGCATAGGTCCTGAGGCACGGCAAGTTGAGGCCCACCAGTTCCCTTTTCTGCTGCATTTTAAATAATGATACATAGCCACTTCTTAACACAATGAGGGGGACATTTACTAAAATGGGAGTTATATTTCAGATGGCATGCTGCTATGGGCAACCAATCAGATACTATCTATTATCTTCTAGAATGTGCTCAATAAATAAGAAGTAGATTCTGATTGGTTGTTCATAACAACATCCTGTGTGAAATAGATCTCCCATCTTAGTATTAAATTTCCCGCTAAATAACAATCCATATATATATATATATATATATATATATATAGATAGATAGATAGATAGATAGATAGATAGATAGATATACATATATATATATATATATAGATATATATCTATATACACAGTGAAGAAGTGGCACTCCCCGGACTTCAGAAAAAAACGACACCAGGCCTTTCACTGGATTCACTATTTTGAGCACCTTGATAAAGAGGCCTCAGAGCCTCGAAACGTTGGCATCACAGCCTGGTGTATGTGTTTTCTTCTGAGTGCCGCCGTCACCCCAAAAGACCATTGTATATTGACATCGACAAACTGTCAGTGGAGGGGGGGAGGCGGTAGCACTCGCAAAAGAATTCAGACCACACCACATGGATAACCACCAACGTTTCAAGTCCCTGTGGACCCTTTATCAAGGTGCAAAATAACGTGTTATTCATGTTATTTTGCACCTTGATAAAGGGTCCGCAGGGACTTGAAACGTTGGTGGTTATCCACGTGGTGTGGTCTGAATTATTTTGCGAGTGCCGTTGCTTCCCCCCTTCTGCATGTCGACAGCCCAGCAGCTGTCTTTGGAAGGGCACCGCAGTATTTATTTCATCACCAATTGATGTTACATTGCTTGGAGTGCCACCCCCCACAGAACTATATTTATATATATATATATATATATAGGTACTTATGTAATATCTGGGCTCCCGTTTTTCTTATGAGACCGCGTCCCCGCGCGGGGCTCGCTGCGCTCGCCACGCTTCGGGCACGGTGGCTCGCTGCGCTCACCACACTATATAAAATCAACTCCATGCGTAGTTGGATAGTAGGGGTATGAAAAAATTGGGTGCATTTAACATGGGAGCCCAGATAATACATAAGTACCAAATACTGTATTGGAAAGAAATCTTTATTTTTTTTAAATATGCAGTTTTCAGATGATCACAATGTAGTGTGAGCCTGTATACATGAACAAAATATTTAATAACTGATCCTTTGTGTCTTGGGGCATTTGAAGGCTGTGAAATAACCCTGACTGAGTATGATAATTACAGCCAAGGTGCACTGAATATTCATAGTCTGCTGCTAAAAAAACAACCCAAAAAACAAATAAACCAGCAGACGTCACAGAAAAGGCTAAAAATATCTGTATAGATAAAAAAAGGGAAGTGCTCAGTTCATAGCCACATGTCATTCCAAAGTGTTATTTTTGTACTGCTGAGGTGCCTGCAGGGATGCTATATAATGAATGAAGCTTCCTCAAAAAATTAATTGCAGCTAATTAATTGCCCACCGGCATGTGCCATTGTGGCGTTATCTGTAATGTAATTGTCATTTAAACTTCACTAATTTACTTTAGAATTCTAACAATGGCAAATGGTATGTCTAGCGAGTCAAAAGAAATGCTTCACTGGGCTTTATTATCAACCAAATATGCAAATGTCATTACTTAATTTCCTTGGTCCTAACCAGTGCTGAGAATCAAAAAGACCACAATTTGCTCTAATACCACAACAAACCAAGTGAAATCTGACTCATAAAATATAGCTTTGTCATAAAATATATAAAAAATAACAAAAATGCTTAGAGCAGGCTCACATACTACCCTTGCATTGATGGATGCATATTGGCATACTAAAAGCTCTGCAAACTGCACAAAATGCCCTAGAGCACTTAAACATGAAGGTTCCTATGACCTACAATTAAGACATATTTGCCTACTCTCCCATAAAATAACCAACAAAATTGGATGGCGCTCCGGACCATCTGGAAAATTAGGCAAGTCTCCTGCATCAATCTGACCACTACCTGGACCTCTGTTCTAACAGGCAAAGTGGGAAAAGTGGGCGGGATGATGACTCATTCACACTAAATTGCATCATCATAGCCACACCCCTAATGTTGCAATGTTGGTAATGTGAGAATTTTAATGCAGAGGGAGCCCCTACTGTGGAAGCATGTCCTCCAGTACTGGTACCTGGTTACTTCCTCCTGGAGTGGCAGCCCTAAAGTAGGTAAGCAAGAATATAGTCAGAATTCACGTAATAGAGATCGATCAATTCTATCACAAAGAAAAATGTATTCAACACATGTTAAAAAAGCGGAGGGTCACCAGTGCAGCTGGTCACACAAGCAGAGTCACATTTCAAGTTTTCACTGGCCTAGTTGACACTGCAGCTCTGCCCCTGATCTCTCATGATGCCTCTAGGTAGGAGCCAGGGCTGTTTCCTGTGATATCTAACCCTGCCCCCTCCCAGTGGCGCCGGAACGGGGGGGGCGAGGGGGCAGCTTGCCCCCCCCCCCCAAATTACTGAGGCGCTAAAGTACCGTTCAGGGCCGCTTCTAGAGGCGGACAAGCCGTGCAGCAGCCCGGGGCGCTGCACGGCTTGTCCGCCTCTGTTAAACAGCCAGGGCGCCCGGCAATGTTCCCTGCAAGGTGTGCGCACAAACATTTTAATTGTGCGCACTACTGTCCGCCGCGCGCCGCTCACTCCCCTGTCAGTGCAGTGGAGCCGGAAGCCAGCCAGCGCCGTGTGCTCTGCCTCTGGGTATAAACTATAAAGTGCTGCGCCGGCGTCTGACGTCAGACGGAGACGCTGGCGCCGCACAGCGCACAGAAAGAGCTACACTCAGGACGGAGCCTGCCCGCATGCCTGCCCACCTTCCTAACCCAGTGCCCACCACATAACTTAAGGCAGTGGCACAGACAGAGCCCTACCACCCCAGACGGTATGTTTAGAAATAAACTCGCCCCCTGAAAATGTTGCACACTGACTATATACTGTATTATATATATATATATATATAGTCAGTGTGCAACATTTTCAGGTGTACATATGTGTGTATATATATATATATATATATATATATATACACACACATATGTGTATATATATATATGTATGTATATAAACAGGGGGTAACATATAGCAATTTAAGGGGCGCCAAAATGAGATTATATCTTGCCCCCCCCCCAACCTAAAAACGTTCCAGCGCCCCTGCCCCCTCCATCTCATTTCTGTTACAGTGGAGGCATTTCTGGGCCTCCAGGATCTGCACTGCCAGCCACAGTATGAGTTAATGTAAGGAGGACCAATGTATGTGTTCCCTGTGCCCATCCTTAATGTGATGTTATGAGGGGTGTGCAGTACGTTTCTGGATATACAGAGCATAGGTAGAATAAACATAATCTGTCAGCCTAGTTGTGAATTATAATCTCTGACTAGAGTTATGTATATAAGCATCACTGCCCACTGAAGAATTCAGCACAAACTCATTGTGGAGCTCATTAGAGGCTCTGGAGAGCCATGACCTTCTACTAGTGTGGTTGCTTTTGGGAGAAAGCATTGTCCTGAACCATGGTGTTTGAGTGATCTGCAGAATTTTGGTTTGTGATATGGTGCCTGGAAGACCAGGATAACTGTGGCCAACCTGTGTCCGCCATAACCTAGGACAATGTTGCTGTCGTGTAATAGTTGAGATGGAAACCAAGGTGACCGGGGCCCAGTTAAAATTCAAAATTATGAGAACGAGGATACTATTAAAGCATTTTAAGTGTTGGTTTTACAACTTTGTCACCTTCATTAAAGTGTTAAGCTTTAAATGTTAGAATGCTTTAAAACACATTAAGAACATGAAAACATAATGTCCCTGTTCTCAGTGTTGGCATTTTGAATAACAAACTAAAATACCAATTTTTTTAACAATCCTGATTTCTGCAGGACAGTCCTGATTTGTGGGGTCTGCTCTGCTGTCCCCTGGGTCAGGATCATTGTGACTCAATGACACACGCAAACATGTATACTTAGTTGGGTATAAGTACTAGGATGTATTTTGCTGGGTACACATATGGTCCATCAACGATATCGTTTATGATTTCCCTGGAGCTCCAGGTCAAACGATATATTGCATAGACATTTAACAATTTTACAAATGATATCGGCTCTAATTCAGAGTCAGTTGTACTTTTGCAAGACCTTGCAAAAGTAGAACTGCTGGAGCAAGGCTGCTGTGGTGCCACCCAGCACAAGGCAAGGCCATCCCCGATCGCCTGGTCCCTCCCACGATGTGCACACAAAAATTTACGGGCACATCTTCCTTGTATGTATCTAATTATTTTTATAGTCAAAACTCTTGGTCTGACAGGGTCTGCCTACCCTGATTACACAGTAGTACATCATTGCTATGCATCTGCCAGTCACCATGTGCCTACACCTATTCCACATCTGACAGTGACAGTGTGAGTCAGAGGGTAACCGCATAAAGCAGGGGGCAGAGGATGACAAAGAAATGAAAGGAAGAGTGTGACAACAGAATGTAGAGAGTGACAGCAGAAAGCAGAGGAAGATAGAGGGTGACAGGAGCAGACAGTGGGTGACTGGGGGAGACAGTGGGTGACATCCTATGCTTTCTGGAGATTAGGAGATATGTACATTGGTGGGTAAAGGAACACAATGTCCTCTGCACTGACCGGTGGCACTTGGTTAGGAAGACTCTGGAAAAGCCAGTTACACTGGTTTTGAGCTGTCTTTAATCTCACAGACAGCCCCCCACAGCTTGATTCCCCCATCCCAGGGTGGTGCCTAAATGGAATGGGGGATCAAAGCACCTGCACCCACCACTCAAAAGTTCTGTTCCTGATCAGAGGGAGAGACTGCTGCCCATGTAACATTTAGTATATGGGTTATTTAAAAAGGGGGAAATTCCCTAAGTGGATGGTGAGAAAACTTTATAGTTAAACATGTAATTTTTATGAAACTGTCCTATCCTGCAAGCATCTAAGTCCAAAGGATTTGTGAAAGGGAGAAGAGAGAATTCATTAGAGAATATGTTTCACATATCATTGATTCTAGAAATAAAGGATAGAGATTTAAAATCCCCTGAAGGTTTTATTTCAATATTACATCTTGTTAGATGAATCATTTGCGTTCTTGTACAACTGCAATCTCTGTTGCCTTAAGGGCCACACAGTACTGCACAAACAGAAGTGGTTAAATTGTTGGATCTATTGTATCGTACAACAGACAATACAAAATTATAAACATTAATAAAAGAGTCTTGAAATGACCACTGTTGTCAAGGCTACGGTAATTCTCTATGGCTGTCACAGGCTAGAATATGAATAGTCAGTAAAAACTGGAGATGAGCAGGTTCAATTCCTAGAGAACAGAACCCTTCCCCCCCCCCCCGAACTTACCTGATCCGAAGCCGGCTCCGGGGCGGCTTGATTCTGCGTGCCATTTTCCGGTTCCAGAATGTCATCATTCCACTGTCGGATTCTTGCAAGACTTAAACTCTATATAAGTCCCGGTGATCGGTGCCATCTTCATTCCAGGCTCGTCTCTGCCGTGGTGGCTGCTGTAACAAGGAGTTGCTGCCACATTTGGCTGCTGACTATGAGCTGTTGTGACAAGTGGCTACTTTGACAAGGGGCTGTGTGACAAGGGACTGCTGTGAGAAGAGGCAGTGTGACAAGGGGCTGCTGTGAGAAGAGGCAGTGTGGAGCAAACAAGAATGTGAACTCCGCACAGAGTCTACCTACACCTCAAATTCCGCTCCAGAGAGATCGGACAATTGTTGTGGAGGGTGCAGCCTGAGAAGTCTGAACCAACAATATTAGACTGAAGCCCTTATGGGGGTCCATGTTCAAGTTGGTGGTGCTTCCAAGAGTTAATATAACAGAACAATTGGTTTGGAGAGAAAGAGGACTCTTTTGTAGGGGCACTGTTATAGTTTCAATGATAGATTAGTTGATTACAAAATAACTTTTATTCAGTTAAAGTTATAATATGTGGCAAGGGTTGACAAACATACATAAATAAACAAAAATTTCACTTAGTAAAGTGATGTGTTACAAAATTCCTGCTGATGTTAAGGGTAAGGTATCACAATCAAAGATGTTTGCAGAGGTGGAATTCCTCTAGTTCAAACTAGAGGAATTCCACCTCTGCAAACCCCCCCCATCCTATCAGGAATTACTAAACCGAATCTGATTTGTCTCCAAAATTTAATATATCACTAGCCTCCAAAATAACACAGTGGTGAAGTTTCACAAAGTATGGCAACCATGGTATTCTTCACAAAGCCTGTCTCTCCCGGACTTGCTTAAACCTATCTGTATTTTTGCCTTCTATTTCTGGATCTTCATCTTCCTGATTTACCTCGCCTCTGTTATTCTTATTTTCAAACGACACAACCCATATTCACGTTTCATGCAGCTCTCTATACTCCCCTGCCCCTCCTCTCCACATGTGTCTCACTCACGAAGCCTTATCTCCCTCTCCCTTTTCCCATTCCCTTTCGATACACCCTTTTTTTCCCCCTTTCTTACTTTTTATTTTAAGAACTGTATTAATCTCCTTTGGGTCATATTATCCTGTTCATTTGTTACACTAATCCCTGTTGATCCTTGTGTTCAATTGTTGCTTTTGAGATTTTCATATTTAATATAATTTTTTCCCAATATTTCAATAAATATATATGATAAAAAAAAAAAAAAAATATATATATATATACATATATATATATATATACAGACAAGACCTGCACTCTCACCCCTGTGTCTAGGTAGCAGCTGGGGTGCCGTATAAATAGCAGTGTATATAGGAAAACAGTGCTATGCAAATACAGTAACTCCCATGTGGGAAAACAGCACTCACCAGACTTAGTTCAATAGTAGTCATCAGGAATTAGGTGTCCTGTGTTTAATCATACAAATATGGAGCCTGCCGATGTTTTGGTCCTACAGGACCATTCTCAAGGCAGTTGGTATCCAATACAGCAACAAACAGTATAGGTATGGGGTAACAGGGACATGCTCTTTGCCAGCGGTTTAACATGCTCATTGCTACAGGATTACTGCTCAGAGCGCGCTTCCAGTAGCGCTGTATGTGCTGCCTTCCCCTGACAGATGCTAGAGGTCTAGTAGGACCTCTAGTGTCTGTCTCCTAAAAGGTGGTGGCCATTTTTGGGATGCCATTTTTGCAGATTCCATACCTTCCCTTTTTATGCTACTGTTCCCATTTTTTAACGTACAGTTGCCGGTCCTTTTCCAGACAATAAAAAGGGCCTCTAATTGGATACCGGAATAATGACCCTTGGTCTAAAATCGTGCTATCAGGCCATTTTTATTGTCTGATAAAGGATCAAACCTAATAGGATACTGGCTTTAATCAGTAAAAATACAATTTCTTCTTGCTCATTGTGGCAACTGTATTATTGTTACTGATGTGTGAATTACAGAACAGTGTGGTACAAATGCATTAAGAATACCTATGTTCTAGGTCAGCATTGTGTCCCTTTACAGCTCTCTTCTGTGGAAGGCAGCAATCCTAAACTCAATCACTCCATGGACCAGTGCAGTGTGAGGGAAAACTTGTCACTAAAAGAAATTCCTTGTCAGCAAATATTGCCTATAATAAAGATAAACTCCTGTGTTCACGCTGTGATATCCTATCTGACATACTGTGCTTGCCTCTGCTTTAACAGCAATAATAATGGTAACTTCAGAAAAAGAAAAATCACAAATGGAAACACTAAGGTGAGCAGACTGTGCTCTGACACTCCAGCTGTAGCTGTTTATGTCTGGGAATCTTGGCTTTGTACCTTTGTCTAACTTTGACTTATGCTGGGCACACACCAGCACGATTTGGGCTCAATTCCCCCAATCTCATCGCGTCTTACGACCGATTGTATGTAAAAAGAGCAGAATCGTACCTGTTTTCAGTACGATTCTGATCCAATGCATGACAGTAGTCAGTATCTTTTTTGAAGTCATCTTGCCCCATATGCCCTCCTACTTGCACTGCACGGATAACCCAACATCAGAGTGAGATTCGCCGATACATCGATACCTCACGGTAAGCTACTACTATGATTTCATTTGCACACAATTTGCATATCCTGAGCTCCTGCCGTTATCTTTGGAGGTACACGCATCCACCCTAGGGTTTTGATGTGAAGGAATCCAGGTTACTGCTCAGTGACGTGCGGTGAGGTTAGTGGTTGGTGAGGCACTGGCTTGGTGGAGCGAGCGACAACGGGGTCTGTGGGGAGCGTTGGGTCCGGGTTGCTTCTGCGCTGACAGGCAGGTGCAGGAGCTGCCTGTCTGCAGAGACCGGCAGAGCAGCTCCTGCTTGACAGCGCAGAAGCAACCCGGACGCAGTGCTTGCCACAGACCCCGCCGTTGCTCACTCCACCAAGGCACCACAGGGTCTGCCCATTTGTCTGCCCACATACCTCTTTTCCTTAAAAGAACACTTGTGGCCAAATGTACTAGCCAGAGTTCAGTGGCTGTGTGGGATGCCGGCTGAAGTCTGAGGTTTTTTTTAAAAGGCAATCATGGTTTTTCCTTGTAAATGTCTGCCTCTTTAAAACAACCTCTGAGTTCAGCCGGCATCTCAAACAGCCACTGAACTCCGGCTAGTACATTTGGCCCATATACTTTAATTTAGTTAGAAACTTTCAATAAAAGCACACTTATTTTACAGAAACACACAGATACAGGCACACCTATCACTTTACACATACACACACCTCTATCACTTTACACAAACCTCTGTCACTGTACACAAAATCACATGTCTGTTATGCTGCTTTCCCACTGCCAAACCTGCTTTGACCCGTTTTTTTAAACGGTTCTTTAAACGGGTCAAAGCAGGTTTAACCCCTTTCCCACTGCATGTAGTAAACGGTATATTACTGGTTAATTACCGGTTTTGTACCTTTCACACTGAACCCCTTGTGAAAGCTACAAAACGGTAATTAACCAGTAATATACCCCCCCTCCCCTGTGCCCACCCTCCCCTGATACTTACCTGCGTGGGGGATCCGGGCAGCGGGGTTCACGCACTTCTGGGGAGGCATCTGGTCCGGCATGGGCACAGTACTTGGGGTCCCTCAGGATGCTGGGCAGTGGGGACGCTCCGGGGACCATCCCACATGTACACGGTGCTGTGGGTGCTGGTGGTGCAGCAGGGTCATTTCGCGGTCCATTTGGGGTCCATAAGGCGTTGGGGCAGTCCCTGCAGCTGATGGGAACTAATAGTTCCCACTATGCGCATGTCTACTGAGCGCCGTGCATATCAATGAGCCGCTAATTACATATGCGCATATGTAATTAGCGGCTCATTGATATGCACGGTACTCATTAGATATGCGCATATTAGTTCTATTAGTTCCCATCAGCTGCAGGGACTGCCCCGACGCCGTATGGACCCCGAATGGACCGCAAAATGACCCTGCTGCACCACCAGCACCGTGTACATGTGAGATGGTCCCCGGAGCGTCCCCACTGCCCAGCATCCCGAGGGACCCGAATTACAGTGTGCCCATGCCGGACTGACAGGGAGGGGTACTGTCAGTCAGGCTGACAGTACCCCTCCCCCGACACCACCTCCCGGCGCACTTACCGATCCTGGTGCTTTGGTAGGGCTGCTGTGCACTCCTGTTTCTTTATTGCAGGCGGGAGGAGCGGCTAACTGAGCAGCCAGCGCCGGGGATGTGTAAGTTGCTGCCGTGCGCTGATGCTGCCGACCCCGCCGGCGGGGAGACGGGGATGGGAGGGAGCAGCAGCCGCAGACAGGGCAGTGCCCTGCCTCTGCTATGGCACGGCTCCGCTTGGTGCAGGGGGATCCTTGCTGTGCCCACGGCCCCCCCCCCCCAAATGACAGGGTGGCCTGGACCAATAGCAAGTGCACCCCCTGCACCCTTTATCGTTACAAGCGGCACCTATAGAAGAGCCTCGGCGATAGTGAGGGACGTGCTTTCTGCCTGTATAAAAGCACGCCCCTGTCACTGAGGAGGTGCCACTGTCCCCAATCACATCTGCCGCAGTGACAGGGGCGTGCTTTCATGTAGGCAGAAAGCACATCCTTTTCACTGAGGCACCGCTATAGGTGCCGTATATGCACCTTTTTTTAATGGGCTTTTGCAGCCGGGTGCTCAGCCCCTCCCACTGCCCTCTCCCTGTCTCTAATACTATACTACAGACAGCGGGAGGCACCGCACTTGGTGCCTCCTAAACTAATAAAAATAAAGAAAAATGGAGTAAAAATGATTATTATAATAATAATACAAAGCATATACTTATTTTTTGTATTATTTTATTATATTAATCATTAATGACAGGGGAGGCACTGCCTCACCTGCCTCCCCTGACTGCACGTCCCTGTTACTGCTACACCCCTATCAGCCATTAAGACATCAGGCATTGCCACATCGTGGGACAGGTTTCTATACCATCACCCATGGTTGAAAATCTCCCCCTCTCCTGATCACTACCATCAACATCCAGCCTACAGTTATTGCTCCCAGTATATACACCATCCCAACACCCAGCCTACAGTTATTGCTCCCAGTCCGCACACCATCCCAACACCCAGCCTACAGTTATTGCTCTCAGTCCGCACACCATCACAACACACAGCCTACAGTTATTGCTCCCAGCTCCCTATCATCCGTTAACCCCTATTACTAAACTGTTTTCCAATCACACCAACCCCAGAGCGCCAACACTCCCCACTCCTTTTTGGATCTGTTCATGACCAGGGGGACCGGGACTTTTCCCCCAGGAGTGCAGGCCGCTAGGGGTTTCTCTAAGCGCTGTGTAAACCCCTCCTACTGTACAACTGGAGTGTACCCTACATTACATTACGTCTGTGGTTAGGCAATTGTAAACTCCTACCTTTCAGCAATGAATTGTGCAATTTCCCTGCAAGAAACATCACCAGCCCTTATTGGCAAATTCAAGTATGTTAATGTTTATTTCTATCTAAATTAGCCATAATGTGTAGATGTATTTGATATGCAAGAAATTACCTAAACTGTACACTGTATAGCAACTGTATAGCATGAGCAACTAGTAAGCATGCTTTGAGGCTACATCTCAGAAGATGTATCATCACACTGCAATACAGTGGTGGCTTTGTGTTTGTCTCTAGTTCAGAAAACACTGCACTGATGAATGAGGCTGTTTGAGCCATTCAGAGACATTTTTTATCACTGGTCAGTGACTTTGAAATTCCGTGTTGACTTGCTTGTGCTGGAATTCAGATTTGTTCAATTCTTGTTACTTGTGAGTTGTGGGTATGTTGCAAAACAAGGACACTTTCATATTAAACCTTTGAGCGAAGCGCAAAATATCTGCTAAAAATGCCGACAGCTCTTTGAGAGATGCTCAAAATATTAGCTAAAGATGCCAGCATTGCTCACATTTGTTATATAAATTCAAATAAAAAATGTGTCAAAAAGATTATATTTTCTATATAAGGTAAACATTACAGGTCATTATGATGACTAAAAATGTTTGCTTGGCAATTTTCACACCAATTTTGACAAATTCACTCAAATGTTCCCAGTAGAGTAAATAGTCCCCCCCCCCCCCCCACACTCTTTGTTCTCATCACGAGGCCTCTTTGGACAGCTATGTTGGTACATATGGTGCTGGTGAAGTATCCAATTTTACTGTTTAGTTGTTTCTAAGGTCATACAGTAAATAAACCATCTTGGGAATTTTCCATTATTCATGTTCACATGAGCACATCATATGCATGAAGGAGGCTGCAACTTCAAACCTCATACTTTCATTGTATTTAGTAATTATCTGAACTTTATATATTTACTTACAATAACAGACAACCGGAATATATATATATATATATATATATATATATATATATATATATATATAAAATATATATTCATGGCCATAACTTTCCAGGGACAAATATGCAACCTATTTAGGGACTATTGACAAGTATGATCTTGTCATATTCCTAGACATGACAGGAGACTTAAGCTGATCCAGCTGCCTGGCAATGTTTTCCTAGTTAATAATAATAATGATGATGGGGGGGGGGGGGGGGGGGGGGTGTTCTGTTCTGTAATATGTTTTGGAAAATAAATATCCCTGTTCTGACTTTGAATCAATAGTCACCTTTATCTATACTGTAAATATATGCCTTTACCCTGATTTTTTCTTCCAGGAAGTCTTGACAAATACAGGACTTTTTTGATGGTATTTTTCAATGAATTTCTTGGAAAGAGAGCAAGCACTGTTCATTGTATTCTAGCAGAGTTTGAAATGCTGTAAAAATGCATTGGCCACTAGACTGAACGATGAATAATACTGATGCCATATGCTTGGGCTTTTATCTGCTCTTTATAGAAGTCTATACAGAACACAAAGTATGCCCTTTCTTTTGTTTTACACGGTCAAGTCCCATTTTGAAATATTCAACATACGAGGAAATGCTGATGTAAAGGCCAGAAAGTAAGTAAAATGCAATTTAAGGTTAATAAAATGAGGCAGGTGTTTGCTTTAAGAAAGTTACCTCTTTAAATCTCACATCTGAATCATCAAAATCCTAGCACTTGTCTCAACATGCAGGCTATTACATTTAGCCCATAGGGATATTTCTTAAAAAAAAAAAAAAAACAAGGAAAAATGTGATTATGAACTTAAAGATGATTTGACACCATAATTTCAGGAGACCATTTCCTCTTTCATTTTACCAACTCTGTGGTCAATTGAAAGGATCCAATTATTGATGGTCCTAGATGGCAACAAGAGTCCAATGCAGAGCATGACTCCGTAGCAAAGTAAACCACAGTGTTCCTAACCATTTTTGTGATTGTTGTCATGAGGGGGTTCTTAATTAATTAAAACTGATTGGTTTTAGAACATGTATGAAGGACCATAAATGGGCATTACAGACCTGGTAAACTTTGTAGACAGAAGATCTACTGTCCTGTACAGCAAAACACGACATAGAAACATAGAATTTGACGGCAGATAAGAACCACTTGGCCCATCTAGTCTGCCCCTTTTTTAAACATGTTACCTCAAACCATATTTGATCCTTATTTTTTTGTAAGGATATCAATATGCTTATCCCAAGCATGTTTAAATTGTACTACTGTATTTGCGTCTACCACCTCTGATGGTAGGCTATTCCACTTATCTACTACTCTTTCTGTGAAGTAATTCTTCCTCACATTTCCCCTGAATCTTCCTCCCTCTAGTTTCAGTGCGTGTCCTCGTGTTCTGTTGTTCCTCTTCCTGTGAAGAATGTCTCCCACCTGTACCTTGTTAAAACCCTTAATATATTTGAAAATTTCTATCATGTCCCCCCTTTCCCTTCTCTTCTCTAAAGTATACATATTAAGATCTTTTAGTCTTTCCTGGTACGTTTTGTGATGTAGGCCATGCACCATTTTAGTTGCCCTCCTTTGTACAGTCTCTAATGTATTTATATCCTTCTGGAGATATGGCCTCCAGAACTAAACACAATACTCTAGGTGAGGTCGTACCAATGACCTATACAGTGGCATTATTACTTCTTTCTTTCTACTGCTGATACCTCTCCCTATGCATCCAAGCATCTGACTTGCCTTCTTCATTGCTTTGTTACATTGCCTACCTGCTTTTAAGTCCCCTGAAATAGTGACACCTAGATCCCTCTCTTCCTCAGTAGTTTCCATTATAGTGCCATTTATACTATATTTAGTCTTTGGATTTCTGAGACCCAAGTGCATGATTTTGCATTTTTTGGCATTAAACTGTAGTGGCCATGCTCTTGACCATTCCTCTAATCTACCTAGATCCTCAATCATTTGTTTTACCCCTCCTGGTGTGTCTACCCTGTTGCATACCTTTGTGTCATCTGCAAAAAGGCACATTTTACCCTCAATTCCATTTGCAATATCACCAATAAAGATATTAAAAAGCACTGGTCCAAGTACAGATCCCTGGGGTACTCCACTTGTAACCTTTCACTCCTTTGACTGTACTCCGTTTACTACAACTCTCTGTTTTCTGTCCTGTAACCATGACAGTGACTTATGTCAGACCATTGGCATTTGTGGAAGGAACTCATTTACCATCAATTGGAATGTGCACTCTAGTTTTCCAGTATAGCAACTGTTAAACAGGATATCACTTACTATGCCTGGGACTCCGTTGACATCTGGGACCATTGCTAAATGGACCTTTCAGTTAACCACACAGTTGGTAACCTTATCAAGGGTAGTGAGTCTGAACTGAACTCTCCATATATTCTCCAGTGTGGAACTTTATTGTTTTTTTATATATATATATATATATATATATATATATATATATATATACAGTGCTCAAAAAAATAAAGGGAACACTTAAACAACAATGTAACTCAAAGTCAATCACACTTCTGTGAAATCAAATTGTCCACTAAGGAACCAACACCGATTGACAATCAATTTCGCATTCTGTTGTGCAAATGGAATAGACAACAGGTGGAAATTATAGGCAATAAACAAGACACCCCCAGGAGGAGGAGGCCGTAGGAGGGCAACAACCCAGCAGCAGGACTGCTACCTCCCCCTTTGTGCAAGGAGGAACAGGAGGAGCACTGCCAGAACCCTGCAAAATGACCTCCAGAAAGCCACAAATGTGCATGTGTCTACTCAAACAATCAGAAACAGACTCCATGAGGGTGGTATGAGGCCCCGACGTCCACAGGTGGGGGTTGTGCTTACAGCCCAATACCGTGCAGGACGTTTGGCATTTTCTCCATCCACCAAAGCCACATTGCACCACAGACTGTCCAGGAGTTGGCGGATGCTTTAGTCCAGTTCTGGGAGAAGACCATCCGCCACCTCATCAGGAGCATGCCCAGGCGTTTTAGTCAGGTCTTATAGGCATGTGGAGGGCACACACACTACTGAGCCTCATTTTGACTTGTTTTAAGGACATTACATCAAAGTTGGATCAGCCTGTAGTGCGTTTTTCCAGTTTAATTTTGAGTGTGACTCCAAATCCAGACCTCCATGGGTTAATAAATTTGATTTCCATTGATAATTTTTGTGTAATTTTGTTGTCAGCACATTGAACTAGGTAAAGAACAAAGTATTTAATAAGAATATTTCATTCATTCAGATCTAGGATGTGTTATGTTAGTGTTCCCTTTATTTTTTTGAGCAGTGTAGTTTTGAAGAATGCGGCACTTCAAAAGCCGTATAAATATATCGATTTATTCCAACATGTTTCGGGCTGTGTAGCCCATCGTCAGGGACAAAATCACAATACTTTTCAACACCTTATATACCAAATAGTGCAAATAGAATCCTCCTCCTTAAACCTCCAACCTGTCACCAGCATCTGAGTCCATGCCCCACGCCAACCTGCCGCGCAGCCGGATCTCCCCAGCGCACTTCTGTGATGTGTGCTGACATCAGGTTAGGCGACCAATCAGTGTGTTCATAATCATAGTGACACTAATACATAGAAAGATTACAAAGAAAGACAAATAATTTAAAAATTAATTAAGCAATCCATACTAATGAAGACAGTGCATATACTATAATCGATGTTACATTATTACAACTCATATCACTTTTTATAAGAAACAATGTAAAACAAGGTTTTCGTTTAGACCCCTCAGGGATAATGTATATAGCCGATGTATATATATATATATATATATATATATATATATAGAAGGGTTTCTCCTAACACTGTGAGCCAGAAACTGGCTGATTGTGGTGGAAAAAAAAGAGGCAGCACTCTGCGGACTTTGTCAAACACAAACGAAGTGTATTAAAGCATAGGGTCGGACAACGTTTCAAAACCCGAAGGTTTTTTCCTCAGGTCCACAAATAACAAAATTAGCAGGTTGACAAAAACATTTTCTTACCTCCGATGGGAGACTTTTATGGATGCAGTGAGACAGCGTGTTCCCCGGCTCCGGACACGGACATCCGAGCTTCCGGTGCCTGCGTCATTCGGCACACCCCCTGGAGGAGGAGTGGTATGTGACAACATACCCTGTACGTGTACCGTTGCCGGGATACGCTGCAAACAATAAACAGTGCCGGTGAAAATACGTGATAATAGAGATTCATGTGTGATCGCTGTGCAGAGCAAAATCAAAATAAACATATATCTATTGCACACCATAAAGCATAAGAATCGGACATTGAACAACAGAGTATTCATAGTGAAATCGAAAGGGGCAGCTACCGCCCGTTATATAAATATAGCAGTGCAAAGTGCCAATGCATGTGATAAGGCTATGTGTAAGCACTAAGTCGTACCATAGCATATGTGTATGTGAACATAGTATATAAACGTTAAAATTACGGGACACATCACCCGAAATAGGTCCATGTATAGACGCTATATTAGTCATTTAATTATGTATGTGTCGGCAAAACCCGACACCAGTGAAAATACATAGTAAAGACATTGCTTGTTCCGCTATTGCGGTGATGTGTAGCGTAATGCTAAAAAAGAGAATGATAATACTCTTGGGGCGGAGAAAGCGCCACTGTATTGAACTTCATATTTCTGAGATAGTTATGTGTGTGTGCTCCCAACGCTTATGGGCTGCACTGCCGTATAACTATATATCAGATGTAACGCATTTTATCCTAAGGTATATCTCAAGTCAAGCAGTCAACAGAATTAATTCATTAATGTATGTTATAAACATTGATAGCAACTGCCAAACCTTGATCTGGGCATATTTTGAAAATTGAAGTCCCAAGTGAGGGTTTTTACAGAAAAATGTTCCATGAGAATTTCTCGTTCAGGCCATAAGGGGCTAATGTGTTCAGTGTGTGAATCCAGCGGGATTCACATTGTGACAGTTTACGTTGCCGGTCCCCGCCTCTTGCTAGTGGAGGGACATGGTCTATGATTTTACATCGTAAGCTTGCCAAAGAATGGCCATGTGATTTGAAATGTTTTGCGACGGGCTGTTCTGGTCCTTTGAGTTCCTTGTTGTCCAAAGTGGCTCGTTTATATACTATGTTTACATACACATATGCTATGGTACGACTTAGTGCTTACACATAGCCTTATCACATGCATTGGCACTTTGCACTGCTATATTTATATAACGGGCGGTAGCTGCCCCTTTCGATTTCACTATGAATACTCTGTTGTTCAATGTCCGATTCTTATGCTTTATGGTGTGCAATAGATATATGTTTATTTTGATTTTGCTCTGCACAGCGATCACACATGAATCTCTATTATCACGTATTTTCACCGGCACTGTTTATTGTTTGCAGCGTATCCCGGCAACGGTACACGTACAGGGTATGTTGTCACATACCACTCCTCCTCCAGGGGGTGTGCCGAATGACGCAGGCACCGGAAGCTCGGATGTCCGTGTCCGGAGCCGGGGAACACGCTGTCTCACTGCATCCATAAAAGTCTCCCATCGGAGGTAAGAAAATGTTTTTGTCAACCTGCTAATTTTGTTATTTGTGGACCTGAGGAAAAAACCTTCGGGTTTTGAAACGTTGTCCGACCCTATGCTTTAATACACTTCATTTGTGTTTGACAAAGTCCGCAGAGTGCTGCCTCTTTTTTTTCCACCACAATCAGCCAGTTTCTGGCTCACAGTGTTAGGAGAAACCCTTCTATATTACCCGTTTGGAAGGCACCGCGGCAATTAACCTGTTCCTGTTATCCAGAGTGCCAATCTCTTGTACTGCATATATATATATATATATATATATATATATATATATATATATATATATATAATGCAGGAACGGATAGCGCTCCTCAATAAGTCAGCTTGGTCGGTGTATTGACTCCATTTTATTTTCGAGTGCCGCCCCATGCTATGGTGTGCATCCCTAACTGTGTGGAGTTTGTATATTCTCCCCATGTTTATGTTGGTTTCCTCTGGGTACTCCGGTTTCCTCCCACAATCCAAAAATATACTGGTAGGTCAATTGGCTCTCAACAAAAGTAACCTTAAAATGTCTGTGTGTGCATGTACATGTGTTAGGGAATATAGATGGTAAGCTCCACTGGGGCAGTGACTGATGTGAATGTTCAACTATTCTCTGTAAAGCTATGCGGAATATGTGTGCATATATACATAACTGGTAATAAATGAATATCAACTATTACAACAGGGTATGACACATCTGGTGATATAGGAACCTACATAATGGTTATAATTCCTAGGTGGAGTACTGAATTACTTGAAAAGTAAATGGGGAAATGCTGGAGGACAATATTTCTTCATCATACCAGGCAGTGAGTTTGCCTGCATCATGAAGATTGTCAGTGACCTGAATGGATAGAGTAGGAATATAGGGAAGCCAGATTGTCTTTGTTACAGGACAATTTCAAAGAAGTCCATATGAAATAAATATGATATTCTAGGTTGTAGAAGGATTAATGACAATGTATCAGTAGATGCCCATTGAGATAGGATGGTTTTCCTTGCAGTAGCAGCGATCTTCGCTAACGGGTAATGAGCACCACTGGAGAGCTCAGAGGAGCTATATCTTGGCATAATATCACAAATAGCTCACTCTGATGTTAGATCAAACCCAATTCCTAAAGCTGTGGGTATTTGCATGTAAACTAGATTCCAGAACTTCCCCTCCCCCACATACAATGCACTAAGGATGTTATTCTAGTCCAGTTTACTGATATAATATGGAAATTCTGGAAATCTTATATTGTACAAATGATTTTGTGAAAATTGAGTGAAAATATAGCTGTATTCCATTCCAGTTCATGAGTACACCATACAAGAAATAACGAACTGCGAGTTTACGACAACCTAGAAGCCATGTTTCAGGAACTTGTGACATTTTTACTTGAGGATAGACTTGGAAAAGAATCTAATTCCCTTAATCATTGTCCAAAATATTCCATGGTGCAAGGATGAATATACAAGTTGTTCTCTTCGGAAAGAGGAAGTTATTCAGCTGTATAGGCTGAATGAAATATGCCAGAGTACAAACACTGGATTGTAACATCACTGAGGAAATCAGAGGAAAACTGAAATACTGAAGAGCGACACAAAATACAAGCGCTACTGTTACTGACAAAAGCCTCATGAGAAGCCAGTGATGGGAAAGGAAACAGAAAATAGAGCATTCATTTTCCTTATTCTCTATTTAATGGGACAATAAGGTCTCACATGAAAAACATAGAACCAATAAGAAGATAACCCTATTTATGTGCTAAAATGTGACTTGCTAAGTATCCTGGTGCCTGTACTTCAGAAAACATCCATAAGGCTAATTTATTAAATTATTGACATAAGATGCAATACATTAAAGGAAAACACTTATAAAGGGTTATAAATGTTATGTGTCCGTATAGAAATATGGAGGGAAAGTAGATCAGTTTTGTGGCTGGAAATGTTTAATTTTTACTGATGTGCAGTTTTATCATGAAGGTTTTCCCCCTTGTATCAAGGTGGTCATTGTAGCATATAGTCATAGAAAAACATTTATTTTATTTTATTTACATTAAGTACTCTAATATAAATTACCTATTATTATATCTTGTATTCTTTTATTTTTCTTTTGTTTAAATTCTCTATTTCTGCCAGTATTGCTGGTTTTCTTAGGGGTACAAATGTTTATTACCAAATGTTTTTCATTTTTAATACTAATCACATGATGTCAAGCAGAGAGAGGTCTGTCAAATCAATCAGTGGTTTCTCATCAGTGGTTTCTTGCCATTGATGCTAAGACTTCATGATACAGGTACCATTGCTGGTCTCCATCCTTAATACAATATCATCTCCATGGGTGCAGAGCAAGGGTTAAAATGTGTGTGGGTGGGGGGGACAGGGTGAAACTGAGTTCCACCACCTCTAATGGTGAGGTGGTACATTTTAACCTCCACATTGGCCCTGCACAGTAATTCTCACAGAAAAGCATTTTAGTTTGTAGGGAGGTGCCCACAATCCTACCACTGGCCCCGGCTCTGCCCAAAGGGGGGAGGGGAGAGGAGGGGAGTAATTAGGTGACATAGAGAAATTAGTTCCCCCCACACGACCACATGACCACTTTAAGCCCTGGTGCAGAGAGTACTAACTACTCAGGCATGGAAGAGGAGCCACCAGGAGCCTGGTCTGCTGGCCCACATTCTAACTGTTAGCAGCATCAGTCTCTGTCCCCTTGCAACCCCACTGTGTGCTAAGCTGCAGTGCCTACCATCACCGACTTGCCATTCTATGCTGCTGCTTTTTTCATACATGTCATCATAATAAGACCACACTCACTACATTATCTGGGATGGAACCAATCTCCGTGGACCTGATAATCTTCCCAAAACTTGCCTGCTTGGAGAGTGTCTAAACTCATTCCAATTTAATACCCACCCCATTCCTGATCCAGGATAAATGGGAGGTTTTTGTTGAGTTTAATTATGAGTCTACCTAGTGCAATTGTTTCCTACCACATTGTGCGGCTTATCCTGTTTTGCTGCAAACGAGTTAGGATCTTTTCCTGTAGTTGCAACTTTATGCTAATGCTGGCAAAGGCCCTTTCTGTATCCTATGTTGTACAAAGGTGAATCTTAAAGTGCAAGGACTGGGATATTCAATTTGTTCATCTGCAGTTACAACCATTGCACCATCCCCATTATAGGTGAAGGAACGTTGTCAGCAATTGTCCTCCAGTTTATAATTGAGTTTGCAACTATTCCTGCAAAACACCCATAAAACTCCCATATTACAGGTATCAGACGGAACATCGTTGTGCATCTGACTTTTGCTACTTCCCATTCACTGCCAATAAGCACTCAATATATTCCAGTGTTGGTGTCGATCAAATAGTCCCGTGACTCTGTTTGATGATACCATTTAACACGTGTGCTGTGAGATGTTCTAAGCCTTGTAGAGTGATAAAGTACAGGGCTATAAAGGATCAGCCAATCAGCTCCCACCTGCCATGTTACAGTATATGCTTGAAAGATGACAGAAGCAACAATGTAGTCAATTAATAATAGTGTTCAACCAGTGCATCCTTTATGTGGTATAACACTGAATCAATGTCTCCAATTACTGAATTTAACTTAAGGTTAGGTTACCAAAATTCCCACAACGTCAGAAACTGATACCACCAAAAATAATATGAAGGAGCCAGTCATATGTCACACATTTTTTTATGCCATCTGTGTTTATTACAGCAAACACCATATATACATACTGTACAATATACATGTACATACTGTACAAGTCAACAGTGCAAAGAATACATTTGACGAAGCAAGCCTCTGTGAAACGGTCCGTCTGAACTTCACAGCACAACGCCAGCAACAGCGTGCACCGACACACTGAGCGCGGCATGAACTAACCTGAACTTTTGACCGCTGGTATCAGACGTACGGAGACCCGGACCACGGAGCATATCCTCACAGCAGGCTATCGGGCTCACTCCCCAGGTTCCTGATAAAAACGTCTCCTACAACGCATATGTAAGGTATTTCTCTTGCGACTGTGCCTCCCTACTGAAACTTTGGGACTCTGCTTCACAGGATCACAAATAGCAGATTCTTGTCCCCTCTACTTTAAACACCACTTATACTAGCCCCCGCTATCTCTTGGAGTGCCGCTCACCCCCACCAATACCTAAGGGCAAGTGGGGAGCAGCAGCGTGCTCTGAAATATAACAGGCTAAGCTTTCTTCTCATTTTATTTAGCCTATCACGGCTCTTTCACTGGTATTCACTCATCCCCAGTACTAAAGGGAAACACCCTGCACTGACACTATATCAACAGGAACAGAAGTAATACCTTCAATTTCTACCCCAATATTCAGAAAAAGGGCACTCGCTCACTTGTAAAAACCCTCGGTTACCCTATACAAGAAGTAGCAGTCCCTAAACCGGTGGGGGTTGCATTCCCACCATTGACTGTTCTTTCTCATTGGGAGGCACCGCAGATACATATGTGTATATAAATACAATTCCTTACAAAGAAATTACTATCCATTAAACCAAGACAGAGTAGGAGAATCTGCCACACAGGATATGTTGTTATAATGAGTTTTTATAGATATTTTGGCCCCCTTATTGTTTGTAGCTGACAATGTTCATCAATTGATTATTTAGTACAGGGGTGTGCTACCACTGACATTTTTATTAGAATTAAATACACAAGAAAGAAAAGTATGTCGTGGTGTGGTGCACTAAAGAAAAAACAAATAAAATATAACCTTTATTAAGACATAGTTTAAGACTGCGAAATATTAAAAAACATTTAGATGACAAACAAAGTGAGAATTGTGCATGTTTAAAAACAGCACGTGCGGGGACTTGTTGTGTGTTTTATTTGTGCCTCTATGAAATGGTAATGTGGCATTCTAAGTAAGGTATGAAGACCTGTGTTTTACCTATATAGCTCCCTTAATTAAATCAGTAGCCAAACTGTTACTGAATCTATGTGTGTCACTCCCCTCACTTGGGGATGTTAGTGGTCCGCAATATAATGAATTTATGGGGTATATATAAACCTCCTAATACTTATTTCTTATTGCTGCTAACAACATGTGACCCAACAAATGGTTATGGAGATAGACATATGAGCTGTTCAAATCACAGACGGTGCCTGTTATACTCAAACGTGTCCATAGTCAGTAACACTGTATCCGTTTGGCTGATAGTTATCGTGCAACTTTGAACAGTGTTGCAACCTTAATCAGGGTAGGGTAGCCAAACTGTTGCTGAATGAGCATGTCACTCCCCACACTCGGGGATATCAGTGTAGTGTTTCTTAATACAATGCATTCATGGGGTATATATGACAACCTCCTAATAATAGCTGCCACTGATATGTAACACAGCAAATGGGTATTGGAGTAGACACATGTACTGTTCAAATCTTAACGCGGTGCTTACTATATCCAAGCGTGCCCGTTAACAGTTACACTGTGTCAGCTTGGCTAATACACACATCTGTAGGTATATCATGCAACTTTGATGTTGCAGCCCTAAATAGGGTTAAGTGGATGGAACGCCACTGCAGTTATAGAGATATGCCTAGACACAAACACAATCAGATACAGTATTTCAAATTACAGCCCTAAAAAGGGCTAGATGTATGTGCCGCTTGGCTGCGTGTGTCTGGCTAGGAGAGGCAGAACACACAATAGACCACCCGCACTGCCGTACTACCGGCGCGCGTTTCGCTCCCTGCTTTATCAAGGTCTTATCAAGGACCATATGCAATTTCATGTTCAGCTCCCAATGTAAGCCAGTCAAATCACATATTACAACACCCATAAGTTTTACTGAAGGCTGACAATAAGCATGAGGGACATTAAACCATGAGGAGTTTGAGTGTTGCTCCTTTAATAATGAGCTAGTAGTTTCCTCTTTAAGACAGTCAGCTTAATTTTTAACACCCAATAGTAGTTAAGTGGGGAGGAGTTTTTGTACTTAACAGTGGCATAAGGTGGAAGATCTGACTCTCTCTGCCAGTCCAACCTCCGAGACAGACGTTGACATTGAGGCTTGCTCACAGCATGTGTAGATAACAGTAGACAAGTTAAGGGAAAGCTCTATTTTGAGGTTTTCTCTACAGACAAGATTTACAAGCCTGGAAATGATCAACTAAGTAATAATTTAAGCAGAATAATATACTATGGATAAATGGAACAATGTACTATATGGCTGAAACCTTGGATTCAGCAAGGTGGAAACATCACACTTCCCTGCACATAGCTTAATGCTAGAGACTGTATTTATCCTAAGGTGAAAATGCATTATTGTTGACATTACCTCCTGATATGGTTTCTTTCATGCAGAAAACCTACAGGTTAATGTTGTACTTATGCAAGAAATGACTTTTTGTCTAACATATTTTTATCTTCCGAAAACACTTTGTTACATGTGCTTACTATTTCACTGATGGAATTTATTTTTTAGTCCACAATATTGAGCGATGGCTGAGGACAAATGAGTAAGTAAATCTGTAGGTCATAGAAGGGGACAGTCTATTTTCTCTTGTGATTCAGAGTCTAAAGATGATAGATCACAGCTTGGCTGGAGCAGGCTCAGAATGCTGACCTTCACTCTTTATTTTACAGTCACTAACCCAAATTTCATCTTTCTGAAAGATGGAAACTATTACAGAATTCTAGTTAGATGCAGCTTTTGCTTTAGCTTGATTGCTCACCCAAATATAACCTTTCAAAAAAACTCTTTTGTCTTAGTTCAACAACCTTTAAAAGCGCCTCTATTGTTATCTTTTCTTTTGAAGTCAACAGCTATGAGATTTTGCTACAAAGGAAAATTTGTTCAAACATTTAGAAAATATCAAAGTGTATTTAAGGGGATATCTTATTAGCATTGGTACTGGTATTGTCCCCGCAAGCTTCCGCTGTGTCCCTGTCATCCCTTACAAGCCTAGTGAGCGCCTATCACACAGCGCAGGTAACCTCCAGATCCCCTGCACTGGCGGACACAGGCGGAGAGGCGATCATGCCGGCGCCGGCGGAGAGGCGCTCCATCTGCCTGAGACGTATGAGTGTCTCATATGCTTGTGCGACTCAGTAATTCTTGCGGCAGGGTACAGCAACCCTGCCCGTGTCCGTTTCAGGGAGACGGACAGGGTTAGGGGTTTGGTAGGGCGTGCGTCTCCTGCACAAAGGGGGGGGGGGTGCGGTGTGCAAGTGCGTCTCATGCACAATAAAGGACGCATTTGCCAGTGCTCCATGTCACTAGCAAATGCCTCTATTTCAAACCCCCACTATCCACGCCAGAATGAAGTGTGGCTAGCAGACGCGGTACGCGTCATCCCGACCTGTTCATACCCCCCACTATCCACGTTCGCGTGGAGTTGTTTTTATAAAGTGTGGCGAGCGTAGTGAGCCACTGAGCCTGAAGTGTGGCGAGCCCAGCGAGGGGATGCAAATTAATTGACATGTAATCCGCTTCACCCTCGCCACGCTTCAGGCTCGGTGGCTTGCTGCGCTCACCACACTTTGTAAAATCAACTCCGCGCCCACATGGATAGTGGGAGTATGAACAAGTTGGGAGGACGCGTACTGAATCCCCTGGCGAGGCGCCCTACGCTCCCCACGCTTCGGGCAGATGTGGATAGTGGGGGTGTTTCAGGAACACATTCACACCTGTCATGTCAGGCAGGCTAAAATGGTAAAACAGTTGGGACACTAAGCCAGTGTCAGACTGGGGTGTAATGGGCCCACCGGGGAATGCAGTTAATGGTGCCCATGTGTAGGGGTGTGGCTAGTCTTCAGAGGAGGTGTGGCTAGCTTTCACAGAGATTTGGCTAACCATTAGAGAGTAAGTATGGTAAATTATAGTAAATACTGCTAGTGCATGCACAATAATGTACCAGAATAATATAAGGTAACATACAGTATATAATGTGCAATTCATGTGCATAGTCTGATCCCTAGAGGAAGAGTTAGGGCCCACCGGGGATTTTGCCTATTCCCCTGTGGGCCAGTCCAACACTGGCCCACAGGGAGCGCTGGCTAATAATGATAACTAGGGTCAATGTAATCAAAGCCAGGCTATAATACCTTTATAATATAAAATAATAGTAAAAAATAATGAATAAAAGTGAATATACACCTGAGCACTGTTGCAGCCCCTTTCCAAGAGGATGTGACCCTCAAGTTGAACAAACTGGTGTATGTATAATGTCTATAGCAGGAACTTCTAGGCACTATTAGAGGCGCAACTGTGTTCAGTATATTAATTCAATCAATACAAATCTTTATACAATATACACAAATTTATTAAAAAGTATTTCATAAAAAGACATTATTGGAAGTGCACTTCATATTTATATATATATATATATATATATATATATACTTTAGACAAAGAAAAAACAAACAACACATAACATACACTGTGATATAAGCTGATTGAGAGGCTGAAATTGGCTCAAATTAATAGGTAAACACTTTTGAGGCTTGTTCGGAACAATTTTTAAGGCAGTGACCTTTATATAGTTACCAGCCCCGCATCAGTATTATGTCTCCGGTGGCCGTGTATTACTATGGTGTCCTGGGTTTTTGTATATCCAATGTGGGAAATGTCTCAAGGTAATATCCCTCCTCTGTTACCAGAGATGCACATTGGATGATTTGGAGGTAGAGGTCTGTGACCACAAGGAGTCCCCAGTCACGGCAACTGGCTGTAGATCAGCAGCAAAGAATGATATGCGGATACCTGGACCACTGCATATCAAACTTTGCTGCTGATTTACATTTACTTAGCTGCCGTATTCTCAGGATTCGTATTTTTCGTTTGGTGAAGTCATTTGTATTTGGTTGCAGAGTTTCCCTGGCAGCCAAATACGAATGAGTATGAAGCCTGCATGGATCTACATTGAAATGTTTAATCTACAATTTTAATATTTGCAACCCCATTTTCTACAAATGAAAAGAAGAAAAAACTGACCGCGAATCATGCTGGGAGGGATCCGTGACGGATTACAATCCTGTTGTTCATCTGATCCCCAGTAAAAAACACCTGTGCATTGCTGCCTGCTGGGGATCAGCAGCCAGTCTCACACACAGTGCCGTGGGAACGGCTGCGTGTGGCCGCGCATGCGCACCAGCCCTCCTGTGGCCATTTTTAGCGCTGTAAGACCTGAGGCTGGCGGCCATCTTGGTTTTGGGCACAGTGCTGCAGCCGCTAACCGCGGAGATGGCGGTCGTGCGGTCCACGGCCCAGCCAGGGAGAGTGACCGGCCACTTCCTGGCTGAAATAGGCCGGGCCACTGGAAAATACCCCGGTTTCCCACCAGGCCAATTCGCCCCTGGAAGTTATCCTGACATAGTAAAATAAAACCTTTTTTTTAAGACCAAATCCAGTAAGCTGTGCTAGCTATTCTGCATAATATTTCAGAGTAACTGTGAATACTAATTAATGATCTCTAAGTGCTGCAACGCTTAAGTGGCTGTCACCTTTTTTATGGGACAATCATGAAGATTATTTATAGGTGTATGGATAGGTCTAGTGATGTTGAGCTGAGATCACTCCAACAAACTAAAGTAACTGCACATTTGAGCTTTATGCTCTTGAAAGGTCATGTACAGTACTTAAATTCAGAATTAAGTTCAAGTTCATCCAAGAAAACAATATTGAAACTTGTGACAGAAGCTTATTATTCCCAGTGCTAACTCGTTCATTATGTTATAAAGTAAAATAAAGCCAAACTGTTTAGGCACAGTTTGAAAATCATCTCTACTTCCTTAACAAATATGGCATAACAATAGGGCATGATCAGTAAAACTGTCTAGTGCAAGTTACACAGTAAAACTAAGTGTGTGATTTGTCACTGTAAGCAGGAGTGCAAGTATGGCGGTACGGGGTGGTACGGTGTACCGGTAAAAGATATATTGCCAGTACCCCGTACCGCCATAAAAAATACCCCCCGAAGTATTTAATGCACATGCGCACATATATTAGTGGCGGAGGGGCGTGATCTAAAGCCGGTCGACAGTGACACACATACCCGCCTCACTACTGCACTGATGCACAGCACCTCTTCCGACTCCTGGATTGAACAAGGCACTTTGGTTGTACCTCTCCTACACGTTCCCCTCCTGTACTCCGTATGTAACATGATAGTACGGTGCCGGCTACCGCACTTTCCCCTCCCACCTCCTGGACTCATCATGACACGCCACCTAGCTGCGTAGCTCCTGAACAGCCGGATCAACTTACCGCCTTCCTTCCCCTCCATTATGCAGAAGCAGCAGACTCGTGGGGTGGGGGAAACAGGGGACCACCAGTGAGGACTGACAGGTGAGGTGCCGGGAACTGCACAGGCTCATGAGAAGGGAGGCAGCAGCTCTGCCGCTGGCTGTCTGAAAGTGGCTGCACACTACACTGGCACTTTAGATGAGAGCGCAACTGTTGTTGGTAATTGTCTATGCCTGCCCCAAAAGGGATAGGATTGGGTGTGTTTCTGTGGTGGTGTATGCAGCACCCGGGTGTAGAGACTGTTAAAGGGCCCCTGTGTCTGTGCTGCTTACAGGTAATTAGCATCCAGACAGTCCCCTATCCTCATGCACAGAACTGCCTAGCAACTACCCCAAAGCAGGGCTAGTCTTTTTTCAGGGGTAGTGCTCCATATATGTCCATACAGCTGGCACTGAGTACTAAAGTCTATTTTCTCTTTATTTTTAAGATTAAAACATGTTCAAACACTAACCTGTGGGGGCATATTATATCTGGCACTGGGGGCATATGTGTGGCACTGTGGGGGCATATTACTAATGGGCATCAGTTGTGCAGCCCAATGAGCATTAAGGATATAGGGCATAATGTGTAACAGGCATTATGGCATGGGTCATATGTATTGGGTGTGTGACGCGTAACAGGCATTTCTGTGTAAATATTGGGCGTGGGCCTTCGGCGTGCAATATTCCAGCCACTCCCCCTAGTGTCATATGACCATGCCCATTTTTGCCGCACACCTTTTGGCATGCAGCACAGTACCACTAAGTCATTTTTTCTACTTGCACCACTGACTTTAAGATAAATGGTCTTTTATCAGTAATGAAACATGCAGTATTCTATATTGCATGCAACCGTTTTAGTATCTTTTAAGTTACTTCAGCAGCTTCCTGCTGATGCTACAGTAAAAGCCCTCCCCAGTGTAAAATTGTGCAAGGACTTAGGCACCCATATCTTTAGACACAAAACAATGGCTTGGTGCGTCTTTTGGCCAGCAACCATCTGCGGCACCATCCAAGATATACCAGCTCAATATTATGTGCAGATTCTCTCTTTGATAAAGTTCCCACCAAGAACAAAACCCAACCTGTCACCCTAACACTGTGGCCACTATTTGTTTGATGTACCATCTGCCAGCCGATCGCTGCCCTCACCAAACGGAAGGGAGAATCTGGAGCCATTGTGTACGCCCGCAGCTATGCCGATGATTAGTTCATCACAGCCAGGTTCTAACTGCATTGCCATTCCGGACAAGTTTGGCAAGTCTGTCAACACAACAGAAGGGCCCTAGAAATCCAACATCTTCTAGTGGCAGCTCCTAGACCCTTGATGGCTAACCTTGACACTAGAGCTGCACATCCCAGCATGCTCTGCTTCAGTTTTACTACTTGGCCATGCTAAATCTGATGCAGAGCATGCAGGGATGTGTAATTCAACAACAGCTGGAGTGTCAATGTTAGCCATTAAGGTCCTAGACTGACTCCCCATTATCCAGCAGTGCATTGTCACTAATTGGTATAGGTAATAACACTATTCTACATATACTATGTGTAAATGTTCCGCTGAATTCTCTTACTGTGGACCACAGTTATTGACATTTAATTCCCACATTTATTTATGTATCTGGAGGACGCATGCATGCACACATCAATTTTTTGATGATCCACCTGTCAATTTTTGAACTATAAATACTGTATTCATTGTTATACTAATTTGTTTTATTGTAATTAATACTATGTAGTTTTACATTTGACCGGTCACTAGCAACATTGTTATATAAATTTTGTATTTTAAAGATTATTAGTGTGCTGTGAGCTCTTCATGTCTGCTTATTAATTAAGAAGCGCAGATAATTATTCTTTATGGCTTGCAATATAAGCGATTAAGCATCTGAGCATGCTACCCACCCATGACACTCCCATACCATACCTATAAAACAGTTTATCTCTTCATGTCTGAATAACCCCTTAATGGATTTAAAGTGGCAACGATAATGCTAAACTGGGCTGGTTTAGAACTTGATTAGAATTTTGTGTTGCCATTTTAAATCCATCATCGCTGACTTGACAAATTAACATTAAGTAAATCTACTCTATTGTCTGTTAATTCAGCACAACACTATTTGTTCTTCAGGTGATACTATCCGTTGCAATTCTTGGTTGCGTAAATCCTACTTGCGGGGTTGTAAATAGTGTGTCTAGAGCCGGGTACAGCAATGCGCTAGACTGGGGGAGAGAGGTTGCTGCCACTGACAGGTAAGGTGGTGGGGGGAAGGTGGGGGAGTCAGACCTGGGCCTCTACTGGGCCCTAGCAACAAGCCCAGGCCCAGGAAAGTATTATCGTTTTCGCACCTCTCCGTGCCACTGCACACTAGTAGTAGATCACATGGTATGTTGCCAGCACTCAAGGGTATCTCCTCTCTTTAGCTCCTGTATTGATCTCACTATATACTACGGAAAATATTTGCTCACACCTTCCTTTGGGTGCATTTGAAACTGGACATCGATGTTTCTGGCATCCAGGCCAAGGCTCAATTGCACCTCCAATTTCTCACAACTCCTCTTTGTATTTAATGGTTCCACCATCTGAGGACAATCTCTCTTTCTCTATCAAACCTAAGTAAATCCTAGCATAGCTAAATGCAAAATCTAACATTTGTCACTCAGCGACTAGAACTATCTCTCAAACTGGGTTATTTCAGATCAGTATTTGCATAATCTGTTGGACCACAGAGCAGACCCTTAAATGCTCTAGTTTCATCAATAGTCTAATTGCACCGCTTAGAGGTGGTTCCTTTCATCCCGTGTGTAAGGCAGAGTTACTAATGCACATCGATTCATAAGGGCATCATAGTAGCTACAGTACATTGTGTCATGTAAACATCTTATTCCTAAAGCTGGGAACATAACGGATGAGAAAGTCAAAATCTAAATATTGTCTAGTGTGTGCGGATTATGTCACTGAAGATGCACGCTCCCACGTGTTGTCAGCGTTATCCTCATTGCCACTGCTCCCCCTGCCATTGATCGTTACAGCAAGCATTAAATGCACTTGTCAATGCCAGCATCACCAACGCATCCATTGCCCCCAATGTCGCACTGGGGTACCCAGCATAATTGTACCTCACTTATTAATTAATTTCAGTAGAGCAGTTTCTCAAGGCACACTTGACGATTTTCAGCTGATAATCGCCTAGTGTGTATGGCCCAGCGCTGCCCGACTAGCTACTTTCAGTGGCCCTGCTGCCTCCCCATGTCCCCCGCCCCCTCACCTGTCATACTCACCCAGTTGTTTTTTATATATATATTGGGGTCCCTTGGCGATGGGCTGCAAGCTTAAATGCATTGATCAATTCATGAACTAAAACCCCATTATTTATTTATTGATTATTTGAATGTTAAGGTGAGTTAGTTTGTTGTAGTGAGTGCTGGGCCCCCTGTGTTTGTATTTACTAGAGTGTGTGGTCACAGGCCACCGCACCCCACCCTGGGATGTGGGTGCAGTTTGCACCCCATTCCTAGGAATGGCGAGTGTGTTGGTACTTCTGTATATATATATATATATATATATATATATATATATATATATATATATATATTTATTCGTTTTTTTCAAGTATTACAAATGATGCATATATAACTTTCAACTGGTGTACATGACAGTGTTGGGCTAGACAGCAGAGACAGAAAAGAGCAAAGGCGGTGATTGTCCATCTCATATGAGTGTCCTGAACAGTTTGCATTTAAATAAATTAACTTTGGTGGCAGTGGGCATATAAATATATAAACATTGGTGGGCAGTGTTGGTGGTAACGTATACATTGCTGGTCTGTGCCAGTGAAGCATAAATTAGCGCCAACACTGCCCACCAATGTATATTTTGTTATTGCGCAGGCCAGCAATGTATTCATTACCGCCAACACTGCCCACCAAATGTTCATATATTTATATGCCCACTGCCACCAATGTATATATGGAACCCTTGGAATTTAAACCCAGCCCATTTATAATGAAAGATTTTTGCTTTCTGAAAATCTCTTGCTCTTTGGGGAAAATAGCTCAGTGTGTACGCACTACTTTGTTGACAGATAATGTCTATCAGAGATTTTGGCAGTCTTTTGAAATGAAAATCTTCAAGTGTGTATGGGCCTTTACATTAGCGAGCACTATATTCAATACTCAGCGACCATTGAATAATTTCAGGCCTGCATGCAAGCCTGCTTATGCAAAACATCAATTTGCAGTGCTGTGGGAACGTTCAGCGTTTAGTGGGGGTGGGCACAGCCGGAGGGTGGAGTTACAAGGTTTGCAAAGCTGCAAACTACCACTGCTTTGCAAGCCAATAAGAATCAGGACCTAAATCTGTCAGTTTTGTACCTAGGCAACACTATGTTGCATTGGGCGCAAATTTTACAAAACACAAACAGAAGAGGGCATCTCCTCGAATCACAGAGTAAAAATAAAGTTGCTAATAATTGTATCATAATGCAGAATCTGGCATTTTCCTTGAATGCCAAAAATGTGTATTTGGATCAGACTTATGAAAGTGCAAATTTACACCTTTTAGCTGATTTGTTCCTAGCTCTTAATGAGACCATAATTGCATATATTTTTTGTTGCTCTTGAAGTTGGACTATGGCTGTTTTTGATCTCTCTATTGGTCACCGCTATATCGTGTTAAATAGAGAATGGTGAATGATTCTCAAATTGATACACTTTAGAATATATTTTCATAAACTTTAGAGTTTAGAGTTATTTCTTTTTTTTTATCTTTGAACACAAATTAATTTTACAGAAGTTTTTCACTTTTGAGCTGAAATTGTGCTGAGGCATCACACAACACCAGTCATCAGCCAACTTTCTTAAAAAATTTAAATAAAACACAATATTCTTATTAAAAGTGTATGGGATATTTTTGGATTATACCATATGTAGAGATTGCAATTTTGGATCTGAGGAGTGTTGATCCACTTATTAACTCAAGCTTAAGTAGAGACAAGTGGTTAATTATCTTAGAGTTTAGCTTATGCAGAACTTAATAAAGTGAAGCTGTATTATATACAGGTCTTATGCATATTTGCCTTCTCTACCAGAAGTCTTCTGGCAACTATCCCAGATCCTGCTTCACTTTCTTTGTGAAGTACGGAAATTGAGCTCACCTGAGTCGATGTCAGAAATCTCTTTCTGTGCATAAGTATGTCATTTGCATCATTGCACAGGACAGGCCAAACCCTGGAGTATCCTCACTGCCTGATGACACAGATTGCATTATTGCACAGCTGGGGGTGGGCCCTTGATGATGCAAATGGTGACGACCATTCATTGCCATGCAAAGCTGTTACAATTAGGAAGCCTAGACATAGCCCTCAAATCAGAACTATAGGTGCCCATACACGTTACAATTATTGTATCCAATATTGGATACAATATCGCATCTCATCGCATCTCGGTTTTGCGATAAGATATGATGAGATCTAGTACAAAAAGTATGTGCTGCACATACCTTTTGTACTAGATCTCATCTCATCTTATCGCAAAAACCGAGATGCGATGAGATGCGATATTGTCTCCAATATTGGATGAAATAATTGTAACGTGTATGGGCACCTTAACCTACAGTACATAAAAGACTAGTTTGCCTTTCCCATGAGTATTGTGCAGAGTTTATACTATTTTGTTGATGCATGCAGGCTTCACTCTGATCATGTCTATTCTTCATGACCCTTGTCAATGACAGTGTGAAGATGTTGAGATGCTGATTTTGCATAACTACTTAATGTACAGTGCACCTGTTTTCAGAGCATATCTTGCATGTTTTTGCACTGCCTAGGCCCTATGCCCCAGAACTGTGCACATGCAGGCAGGGCCGCCAAGACGACATCCGGGCCCCAGAAAAAAGAATGGAGGGGCGTGGCCATCGGGGGAGGGGGGCATCCGGGGGCGTGGCTACACACCCGTGAAAACAAACAAGAGGCAGAGAGATCACAGGCTGCCGCTGCAGCTGTCTCTTTGCCCAGCTCAGTACAGTGACTGAGCAGCCTGTGCTGAGCTGGGAGGAGAGGCTCTGCTGCCTGTCCTCTGTACACCTAATGTCGGCTCCCTGCAACGGGTGAGGGGGTGAGCGCCCCCCCCCGGTCCCCTCCAGCAGACCCAGGCCTGGGTAAAAAGAACCCGCTTTCCCCCTACATGCAGGTGCAAGCGATGCGTATTTTGATCACATATACACTTCTGACTGTAGAGACAGAACTTCACTGTAAGTGTCCATTCTCACCTAGGCAGTGATTGTCTATCAGCCAAACTGTGTGCTGTGCAGAAATGCAGAAATATTCCTGTGTGAGGCAGATCGTTTGCATCTCAGCTAGGGCTGGTTCAAGTGCAGACCGATGATAATTAAGATATTGAAACACATATCCTCTATTTCCATTCAACTCCTCATCAGGTCCTCAGCGTGTAGGGAGAATGTAGAAAGGAGGTATTTGGAACAAGTATTAGAATGTGTCAGGTAGAATACAGCACATAATCATATCCTTGAAGATTGTGGGGGGAAGTCAATTAGCTGCAGTAATTTACCGGGAGCGAATTGATCCCTGGAGCTATTCAGTTAACTCTTAAGGCAACCCGTGCTCTGCACTTAATGGGGATTTATTTTCTGGTCTGAGCAAACCGTAAATAAATCCCCAATAAATAGCCTGTTTTCAACTACAGACTTTTTTTTTTTACTCCTGTTAATTTAACACGGCTAATTTAATTCCTCCCTGTGTTTAAATTGATTGACTACCAGTGCTGTGCTCCTGCAGAACTACACTATGTAGACAAAAGTGGTTGGACACCCCCACGCAAGCAAAATGATGTGCTCCTGCAGCAGACCCCTGTTCGTGAAGGTATAACACTTTTAAGGTCAGATGGACCTGTTTGAGTTTGATGATTGACAAGAGAAGATCTTATGCTAGAGTGTACAGTAGATCAGTGGTTCACAAACTTTTTGAATCACGGCACCCTACAGTATCAGGATATTTTGCAGGGCACCCCTAGGCCAAAAGTTTGTTACCGAGAATTTCAGAAGAAAAAATTATTAAATTAAATAAGTTGTGATTAAACTTTATCCTCATCTCCAGTTATTTGTTGAGGAACATGATTCACTTCTATTTACCCACATATTTCATAATTGGAAGCCACAAGCACTGATTTTGCCTATTTCAATGACCATAAAGAATTTGAATTGGATTTGGCCCACCAACCTCAGCCACCCCTGCAAGTGCTCCGAGGCACCCCTGGGAGCCACGGCACACAGTTTGGGAACCACTGCAGTAGATACATTAAAGCATGGAAGTGGTGGCTTTATGCTGTGGGGCTGTTTCAGTTGGTTTCACAGAAAATTTGGTATCTCGGATGGACTGGAAGGTCAGAGTCCAGGTTTTAACCCCTTTGAGAACCTCTGGGACAAATTAAAGCAACAGGTGTGTTCTAGGCTGACTTAACCTTCTTCAGTGTCACAGCTGGTCATTATATGACAAAATATACTGCCTGCTGTTGTCCAGGAACTTGTGGACATATTACGAAGAAGGGCATCTGCAGTATTGCAGTGGTTGGCCTACAAAGTTCTTGATCTATTTGCAGTCAGTGTCCATTCACTTTTGTCTACATAGTGTACCGTTCCAACAGGCTAACTGTACACAGTTCTTGGTTTCCTCAAAGGCTTACTGATTAGTGCAATGATGTAATGGGAGAACTTGCTACTACATATGTTTGTTGCTTTTCAATTGGCAGAGCCACCCAATTAATAGTAGATTCCTACAGGGGTGGCCAAACCGGTCCTCAAAATCTACCAATGGTCCACATTTTCCAAATCACCTAGCTGCTGCACAGCTGTAGTCTTTTCTAGCTGCTGATCGTTATTAGGCGGAGAAACGCGTTAATTTGACAGATTGCATCTCTGGTACCAGTTTTTTGCCTGTTTTTCACCCTGGACAGCTGCTTTTCGACCCTTGATAAAATTCCATCTGGCTGAATTGGAAGTGCTAACCCAGCCGGGGACAGAATTGCGGTATGGAGGTGGTACTCTGCTGATCCACAAACATATGGTGACTAAACTAACAACTAATATCGCTGCCATAAAGGAGTGGTAACTATAAATCTAACCCTGCAATCGCAATACATTATGGAAATAACTGATTTCTAATTACTAACTACTATGGACTATTCAAACCTCCATGTGTGCTTACATTACTAACAAAAAGCAATTACATAGAGACTTTCGTTCTCTGCTGCTATACCTAACTGAAAACTGAAATAATCTCTTGCTGATAATAACCTCTTGCTGATAACTCTTGACTAAGGAATCAATGCTTTTACTGTCATTTTATATTATTTGTTGTTATTTTTTGTTTAGTTTTTTTTGTGGATTTTATATGACTTGGTGTCTGTTTAATTTATCCATTTTTTATGATTTAGAATTAAATATTTTTTTCTTTTTAACTTGATTACTGCACTTTGTCTATTTAACTGATATGGGGGAAAAAACAAGGGAGATAGAGTGACCCCTATTGGTGCTAAAGTATTGTCACAATCGGCAGACAACTAAATCACATATAAAATATCCCAAGTTCTAGCGCAGTATACCCTTGTGTGATATATTCAAGCCTGCTGAACTCAGTCCTACTACAGATCCACAGGTTGCTTAAAAATCATGAACTGTTGGTAGATCTTGAGGACAGGTTTGGCCACCCCTGCCCTATGGCAATGTAATTTACATAACCAATAATAACCAATACAATGTTTAATGGATCTTGTATATTACCTTAGAACTGAAAAATATCTTTATTGATATTTTATTTCCACTCCATTGGCGTAACCATGGTCCCGCAGACCCCACGAGGGCTTGGGGGACCCAGCTCAGGTGGATCTGCATAGAGCGCCACTACCAGGATTCTGCTGTGCTGGATGCAGTCTCTCTTAGCAGACACATCACTGGTGATGCACGAGTCTTCCTTCTACCTCCGCTGACTCCCATACTCCTTCCACCCGCCCTTCAACCTGCGGAGTACTGCATATAGACACAGGAGAGGATGGGGAACTGCAGAGTACAGGCTTCAGTGAAGTACAGTGAGTATAGGCTTCAGTAGAGGTAACAGCGTAACACATGATACCTGCAGAGTACAGGCTTCAGTGAAGCCTGTTGTCACAGGTGAGGGATTGGATTAAGCCGTGTGATGCTCAGGAACAGGAGACGGACCAGAAGATGAAGGATTAAAACGTGCAGGTTTAATGAAGGATTTCATATAGCTGACAACTTCACTTAAATACTTCTTTAAGTGGCAGTTAGTGGTAAACAGAAAAACACATGCAAGGTACTTGAAATGAATATAGCCAATGTCTTTGAAGGAAAGTTCAAGTGGGTAATGAGGCTGGCAGGAAGACTGGTAGTGATGATGTTCCGGAAAGAAGATGGTAATGATGGAGGGCACAATTGAATCCTTTGGACTGAAAGAGGATGGATAATGAGTCTCTGAAAAAGAATTGGGAGGTGGTGGTGCCGGTAGCTCGGAAGTACGGGCTGGCTGCTGGACTTGGCTGAAACAAGAGCGATGGGGTCCTAGGCAGTCAATAGTCTGAGCGCAGAGCAGTGTGACAAAGGCACTAGGAGAGTCAGGAGTCATCCATTAGAACTGAACAGCTCAGAAGAACTGAACAGCCCTAGGCAGATCCCCTATATCCCTAGAGGGCGGCTGCCATTGGCTGTCAGGATAGTAGTGGGCGGAGACCCCTGACCTGGCCCAATCCCAGTTCTGCCCTGAAGCAAGATGGCGTCGCAGGCCTCGCCAAACACAGACACAGCACTCCCCAGCCTTCCCCGCTGCCGTCCTCACGCCAGAAGCCGCTGCCGCCCGCCGTCCACAAGCTGGGAGCCCACACACGCTAGCCGTCGGCGGGCATGGACGGGTGAGTAATGTACCCGCCGTGTGCCGCCACGGCGGCGTGTGACACCTGTACTCTGCAGGTATCATGTGTTACGCTGTTACCTCTACTGATAGGCCATGAGAAAGATCAGTTATGTTATTCTAATTGTTTATTGGACTATGTCCTTTGTCTTATACACATTGGACAACGGGGTTGTCAACCGCTAGACGGCCCAATATGATTGGAGACCGTACCTCTGTATAGGAGGAAAAGTGTATTGGGAGCGATTGGACAGTGTTTCTGTCAATCACTTAGCAGCGATATATGATTGGAAGCTGCTCCCTGTTTATTCAGTCAGTGTGCGTACACCGGCCACGCCCTCTGACGAAGTGTTCCACGAACTGTGACGCTCACTGCTGTCCGTCCAGTTCTTCTCTTGCGGCTTCTGTTCCTGTTTGGGTCCCGGTGCGCTGTACGCCTTGCGGTGTCAGCGTGGGTCAAGTGTGTCTCCAGCAGTGCCCCGCATGTCGTAACTGATTGTGCCTGGTAATATATATATATATATATATATATATATACATATCTTGTGGTATCCAGCCCACAGTGAGGAATTGTTTGGTACGAGCAACCTTTGGCTTGTTTTAAGAAGTGTCCTGTTACTTTTATTAAAACATCATTTATGCACCTTGAAGTGCCCCTTTCTCTTTCTATTTTGAAACCGATATATATAGCATAATGCTCTCTTACAGTATATGATATTACATCAGAGTGTTAAATATTTCTGAAATTGCTTTGCTGAACTGCTCTTACTTTATTTTTAAGGAGAAAATCTAGGTGTCTATTACAATAAGGCACATAGAGATCACTGTCAAATGTAATTCCAGAAAAAGCACCCAGGGAATTGGGCCACTACTTTTGTTCTAATTGAAATTCCACAGGTAATTTTGCTGTCTGACTCCTAAGTGCTTCCTTTATTATTTATGGGCATTAATGTTCACTTTAAATGTTTAATTAATTGGCTGTCTAAACTAAACTAACGTATCAAGAATTTTGATGTATGTGTTATGAGGCCAGGTCTCCAGTATTGTGTTGCTGTAAGGCACCTAGTGCAGATAGTGTGCATGAAACTGCAACAAAACACTGGTATCCTATTAGCTCCGATGTTTTACCATTGTTTCTTATCTGAGTATGTTTCGGCAGGCTCAGCCTCAGCCCCATTTTTGCTGGGAAACAAGGCTGTTTTATGAGATTTTGCTTCACTTGACTGAGGCAGGCGAAACTAAATCCCTGAAAAGCCACGGCAATAGGATACCGCCTTTAGATAATAGGATAGTGCCCTTAGACATGAACTATTAAGGTAAAATGCATTGATCTGAGCTACCCCCACTCCCTGTAGCACTGTAACCTTTCACATGTTCAGGTTAAAGTCCAGTTGATATTTTATTCAGGTCAAAAAAATCTAAATGTAATCCTTTCAGTTGTGGTTACATATGTGGTTCCCCATAATATGATCTTCCATTGTAGTGCATTACTGAAAGGCAAGTCTGACCATCTGTCATGTATTAGAGGAGCAGTGCTTTGGCCCTGATAAGAATTATATTTCCCAACTATAGACCTCTTAAGACATTGGAAAATATTATAAAACAAATATAACGGTTTAGGTTTGTATAGAAAGATTAATATAATGTTTATAAAAGTTTACTTGATTTTCTCACTTTAAATATTATTTCTATAACAATCACCCCCTAGAAACTGAGACCCAAGAGAAGACACATGCAATAATAATACACATAATGGAACAGTCAGAAACATAACTTTAAATTAAATAGAAAGAAAAATCCTATAAAATATCTGCATTATAGTAGAATAGTACACTACGCTCCTGTCGAGTATACAGAGAAACAAAGGAAAAGTTTCAACCACCAGGGAAGGGGAAGTTTTTTGCCATATAAAACCAGCGAATATTTTTCCTGGCAGGGAGATACAGCTGTGGATAGCACAGCGGTAGTCTCTGATAAATCAAGAGAAGCCCAATATCTAGTGAAAACTTAAAGGGTGAAATGTAATAGGATGAGAGATTCAGAAAGTGAGAGATTTCGTAAGAAATATCTAGGGTTTTTTTTAAGCGGCAATCACTTACACAGCAAAATCAGACTCTTATGATTAGACACCCCCCCACAAAAATTGTTGCCCAGGCTTATCTGAGCTCTCTTGACTGTAACAAAGTGAAGTGATACCTGCAGTCACTCTTATGAAGGTGATGCTCTGCCACTACTATTGTGGTCTCATACTACTACTAGTAGAGTAAATTGGGTAAAAAAAAAAAGTATATTTAATTTCATTTTAACTTGGCTCCTTTCCACATACTCCAAATATTAACAAAACCTGAATTCAATCTTGGTACTTGTAATAATCATACTTTGATTTTATTTTAAAATTATACTACTAACAACAACAACGGCAACTTAAAAACAGACATTCCAGGAAGTGACTTTGATCCATTGTGAAAGATTTGCTGATTTATCTTTTCTGGATATCTGCTTCTTTAGTCAACAGACACAAAACAGCAACACTGAGGGGGAAATGTAATAGGATGAGAGATTCAGAAAGTGAGAGATTTGGGAAGAAATTTCCATTTTTTTTTTAAGCGGAAATAATTTACAGTGCAAAATCAAACTGGTTTTGCAATGTATATGATTGCCGCTTTAAAAAACTGGAGATTTCTTACCTAAGGAAGTGCCGGTATGCCATACCGGTGTATACCGGCCCACTTTGAGCACTTCCTATTACACATAAAGCCACACCTGATGCCCATTACGTATAAAAAAACTGTAATGCCCATTACATACTATATAACTTTCAGGTGGTGATTGCCAGCACCCTGCAGCGGGGATAGCTGCCGGGGTTCAGGACGCGCTGCATGGTTATAGCAGCATCCTCTCCTTACAAGCAACACGATCTTCGTCACCTCAACACAACGCAGGACACACTCTGCTAAGGAACGCTGTCTCCTCACACCATAGGGGGAGATGTACAAATCCTTGAAAAGTGATAAAATGAAGAGTGATAAACCACCAACCAATCAGCTCCTACCTGTCATTTTTCAAACACAGCCTGTGACATGGCAGTTACGAGCTGATTGGTTGGTGGTTTATTACTCTCCATTTTATCACTTTTCAAGCCTAGTACATCTGGCCCTGGATGCGCTGACTCACTAAAGGCATGCTGGTACACAACTGACACAATGTGCAAAGACAAGGGGGAACTCCCACTGTAAGAAAAGGGGAGCGCAGAAGGACAAACATAATGTGGGCTGATGCTGCTGCTCCTGATGCTCAGGAGACAGGTGCTGAGCACACCTTACGAACATTAGGCATACTTCGCCAGGTAGAGCCCTGGCACTTGTACCCGGAGGGGGGAAGCTGTCAATCACCACCCTGCATGTAGCGCCGCTGCGCTAGCCCCAGCTGCCCTCACACACTTCAATCTTAACAGTGAGTGTGGGATGGAGCTGCCAGGAGGGGGGAGGCTGGAGCAGAGTGGCAACAAGAGCAGCCGGAGAGCAGCCACAGCCTGCCTCCGGCTTTAAGAGACCAGAGCATCACGACCCTGCACCCCCCATGGTGCCAGCTCCCCCCCGGGCAGAGCATGGAGCAGGCGGGGGAGAGAGTGGGGGAGCGGGCTGCACGGCTCCGGCGCCCTTTGATGTCTCAGCACCCAGAGCTCATGCTCTGTCCTCCCTACGACCATGTGTGCAAGCAACAAAGTCATTCGCTCGGGTCGATCAATCCGGCTTTTTAACCCGGGTTAAATGAAGAGTTAAACCCGGGTCACAGGTTCAGTGTGAAAAGGACTGACCAGGGCTGATCCCGGGTATGGGATCTGAAAGCGGTATTAGTATAATGTGCATTGAGATGGGGCAGGCTGGCATTGTATAAGTACAGTACTTACATACATAGTATATACTGTATGATTGTAGCTGCAATATACTGTAGGCCCCTTAGTAATTGCATCAGTAACAGCTACCTCTAGGTGCTATACTTGACACATTTGCAGGAGGTAGCTTCCTCAAGCTTTGCAGGAGTGACCATGCGATATCTGCCACCCTGGGCCGGCGCCACCACTAGGCAGGTCTAGGCATTTGCCTAGGGCGCCGGCCACTGGAGGGCGGCAGTTCACCCCTCGCCCCCCGTGCAAAGGGGGTACCTGCTGCGCTGTCTGGGGAGTGGGCAGGGGGGTCCATGCCGGCTTCTGACAGGAGCCTGCAGTGGTGTCCTTGGCGCGCGGGTACCTGTGGCACTGTGGATAAAGCTGGCGGCGGTGGGGGGGGGTCCCTGCAGTGAATAAGAAATAACTAACACTATCCGCTGGGCTATGCGGCGAAATGGGAAGCGCTGCCGGGTTTGAAAACACTGGGCGCACACTGATTGGCTGAGATTCAGCCAATCAGCGTGAGGCCAGTGTTTTCAAAACAGATGTGCTTCCCGCGCCGCCGCATAGCGCTAGTTATTTCTTATTCACTGCAGGGACCCCCTGCCGCCGCCAGCTTTATACACAGCACCGCAGGTACCCGTGCGGCAAGGACACCACTGCAGGCTCCTGTCAGACGCCAGCATGGACCCCCCTGCCCGCTCCTCAGACGGTGCAACAGGTTAAACCCCCCCGGCACCGGGGCGCCCCCACCCTGACTCACCTGGGGCGCTCCGATGCCTTGCACCGGCCCTGCTGCCACAATCGGGGATACCTGCCCATGGTCATCACAGGTTGCAATGAATTGTAAATAGGAAGCTAATCCTGCCCCTTATTTTCAGTATAAAATTTACTGTTTGCTCTAATAAGGTTTTTGGGTAAACTTGAATGTGACCATAAACCCTTATACCTTTACTACAGTATGGTCCGATTTCCCAAGCCCTTGCACTTGTTGCTAGATTTCAGTATTATATGAGCCAATAAAGTGCAAATCAAAACAGAAACTTGAAGGATAATACAAAAAAGTTCATTTCCTCAGTGGTTTCCCAGGAGGGCAATATATTGTTAGAATAAACAATGCTATGAATAATTCATACCCCCAAAAGAAAGGTTTAAATTCTTTGAAGTTTAAAGTAGAATAGACATGTGAGAGGTTCCATTTATTTCATTATTTTCTGTAATAGGAATTGTGGAAAAGTTCCTGGAGCAATTCTGATTAACATGGGAATTGTGGAGTGGGTTCTTTGCTGAATGATAACATCGTTGTTAGATATCTTTGAGGTAGCAGTTTGATTACAAGTACAGAGGCTGAAAACAGCTTGTCCTTATGGAAAGTTTTTTTGTGGTTATTTAAAGAGAATTATTTATTTTTTATCTAAAATGTTTTATCTAAAATCTTTAGAATAATGTGTTCGATATACTGTTTTATTTATTTGATGACATACTTTGAGTACTTAATTCATAGTTTTTGTCATTCAATTATAGTATTTTTCTGGCATTTAAACTAGTTTCTGTATTTTTTTTATGTAATATACACTTACATTAATTGTCATTCCTTATTTATATACAGGTGGATTATTCCATATGCAAAATTTAAAAAAGATCCAAAGTCTCAGATAGTGACAACTTTGCTTTCGGATGTTTCAATGTATGCAAACTTTTTTCATGCACAAAATTATTCAAATATTGTATAAAATTACCTTCCGCCTATCTGTTTAATGTGTATGTGCTGGGCCTCTATCTTTGGGCCCTTCTACTAATGGGGTGGGGGTACCACCCCTAACCTCCCAAACCCCCCTGTAGCCATCATTAAAATTGGGGCGTTCAGGGAGGTTGAGGATTTGATTTGCAATGAATGCTAGACCAAACCCCCCCCCCCCCCAGTGGGAGGCAGGGCTACTATGATGCAATCATGCATCTGTGCCCCCACTACGCCCACCCATGTTGAGACCATACCAGCTTTTATACCAAGCTGGCCACGCCCTCCCACATTGTGCAGCCAGAAAGTCAGTAAGCATAGTACAAAGTGATCCTTTTTTTAAAAAAAATTGAGCAATGCAATACAATGACAAAATAGGAGGTCACTTAGCACTTAGTAATGTTTTCTCTGATTTTTTTTTTTTTATATATAATTGTAGGTTAAGATTTACCTGCTGACATAAACCAATTATCTTGATTGTCACTATGGCTGATTTAGCGTTATGGTGCTGCTCTGATTTCTTATTTGTTCTTATAACCTAAATGCTGACTTTCAATACATTGCAGTTGAGTTGACTCATCTGTATAGATTAGTGCCTGCTAAAAATGATTACTGTCTAATGAGAAATACTGAAACCAATTTAATTTATTGATTATCATAAATACGTAAAGATGTGTTATGCATTCATGTGCTTAGTTGTATTGATTTATATTTAGTCCTTATTTTTTCTTCAAACATACAGATCTATTTATTAATGTTAAAATCTTGCTGAAATGGCAATCCCCAGTCCCTATTATTCTAATTGGATACTTTTAGTTTAGACCAATTTTCTTGGAGATTCTATTTATAGGGTGAGATAGGATGACATTGAGATGAATTTAAGACTCACCTAAATCAACAGTCTTCCTGTACCTCACTATGGGCCTGATTTTGATTTGTACCCAATGCCAATGTTCATACAAGTGAGCAATTATCACCAGACTGCACATGCACCAAAATCCCAATGCACAATTCCCAAGGTGCGATGCTTTTTGCAGCAATTTAAATGCCATGTGATTGACAAGAAGGCACTGTTTTAGGAAAGAAACATGGAGTGGCAGCAAAATGCAGGCATGTCGTGCATAACCACACAGAAAAGTTTGATGTTAGCGTCGCTGTTCAAGCAGACAGTCTGTATATGCACAGACTGACTCGGGAAGCCACCGTTCCTTGTCTATGTGTTAATATTGCAAATGTGTACGCAGTTGCTGAGGATCTTACCATAAGTACCTACTGTATGCACTGCACATCCAAACCCTCATCCAGTGGGAACAATGAAAATTACAGCTCTGTTATAACTAGGGGTGTGCACCGGCCACTTTTCGTGTTTTGGGTCTCTATCTCCGGCCGTGTTTTGGATCTGGATCTGTTCCAAAACACCACCCTTCTGTTTTGTGTTTTGGATTTTTTTTTTAAACCATAAAAAATGCTAAAATCGCAGAATTTAGGGTATTTTTTTTGCTCCTACTATATTATTAACCTCAATAACATTAATTTCCAGTCTATCCTAAACACCTCACAATATTGTTTTTAAGCCAATAGGTTGCACCAAGGTAGCTGGATGACTATGCCAAGTGACACAAGTGGACAGCATAAACACTGGACTGATATGGCACACTTAGCAGCTGATACAGCACTGATACGGCACAGGTAGCATCACCCCTGGACTGATACAGTACAGGTAGCATCACCCCTGGACTGATACGGCACAGGTAGCATCACCCCTGGACTGATACAGTACAGGTAGCATCACCCCTGGACTGATACGGCACAGGTAGCATCACCCCTGGACTCATCTGGCACATTTAGCATCACCCCTGGACTAATATAGAACACGGCAGCACCCCATGAATTATACGGCAGACTTGGCTCGCCCCAGGAATTATATGGCAGACTGGACTCACCCTAGGAATTATTTGGCACAGATGGCGGCACCCCTGTCCTGATACAGCACACTGACATGCCTGCCACTGTCTCCATGGACAGTGAGTAACACAGTCCTGACCACTGCCCTGCCCCACATGTATGGCCAGCAGGCCCCCTAAGCAGCTGTGCCCCATAGGAAGTGCACCGTTTGCACCTTCTATGGTTTTGCTAGTACTTGGCAGGGCTTTTAGAGATTTTCTCTGATGTAATGTGCTCCTTAAATAGCACAAAGCTGTGAAAAGCCCTTTTATCACATGCGGCTGAAATAGATCCAATAACCACTTTACTGGCTTTTTTACCTAAAAAAAAAAAACGCACAAAATTGTCAGGTTTCTCTTTAGTTCCCCTTTATGGAGAGCAGAGCAAAAGCGTAGGTCAGGGGGCTAAACATCAGTCCTGACTGCTGCAGCTGATGTCTTCACTCATATATCAGGTCATTAGTACTTGGAGGGGGGTGGGGGCATACATTCTCTCCTTGCTAATATAGATATAAAAATAAGACAAGACTGATATAAAATAATACAATATAGTAGTTTCATAAGGAAAATATGTAACTATATAGAGTATCCATTAATATTACTATGGATACATCATTATCTTATCCTATATCCTATATATTTAATACATAAGTTTACTTAGAAGTGGATAAAAAAAAATAATGAAATCATGTTATAAAGAAAAAAAACAATAATATAAAAAAATAATAAATTCAATTTCAATAAAAATGTATAGGAAGCTTCCAAAATAATGTCACATGGTATCCCATGATGTACCTTTAGTACAGGTTCATGCATCCCAGAGTTCTGTGCCCGCTGCATTCTGATGCACGATTTCAGCATTGATATTGACGGTCACTAAGGGCGTATTGAGGGCATCATGGGCCTGACGTTTAAGTGAAGGAGGTGAGGCCATGTAGGCATGTGGAACCTATACACTATAACCCCCAATATCTGCCTAAATATATAAAAGTAAAGAAAACTAATGCAATTTTAATACTTTATGGCCAACCTTGTGGCCAGCTGGTGATCTTCATGTTGTCTTGATGTTGGGCCTATATTCATGTGGAGGCCTGGAGCTGCAGCTCCATCCAACCTAATGTTAATCTAGTCCTTGCAGTCACAGCCTGCTGAATCGCAGCCTTGGTGCTGAAGCAAGAGGAGGAAATCATCATTCATAGCTGGGAGATGCAGTTGGATTGTAGGGTCTTATGTGATGGGCCATGTTAGGGAAAGCACAGCTGGCTATGGGTGCAGTGTAAGCTTGTGAGCAGGACCTTCCTTCTTTTTAACTGTCTGTAAATCCCCAGTTTGTGGAACACTGTTTACAATTGTAAAGTGCAACGGAATTTGCTTCGCTATATAAGGAATTGTTAATAAATAAATAAATTACATGCAACCATGCCAGTTACGTGGTTAAAAGTTTTTTCTCCCCACTCTATTACAGAAGTCACTAAAGGGATCAGAAGGCTTTAATTTGTTTATGACAGTTCAATAAAAGTATTTCAAATTGAATTACTTTATGTATGTATCTTTAGCAGGATCATTGATATTGATATTGATGATGATGATGATGATGATGATGATGATAATGATGATGATGCACAGACAAGCAAACAAATTCTGAGAATTTGTCTTTCAGTTAATGCAGACTTTTAAAAGTTTTGACCCCTGATTGAATAATCCAGTGCATGTGGTTCATATGCTTGTATCTATTTTATTCCAAATACATTATTACATTTCATTCTTGTCTATTCTCCCGTAATGTAGACCAGAGCCGTGTTATTGGCCCCAGAGTTCAGGGTATGGTTGCAATTATGAAAACCCCAGACATCCCACTTGGAACTCCTTTCCAAGGTATACTGGATGGCATGCAGCAGAATTACAGTATTTGGCAATAGCTTTAAATCACTTAAATAAATGCCAAAGTAGTTATTGAGCCAGATTATTGTTATACTTAGCTCAAATTCATAGCATAGTACATGTGGTTTATGCATTTTAAACTATGGTCCTCTATTTTAATTGCAGCACTACATTTTCTCTTATTAATGCCTAATTTATTCGTTTTTTAAGAGGAATACCATATATACTCGAGTATAAGCCTACTTTTTCAGAACATTTTTTATGCTGAAAAAGCCCCCCCATCGGCTTATACTCGAGTGAGGGTCCCACTTGAGTCAATAAGTTTTCCCAGTTTTTTGTTGTAAAATGAGGTGCCTCGGCTTATATTCGGGTCGACTTATACTCGAGTATATACGGTAATAAAATATATTTTTTTAATATTCTATTGATGACATCAAGAACAAGGGATGCAGTCACATTCTAAATGTCAACAGGCATACTGTAATCTAGAAAAGGGGTGGATGAGACAGGCGCCTCCTAGTGTAGTATTTTCAATGGTTTCAAAGGTGGACCCTCCACCACACACAAGACACAAAACGGCACCCCACACACAGAGTAGTACCGTTTTCAGTGGTCTATCCACCACTGTTATATGAGCATAGATTCAATAGGATTTCTTTCCTGGACTTTTCAACATAGATCCCAGCGATCTTTTTTCTCCCCTTGCACACAGATCCCCAGGTTGAGACTGATAACAGCTTCCCATAAGCTTAGTCAGTCAGTCTGCGTCTGCGTTTCGTCCTTGCAGCAAACCGCTCTGGACTTCCTCAGGAAGTCCAGAGCGGTTTGCTGCAAGGACGAAACGCGTTGAGTTAGATGCCTTTTACCCAGATGGGATGCCAGACTGACTGACTAAGCTTATGGGAAGCTGTTATCAGTCTCAACCTGGGGATCTGTGTGCAAGGGGAGAAAAAAGATCGCTGGGATCTATGTTGAAAAGTCCAGGAAAGAAATCCTATTGAATCTATGCTCATATAACAGTGGTGGATAGACCACTGAAAACGGTACTACTCTGTGTGTGGGGTGCCGTTTTGTGTCTTGTGTGTGGTGGAGGGTCCACCTTTGAAACCATTGAAAATACTACACTAGGAGGCGCCTGTCTCATCCACCCCTTTTCTAGATTTTATGAAGGTTTCCCTGAACAGAAACCAAAAGGAGAAGGAGCTGCCGCCCTGCAAGAAGGGAGAGTGTACATACGAGAATCGGATGATCTGATTCTGTGAGAAACAGAGACTTTTGTGTATAAAGACTACCAGCGCTAGCACCACCAGTATCAGGCATACTGTAATGTCTACATCTGCAGAATGCCGACATTAGGGGCAGGCTGCAGGGGGAGGGTGAGGGTTAGCCTCAATGGGGAGTGTTTTAGCATATGTATATTTATAATGGGTGCATATGGCCACTGGGTCCAGGAGGGACCCGCGCCCCACACACTACACCCCGGGTGTACTTCATTTACGTAGGCAAGTGTATCCTAAATTTTAAATTGATATGTATGCTATATTTTATCACAGATGGGCGCTCCCGCAGGTCGTTAATGATGCCCTCTGTTGTCCTGCACGTAAAGGCGTCCAAGCACACCGTTAATGAGGGCAGCATGGCTCCTGCTCCCACATCTAGATTCTGTGCATTTTAAGGAAAAGCTTACCGTGCACAATTTGGGGGCATAAAGTACACATGATGCACAGAGGTAAAATATATTTTTGTAGGTTTTAATCTCTACATTTATTTAACAATAATTAGCAAAAGAAACAGCCTCCAGTCTGCATCTAATTGCTGATTAACATATTACTTTCCCCCAAAAAGTTATTCCCCTTTGAACTTACATCACTGTCTTAAACACATCTACAGTATAAACCCACAAATGTATGTTGTTCCCATTTCATAGGTAATACTACGCTTAGACATGGGACATACTGTATGAGACTTCTGTGTCAGTGATGGTACTGTAGATACAAACGTTCTGACCCTTCTTTACAGCATTGATGCAAGATAATTAAGTCTCATACCCTCTGCATAAACATATTGTACAGTTTACAGTAATAATAAACAATACATTTTAGGTTAACATTGAAGATCTTAATTTATATAAAAGTCAACAGTGACCCGTCACGTCTCCGTACAGTGGGAGTGCGCCCACCCTGCTCCAATGACAGGAAAGGTGACAATAGAGACCAGGAGGAGAGGGTTCTTGGGCAACTCAGCCCATATTACTAGTATTTAATAATCATCCATACTCTGGGAAGGTTCACCTTTGTGGTTACTCCATCTGATAGTAAATAACTGACAAAGGGCTTGATTCAGTATGGATGATAGTTTTGCCCCCTAGCACACCCAGTAATGTGCAAGTCATTTTCGGGTTGTTATGGCTGTGTGTGACACCACCCATATGTTGAGCCCCCTAAACGGTCTGGGCTTTCCTCTGTTATGCGGTCACATTAATGAACGCTGGCATACATGCGCATGCACAAATTGCAGCGAATACATTTTGGTAATCGGCATAGCAAGCTGAATTAGCCCTAAAGTACAAAGGTACTCATGGCAAGCAATACGATAATGAGATTTTGGTTCTTGTGCTACGTAGTTGGACAAGTAAATAAATTGTCTGCTTAGATAGTCCCACGTGTTTCTTTACCAATTATCCCCGAATATATAAGGAAAATAATACACATTTTATTTTTAAAAAGATCTCCAAGTGATATGTTTTTTTTTCATAGAAATCTTAAATACCTCCAAATGTTTTATTTATTTGTTATTTAAGAACAGCTACTTGTGTAGTACCTGTATATCGCATTGCGTGTTATGAAAAGTGGTCTTAGAAAATATGATATAAATTCTCAAATAGTTACTTTATGTCTGAATTCATAGACTTGTTTTAATGTATCTGCGATTATGTTATTTTTTTCGCATTTTTGTTTATGTTGCATTTAGCTATATTATTTTTAGCCGTCTTTATCTCACGGCATAAACACTATTCCCCTGTCTCATTATACTGCTATAATGCAGATTTTATTTCTTAGAACCAAAATGTGCAGTTGGAAAAGGACTTTCGGCAGCAATATAAATTTTCTATTTAGCAAAATGAAATCAATATCCAAATGGTTATTAACTCTCTTTTTTGTTTTCATCTCTTCTCCTAACTAACATGTAAAGCACATCCAGCAGAGCTCATTGTATGCATGTGTCTTACAAAGTGTTCCTTACTAATCTATTTGTTTGATCATGCATTACAGAAGAAAATAATATACTCCTGGTAAGCAAATGTTACTACAACAAAGTTCATTTGTGCAAGCAAATTCTATAGCAGCATTCATTAATCCTGCACTTTCAAAGACATGCTGTTTTTATGTGTTTAACCCATAGACATTTTCTCTCAGAATAAAAGGCAGCCTCCACCACTGTGCCTGTACTATTATCTCATTGATCCTGTTTGAGAGGGACGAACAAGGTGGTTCTCTAATGTAACTATGTAGCTATCACAATACACTGGATCATCAAAGGAATCTGAGTTATATTCAATAGCTTGTGTCACAAAAGCCATCAGTTGTCACTCTTTTTTCCAGTATTATTAATAATAATAACAACAACAATAATAATAATAAAATGTTTTTGTTTGCTGATACAATAGTGCTGACTGAATGGCTGAAGTGAGGAAGCTTTACAGTACATAAATGCATCAGAATATTTATTGTTCACATGTAAACATACTTGCCTACCCTCTCGGAATGGCCAGGAGGCTCCTGAAAATTAGGTCCTCCTCCTGTGCCCCTGGAAAGGCAAGCCTACCACATGCCCCTGCCCCCCCCCCCCCCCCAAAAAAAAAAAAATTCACTCTGCATCCTCCTACCCTGCCGATCTAATACAGGCATTCACGGGTCTACACAGGGCCGTCATAACACTGGAGTTGGTCCCTGGGCAAAATAATTAAAGGGCCCCCCAACAACAACCACAACCCCCCCCCAGAATGTAGGCATGCTGTGCATTTCCTGGCTGTGCTGAATGAGTATAGGCACGGCAGGATTATATCCTTCAAGTAGTGATACTCTGCATTTACTGGCTGTGCAGGATGAGTGAAGACACCCCCCTTCCAAACCTATGTGCAGCATCGGCGGCAATCCGGGCAGCAGAGGCTGGGAGCTTGATGTACCAATATTTGCCGAGCACTGGCTGCTGATTTAGAAAAGACTGGCCGGATGCTGATTGGCCAGGCGCTCAACCAATCAACGTCCGTCCAGTCTGATCAAAATCAGCAGCACTTCCCGTCCGGCAAATAGCTTTACAAGCTCCCAGCTGCCTCTACCTGGACCCCGCAGCGGGACCAATTTGCTGGGCAGGAAGCACTGCCACCCGCTGCAGCCATGCCATCTTCCCAGTTGGGGTGGGCACCTAGAATCCTTGGGGCTCTGGGCAACTGTCCATTAAGCTCAATGGGAAAGATGGCACTGGTTCTACACAGAGGGGTCAGGGCCAAAATGATGCAATTCAAGTCATTTTAGACCGCCTCCTCCACGTGGACCCACAAATTGCATCATTTACAGTCTCCTCTCCAGACTTCTCCTGAAGATTAGAAAAAAAATGTCAGCAAGTATGCATAGAAATGATTTTTCCACATAATTTTAATTTGGTTGGAGTAACAACTGTGGTTTACTGAGGCACATTTGAAATCAGTTTAAAGTCCCCCAGGTTTAAGTTGTTTTATGCTTATAGACCTCAATCTCATACAGCAGTTATGGTAATATTTCCACTGTGGTGCATGAGAAACACACCAAGGGAACATAGCCCTGGGCACAGCACCATTGCAGAAACATGGCCCCTACATCTGGATAGCAGAGGACCTATAAACATTCCATGTAGCCTGTATAGACCCTTTTCACGTATGGACTATGTTCCATTGGAGGCAAATTTTTCTGCTGGTGCCAGATTTTTGGAATTCAGTTGGCTGCATTTTGGGGAGAAAAATGACAATACTTGCTTTAGAACCCATTAAACACCCCCTAATGACTAACTAAGCAATAGGAAGTTTACATTTAGCTAAATGATTCCTATAGTTTCTTACCTTCTGTATGCTAGAAGTTGTCTCTTCTAAGCAACACATACATCTAACTTCCCAAGTTGAGTACAGGTATATATAAGCTCTTACTGGCCTGCAGGGGTTGTGGGGGATTTCCTGGTGGGCCCTGGTAAGTCATAGCCATACCCACTTATGCAGTGGAGGGGCTAGTGCATTTCATTGAGCTGGTTACTGCGGCCAGGAAGTCAACAGCTGCTGACAGACCGGGGACTGTAGGCTGGTTGCTGGAAGAGTTTGGCCAGGCTGCAGGCTCTCCTTTCTTTCTGGGCCCTATTCCCAGAGGGGTACTGCGTACGGATGCCAATCCCCGGGCATTTTAAAATCCTGGGAATTAAGATTGAAAGTCCTGTTCTTTATTTATGCAGGAGAGCAGCCTGTGGTGTCCTGTTCTTTATTTATGCAGGAGAGCAGCCTGTGGTGTCCTGTTCTTTATTTATGCAGGAGAGCAGCCTGTGGTGTCCAGTTCTTTATTTATGCAAGGGAGCCCGTGCTGTCCTGGTTATTTATGCAAGGGAGAAGCCTGTAGTGTCCTGTTCTTCATTTATGCAGGAGAGCAGCCAGTGATGTCCTCTTTTTTTTTTTTATGCAGGTGAGCAGCCTGTGGCTGTGGCGGATTGGGACTCCGGGAAGCCAGGCAAATTTTCAGTGTCCCGCATTTTTCTCAGTAGCCATTCTCCTACCAAGCCGGGCTGATACATACAAAACCTCGGCTGCCACAATTGGAGCTTCTGCACTTGCGCAAAATCTCAGTTAACCTGGAGCCACATGACAATAATGTGCTAGGCCGGGGGGGGGGGGGGGGGGTAGTGTCACTAGCCCCCCTGCATCATATATTAGGCTGGCTGCAGGAGACTGTCCGTGTGGCAGCTGCGGCCACTCTCGCTGCCATAGGTGAGCAGTTCCACCTCCTTCAGCTACTCAAGGAGGCGGAGCTAACCAGCTATGACAGTAAGAGCGTCCGGAAGCGTCCGCAGCCAGCTGTAAGCATGACAGAGGGGATGGGGTGGTGTGTGCAAAAGCCCTCCGCCGGCTACTGTGAGTTTGTGTGTGCCAGTGCTCGGATTCCCCTGATCCTTGTGCGGGTAGCAGCCTGCGGTGTCCTGTTATTATACAGGGGAGCAGTTATGTGGTGTCCTGTTATTATAAAGGGCAGCAGTCTGTGGTGTCCTGTTATTATGCAGGGCAGCAGTCTGTGGTGTCCTGTTATTATACAGGGGGAGCAGCCTGTGGTGTCCTGTTTTTATACAGGGGGAGCAGCCTATGGTGTTGTTATTATATATTTTTTATTAATACATATATTTTTAACGAAAAACCTCAATGTTAATGATGCGCTGTTACTTATGGGCCAGTGCTCTGGACTTGCCCCCCGGGCTAAAAGTTGCCAGCCAGCCAGCCCCTGGTGTGGGGCCTAGTGTCATGGCAAGCCAGTAACATTTCTTCTCTGGGTTTACACCAGAAAGGAAATTGAAAAAGTTGGCAAGTATGGTTTATTATTTATGGCTATAAAGCAATTGATTATTTAAATTTCGATCTCCACTATAGAAGCAATAATGTAAATCATACATGTACATAGTGTGAAGATGTACACAGCACATACAAATGTTTACACACACATATTTTTCCTGCATTATGAAGTTCCTTTTGAGAGCAATTTCTGTTGCCACCTCTTGCTCTCCCTTTATACTTATTGGCTGTATTGTTAGTATCTCTGTTTCCTAATGATGATAGAGGAAGGTGTTTCCAAGCAACTGTAAGCTTCCCTAAATCCATCTCTGTATGCAGTACCAGATCTATTGCAAATTAATTGTTATGCATAGTGACTTACCCAAGGTCAATTTGAGCTAACAGTGCATCATTTAAGATGAAATACAAAACGTTATATAGTGAATATATGTTTTAGAAACTCTTATTAGAAAACTACTCTTTGATATAAAGAAAGGACACACAGTATAATCTCTCTCTCTCTCTCTCTCTCTCTCTCTCTCTCTCTCTCTCTCTCTATATATATATATATATATATTTATATATATATATACACACTACCCTTCAATTAACTAAGATGTATAACATCAATATATATATATATATATATATATATATATATATATATATATATGAAGACCAGGGTACGGCACTCCAGTTGACCACGGTGAAGTGAGCCGGTGCCTTCACAGCAATGCGAATTGCCATATACAGACTCAAAGGTGCGGCACTCTTAGCAACTCTTGAAGAACGTGAAGCAAGAACCGGTGGCTTTACAACGTTTCAAATTTTATTTCATTTGTCGTCAGGATACAATATAAAACACACTGACCTTTATTTATACCCCACACCACGAGGAAGACACTCCAGATAGGTTGGGACAAACACCCGCCCATCCGTCGTGTTGTGGCTGACGTCATCAAAACGTTCAGCAAGAAAAGCATCCCATCACCATGGAAACCCCAGTAAAAAACAAAATATAACGGGAAACAGCCTGTAGAAAGAGAAACAGAGTGACATAAGTAACAAGTATATGAAGGACATATTATACAACGATAATGTACACAAAAAGTATAGACAATGCTAATAATACATGAATTTATCTAAAAGCGGCAAACGACATTTGTTCATTTAACCCCCGAGGGAACATGACATCCAGTCGGTGTATCCACCGCGTTTCTTTTTGTAATAATAGACGGGATCTATCCCCACCTCTTTTTGAGAGGGGGACCCCATCAATCATCCTATATCTCAAGCTAGATAACGGATGTTTTTCTCTGAGAAATGACGGGCTACGGGTTGTTCGCTCCTGCCACTCTCAATGGCTAACCTGATGGCATAACGATGTTGGGTCATCCGTTCTTTGAATTTGCAATCGGTTTTCCCTATGTAGCTCAAGCCACAAGGGCAAATAATCTGATACACCACGTGAGTGGAATTACATGTGAATTTCTGTTCGATTTTAAAAGGTTTACCAGAGTGTGGGTGCACAAAAGTGTCGCCTGTCAAAAGAAATTGGCAGGTGACGCATGTGCACTTAAAACATCCCATCCGTTGGTCTTTAAGCCAGGTGGTGGGTTTGTCAGTTTTGACAGCAATGTCAGTTTTAACGAGTAGCTGCTTGAGATTACGGCCCCTAGAAAAACAGGGCATCAAACGCTGGTTGGCAAAGGGAAGAGATTTATCACTCTGGAGAATGGACCAGTTGTTTTTGACAGTGGAGGTGATGTCATGGGAAGCTACATTATATCTAGTCGCCCAAGGGAGAGTGTTGGGTCGGCTATTAGTTTTGTTTAAATTATGCAATAGTGTGTTGCGATCCAATTTAAGGATGCGCTCCTTGCATTTTAGTAGCTCTGTTTTTTTATAACCTCGCTCCAATAAATTGGAGATAAAGACATCCAATTGTTGTGTACAGATTGTATCATTGCTGTTGATACGTCTGTAACGTATCATTTGTGAATAGGGCAGGCTATTGATAACTTATTGATAACTTAAGATAAATCTCTTCCCTTTGCCAACCAGCGTTTGATGCCCTGTTTTTCTAGGGGCCGTAATCTCAAGCAGCTACTCGTTAAAACTGACATTGCTGTCAAAACTGACAAACCCACCACCTGGCTTAAAGACCATCGGATGGGATGTTTTAAGTGCACATGCGTCACCTGCCAATTTCTTTTGACAGGCGACACTTTTGTGCACCCACACTCTGGTAAACCTTTTAAAATCGAACAGAAATTCACATGTAATTCCACTCACGTGGTGTATCAGATTATTTGCCCTTGTGGCTTGAGCTACATAGGGAAAACCGATTGCAAATTCAAAGAACGGATGACCCAACATCGTTATGCCATCAGGTTAGCCATTGAGAGTGGCAGGAGCGAACAACCCGTAGCCTGTCATTTCTCAGAGAAAAAACATCCGTTATCTAGCTTGAGATATAGGATGATTGATGGGGTCCCCCTCTCAAAAAGAGGTGGGGATAGATCCCGTCTATTATTACAAAAAGAAACGCGGTGGATACACCGACTGGATGTCATGTTCCCTCGGGGGTTAAATGAACAAATGTCGTTTGCCGCTTTTAGATAAATTCATGTATTATTAGCATTGTCTATACTTTTTGTGTACATTATCGTTGTATAATATGTCCTTCATATACTTGTTACTTATGTCACTCTGTTTCTCTTTCTACAGGCTGTTTCCCGTTATATTTTGTTTTTTACTGGGGTTTCCATGGTGATGGGATGCTTTTCTTGCTGAACGTTTTGATGACGTCAGCCACAACACGACGGATGGGCGGGTGTTTGTCCCAACCTATCTGGAGTGTCTTCCTCGTGGTGTGGGGTATAAATAAAGGTCAGTGTGTTTTATATTGTATCCTGACGACAAATGAAATAAAGTTTGAAACGTTGTAAAGCCACCGGTTCTTGCTTCACGTTCTTCAAGAGTTGCTAAGAGTGCCGCACCTTCGAGTCTGTATATATATATATATAAAAATATAAAGATACAGCTGTGAGCAGCGCTGATATATGAGTCCAGATAAGTTTAGGAAGTCCAAAGACCCAACTTTAACAAGAAGGGTAATACTTGAGTACCAAGTCCAATATAATGAACTGCAGCAACCTCTCTTTTGGATGAGCATCCAGGGTCAGGATGAAACAAGTATCTAAAATAAACAGAGGAGAGAGGTGCGCCTCATAGTGCAGATAAATTAGTTTTTAATTATGAGCAATAAAAACACTCCAGGCATGAAAAGACAATTGCTCGTACCATAAATAAAATCACTGTGGGCTGATTACCACATGATATGTCACATTACCCATGGCAATCTGCTCCTCTCAAGCCACGAGGTCCTCAGGAACATGAATCGCTGCAAACGCTGAGTTGTGCCGCAGGAGCCAGCACACAGACGCCCTAGCGCGTTTCGTCAGAAATTCGTCAGAGGGCGAAGTCTCTGACGAAACGTGATAGTGTGTGGCCTGTGATACCCGTTCATGTTTGTGTCCCGACATCTCTCCTGCTTGGCGCCCCCCCATCCGTCTGTGTGCTGGCTCCTGCGGCGCATCTTATCTGCAATATGAGGCGCACCTCTCTCCTCTGTTTATTATATATATATATATATATATATATATATATATATATATATATAGGGTGCAATCCCCGTCCTGGGATCAGGCACAGGGGAAGGAAGACGGTACTCGCGGATTTTTGTAATTATATTTTATAAATTTATGGTGACATCAGATACAGCATACCGACGTTTCAAGGCTTGTCAGCCTTTTCTTCAGGATGCGCTGTAAAGTGCATATAGTGCTAGTGCAGTGAAATAAAAAAATATATATATAGTGTTCATTCTAGCACCAGCCAACTTTGAAAACCCATGCAGTTCCTCTTCCCTGCCTGGGGTGTCGCTGTCTGCTGTGGTGTTTCTAGCACAGGTCTGGTTTGCATATCAGTGCTGATATACAGACCACACTGTGCTAGAAGCACTACATACGATCTGTATATATATATATATATATATATATATATATATATATATATATATATATATATATATGAATGTCCTGATGAAGAAGCGTAAGAAATAAAGCTTTGAGACTACATTTGACCATCAGAGCATTATTTATGTGAGTGCCGCCAACCATCGAGCAATATATATATATATATATATATATATATATATATATATATATATATATATATATAATGGCTGTCTGGGGTTTGCTGCGGCACAGACAGAGTCAAGTCAGCATTGCAAAAACGGGACCCAGAAACGTCGGGCACAGAGACATGTGTTGTTACACATTAAATTAATTTTTTTTTGCAAAGCTGACTTGACTCCGTCTGTGCCGCAGCAAACCCCACAAGCCATTATCCAATACTGGCTGCTGGCACCGGAGCACACACAGTGCACTGAAGCGGAGTGCCGGATCATTCCTCCTTTATATATATATATATATATATATATATATATATATATATATATATACAAACACAGGGGGCCCAGCACTCACTACAACAAACTAAGGCCCCATACACACCAGAAAGATCAGGATCGTCTAACGATCGTCTAACGATTTTGTGTGCACTTTCCTGCGGCGCTCTCCCGTGGCCTTTTAACGATGTGCTAACGATCGTGTTCTATGTTCCATACGATTTACTAACGATGTACTCACGATACGACATCGCACATGATGGTCGTACGACAGTCGGATGTGCGGATCGTGAGTGCATCGTGAGTGCACTGGTCACGGTCGTTTTTGGAATGTAAATAAAGGGCCGGGCTACCAGAGGGGAGACAAGGGGGGGACAAAAGAACACAAAGAATTATGGGCTGGGCTAGCAGAGGAGGGTAACAAGACTAGGAGCCATTTTGCAGGACCTCATTTCTGCTTTGTGACTAGTGAGGCTTGGTGTATACCTGCTGAACGCTGCACATTGCTATTTTTGTCTGCTTTGTTTTTGCATTCCTTCTGAATGCTGCACATTGCTATTTTTGGCTGCTTTGTTTTTGCATTCCTGCAGAACGCTGCACATTGCTATTTTTGGCTGCTTTGTTTTTGCATTGCTGAACAAAGTGTGTTTTTTTCCCCCATTTTGCTTTTTTGAATTATGGATTCGTTCCAGCAAGATTTCCTGCTTTCCTACGTTGTGCTCAGGGTGAGGAGGATGAGGGCCCAGCGTAGGAAGGCTCGATCCTGCTGGACCAAGCAGTGGCTCCTGGGACGACAAGCGCGGTCTCATATGCCCCTGCTGATGGAGATTCGCGAGAATAATCCCCAGGATTATCGCAATTTCCTTCGCATGGACGATGAGACCTTCCAGGAGCTGCTGCGTCTGGTCACCCCCCACATCCAGAAGCAGGATACCAAGTACCGGATGGCTATCCCTGCTGAGGACCGGCTGGTGGTAACCCTCAGGTTTCTGGCTACAGGACGATCGCTGGCGGACCTCAAGTTTGGATCCATCATCTCCCCGCAAGCGTTGGGACTCATCATCCCGGAGACCTGTAAAGCCATCGTGAAGGTCCTGCAGCATCAGTATTGCAAGGTAAGGAAAAATATACCACACACTTGTAGTGAAAAGATAACGTTTTTTATTTAAATAATGGAACTGTGAGTTTCACAAATACTGATAATTTTTTTTTTTTTTTACAGTATAAATATAAAAATTGCCAAAAAAGTTATGCAAATATCAAAAATATAAAGCAAATGTATTGTCTTTGTTCGGACATGAGGTAGATCTCAGTATGACACATGGTGCTTGTGCAGATAATGCATGTCCCCTCCACCTCACGTGATGCATAGTGCAGATGCAATAGTCCTGGCACCATTGATATGCACTATGTGCCACGTGGCCATGTCCTTTGTCTGTACCACAAGTACCATGTGTCATACAGCACATTGAGTACACATAATTTTTAAAAGTGCTTTGTGTTGATTTAAATATTGTTATCCTAAATGCTTATATAGTAATGTTGTTTATTTAAATATTGCAAGAACATTATATTAATTGACTGGAATGCAGCAAGGGGGCAGTATGGCAGACGACGCATGTAGCGCGGACAACAAAAGCACCCTCATGCATCCATGGCGCATAGTGCAGAAGTAGTGGTCCCGGCCCCATTGCTCTGCACTCTGCGCCACTGTAGCATGAAGGTCCTTTCATTGTCTGCACAACATGCACCATGTGCCATACTGCTCCAAGCATGGACCTATAGAAAGAACACACATAGCATATAAAACATAGGCAAAGTGCCCTAAAAATAACAAGGCATTTCAAATGCTTCATTGCCATGCGGCAAGGGACAGTATGGCAGACGACGCATGTAGCGCGGACAACAAAAGCACCCTCATGCATCCATGGCGCATAGTGCAGAAGTAGTGGTCCCGGCCCCATTGCTCTGCACTCTGCGCCACTGTAGCATGAAGGTCCTTTCATTGTCTGCACAACATGCACCATGTGCCATACTGCTCCAAGCATGGACCTATAGAAAGAACACACATAGCATATAAAACATAGGCAAAGTGCCCTAAAAATAACAAGGCATTTCAAATGCTTCATTGCCATGCGGCAAGGGACAGTATGGCAGACGACGCATGTAGCGCGGACAACAAAAGCACCCTCATGCATCCATGGCGCATAGTGCAGAAGTAGTGGTCCCGGCCCCATTGCTCTGCACTCTGCGCCACTGTAGCATGAAGGTCCTTTCATTGTCTGCACAACATGCACCATGTGCCATACTGCTCCAAGCATGGACCTATAGAAAGAACACACATAGCATATAAAACATAGGCAAAGTGCCATAACTACTAAAATTATTTTAACTTAAAACCAAACCAGTGCCTCATTGCCTTGCAGTATGGAGCAGTAGAGAGACGGCGCTTGTAGCGCAGATAAAGAAAGGGACTCATGATTACCTGTTGCATACAGCATATACAATGGTCCCGGCCCCATTGTTCTACAAGTATGCAACAAGTCAGCATGGCCATTATCTCCGCCACAAGCACCGTGTTACATACTACTCCATGCCAACTGCGAAATAATTCTATGGGATGCGGTCATAAATCTTGCAAAACCGGTGTATCATCCAGGTTCGTGCTGTCTCCCAACAATGTTGTATACATGTGACTGTACCGGGGTGGGGTCTGAGGTTGGGTACAGGATTGTCTAATGGGCGGGGTGTTTAAAGGCAATGATGCAATGGCTGGTGAGGGTACGGCAGGCATCTGTTGCAGCGTCTGGTGCAATGGAAGAAGCCCCATCAGTGTGGTTTTGATTGACAGGCGGCCCTGTCGGCCCATAAACAGGAGTTCGCTTGTGACGCGTTCGAACGCCATCTGTTGGTCCGGATGTAGCTTCCGTAAGCCATCAGCCATGTACTTTCCAAAGGTGTCAAACTCATCAGATGGCCTACGCAGCACCTGTTCGGCTCGAACCAGAATATCATCGGGTTCTTGTTCAGGAACTGCCTTGGTTCTGCGTTTTTTCTTTTTGCCAAATAGTTGAGGCGGGGTGGGGGTTTCCGGAACTCCATAGATTGTTCCCGATGAGTCTTGTGGCTCTGGGGTTGGATTAGGGGTTGAGGTGTGGACCACCTCTATCTCTGTACTTGTTGTCTGTGGAAAAGAAAACAACAACAATTAGTTAACATCACCTTCTCTTTTTTTCAGTTCCCCAACACCGTTCAGGAGTGGCAAAACATCGCTGCTGAATTTGATGAGGCGTGGAACTTTCCTAATTGTGGAGGAGCCATCGATGGGAAACACGTCCGGATCAATCAGCCACCCCACAGCGGTTCGTACTACTTCAACTACAAGGGGTACTTCAGTATTGTGCTGATGGCTGTGGTCAATGCGAACTACGAGTTCCTCTTTGTGGATGTCGGCAGGAATGGTCGGGCCTCAGATGGTGGAACTTTGAAGGACACCAAGTTCTACCACAGGCTCGCCTCCAACACCATGCACTTGCCCACAGCTCAACAAACCAAGCATGGGCTGAACTTTGTATTTGTTGCGGACGAGGCATTTGGGCTTCATGAACACATCATGAAGCCCTATGCCAAGCGTGTACTGGACCACGACAAACGGGTGTTCAACTACAGGCTCTCCAGGGCACGCCGGCTTGTGGAAAGTGCATTCGGGATAATGGCCAGCAGATTCCGCATTTTCCACACAGCCATCAACCTCCGGCTGGATAAAATTGACTGGGCCGTCATGGCGTGCTGCGTCCTGCACAATTTACTTCGCCGCAAAGAAAGGGCACATCGCCCGGCAGGACCAGCACCGCCGGAGGACCCAGATGATCCCAGGGAGGTTGCCCCAATTGTGTCCCTGGAGATGCCGGCCCAGCAGTACCGGGGGACAGCACGAGCCAAACAGGTCAGGGACCAATATAAGGCATATTTCAATGGTGTTGGTGCTGTCCCCTGGCAGGAAGACCACATTTAAAATCTTTTTGGATAAAGGAACAAAAAAATGATTGAAAGAAAGAAATGGGGCAAAGGGGTGATATACACATTGGACCAGTACTTACTGATAACGGCTGGGAACTTTCATCCATGGCCGCTGTCACGTCATCCGCCTCGCCTTCCACCATCATGCAGAGCCCTCGCCTTGGCACCTCCTGGCTGAGTGTGAAGGTCAGCAAGTGGTAATACCACAGCGACGTCTCATACACCTCTCCTGCACCAGCACCGGACCTTTTGGAAGACTGTATTTTTTTATGTTCCTTAAGAAACACAGTCCGCAAATTCTGGATCTTTTTACGGACCCATTCCGTATCAGCCTCTGGGTTGTAGCTCTTGCTAAATTCAAGGAGATCTTGCAGCGCTTGAGCTCTTTTGATTTTATTGCTATAGTCTTTCGACTTTGTCTTCCAGAGGCATTCAAGTTCGCGGTATTTCTCTATGAATGCCTCCACAAACTCCTGTTCTTTGGCCAGTGCCTGGGACATTCCTGCCAAAAAAAAAAAAAATTTGACAATAGTCTATGTACATATTTTTCAAATGTCAATAGTTTGGTTAATATAAATAGTAGTTAAAATTAAATGTTTCATTAAACTGTATATAATTAATAAAAATAAATGTTTTGTTTTTATACATTTAAGAAATTTTAATAAATCATATTTCTATACATTTATCATCTTTACATTACATTTAGTGGTGGTGGCATAATATTTGGTAGGTAGGCCGCAGGGGAAGATTGGCGGCTGGGCTGGCATAATACATCTGGCCACCTTTATTAGTGGGCAGCGGGGACCCAGGTGGGGTGTTGAGTTCAGCGGTGGCCTGGTATGGGCAGCGGGGACCCAGGTGGGGTGTTGAGGTCAGAGGTGGCCTGGTATGGGCAGCGGGGACCCAGGTGGGGTGTTGAGGTCAGCGGTGGCCTGGTATGGGCAGCGGGGACCCAGGTGGGGTGTTGAGGTCAGAGGTGGCCTGGTATGGGCAGCGGGGACCCAGGTGGGGTGTTGAGTTCAGCGGTGGCCTGGTATGGGCAGCGGGGACCCAGGTGGGGTGTTGAGTTCAGCGGTGGCCTGGTATGGGCAGCGGGGACCCAGGTGGGGTGTTGAGGTCAGAGGTGGCCTGGTATGGGCAGCGGGGACCCAGGTGGGGTGTTGAGTTCAGCGGTGGCCTGGTATGGGCAGCGGGGACCCAGGTGGGGTGTTGAGGTCAGAGGTGGCCTGGTATGGGCAGCGGGGACCCAGGTGGGGTGTTGAGGTCAGCGGTGGCCTGGTATGGGCAGCGGGGACCCAGGTGGGGTGTTGAGGTCAGAGGTGGCCTGGTATGGGCAGCGGGGACCCAGGTGGGGTGTTGAGTTCAGCGGTGGCCTGGTATGGGCAGCGGGGACCCAGGTGGGGTGTTGAGTTCAGCGGTGGCCTGGTATGGGCAGCGGGGACCCAGGTGGGGTGTTGAGGTCAGAGGTGGCCTGGTATGGGCAGCGGGGACCCAGGTGGGGTGTTGAGGTCAGCGGTGGCCTGGTATGGGCAGCGGGGACCCAGGTGGGGTGTTGAGGTCAGAGGTGGCCTGGTATGGGCAGCGGGGACCCAGGTGGGGTGTTGAGTTCAGCGGTGGCCTGGTATGGGCAGCGGGGACCCAGGTGGGGTGTTGAGGTCAGAGGTGGCCTGGTATGGGCAGCGGGGACCCAGGTGGGGTGTTGAGGTCAGAGGTGGCCTGGTATGGGCAGCGGGGACCCAGGTGGGGTGTTGAGTTCAGCGGTGGCCTGGTATGGGCAGCGGGGACCCAGGTGGGGTGTTGAGTTCAGCGGTGGCCTGGTATGGGCAGCGGGGACCCAGGTGGGGTGTTGAGGTCAGAGGTGGCCTGGTATGGGCAGCGGGGACCCAGGTGGGGTGTTGAGGTCAGCGGTGGCCTGGTATGGGCAGCGGGGACCCAGGTGGGGTGTTGAGGTCAGAGGTGGCCTGGTATGGGCAGCGGGGACCCAGGTGGGGTGTTGAGTTCAGCGGTGGCCTGGTATGGGCAGCGGGGACCCAGGTGGGGTGTTGAGTTCAGCGGTGGCCTGGTATGGGCAGCGGGGACCCAGGTGGGGTGTTGAGGTCAGAGGTGGCCTGGTATGGGCAGCGGGGACCCAGGTGGGGTGTTGAGGTCAGCGGTGGCCTGGTATGGGCAGCGGGGACCCAGGTGGGGTGTTGAGGTCAGAGGTGGCCTGGTATGGGCAGCGGGGACCCAGGTGGGGTGTTGAGTTCAGCGGTGGCCTGGTATGGGCAGCGGGGACCCAGGTGGGGTGTTGAGGTCAGAGGTGGCCTGGTATGGGCAGCGGGGACCCAGGTGGGGTGTTGAGGTCAGAGGTGGCCTGGTATGGGCAGCGGGGACCCAGGTGGGGTGTTGAGTTCAGCGGTGGCCTGGTATGGGCAGCGGGGACCCAGGTGGGGTGTTGAGGTCAGAGGTGGCCTGGTATGGGCAGCGGGGACCCAGGTGGGGTGTTGAGGTCAGCGGTGGCCTGGTATGGGCAGCGGGGACCCAGGTGGGGTGTTGAGGTCAGCGGTGGCCTGCTTACCTGCTGTCAGGTGCGCGCAGTAGAAGACGCCGTGTGCTCCTTCGCTGCTGCATCCACGGGGCAATATGGCTGCGGTAGGAGTGTCCAGGAACTCGCGCGAAAACACGGATCGGATGGATGGTCGCGACGACGGAAGCACACTCAATGTGCTAACGATGTGCATATGATCAACACACAATCTGCGGTCGGATCGGCTGATTCTGCTGCAGGAGGCAAAACCGCCAATGCGACATACGAGCTGACGGGAGCGCGCATCCAATCGTTAACGACCACAATCGTGAGTAAAAAACAAACGATAGTGATAAGATTCATGCACAACCGTCGTTACGAACGACGAATTGTACCCTAATCTTGCATGAATCTTTCTGGTGTGTATGGGGCCTAACTCACCTTAACATTCAAATAATCAATTAAATAAATAATGGGAATAATGGGGTTTTAGTTCATGAATTGATCAATGCATTTAAGCTTGCATCCCATCGCCAAGGGACCCCATTTCACTGCAAGTCCTACACTAACAACTGATTTTCATGGGAACCTGGCATCTGTTTGCACATCATAGCTAAAATGAACATGTGTTATTTTCCTGGGTTAAAGCTCAACTGCCATGTCCTTATGGCTTTTAAAGGTGAGACAATCCCAAACACAGCACCTGAATTAGTATCAAAGGGGCAGCTGTCACTATGATGTGCAAACAGTTGCCAGGTTCCCATGAAAATCAGTTGTTAGTGTAGGACTTGAGTGAAATGGGGTCCCTTGGCGATGGGCTGCAAGCTTAAATGCATTGTTCAATTCATGAACTAAAACCCCATTATTTATTTAATTGATTATTTGAATGTTAAGGTGAGTTAGTTTGTTGTAGTGAGTGCTGGGCACAGGCCAATGCACCCCATCCTGGGAAGTGGGTACTGTTTGCACCCCATTCTTAGGAATGGCGAGTGTGTTGGTACTTCTGCATATATATATATATATATATATATATATATATATATATATATATATATATATATATATATATATATATATATATAGTTTAGTTGAAATGAATAGGCGTCACTCCGGGGCTTCATCAATAGAAAACTTTACTGAAGTGCAGCGGCCAACGCCGTTTCGGAATTACTCCGTCCTCAGGGCCAACACCTGGTGTTGGCCCTGAGGACGGAGTAATTCCGAAACGGCGTTGGCCGCTGCACTTCAGTAAAGTTTTCTATTGATGAAGCCCCGGAGTGACGCCTATTCATTTCAACTAAACCAGATACATTGGCATAGCCAATCGAGGAAGGCACCCGGGCACCTACCATCTGCACACTGGGAGTGCCGGACCCTACATACAGTACTTATATATATATATATATATATATATATATACAAACGATATGGAAGGCACTCAGGAGATTCCCATAGTACTGCACGGCGGCAGTCAAACGAAGTAACAAAATGTAGACAGGGGTAGATTGATATCTCAAATAAATCGTTTTAGAGGTCCAAATGCAGTGAGTCTTCTTAAAGACAACAATTATAATGGAATTATATCCTGACAAATTTCCCCACTAAACGCTTTTTTAAAGAGAAGTTCTGAAGTATTATTCTTCCATCTTTTATAGGTATTATCATTAATAGGTTGCCTTTTTTTTAATATAAAGAATTGTATGCAACGATCAAATGGATAATGGTTAATATTCCATTGAGAAGAAGGTGGAAAATGTGCATGTATCCACCTCCCTTAGATCTTATATGGGAATGGACTAGTAGTGATTCCTAGGGTGAAATTTAATAGGATGCTATTTTATCGCATTTTTCCAAATCGCACCATATCGCCGCACATCGCACTTTTTAAAATCACATTTTTTCCTTGTAATCATCATATTTAATGATATTCGAATTTTCGGCAAAAAAGTGCGATAAAGTGCGATATAGTGCGATTTTTAGTCATGAAAATGTGTGATTTTCAGTCCTGTGCAATTTTTGTGTGGGGTCCCCCACCTGAGCATAACCAGCCCCGAACTGAAAGAACCGGTCCTGGTTTCATAAAATCACGGGGCAAAACAAATAGGGGTCCCCAGGGTTTTATAAAACCAGCGCCATACTCAAGGGCCGGTCCTGGTTCCCAAAATACGGGGGACAAAATGAGTAGGGGTCCCTTATATTTCAAGATCCAGCACCGGGCCCAACCAGCCAGCAGGGTAATACCACAGCCGGGGGAGACTTTTTATACTTTTACTATGATTTCGGGGCATATTTATCAGTTTTCTTTTTTTACTGAAATAAATTCCCAAAATGGTGTTTTCAGACATTTTCACATTATTTTAGTAGTACCTAAATATATGAAAAGGCTTTTGGATAATTATTTTCCAAAATAATTCTCTAGGCACTCACATTTGCATATTTTTAGTAAGCATATTGCAATACCATACACGATTGGAAATGCAATCTGCTTGAATTTACTAATGGTAAAATGTTAAATAATATCAGAGGGAGCCTTGCGATAATAACGCCATCGGAACAGCAGAAAATACCAAGAAACATGGGGAGGAAATTCTCATGGACAGAGGTTTTTTGCAAGCTCTGTCCCTGCATGCAGATTTGAATACATTTGTGCGATATATATATAGCAAAAAGCGAATTGTAGGCAAATATATTGCATCACAGCCAGATTGTGATAAATAAACCCTGTCCCTTAGTGATATTAGCAAAGTGGGTGCAGAGACTTTATCGAGTATAGATTAACAGATATGAGTTTAAAGATCATTCATAAGCCTCTTTTTGTCAGAATATTTATTGAAGGTATAACAACCAGTTAATACAGTGGTGTGGATACAGTATGTGGAGAAAAGAAACATCAGCAGATTCAGTATGTCCTTTTTTGTTCACAGTATACATTTTGTTCCAAGCCGAGAGTCTGCATGGCAGGAGAGCAGGAGAAATGTGTGAGAACAACAACTTGTGCTAATAACGAAATAAAATAGAGAAGGCTTAGTATGTCTGCGGATTGTGGTCGATTCTATAGTTGCTGTAAAGAACCACAAAGTCCGAACTGTGTCAAATTTTAATTGTTTGTTATTGTGCCAATAAAATGCATTTTCCCCCATGTATGTAATATGCTAAATTCAAGTTTTATGAGCTGTCCTGCAGGAAAACCAGATTATTTAACATTTTTAGCTATGATTGATTTTGCTGCAAGTGTATAAAACAATCATTTCTGTTTTGGCTGACAGGGAGGGGGTAATAAAAATAAAAATCTATGTATGTTTCAGACAATCACTTCCACAGTTAAGCCCCATACAGGACAATTTTAGCTATGTAGCAAACAACGTGCATGAGGAGTGGCTACGGTTGATGTCACTGAATCATGGACCTTATTCAGATCTGATCGCAGTACAAATTTATACTGAAAATGGGCATAACCATGTGCACTGCAGGTGGGGCAGATGTAGCATATGCAGAAAGAGTTAAGTTTGGGTGGGGTGTGATTAAAGTGAAATCTAAATGGCAGTGTAAAAATAATGCGGCCAGTATTTACCATGCACAGAAACAAAATAATTCCCCCAACTCTCTCTGCACATGTTACATCTGGCCCCCGGCAGTGCACATGGTTTTGCCCATTTTGAGAACAAATTTGTACTGCGATCCGATCGGAATAAGGGCCAAAATCGTTAACTATATAATTTAGTGTGTAGGCACTATTCACCCGCAGCACCAACAATATCATTAACAATGTCGGCGGTGCCATGTGTGCAGGGCTTTACAATGAATAAATAGGATGAGAGATTCAGAAAGTGAGAGATTTGGTAAGAAAGTTTTTTTTAAAGTAGCAATCATTTGAACTTAAAAATCAAACTGGTTTTGCAGTGTAAATGATTGCCGCTTTAAAAAAACTGGAGATTTCTCACCAAATCTCTCACTTTCTGAATCTCTTATTCTATTACATTTCACCCACTGTATCACAGTCTTTATTCAATAACTTCTCTTGGTGTCATTGAGAGACAAAGGTTATGCAATTTGTTTGATGACAGCATATATTTTTGAATAGAAGTTGAAATGTTTGCAATGTAATTTTCAAAGATTTTCTGCATTCCCCATATGTGTTAGGCTCTGGAAATCTAAACTCTGCAGAACTTGTTGTACCCTATAGGCAATGTCATCTACAGATGATGTTGCTTATAGAAAGCTATGAGTTTTATTCAGCAGGCCTCATTTTGAGGCATTTCGAACCGGTAAAAAAGAAGGGTTCTTACCAGTTTGTTGCTGGGTTGCTGTGCAGTGTGAACGGGTTAACCAGGTCAAGTGACACGGTTCCCGTTCACACTGATGGAGGAGGCAGTGCTTGGAGCTCCGAACCCTGCCTTCTCCTCCAACCCTGATGACACTCCGCCCCCACATGACGTCACCGACCCGCCAATATTGCCGAAGGGGTCTGAAGAGAGCAAAATGCAGGGTCGTATCGGGAATGAACCGTTTCAAAGTCCTGGTGCAATGTAAAAGTAGTACAAACCATATACCAAAGGAAGTTGATGCAGAGAGGCAAAGCAGACTGTAGGTCAGATGTAATAGGTTGTGGTTTTGGATAAGATGCTATTTTTTTTACTTAAAATCGCACCTTTTCCTCAAATCACAGATGTTATAGGGTGCGGTTAGTAAAAAAATATATATATATATTTTTGCCTTTACCAAAATCTGCACATATTAAATCACATCCAGATGTTTTCCAATTGAAAATGATAGAAGTTGTAACTTTAATAGGATGCAATTGTTAAAATCACACAATAAACCTTACCAAAAATCACTAGTATAATAGACCAGGTACAGGCAGGTGAAATTGGCAGACTGACATCAGCCAGTCCTGGTTGTAAAAATACAGGGGGAAAAATGACTAAGGTTCCCCTATATTTAATCAACCAGCATTGGGCTCTTGGACCAACCCTGGCTCCCAAAATACAGGGGACAAAAGACTGCAAATGGATGTTTATGTAAAACAACCATTCGCAGCACTGCATGGTATATATGCGATTAGCTGTGGTGGGCGTTCAGCCACACGGCAGGTGGCACTACAAGGCTTACAAAGCAGTCAACTAACATTTCTTTTTGAGCCAACCAGAATGAGGGCCATATTCTGCTTTGCCTCTCTGCACCCCCTTCCCCTCGTAGATATCACTCAGTGACAGATGTTTCTCCGGACTCCTGTCCAGCATCATCACAATTAGAGCCAGCCTCTCTCTCCTCCAGCACTCCCTGCTCCATCAATGGTTGTTCATGCTGCTCTATCTCCATTTACCTCCCCTCTCCCATCCTGCTATTTCATCAGAATACGCTAGTAGAAGAGCTCTGATTTTTTGTTTTCAGTCACTGATTGGCTGGGAGTGTTCCATACAGTAATGTTGTCAACGCGCAGTGTGCTTCCAACCCATCAGTGACTTGGAGCAACCAAAAATGTATGTATTGTCCCACTGCATCTAGCCCAATTTGCAGCATGTTTTGTTTGCATGGGATGGAATGATTATAATCTCAAGTATTTATGGACGCAATACTTCCAGGATGCCAGGAATGGCTTCCCTACTTCCATGTGTGTGATTTGGTGCTCCACATCATAAAAAGTGTCATTATAAAGCTGTTGATTGCAACCTCTGAGACTGTGAATCTGTTTTGCCTTTTTAGGTCTGCACAAGACACGGGCAGCTTTATTAAGCTCGGTGAAGTGATAAAGTGTCTGCTTTTTATCACCGGCCAATCAGCTACTAACTGTGATGTTACAGGCTTAGGGCGGGATGTTGTAACATCCGCAGCCCTGTTCGCCCCCCCTTCGCCGGCCACCGCATTATTAACCCCTTCCCGCCGCAGCCTGTTTTTGCCTTCCTGACAGAGCCCTTTTTTTCAAATCTGACATGTATCACTTAAGTGGGAATAACTTTTTTTTGCTTTTACTTATCCCAGTGATTTTGAGATTGTTTTCTCGTGACACATTGTACTTCAAGTTAGTGGTAAATTTGGGTCGATACAGTCTGTGTTTTTTTGTGAAAAATACCAAAATGTGGAAAAAAAATGGAAAATTTAGCAATTTTCAAAATGTTAAATTTTCTGCTTGTGAGACAAATAATCATACCACTCAAAATAGTTAATAACTAACATAGACCATATGTCTACTTTATGTTTCCATCATTATTACAACCTACTTTTAATTTTTTTGGACACTAGGAGGCTTAAAATATGAATAGCAAATTCTCAAATTTTCAAGAAAATTTTAAACACTGATTTTTTTAGGGACCAGTTCAGTTCTGATGTGACTTTGAGGGACTTGTATGTGAGACACCCCCATAAATGATGCCATTTCAAAAACTGCACCCCTCACAGTATTCAAAACAGCATTTTGGAAGTTTGTTAACCCTTTAGGTGTTTCACAGGAATTAAAACAAAGTGTAGGTGAAATTTCAAAATTTCATTTTTTTAGCAGATTTTCAATTTGAATACATTTTTCTAAGGAACACAGTAGATTTTACTAGAGAAATGTGACTAAAAATTGATTCCCCCAATTCTTTTGTTTTCATAAATATCCTATATGTGGCCCTAGTGTGCACGTTGACCAAACCACAGGCTCCATAATAGAAGGAGCACCTACTTGATTTTGGAGCCTCCTTTTTATGAGAATATTTTTTAGGCACCATGTAGGTTTCTAGGCACCATAAGATGCTAAAAGTTAGGAACCCCCCACAAGTGACCCCATTTTGCAAACTACACCCCTCAGGGAATTCATCTAGGGGTATAGTGTACATTTCAAACCCCCAGGGGTTTCACCAATTGTGGTACAACTGGGCAGTGAAAATGAAAAATTAAATTCTTTACACAAAAATGCAGTTCTGGCTCAAAAATTTTCATTTTCACAAGGAATGAAGGAGACAAAGCACCCCAAAATCTGTGCCCCAATTTCTCCCGAGTACGGCAATGCCTCACATGTGACCAAAAAATACCATTTGGGTGCATGGCAGGACTCAGAAGGGAAGGAGTGATATTTGGATTTTGCAGCACAGATTCTGGTGGAATGTTGGTGGGTGCTATGTCGCATTAGCAAGACCCCCAAAGCACCAATACAGTGGAACCCCCCCACAAGTGACCCCATTTTGCAAACTACACCCCTCAGGGAATTCATCTAGGGGTATAGTGTACATTTCAAACCCCCAGGGGTTTCACCAATTGTGGTACAACTGGGCAGTGAAAATGAAAAATTAAATTTTTTACACAAAAATGCAGTTCTGGCTCAAAATTTTTCATTTTCACAAGGAATGAATGAGACAAAGCACCCCAAAATCTGTGCCCCAATTTCTCCCGAGTACGGCAATGCCTCACATGTGACCAAAAAATACCATTTGGGTGCATGGCAGGACTCAGAAGGGAAGGAGTGATATTTGGATTTTGCAGCACAGATTTTGGTGGAATGTTGGTGGGTGCTATGTCGCATTAGCAAGACCCCCGAAGCACCAATACAGTGGAACCCCCCCACAAGTGACCCCATTTTGCAAACTACACCCCTCAGGGAATTCATCTAGGGCTATAGTGTACATTTCAAACCCCCAGGGGTTTCACCAATTGTGGTACAACTGGGCAGTGAAAATGAAAAATAAAATTTTTTACACAAAAATGCAGTTCTGGCTCAAAAATTTTCATTTTCACAAGGAATGAATGAGACAAAGCACCCCAAAATCTGTGCCCCAATTTCTCCCGAGTACGGCAATGCCTCACATGTGACCAAAAAATACCATTTGGGTGCATGGCAGGACTCAGAAGGGAAGGAGTGATATTTGGATTTTGCAGCACAGATTCTGGTGGAATGTTGGTGGGTGCTATGTCGCATTAGCAAGACCCCCGAAGCACCAATACAGTGGAACCCCCCCACAAGTGACCCCATTTTGCAAACTAAACCCCTCAGGGAATTCATCTAGGGCTATAGTGTACATTTCAAACCCCCAGGGGTTTCACCAATTGTGGTACAACTGGGCAGTGAAAATGAAAAATTAAATTTTTTACACAAAAATGCAGTTCTGGCTCAAAAAATTTCATTTTCACAAGGAATGAATGAGACAAAGCACCCCAAAATCTGTGCCCCAATTTCTCCCGAGTACGGCAATGCCTCACATGTGACCAAAAAATACCATTTGGGTGCATGGCAGGACTCAGAAGGGAAGGAGTGATATTTGGATTTTGCAGCACAGATTCTAGTGGAATGTTGGTGGGTGCTATGTCGCATTAGCAAGACCCCCGAAGCACCAATACAGTGGAACCCCCCCACAAGTGACCCCATTTTGCAAACTACACCCCTAAGGGAATTCATCTAGGGGTATAGTGTACATTTCAAACCCCCAGGGGTTTCACCAATTGTGGTACAACTGGGCAGTGAAAATGAAAAATTAAATTTTTTACACAAAAATGCAGTTCTGGCTCAAAATTTTTCATTTTCACAAGGAATGAAGGAGACAAAGCACCCCAAAATCTGTGCCACAATTTCTCCCGAGTACGGCAATGCCTCACATGTGACCAAAAAATACCATTTGGGTGCATGGCAGGACTCAGAAGGGAAGGAGTGATATTTGGATTTTGCAGCACAGATTCTGGTGGAATGTTGGTGGGTGCTATGTCGCATTAGCAAGACCCCCAAAGCACCAATACAGTGAAACCCCCCCACAAGTGACCCCATTTTGCAAACTACACCCTCAGGGAATTCATCTAGGGGTATAGTGTACATTTCAAACCCCCAGGGGTTTCACCAATTTTGATACAACTGGGCTGTGCAAATGAAAAATTACATTTTTTTACACAAAAATGCAGTTCTGGCTCAAAATTTTTCATTTTCACAAGGTATGAAGGAGAAAAAGCACTCCAAAATCTGTGCCCCAATTTCTCCCGAGTACGGCAATGCCTCACATGTGACCAAAAAATACCATTTGGGTGCATGGCAGGACTCAGAAGGGAAGGAGTGATATTTGGATTTTGCAGCACAGATTCTGGTGGAATGAATGGTGGGTGCTATGTCGCATTAGCAAGACCCCCGAAGCACCAATACAGTGGAACCCCCCACAAGTGACCCCATTTTGCAAACTACACCCCTCAGGGAATTCATCTAGGGCTATAGTGTACATTTCAAACCCCCAGGGGTTTCACCAATTGTGGTACAACTGGGCAGTGAAAATGAAAAATTAAATTTTTTACACAAAAATGCAGTTCTGGCTCAAAATTTTTCATTTTCACAAGGAATGAAGGAGACAAAGCACCCCAAAATCTGTGCCCCAATTTCTCCCGAGTACGGCAATGCCTCATGTGTGACCAAAAAATGGCAGGACTCATTTCTCCCGAGTACGGCAATGCCTCATGTGTGACCAAAAAATGGCAGGACTCAGAAGGGAAGGAGTGATATTTGGATTTTGCAGCACAGATTTTGGTGGAATGTTGGTGGGTGCTATGTCGCATTAGCAAGACCCCCGAAGCACCAATACAGTGGAACCCCCCCACAAGTGACCCCATTTTGCAAACTACACCCCTCAGGGAATTCATCTAGGGCTATAGTGTACATTTCAAACCCCCAGGGGTTTCACCAATTGTGGTACAACTGGGCAGTGAAAATGAAAAATTAAATTTTGTACACAAAAATGCAGTTCTGGCTCAAAAATTTTCATTTTCACAAGGAATGAAGGAGACAAAGCACCCCAAAATCTGTGCCCCAATTTCTCCCGAGTATGGCAATGCCTCATATGTGACCAAAAAATACCAGTTGGGTGCATGGCAGGACTCAGAAGGGAAGGAGTGATTTTTGGATTTTGCAGCTCAGATTCTGGTGGAATGAATGGTGGGTGCTATGTGGCATTAGCAAGACCCCCGAAGCACGGTGAAATGATGAACCTAATAATCCATAGATGTGTGGTATATATTAAAACACTCCTTTATACATAGGCCGGGTTTGTCGGGGCAAGTTTCACAGTGGAAAATAGTATCCTTTCTTATTCCCTTTTTATAGCAAACTTTGCACCTTTTTTGTGTCCTGCCCTTTTTTGCAGTGGAGGGGATTTCGTTAGGAAAATGCTGCCCTGGTACAATACGGGGGCCAGTACTAGAAGTACTGGGGCCCTCTGCCTGCTGGTTCCCAAATATTAGGCCCTTTATGACTTCCTCTTGAAAGTGCATAAATGTCCCCCTGGCTGGTAGAACGGAATAGCACGTAAGCGTTATACAGTGCCATCTGGATGATATACACGGCCAGCTTCTTGTACCAGATTTTTGTTTTCCGCAGGGCACTGTACGGCTTCAGTACCTGATCTGAAAGATCTACTCCGCCCATGTACTTATTGTAATCTAGGATACAATTAGGTTTTGAGGTGTGGGTACTGGTACCTCGTACAGGGACGGAGGTGGTACTGTCTCCGTGAATTGTTGTCAGTATAAGGACATCCCTCTTGTCCTTATATTTGACCAACAACATATTTTCGGTGCATATTCCCCTGCTTTCACCCCTTCTCAGTACTTGGGCAATGTGCGTTTTTGGGAGGCCTCTTTGGTTCTTGCGCACAGTACCGCAAGCTGCTGTACCTCTTGAACCAAGGGCCTTAAACAGGGGGATGCTAGTGTAAAAGTTATCCACATAGAGGTGATAACCTTTATCCAGGAAGGGGTGCACTAAATCCCAGACAATTTTTCCACTAACACCTACGAGGGAGGGGGGGGGGGATTCTGGCGGTTCAATTCTTGAATCCTTCCCTTCATATACCCTAAACCTGTGGGTGTACCCTGAGGTGCTTTCACACAGATTATACATTTTTATGCCATACCTTGCCCTCTTACTGGGAAGGTACTGGCAGAATTTAACCCTTCCTTTAAAATGTATAAGGGACTCGTCGATACAAATAAATTTTTCAGGGATGTACAACTCTGCAAATTTGGCACTGAAATGATCAATGACCGGCCTGACTTTGAATAGCCGGTCAAAGGTGGGATCATCTCTGGGTGGGCACTGTGCATTATCGGTGTAATGGAAAAATGTAAGGATTGTCTCAAAACGAGTCCGAGTCATGGCCATACGGTAAAGTGGGGTGCTGTACAGAACATCTGTACACCAGACCCCAAAACGTCATCATCTCTACTGCATCTACAGGGGTCCACCTAGCAAATGATGACGTGGGGTTTTGAGCAATAAACTGCTGGGCATATAAATTACTTTGGTCCACCATTAAATTTATAAAATCATCAGAGAAAAATAATTTGAAAAAGTCAATTTCTCTGAGACCTGTTGAATCAAATTGGATTCCTGGGATGGCCAAAAACTCAGGAACCTGGGGCTCTAAATTGTCTGGTGGTGGGGTCCATACGGGATCAATCATTTTGGGGGGGGTCTCAGCTGCTCTACGGGGGCGTCTTTGAGGGGGTCCCTCATCACTAGAGGAGGAAGATGAGGTTAAGACGAATCCTTCAAATTCCCCGCTTGCATCACTGGCTGTGTCAGAGTCAGAGGCAAGCATGGCATATGCCTCCTCCGCTGAATACATTCTTCTGGATCACTGGGATGACATTTGGGATGACATTTGGGATGACATTTTTATTTTTGTGTTTCTGTAAGTGTAATGTTTCAACACGTGTATAGTGTAGGGGGGGTACAAACTTTATTTCAACACGGGGGGTATGTAGTGTGTAGTGTGTATGTAGTGCAGAAAAAAAAATACTTTATACAGGAATTTGATCCCAATAAAAAAAAAAAAAATTATATCAACCCTGTGCCGAAAATGCTGTTCAGCAACGTGGGTGTAAAAACAATTTAAAAAAAATAAACCACAGCACTCTCCAAAAAAAAAACAATTTAAAAAAGCTGCAGAAAAAAAATTATATCAACCCTGTGCCAAAAATGCTGTTCAGTGATGTACGTCACTGATCAGCGCTCAGTGGCCACAGGACACCCACAAAAGCAACGTGGGTGTAAAAACAATTTAAAAAAATAAACCACAGCACTCTCCAAAAAAAAAACAATTTAAAAAAACTGCAGAAAAAAAATTATATCAACCCTGTGCCAAAACTGCTGTTCAGTGATGTACGTCACTGATCAGCGCTCAGCGGCCACAGGACAACCACAAAAGCAACGTGGGTGTAAAAACAATTTAAAAAAAATAAACCACAGCACTCTCCAAAAAAAAAAAAAATTTAAAAAAACTGCAGAAAAAAATTTATATCAACCCTGTGCCAAAAATGCTGTTCAGTGATGTATGTCACTGATCAGCGCTCAGCGGCCACAGGACACCCACAAAAGCAACGTGGGTGTAAAAACAAAACCCCACTGCACTCTCCAAAAAAAAAAAAAACTGCAGATCAGTGATGCAGTGATGCAACACTGATTAGCAGTGAGGGGCAGCAGGCACACAACTGTGGGTGCAACCTGACAGGGTATATATATAAAAAAAAAAACCTGGACCCCAAAAAAGGTGCTGATCACTTAGTTTATACTGATCAGCACAAAAGGGGGGGCAGCAGTCAGTTGCACAGGCAGCACAACCTTTGGTGCAACTGACAGGTATATATATATTAAAAAAAAAACCCTGCACCCCCAAAAAGTTGCTGATCAGCACATATATACTGATCAGCACAAAAGGGGGGGCAGCAGACACAAAATATAGCACTCTCTATCACTCTCTGTCACTATCTCTCACTATCTCTCACTATCTCTCACTATCTGTGACTTTATGACACTGCAGCAGCAGCACACAGGAAGTCACAAGATCCAGGAAGCATCCAGCTGCTGGCAGCACGCTACCAGCGGTGATCAGGTAAGTATCAGGCAAGGATCAGGTCAGTATATCACGACAGATTGGCACGGTGACCGCTCTGCACGCAATTCCAGACCGGAATGGCGTCTGCAGCGCAGTCACCGTTAGTTTAAATCACGCGCCATGGCTGTGATTGGTCCGTCGGTCCGACGGACCAATCACAGCCTTGGGGGCAGGTGGGGTGAGGTGGGGTGAGGTGTGGTCATCACCGGTGACCCCCTCACGCCCCCTCCCACCCGGCGGTGATTGATCCCTGTGTTACCGAGCGTCTGATTCGCCGGTAACACAGGAAAACGCTGCGACTGGCTGTTCACATTGAACAGCCAATCACAGCGATCGCCGACGGGGGGATATAGACGCGGTGACAGTTTAAAGTCATGACGTATATATACGTCATGTGTCGGGAAGTACATCCCGGCCATGACGTATATATACGTCAAATGTCGGGAAGGGGTTAATAACGGCATATGCTGTAATATATGCGGTTATTAACGCAAGGGACAGCTCTTGCGATAAGAGCTGTCCCTTGCGATGCGGTGCCGGCACTGGACTTCCGGGGCTGTGACCCGGGAGTCCATCTGCGCATGCGCAGAGTGACGCGCCGGCCGCAGGGCATGCTGGGAGGAATCCGTGACGGATCCCTCAAACAGCGCTGCGGTAAGAAGCCCATAGGCTTCTGCAGGGAATCGCTGCGGAGGGAGGTTAGAGCATACAAAAATGCGGTAAAAACTCAGATAACTGGGTTTTTACCGCATTTCTGTCTTAGAGAATCGCCCCCTTAGTTTGAAAAATGACAAGTAGGAGCTGATTGGCCAGTGATAAAAACCAGGCACTTTATCACTTCACCGAGCTTAATAAATCTGCCCCTCAATCCGTTATTCAAAAACATGTTTTGCCTTATTGTCCTACTGATGCTTTTCAGATGCGATTAGTATTTACTTAATTTTACTTAGACAACACAGCCATCTAGTTCATTGAATAATTATGCTTCTGCTTTTTTTTACTTTGAATAATTTACTTTTAATACTTTATATTTACTGCAGTATTTTGCAAGCATCTGTAAAAATAACTATTAAACTACATTTCATACAGAAAAGACGATTCCTATAAAATCCTCAATTACCCTGTTGAGCTTTGTTTAGCAAACATTGCATCCAAATGCCTGCTGAGCTACATGCTCATATCTATCGTTTAAACATAAAAATAGCTCTTTTGTCTTAATCAAGAGAAACATATTTGCAAGATGAGGCTTTTCAGCCCAGTAGGTTGACTATAACCCAGAAGATAGAGAGTGGAACAACAATTTAGGTATGCATAACAAAATAAATCCTGGCCAGATCCAATATTTCCCTCATTTTTAATGTGAGCCCCATCCCTTTCAGTATCTGCGATGAGGCCTGCAGTTGGGAGGAATGCAGTCGGAGGCAGAGTTACTGTAGAGCAGGGGTGGGCAATTATTTATTCCAGTAAATATCTGAGGGCCGCACACAAAATATTTTGTGCTAGATAAAAGTCTGTCCAAATGACGGTGTCCATATCAACGGGAGGCAATCATGGCGCCGACAGCTGTTTCGCCCATGACTATGGTGCGGTAACATGCACCGAAACAGCTGTCATGCCGTGATTGCCTCCCGAAGGGGACACTGCTTTATTAGCATATAGCAGCTTCTTTGCCATTCATGTTGCTAAGTATTTGCCCCCTTCTTTTTATCTTTTGTCTGATTGCACTTATGTCTTTTTTTGATAATAAATATATTTTTGTGCCCCTGTTATATTTTGGGCTTTTTCTGTGCCCCCTTTATATTTTTTTTGTGTCCCCTGTTATATTTGTGAGCCCCCCCCTTATGTTTTAAGATGTTCCACTGCGGCCCCCCTCCCAATTAAATTAACTTACCTAGTCTGGCAGCTTGGCGGGTGCTCCCTGTCTCTCTCCTCTGCTCATCGAGTCCGCTTCCTGCTCGGCCTCAGGGCGACAGGATTCACTTCCTGTCTGACGCCGAGGTTCTGATCGGGATGCAGTTAAAATCCCGGCGGTCGGGATCCCGGCGTTCAGAATCCCGACGCCGGAATCCCGACCGCCGAAATACCGACACATTCTCCCTCCTGGGGTGTCCACGACACTCCTGGAGGGAGAATAAATTAGTGTGCCGAGCGTAGTGAGGCACCGGGCCCGCTGCGTGGCGAGCGCAGCGAGCCCGCAAGGGGGGGCGATCCACGTCCCCCCCTTGTCGGCATTTCGGCTGTCGGGATTCCGGCGTTGGGATTCTGAATGCCGGGATCCCGACCGCCGGGATTCAATACTGAATCCTTCTGATCAGCAACAGGCAGCCTTGTGATTGGCCGCCTGTTGCTATGGATTTAGACATCCATCCAACCGCCGACCGGCATGCTGTGCCTGCCCGAGGTGCCGCACATTGAAAAAAAATGTTTTTCTTAACGCCGCCGCTTCTCGGGAATGCTGTAACACAATAATAAGTGGCTCAGCCAGACAGGCCACTTGTAATTGTGCAGCGGGCCAGTCTGTATGAGTCCGTATGTTGCCCACTACTGCTGTAGAGCATGAAATAACAGCTGGATTGTTGGTAATTGTAGTGTGCAGAAGGAGTAGTTTGTCTAAGGTGTTTGAGAAATCGAATTTGATCCTTGAAATTAGGCCAATGTGGCATTGCAATACCACATTATTTAATCATTCTCTATGACCTCTGTGGAATGGAATCATAGGATTTATCTTCCCAAACCATTTAATCCAGGAGACATTTATATTTTTACTTATTTAAAGTGTGAGTGATTAGTTTAATTGAGCCAGTGGCGTCACAACAAGGGGCACATCGGGTGTGGGCCGTACATGGGTGCCACCTACTATTTGTTGACAAATAGTGCAGACTTCTCAGTGATAGGAGCTGGGTGCTGCACAGTGACATTAGGTGCAGCACCCAGCTCCTCTCACTGTGTAAGTGCCACCAGTGCACTTACACTGTTCTCCGGTCTTGTACTGGTCCTGGTTCCAAAAATACAGGTGCCAAAAAAGACTGGGGAACCAGCAACAGCAAGTGAGGTCATGCCACAGCCGGGAGATCCTCTTTAGACCAGGTCCCCTGGTCGAACCATGACTGGGGTGGCGAACTGAATGTTTTGGTGTAAAAAAAAAAAAATGTTTTTTTAATTATTATTTTAACTTTAACATTCTTTTTTTGATAGAAGTTAAAACCACTGATCCTGACCTGCAATCTAGGATGCAGCATTGGATCACTCACCCACCATCAGGAGGCTTGTTACACCCATGGTAAGAGGCCAGGAAAACTCAATCCTACTATGGAGATTCTTGAGATTTCTATTTCCTAAATGGAACAACACGCCCCCATTTTTACAAATATAGACCAATTGGCAGCAGACTGTCAATCACTGACAGTCTGCTCCTATCATGTTGGCGATGTTGCAGGACCCACTTGCACACCCACAGAATGGGAGTAAAGTACCAAACATATGTACTTTTTGCGCATAATAGCACCAGAGCAACCTCAGCTGAATGACCACCTCTGTGTTACATTGTGTAATGTATGATCCGCAAACCGTATTAGAAATGTGTGGGCATGTGCATATGCAGAAAAGTACTCAATCACATCACCATCTGAATTGTGCGCAGATTGTGTGTGGATCAGAACCAGGCCAACAATATTAGCTACAGTCTCCTGCATGAGATGCATGCAGTTAGCTCATTTGCAGAATATTTTACAGACCTATGTTTTTAAACAAATACAGGGCATGCAATTGAACTGGTTTTATTGCTGTTTTCAGTATGTGAACATATGTTGTAAAGTTAATCCAAATGAATAAAACATGGATACTACTTCACACTTATGCATAATTCAAAGGTGAAAAGAAAGAAGACTGTGCCTGGTTAGTCCCATATTGTACATGATAACAGCTATATTGCAGTATAAAAGCTCTATGGCCCTTATTCAGATCTGATCGCAGTACAAACTTGTTCTCAAAATGGGCAAAACCATGTGCACTGCAGGTAGGGCAGATGTAACATGCAGAGAGAGAGAGAGTTAAATTTGGGTGGGGTGTGTTAAAACTGAAATCTCAATTGCTGTGTAAAATATAATTCAGCCAGTATTTACCCTGCATAGAAACAAAATAACTCACACAAATCTAACTCTCTCTATACATGTTACATCTGCCTCACCTGCAGTGCACCTGGTTTTGCCCATTTTGAGAACAAATTTGTACTGCGATCAGATCTGAATAGGGGCCTATATGCACATAGACAAGTCTACAGTCTCACAGTTTGCACTGCTGAGATCCACCCAATTTTTGGCCTAATTGTTACTAGATGCTGTTGTTATTAGTGACACAGGATTCAGTGGTATGGACTGTGTTATTGGCTCACCAGGTGTCAGATAACACGTCCAGCGTACTGATAGAAATTATCTATTTTATTCCTTTTATGTTTTTTGTTTGTGTTTTTTTTTTTAGGGGTGTTTGTATATTATATTTATGGTCTATTTTTTATATTAATTGATTCAATATTATAAATTTTTTGTCAGCAAAAAAATATTTAGGGGGAAATTTACTAAGTGAACTACATCTAAATAGGCATATTTGTATAATTAAATACACCTATTTTAGGCATATTCATATTTTTGCCATTTACTATGCCAAAACAACGTTACTTCGTATTCATGGCACATTTGTATTCGTATACAAATGTATACGCCATCGAAAGAATACGACTAGGCATCACCATTCATTTGAATGGTGATGCCTAATTTACTAAGTGACTGTATTTATTATAAGTCCGCTAATGAGCAGGATACGGCCGCTAAAGTATGCCAGGAAAATACACTTCCTTTTCCAGGAGTATTTGGCCAATCAGAAGTTGCTAGGTGGCCAATAGCGCTATTCGGGGGTGGAGTTGCAGAAAGTAAACAGCTTTCTGTGGCTTTACTCTGGCTTTACTTTGGTTCTCCAATTCCCTGCATGTGGTGCAGGCTTGCTGGGACTCATAATTCCACAGCAATACACAATAGTTTATTCTATTTTTTACAACAGCCCAGTGCCCACTGCCCAGAGGTACCAAGGACAGCCACAGGCTTCAGCCTGGGCAGGTAAATTTTGGAGGGGGGGTGCCCTTCATTTGGGGGTCCCCACTAACCCAGGATCCCTGCCAAGGCTGATCGGTCATGGGGCAAATGCTTTGGCTGAGGGGACTTGTATGAAAAGTCTCCCCCTGGCTGTGGCATTATCCTACTGACTGGTTGGGCAGGCCTGGTGCTTGTTTTCAAAATACGGGGGACCCCTACTCATTTGTCCCCCGTATTTTGGGAACCAGGACTGGCCCTTGAGCCTAGTGCTGGTTTGAAAAAATCCAGGGGACCCCTATTTAGTTTGAGCCCTGATTTTTTAGAAACCAGGACTGGCTCTTTGAGTCTGGGGCTGTTTTTGTAATTATTATTTTTTATTTTATTTTTTTCACACTGCAGCCAGCACAGATTTGACTGATCCGTGCAGGCTGCTGACTCATATTTGTATTTAGCGGCCATATATACGCCCGCTAAATATGAATGCGGCAGAATACAACTGCCTACGCCATCGGCCAAGTATGAATCCATAAATACGGCAGATTAGTAATTCTGCCCTATTAACAAATTGTATTTTGGCAATAATATGGCCGTTGGCAGTCGTAATGATTCATATTAAGAATACGAATATGACTGAATGGTATTCGTATTCTTAGTAAATTTCCCCCTAAGGGGGGTATTCAATCTTTATCGAAATGGATTGTTTCTCGTTTTTTTTTCACTTTTTCACATGGAAGAGTCCCCAGCTATTCAATCTAGTCATTTTTCGAGTATGTGAAATGTTTTTTTTCACGATGCATTTTCGTTTGATTCGTTAGCGATATTTCCACTTTTTCACTTTTTTTTTAATTTTTTTTTCGACTTTTCACTCAGACATATTCAATGATATGATACCGATATGAATGTTTCCGCGTGTATGCTCTTTTTCTCAATTTTCCTTTCACCATGTCACGGGTGATGAATTCATAGATTCAACTCTGTATTTTGTTAAGTAATGGCTCGTTTGATCTCCAGAATAAAATATATGCAGGATTGTTTGCCCTTATTTTGTTTTTTTGTTATTTGTGTGAAATATTAGTTGTTTTATTACAAATCACTTCCCAGCATTGATGCCATTGCAGTTGATTCCCAAGTGCCAGAGACAGGCCCCAGTTCTCAGCTGCTGTAGGAAAATGGTAAGTAGCTGATTCATGTGCCCCTGCACCACTGGTCTTCAATCTGTGACACTCCTGATGGAGGGCCACAGGTTGAAGACCCATTCCCTAGTTTAAACCCAAAACAAACCAAGGGCGCATGCGCTGTGTGCCAGGTGTAACTCGGTGCCATGTCTGTCTAACAGGGCCACCACTGACCAGCTCTCTATGTTCCCATTAATGTTTCCCCTTGCAGGTCCTTACGTCTCCTGCTGCCTCCGCAAACTGCCTTTTGCAGTTTAATGTCTGCCTTGATGCCATTGCAGTTGATTCCCAAGTGCCAGAGACAGGTTTCGCTTAGCGAAAAAGTCACGCCCATTTTTCGATACATTTCACTTTTTTCACTTCTTGCTGTCTCCGGAAAAAAAACCTTTGAATACATCGAAAAAAAAAATAGCGAAAAAGGATTCTTGATGCGAAATAAACGAAAACATATTGTTAAACGTAAAAAAGTTTTTTTCGGAGCACATTGAATACCCCCCTTAATCTTTTATTTATGGTTCTAAGGTGTTACTCAATTGTATAATAGCTGTGATAATTACTTTGACCACTCCCATTTACCAAATGAACGCTCTATATGGTTGAGTAGGGGTAGTCGTAAGGGATTAAATGATAGTAAAATATTAGTATGTTTCCAGTGCTGAAGAATCCTTTTTATATCTAGAAAATATATGATGTGCTCAGCTGAGTACATTGCATACTAGCTAGGGATGTGTGAATTATAGTTTTAATCATTGTACATATAATAATGGAGGTAAATGTTTATGGATTTTAAATAGGTCAAAATCGATCTAAATTGATGTTGTGTTTCGGGGGCCAAAAACACACCTTTACTAACATTTAAAAATCAGTATCAAATATCACCTGTAAATGTTTATACAGATAAAAATTGGTAAAGATGACCTTTGGTGAATATATTTCCTATAAATAAAGCTCATGACACTCTTAAGATTATAATAGAGAAGTATGTTAAGACGACTCACTACAAAGCTGTTAGTCATTTTAATTGTAAATTCAAATACATTATAATGCCCATATGTAGATACTAGCTAAGTATTGGATATGCTATAGGTAAAATATTCTTAGATTTACTCAGTGGCATCACTACAGAGTGCAGGCTGTACTCAGGTGTAACCCGATGAGGAGAGACACCAAAACGCTGGCGTCTCTGTTATGGTTTTGGGTGTGAACCCCCAGCCGTGACCGCTGTTTAGGAAGGCCACGGTGAGTGCTACTCTGACTTTGTTGGTCTGCCCTGTAGAATGACCAGAACCTGCTGATGCTAAAGCTTCTCCTATAATCGCCAAGTTTGAAGGGGTGAATTAGGTCCACCCCAACTCCGGTGCAACCAGGTTTTACGGAGGACAAGGTGCTGACCAAAAGGAGAAACTGGCTAACGGCTCCTGAGCCAATACTGGGGAAACAGAAATGAGGTGGCGACCACGTCGCAGGCTACACGCAACCGAGTCATCAATATAAGAAATCAAGGCAATATAAAATAACACCACACAATGCATTATTGGTCTGTACATGCAAAATTGGATATTTCTTGATTTGTCTATTACAGTATTGCATTTGATAGCAAAGTACCATGTGTAGGGAAGATATAATTCTACTTTCAAATCTCACTGACTGCATCTTGCTTCACTACAGTGGTGGATTTTAATGGGGGGGGGGGGGCTGCAGCCCATAGGTAAAACCCCCCACTGCTTGAGACCTTTGTTGGCTTGGGCATGACGAGACCACTGAGCAATGCAGTGGTAGGGACCTAAGCAAAAGGGTTGTGGCAAACAACCAGTGCAAGTGTGACCAACACATGTGGACTTGGCCAAACATTAAATAGGTCACAGCCTGTATAGAACAGGAACCCTTTTTAAAGAGAGGGCTGCTTTAGGACTGTCCACTTTGTCACAATGGGCGATCGTGGGAGGTGATTCTGGTTGGCTTGAGCACCACAGATGTCGCCCGCTGCCCGTACAAGAGCCCGCTCCCACATCACTGCCGATTCCCCTCTTTAACATGCGAGGGGATGTGTAATGTGTAAAAACACATCCCCTCGCATGTCTCCACAGCAGGAGAAAACATTTGATGGTCAACGACCATCAAATAATTTCAACTGCCTTCGCAAATAAAAGTCAGTGGACACTGACTTTTATTTGCAGCCCCCGGGATGAAGACAGGGTGGGCGGCTGACGTCCTGTGACGTCAGCCGCCTTCCCCCACCAGGCATTGGCTCACCTGCGTACCCATGGGAATGCCCAGCATTTTCATAGGAATGCCCATAAAACGCTGGGCATTCCCATGGGCGACCCCAGTCCCCGCCACTGTCTATCGCACTCTGATCCTTGCGAACAGCTGTTTGCAAAGGGGCCCTGCACATGCGTATAATATCCCATGTGCATGTGCAGAGCCCCAAACATCGGAACAGGGCTAAATTCGGCCCGTCCGGTTAAACCAGAATGAGGGCCTTGGTGTAGTTTCCATAGAAACAAACCAAGCACTCAAGTTCATCCATAGTCCTGCTTCACCAGTTACTGACTGTCTTGTAGAGTAACAATGTACTGTATAATTTGAATGCACGGCCTGGAACCTGACACCTGCTGGAGAAGATGGGGCTACCCAAGATTTTCTCTTCACCTGTGAGTTAGTCCAAGCCTGCTTGAGACAGCAAGCAGCGAAATGGCTTTATAAAAAGTGCAATATTCTGAACAAAGGTAATGCTATCACAGAATGATTAATGTTTGTGAAGTAGGAACATTTTGTGAAACAGGAATTCTGAATATGTGGCTATTCTTTTATGTTGCATAAAGTATAGTTAATTAAACACTAGAAATAAAACCTCTTGACACCCATGGCAAGATACTTGTCCAGTGCCGTTAATACAGTTACTGCAAACATGCTGTGTGTCCCCTTCCCCAACAGTTGATTTCACTTTGTCTGCAGAATTGTATGCTCCACGGCCATGGACAGCTGGCTCTTGTCTCACATTTTCAGAATCCCTCGCTCACTATGATACTGTAGCAAAAGTCAATTACATCAATTCTAACACCTCTTACAAAGATAATTGTGTCTTGATGTGATCAGGAGTTGAAGTATGCACAGTACACATTACAATCCACGTGAATGGTAAAGTATGAAAAATAGAAAGAAAATGAAAATAATCATGAAAAACTCATGTCAACCATGTCATATGTCAACCATTTCCATGTCAATCTAACGATTGTGCCGACCTTTTGACCATATGGTGTCAACCTATTTACTGTTGACCTAGACATTGTCAGTCATGCGGATACCAAAAAATGCTGACTCTCTATTTTCTAAGTGACCTAGTGCACAGGGCGTAACTAGAACTTTGTGGGCCATAGCAACATTTTGAAAGGGCCCCTACCATAGTCACTGCAATGCCCCTGGAGATGGGGGCTGAAGAAAGAGTGAGGAGAGCGAGAAACACAGAGGGTGTCAGGTAAAGAGAGAGAAAAGATAGAGGAGTGAGAGAGGGGTGATCACGGAGGGAGAAGGCTTCATGGAAAAAGTGAGGAGAAAGAGAGAGAGAGGGTGTCACAGAGAGATAGAGAGAGGTGTGAGAGAGGGGGATGAGCAAATGAGAGAAAGGGATTAGTACAATCGGGAGAGAAAATGTCAGGGAGGGAGAGCAGAAGAAGATAGAGAGTGTCAGAAGGAGAGACGGGGAGAGACAGACCGAAAGAGAGGGTATCATGGAGAGAAAGGGGGAAAAAAAGGGGGTGTCAGGAAAAGAGAACGAGTAACAGGGAGAGAGGGGAGTCAGAGAAAGTAAGAGAGAGAATGACAGCACATGAGAGGATGTCAGAAAAAGAAAGGGTGAGGGAAAGGGGGTGGCAGAGAAAGAGAGAATCAGAAAGAAAAGAGGCTGTCAGAGAGAGCGGCTGTCATGGAGAGAAAGGGGGAGAGTCAGTGGTTCCAGATAGAGAGAGAAGGAGAGACTGTGAGAGAGGGAGGGAAGAGAGAGGGGATTGGTAGAGAGAACAATAGAGGACCTGGGCGGGGAAGGGGGAGTGAGAGAGAGAAAGAGAGAGAAAAGTGGCGAGGGAGAGGAGAGAGCAGGAATTTGAAATCACTTTTAACCCCCTAATTCCCTCCCAATGTAATGCTGGATGCCTGCTCCCCCTCCCCCTGGTCAAATGATCTCCTCGATCAAAAGCCTCTGGCCCCTGCCGGTGCTGGTTACCTGCTGCCGACGCTTTTGTAATGAACCTGTTGGCGATGGTCCCCTGCTCCCGGCTGTGCCCATCTCCCGCTCCACCCGGCACTAGTCCCCTGTTCCTATGAGAGATGCCCTCATGCTACCGGATGCACCAGTCTCCTGGCACCTCCTGGCGCTGGTCTCCTGCTGCTGCCACTGTTGTGTGCTCCAGTCTCTTGCTCCACCTGGCGCTAGTCTTCTCACAGTTCCCCAGCCTCTGGCTCTTTTCTCCTGGCGCCGCAGCCCTGGTCTCCTGCTCCTGTGAGCAATGTTCCTGCTTTGGCCGTGCCAGTCTCCTGGTCCCCTGATGCTGGTCTCCTTCTCACAGTGCCGCAGCCTCTGGCCCTTTGCTTCTACCACAGTCCCCTGCTCCCGCCTCTGATGAAGGGGGTATGGGCAGCAGCGCAGCACTATTTTAAAAAATAATCTAAAGGGTTTCAGGGGATTGCCTTGGGGCAACTTCATCCCCTGCACCCTCTATAGTTATGCCACTGCTAGTGCTGTACTGTATACTGACAGGCTTGAATAGCACAATGGCAACAACATTTTGATTTGTTCATGACTTGCTTAAAGCCTCTTTTCACTGCAGTGACAGGAAGCACGGACAATGTATTGGTTAGCATTACTGCCTCACAGCATTGACATCATGGAATCCATCATGGCCATGTGTGGTACTTGAGTTTCCTCTCGGTACACTGGTAACTCCTGCTTCTTTACTAGCAGCTTGCTCTGTAACACTGGCATCTCTGTAATAGATACCAATTAAGGTTCTAGATTATAGAGACCCGAAGTGTATACAGGAACAGGCTTATATTGGATTATTTTACAAACCATCTGCATACATGAATATAAGTTTGGCTGAGTTACCTGCTTAAGTGTATGATATATGAATTTATATGTTCTCCATAAATACTGTACCTGCTCAAGTTTGTGATATATTTTATAGATTTTTTTTAAAATATACACTCATATCTTTATTCCATACTAATGATATGTGAATTTTTTTATGTTTTCTGTCTACATTGGCACTACTACTTTGCTGTTACCTCTATAATGGTGGTATTCACTCTGGCAGTCTGTAGTTATCTCTTGTTGGATGTCGGGATCTATGGGAGGCTCACTTGTGTCTCTCTTTCTTAATTGGCTCATGTCTTTGTTTCTGTTGTTCCCGGGAAGGCTGTACCTTTCTCCTGGGCTGCTGCGATCTTACTCTTTACTGGCTGCAATTCCATCATATCTTTTCTGGGTCCTTGGGCGCCCTATGAGGTGTAAATTATAGAGCCTGTGGAGGCCTTGAGCCAGTCGCTACTTCTTCTGTCTGTCTTCCCCTTTGGAGACTAACCTCCCAAAACAGGGAAGGCACCGACTCTGGATATTACACTTTATATTCTTATTTGTTTCTATTCCAGCATTCATAACTATATTAGAAGCTTACAATTAGCTATCAAGAGAGCACTGTCTTGTGTAAAGAATTGCTACAAGCCCATATTGTATTGCAGAACTTTTACTATTTGATGTTTATTTATTACATATGACATTAACCTTTTTCCTTCGAAGCAACACAGCAATACAGAATAATCATTTTGTTTGTTCTGAATTTCTGGGGTTTATTAAAGGTGTCACCTGAGAACAAGCCAAAAGACAAATGTGCCATATCTTTAGTGTTACCTGAGGGTGTTCTACAAAGTTATTGTATGATGAGATTTATGAATGCTGAATAGTAACTCTGTTCATCATCTACATTGTGCTCCCAATGGGTTTTGCTGTGAATAACTTCTGAGCAGTAGCAGCATGAATTCTTATATAACATTTGTAGTTATGGCCAACTAATACAAATCACACAATTTCTTATGATAATCTATTGCTGTAAATAAGGAAGATGTCTCAAGAGGTAAACTGCAGAAATTGACCATCGCATCCAATCAGTTTTTAGGTCGTTTATCTTTCAAAATCTATAAAATAACAGCAGCTGATTGGTTGCTATGGGCAAGGTTTGATACATCTCTCCTTACTTGAGTTCTTGTGTATGATACACAGTGGCGGCTTTTACCTCATCGGAGGAGAGGGGCTGCGGGACCGTCGCATGTGCAATAGCCTCTTCGGTAGGAACACCTCCCAATGGGACTGCCTTGACTGACTGGCAGGTCCGACATCCAATAGGAAGTCAGTGCAAGTCACAGTAAAGCCAGTGATTTTACCTGGGAGGGCTGCCAGGGGCAGTGCAAGCCCTGTCACCGCCCCAGGCGAAATCACCCCCACCCGCTCCCCTCCGAACAGCTCCTGCTCTGACCAGTTCCAGGAAGGGGTGGATGTGGCTGCCACTGACCTGCTCCATGGCAGGGGGGGGTGCTGTTTACTGCGATCCACGGGGAGGGGGGCGCGGCACTCCCAACATCCCCCTCCTCTACCCGCAGAGCTGCAGTGGTAGCGGACAGCCCTCCTCCCCCGGCGGCACTGGGCAGCTTCACCGGAGTCCTGATATCCCCCCCTCCTCCCTGCAGCACAAACATCTTATTTCATCAACAAACCCCCCCCCCCCCCGTGGTTAGCGGGTGGTCGCCTCTGATGCGATGTAGAGGGGGGGACACGCGGCTCCACAGGGGGGTGCAGGCTACAGCGGCTGCCATTTTCAAACTACAAAGTGCCGCCCTCAAGTGGCCGGCATCCCATGGAAAATGCCTAGAGCTGCCTAGTGGTGGCGCTGCCCTGCAGCCCATAGGTAAAAACCGCCACTGATGATACAGCATAATTTCAGCTGCACACAGACATTTCTTGATAGTCAAACATTTTATACATTACTTTTACACCACCCCGTGTATATTTGGACTGTTTTTATTAATGGCTTTCTTCAGTGTTTTTCTTCACTTTATTGTAAACTGTAGAATAAAAACATCCCATCTGAAATAGAACTCCGATTTTAAGGTGCCCATACACGATGCGACAGGGCAGTGCGATGTGATGCGTGCTCCCACGCACAGCACATTGCACAGCACATAAAGTCTGTGTGGCCTGTGCTTTTAGTACTATATGGTATCTTGTACAAAAAGTATGGTGCTGTAGCACATTGTATGCTTTTTGTACTGGATGCCATGCATTCTAGTACTAAGAGCACGAACTTTATCGCACCGTGTATAGGCACCTTTAGTAAATAAGCCCCTATGAACCTCACCTGACTATAATTTTTCTATTTATTGTTCTTAGTATCTAACCCTTTTTGTGAACCGCGTAGCGGAATGGCATTATCTGCTGATACAAGTTATGTACAATTCCCCAGTGAAGCAAATACTTACATGAACTTCAGCTTCTAAAACACGGTTACTCTTTGTTCTCCTTTACATGTTGATTGTAAGTAGGACAAAACCATGATGCTATGTGAAAACCATCAGTATAAAGGGAAAGATGCACTGACTCTACAGACACTATTTAAAATTTAAGGTAATACATAAATATATAACAACTGCATTGGTTTCCTAATGGAAAAGAATAGTTGTTTCCAAGTCCCTGCTGCTTTCGCTTTCATTGTATTGTCTAAAAATAGAAGTACAAGATTATATCAGCTGGGTAAGCAACTTAAAGTGCATGTTACAGTTCTTTATTTTCAGAAGAATATCAGTACTTAAGACACAATGACCATTTACAAAAATCATTCAATTTACCTTATATTTATTATTTTATACTATATACCTACTGTATTTAATTGTGATTTCTGATTTACTCTGAGAATTAGTGTATTTAGAAACAACACATTTTCTGTTAGAGTTCTGGGCATATATTTAATAATACAGTATTTAGATTGTTTATCTAAACTCAATCAAAATAATCAGCGCGTTTCAGGGTCAAAATTCCATATTCAACTGTGTCTCTTAATGATAGTTTTCTGTGGTTGTTTTTGAGTCAGGTTTCAAAGCAACTGTTAGTAAAAAGAGCTTTGTATGAAATTCTATGTTAAAGTACCAGTGGTTTGTTTGATGGACTATTACAGTCGATTTCAAATTGGTGTGTACTAGTGTGATACCCTACTGGAGTAAATTGTGATCTTAAAAGGTTTTTTGTCTACCTGTATGTATAGGCCTATTCAGCCACCCTCTGCTTATTAACATTGGTGGCAATGTGAATTGTGAAAGTGACTCAGTGCGAGCCAGTAGTGTTTGCGTGAGTCAGCTGTGATGTGGCTTGAGACCTGAGCTGGACTCATTTGGGTACCTGGTCGAAGAATATATAATGAGGAGAGCCGTTAGCAGAGCCGCTGAGGAGAGAGAGAGATTAAGAAGGAGGACCACTCAGTGCGCAGAGTATTGTTGTTGGAGCAGTTACCTGACAGCATCCTGATAATCACAGCATCTGGCCCAGCTCATTCCCGCTCTCTTCATAGCATATGCTAGAAATGGAGAGGCACCCTCCGGCCACTACTTCATCTGGGACGGCCCAGAGGTAGGGATGGCCATCGTCCATCGATGATTAGAAATCATTGATGGTTTATGGCCAATGTTTAATAGTTTTGACATTGATGGGGGAGAACCAAATGGTTTGCCACCATTGATGTCAAACTTCAATGATTAGTTTCCTTTTTTTTATTTGTCCACAAGCGGCTTGGACACGGAGCATAGCTCCACCCCTGACACCCATGAAGCCCCGCCCACAGGCCAATAAATGAAAGAAACTGGATTACTATTGATATGTTAAAAAAAAATTGATGGTCATCCATTGAATAGTTATAGTGTACCATAAGGTAGAAGGCAGGACTCAACACACACATCAGGGCTACTAGGGTAAGCAGAGACTGCCCCCAGCATTCTTGCGAGGTGAAGTACAGAGGTTCAGCTCAGTTTACCTCCCAAGAGAAAGGACTCAGGAGGCGGGTAGCAGGGGAAGCCATGAAGTTCATCATATGGTGTGGGGGAACTTTTAAAGAGACTTAGGGCCTTATTCTAGTTCACTCTTTCTGACAAAATCCTTCTTAGATGGACACAACCTTGTGCACTGCAGGTGGGCAGATGTAAAATGTGCAGAGAGAATTAGATTTGGGTGAGTTATTTTGTTTCTGTGCAGGGTAAATACTGGTTGTTGTTTTTTTACACTGCAATATAGATCTCACTATGAAGTAAAATCCCACCCACATCTAATTCTCTCTGCACAAGTTACATTTACCCCACCTGCAGTGCACATGGTTTTGTCCATCTAAGAAGGATTTTGTCAGAAAGTGTGAACTAGAATAAGGCCCTCAGTCACTGCCAGCAGACCAGGTAAACCGCAAAATGGTCACTGTGACACATGTAATGGGGACCACCCCACAGGAGCTCCTTATCTGAATAAAAGGGGGCGAGCAGAGTCCTAAAGATGTCTCAGTCACAGTGTGTAATAAGGAGGTGGCCTCATTGAGAGACTCAGCAGCTCTTTTTAAGGAACTACCTGCATAGACAGCAGGGAATCGTTATTCGTATAGCTTTATGAACTGACACATTGCTATGTACTAACCCTTCAGTATCCCTATAAAATAAGACTAATAATAATAATAATAATTTTATTTATATAGCGCTCTTTCTCCAATAGGACTCAAGGCGCTTAACAGATAGAATGAATATAATACAGTACAGAAAAGCTTTTCATAAACAATACTTAAGGGACTGAAGGAAACGCTTGAGTAAATAGGAAAGTCTTGAGTCTGTTTTTGAAGCATTCTAGAGTGGGGGTCTCTCGAACTGTGCGGGGAGGTGAGTTCCATAAAGTCGGAGCTGAATGGCTAAAAGCTCGACCCCCAGATGAATTACGGGAGATCCTAGGTGCTGCTAAAAGTCCTTCATCTACAGACCGCAGTAATCGGGTGGGACAGTATGGAATCAGAAGCTGCTTCAGGTACCTTGGGCCTTGTTCATGTAGGGCTTTGAAACTCAATAGATTGATCTTGAAAATTATTCGCCATTTTATTGGCAGCCAGTGAAGGGAGTAGAGAATGGGAGTAATGTGGCTAGAGCGGGGCTGTTTAGTTAACAGCCTGGCAGCTGTGTTTTGTACCAGCTGTAATAGGTGCAGTTCTTTTGCTGGTAGACCAAGGTAAAGGGTATTGCAGTAATCCAAACGAGATGATACAAATGCATGTATGACTTTTGGCAGGTCTTTAGATGGGATGAAGTGTTTGATTCTGGCTATGTTCCTCAGATGAAAGAATGAGGATTTGATTGTGGCTGATATCTAATGTTTAAGTGTCAATCCACCATCTAGTACCACGCCAAGATTCCGCACATGATCAGAGTTTTGTAATTCTGTACCCCCAAGTGTCAGTCCAGTTGGGTGGCTGTGCTGCAGTCTTGTCCTTTGATTTTGAGGTCCAATAATAAGGACCTCTGTTTTATCAGGATTCAGTCTCAGCCAACTGGTACTCATCCATTCCTGGAGCTCAGCTAGATAGCCATTTAGTTGCTATTGGGTTTACAGTGCCGGGAGCAAAGGACAAGTACAGCTGTGTGTCATCTGCATAGCAGTGGTAGACAAGGCTATGGCGCCTAATTATTTCACCCAGTGGCAGCATGTACACTGCAAAAAGCATGGGGGATATTATAGAACCTTGTGGGACACCGCATGGCAATGGCACGGATGAAGATGAGTATACTCCAGATTAAACTCTCTGTGACCTGCCAGCAACAAATGATTTAAACCAGCTTAGTTCTGTGCCATCCAGTCCACAGAATAGACTGAAGTAAAGCCCAGAGTATTTTAGCTCTTAAGAAGAGAAGTTCTTCAGTTAACAAATTGTCTTGAGTAAAAACGGCAATTGCAAATCTACTGAGTTATAAACACAGGCTATAAGGTTTCTTATTCTGTGAAATTTAGTAGCAGAGCTTACCGTTTAAGAAGAGCTTGTTAGCCAGGAATAGATATTATCGGCCAAACACTGTAACATGGAGAAAGAGTAACTTATATCCTATACACTGCCCTGCAACTAACTCCTTTCATCTGCTACTGTTGCTCTTGGCTTCTGGTATACCCCTTTTAGACATACTCCAAAATCCCAGCTTTTTGCACATGAACGCGCATCAACCCGGGATTTTGGTATGTCTGAAAGAATCAAACTGGGTGTTAAAACCCTGGTCTCTGACCCTCCTTTTTACCTGGGTTGAGAACCCGGAATTTACGACCCAGGTTGACCCTTTATACATAATAAAAACCTGGGTTTTTCAGCAAATCACTGGGTAGAACTGCTTCACCCGGTAATTTGCTGCTGTAAGTATGAAAGGGTGCAGGCTGCACCCGGGAAAATGATCCAGCAGTCAAAATGCTAGGTAATTCCCAGGTAGTATGTCTAAAAGAGGTATTACTTATACCCCATTCACACTAAACTTCAAATTATGGGGTGAAGCAGTTCTACCTGGTAATTTGTTGTGAAAGGGTCAATCCAGGTCTTAAATCCTGGGTCGCCAACCCGGGATTTGCGACTGTGGTTGACCCTTTTACACTGAAGATATACCAGTGTAATTCAGCAAACTATCGGGTTGACATTTTTAACCTAGTAATTTGCTGCTCAGTGTGAAATGGGGTCAGACTGCACCCAGCAAATTGACCCAGCACCCAAACTGCTGGGTAATTGACAGCTGCATCACATGATTTTTTATTTGTTCGAAGGTCAGTTAAATGAAAACTCTGCAATGTTTGTTCAGACCTTAGTACAGGGATTACAAATACTGAGAGAATATTGTCTCCGTTTTAAGTGCAAGCCATCAGGAAATGTATGTATATATCTTAAATGAACTGTTCATCATAACTCACAGTGGAATACAAAGTCCTTTAACTGGAGTAACTAAACTGTAAATTTGTAGATACAAAACAGACTAGCCTTTATCAGTGAAAGGAGACTATCTGTTCGGTCATCAATTTATTGTAATGAAAACTCATTACACAAAAGGATTGAAAGTCAGCTGACATTTAAGTTACACAAGTTAATGCTGCTTACAAAGTAAGAGGAAGCTAATTGTTTCACAAACTGGCCAAATACTAAAACTGTTCTACTTATCTGGCCTATAAAATTATGTAAAGAATGCAATTGTTATGTTGTTAAGTAACTGAAAATGTATTTACAGTAGTAATTGTTTCTTTTTATGATAGTGTTGACTTAAGCAAAGATTTTTAACCAGGTGATGTTTTCAGTGAAAGAGACCTGCAGGTTATTTGCACAGGGTTTAAAAGAAGTTCCTGATAAATAAAACTAATGTATTTGTTGAGGTTTCATTGTAATCGGAAAATTGCATGTTTTACCATTCACCTTGCTTATGTGTTTGAAATCTCATAATGATTGTTACAGCTTAAGGAGAATTGTCTATGTAAGACTTTAGCATGTGACACTGAAGAACTACAGTATAACTAGTAAATAAAATAAAAAAAGATTTTTAACTTGAAGACGTCCAATACTTAACTTATTGTAAGGATTTCAAGGAAAGATCTTGGACAAATTAAGAAGACACTTGTAGACAAAAGAGACAAAACAATTTAATAAATACATATTTAAAAGAGGATACCACACTAGAATAGGTTCACAGAACATTCAACAAGCTTTGACAGTTATGCAAGTGCTCACTACAGAAGAAATGTATAAAGCCTTGCAGAGTGCCCAAAGCAATCAGACTAAAGGTGCCCTTAAAGGTGTGATCATTGCATGTGTTTTGGTCTAGATCGCATCGCACCCACATAACGCACTGTGTATGGGCACCTTTAAACATGCTAAAAAAAGAACAGAAGCTGCTTGATTGCTTTGAACATCTTCACTTTATCGCAGTGAATTGGATGCAGAGGATCTGCAGAAGCTATTGCTGCCACTGCCTGGACCGCAGGCAATTTAGGGGAGAGGACAGTTGATCCTCTGGGAGACATAATCCCTCATTACAATCTTGTGATATCACAAAAAGGAAAGAACAGAGACAAGAAACTCAACAACATTTGTACATATGTTTTGCGCCATATTCAAATTTCTGTCCTAGCAACTTTTTTGTCGGGCATTATAATTTGTTATCCGGAGACGACAGATATTCACGAAAAATAGGTGTAACTGGTATTAGTGTATTTGTGCTTCTTTGAAAGTTTGTTTGTACGTTTAAGTTGAGTTTTCCATATTGAATAAGGTAATTGCTTTCAGAAGTGCACTAAAGTACACATGAGGGAGACTTGATCACACACTGTGTTGGGAGACATGATCCGGGATCATCACCCCCAACATGGAGGCCGGATATCCAAGCAGTTATGTGCCAGACTGCTGATCAAAATTCTCTAAAGATCAGAGATGCATGTTTCTGGTGTACATAAGACAGGTTTGTCAAGAGACATAGGGCCCTATTCAGACCCGTATGCAGGGCTGCAAATTTGCAACCCTGAGGATTAACGAAAAAATGCATGTGCACTTGGTACACTGTGGGCAGGCGTTTGATCCCCTGGCAAATGGACCATGCAAAGGCTAGGCTTCGCTGGTTGCTTACAAGGTGATTGAGAGAGGCCAGCCGTTTGGGGGCATAATGCCTGCGTTTTCTGGGAGTCTTCTGGAAAACGCATGTGTTACTCAGCCATTGGGAGGGAGCAATGGCCTCCTTCTCCCCACGGCCTTCACACCCCCGAGTGAGTCTAGAATTACTTAGTGTTGCGAGCAGGGGGGAAATCATATGATGGCAAGTGATTTTCCCCGGTGTGCACAGCTACAAAACATTTGCAGTTGTGCACAGGGGTGGAGAGAGGGAGCTCGGCGGGGTGACATTTACCTGCTTGCTGCGCTCCGAATACTCGCAGCCCAGCAAACAGGTCTAATTGTAGCTAAAGATCTTATTGTCAAGCTCTCTACTCCTGTTTCTTTTATGAAGCAAAACGACAGGTAGCACAATATGTATGTCTTCATAAACGATACACAAAATACTTTTAGTTGTGTATGTAAAGCTTGGGTAATTGAAATGGTATTATTTGTGTCCTTTTCAAACAGCCACACAAATGCACAATTTCTCTACGGGATCATGTCCCCTTTACAGAGGGATCACATCTCCCAACCAAGGCCCTTATTCTAGTTGAATCGGACGGATACGGTAAGATGCCAAGCGAATGGACCGCGAGTGGATGTTTCATGCGAACACCTCCCCCATCTGTGGGAACCTCCATGGTCGCCGACCATCGAATGATGGACCGAATGGTCAGGCAGCCCTGAGTGCTCCAGATCACTCAGACATTTTTCCATATGAAAGCAGGGATATGGGCGGGCAGCTGACATCCGGCTCTGTTAGATGTCCACACGTGCGTCACGGCCGGATTACCATACGTACGCCCAACGGTTTCACGGGAACGCCCATGAAACGTGGGGCGTATGCATATGGTAATGAGCCCAAACATCCCTTTCACGCCCCTCTCCACCCCCTGCTCAAATGGTTCCGACCGATCGTTTTCTGCACGGAACTCAAGCTGTGTTTGGATGTATGAGGCGTTCGCACATGCGCCAAAACGCCTCTGCAGATGCGCAAACACCAAACATCGGCCGTCCGACCGCACACGCAGCCGTTCAACTCAATCAGAATAAGGGCCCAAGTGGGAGACTTGATCCGTTTTTCCATCAAACTATTCATTGCTTTCAATGGACACATTTGCTGTTGTTTACATCTTACAAGACCTACCCTTTGATGTTCAATTGCCATGGCTTACATTAACCATTTGGCCGGTTGGCCATCACAAGCAAAGAGGGATTAACTGTCACCACTCTCCCTACTTATCCTCGGTCCTGTTGCACCTGCCCACATTGAAAATGTCCCTCCCAAATTGGTCACCATTCATAGGAGACCGTTATGAAGATTGCTGGAGGTGCAACAGACATTTTACCGAACTGGCTTTCCCCTCCTGCAGGGAACGACCAGAATGTTGGTAACTGCACATTAGCATAAGGTAGTAAATCTGCCTTATGTGATATCACTCAAACACAGCCACTATGCCTGAGCCCTTGTGTCTGCTTTTGTTGAATATATGTTTTTCTTCTCCTGTGAGTTTGACTTAATAAATCTGTACTGCTGAAAAATAGTGATTTCTGCAAAGCACATATTAGTCAAGATGGAAATATCTGCAATTGTAATTGTTCTTCTTAACATCTGTAATTTTGCTATAGCTTATATCTTAAAATGTTCATATTTAATATTGTTACTAGTAAAGCCCCATACACACTATACAATTTTTTAAAAATATTGCTCATTTTGGCCATGTGGGTTAGCTTTAAAAAATTGCTTAGTATGTATGCTCAGTATCGTTAACAATGTGCGCTACCGAACAAGACCCTCTTACATCGTCTGTGCTGCATGTCCAATGTTGACTATTTCTATCATCAATGAGGCATGCTAGCAGCGGGGTCAGGTGATGTCACTGAACAATATTGGTAAAAATATCATTCAGTGTGTATGCTCAATATCGTTTACATGGTAGTTCAAAGAAAAACACTGGTTACTGAATATCACTCATGGAGCACATCTGTTAGTGTGTATGGGGCTTCAGCCTTATACTATAGTACGGGAATGTTATACTATTATTGTGTCCATGATATTTTCCTGATATATTGGTACTACAGTATATATTAATAACATATTATGCTCATATAATAAATAGATACAGGGCTAAAATTCTGTGTCCTGAATATTTTATTATCCACATACTCCTATGTTGTTCTTTTTCTAAAGAGAGTAATTCGTAGTCCAGTAATCCCCAATCTGAGATTTTATACTGCATCCAGGAGGCTTTTATCACTGCAATAAAAATGTAAATGAGTATTACACTTGTAAAGCCCAACTGAATCCAGCATGTGTATCTCATATGTGGCTGGCAGTGCTATAAATAGAAGCAGCTTTAGAAATATGACAGCAGTGAATATGCAGTCTCCTAAAGGATTACTAGTACTATATACCGGTATATGAAGTATTACTGCACTATTAAAATGTGACAACTACTGTAAGGTGCACTGTACGGATCACAGCACTAGTCTACATACAGTAAGTACAATTAAACTGTTGGCACAAAATAATCTGCAAAGAAATAATACTTATACAGAGAATGGTCTATTAACAATAACCAATCAACATGATGATTAAGATGATTAATAACTGTTTTTATTTACCATGTACTTGTCCTGAATTCCCTTGTACTGCAATTCTTATTGATTTGTTTGGTGCTTATTTATGTATCGTTAGGCACTGCGGAACCCTTGTGGCACCATATAAATAAACAGTAATAATAATATCGTAGTATACTGTTTCTACATGGACTTGTACTTAGTATAAGTGTACTTCTTCCTGCACTCAGCACACTATTATAATTATCTCTGTGCCCACTTGGATCATGAAGTAAGTAAAATAAAGTCAGTTTAATTATTTATTTGTGAAAACCTGATGTCAACATATTCAATTGTCGACCATCAACATGTCGATCTTTTGCTTGGGTTGACCTTTTGTCAATGTCACTCCAGACCAGTGATTTTCAACCTTTTCACCTTGCGACACACTAAATAAGATTTTAAATTGCCAAGGCACAAGGCACACCATGAGATCCCCACAGGGCAAAACACATTGGCCCCCACAGGAAAAAAAATAAAATACATTGGCCCTTTACATGAAAAGAAGAGGCCAGTAAATAACAGTTTAACTGGTGGTGCCTGTAAACTAGTTTGGGCATCACTAGATCTGGGGGCATAGTGGAGGACAGCTCAAGGCACACTAGTGACAAAGGAAAACAATTATCTTCCCCCCCCCCCCACCCCACACACACACACACACACAAAACAAACAAACAAACTGTGTCAGCACCAGTGTCCATAATGTGTAGGTTTCTATAAGACAGGGCTGTGCCAAGAGCTGTAGCTAGATGTTTTAGCACCCTGGGGCAGGGGCGGATTAAGCCTTCGGGGGGTCCAGTTCACTTTAGACAGGGCACCCCCCTCCCACTTGTCATTACTGGCCTCAAACTGCACAGGAGGATATTACACTGTGAACACAGAGTAAGGGCAGTATAAACTTAGCCAATGGATAACTGCAGGGTGGGGGATTTATCTCTCTCTCTCTCTCTCTCTCTATATATATATATATATATATATATATATATAGATAGCTAGACATATATATATATAGCTATATATTTATATAGATATATATATATATCTATATACATATATATGAAGAGCCTGTTTGTCCCTCTGTACATTACTATGTAGGAGACCTCACAGGCTCAGCGCTAACTCTGATTAAAAACCCTCCCATGACGAGGTTGCTGCTACTGCTGTTGTCTTCCATAGTCTTCCATTAGAAGCATATGATGAACTCCATCAATCAGAGCTAAGCACAAGCTTCTCAGCCTCTGACCTATTGTGCAAAGTTTCATGGGTCAACTCCCATTAATGCACTGCACACTTGTGCAGTCAGTGTGCCTTGGCTCTCAATGCTCAGCACTATTAATCATTATCACATTGGCAGATAGGTGAAACTGCAGCACTACCCCACTCCCATGCACAAAACCTTTAGCTAAAAATAAAAACATGCTGACCACAGGGGGCCCTAGAGAGAGAAGGGGGTCCAGGGGTACTGAACCCCTGACACCCCCCACCCCCATCCGGCCCTGCCCTGGGGGTGGGATGTACCAACCTCTTGCAGTACATCATGCCTACATTGTGACAATACTAATTTCATATGTGCAGCTCTCTTCCAACCAGCAAACCCTCTGAGCTGTGTGGTCAGCGCTGCAGCCCAAGGACTACAGCTGCAGTGGTCTGTACCCAGCTTTAGACAGATAAAGGAACATGAACTGGTTTACTCAATGTTCTCAAGGGAACCCATCATGGCCAGTTTCTGTGCTGCTGCAGTGACACATGGTTTTATTGCATTTTATGAAATAGATCAAAAAAACTGTCAATCTTGGGCCTCTTCAATGACCTACAGAATAACATAGAATAGACTGAACCTGTGATCTCTTGCTGAAATTTTGCTATTTTTTACAATTCACGTTTTCCCTCAACATCCACAGTGCCATTTGCTTATCTCTGTTAAGCAGAGCATAGCGTTTTCAGATTCACTCTGCCATCAGAGATTTGTCAAATATATACCGTGTTTCCCCGATAATAAGACACTGTCTTATTTTTTTTCAACCAACAAAAAACACCATAGGCCTTATTTTCAGGGGAGGTCTTATTTTAATACATGCCCCTGTCCTCCTTTTAAACATGCCCCCAGTGCTCCTTGTTAACATGCCCCAGTGCTCCTTGTAAACATGCCCCAGTGCTCCTTGTAAACATGCCCCCAGTTAAAGAGAGGGAACGTACCGTAGCCTCCTTTACACACCTCTCCTCCTCTCTGTCTCATCAACACCAGCGCTCCGTGCTCTGCTGCAGCCGCGTGGTGTGAGCGGCGACCTCCCGCGGCTCCCGCAATGCATCCCTGGGACCGGGAGCAAAGCGGCATCTGTAGAAGCCGGAGGTCTCTAAATACCTCAGAGGTGATTGAAGATCACCTGGAGGTTAGCGGAAGTTAGCGGGGTCTAGTATTTATTGTTTGCAATCCACAGGATTGAAATTTGAATCGGCCTTATTTTTGGGGGAGGTCTTATTTTGGACACATGTCCAAAATCTGGGGGAGGTCTTATTTTCGGGGGATGTCTTATTATCGGGGAAACACAGTATATATATATATATATATATATATATATATATATATATATATATATATATATATGGCCTGCTTCCTATTACCATAACAGAAGAATTCTGTTTTGTTTTGTTGACTTTGAATGTCAGAAAAAGAGCCAGATTTGTTATGTAATATTAGATTAAATACATGAAGAGACCCTCTGGTGAATGTAAATGCCATCAAATGTGTAACCTGACCAGGATAATGTAACTGTATGCCTGGGTTTGGCTGCACAGTCCGTCCAGTATTCGCTTTCATGCCCAATTGTTTAGATAAATACTTACAGCCTACAAGAGAAGAAGCCGAATGTGGGGGGTCTGCGCATGCGCGTATTTGCGAATGACTTTGGTAAGTCTCACACTCGCCGCCGAGGTGTTCACACGGGTAGGGGAGGGAGAGCAGGTAGCGGCATTAGGGGAATGACGCCTGCATTTTATGGGCATCCCGATAAAAACATTCATGGGAACACAGGCGGGTCAATGCATGCTGGGAGCGCCCTTTTCGGCAAACTGCGGAGGAAATAAAAGTCAGTTCAGACTGGTAGTGGTTTGCGCATGCGCATTTCTGCACATGTGCCAACCCCCATGGCGAATGGCTTTAACAAGATACATGCCTTCACCGGGGAGAGCCGGGGGTGGACACTGGACCGGAGGAGGGGAACATCCAGTGTTTTATGGGCGTCCCCATAAAAACGCTGGGCGTGCAGGCGGGCTGATGCCTGCTGGGGGCAGGTGGCTGATGTCACTCGCTAAGCAGTGAAGAACCACTTAGTCAGCGGTAATGATTTACCCTCCAATATCTTTAGTGCAAAAGGGATTGTTTGCAACCCCAGTAATTAAAATCCATCTACCCATAATGCCATTGGCACAGGCAATTATGTTGGCATTATTAAAATTACATGTTACTCTAACTCAGGAAAAAGTCTGAATTATCCCTGAGATTGGTATAACTGACAGATATTACATGGATCATTTCTCAATATAACAGTTTAATATCTGTCTTAAAAACACAGGGCCTATTTCATATACGTACACAGGTGCAATTGCGATTTTTCTGACTTGGTAGCTGCTGCCCAGAATAAAACACACGCTCACCATTCGCCATTCCGTTTACATTCACAGCCTACATGCAAAAACTAGGAACATCGGATGATGTGCATTAATAGATTGACAGTGTCTACATAGACAGCCATTAGGTTGAAACCATATGGTATACAAGCATTAAATCAACAGGCACAAAAGGTCAACAGATTTAAAAGATTGACATCAAAATATACGATACATAAATGGTCGATACATTGGCTTAGTTTGTTCGATATATTTTTTTTATTATTACATTGTTGATCTATCATCTGGACACCAGGAGATTTCTCTATTTTCTATTGTGCAATAAAATTGGTGACTTTCTTCACTGTATCAGAATGAATTAGTTTTTTCTTATGACATTCAGATAAATAAAACAACCTACAAGAAATACAGGTCAAAGTCATCACTATTTTGGGAATGAGTTTCTGATATAATGCTTAGATCTGTTATTTTCAGAACTGAGTATTTTTAGAAAAAGAAAAATGCCAGCTTCCCAGCGAACATGAAAAGGATGAAAAAAAATCATCCTCTGGGTACAGGCCTTTATGAACCAGCAAGGGCAAAGCTTTGTATACTGAAAATGAATACAGAAATGAATTTTAATGATGTATGAGTCAAAGGGATGTATTTGAGCCTATATATTTGCACATCTGATTTCATTGTCCTGAATATTCAGGCAAGTGAACACTATTAACCCCTTCCCGACATTTGACATACATTTACGTCATGGTCGGGATGTACTTCCCGACACATGGCATAAATGTACGTCATGACTTGTAACTGTCACCGCATCTAGAGACGCGGTGACAGAGGGACGATGTCTGCTGTCCCTGACAGCAGACATCTTCCCTCATTGCCCAGGGGGGGCAGCGATGCCCCCGCCCATCGGCGATCGCTGTGATTGGCTGTTCAATGTGAACAGCCAATTACAGCGTTTTCTGTGTACCAGCGAATAACGTTCGCAGGTGACACAGGGATCGTTGGTGATTGGTGCTGTTAAGTACAGCACCAATCACCACCGGGTGTAAGGGTGACACTGGTGTCACCCCACCTCACCCCACCTGCCCCCAAAAGGCTGTGATTGGTCCGTCGGAACGACGGACCAATCACAGCCATTACACCACATAGAAAATACCAGAGACAGCTCTGCAGCCGCCATTCCGGTCAGGAACAGCGTGCAGAGCGGTCTCCGTGCCCATCTGTGCCCTATACTTACCTGATCAGCGTTGGTGGCATCCGTGCCAGCTCCTGTGACTTCCTGGTGCTTGTGTTGCTGCTGCTGCTGCTGCAGCAGCGTCATTGTGTCAGAAATTGTGTGATATCATTTTGTATCTGCTGCCCCCTGCTGCCCCCCTTTTGTGCTGATCAGTATAAACTAACTGATCAGCACCTTTTTTGGGGTGCAGGGTTTTTTTTTTTTATATATACCCTGTCAGGTTGCACCCACAGTTGTGTGCCTGCTGCCCCTCACTGCTAATCAGTTGCATCACTGATCAGCAGTTTTTTTTTTTTTGGGGGGGTGTTGTGGTTTTTTTTTTTTAATTTGTTTTACACCCACTGTGATTTTGTGGGTGTCCTGTGGCCGCAGAGCGCTGATCAGTGACGTACATCACTGATCAGCATTTTTGGCACAGGGTTGATCTATTTTTTTTTTTTTTATCAAATTACTGTTGCCTTTGACTCATCAGCATTTTTTTTTTTATTTTTATTTTTTTGGACGGTGCTGTGGAGTCTTTTTTTTAAAAAATTTTTTACACCCACAGTGCTTTTGTGGGTGTCCTGTGCCCGCTGAGCGCTGATCAGTGACGTACATCACTGATCAGCATTTTTGATCTATTTTTTTTGGGGGGTCAAATTCCTGTTGTCTTTGACTCATCAGAAGTTTTTTTTTAATTTTTTTTTTTTTGGAGGGTGCTGTGGAGTCTTTTTTTTTAAAAATTTTTTTACACCCATGGTGCTTTTGTGGGTGTCCTGTGCCCGCTGAGCGCTGATCAGTGACGGACGTTACTGACCAACATCTGTGCTCAATTTTTGGCGCAGGAGTTTTTTTTTTTCTTTTAACTTACACGTGTTAAAGCACTACATACACACTACATACCCCCCGTGTTGAAATAAAGTTTGTACCCCCCCCTACACTATACACGTGTTGAAACACTACACTTAAAAATAATAAAAATGTCCCAATCATCGCAAAGACTGTTTTCAGCGGAGGAGGCATATGCCCTTCTTGCCTCTGACACTGACACAGCCAGTGAAGTAAGCGATGAATTGGCATTTGTCTTAAGCTCCTCTTCCTCCTCTAGTGATGAGGGACCCCCTCAAAGACGCCCCCGTAGAGCAGCTGAGACCCCCCCAATGATTGATCTCGTATGGACCCCACCACCAGACAATTTTGAGCCCCAGGTTCCTGAGTTTTTGGCCAACCCAGGAATCCAATTTGATAGTACAGGCCTCAAAGAAATTGACTTTTTCAAAGTCTTTTTCTCTGATGATTTTATAAATTTAATGGTGGACCAAAGTAATTTATATGCCCAGCAGTTTATTGCCCAAAACCCCACGTCATCATTTGCTAGGTGGACCCCTGTAGATGCAGTAGAGATGAAGACGTTTTGGGGTCTGGTGTTACATATGGGCATAGTTAAAAAGCCAGAAATTAGGCAATATTGGAGTACAGATGTTCTGTACAGCACCCCACTTCATCGTATGGCCATGACCCGGACTCGTTTTGAGACGATCCTTAAATTTTTGCATTACAACGATAATGCACAGTGCCCACCCAGAGATGATCCCACCTTTGACCGGCTATTTAAAGTCAGGCCGGTCATTGATCATTTCAGCGCCAAATTTGCTGAGATGTACATCCCCCAAAAATTCATTTGTGTAGACGAGTCACTTATACATTTTAAAGGAAGGGTTAAATTCCGCCAGTACCTTCCCAATAAGAGGGCAAGGTATGGCATAAAAATGTATAAGCTGTTCGAAAGTACCTCAGGGTACACCCACAGGTTTAGGGTATATGAAGGGAAGGACACAAGAATTGAACCGCCAGAATGCCCCCCCTCCCTCGTAGGTGTTAGTGGAAAGATTGTCTGGGATTTAGTGCACCCCTTCCTGGATAAGGGTTATCACCTCTATGTGGATAACTTTTACACCAGCATCCCCCTGTTTAAGGCCCTTGGTTCAAGAGGTACAGCAGCTTGCGGTACTGTGCGCAAGAACCAAAGAGGCCTCCCAAAAACGCACGTTGCCCAATTACTGAGAAAGGGTGAAAGCAGGGGAATATGCACCGAAAATATGTTGTTGGTCAAATATAAGGACAAGAGGGATATCCTTATACTGGCAACAATTCACAGAGACAGTACCACCTCCGTCCCTGTACGAGGTACCAGTACCCACACCTCAAAACCTATTTGTATCCTTGATTACAATAAGTACATGGGCGGAGTGGATCTTTCAGATCAGGTACTGAAGCCGTACAGTGCCCTGCGGAAAACAAAAATCTGGTATAAGAAGCTAGCCGTGTATATCATCCAGATGGCACTGTATAACGCTTACGTACTATTCCGTTCTACCAGCCAGACGGGGACATTTATGCACTTTCAAGAGGAAGTCATAAAGGGCCTAATATTTGGGAACCAGCAGGCAGAGGGCCCCAGTACTTCTAGTACTGGCCCCAGTACTTCTAGTACTGGCCCCCGTATTGTATCAGGGCAGCATTTTCCTAACGAAATCCCCTCCACTGGAAAAAAGGGCAGGACACAAAAAAGGTGCAAAGTTTGCTATAAAAATGGAATACGAAAGCAAACTATTTTCCACTGTGAAACTTGCCCCGACAAACCCGGCCTATGTATGAAGGAGTGCTTTAAAATATACCACACATCTATGCATTATTAGGTTCATCATTTCACCGTGCTTCGGGGGTCTTGCTAATGCGACATAGCACCCACCATTCATTCCACCAGAATCTGTGCGGCAAAATCCAAATATCACTCCTTCCCTTCTGCCATGCACCCAAATGGTATTTTTTGGTCACATATGAGGCATTGCCGTACTCGGGAGAAATTGGGGCACAGATTTTGGGGTGCTTTGTCTCCTTCATTCCTTGTGAAAATGAAAAATTTTGAGCCAGAACTGCATTTTTGTGTAAAAAATGTAATTTTTCATTTTCACAGCCCAGTTGTACCAAAATTGGTGAAACCCCTGGGGGTTTGAAATGTACACTATACCCCTAGATGAATTCCCTGAGGGGTGTAGTTTGCAAAATGGGGTCACTTGTGGGGGGGCTCCACTGTATTGGTGCTTCGGGGGTCTTGCTAATGCGACATAGCACCCACCATTCATTCCACCAGAATCTGTGCTGCAAAATCCAAATATCACTCCTTCCCTTATGAGTCCTGCCATTTTTTGGTCACATATGAGGCATTGCCTTACTCGGGAGAAATTGGGGCACAGATTTTGGGGTGCTTTGTCTCCTTCATTCCTTGTGAAAATGAAAAATTTTGAGCCAGAACTGCATTTTTGTGTAAAAAATGTAATTTTTCATTTTCACAGCCCAGTTGTACCACAATTGGTGAAACCCCTGGGGGTTTGAAATGTACACTATACCCCTAGATGAATTCCCTGAGGGGTGTAGTTTGCAAAATGGGGTCACTTGTGGGGAGCTTCCACTGTATTGGTGCTTCGGGGGTCTTGCTAATGCGACATAGCACCCACCATTCATTCCACCAGAATGTGTGCTGCAAAATCCAAATATCACTCCTTCCCTTCTGAGTCCTGCCATGCACCCAAATGGTATTTTTTGGTCACATATGAGGCATTGCCGTACTCGGGAGAAATTGGGGCACAGATTTTGGGGTGCTTTGTCTCCTTCATTCCTTGTGAAAATGAAAAATTTTGAGCCAGAACTGCATTTTTGTGTAAAAAATGTAATTTTTAATTTTCACAGCCCAGTTGTACCACAATTGGTGAAACCCCTGGGGGTTTGAAATGTACACTATACCCCTAGATGAATTCCCTGAGGGGTGTAGTTTGCAAAATGGGGTCACTTGTGGGGAGGTTCCACTGTATTGGTGCTTCGGGGGTCTTGCTAATGCGACATAGCACCCACCATTCATTCCACCAGAATGTGTGCTGCAAAATCCAAATATCACTCCTTCCCTTCTGAGTCCTGCCATGCACCCAAATGGTATTTTTTGGTCACATATGAGGCATTGCCGTACTCGGGAGAAATTGGGGCACAGATTTTGGGGTGCTTTGTCTCCTTCATTCCTTGTGAAAATGAAAAATTTTGAGCCAGAACTGCATTTTTGTGTAAAAAATGTAATTTTTAATTTTCACAGCCCAGTTGTACCACAATTGGTGAAACCCCTGGGGGTTTGAAATGTACACTATACCCCTAGATGAATTCCCTGAGGGGTGTAGTTTGCAAAATGGGGTCACTTGTGGTGGGGTTCCTAACTTTTAGCATCTTATGGTGCCTAGAAACCTACATGGTGCCTAAAAAATAATCTCATAAAAAGGAGGCTCCAAAATCAAGTAGGTGCTCCTTCTATTATGAAGCCTGTGGTTTGGTCAACGTGCACACTAGGGCCACATATAGGATATTTATGAAAACAAAAGAATTGGGGGAATCAATTTTTAGTCACATTTCTCTAGTAAAATCTACTGTGTTCCTTAGAAAAATGTATTAAAATTGAAAATCTGCAAAAAAAATGAAATTTTCAAATTTCACCTACACATTGTTTAAATTCCTGTGAAACACCTAAAGGGTTAACAAACTTCCAAAATGCTGTTTTGAATACTGTGAGGGGTGCAGTTTTTGAAATGGCATCATTTATGGGGGTGTCTCACATACAAGTCCCTCAAAGTCACATCAGAACTGAACTGGTCCCTAAAAAAATCAGTGTTTGAAATTTTCTTGAAAATTTGAGAATTTGCTATTCATATTTTAAGCCTCCTAGTGTCCAAAAAAATTAAAAGGAGGTTGAAATAATGATGGAAACATAAAGTAGACATATGGTGTATGTTAGTTATTAACTATTTTGAGTGGTATGATTATTTGTCTCACAAGCAGAAAATTTAACATTTTGCAAATTGCTAAATTTTCAATTTTTTTACGACATTTTGGTATTTTTCACAAAAAAACACAGACTGTATCGACCAAAATTTACCACTAACTTGAAGTACAATGTGTCACGAGAAAACAATCTCAAAATCACTGGGATAAGTAAAAGCAAAAAAAAGTTATCCCCACTTAAGTGATACATGTCAGATTTGAAAAAAAGGGCTCTGTCAGGAAGGCAAAAACAGGCTGTGTCGGTAAGGGGTTAACAGTCTGATCTGTGAAATATATATATATATATATATATTAGGTGATTCATCGTGCCCTACGGGCGCTCTTCACACTGTAGCATGGGTTGGCGGTATAGTGGTGGAAAGGAAGTAGGTGTGTATATTGTGGGAGCATGAAGGCGTGTTACAATAGAGTGGCAAAAGTACCTGTTATCCGTTGGTGGTATAGTGCTGGCCTGGTGTCGGCAGGCATGCAGGTTAGAGGGGAGTGGGCTGTTTGTGTCCACGGCGTGCGGTGGTGGCAGGCATCGGCCACAGTAGTTGTGTGGCAGGAAGGGGTGCCAGGCAGCGGGCGCAGGCAGCTGGTGGTGGCAGGCATGTGCCTGAGTAGTTTTGCGGCAGGAGGGGGTGCCAGGCAGCGGGCGCAGGCGGGCGGTAGTGGCAGGCATCGGCCTGAGTAGTTTTGCGGCAGGAGGGGGTGCCAGGCAGGGGGCAGCGTCAGGCGGTGGTGGCAGGCAGTGGGCACAGGCGGGTGGTGGTGGCAGGAGGGGGTGCCAGGTAGCGGGCGCAGGTTAAATGCACCTCGCGGGGCTGAGCGGTGTCTTTTGGCAGTAGGAAGCAGCGGGCGCACGGCTCTCTGTACAGTCGTGCGAGTTCCTGTGAGACTTGGATTGTGCTGCCGTCCAAGATCAGGCGACACTGCCCTGGGGCAGAGGGAGCGTGTAGGTGTTAAATGTTTTTGTAGGTGTGCGTTATTGCGGGGCTTAGGTGGACATTATGGAGGTGTTTGGAGTGCAGGGGCAAATGTCTCATATATTTGGCTAGTAATTTGGCGTGTGTCTATAAGGCTGGGTGGGGGGTGGAGTATCATGTGTGACCCCGCCCAGCGTTATAGACACACTCTGGGGATGATTGACAGATGTAGCCAAATATATAAGATAATATATATATATATATATATATATATATCAGGAATGTGTGGCAGCACTCAGGCGGATTTGCGAAAAGAGACTCCACACGGGATGAGTCAGGTCAACGTTTCGGATTTTACTCCTTTTTCAAGACCACAAAACAAGCAGAGAATGGTGTTACAATACATACCTATATACCAGAGAGCTATATATAGATAATAGTTTACAATAAAAAAATATATAATACAGCCCACAAAACACCAAAAATAAAAGTAGCCATTTTATTTTGCAGTAAATAAGGAGAACCTGATTTCTAAGTTTCATCTTGGAACAACAGTTGAATGTTAGAAACATTTGCAAACACTCCGCAGGCACTGTTAGCTGCTGGGGAGGTGCGTGTCATGCACTGTGCGGTCTACAGTATGTGCACCTGCAGGCTCTACACTCCGTCATACCATATTAACTGAACAGAGGTCTGATCTTAGTTCACTCTTCATTTGAAAGCTTCATCTTAAATAAATACAAAGTTGCAAAGCTCAGAGAACAAGGATAGTGTTGCACTTTGTATAACTAAATAGAGAAATTAGGCTGCATACAGGATCATCATTGAACATTTTGGAAATTAACAAGCAAAAAATGGTAATATTTTTCGATGAAGTAATTTTCATTTGCAGATGCTCTTTGTCCTGTCACTGAATGTTGTACCACTACTCACCAAAGGTAGAGATATATTTAAATTATAAAATGTAAAAATATTTAAAATATACACATACTCCATACTCAATATACACATACTCCATACTCAATATACACATACTCCATAAAAGCTTCCTCTCTCTCTCTCTCTCTCTCTCTCTCTCTCTCTCTCTCTCTCTCTCTCTCTCTCTCTCTCTCTCTCTCTCTCTCTCTCTCTCTCTCTCTCTCTCTCTCTCTCTCTCTCTATATATATATGGAAACTTGGGGACTAGGCACTCATTACTTGTATTCACACAGATGGGTGCAAGAGCCTAAGATAAGTAATATGGAAACTTCCTATCCAAAAGATGTGAGGCATCACTCCTTGTTCAAGATGCAAAAGTAAATCCCATTTATTCCAATGACTGCCATATCATTCATTTGGTGACTATGAAATTGTAGCAGATTCTGAACCCATGTCTTTATGCTGCTTTTGCCATCAGTTGCACCCCAGTGCACCATATAACCTCTGAACCAATGGAATAAATGGGATTTACTTTTGCATCTTGAACAAGGAGTGCTGCCTCACTTATCTTTTGGATAGGAAGTTTATATATATTTATTCCCCCTGAGGAAGTCCTTTTGAGACGAAACATGTCGGGCAGCTTCTGAACTCTTGTGTTCTCCACACCCAAAGCTAAGCGATTCCACCCTGTTCTTTTATCTCATCGTGCATCTTATCCTTTTTATGAAATATCTCTTATTATCTCTTATCAATTTAAATACATTTTAGCAATTCTTATGTCACCTCCAGCACTTTATTATATATGAATTTTCTCCGTATTTTTTATTGAGATATCCCTACCCCGATTGTTATTGATTGTATATTTTGTATTGTAAAATAAATGTATTTATTTTTTAAACACTAAGCCTATTTATATACATAATTTTAAACTGTAGTCGCCAGGCTCTAAGCATTTTTTCACAATTACCTTGTTCCAATAGTGACAGCACACCACTGTCCTTTTAGGACCTGAGCAGACACCCCTAAACTAGTAGTAGGGGGAACAGTTTTAGATTAGGCACCCAGCTCCTCTCTCATCTGTTGTATTACTTGGCGCTGACCCTCCCTTCTCTCTTGTACCTATATATATATATATATATATATATATAAATAGATAGATAGATAGATAGATAGATATAAATATTATAGATATATATAGATCTCTCTCTCTCTCTCTCTCTCTCTCTCTCTCTCTCTCTCTCTCTCTCTCTCTCTATATATATATATATATATATATATATATATATATACAGTTTCTTATATAGCACAATAGATTCCATTGTGCTTTAAGAATTTAGACAATGATAGAACAACCTGGGTAACAACAGACACAAATTATAATCTATAGGGAAAGAGAGAGAGAGAGAAAGAGAATAAGAACGTGAGATCAAACACAAATACCCTATTCCTGTGCTATAATAAATCTATATGACAATTTCAGTAGTTCTGAATTATCTTTTTACTTGGCTTCTTTATAGATCCCAACCAGCCAAGGATCCATAATATCACATAGCTAACTAACCATTAGATACATTATGCAAGAACTATTTATATATGTATTTAAAAACTATGTTACATTGATTAAAATACAAATTCCAGTTTACATAAGCTATTTATGGCGATGCAATCCCCATTTACTGGAAATGTAATGCATCAACTAAAACGAGGGTGTACGCTTGCGACAGGGAATGGGATCATTCGTCAGACTGCATTTAGGTCTACAGTCATTAGGTCGACCCCACTAGGTCGACTGGCAGGAAGGTCGAACTGACTTAAGGTCGACATGGGCCAAGGTCGACATGACTTAAGGTCGAATTTGCATAAAGGTCGACATGAGGAAGGTCGACTGGTCATAAGGTCGACATGGGTTTTTCACTGTTTTTTGATCCGAATGTCGAATCAGTCGACATGGACACAGTTGGCAATGAGAATCGGACCCTCGCATCGCTCGCTTCGCTCGCAATGCTTCGGGCACGGTGCCTCGCTGCGCTCGGCACACTATTTTATTCTCCCACCACGCCCTAGTGGATGGTAGGGCATGAAATACCGCCTGTCGGCACATGTCGGCTCAAAAAACAGTGAAAAACCCATGTCGACCTTATGACCAGTCGACCTTCCTCATGTCAACCTTTATGCAAATTCGACCTTAAGTCATGTCGACCTTGGCCCATGTCGACCTTAAATCAGGTCGACCTTCCTGCCAGTCGACCTAGTGGGGTCGACCTAATGACTGTAGACCTAAATGCAGTCTGACGAATGACCGCATCCCGATCTTATAATGGTAAAAATGTCTTAGATTGCCACGTTTTAAAGCCAGCAGATGGTATAGTATTACATCGTACAAGCTGGTACAACAATCAAAGTTCCTATTTGGGGACTATTGAGAACCTGTAGCAAATTTCTAACTCTTACTGTAAGAATATTAAAAAATATATATAGTTTTTTCCCTTATATACTGTAATGTGAATTTTTTAAATCATTAGCATTTTGGTTATTTGGCTCCCAACAAAATTAACACTAGAATGAATATGTGTGTACATGTTGTAGGGAATATAGATTGTAAGCTCCACTGGGGCAGGGACTGATGTGAATGTTCAAATATTCTCTGTAAAGCGCTGCGGAATATGTGTGCGCTATATAAGAAACTGTTAATAAATAAATAATAAATACTAATAACCAATGTGTGTTCTATTAAATACTAATAACCAATGTGTGTTATATCTCAATGAGCGGTTTAGAGGCTTACTAGAGCCTAGCTGGTATTAAGTGCAGTAAATTGGGGCTTTACTATTACACTACTGTATGATGGTGTTAATGCTATTTACACTTTATAAAGCTACACAAATGATTACACTTCAAAATCAAACTGGCTGTGCAGTGTAAATGATTGCCGCTTTAAAAAACACCTGGAGATTTCTTACCAAATCTCTCACTTTCTGAATCTCTCATCCTATTACATTTCACCCCAGGGGTGCATTTTACTTGATGTCAACTCATGTCCATAATTTTTGTGAAAAATGACATCGCATCGCATCAGATCGCATGATTTCATAAAAAAATGCTTAACACGGGAAAATCGCATCGCATCGCATGCCACTACATATGGCATGCGATGGGAGCCGTGAAAGTATACAAGTACCTTAAAAAGGAACTTAAATATTCTGAATTAGTGTCCCAGACTCAACCCCTTCCCATAGTCTGCTTTTGCCGGTGAGTAACATACAATCCAGCCTGCTTGACTAGGAAGCAACTAGGATGTAGGAGTGTTGCCTACGCTGTACGGGCGGGTTGACCATCCCAAAAATTGGGAGCCCTTTGCAGCTTTCGGGAGGGGGGTCCATTCTGTTACATACAAAGATACCTTAAACTACAATAATCCACCTTCTGTAACTTGCTGCATCTTATTTTATCTTTGATATATATATATACATACAACATTGTATTAACGCACTGTGAAGCTGAAAGTGCATGTATTTGTGCTTTGGTTCTCTTGTTTATACTTCCAGACCTGATTCACATAAGAGCCATATTCCTATGGGCAAACATTGAAGTCTTGCTAGATATATATTAATATATTTCCTCTTTCTACACAAGCTTCTTACATTTTAGATTCCTAAAAACAATACATTCCATATCTAGGTGTTTGATTTATTGTGAGAGTATTATTATTATTAAACTCAGAACAGAAAAATAATAAATCAAGCTGGGCCAGCCGCAACAGTGTGTTCATGTGAAAACAGACAACAAACTACAGTTTGAAGATACATTTTCTGATGCAGCCAGTCACTAACTAATGTGAGACACTGTGCTGGGGCATTATTTGCCATGCACAGACTGATAAGAAGATAATATATAATAGATTTATGTCAAATGTACATTCATATGATTGATAGAAGAGCCAAGAGTTTTATAGCACAATGCATAGAGAATATCCTATTTTCTAAGTTTATAGAATAAACGTTGTTTTATTATTATCATCAGTTTTGAATAGTGAAGATATGCATCATGTTATACGGGGGTAAACATTAGACGATATGCAAAGGATGCAATATTGTTAATGATTTCTCTTAAACTCCCTGGAGCTCCTGAACAAACTATATGGGGCCTAAAGCTCGTGCTTGTTTGGCATGCCAAATTGGCACCCACATATTGAACTTACGCGGATGGTGACAGGATCACGCCAATCACCACAGGAATCCCATGTGCTGATTGGCCTGGCATTGATGAGCGTGGCTATGTCTATAAGTCAATCACACAGCAGAAATAAGAACATTTCCCTGCATAGAGAAGCGCTCATATTTCTACAGCATCCCCCTTCCTGCACAGCATAGCTACAAAGGCATGTGAATGGTCACCATGTTTTGGTTCTCGGTGGCTGCATGACAAGAATCAGAGCTGCCATCAGAAATTGTGGGACCCGGGACTGACAAAATAGGCAGGGCTTCCCCCACCTATTGATACACAAAATATTTTACATCACGTCTGAAGGCACGCAGAAAAAAATGTAGGGTGTGGGGAAGGGGCAGTGCCACATTTTAGTATCAATTCCCATTACACCACACACTATGTCAAGTAGAGCCCCTTGGACACACTGCACCAGGATTACGCACACAGTAATGCACATTACACATGGTCACACACAGCAATGCCCATTACATATTACGTCACACACCGTAATGTAAATTACATATTATGCTACACACCGTAATGCCCATTACATATTATGCCACAGACCATAATAACCATTACATATTAGGCCACACACTGTAATGTCTATTACATTTATATAACACACCGTAATGCCTATTACACCTTATGCCACATAACTTCTGCTTACCTACATGCCCAGGAGTTACATGCATGTTGCCATGGGTTTCTTGATCGATGCAAGGGGTTACATGCTCATTGTCAGGGGTGACATCTTTTTGCCTGGGGTTACATGCTCCTTTCCAGGGGTTTCATGCTCATTGCCATGGGTGCGTGTGTGTGTTAAATGATAGTTGCCAGGAGGGTTACATGCTCCTTGCCATGGGTTTCATGCTCGTTGCTAGTGGTTTTATGCTAGTTGTAATGGGGGGTGAGAATTAATTGCTAATTGCCAGGGCGATTTACATGCTCCTTTCAAAGGGTGAATGCATGCTCGTTGCCCAGAGTGAGTGTCTTCTTCATTGACCAGGAGGAGTTACATGCTTATTGCCATGGGAGAATACATGCTTATTGCAATGGGGGAATACCATACCAAAAGAACTTCTTTCCAGAAAACATGGCTTAGATTTACTTGATATCCTGCCCTATTGCCCTGAGTTATTGTCTCTACTCTCCAGCATTCCATTTCTATGCTCCTGCATGTTTTTCCTTTGATATTTTTCATTTGGTTTAGTTTTCTCATGTAAAAATAAAGTTATTATTTAAAATGGATCTTTCTTGCAGCTTTTTAAAAGCATTCTACATCTCACTGGCATTTTGCAAGAGTTTTATATTTTATGTGAATTAGCTGATCACCATTTAACTGAAGAAAGGAACGACTGACATAGGAAATTAGTCGGTTAAACATTCAAGGCTGTGGATGGCCTTGGGGAACAATCCAATAAAGATGCAGGGGTGGCAAAGTTAGCTGGATTATAGAATTCAGGGATAGGGGGTGTCAACCTCTTGTTCCTTATTTTCCCACCCTTCCTCCCCTTTTTTAGTGTTGGTGGGTAATTTCTTTGCATTGGCTGTTTGGCTGGAAAGAACAGCAGGGTAATTGGTTCTGGGTCATATTTGAGGGTTGATTGATTCTTCATAGTTGTATTTGGTGCGCTCTCCTTTATAGGCCTCTGCTGGATCACCAGGTCAGGGACAGTGAGACCGCCCAGACAGCTGGGTACTCAAGTTAGAAGGTCAAGCAGATACTGCTTGTTGTTAGGCTGTTGTTGTTTAGGTAGGCTAGTTATGGGTGGGGTTAGATTATAGCTGTTCTATCTTGCCCACCATTTTTAATTACTCTTAATCAAGAATGTTTAGAGTTGTTTAAATAAATGACAGCTAACATTTTCTGCCAAACCTAAATCTCTGAGTTGTTATTTTAGGATACGTTAAGTGTTAAGTATCATGCAAACACAAGGTTATACATCAGTCACTAGGATGTTTAAAAATGATATAATAACATCCTACATCATCTCTTGTAAAGTACACTTGTCTAATTCAGAATTCAGATACGATCAATGACACTAAAACTTCATGTGAACAAGTATACAATAGGTGAAGCTCACTAAAAAAATACTTAATAAATAAATGACTAAATGTGGAAGTACTAGATGTACAGTAAGAAACTGTTTTCTAATAATAGAAAAAATATATTACTTTGAATTGTATAAGCACTTATCACTGATATTTGAAATTTAATGAACTGGTTAGTAAAACCATTCATTGCTCTGTTATAGGAGGTTGTTGCGGTTGACATGCAAAGCTACGAAATTTGCAGCTCTGCGTGTAATTTTAACGCCGTCGGCATGAACGACCGCCCCCACATACAGCAAATGATTTTGTAGGTGCTCGCAGATGTAATACACCTCTCTGGTGTCTTACATTTGCGGGTGCCCTGTACAGGAAGTAGGCGGGCAACTGAAATCCGCTGATGTCAGCTGCCCAACCCCCCGCACCTGTATCACTGGCGCATTATCATGGGAACGCCCAGAATTTTGAAATGCTGGGTGTTCTTATTGGTGCAGCCCTTCGCCACCACCTGCACTGCTAGGACGTAGTGGCTGCAGATGCACATAGAAGTTAATGTGCATGCGCAGTCACTCAACATCACTGCCCTGTGCAAGCATGCAGGGGAGCATGCCCATCAGAATTAGGGCCATAGGGCCTTATTCAGATTTCATCTGTACTGCGCGCATTCGCATGCAGTACCGATGTTGTGCGTCTGCGCATGCGCAGGCGTGTTTCTGCGCATGTGCAGGCACATGGTGCGTGCACCCACGGCGACCTTTCGGGTCGCCGGGTGCACGCACCCATGGCAGCGAGGGGGGGCGGAGATGGGCGGGGAGCGCTGGGCTGCCCCATTACCATATGTGAACGCCCAGCGTTCCATGGGCGTTTCCATGAGAACGCTGGGCGTTCTCATGGTAATAAGGCAGTGATGCGGGTGTGTGGGCCGGGTAGCTGACATCACCGGATGTCAGCTGCCCGCCCATATCACGCCAGCGTGCACGCTAAACTAAGTAACTCAAAAGTCACTTATATAAGCGTGCACGCTAAACATCATTCGATGGTCACCGACCATCGAATGATGTGGGCGGACACCCCAGCAAAGCGAATGGATGTTTATGCAAAACATCCATTCGCTGCTGTGCGGGCGAAGCTGCACTTTGCTGGGGCGGCGGGGGGGGGCCTGCGTGTGCCGGGCGGGGTTTGGTGGACTCGCAAGGCTGCGAATTCGCAGCCTTGCGAATCAACCTGAATAACCCCCATAGTTTCATGGTAGTTCTCTGGCTGCAAATCCAGGTGCAGGTCAACCATGTTTCAGGTCGCATTGGCTGCGTGTGATGCCACACAGCCGGAGCAGCCCTCCCCCGGAGTGGCCTGGACACGTCATGACTTAAATGATGGTTATGGTTATGATGAGATCACAGTTTAAGTTCTTGCGCGTGCATGCTCCAGCTGATCTCCGCACTACTGCAGGAAACTCTGAATCAGGACCTTTAATTTGGTATATTATGTGCCTTGCTCGGACAACCGTATCATAGAAATAAGTCACTCATAATAGTTGACCCTCTACTAGAAATATATATATTACCGGAATTCTACAGAAAAATTAAGAAACTAAATAAATATGTTTCCAAAAGCCCCAGAATATTGTTACGCTTCCAACAAATATTTAACCAATTTGCTTCAGAGAGATTCTACACATATAGGTTGGACTTTATCCCTATATCGTTTGCTCAGGACTGGGGTCAAGGGCATCTTACAGGGATCAGCATCTACTCGACTGACTCAGACATCCAAACATTAATAGCCCAAAGCAAGTTACAGTGTCAAACATTTCTTTCATTTACAGCCATTACCTGCCTATTGTTTCCTCTGATTGTTTTATAAATTGCTCTGTATGGTTTAACAGAATAGGTCAGTCTTTGTGAAACATGCCAATTTAATAAAGGACTAAAAGCCATTTCTCCGGGACTATCAAGCCCTCCCTGCCATTTATTGATTTTGGCAGACTTGTTCTGGTGTAATAAAAACAAAAACAGCTGAACAAAAACAGCAACAATACAAGTAAATGTCAAAGAATGGAGAAAGCAGTAATAAATATAGGAATACAGTTTTATTCACTTAAATAAAGCATTTTTACTAATGGGAACATTTTTAAATATTTTTTCTTTAAATATAAGTTTTAGTTTATATATTTATTTGAATCATTGTTTCCAGTTCCACTGCGCAGGTGTGAACTGGCAAACAGGTCAGCCTTCCCTTACCACTACCAGCCATTATCATCAGATTTATTTATTTATTTACAGTTTCTTATATAGCGCAAACTACTATAGAACAATTTCTGAGCGCAGACTGTACTATTCTGCGCTGCTGCTGTCTCAGATAAGGGGGATTACCCCTTAAGTATTTGGCACAAGAAAAAACAGAAATTGAAACAGCGCTGTGCAAAATAATTCACTTATTTAATAATTTTAAAAAAACATACAATTAAAAGGTATATATGTTAAAAGGGTACTTCTGTACTTTCACGGCGCCACTAGAAATCGCGGGCATCGCGGCCATTGAATGCACTAAAAATCGGGTGCGACGCGATGCCCGCGATTTCCCAAAGGGACCAATGTTAAATTTCTCAATTGACCCGATTTTACTGTTCAATGCCTCAATTGACACGATTTTTCCATAGGAAACAATGTTAAATGGCCCACAGAGGCCAAATAGCCACCCTGAAGTGTGAAATGGCCCCCACAATTGTTAACGCCACCCCACGATCAACGTGAACCCGAAGCGTGGCGAGCGCAGCGAGCCCGCGAGGGGCGGCGGTACGCGTCCTCCGACCTTTTCATACCCCCACTATCCACGTCGGCGTGGAGTTGAGAATAGAATAGTGTGGCGAGCGCAGCGAGCCACAGAGCCCGAAGCGTGGCGAGCGCAGCGAGCCCCGCGAGGGGACGCGGATACCTTCACAGGTAAACGAGTCCCTTCGCGGGCTTCACAGGTATCCTCGTCCGCTCGCCACGCTTCGGGCTCGGTGGCTCGCTGCGCTCGCCACACTATTCTATTCTCAACTCCACGCCGACGTGGATAGTGGGGGTATAAAAAGGTCGTAGGACGCGTACCGCCGCCCCTCGCGGGCTCGCTGCGCTCGCCACGCTTCGGGTTCACGTTGATCGTGGGGTGGCGTTAACAATTGTGGGGGCCATTTCACACTTCAGGGTGTCTATTTGGCCTCTGTGGGCCATTTAACATTGATTCCTATGGAAAAATCGTGTCAATTGAGGCATTGAACAGAAAAATCGTGTCAATTGAGAAATTTAACATTGGTCCCTATGGGAAATCGCAGGCATCGCGTCGCACCCGATTTTTTAGTGCATTCAATGCCCGCGATGACCGCGATATCCTATCTTTCCTAATCTAGTGGCGCCGTGAAAGTAAAGAAGTACCGTTAAAAGCCAGCAGTAACAAACAGTTTAGAAACACACATACACAGCTCTGATGCCCCCTTAATCCTCTATATTAGAGATTAGTGCATGCATGCGATTTATATCCAAGCGATTTTGCTTCTGGATTGTTAGTATATCAGTAAGCCATTTTTGTTAGACTCAGTCCCACCTAGGGCCGGCGCCACCGCTAAGCAGCTCTAGACATTTGCCTAGGGTACCGGCCACTGGAGGGCGGTACTGAGCCAAGTTCCATAGAAATCTACAGAAGCAGAAGTACTGGAACTCATCCCAGCAGGGTGCAGGGTCAGGGAGTGGGGAGCAGGTGAGTTAAGTGATACGACCCCCCCCCCCCCCCGGTGGTCGTCAGCGTCAATCTAGTGCTCCCAGCAGCTAATGATCAGAAAGGCAATCCCCATGCGGCACCCACCTGCAATCCCCGTGTGGCACCCCCCGACCCCCCCCCCCAGGTAATCCGTGTGTAGTGCCGCGCTGAAGCCCCCCCCCTGGAGGGGAGTGGGCGGCGGGAGGGGGGGGATTCCATGGGGCACAGACGGTGCTTGCACCGGCCCTGGTCCCACCTATGTGCACATGGTGTATATTTAAAAGAATACTTAATAGTCTCAGCAGTGGGTAGAGATACCGGCCTCCAGACCCCTGTGGAACGCTCCGACCGTTGGTGCAGTCCAGAGGTGGGCCGGACCAGATTTCACTCTGGCTGGGCCGCTTACCTTGGTTCCTAGCGGCCGTAGGCCAGCCTGATCACAAATGGCAGCATTGCCCAAAACAAATATGGCCGACGCATATATACATATATTATATGCATATATTATATGCACATATGCGGCGGGCCATATTTGTTTTGGGCTCTGCTGCACTGTGTGAGCAGCTGCGGCCGCTGGATGTCGACTGAAGCGCGGCGGTGGTGAGTAGTGTCCGCACCCCCACCCTCCCTCCCCGGGCTGTAGCGACAGCAACCCCCACCGCCCCCACCCCCCCCACCGCCCCCACCCCCCACCCCCTCAGCACAGGACGGGAACTGTGAGAGTATACCTGATGGGCACACCAGCTGGCTGACACAGAACATTTCCTCTGCCACACAATGTTCGAAAGAAACACGGCCTTGTCAAATTCCAGGTTCAATAGGAAGGATGTAAGAGGAGACATTTTTGAAGAATCGAGAGGGATACGCTCGATTTCCTTGAAGAGCGCAAGTTGGGATTGATGGTAGGATGGTGAACATTTGAGAGGTTTGGAAGCTGGGAATGACCTCAATGTGGTTACCAAAGGCTCACTTCTCCATGGTGACCCACTGTTTGGAATCTTTAGCATGTGTTCATTCAATGCTTTGGTTCAATAACATGTCATGGTGATGACAATAACTGGTGATATGAGGGAGTTGTAGACCACACAAATTTATAGCAGTACAGTATAAGGTAGCATGCTTAAATTAGTCTGTGACTGACCCCATACAATACAAATTAGCGGATGCCACTATGGACAGCTAAAGAAAACAAAATTGGAAATGTCAATAGTAATCTGGACTCATTCTTTTTATCTGAGCTGGGTTGGGTGGCCGTACAAATGGGAAGGACAGTTTCTAACCAGCAACTTGCTGGAGTTGCTCAGGATTCGGATTCTATGTAAAACATCTGGCCCAAAGCACACGGGACAGGACTTGCTATTGTATTTCCACAACCCCCATAATGACATTGCTTCCCTGCTTGCAAGTTAAATGATTTTCACATTATCTCTGGTCATTACAACTAAAACTGAGGCTTTAGTGCTTAATTGAGTAGCAGTCATTTGGGGATTGTATTTTCCTTTGAAATGGTACCACTTTAATCATTCTACATCTTTTTCTAACTGTACACTATTTTGAGAACTTTGATTATTTTCATACTAAATGTTGTCCAGACTTATCAGCTCTGCCAGATTGGGATCCCTGTGCTTAAAGTTCTGTCAATCACAAGACCGACAATGTTCTAAGCCAGTGGTTCCCAACCTTTTTCTCTCCCGTACCCCTTGATTAGGTTTTTATTGATAAGTACCCCCTCCTCTCATTTTGAAATATGGTCAGTACTTAGCGGTTTGCGGATCCTTATGCATGTCCTTATATTAAGGAGGAGCGGAGGAGTAGTATACAGCAAGGAATCATGCCCTTCTGTGTCTAGACACTGGTTGTGTATTATCTCCAGGATTCCCGCTAACACCTGTAGGATTAATGCCAATGCTTCCTCCACCTTTGTCAGTGCTGGGCAAATGACTGCTGATGTCTGAGGGCAGCATAGGAAGCTCCCAGTGGATTGCTGGTCAGGCATATGACACAACATAGTTTGTCTCCATGGCAATGGGTCTTCTTCAGCCATCAAAAGACCTTTTCATCGTCCACCATTACCAATATTATTTTCAAGTACCCCCAACTGGTCTGCAGAGTACCCCCAGGGGTACTAGTTGGGAACCACTGTTCTAAGCGATCTGACTGATCTACCCAGGTAGCCACCCATTACCTCTTCTGCTCCTCCACTAATTTACCAATTTATCTTAGCCTTCTTATATGCAACTTTATATCATAAACTTTTAGGAATAGAGAGACTAATAGTTTTTTAAAATATATGTTTTCATTTATCATGCTTACATTCTAGACAAATCATTTTGTCTTTAATGCATAATGGTTGTAAATGATGTAATGTTTGCACTATTTTCCTACGTAGCTTAAATCTAGGAATCAATGATGATGATTAGCATATAGTATTATAACAAATATATTAAGAAAAACATATATAGTCTTCCTAATCCTAATAGTGTATGACATGAACTACCACTGGTATAATTTTATTTGCATTTAACTCCCTCTATGTGCTAGACACCTGCATAATCTTGCTATTTATCATACATTGTGGTGGGTGATAATGCCAATGATGGTGCCATAAGGTTCACATGCTTTGGGTAATGTGGCTTCACTCTGGCACTTCTGAATTATGTGTCGAGAGACAGTGATAAGAAAGGATTTGATGAGAGGTGGCCGCCTGTGCATTTAATTGTAGCGCTGGCGGGCTGGGGGTCCCTGCAGCATATGTGAGAACAGCAGCGGGGTTCCTGCGGCGTATGGGAACTACTACTTCCCATCCGCCGCAGGGACCCCGTCGCTGACTTCACATATGCCACAGGGACCCCCAGCCCGCCAGCGCTACCGACCTGACCTTGTTTTAAATACTGTTTAGAAACACGTTTGGCAATGTGAAAGCAGTATCTGTTTCTCCAGTCAGTACCCTGTTGTCACTCTTGCACATTTCAAAATATCAAACATTATAAAGAGACATGTCAAAAAGGCATATTTGTAGGAGGGCACAAATGTATAGTTTGCAGGGGGTGCTGAACACCTTAGCACCAGCCCTGCTCAGATTGTAAGCTTGCAGCAGGGCCCTCCCACCTCCAATGTCTGTTGTTACCCAGTTTGTTTTATCACTGTCTACTATTGTAAAGCGCAACGGAATCTGCTGCGCTATATAAGAAACTGTAAATAAAAATAAAAATAATAGGGCCAGATGTATCAAGCTTCAAAAAGTAAACAAAAAACAGCCAATCATCTCCTACCTGTATCTTTCTAACCCAGCCTGTAGCATGGCAGTTAGGAGCTTATTGGCTGACTGTTTATCACTCTCCATTTTATCACTTTTGAAGCTTGATACATCTGGCCCATAGAACTGTTACAGAAGAGAAGCAGTTCAATTTGGTATATTACAGATGCACTACACTGCTGTGCCTGGTCTATCTGGCTTAGTTAACACATTTCACTAAGTAGTGTATTCATTCCACATGCCTCATCTACAGTAGTGGCTTAATAATATAGTGTGTGGGAGGGGGGAGCGGGGTTGAAGTAATTTGCTTCTCTACTATTGGAAGAAGGGAACTTGACCTCACAACTGAAAGAATAGATATTGTAAATTAGAGCTTAGGCCATCTTTCATCATAGCAGAAAGCAATAGGAACTGTGGAGAGCAGTTTGTCTTTTCTCTTTGTAGAAATGTGGTAATAAATTGTACCTTGCCATGTTTACTACAGTAGGTCTCTCCACACTGCAGTGAGGACATCCCTCAGTGCCTCCTCTGTGTAATATACACGAGCTGTCAGGATATTGGACAAAAAACTTCCAGGACCGTTTGAAGCTGCAGTGGTGCTGTCAGTGGTTGACAGTTATTTACCACAAACTGTTCTATCCTCAATTTGCTAAAAGTACTGTATGTGTTCCCAGGAACCTCTCATTTATAATTTATTGTAAAGCTAACTTCAGTGCTTTGGGTCCCCCGTGAATATATATGTATAGATGCAACCTGATATATCTTGCAGTTGTTGTTCGTTTCTGCTTTGCGTACTCTTTTTTCTCTATTGTTTTTAGAATTTAAATAATAGGTTGCACAGTGTAGGTTCAAACAAACACATGAGTGCAGCCACTAAGTATACAGTTCTGTAGGTACAGTAGGTGCATCTATGCTAACCACAAATATGTGACTCGCAACGTATGCTTTTATTGCACCTAATGTACAGAAACGTAATGACTTTGGGTCTTATTTAGACCCATTCGCTGGGCTGCGAATTTGCAGCCCGGGCGATGATCAGACAATAGCGCATGTGCGAGACGTCTGTCTGAACACAGCCAGCTGCTTGCATGGTAATTGACACTCTGCGGGCATTTTGGGGTAGTAACGCAGATTTTTCAGGGAGTGCCCCTGAATGTTGAGATGGAGGGCTGCTGATGTTATCAGCGGCCTCCTTCTCCCCATAGATTTTGCAGCGCTGAGTAAGTCTATACTCACTCGGTGCTGCGAAGGCTGTGAAGAGAAGGAGTAAAGGGGGAAGGCAGGGGGGAAATCATTCAATGGTTAATTTGATAAAACACTTATTCAATTGAGTGGTTTCATGTTAAAAGCATCAAAAGTTCATGTAACACACATCTGCTTTTTCTACAAGTCACTATGCATTGAACCAAATAGAGTTCTCCAGCTGATGGACATCACTGCCTTAGAACATCACTGAGGAAGGTGTGCAACCTTCCATATGAAACAGAAAAGGGTCACGTCTTTTTTTTTGTAAAATTGCAATAGTTCTGCTTGAAGCAACATGTTTGTACAACTGGATTTGCATTGTAAGTGATGGGTTGTGGGTAGATCATGTTTCACTGTTCTCCTTAAATAGATGTGTAATATCATCTTTAGCTGACCACTGATCATTCCTGCTGTCACTGCACTTCCAGCACTGACTGTGGGGATGGTTCAGACCCGTTTGTAATTCGTCCCAGTCCTTGATAGTCGGGGTTTGCACATGCGGGAATATGTGCATGTCAAAACCCCTGGAGCAAACGCCTTCGGCGAGTTTCACACTCAGGGGGCTGGAGCAGGGGAATGCCCTGCATTTTACATATCAATGCCTGCTTAGGGCTGGCAGCCAAGGTCCCATGACGTCAGCGCCCGCCCTGAATTCAGCCATTTCAGGCCAACATAAAAGACAGTCTAGACTGACTTTTATCTACAAACGGAATAAAAATCATTGGTACTTGTTTCCTAGAACGGCGCCCACGATTTCCATCGTATGGGCTCCTAAAAATCTCGACGCATCCCCCTGGAATATTGCAGCATGCAATGCATGCGATGCAATTCGATTTTTAATTGTACAAGCACCCATGCCATGAGATGTGATGGGTGCTTACAATGAGATGTAACCCCCAGTATCCACGGCATCCCAAAGCGTGGCGAGCGCAGCGAGCCCTGCAATGGGCGGCGGTACGCATCCTCCGACCTTTTCATACCCCCACTATCCATGTCAGCACGTGTCCTCCGACCTTTTCATACCCCCACTATCCATGTCGGCGTGGAGTTGATTTTAGATAGTGTGGCGAGTGCAGCGAGCCACCGAGCCCGAAGCGTAGCCACACTATCTAAAATCAACTCCACGCCGACGTGGATAGTGGGGGTATGAAAAGGTCGGAGGACACGTGCCGTGGACCCTCGCGGGGCTCGCCACGCTTCAGGATGGCGTGGATACTGGGGGTTACATCTCATTGTAAGCACCCAACACATCTCATGGCATGGGTGCTTGTACAATTAAAAATCGCATAGCATCCCATTTGCTGGCCTGCAATGCTATGCGATATTTAATTGTACAAGCATCGCACCACACACCACTAAATAAGGTACACGATGCCATGCGATGGGCGCCGTGCTAGGAAACAAGTACCAAATCATTCGATGGTCAGCGACCACTAAATAATTTTTTTCGTCCGTACAGTGGCAGTGAACGTTTATAGGCATACTCACTAGGCTGCAAACATACGCAGCCTAGGGAACAGGTCTGAATCAGGCCCTGTGTGCCATGGTCATTGCAGTTTTTACCAGTTGGTAACCACTTCGTAACGGGATAACCTGGCCCTGCTCCACTGCTCCAATGGCAAAACATTTTCTTTTTATTTTAGCTGAGATCAGATTTATCTGTTGGGATCATGGTGTGTACAAAAGATGCGATTCAGCATAATGATGTGAGCGCTGATGCACGCTCTCGCATCTTCGCCAGCAGCCGTCGGTCTGTCTTACAGGCTGAGTGAACCACTTTCCATAGTCTCTTAACGCCCATACACACTGGGCTACTTTGAGCTGAAAGTGGCTCAAAACAGGAGGTTTGATCAGCTTTCAGCTCAAAGCCGCCCAGTGTGTATGGTCCGGCGATGAGTGGTGAGCGCTGCTGCGCGCTCCTGCAACATTGCTGGGAAAGCTGTTCATCTGCTGGTTATACCAGCAGATGAGTGGCTTTCAGGATGGCTTTGCATAGCACTCCGCTATGCAACGCCATCCTCCCCCCTCCGTCAGCGCCGGGCAGGGGGAAAGCCGCTCAGTGTGTATGCACTGAGCAGCTTTCCCCGCATCGATGATTGTAATCATCACTGTCCATACACACTGGGCATAGTCACCCAGTGTGTATGGACCTTTACTCTGGAAAGTGGTTCACTTCCAGTTAAAATGGCTGGGCCGGGTGTATGCACTGAGCAATGACATGAAAATCACTGGCCGATAAATTGCTCCGTGCATATGCCTGGCCCAGCGATTTTCCATAAAAACGCCCGGTGTGTATGCACCTATAGTCTAACTAGATCTGCCTGCACAGTCTATTTTCCTTTGTGATACCGAAGCCGCGAGGCCGCACATCAGAATGACAAGCCTCCTAAGCACTGTGCGATTTTGGCCAACTTTCTATCCTATTTCTATTCTATTTTCACTATACAGTATAGTCAAATTGTAGTCAAAATCGTTACATGTGCAAATGTATCAATAAAAGTGGGACTAAATTGCTTTATAATTCCCAAATGCTATTTATCTACTTTATACTTTTCAATTGACACACTATTGGTTAAGCAATCCAATGTGGTGGCTGGCCACACTCCCCCTGGAGATTGGCCACTCCCCTAAACATGGGACCCTACCACTGAATTCCACTGGTGGATCATTCTTGAGCCAGTCACTGACCTTATATGTATAACTCTGATAAATACTGTGCCAACTACTTGCTCATTGGCTGTGTTTTGCTCTTATTATGAAAGAGAGATTACTGTATTCTGTAGTTAGTAATCATTAGAAGCCTTTTGATGCCACTGTTTCTCCTGCACCTGTAGTGTCTGTCAGGAAAGTACAGTGTCCAGCGCTACCCAAAAGTGCAGATTCAGGGAGTGTTGGTGCACTGTGCACCTGCAGCCCCATGGCAATGAGCATGTAATCCCCCCTGGAAAGGAGCATGAGCGTGTAATCCCCTGGCAACAAGCATGAGCATGTAACTCCCATGGCAACGAACATGTAATCCATCCTGGTGATGAGCATGTAACCCCTCTGTCAATGTGCATGCAACCCCCCTGGTAATGAGCATGTAACCCCCCCCCCCCCACGTCAACGAGTATATAACCCCCAGCAGCAATGGGTGTATAACCCCCCTGGCAACGAACATGCAATCCCTTGCTGGTAATGAGCTAGAAACCCCTGGCACGAGCATGAAGCCCCTGGCAATGAGAATGTAACCCTTGGTGTGTAGGCAGCACTATTTAGGGACTTATGTGTGTAAGTGGCACTAGTGGGGTACTTTATATGTGAAAGCAGCACTAGTAGAGACATTGGGGGAAATTTACTAAAGGAAATTTGTAAAAAAAAATAGGTATATTTGTATCCAGAAATACACTTATTTTTGACATTTACTATCCCGAAAATACGGCAATTCGTAGTCGTATTGATGTGCTATCAATACGAATACGAATTGCCGTATTTTCAGGATAGTAAATGTCAAAAATAAGCGTATTTCTGGATACAAATACACCTATTTTTTACAAATTTCCTTTAGTAAATTTCCCCCATTATGGGCTGTATTCAATGAGGCTGATTCGCCATGTTCTACGGCGAATGTGTGCTATTTTCGTGCTCTAAGGTGAATCTTTTTACTGAAAAACTGATAGCCCTATTCAACATGCACTATTCTCCGACGGCGAACAGTGAATGACGGACAATTCGCCGTCTGATAATCGTAATTCGCTGTGTTTTTTCAATGGGCTTTTCAATGTGATTCGCTGTGAGTGTATTCAATGATCAGATGGCAAATTGCTTTCTAAGTGATTTTTGCCATGTGTCACCGTGTAGCAATCGCCATCTTTTTATGGTGAACTGAACTGTGATCTTTTAAAATAAAGGTTTTTTTTTATTATTTGGTTTAAAAAAATCTGTATTTTTTTCTGTGAAGGGGCATGCTATTTTTTTTTTTCATGTACTTACTGCACATGAATATATATTTAATTTAATTTTTTTTTTTTTTTTTTTACACATAACAGCCAGCAGGGGGCAGGGAGCCGCTCATTAAATATTCATATATTCACTTCACACTGCTCCCACTCATTACATAAGCAGGAGCAGTGCAGTGGCACCCTACCCCAGTCCCCTGCTTCTGCTGCCTGTGTTCCCGGGAGCCCTGCTTCTGCCCCACAGTGTCCGGCGCATGCAGGGAGGCTTCCATCTCCCTGCCTGTCGCTGTCCCCTGGCTCGCTGCAGGGGTTAAAGTTCGCCATCAGGGGCAGCGAACCCCTGCGGCATTGAATACTGCGACAGGGAGGGCTGGCAGCGAATGCTCCAGCCCTCCAGAACACGACGACCGTGCAGCGAATCCTAAACAGAATTCGCTGCACATTGCAATTATTCATATTGAATACGGCCCTGTGAGTGGTGATGGTAGAGGGGGCATTATTTGTGGTAGCACTACAGGGTGCATTGTGTTTGTAAGCGGCATTAAGTGTAAGTGCCACTAAAATGCCATGGGGGGCCCACAAAATGTATAACTATGCTGTTGCGGAAGTCCCAGGATGCTGTCGCCACCAGGAGAAGGTCCACAAAGCTATATCTTTTGTCTGAAAATCCTGGCAATGAGTAATTAGAAGCCTTACTGTGGGGCATCATTTGTAAGGGGCATTTTTGTGTGTGTAGGACATAAAATGGTATCCGCGGCATAGCTGTGTGTGGCATAAAGTGAAATAAGCATTATGGTGTGTGGTATAATATGTAATGGACATTACAGTTTGTGTAGCATATTGTGTAACTGGCATACTATAAGAAGGAAAAATTGCTCTGGGCACCATGTTACCTAGCTACAACTATGCCCACATGCTATCATTTCTGATTTGATACTGATAACCAAGAGCAGATTGGGAACTAAAAGTGGCCCTGGAAAAATTTCTAGATGTGGCCTCATGTGGACAGCATCAATTCAAATGTAGGTGGAATAAACACCAGAATAGGTGGGATTAATACATCACTGCACCTGCGTGGAAGCCATTGGTTTTCTTAGCAGTCTAGTGACCCCCATACATTTTAGTTGCTGTGACAAAATACAAACCTCTACATTTCAAATAACACCCACCTCTCCCACTGAGACTGAACACAGACCCAACAGCCTCCATCAAGCAGATAAGCCGCTTAATACCATAATTCCTCTAATATCACAACTTTCCTCTGCTATCCACAAGTGGAGCCCAGAAACACCCCTGTTTAGCATAAACATCCATTCGCAGCCTTGCACGCGGGGACAAAATCATTTGATGGTCGCCGACCATCGAATAATTATTGCAAGTGCTTGTAGACCTAAGATACCACTCTGTTGTCCCTGTAAAGGAAGTGGACGGGCAGCTGACATCCACTGACATCAGCTGCCCATCCCCCACAACCCCTTGCCCGCACTGCTAGGTGTGAATGGGCCAATGAATAAACAATTTGCCACGCCCGCTTGCACAAGGTAGCTGCACATGCGGATAAAGGTTTATGCACATGCGCAGTCACTAAATATCACTCTCCTGTGCGAACGTGCAGGGGAGCGAAGCAACCAGAATGACCTCCCGTGTGCACACATTTAGACAATTTAAGTTTTTATATATTAATTAATCATAACTAAACTGTCATTTATGTATATTTATATTTATAACTATATCAGTCAATCTTTTATTTATTGGGGCCTGCTGTTTATGTAACATTCATCTATACAGTATATAGAACTTCTATTTTCTTTGTTTCTTACCCAAAAACACAGCTGACTATATAGCAGCGGGTATCCACCAGTGGGTATGAATTTAATTTCTGTTTTGAATTTGTATTACTTTATGGTTTACTATTAATGTAAGTACATTCAATATATGCCTCATTTGCTATAGTTAATGTTAACCATCATTTTATTCTGTTATTTCACAGGGAAATGCTGGTGTCTATAGCGCTGGGTCAGGTGTTGTCTCTGCTTATATGTGGAATAAGGCTCACCAGTAAATATCTATCAGAGGATTTCCATGCCAACACACCGCTCTTTCAGAGTTTTCTCAACTACATCCTTCTATTCCTGGTTTACACTACTACTCTGGCTGTAAGACAAGGTACGCTTGATTATCTATAAGGGCATTTTGTTTCTCGTGTGATTAGTGTTCTTATGACTGTTTGTGCTAAATATAATTGTACAGCATTAACCTGAACTGAATCTAAAGGACAAAATACTGATGGTTTTCTCTGGAGAAAAGTGGTGCCAGGTGTTGATTTTATTTATCATAATTAACCATAATTATAATGACTCAACTCCAATATGTTGGAAGACTATCTCAAGAGAATTTCCTATAAATCTCCAAAGAATCAATATGGCACAGTGACATGGCCTTCTAGAAGCTGCCGTTTACTGATGAGGGAACGGTAACATATTGTACTAAAACCACTCTACACTGAAATACGCTCATTGGGTGTAACATCTAGGGTAAGTGATTAGTAATTCTAGTATTGCATCCAGATTTCAATACCCATCTATCCCCCATCTACCCTAAGTATTGGGATATTAAGTATGTCTCATATACTTGTCTGATGGTAATTACAGAACAAGGAATATAGAACTTAACATTAGTGACTTATTATCCACTGACTTATGTCCATACCTATTGGGCAGTAACCAGGGCTGTGCGAGAAGTGCTATTGTAAAGGGCTGTCCCATGGTACCTGTATTTTGCTTACAGGGTGCAGCAGCCTAAGGAACCACTAGAGAGCCACCCAGCACATCCTTAGGATCTGCCAGAAACTCAGATCCCTGATTCCATTGGCAACTCTTCCCCATTCTTACCTACTTAAAAAAATCCTCTCTGGGAATACTAACCAGTACTGGGCTGTGCCATCATTAGGCTCCACCCCATCACTGCAAAATGCTGCAATTCACAGGTCCGTGGTAAAGGGGTGGGATTACATGATACGTGAATCTTTCCACCCAGTCCCCTGAACTCTGACTTGAGATTTTAGCAATTGTCTCTCCATTCTGCCCCCTTCACTAGGAAGTGGGCATAATACGAGATCAACTCTTACAGGGGTGTGGGGTATTGCCCGAAATATCGTGAAACTCCCGCAACTTCTGGAAGAGTAGACAAGTATGCCCTTCCCACACCTATTTATCTAGCAAGTGTTCCCATTATTGATAAACACATTTGTTGCACAGGGATGATTACCTGAAAAATGAGAATGTAAAAAATATGTAAATTTGAGTTAACCAAGTAATTGCAGATCCTTTAACGTGATCTCTTCATCCTGACATAGATTGTCCTACTCCCAAAATTCCTATTTAATTTACTTTTGCAGTCATCTGTGCTGAATTAATTCATGTTAAAACACACCCTGCTCTTCAGTAAGTTATTGTTACAGGACAGGCGGCTACAGAGGAACAATACGTTTATAGTTCAGGGACAAAACAAATTATACTGGACACATGGGGACTTGTTAGCGGGTGTATATTGTAATACTATTGACAAAAATAGGAACTGTGGTATTGCCGTTGTAATGTGCTATTGTGTAACATCATTCCTTGTAGAATCATCGTGGCCATGAGCTCCTGTCAGAAGATCTTTTCCCAAATACATCAATGCACAAACCCTATCATTTGCAGTGTGTTAGCCGCGTAGCGTAAGGTCTAAATTGTAATATGCCAAAAATCCTCTTTGCACCTATTGTAATCTGATGTGATAAAATAATTAGGTTAAAACAAACATTGAAAAAACTGCTTATGCTCAGTAGATGTTGTGGTGGACATAAGAGCCAGCACTGAGTGCCGTAGGTGCTTAGGCAACCCCAATATATGTGCTGCCACGGCCTCTAATCATGTCTGTGCATGCCAGTTGGCGCTTATGGTGGGGGAATTTTGTCTGTTTGCCTGGGAGATAGAGAATGGTCTTGTGCACGTTAGTACTGCAGCTTTCTGTATTTTGCAGACATAAGCTCTAGAAGAAACATTGCTATTCTATAGTGTAAAATCCAAATTTGATACAAAAATGGTTATGAGCTATATATTTATATTTATATATTTAGATTGATAAATGTTAAGGTAGCCTACATTCTAGTCTCTGATGCTCCAAACTAAACAATGACATTGGCTGTAACTTTTACCTACCAGTCAATTACATAGAATTTAATACCATTGAAGAAATAATAGCCTTTTTTGAAAATTTTGTTTGAGACAGTCCTGGTTGCAGAAATACAGGGGGAAAAAAGGAATAACACGTTTAGTACTTGGAGATTGCAGCCCTCTGTCTACATTTAACCAAGTCGAGCACGTATATATACTTACATTTTTAGAAGGCACCCCAATGCTGTACATAGGTATAATGAAATGGGGCACTCGCTGCAACTGAGGTAAGAAAAGTGTTCTTTCATCACATACATATACAGAATGCGTTGACGTTTTCGGTCCATACTACACCATTTCAAGACAAAAGTAGCAGCATCTCACACCAATAAATTACCAGTAGCATGATGGGAGATCTGAACATTAAATATTATAAATAGATTTAATATCACTATAATTTCCTAATGGCATATCTTAGATATTATGGCTTTAAAGCCCTAACTTTTTTTGAACTACGGGCTGGAAAATGCACAGTTTGGTTATAGAGGGGTAGATGTATGAAGCAGTGATGTAATGTATGAAGCAGTGATGACGGAGAAGTGATAAAGTGCCTGGAACTTTATCACCGGCCAATCAGCTCCTGACTGTTAAGTTACAGGCTGGGTTTAAAAAGGTACAGCAAGGAGCTGATTAGCCAGTGATCAAGTACCAGGCACTTTATCACTTCTCCCTTATCACTGCTTCATACATCTACCCCAGAGTTCTTCATAAACAAGCAAAAATGAACAGTTGTAGGAACTATTTGTCTCTGTCTTGATAACATTAATCATGTGGGGATGTCATTAATTATGGAAGATAAAGCAATTACTCATGCTAATAAACATTGTATGATTTAACATAAAGATGTGAAATATATTTATTAATGGTGGTGCCTTGTGCTAGTTACTAGGGAATCATTTTGCCATTTTAAGAGTAAATAGACAGCCAGGGCATGATCTGCAGTCTCTATTGGGTGTCTTCATGACATTAAAGACCTGATCACTATTTGTTCTTCTGAGAAATTTCATTAGTAAATAATGTGATGTGCTTTTCACGATCCTATGCATCTCACTTGTATAGTTGTCGTTCCAATGACCAATCATGCATTTCCACATTATGTTCAGCACATTGCAGATTAAGCTGGAATAATGTGATGCAGCAATTGAGAAGTTTGATAATCAAACTTCATAAAATGCGAGAATGAAATGCCAGCACCATGGTAATGTGAGGCCAGGCATCTGTTCCAAGCAATACCCGTTGATAGAACACTGTTCCTCAATTAACTCAGTGTGAGCTTTTCACAGCCAGGGGAATGTGCCCCTGTTTGATGCAGGCAGATAGGCTTCACTTCCACTCCAGAACACAAAAGCAAAATGAATTGTACAATAATGTGCTCACAATTCCTTCCTGACCTGCTGAAAACAAACTATTTATTTGGCTATTTTGTGCTTTTGTATGTATTGGAGGTTACTCACAAAATAGTAAAGCTTTTTTAAGTGAGTTTAAAGTGGAACTATTGTCTGTACCTTGGGCAAAAAGTAAAGCAAAACAAAACAAGTAACTTTGGGGGAGATTCTCTAAGCTAAAAATGCGGCAAAAACCCCGTTATCGGTGTTTTTACCGCATTTTGGGATGCTGTAAGCATCCCCTGCCGGGTTACCGCGGTGGGGGGCATCGCCAGAAAAATCTGGCAATGCCCCATAGAAGCCAATAGGCTTCTACCGCATCCCACCGCTGCCCTGCAACGACCCCCCCGCCGCCCCGCACGGAACCCCGCCGCCCCGCATCGCCCCCTCATCTGTGTCTGGGCAGCACCTGTGTCTGGGAGGAGGAGAGCCCGGCACAGCAGCAGCGCCGGGTGTGGGAGCCGCCGGGACCTGCTGGGACCCGGCGACTCTCACCGCAAAGGACAGCTCTTAACTCAAGAGCTGTCCTTTGCTATAATTATCGCATATGTTAGAACATATGCGATAATTATAATTGCGATGGGCGGCGAAGGGGGGCGGAGCGTTTTAGAGAATCTCCCCCTTTGTGTCTGGATCAAAACATGTTGCAATGCAAGATGTGTAAATACATTTGTATTTTTCTGTGCAGTGTAATTACTGTCTGCTTTTGCATGTATCCCTCAAATGTTAAGAGGTGTTCACACTGAGATTTTGCCAGGAGGTTTTGACTAGATACTTAGAAGGTTAGTCAAAATCTCCCTATTTTTTTTCTGCTTGGTCAATATTGTCCAGCATAGATTGCTTAGCGTAGATTGATGGTGCAGGCAAGGCAAATTTGACTAGATCATAGACTATCATTACTTAGACAAAATCGCTTAGTCAAAATCTCCAGTGCATCTAGCCAAAATCTCCAGTGCATCTAGCCAAAATCTCCAGTGCATCTAGCCAAAATCTCTTGTGCATCTAGTCAAAATTGCTTAGTCAAAATTGGCCATTAGACAATATCTCACTGTGTGTATGGGGCTTTACTTACAAATCAAAATCAGGCCCCTAGTAGAACATAATAGAAAAAAAAACATATTAATAGGGATGCCACCAAGGTGGTATAGGTGGCGCTGCTGCACTTGCCCAGCAGTCCTTAAAGCCTCCTGCAGGCTAAGGCTTCGCCTATAGCAGCCACTTTTCCCCAGCGGATTAGGTTCACCAGGTACTGGGGTGGAAAAGGCTGCTACAGGAGGCTGGGCAAGGCAAAGGCAGGACTGGAGTCAGACTGGGACACAAAAGGAAGGACCAGACAATAGACAAATACTAACTTTAGCACACTAATGTGTGCGCCTAGCACAAGACCACTGCGGCAGATGGTATACACTAGCACCACAGCACTGGAGATGGAATTACCAAGCACTGGGTACTGAACCACAGTGGCGTTAGAGGTGCAGTTCCATGCAGTGTCTAAATACAATATAGTACAGACAGACAAGGGACAGGACCGGATTGCGGAGCAGAGTCCGCTCAGGCGGGCAGATACAGACAGGCAGGGCCAGTATAAGAAAGAGATCACTTCAGACTGACTTTTTACTTGTGAAGCCCGGAGAACTCATTTAATGGTCGGCGACCATCGAATGGTTTCACCTGTTACTGGCTGCATGTGAGGGGATGTGTTCTGGTACACATCCCCTCGCATGCTGCCGAAGGGGTTCGAGGGCGGTGCGCAGGTGTTCAGCCGGGTGGTGCTGAGCAGCGAGCTACCGGTGCTTAGGGAGCTGTGTTGAATTAGGCCCATTGTGTAAATGGGACTCTGGGGGTAGGTCAGGCCTGAAAAACTATTGGTCCTCTGCATACAATGATTATAACGGTGCCCACACTCCTCAGCCCCCATGCCCCTGCCGGCAGCTACAACAATGGACATGCACCTGGAGAGTCAGCCTTACCTGGCCAGGCCAGCAGCAGCCCTGTCTCACAGCCCCATGTGGTGGACAGAGAGGAGCTGTCTGAGAGCCGAGGAGATATGAGCTACAGGGCCCCCTGCATGTAGCTCTTAGCATTACATACACTGCTGCCTCCTTAAGTTCCCCTCAGCTCCACTCTACATAAGAAAACAACCATCAGTTGGCTGGAATGATCATCAGGCAATTGGGTCCGTTCAGAGAATGGGGCCAGGGGATACGTACCCCTAGAGCCCCCTTAATCCAGCTCTGGTTGTCCATCATGTGAGGGACACCATTTTTTTTTTGAGGGGGGGGGGTCTCCTCACTCTCTGATAAATTATAGCCCTTGGCTGACTAGTTTATGGCTGGTCAACATTATGACAGGGGGACCCCATACTGGGCATCTCCCTGCCATAGCGTAATCACCAGCTGATCAGCCCATTGCTGGGTGTTGTAAAATAGGAGAACCCTATGCAGTTTTTTTCTCTCAGTTTACCATGATGTGGGGTCCAGGGGTAGTGCTACTTACTGTAGTTTCTCCTAGCCTGGTGGGTCACACAGGAATCTGAGCCACCAGCCCAGCTTTTAACAGTGGCTGTTTTATTTTCTAATGTCATCATTTTAATGGGTTGGGATCATTGGGTCTACAGCATGTTGGTCGACACCGTTAGGTCGACATGGGGAAAGGTCAACATGGGGAACATGAGGAGAGGTCGACATGGGGAAAGGTCAACATGGGGAACATGAGGAGAGGTCGACATGGGGAAAGGTTGACATGGGTCTGTGTCGACATGGGGTTAGGTCAACAGGAAAATAGGTCGACACAAGCATTAGGTCGACAGTCAAAAGGTCAACATTGTTTTTTTTACTGTTTTTTTACCCGAATGTCGACATAGTCGACATGGACACAGTTTCCAGTGCACCGCATCCCCTCGCATCGCCCGCAATGCTTTGGGCACGGTGCCTTGCTGAGCTCGGCACACTATTTTATTCTCCTACCACACCCTAGTGGATGGTAGGGCATGAAATACAGCCTGTCGGCACATGTCGGCTCAAAAAACAGTGAAAAACCCCATGTCGACCTTTTGACTGTCGACCTAATGCTTGCGTCGACCTAATGACACGTCGACCTAAACCCATGTCGACTTAGACCCATGTTGACCTTGACCCATGTCGACCTATCCCCATATCGACCTAAGGATTGTCAACCAACTTGCTGTAGACCGTATACCATTTTACCTATGAACATATTAACTGTCATCATTTTCACTGTGAACATTTACTTTTTTATCTTGACATTTTAACTATGTCTACATTTTAACTGTTTACCTTATGACCCTGTCGACCTTATGTCTATGTGCAGGGGCAGATCCAGAAAAAATTACAGGGGGGGGGTGGGCACCATAATTGGGAGAGAATATTTGTGGGGTGTGATCCCACATGTCCACTCTGAATACATGGGGTTAAAAGAAATAGGGTGCGAGATGCGGCAATCATTTACAAGACAAACCAACCTGGTGCTTTGTAAATGATTGTTGATTTAAAAATACAGCCATTCTCTATCAATATCCGACACCTCCTCCTTCTCGCACCCTATTTCATTACAACACTGGGCAGTATCCAATGCTTCCGACCGGGGATAGCCCCTTAGACACACTGCGCCAGGATTACACACACACCTTAATGTCCATTACACATTGTCATACACTGTAATGCCAATTACATGTTGTCACACACTGCAGTACTGATTACACATTATGCTGCAAACTGTAGTGCCCATTACACATTATGCCGCACAGAATAATGCTCATTACATATTGTTGCGCACCATAATACCCATTACCGTACACTGTATGTAATGCTCATTATACATTGCCGCACACTGTAATGCCCATTACACATTATGACACACACCATAATGCCCATTACACATTATGCCCCCAGTAATGTTCCTTAAACATAATTCACCCAGTAGTGCCCCTTAAACAAGGCCCACATTAGTGCCCCTTACAGAATTCCCATATTAGTGCCATATAAGAGAGGAGGATAGAGCTCAATGGTGTGTGCTCAGCTCCTATGCTGCTGAGCAGCTCATACCAATCACCAACAGACATTTGAAATATGGTGCAGGATAGTGAGCCAATCACTAACTGCCAACCATTAACTGCAGCTGCCATCCATGAACTCTAATAGGCTGGTGGGCAGGTGCCATATTTCAAATGTCTGTCAGTGCTGGTTTGAGCCCGGCCTCAGCAGCCACGGAGCTGAGCACACACCACACAGGGCCATGGTGGCAGGTGGAGAGTGGCCATGTCCTGCTCCCCCCAGGACCCAGCATCTAGACTGCAGCCTGAGCCTATTTGTGTATCAGTCCCTGGCCCTCTCCCTGTAGTATTATTATTAACAGCCCCCTCGCCTCTAATTAACATTCATACACCCCCCCTCACATGACCTCCTTTATTTTTGTTACATTGGTACCCTTCTGCTAGACAGTGGCCCTCACAGTCTGCACCGCTACCTTCAATGCCGCTGTTCTTGTTGCCTGCCGGCAGCCTGGGTCGGAGGTTATGCCTTTGCTAGCAGTGCTGCCGGAGGAAGGTACAGCAGGGAGAGAGAGGAAATCTCAGGTCGGGGACAGGACTGGCACATGTATGGATTCGGAATGAGGAGGGGAAGGATGGGGGGGGGGGGGGGGAGAGACACAGTCCAGAGTGCATTTTCAACATTTTGACCATGTCAACAATTTTGCAGAGAAATGGCCTGATTTATAATTGGACAAATATCCATATATTTGCCTTCAATACAGTATGTGCTTTGCCCCACTGCACACATGGTGATAAAAAGCTTGTACTCATGTAGTACCCACCCCTGAAGTTGGTGGATATGTGCGTGATCAGCACACTAACAGCTAATGTTGCACACTATCTTGTGATCCATCCTATTTATAATTTCATGCATCACTAGATACACAATGTAGATGATGTATCTGTGTCTGGTCCCAAGGGTGGGTGTAAAGTTATATTTAGATTGAACCAGCTATTCAGGTTTTGTCAGCGGTGGCAGACACTGGAACCAGATCTGGGAGGACAGTCTGGAGCCAGGAAGCGGTGGAGATGAGTATCATGCTAGAAGTCTTGTAACTGGATTCTGGATCGCTATGGAGAGGCACAGACATACACACAGTAGTAGAGAGCAAAGCACTGGTGACTAGAGAGAGACAGCATGTTTCCTTTATACCCCTGGCAGTCTGGGGATTGCTGTTAAGCTCTGCTGGAACTTTCTCACTTTTCCTATTGGTATGGCAAGTAAGACATGGTTGGCAGCTGCTTCATGACACCATGGCCCTTATTCTGATCGGTGCGGATTTCTCCGCATGCGGTCGTACCGCCGATGTTTTTGGACTGAGAATGTGCAGAGGTCACTCTGCGCATGTGCAAGCGGTTTCGCCGCACGTATTCTTTATACGCTGCACAGGGGGCGTAGAGGGGCGTGTAGGGCTACTTAGCCTCATTACCCTATGCATACGCCCCGCGTTTCATGGGCGTTCCCATGCAAACGCGGGGCGTATGCATGGTAATGAAGCCGTGACGCTTGTGTAGGGGGCGGGCATCTGACATCGCCGGATGTCAGCTGCCCGCCCCCATACATGATTTCAAAGGGACAAGTGTCCGTGTGGTCTAGGGTGGCGGGAGCTGGTGGAGCGTGCGGCCCTGCATTCGATGTTCGGCGACCATCGAATGCAGGGGCTGCTCCCAAGATGGAGGAGGCGTATCCCCGTCCACTTTCATGCGGACCGCCACATATCCGCGTACGGACGGAGGTGGCGATCCGTATGGAAGGCGGGGATTCGCCTGCACAGTCCTGGCCGCATATTCTGATCGGGCCGCACCGATCAGAATAAGGGCCCATGTAACTGATCCCCTAATAGAGTAACATTGTATCATTTGAGCGCACTGTCTGAAACTCGACATTAAGGAAGGGGCAAGGCCCTCAGACAGTGGAGCTTAAATGTGGGCCAGTCCGACTTTTCTGAAAAAACTTACCTCCATGAGCGAATTGTTCCTTTTTCACCAATTGCTCCAGTGAATAAGGCCCTTTATGAACATTGTACTTAACCTAAACAAATAGTAAGATTCCCAATAAACCTGTAAATTACTACACTTTGAGTTGATCATTCATTTTAAATAGGAACCTATTGCTGGAGTAAGCCTTTCATGGTATTGCTTCTTCAGGCTGTCACATCCAAAGGCATTTGGCATTTCTTCAGATTGCAGATACAGGAATACCAAACACATTTTATACACCTAATCAAAACAAGAAACAGGACTGATATGTTTCATTGAATTTCTCTGGTGCCATCTTACTTAAAAGTATTATTAGAAAAAGTGCTGAAAATTACCCATTTTACAGAAGAGGTTTATGTTGCTAGAAATTGCAATATAAACCTAACTTTTGTTCACTAGCCTTAAGGCACATGGCCTCCTAAGGCAAGTAGATCAATTTTTGAATGATGCTGCTTTTAGGAAAATCCCCAAATACCTTGGTCTTAGTTCTGTTTCAGAACTCCACTCTTGATCATCTTTCTTTCACAACATATATAGTCTTTAGGCTACTTTAAAGGATAATTCCTTTCAAAACTAAAGATGTTGGTTGGTTGAGATTATTCATGATATGTTCGTTTGCAAAATTGTATTCATTTGCTCCTTTCTTTTGAATGGATCTGATGGGACCCTTGGGGTGAAATTTAAAAGGATGAGAGATTCAGAATGTGTAACAGTCCAGCTATAAAATCAATCTTTCTTGGGTGAGCTGTCTTTCAAAACTGTGAAAGAGTTTATACAAACACACACTATTAATTAAAAAAATCTGCATGAACAGAATAAAGCATCTCTAGCTCTGCACACCTATGCTCCCAATTTACTTGCTCAAATAAGATACCTAGGAAGATATATGACCACTGCTTAAATATCCATATTCAAAGCTCAGACATCCTGATATGGGATCCTATATTTATCTATTGTTTTGGGCAGGGGGCTATTGCAAACAAAATATATATTATTTAAATGTTTCTGTATCTCTTTCAGCCCCTCCCTGCCCAAGTTACTCTGTCAAAGATCAAAAGCCTCCAATAGCCCTTCTTAAAAAATTGATGGAACAAAAAACTTAATTGATTACTTTTCAATATATTTAATAATCAGTGATTTCCCAGAAATCTATTGCTTAAATTGGGTACACACTTTGCAGATCACTAAGCAAATCAGATACATGTTCTGATCCTCAACTGATTATCCAGTGAGTGTGTATCCAATACATGCTAAGCTATTGGTTGCATTGTGTGTGCTTTCTTCAATGGGAACGTGAAGTCAGGCATCATCATTTTTAAGCTGTACAAGATGTGACCATCCGTTCTGACAAATACAGGAGTGTTTGAAAGATTTAATATCATCTTCATTTGCTTTCGAAACATTTTATGCTGTAATCACCTCTATATGCATACGTAATGCCAAATAGTGTAATTAAACTGACCTGCCTGCTCCTCCTCCACAGAACTCCTGGGATCTTAAACCTCTACATTTAGCAAATATAGCCCAAGCTTTACTCCTGGACTCACACCTAGCCATGCTATTGGGTTTGGGAATGAATACAATTTGTAGCAGGCCTCAAAACCATTAATCAATGTGCAGAATCCCCTCTTCTATTCCAAATATCACCTTCTGACTTCAAATGAAACAACTTTCTCTAACTTACCTTGCTGCAAGCCCTGCAGGAACATACTCCCTTTGAATATATATGTTTTAAATCCTTCACTTGTACAGGACTGTCTTAGATAGCTCATTTGCCTCCCTAAAAAAGGCATGAAAAAGAATAGAAAAGATGGCCCCTACCCAGTTTAAGACAGTTGTGAGTAGATGAAAATGCAGTTCAATACAATTTTAACCTTGATTAGGAAACTAGCATATTGAATAATTTATTATACCTGGTGTAAATCGCATAATTCTGGAGTGAGATTTATAATATGCTTTCTCTAAGTTTGAGGCACAATCCTCTGGATCTTCCTCTTATCTTCAGGAATGGAGCAACAACTTGATAAAAAAAAAAACATTCTGGCAGCAGCAAAATGTTTGATTACGAGAAACTGTAAGAAACCTGATATTTTAACATCTTTATCATTCAAATTGTAGATTGGCACATTGCATGCATGCAAAAGATCACTCACCACCAGTATATATTATGTACAGCAAAATCAATTCTTCTTAGTCTATCTGTAAGATTCAAGTGGTGAGACTGAGTAGTAATACACTAAACAACCATTGGCGCTCACCCAGAGGTAATGCAGTCTGAACACACCAGCAGCACCTCTGGCAAACCAGAGGCACTGAAGGCCAGAAGCAAATTGCAGCACCTCTGGCAGACCAGAGGTACTGCAGGTCAGATTGATACCAATGGCAGTCCTGACATAAGTGTTTCCAGGGCAGATGGTCACTGCTCCTGATGGTGGAACAGCTACCCAGGTGATAGGCTGGTGGTGTGAGCTATGGTAGGGACCACTGGAACATACTGAGGAGTTTGTACTATGCTGAGAGATCTGTATGCTGCAATGCTGTAACCATCCTTGCCTTTGCTGTTTACCTGGTACGCTGTTTACCTGCAACAAAATAAAGACCAAGACATTATCTTATCCAGTGTATGTAATTCCTTGTCACCATAGTGTAATAAATAATATCACATTTATTGAGAAGTATAAAAACAAGTTAAGCTTACCAAAGTTAATACTTTAAAAGCACAAAAGCATTGAGGAGGAACCTTAGATCAGGAGAAAAGCTGTAGGATATACCAAGAGGATATGCGTATATTATATCAAGAGGATATGATACCATTACCAGCATTAAGCTGGAGCTAGATTGTGTCACTGTAGTTAGTACAGACCATTTCTCTACTTATTTTATCACTTCACCAGATATCTCCCTTAAAAGTCACCTCTTCAAGCAAGATTATCAAACTCCAAAACCACCTACATAACCTTCACAAACTTTCCTATCCAATTACATCCCCACTGTACAGTCCACATATATCCTCACAGATTTTCTTTCTTCACTTTCTCATCCTCCTGACCCCAGGGTAACATTGCTGGATTACCATATCATACAGCTTTACCAAGAACCTTTGCAGTCTGGTGGACCACGAGTACCAATGCATATTTCCCTATAGAGTGTTATCTTGCCAGCAGTGCCTTTCATACTTCTATAACTGCCGATTACCAGACAGTTTTGTTTTGTCACTGGCGTTTCCTATTTGCTGTGCTATAAAATAAACTGTTAATAAAGAATAAATAAACATTCTGATTTAATTAGACATTTCAGTTTTCTGTAATGCTTTTTGCTTGAACCAATATTCCAAAGTTTATGTAATGAGGTCACTAGCTCTTTCTGCCCTAATGTATGTGGCCCCCAAGACCTCATGATCTCCATTGTATGTGTAACCCATGAGTAGAAATAAGTCCTCATTATAACTGTCAACCATTGTTTTTGCTATTGTTGTTTTTATGTCTGGTTTGAACAACAGTTTTGACTAATTTAGCTAACATATTCTGCTGCACACTGCATTTGACGGGCAACAGAAACAGAATTAATTATCACCTGGTCTCCAGATGATTCACATAATTCTTCAGTTTTCTGTTATGAAACAAAACCACTTTCCATTTCTATTTCTATTTCTATTTGACCGCCACCATCAGAAACAAGCACAACAAATATCAGCACCAGATTACTGTGTAGCATTATTTACATATTTTCCTCTCTGGAATAAAATTCAACAGAAACTGGACTGGTTGCTTATCAGAATGTCATTATTTTAATATCTATTTATATGTACATCCTTCCCTATATCAACATGTTGTTGAATGCACTAGAAAGACAGTAACAGTATACATTTTTTCTTCATTAAAAGTATTTTATTGGCCATTAATCGAAACATAACATGATGTTCAGCTCCAGTAGTAGAAGCCATAAAAGTACAGATGTGGAAATGACTGTGGTCCAAATCTAAAAACCTGTGATTTGGATGCATGGTGCAAATCTGGTTCAAAAGTATTATAGTCCTGTAGGAGGAAAAAAAAACATTGTATGGGAGTCAAAGTCTTATATTAGCCATACACTAGGCCAACTTTCATCCAACCATCCAACTAGTTGGTTGGACTGAAAATCTGGAACTGTATGGGAGCAAACGACAATCAGCAATTTGCTCACAAACCCAGGAAAATAGACAAAAAACAGTACTTATTTCCTAGCACGGCGCCCATTGCATAAGATTGTATGCCTTAATTAATGCATACAATCTATACAATTGAACAGATTTTTAATTGTATGTACAATATCGCATCTTATGGATCTCATCTTATGGATCTCATGGATCTTATGCATCCATAAGATGCATAAGATCCATGAGATCCATAAGATAAAAGATCCATCAACACCAACCCGAAACGTGGCTAGGGGCGGCGGCACGCGTCCTCCGACTTTTTCATACCATCACTATCCACCTCGCGAGCTTGCAACGCTTCGGGTTGGTGTTGATGGATCTTTTATCTTATGGCTTCTTATGGATGCATAAGATCCATGATATCCATAGGATGAGATCCATAAGATGCGATATTGTACATATAATTAAAAATCTTTTCAATTGTATAGATTGTATATTTCGTCGATCTCGTCCATGCACAAACACATAAGATGCATGCAATGCTTGCGATATCGTCCCGACACATACAATCTAGATCGTGGGCGCCGTGCTAGGAAATAAGTACCCAAAAAACATTCAGTCAATTGTTTAAATCAAACAGATTCAATTACAGTACAGTAATTTGTCTGAAGGACATTTTATATCCAATTCCAGACTTTGGGAGCTTATTACTGATTTACAAATTACATTTGCTCCGATTCATTACCAGATTTTTATTCCTTCTAACCAACTAGTTGGTTGGTTGGATGAAAGTTGGTCGAGTGTATGGCCAGCATTAATGAGCAGAGATGGAGTTGAGGGAGTGCAATACATTAGGACTCAGAATCTTGTAATAATCACCCCTAAGGCTATTACAGTAGGTCCACAAGATTTTTTTTAATTGGGCAAAAAGAAAATAACCCTAGAGCAGGCATATCCATACTATGGCCCTCCAGCTGTTGTGCCTTGCCATTGTTTTAGTGGCAAGACATGATGGGACTTGTAGTTTCACAACAGCTGGAGTGCCATAGTTTGGACATGCCTGCCCTAGAGACTGCATTCTTGGAGATATCCTCATTGAGGAATTCCCACTATGACGATGACAGCCAAGAGTCAGTGTAAAAAGGATTAACTGGGGTCACTGTATAGAGAAATTTGTAATACAATAAGTTTGTTTGAAAAACTTCAACCACACTATTAGAATAAAGCAGTCAGAGTAAAAGATGGGACGACCAAATGTAATGTAATTTGGGGATTTGTTTGGATGGGGATACATAATGGTGACCGGCGGGGGGATGCTGGTGTTCAAAATACCAACTCTACCAGCGTTGGGAATTTCGACAGAATAGTTAGAATACAATGATTTATATCCTGATTGTACTATATGAAACATTTTGTTTATAAATTATTGAAATAATTTTATTTTAATATCTAAAATTTTAGTACTTTTTAATTGTATTACACTTTGTTTAGCATTTAATAAATCAGTTCTAATCAATGGGCATTTTGAAACAGAATATAGAATGTTCTAGGGATGTTCTAGATATCCTAGCTCCTAAGAGCTTATACGGGGGTATTCAATCCCGGGTCCTAACTGTCAGTATTTCCTGACAGTCAGGACCCTGGCCCATTTTCAGCCCGATTGCCAATTTATTATCAGCTGGGATTCAATGTCCCACCTGCTGATTATCGAAAAAAGCGGCATGTCTGCGAAAACGGCCCAGAAAGATTGAGATCCGGCTGCGATCTGGACAATCCACGTCCGTTTTTGGCAAAATGGCCCAGACTGCTTTTAAAGTCAGGTCCCTTCTGACGAGCTGCCTCGTCAATGCTGTCAGGAATGACAGGAATGAATAGGCACCAGCCGCTATTTCCCCTGATGGAAATAGCGGCGGGGATTGAATAGCCCTTAGTCTGTTTCTGAGTATTGTTTTCGAGATTTCCTTCTAAATTTCATTTTTAGTAAAAGTTAACAAATAATTAAAATGCCTAAAGTTTTATTTTACTGTGTCTCTTTGTAGAATAGAACAAATCTTGTGTATGATATAAGAATTCCTCACTTAATGTATTTTGAAGACACACTCTGCTAGCAATGTCTTTGAAATACACATCTAAACTCCTGACACCCATGGCTATCTATGCATTCCTCACACGTATTGTCTGAGCTTATGATGGTGATTTCAAAGGTTCTTGCAAGATGATAACTGTGTTGCCTGAGGAAGAAAATTCCCATTTCAGAAATAATTGTGTTTAAGATATAATTAGTGTTCAATTCAGAAGTGTACAGTTTACTTTGTCAACTGTGTCACGCATTAAAAGTGAACTATAGTTAATCAATTAATCATATTGACTGATGCAATAACTTTACTTATGTTTTACTTTAAACTTCAGTAGCAGAACGTGTACACTTTAGAATGTTACAGACCTTTAGAGACAAGGGGCGAAATGTAATAGGGTGCGATTTTTTAGACATGTGCGATTTTTGGTCAAAAACGGCCGAAATCGCACATTTTCCGAAAATCGCACATTTAATAGGTTGAAAATCGCGGTAAAAAATCACACTTTTTACCGCGAAATCGCACTTTTAGAAGTGCGATTTTTAGTCACATTTCAATTCGCATCCAGATGTTTTCCCATTATAAAGTATACAACTCGCAAATGTAATAGGGTGCGATTTTTGGTCAATGTTACCAAAAATCGCAAAAAAAATAGACCAGGTTCTGACAGGCGAATTTGACAGAACCATGCACAGATCATTGAGATCTGTGCATGGTTCTGTTAATAAAAATGTGTAAAAGTGTTTTTATAAAAAAAAAAACGGCGTGGGGTCCCCCCTCCTAAGCATAACCAGCCCCGGGCTCATTAAGCCGGACCTGGTTCCGAAAATACGGGGGAACAAAAAGCATAGGGGTCCCCCGTATTTCTGAAACCAGCCCCGGACTCTTGGACCGGTCCTGGTTCCAAAAATACGGGGGACAAAAAATCTGGGGGTCCCCCGTATTTTGAAACCAGCACCGGGCTCCAACAGCCCGCGGTGTCATGCCACAGCCGGGGGACACTTTTTATACAAGGTCCCCCGGCCAAAACATGAGCACCGTGGCTGGTCAGCCTTGGACGGGGTACCTGGAGGAGTGGGGACCCCCCCAATAAAGGGGTCCCCCCCCCCCCAGGCTTCACCCGTCCAGGGCTGAAGCCCGGGGCTGTCACCGGCGTCCGTGGCCAGTGGACGCCGGCCTGATAGGGTTAAATCCATCATACATATCATTACATTGCTTTTTACCGGCGAACTACAAGTGCCAGCAGACCTCCCCCGCATGCTGGGACTTGGAGAACCACAAGTCCCAGCATGCAGGGCATTAATGGGCCCGCTGGGACTTGTAGTCCACCTGTAAAAAGAATGTTTATAAAAAACACACACACAGAGAAGTACAAGTTTATTACACACACACACCTCAATTTTACACCAGCATACTTACCATTCCTGGATCCAGCGCTGGTCTGGCTGCTTTACAGCCGCCTCCCCCCGCACTGACAGGCAGCGGGGAGAATCGGCTTTCTCCGTTGCCTGTCACCGGCTTTCTCCGTAGCTTCTGTAGCTCTGTCCCAGTGCTACAGAGGCTGAGAGCGTGATTGGCTGAGCTACAGTATGCGTCTCCATGGAGACGCATAGCTCAGCCAATCAGGACTGAGCTATGCGTCTCCATGGAGACGCATACTGTAGCTCAGCCAATCACGCTCTCAGCCTCTGTAGCACTGGGACAGAGCTACAGAAGCTACGGAGAAAGCCGGTGACAGGCAACGGAGAAAGCCGATTCTCCCCGCTGCCTGTCAGTGCGGGGGGAGGCGGCTGTAAAGCAGCCAGACCAGCGCTGGATCCAGGAATGGTAAGTATGCTGGTGTAAAATTGAGGTGTGTGTGTGTAATAAACTTGTACTTCTCTGTGTGTGTGTTTTTTATAAACATTCTTTTTACAGGTGGACTACAAGTCCCAGCGGGCCCATTAATGCCCTGCATGCTGGGACTTGTGGTTCTCCAAGTCCCAGCATGCGGGGGAGGTCTGCTGGCACTTGTAGTTCGCCGGTAAAAAGCAATGTAATGATATGTATGATGGATTTAACCCTATCAGGCCGGCGTCCACTGGCCACGGACGCCGGTGACAGCCCCGGGCTTCAGCCCTGGACGGGTGAAGCCTGGGGGGGGGGGACCCCTTTATTGGGGGGGTCCCCACTCCTCCAGGTACCCCGTCCAAGGCTGACCAGCCACGGTGCTCATGTTTTGGCCGGGGGACCTTGTATAAAAAGTGTCCCCCGGCTGTGGCATGACACCGCGGGCTGTTGGAGCCCGGTGCTGGTTTCAAAATACGGGGGACCCCCAGATTTTTTGTCCCCCGTATTTTTGGAACCAGGACCGGTCCAAGAGTCCGGGGCTGGTTTCAGAAATACGGGGGACCCCTATGCTTTTTGTTCCCCCGTATTTTTGGAACCAGGTCCGGCTCAATGAGCCCGGGGCTGGTTATGCTTAGGAGGGGGGACCCCACGCCGTTTTTTTTTTAACTTTTTTTTTTTTTTGCACAAAAGCGCATTTATAAAAATGCGCACATTTTCATGACTGAAAATGCGCACATTTTCATGACTGAAAATGCGCACATTTTCATGACTAAAAATCGCGGCAAATCGCGGCAAATCGCATTTTTTTGCCGCTAATTCGCATCTCATTACATATGCGAATTCGCGGCAAAAAACGCGATTTTTAAAGGTGCGATTTGGTGCGATTTTTTTTTAGTCTAAAAAATCGCACCCTATTACATTTCGCCCAAGTAGTTCTTATGGCAGATAACCTTATATTTGGAAGTGAAAATGAAATAGATAAGCTTATATTTACATTTTGCCATATTGTTTTTTCATTGAAGATATGTAACATTTGCTTCTCTAGATATGTAACATTACCCTACTCTAGCACCACCCCTGTTTATAATTGCAGTCACCACTGCCGGACGAATCCTGGGCTGCAGGGGGTTAATACCCCCTTTCTGGGTTGCCTAAACACAGCAGCCGGAGGGGGAGGAGAATCAGAGAAGCCAGGACCAGGCTGGATTTGCAGCCGCCGCACAAGAAAAAAGAGAAGGAGGAGTTAATGGCAGGAAGAGGACAGCATTGGGCATGAAGGAGAGAGGCGAGCAGGGCAGGAAGCAAGTGTAGAGCAGAGGGATCAGTGGTGTGGAAGGAACAGAGGCTGCAACAGAAGAAACGGGGCCTGTGGCAGCGTGTGTGACCCCCGACCCGACAGAGCCATGGGGCAGAGATGGATGGCACGCCTTGCAAACTTTCGCTATACCGTGATCTAGCACAGTGCTATGTCAAATGCCAAACTTGGGCGCCCTATCCCACCTTCCCATGGAGGACATAGAGGAAGAAGAGCGAGATTCGTCTGAAGAAATCGAGACTCCCGTGTTCAAAGCCCCAAAAAGCAAAGACCCGTTGTCACTTCCGATCCTGTTGTTGTCACTACCAATGCCTCACCTGATCCGAATCCTCAGGATCAGTAAGGGTTCAACTGTGAACTGATGCAGAAACTGAATCTAGTGATCCAAAGCCATAGAGACCTTCTCTGCTGAAAAGGGCGGCTGACCAAGACACAAAGAGCCCAAATGGACCCAGAGCTGGTCAAGCTTTTGAGACAACGTTACCATCTAGACCTTTGACAAGGAATTGTTGTCCATACCAGTGTTGATCCTGGCACCCACCAACCCATACACCAGATTTTGGTACCAAGAGTGCAAGCCAACTTCCTACTCACTGCTTATCACAACCAGTTTGTCCACTTCGGCACCCAGAATATGGAGGCAACATTTAGGAAGTGGTACTTTTGGATAGGTATGTGGGCTGATGTGTAAAAATGGTGTTGTGACTGTGTGAGCTGCAACTTGAAACGTCCAGCTGAATCCTCCCTGTAAGATCCTCTCCACCCGATTCCAAGTAGCCGTCCAGCCAAATTGGTAGTACTAGACCACGTCAAGCTGGAGCCAAGCTTTAATGGCCTCCAGTATTCTCTGACCATCATGGACCATTACAGTAATTTCCTAGTGGTGGTCCCAGCTCGTGATTTCACTGCAAAGACCACAGCCGAGCACCTCATGAAGCACTTTGTCTGGCACTACAGGTATAGTGATCGGATCCTGACAGACCAGGGCCCAGCATTTGAATCCCAGCTCTTATATGAATTGTGTTGCATGAATGGGGGTAGCAAGCTGAGAACCACAGGGGAGTGGTCTCTGCAAAAGGGCCAACAAAACAGTAATAGGAATGCTTTGAAGCCTTTCCACAGAAACATGGGCCCAGTGGCCCACCTTCCCCTGAACTGGCCTATCTATACAATAAATAGCAGTGTTTGACTGGCTTCAAGCCCTTCTACTTGATGTTCGGAAAGCAAGGCAAACTCCCCAAGGACCTGACCTCAGAAGTCAGTGAACCCAGTGCCCCACAAACTGAAAGTCCCATATGATGGCTTGCATACTTACCAGCTCAAGAGAAAAGACAGCCAAATCAGCACTGTGCCCTGCGACCTGAAGTTGTGCACCTCAGAAGAGCGAGAACCTGTACCGCAAGAGGAGAGGAGTCCTGTGGCACAGGGATGGGAACTCCCAGGCAGTATACCACTTGATGACCCCATCAAGTTAGTGATGTTTATGGGAAGTGCCATTCTCTACCCCATTGCCAGGAGTACAGCTCCAGAGTTGCCAGATGACGAACACATAACCGATGTGCACAGCACCTTCACCCCCATGTTACTAATGGTGCAAGTATACTGAATGTAATCAGTGTCTGGAGGTCAGGATACAGCACTAAAGGTGTTCTGCCCTTGCGCTACCGAGAATAAATTGCACAATGTCTGTGAATGTATATATGTTAATAATTTGATTTATTTTTCCGTCAAATGTTTTGAAATGGGCAGTGAAAGACTTTGGGCCTTATTTTGGTTCACTCTTTCTGACAAAATCCTTCTTAGATGGACAAAACCATGTGCACTGCAGGGGAGCATATGCAAAATGTGCAGAGAGTTAGATTTGGGTGGGGTTTTATTTCAAAGTGAGATCTATATTGAAGTGTAAAAATAAAGCAGCCAGTATTTACCCTGCACAGAAACAAAATTACCCACCCAAATCTAATTCTCTCTGCACATGTTACATCTGCCCCCCTGCAGTGCACATGGTTTTGTCCATCTAAGAAGTATTTTGTCAGAAAGAGTGAACCAAAATAAGGCCCTTTGTCTGGGACGTTAGGCCCCTTTCAGTTTCATGAGGACACGCATCATTCCTGTAAGGTAACGTGTGGTACAACACTCCAGAACCTCACCTGCTTATAATTGCAGCCACTGCTACCTGAAGAATACTGGACTGCAGGGTTTAATACCCCCTTCCCAGGTTGCCTAGACAAAGCAGCTGAAGGGGGAAGAGAATCAAAGAAGCCAGGACCAGTCTGGATTGGCAGGTGCTGCACGGGGAAAAAAAGAAGGAGTTAAGGGCAGGAGGAAGACAGCGTTGGACACGATGGAGAGAGGCGAGCAGTGCGGGAAGCAAGCATGTAGCAGAGGGATCAGCACCGTGGAAGGAATGGAGGTTGCATCAGAATAGACGGGGCCTGCAGCAGCGTGCGTGACCCCCGACCTGACAGAGGAGAAGACCGGCATTGCGGGATCGGAAAGAGCAGAACATAGCAAGCAGGGAAGACGCTGATAGCACCAGGCAGCAACACAGAGATAGGAACATGCCTGTCCACATCTCTGGCGAGTCCCCGCATCAGACGGAGCCACAAGAAAGTCATGACTGGTGGGAGCTGACAACTGCAGCAGACTATAAAGGTACTCCAACACCCCTCAATCACATGGTATAACTAGCCGCTACCATCCCCCACAGTGTGTGCATCAATCACGCACTGACTGCGCATCAATCATGCGAAGGCAACCCACAGTACTCCCAAAGAAGGCAATCTGTATTAGCCTGCACTGTCTGGTGCCTTCCTCATACCCTGCAAAGCGCCCTCTATTGGTGACTCTGATACAGTCCTCTGGCTGCAAAGAGCCCTCTATTGGTGACTCTGATATTGGCGAACTCAAGTACATATTGTCTGTTCAGACTCCACAGCACCCTCTATTTGCCACCCTGTGTATATCTGGATACAGCCTGCATACAACACCTGCCCATTGGATTACAAATAACTGTGCACAGTGCCAATTTAATTATTCATTCTCATTGGAGGATATTACCTTTTGGGACAGTTTGACTTCAGAGTGAGATTAATATACTACCTAAATTACCGCTGAGCGGGTAGTATGGACACCATACTGGTTCAATAATTCTAGGCATAGATGCCCAGTCTTTGTCACTTGACTATAATGAAGATATAGGCCCTTATTCAGATCTGATCTCAGTGCAAATTTGTTCTTAAAATGGGCAAAACCATGTGCACTGCAGGTGGAGCAGATCTAACATGCGCAGAGAGAGTTAGATTTGTGTGAGTTATTTTGTTTCTGTGCAGGGTAAACACTGGCTGCCTTATTTTTATATTGCAATTTAGATTTCAGCTTCAACACACCCCACCCAAATTTAACTCTCTCTATACATGCAGTGCACATGGTTTTGCCAATTTTGAGAACAAATTTGTACTGCGATCAGATCTGAATAAGGGCCATAGAGTGTTACTAGTATAATTTGTTTATGCTATGTTCTAAACTTTCAATTGAAGTACTGTTTGATTTCATAACTGACGATTACACTTCATGAGACTACCCTATGTCTGATGCTAACATGTATTGTTTGTGCCGACCCTTAACCATGATTGACTTACAGCAGTGACCAATCAGTTCCTGAGCTATAAAACGTTGTCGCTGATAATTGTTGTAGTCTCTTTGGGTTGTCACATCTCCTACCAAGGGCTCCTACAGAAAGGGCCATGAAGCATCCTGAATCAACTGAAGCCGTCTTTAAATAACTAAGTATTACTCTGTTACAAGGGTCCTGTTACATAAACACCTAGCCAATCAGCTTCTTACTGTCATGTTGCAGGGTGGGTTTGAAAGAGTTGATTGGCTGATGGTTTATCACTCTCCACTTTATCACTTTTTAAGCCTGGTCCATAGGGTGTTGCACTCTAAATTCTGAGGATACACCCATCAGCCATAACATTAAAGCCATCTGCCTTATATAGGGGTGTATTCAATGCCGCTCGGTGAGCGGCAGTGAGGAGGGTTTTTACATTTTTTTTGGTGAGGGAAAAGCCATCCTCACCGGCCGCTTGCCATATTCTATGTTCTGGGGAAATCCTCGCTATCAGAGGGTGGCAAGGATTCCCAGGAACGGCTAGGTTCGCCGCAAATGCAGTGAGCCCATCAAGGCTTGGACTGAACTCCACGACCTCTCAAGGTGTCCTATAGTATCTGGCATCAAGATGTTAGCAGCACATCCTTTAAGTCCTGTAAATTCCGCAGTGTCACCCACATGGCTCAGACTTGTTTTACCATCACATCTTACAGATTCCTGAACAATTTTTGCAGTGTTCCTGGACACATTATCTTACTGAAAGAGTCCACTACCATCAGGTGATACCTATGCCATCAGGGTCAGTTAAAGAGTGGAGGGGGACCATCTGAAAAATCCCTGTAGTCCTCCTGCCTGGCAGTACAGTATACTCTAGCTTTGTGCCAGAGGATATGTGTTTTTGCAGATCTCTGGCACCCACGCTATGTTCCTGGAGCTGAAGCAGGACTCCAGAGAGTTAAGTATGATTGTATGGGTGCAGAGTGTGTGCTGTGGGCCTGGGTGTACTGTACAACCTGTCCCCCTTATATATACACACCGACGGTAGCTATGAAGGGGTGTACGTTGGTTTATAATATGAGGAACAAAAAAGATATCACAAATATACAAATATGGGGGCTTATGTAGATAAAAAAAGAGGCTAGTACTCCCCTGTTTTTATGATGTGTCCTGATGTGTTTTCTCAAATCCTTCTCTTCATGATGTTTGTTATGCAATTACAAGAAAATGGAGATAGAGGACAAATCACATCATGTAATACAGTTGAGACAATAGATTTTTTTCTTTTTATAGTGTAATTTCTACACAAATGATAAACTTTGATTATAGCCGGGGTGTTATCCCCCTTAAAGTTTCACTCACAAAAATCAAGAGTTGATCAGGCATATCTCACCCCCAAGGGTGTAATCACTGTGAAATTACAATAGATGAAGATGTAGTGGGGTAGCACCCCTAATCAAATTACTCACATATCCTCAACAATGCTTGTTTTACAGATCTCCATAGTATCAGAATTTAAATAATTAGCCCCTCCTGTGAGTCTTTTATGATGTGTCAGACAGTAATGACTACACCTCACCTGTGCACCAACTAGGAGATCTATAAAACATGCACACCTACTGTATAGACCTTTGACCAGGAGTGCCCAAACCGGTCCTTGAGATCTACAGTACCAACACTCCATGTTTTGCAGGGTATTCAGACACATGATAGATTGACTCTAGGTCGACAGTCATAAGGTTTAACACTATTGGTCAACAGTCAAAAGGTCGACAGGGTCAAAAGGTCGATAATAAAAAGGTCAACAGGGTCCAAAGGTCGACGATCAGAAGGTCAACAGGGTCAAAAGGTTGACAGGGTCAAAAGGTCGACAGGGTCAAAAGGTCGACATGGAAACGGTCATCATGAAAAAGGTAGACATGCATTTTTTAACAAAATTTTGAGCTGACTTGTGCCGACAGGAGGTATTTCATACCCTACCATCTACTACGGGTTGGAGAATATAATAATGCCTGAAGCATGGCGAGCATAGGGAGCCATGCCAGGGGACGCAGTACACTTAGGGGGTATTCATGTGGCGTGAACCAAAATTCATGAGAAACTCAGGTCGACCTTTTCCATGTCAACCTTTTGAATGTCGATCTTTTGACCCTGTCAACCTTTGGACCCTGTCAACCTTTTGACCCTGTCAACCTTTTGACCCTGTCGACCATTAGTTGTCGACCATATGACTGTAGACCTAGACATTGTAGATCTAATAGACCATAACCGTTTTCCAAGCCACCTGTGGATCTGTAGAATGTGTCTGTTAGGAATGTATGCAGCACATGTTTGAAAATGAGAGAGTTAGTAATGACTACACCTGTGCACTAGCTAGGTGAACCAGGGAGCCAGGCAGGAGAAGCTGCTGCTAGGCAGCGCCAGCGGGCTCTCTTAAAAAAAAAAAAACATACACATGAATGGAAAGCCACTGATTGGCTGAGAACTCTCTCAGCCAATCAGCTATTTAAGTTAAGCAAGTAAATTAAGCATGGGAGATTTAAGTTAAGCAAGTTAATGCAGATTGATGATCGCTATCGCCCACTACACAAAACACAAACGATGTGCAGTCTCTTGCTAAGCGATCTGACTAGATTTATCCAGTAGGCTGGTTATACATCTCCCAGGATAGCGACATGCAGGGCCGGCGCATCGCTATCGCAATGGGCCCTACACATACTGTACAGCGATGTGTGCTTTATCTCTAAGCAATCTAGGTGCAAGGCTAAACAAAGATGCATTAGGACTATAGTTTACGATATATTATACACACACATACATTTATATATATATTTTTTTTTATACATAAATTTTTTTTTTCACCAACATTTCCAAATGAATTAAGATGGTAAAGAACTGGAATGAAACATAAGAACATTTGGAAAGAAAATAAGAATAAAACAGGAATGTCAATCACTGCTGAAAAGCAGCGAAAAATCAGTATAAATGAAATACTGTGATTCATTGCAAGGCAGACTCTGCGGTATTTGTCTATGTAATATACCATCAGATTCAGCTTACATTGTGAGTTCAGAGTCCTGTTCTAAAATAGTATTCAGTTGTAAGTGGCAATAGCTGTTAGCTGAACATTTTATAAGCTCAGATCCTGTCCCTGACCACTTTATACAATGCTATTCCCAGACAACTTTCATTTTTAAATCGCATTTTATTCCTAGATCACTGATGCAATTTCCTTCATAAGAAAAAGTTGCAGCTATAAATGTATTTTTTTTAAACGCTGCACTGGGTCACTTAGCATTATGCTGCCCATACACTTGTAAGATATGTAATTGGTAATTGAAAAACTAGTATGTACAGTATAGACTGAGCCACTAATTGGCAATTTTGTCTGTTTATTCAATATATTTTTTGTGCATCACCACCTATGATTTTGGACCCAAATAGAATATATTGGGCCTAGTTCAGATGTGGTTGTTCTTGCAATTGTTGTTGTCATGTTTTTACATTAGTTATTGCAATTGAATAATAAGGGAAGAAGCTAACCGGAGCATAATGACGCTTACTGCTACCGCATCCTTTCTATCTAACAGCATACAAGTGCTGAAACATTGGTACAGGTTGAGTATCCCGTATCCAAATATCCGTTATCCGAATTATTCCGAAAACCATACATTCCAGAAAGTGAAAAAAAAATATTTTTTTTGCTAAAAACTCACTGGGGACATTTGTAACAGCACTACTGGTGACATGATATGTAACTGGCACTATATATATGTGCAAGAAAATGATTGCTTGACATTCAAATTCAATATCTGAGATAGTACACAAATTTTGTTTCATGTTTTGAAACCTTGTTTTTTGAACAAATAAAATATATTTGTGTGCATTTCATGTGTTTGATGTGTTTATACAGCATAAATGCAAGATACTTCAAAATACATAATTGAAATATTAAAATATTCCGAAATACTGAATAATCCGGTATCCAAAATTCTCCTGGTCCCGAGCATTTTGGATACGGGATACTCAACCTGTACCATAGTCGCAAGTCTGGTTATGTCATGGATTTTGAGTGCCTCTATAGACGCTAAGTCTGAGCTGCTCTCTTGGAAAGCAGAGGGTTCTCCAGTAGCAAGTAAGATTACAACTGGTAATTTATGCACGCCCACAAATGACATTTAAATGCCATCACACGTCATCTGCGTTTACCGAAACCACTCCCCATTACCACCCCCAAATGCGGTCTTCCTGTCTCTCTTTTTGCCCCTTATTCCTCGGTGTGACTGATGAACACTGTGGCTCAATGAAGCGTAGTAATAAACACTGATCAATTTGCATACAATAAACACAGTGCAGCCGTATTTGCATTAGGTCTATTATGGACACAGAGGTGGAAATGATGTGGTTCTGCGCTTTGCTGCCTGAAGATTACTCATTTGAAGTTTTCTGGTGGTCATCTGGACCCTTACAGATGAAATACTGTCAGTGTAGGAAAATCATTAGTGGGACTGACTATGTCTCTGTCTATTGGTGGCAGATTATTATGTCAAGGTACTGCCTGTATTCAGAGGAGACCTGGGCCAGAGAGACAGAAGCGCTGTAAGTATTCCAGTACTAATGAGCTGCGTGGGGGTTGACGATAAAGATCACAGACACAATTAAGAATATAGCAAAGGTCAGTAGAATGTAAAGTTAAGTGGAGATAAAAGGACTGTTTAGCCAAAATGAGGGTTAGATTGCTGGGAGGAATGTAGTCATGGATAGCTGATGTTGTGTACAAGAATACGGACAATACAGTTATCTGAGAAATGTGTCTATCAAGCCATCATCTTTACATGCTAATTTAGGGTGTCACAAACACAAATGTACTGCAAAGCACACAATGTCGTCATGCACTTGCACACACAAACTTCATGCACTGATCTTGTACAACACATTGGCCACTGTCTTACGTTAGATTAGTGATATGGGTAGGCATACTAGCGTCTGTGAATTTATTTATTCATCTGGGAGTCCAAGCTACATATGAAGCATTCGTCACTTCCCTGAATCCCATGGGGGTGATTTCATTTCTGGTGATGTTCCACTGAACCTCGCAACAGAGCTCACCTGTACATACGTCAACCATTTACAGTGCCGCTGACACCAGAAGTTTCCTGAGCACCTCTATGGGCTGTCAGAACGCCATTTCACAGGCCTCTTATTTAATACAATCGTCTGCCCTTATGATTCTTGCCGCTAACATAGAATATAATTAACTTAACAATCAATAATACTAACTAAATGCCAGAATTAAAATTAATTAAGGGATGAGATAGATAGATAGATAGAACACTATTTAAAAATAATTTTTATCTAATTAAATATTCCCATTGACTAGTAGAATCGTGACAGTCCAATGCATAAAGAAGGAAGGCAGTTTGGGAATATGTGCATCCCTAGTTGATCTTGTAAATGACAATTCTCCCAGGCTACCAGCTGGGAGAAGTTGGAAATAAACTACAGGCGTTTAAACATCATTGCAACTAACTGGAAATCTGCCACAACTTGCTCAGTCAGCTCTATCGACCAATGTCACCACTGTACTGTCAAACTTCTCAGGTATTAGCCGGGGAGATGTGTCAGTTGCAGCGCCAGCAGGATCAGTGTGTCCTCGGCAGCAGATTTGCAGGCACGGCCGTTCTCATCGCTCTCCTGGTTGGGAGAGGAAACAGTAATTAATTAGAATAAATATGTTTTCAATACTAAATCATTCAGTGGGTGTTTTTGTCAGTCCCGACTTAATGCAAATATGCATGACTACATTATAGTAAACTATAGAAATAAGGGAATTATTTAATTAGCTGCAGGTTAACATTATTTTCATTTTACGGGATGTAAACATTAAGTATTTCAAGTACTGAAAATAGTTTAATGCTGTCAAATGGTTGATGTTTTGCAACATGACAATGAGCAAGTATATGTCAGCAAATTAAAGTGTTTAGATAATTTATTATTAGGCCCATTTCAGGTCTTCAGCCTGAGAACCGGATTCTTAGGGCAGTATTCAATGATAAATATTCTCCGTGCATGGCGAGAGATTTTTTCTCTCGCCATGCACTCGCCCTGTTCCGGAGGGCTCGCTGCCACTCCTGCTCCCACTATTCAATGTGATTAAGACTCGCCGCCACTCGCGGCGAGTCTTAACCCCTGCAGCGGACGAGCGTCCGTGGCAGGGAGCTGGCAGGGAGCCGGGGGACGGTGGCAGCCAGGGAGATTAAAGTCTCCCTGGCTGCCCCAGAACATATGTGGAGGGGAGGAGGGCTCCCCGGGACCCAGGCAGCACAAGCTGCCCCCCCTATAGCCAGCGGGGGACCCAGTATTCACTGCACCCGATTATGCATATGTAATGATCGGGTGCAGTGAATATATGAATATCTAATGAGTATATATTCATGTGCTATAAGCACATGAATAAAAATAACATGCCCCTTCACAGAAAAAAAATCCTGATTTTTTGACACCCAAATTAAAAAAAAAAACCTTTTAGTTTAAAAGTTCACATTCCAGTTCTCCATGAAAAGATGGAGAATTGCTACCCGGCAAATTTTTCTCATTGAATACTGCCCTTAGTGTAGTGAGTGTAGAACAGGCAGCAGTTCTGTGATTGCTGGATGTGAATACTGTGCCCATGCTTATGTTAGAGGTATGGTCATTAGGTTCTACCATTCTAAGAGAGGGAGCAATTTTATTTAATTATTAGCCTGGACAGGCTAGGATTGATTTTTATGTTTTCTGGACTGCACATTAAAACTAGCTAGGGCTAATGTGCATGAAGACCTTGGACTGGTGTGCTGTTTCCCATCTGTTATTTAAAAAAAAAACACTCCCATAAATACAAAACCCACAAATATTGCTAACTTAAAATAATGATCTCTAATTTAATAGCAAAATCCCCAGCCAGGAATTACAGCAAACGATATAGAGGGGCGCAATGCAATGAAGCTGCTGTGTCAAATAGCTGCTATATACTGGGAGTAGTATATGCAATACATGGGGGGTAGTAACTTTCCCAGTCAAGTGAGGAACAAAAACAAGAAAGGTGTGAAAGCAATAGTAATATGCCTGATGTTTAATGTAAATTTACAGTATTATTTAATCCCCGCGCTGTGTGATCTGGCGGCGGGGTCCCTGCAGTGATGTGCGCTATCCGGCAGCCAGGCGGCGGCGCGGAAAGCGCTGATGGGTTTGAAAACTCACCGCACGCTGATTGGCTGAATCTCAGCCAATCAGCATGCGGAATGTTTTCAAACCCAGCAGCGCTTCCTGCGCCACCGCCTGGCTGCCGGATAGCGCACATCACTGCAGGGACCCCGCCGCCAGATCACACAGTGCCGCAGGTACCCGGCACGGACACCCCTGCAGCCTCCATGCGAGAGGCGAGGGGCGAAGTGCCGCCCTCCAGTGGCTGGCGCCCTAGGCAAATGCCTAGATTTGCCTAGTGGTGGCGCCGGCCCTGGCTGGCACACTCCAAATTTGCTGCATCTGCCCAGGTGCTGACTAAGAAGAGTTCGTACATGCATGCCATATCACTGCACTCTCTGGACTTTGCTCACCACGTATCAATCAAAAGGCGATAGCCATTATTTCAGCAATGTTTCGGGAAACTTTATTATCCCGTCCTCAGACGGGTAACATTTACCTAGCCTGAGGACGGGATAATAAAGTTTCCCGAAACGTTGCTGAAATAATGAGACACATGAGTCACTGTGAGAGCTATGTCAGTGCTTCCAGTGGTCTCCATGACGACCGGGACGGCCTGGTAGACGTCTATTCCATTGCAGGGCGGCTCTGTGTGACGCATTACGCTGCACGTCACACATCCCCGTCACCTAGCAACGCAGCAGACGCCGACTGACATACATAGGTGAGTCTCGCCGTTCCGCCGCCGATACTGGCAATCGGCGGTGTGCGGTGGGGCTCATCTGTCTGTCAGCCGACACAGAGATGGGGTATGCCACACTGGGTAGATACAGAGAAGCGTTTTTTCCACTCGATCTATTACCTACAATCCTCACTCCTGGTCATGCGACCGCAATTTGAAACACACCCACATTGCCTCAAAAAATGTTTCTATTTATTTATATTAGTTCTAAAACTGCCTCCTAGAACAATTTATCTATTATATATACAGACGGTTTTCTGAATAATGTTTTTAAATAGCTTAATGGTTTTTTAATGAGTCATTGTTCACCAAACAGAGCACAATGGCACAGATGTTTCTAATAAGCAATTAATGGTTTGCTATATAAACTGAGCTTGCTGCTCAATCCACACACTTGCTCCTGAGGAAGCCGGACAGCAAACATCCGGGGAAACGCGTTGAGCTACTTTGAATGAAAAATATCCACCTGCTACCAAGTGATGCCCCTTCTCCCAATGATGTCCATGACCTCCTGACCTAATTGGATTACAATATGGGATTTCTGCACAATTCCTAACAAAGTCCATCCTAAAGGAGAAGACACCGAATAGGGAGATTTTTCCCACATCTCAAGAGGGTACTCTGTATCGGGACTTATCATCACACCCATTCCTGGTATAACAACCAGTGATACAGCTGATGGTAACATATTTTATTCTTTTGAAATTCATTCAGCAAAACCACAATTGTGGAGCTCCATAATCTATGGACATAACATCTTGTGCTCACTTATTAATGTGTGTTTTTATTATATTTGTTTTTATATTCATGTAGAATAAATTGTAATAATTTTTCAGAAACCGTCTGGTCTACATATTTGTACAGCCAGCGCTGGTACACCCCTCCTTTTGTTTCTATATTGTTTTTGGGCCTGACAACCCAGTACCAGCAGCTGTTGATAGCGCACCACTCAAATCTATTTTTTCCTTCGTTGCTGAAATAATGGCTATCGCCTGTTGATTGATGTGCGGTGAGCAAAGTCCAGAGAGTGCGGTGATACGGCATGCATGTATATATATATATATATATATATATATATATATATATATATATATATATATAAAATCAAATTAGAGAAACCGCACTCTTACCCAATGTTCCAGCAGGGGGGTGCCCAATATAGGTACATGCAATATCATATGTGCCCAAAAATAGTCCATGTATTCCAAAACCATCAGGTGTGGAATAATGAGTACTCGCCAGTATCACAATCATCTGAAGTTTTATTATTTCAGCCAAAGCTCAATTTTTCAAGAGACAATTTTTGTAATGCATAATGCCTCGACGTTTCGGTGGGACTGAAACTTTGGGTCATTAAACGTCGGGGCATTATGGATTACCAAAATGAGTCCAGGGCTAGTCTGGCCACAACAGAGCACATATGTACAAGGCTGGATCTGATAGGGTGTAGGCCTCTCATGCGTTTTGCTGCAATAACCACAGCTTTTTCAAAGGCTTTTTAGAATTGGCTGTGAACAAGAAAACAACTTGTTGATTAGTGCACAGTTTATATACTAAATCTCCAACAGCAGGACAGGTTTTCTGGCTTATTTGCAATACCGTCAATTCACGGACTCCTTTACACTCCCTTACAAGCTTGTGCAACAGCCCGGTGTGTGTATATTGATATCTGCTAGTTTTATAATATATTGGTGATTTCTATATCTCTATGCGGTCAGTTGGCTATTATTTTTTTAATGTTTCGTTAACCTTGTGTTTTAATAAATACCATATAACTTGATATTATCAGGCATACTATTGTTATTGTTTAATTTATTATTGGCAGACCTTCCCACTATTCACTCACCTGCGCAGCTACTTCTCCATTCCTTATTGGTCTTTCTTTGAAAAATGTGCAAACTTTGTGAGCTGCTGCGATTGAATGAATAGTCAAAACCATACATTGATAACTTTGGTTTAGCATGTCTCAAGTGCCAAGAATTAATTTGTTTGGTGCAATATAAACAACTGGTAATAAATAAAATAATCAGCAATCAACATCAAAAATATAAAGCTATGGATTGTTTGAGGGAGGGCCTAGGGATTGAAGTAGGGCCCCAAGCCGGCATCTTGCATAGGGCCCCATGGGGTTTGAAACCGCCTCTGCATGGCGTCACTATTTCCCAGCCAAACAGACTGTGCAAGCAAGGCAATTTTCATAAAACTGTCTGGGGATGGCAAGATGTAGTTAGCCATCTATATCTCCGATGGCTGATTACATCGTGATTTTGACTCAGCTGTCAAAATCGCCATGCCTCCAGCCTGTGCACACAGCTTTAGGCACTAGGGCGAGGATTAGGGTTGGGAGAGGACTATTGAGCAATAACTGCAGTGATAGATTTAGACTATGGGAAGTGGAGTTTGACATTCACAGGAGAGCTATGCTAATGGGTTAGGATTAGGGTTAAGGGTTAGCATTACTACCCAAACTGGATCAGATGACATTAGGACTCTAGATCAGCTGACCACTGCACCCCAACTTTGACGCCCCTATCATGTAAATTATCTGATTGGTATCTATTGGCAACATCACTTCTTAATTTTTAGAAGCTTTATTAAATGTACCGCAGTGTGCCTAAATTGTGGCTTTGGAAAGTAAAGGTGCATACACACGAGGGCGATTATAGCAAATATCGCTGGAAATATGGTCGCTGGTCGACCATATTGCCAGTGATTGGAGTGTGCACCAGTGATAAATCGCTGGGTGCGCGCTCCCGTTTTCAGCCCCTGAATGGTCACCGGTCGGAGTAGCATGCTCCTCCGACCAGCGACTTCCCCTGCCTCTTCTCCCGGCAGTGTGATTTTCATCTGCGACCATCTCTGGTCGCAGATGAAAACGTGACACTGAGCAATGTGATTGCTGAGCAATATATTGCTAGCAATATATTGCCAGCGATCATATTGCCCCGTGTGTACACACCTTATATAACATGTAACATATAAAGCACTGCATCAGATCAAATTCTATGTTTGCGGATCTGCCCACAAGGATCTCTTTCCACCTCTCACAAAATGCCTCACTCATGAACTTCCAGTTTAGTTTACAATTGCAGACACATCTGCTGAAGTAATTAATATATGTGAAAGGTCTTTGTGAACTGTAATTGAGTAATTCAGCTGCTGCTAATGCAATTACAAAATAAGTGGAAAGTATCTTTCACTTTTGTTTTAGTGTTTTAACTTGTACTGTTAAATCTATTGAAATAGAATGCTACTAAATTTAATTTGGTCAAGGGATTTCAAAGTGTAATTACCAATCTATTACTTTTCCTGCACAGGGAATTGGGGCACTACAAGCCTAGTCAATACATACACTTGGTTGGCTGAAAGTGGTGCTGTTGTTCATAAACTGCCTTAAAAGAAAAGAATTCTGAGAACTTTGACTTCTGCTCTCTAATTCCTCTTTGCAGCATAACTTCTATAGTATCAGCCAAGCCCAGGCTGGTTTAGGGAATATCAAGTAATACATTGTAGAAAATAAAAAGGAACATGTGCTTTTGTGGTTTACACAGGACCTCTACCCTGCCGCATTGTGTGAGGTGCAGAGTGTGTCATCACACACAGCCCTGTAGGGGAGAGGGTGCAGTGGGCAGTGCTTGTTATTTACCTGTTTTTATTACTTTCACCTGTAGCTTCCCTTCTATTTGATGCCTGACATCTGCTGACTGCCCCTATCTCCTACCATGTTATAAGTTTGAATCCTGTGCATAGCAGTATATTGAAATGTGTTATTTAATAAGGGTATTGTAACTGAAAACAAATAGTTGTGCATGAATTTGTTTTATGTCCCTAGTGATTAAATGATGGGGATGTGTGTCTGTGTAAGTTTATAAGATTTATAAACGTATATACACTATACATCTACTACTCCATATATCTTGTGTTACACCATTTACAGTAAAAAAACATAGAGGGGATTGTTTCAATGGATACAAGGGAGGATCATTATCTGTCACATACATGTGAAACAAATACATTTCTATATTATACCCCTTTTACACCAAAAACGACATGGGTAGAAGTCCCGTGTAAAGGGACACGGCGTGACCCATTTACATACCTCCCAACTGTCATGATTTTAGAGGGACAGTCCCGATTTTCGGGTCCTGTCCCGCTGTCCCACCCGCGGCAGGCATTGTCCCGCTGCGGGGGGTGGCAGTTGGGAGACCCCCCAATCTAGTAGAATAGACGCTGTGCGCATGCGCACAGCGTCTATTCTCGTATGAAAATGAGGTCGCGGCTAATTAGCATAAGCCGCACCCTCATTTGCATATGTCCCGCCCCCTTTTTCGGGCGGGGCGTATGCAGTGTCCCTATTTCCTCAGGTGAAAAGTTGGGAGGTATGCATTTACACCACCGCTGACCCGGGTCTGACCCACCAATGACCCGGGTTTTTGCGGGGTATAAGATACATTCAAGGTAAATCTTAACAGTGGGTGGTTTTGTGCAGGGCCGGTGCTAGGGTGTCCGGCGCCCTCCTGCAAACCATACATTTTGCGCCCTTTCACATTGCCATTGCAACAAGCTGCAGCCCGATTGTGGGAGCGTATGCAACATGCGATCCTATGGAGGATCTCGGGTGCATGTACATGTATGCATACACCATCTCAGTGCTGTGTCCGCAAAATGTTGCAGGCACTAAAGGTGCCCATACACGCTGCGAGAATCGCATACGTTATGGGCTAGATCGCATCGCACGGCATGCATGCAATGTGTGTGCGATGCGATCCGAAAGCAGTACAAAGAGTATGTGCAGCACATACTTTTTGTACTGTGCGATGCGATACCCACAGGAGTGCACATCGCATCACACGCTGCTATTCCAGCGTGTATGACCACCCCTCTCATGACTGAGGGGGAAAGGAGGGGAGAGATGGAAGAAGAGGGGAGGAGATAGAGGGGGCAGAGTGTTGAGGACTGGCAGTGGCACTGGCACAGCACACTGAGAAGGGGAGGTGGCGCTGCTGCCTGTTCGTCATTTGGTTGACAATTGACAGGCGCAGGGAGCAATGGGTAGGGGGCGGATCCGGACATGACATGTCATCCAGGCATTCACAGACAGCGCTACATGCCTCAGCGTAAGTGTCCGTGAGGAAGAGGGGGGCAGGTAGCAGGAGGAACACAGTATGCGCGGTGCAGGGAGCTGCTCAGCCTCTCCAAACTGCCACCCGCTGTCAGACAGGCACTGCGGGCGGCATGCAGGCTGTGTGCACTCGCGGTGTAGGGAGCAGCTGTTTATACTGCCGTCCGCCCGCTGTCAGACAGGCGCTGCAGGCGGCGTGTAGGAGGCAGTGACAGTGAGGGCTGAGGCAGCTTTAGCAAAGCAGGAAGGAGACAGCGCCTTTTCAGCATGGCGCCTCCCTGCTTTGCAGGAGCTGCTGAGTGGGTAGCGCCGGCCCTGGTTTTGTGTATTGCCTTATATTGTTTAGCCAAGTTGATAACACTTGGGAGATTTGGTGCTGCCCCTTTTCAGGGGTAATAATTTCTTATATTGGGGGTTCTTCAGACCTGGTTGCATTGCTGCGAATTCACTAACCTGGGCAATTATCAATAGACTTCTTATGGAAGAAGAAAGCGGAGAATGATGCCTAATACTGAGCAGTAACAGTCTGCGTTTCTTTTATCACGCACCAAGTTCTGCAGTAAACATTGTCTTGGACAGCATCCATTATGTCAAACTTTGAGCAGGTGCTTGTTATTTCTACAGCCGAATCTCATTAGAATTAACTCTGCACCACTAAGCTAAACAGCTCCCATTCCTGCCAGAATAAGAAGATAGCCATCTGCAGCCTAACACGTTACATGCATATAGTTGGTCATTTTGTTTGGAAACAAATGAGCAGGTTGTGTATACAGTCACAGGAGAGAGGAGGCTGATTGAATGTTTGGAACCTGTATCATTCTTCAAGAGCGACTGTAAAGTCAATACTGTTGAAACATTTATGCAGTAATTCCCATAGATCAGGACACTGCCTACAGATTACACAATGAATTGAAGATTTAGGTTCTAATTGCCAACAAAAGCTTTGTCATAGGGCAATTACATTTATAATGATAAGCTATGTCTGTTTTTATTGCCTTGCATCTTAAGGACTGTTTCCTGTGTGACATTAATGAATAAAGTGGGCACATATAGACATGCCTATTATGGGAGAAACAGCACTTTATAAATAAATGGTTAATAATTATCATATCAATATTGGCTTTCAAAGCAATATCGGTATCCAAAGCAAATTAAAGCATTCACTAATAGAAAAAAGTCAATTAATCAAAATTAAGAGCAAGAGGGGTGCAACATCATCAATGGCACCACAATTTATAGCCTGATCTAGAGCCGGATTAAGGGCTCACCCGCTGTGCCCCCCTCTCTAATGGGGCCTCTGGCCAGAGCTACCTCCATGTCCAGAGTGACAGACAGGTTATACCTCTATATGGGGACCATTTATAATTTAATATTTGAGGCTAAATCCCCAAAGATCAACTGGATGTATCAGGAGGGACCACAGCAGGGATCTCTACTGGATGACTACTACTCATGTGTGGTTCCACACATGACGAATAAATGCTACATTTATTTGTATTTTTAAGTGTAAATTAAAAGCTATATAAATAATAATGTTATTATTATTATATATTATTATTAGTGTGCAATAGCTTTTTTTGTGACTGAATAATAATAAATATAATCAAATAAACAGGAAATTACTGTATGGGGACATTCCATGAAAATGTTCATGTAACGTTTGTTACCAGTTTTGCTAAAAAGCTTTGCCTCAAAATTAAAACCACACAAACAACATTTACTTTGCGCAAAATATTAAAAACACATGCTCAAAAAATTATATTTCACATGATCTGTTTAGTCCAGTGGTTCCCAAACTGTGCACCTAGGCTCCCTGGGGTGCCTCGGAGCACTTGCAGGGGTGCCTCAGGTTGGTGGTCCAGAACCAAGTCAAATTATTTATGGCCAATGAAACAGGCAAAATCAGTGCTTGGGGCTTCCAATTATAAAATATGTGGGGAAACAGAAGTGAATCGTGTTCCTCACCACATAACTGGACCTAAGGATAACATTTGAGCACAACTTATTTCATTTAATTATTTTTTGGTAACATACTTTGGCCTAGGGGTGCCCTGAAAAATATTCTGATACTCTAGGGTGCCATGATTCAAAAAAGTTTGGGAACCTCTGGTTTAGTCAAAACGTTATGTTTGTTACCATGGAATGACCCTAGCGCCTATTTATCAACACCTGCGTCTGAGGATGTAATGTGATAAAATCATCCTGATCCACAATGCGACAATTTATTACATTGCTTGAATGTATCAATTGTCGCATGCAGGGATAGAAGAAGCTAAAATAATGTAAAGTGGTCCAAACTCCAACAAAGGACTCTTTATCCCTTCACCAAGAATACCATACAAAAAAGACAATTAGGAGTATATGACCTATCCGGCGCTTCTATTGAACATCCACGTGCTGTACTTGTTTCATCCAGCAAATCGTCATGACATGAAAATATAAAATAACTTTCATGTTATAGAAATTATTTAATGGACATAATTCATGACATTCTAAACACATAAAACAATGTTACAATATATTCATAACACTTAAGACAATGTAAAAATTAGCAGCATGTGCCAGTGTTTAAAGCAGGTAATTACCAAGTATAGAGAACTACAAGGCACAGTTCAATAAAGCACAGTTCAATCATTTTTAACATTGTCTTAAGTTTTATATTGTAACATTGTTTTACGGTGTTTAGAATGTCATGAATTATGTCCATTAAATAATTACTACACCATGAAAGTTATTTTATATTTTCATGTCATGACGATTTGCTGGATGAAATAAGTACAGCACGTGGATCTTCAATAGAAGCCATAGTCATATACTCCTAATTGTCAGTTTTTATGCAGGGATAGAGCTTACGAGAATGCACTCCGCAGCCTTCCCAGGGTATTTCCACATAGAATACCCCAATTATGTGGGGCCACTATGGCCTCCACCAGGCAACCACCCCCCTGCCCCATCCACAACACCCGTCCTCTTCACCGATTATACTACTCCATACCCAGGGATCTTCTTTGCCACATGACCCCTTATGCTGTAAAGTGAACTTTCACTTTGCAGTATCACTTTACTGCAGCCGGGGTCACGCAGTAGTGCAGGCACACCAGATATCTGGCAGCCATCAGGACTTTGATTTTTTTATTTTCTCACAGTGATCAGTTTGTGTATCTATCAGACACACACATCTTATCACACTGACTCCGGTCCTTGCACAGCTGTCTCAGAAAAACTGCTCCAAAAGCCTTTACTAAATTCAGGTAATATTAACATTATGTGGAAAGGGGGTATAAACACCCTTTTCACATTATTTTAGTAAATAAATATGCCTCTAGACAGTGGCGTAACAATGGAGGGTGCAGGGGATGCAGTTGCTATGGGGCCCGGCGGCTGGGGGGGCCCGAGCCCAAGCTAGCAATCCCCTGCACCCTTTACATTTTTTCAATAATGCCGCAGGCAAATAGAAATGGCAAGCTGGCAGCGTCGCAGCACCGGTATAGCCTCAGTCTCTCCTCCCCCTCCCTCCCTCCTGGGCCTTAACGTCACGCTCTAGTGACGCACGGTCCGTCACCAGCCCTGGCGCGAAATGTAAAAGCGCTTGAATCTGACCTGTGCAGCTGCGGTGAGGAGACCCAGCGCGGAGAGGTTAGGAGACCCGGCGCGGAGAGGTTAGGAGACCCGGCGCGGAGAGGTTAGGAGACCCGGTGCGGAGAGGTTAGGAGACCCGGCGCAGTTTCTCATTTGTGCTGCGGAGACCCAGCGTGGAGGTGAGTAGTCCCGGCGCGCAGCTTCATGGTGTCTAGACCCGGCAGTGCAGAGGGAAGGAGAAGTAGCGTCATGAGGGAGGAGGGGAGGCACCTTTATTAAATTTAAAAGTTCACAGCGGCACCTTAAAGGAAGGGAATAAAGTAAGAAGCACACAGTGCCATCTATACTGGTAGAGGTCTCCCTCCCTCTAACCTTAGCCCTGTCGCTCCCCAGTAACCTCTCTCTCTTGCTTGCTCTGTCTCTCACTGACACACTCTCTCCCCATCTCTTACTGACACTCTCTCCCTTGCTCCCCTTTTTCTCTCTCCCTGACAATATCACTCCTAATCCCCCCCTCCCTTTCTCTCTTGATCCCTCTCCTCTCTCTTTCCCTCTCCCTATCTCCCTCTTTTGCCATGAAGCCCCCTCCTCCTTCCCCCCCCCATGGGGGGGCCCTGCCAAGATGTTGCTATGGGGCCCTCATCATTCTAGTTACGCCTCTGCCTCTAGATGAGAATCCTAAACCTGGTTATGTTGCCTCTGTGCAACAAACAGATGCTTATTTTATTATTAACATGTTTTAATGGGTAATAATTACCCCAACCAAGCCCTGCGTAGTTACATAACTGTCTTCCTGCGTACTGTACAGTCAGATTATTGCTGAATTATATGTGAAAACAACAAACTGACACATACTGTGGCTTCCTAATTGGGTCTGAAGTGCAAGGTGCCATATTGTTAAGACGTAACTGAAGTAGAGCTGCACTTATTAGAAAAGCCTCTTGTTTTGTTGGGAAAGTTACATGCACTTTGTCATGCCATGCAGTGTGACTGTAGAAGGTGATCCTGTCATCCTAGTGAAGTTCTAAACAGAGAGCTGTGCAATGGTCAGTGACATGGAAGAAAAGCGTGTGCAGAGTGAGTGTGCCCAAGGGCTTGTGGTATGACTACATGACTGCAGTATTAAGGCACAACAGAAGGCACCTGCCTGCATTGCCTCAGGGTGATTTTGGCATCTGAAAATGGATTAAAGACCCAGCAAAACAAATGTGGCATATTCGGAAAAGTGCAGTAAGGAAAAGTCCCAAACTTTGGCTGTGTGCCACATAACAATAATCCTGAGAATTGTAGAACACAGTATTTATCTGCAGAACTTTCCTCTGATTGCACTTCGCAGCTCTTGGCTAGATTATGTCATTTTAAAAATTCTCAGTTTTGTGAAGTACACAGTATGGGTCTTTTGTGAGCAGTGAAGCTGGGGTTGCCTGGTGTTCCAGACCAGACACATTGTATCTGATAAATAATATGCCTAGACACATCAAGGTCAGCATTTAATGGCTTATTCTGGCATTTGAGTTTAACATATAAAGTAACGCACAACCAATAATGGACGGCATCAGAATCTAAATTCAAATCAGTTTCTGACTAATCTTTACAAATTATCCAATATATACTTGCCTACCCTCCCACAGCAGATAATCGGGTGGTGCTACCCTTCCCAGGCAAGTCTCATACTTCCTCCCCTAGCCTGTGGTGCGAAGTATGAGGGGGATGCTTATTATGAGTGTTGTCTCTTATTTATAAGAGCATTCCTGGTCGGAGGGGTGGGAGACTTCCAAGCTCCAGCAAGAAGGCAAGTAGCAACATACATTTATGGGCCTGATTCGGAGCCGCAGCCTTTGCTGATGTTCATGTACAGTAGCTGAGCACATTTTTGCGGGTATGGGTAAAAACCGGACCCAGACAAGACCCCGGACCACCGGACCAGACATCAAAATCTGCAGTCTGGAGCTTGTAGTCTCTTGTCCGGAGGGGGGGGCTGTCCCGTCCTGGGGTGTCCTGTCCAGGGGGGCTTCACATAACAGCTGTCACCAAGGAGAGGGGGTGAATAAAGCCTCCCTGTATGGTCCAGGCTAGTAGCAAAAACCAGAACGGTCCGGACCACACAGGGAGGCTGTAATCTCCCTTTCACCATGTCCCTGGTGAAAGCAATCACATGTATCCCCCCAGACAAGACACCCTCAGGACGGGACACCCCCCGGACCGGAGACTACAAGCTCCGGACTGCAGATTTAGATGTCCGGTCCGGCTGTCCGGGGTCTTCAGGGGCAGAACTCTGGGAGGCCGCCGGGCTCCTGCTCCCAAGGGGGCACCTCTCCTCCCCCTTGAAGTTTAAATCAGTTATTTAAAAGCCAAAGATATTGCTTCTGTGGCTGAGTTCTGAAATATATATATATATATATATATATATATATATATATATATATATATATATATATATATATAACCAAATAACGAAGTGGCACTAGGAGTCTTGAAGCAGGTAAAAGACTGGACTCTTTATTTGAAATTTGGTCCGTAATCCGGGATCACAGACTAAATTGGGAGGACCAACAGCCTCACCTAAGGAGGCACAGGAGCAGTTCCTCTGCTGCAAGGCTCAAAGTTTTAAGCCCTGAGTGTCACGATCCGGGTATTAAAGCAAACCATCTTACCGGCTAAGTGCCTGCGCAGGCTCAGCTTGCGTTACAAGTTCCGATACAGCCGGCATCCTGAGCGCAGTGCGCCTCCATGTCAGTCATCCGGCAGTCCTCTCAGCGCTGCTGAGTCTGCAGCTGCGTGGTGCACCGCTCTCCTCACCCGCAGTAACAGTATCCTTTGCCCTGCAAGTTCCGTGTCCGACGCCATTGCTCCCGGCCACAAGCATGGTGTTTCCAAACACACTTTCCTGCCTTAGCCAGACATGGTGGCTGCCATGATGTTGTCAGTCACATATCTGGTTCATCCAATCCGGCAATGAGTTGATCTCCCAGGTTACCTGCCCAGCCAATCCAGGCCAAGCCATGGGTATAAGTATCCTGGGAGCTCTTATCTCATTGCTAGTGCTTCATTTGCCATCCTGCTATGCAAGTGTTTGTCTGCTGGTATTCTCTACCTGCTGCAGTGTTCCATCCAGGTGCTCCAGGTTGCCGTGTCCATCCAGGCTCATCATCGCCTGTGTCCATCCGGGCTCACCATCCCCTGTGTCCATCTAGGCTCACCATCGCCTGTGATATCGGGGACACCATCGCCTGTGATATCGGGGTCACCATCGCCTGTGTCCAAGCCGGGTCTCCTGTCCTGTGCCATCCAGGTCCCCTGTGATGTCACCTGTGATTCCACCTGCCGCAGATCCACTTACCAGCTTCAGCCTAGCTCCGATGTTCCGCCATCGATCCTGACCGATACTCCGGTTATCCTCCGATGTCTCCATCCATTCCATCTGGATTCCACAGCTTCCGTCACCTCCGCATCTCTGGTCCGATACTCCGGATACCATACTCTATCCGATGTTCCACCATCGAATCCATATCGGTGCAAGTAGTTCCGTTTCACATTATCAGTGACTGTTATTTACCATTCCATCTGGTTACCAACTGCTTGTACCATCTTCCTTCAATAAACCTGTTGTATTTTACCTGCTGCCTGATTCTTCCTCTGGGTGCACTGTCGTGCTCATATGCACAAGGGTCTCCTACAGCCTGCCCGGTTCCAATACCGATCTAGACCCCCACCAGAGGTCTTTGTCTCGCCGACTCAGACCCCTAGTGTGACACTGAGTGACGGCTCCATCCCTGACTATATATATATATATATATATATATATACATACATATATATATATATATATGTGTGTGTGTGTTATTTATCTAGCTATCTATCTATATTTCTGAACAGAAATATATATTTTTTATAAGTTTATATAGGGTTGTGTGTATGTGTGTGTATGTGTGTGTGTGTGTGTGTGTGTGTGGGGGGCACCAATAAATAGCTTGCCTCCGGGCACCTGGAATGAACTTACGCCACTGGGGGTCTTATCCAGGTCCGGTTGTTACACAGTCCCCATTTTTGCTGTTTCATGTGTGAAAATCCCTAAAAGCTTGTACAGCGACACAGAGTCTCGGCACAAAGGTGCTGTCACCATCCAGGTGCACAGGATCGGAAATGACTTTGAAAACCTATTGGCATTTCAGGGAAGTGGCTTCCTATGGAAGCCTGGTACGCATGTTTGTAAACACAGATGAAAAGTTGCTCATGCTGAGGCCAAACATGCACAGATAAACTGCGCCTGCCGCATCTATAGATACATCATTCAGGGTTCCATAGCCTGCGGGCACTGATAGTGGGCGAGTCCTTGCACAGTTGGACAACTGGGAAGGAAATTGTAATGGCATTTGCAAGTCACAGATGGACTACAGCCAATAGATGCAAACATGGGTGCAGAATCATGCCCTATAAGTTGTGGAGAGTCTGGAAGAGGGAGGGGTAGCAAGCCATATTTGAAATGTAAATATAGCACAACCCCCATAGATGAAGAATAGAATAGGTGGCTCACGTAGCAAGCCACCGTGCCCGCAGCGTGGTGAGCGCAGCGAGCCCGCAAGGGGCTTTTTGCACTCGCCATGCTGTCTGCGTCCAGGCAGTCGGGATCCCAACGTCGGGTTAATGACTGTCGGGATCCCGACTGTCGGAACCCCATACCACACCCCTCTGCAAGGAGTAGCAGATGCACTAGATATCAGTTAAATTCTCACAATTTGACAGGTTTTCCATCATGTCCACCAGTTCAGCTCGTGAGAATTCTTTAGAGTTAGTTTTGATATAAGCAGACTTTTCTTTAATTTTGATCAAGTAAATTTAATTTCAGGGGCCTGTAATAAACAGATTCACAGTGAACCAGGTATATCATTGAGCCACATGACTATTGTAATACCCACATTCCTCACTCTAAGGACCATACAAATAGAAGTAGGGGCTATCCTATTACATTTGGTAATTTGATGCACACAACAAATGGACATTTATCACAATAAAAATAAGTGATCGCACAAAAATAAGTAGGATATGTGAAAGATCATATAGTACATTTAAGAGAGATAAAGTTCCATCCAATCAGCTTCTGACATTTTTCAAACAGTAGGGCACTTAACAAGAGATAAATGCAAGGGTGACAATGGGCCAGTTGTACTAAGCTTGAAACGTGTTAAAATGGAGAGTGATAAGCAACCAGCCAATTAGCTCCTACCTGCCATGTCACACACTGGGTTTGAAAAATGACAGGTAGGAGCTGATTGGTTGGTTGTTTATCACTCTCCATTTTATCACTTTTCAAGGCTTAGTACATTTCCCCTAAAGAGAAATAAACGTCCAGCCAATCACATCCTAACTGCCATGTTACAGGCTTTGTCTGAAAAAAGTCTGTTAGGATGTGATTGGCTGGACGTTTATCTCTCCTTATCACCCTTGCATTTATCTCTTGCTAAGGCTTAGTACATCTGCCCCAGTGTCTGTAACATGGCAGAAGCTGATTGGGTGGTACTTTATTATTTTACAATGTTTGATACATCTTTCCCTTCAGTTTACTAGAAATGAATGATATCACAGAGACATAAAATCATGGACTGTCTGTCAGAATGCATTTTTATTAATGTTGGTTAAGTCTATAATATAGGTGTTTTACAATGTATAGACTGCAAATACACTGTTTTGATTTAGGGAGCTCTTGGAATTACAATTTTTTGTTGTTGTTATTTTCTAGGGGAAGAAAACTTACTGGCAATTTTGAAAAGAAGATGGTGGAAGTATATGTTCCTAGGCATTATAGACATTGAAGCAACATATTTAGTTGTCAAAGCACATCAATATACCACTTTCATTAGTATACAGGTAAGTCATTTGCCATTCTCTGCACCTGTTAAATGTAAAATGTACTGTGTATTTCCGCATCAGGAATAGTATCGCTGATCGCTGTGGAGCACATAACAATTGCTGATAAGATTAAATGTAGTGGAAAATTAAAGCATTGTTTAACATGCACTGCAACATTTTAGAGTGCATGCATATGCAAGATATGAGGGGGGGGGGGGGGGGTGCGTGTGATTCTACTGCAGGGTTGTTTCTGTAATTTGTAACACAAACATCCATTTCAGAGGACGTAGTCATGCTAAGCTAAAAGGAACCAGGATACTATGGCAACAAGGAAAAAAGAATGGATGCAGTATTATGATACAGTGAAGCATGTGAGCAATACTCAAGGGGCCTTTGTATTACTGAGAGAAAATCCTTTTGAAATGGGTGCTTTTACAAGAGATACACTGCTCTCTATCTTCCAAAGTTGGTAATAGCTATTGCTGGAAATCATGGCTGTAAATAGGCTGGTGCAACTTGCTCCTCAAAGCAGGAGGCGCAATTGGTGGCACCTGCCCAAGGGTAAAGTAAGTCACAGTTGAACAGAACTGACTTCTGGCAATTGTAATTTCATAGGGAACCAGTTCTGACTCCGCCCTCTCACTGTGGGGCAAATTTATTAAGCTCGGTGAAGTGATAAACTGTCTGATTTTTATCACCGGCCAATCAGCTCCTACTTGTGAAGTTACAGGCTTGGTTTGAAAAATTACAGGTAAGAGCTGATTGGCCGGTGATAAAAACCAGACAGATTTTCACTTCACCGAGCTTAATAAATCTACCCCTGTGCCTGGCTGCCACAAAGCACTGGCTGCTGTTGGGTGGCTGCAGTGCTGCTGAATAATGATATTTTAGACTCTGATTCTCCTTCATTATCCAGCAGCGCAGTAGCCTGTGCTTAGAGATGTGTGGACGGAGGTGATACATACAGTTAGTGATGACAAGGACTGAGAGGGTCTTGGAGCCAGAACGGAGACTCTGGCTGGCTTTAGGGCTTAACTATGGCTATTCCTTCAACCCCACAGTGTGTTGCCCACTGGCACCACCCATATCAAATGAGAAAAGGAGTGATTTGGCAGCCATCCACACTCCATTCCCTCTCCTCTACCAGTGGTGATGGTGGTGGTGGTGGTGGTATCTGTACTGTGTCAGGTGAGCTGTGTCAGGTAAGAGCTCAATGAGGTATAAGATGAGTTGGGGAGAGATGTGTGAGAGATGTAAACTGATTAAGGCATGAGAGCTGTGTATTGATGGTACCACTGTAAGCATTATGTGTAAGTGGCACCACTGTGGTATTCTTTGTATGAACAGCACTACTGTGGGGATTATGTGTAAGGGCACTACTACTTTGGTAATTATGTCTAAGGGTCACATCTACTGTGGTATTATGTGTATAAGCATCAATACTACTGTGGTCATTATGTGTAAGGGTACTATAATTGTGGTCATTATGTGTAAGGGGCACTACTACTGTGGGCATTGCAAATAAGGGGAAATACTGTGTGGCAGGGTTACTACTGTGTGGCATAACATGAATATGAGGCAATACTGTGTGTCATAATGAGAGTAAGGGGCAATATTATGTGTTGAAAGTGGTATGATATGAATTATTGGCACCATGAGTGATGTAATGAGAATAATTGTAGTATTGTGTGGCATAATTCGATTTGGAGTTACTATTGTGTTTCCATGCCCTTTCCTTGTGAGACCACACCCTTTTATGCACCCCTTTTGGAGTGCATTGTTACTTTAGAACAGGCATGTCCAACCTGCGGCCCTCCAGATGTGCTAAGACTACACATCCCAGCATGCATTGCCATCATTCTAGCATTCCCTAATAGCCAAATTGTGGCAAGGTATGCTGGGATGTGTAGTTTTAGCACATCTGGAGGGCCGCAGGTTGGACAAGCCTGCTTTAGAAAGTATGGAAGGTAGTGCACAAATTCATAGTTTGCAAATCTGAGTAGGTCTGAGGCTTCCACTAATCTGCGGCTTCATTGCGTTTATGATCCATACACATTTTCAGTCTCTAATTCCTCTTACGCATGCGCAATGTGTATGGTATGATAATTTGATAATCTCTCGATTTGCAAATTCACTAATTAGCAATCCATGGCGAATTAGGCCCATTGTTTTTACTTTTTATATTTGATTGATTTTTATGCTATCCTCCACATGCAGTTAGACTGTCACTCTGTTGATGTTATTTTCAAGTGCCTTTTATAATCCTTATTACCTTATTGTTTGGTTTCCTTTATCTGGAATCCATTTTGTCATGACTCTTCCCCACAATGACGCGTATCTTATGTCCCCTGTCAATAACTATGGACACAGTGACTCCATATACAACAATACAATTTTACTCCTGAAGGATGTAAATGCAACAATATGACCAATAATATCTTGATGTACAACTGTGTTTATTTAGCTTTATATTTGAAGGTGAATAAATAATGGACATCACTATTACTTTCTCAGGACTTCGCTTCTGCTGCTTTGTCATGCCAATTACCATATAGCCGAATTATTTCATTCTCCTTAGTAATTGTATATTACTCCTTATGTTATTATTAGCGTGGATAAATATTCTTAGATACCTATTGTGGACTTGGGGGGTGATTCAGGTTGGTTTACAAAAGCAAACTCCTTCTTTAATGGACAAAACCATGTGCACTGCAGTTGGGGCTGATGTAACATGTGCAGAGAGAGTTACATGTGGGTGTTTAAACTAAAATCTAAAATTAAATTGCAGTGTAAGCATAAAGCAGCCAGTATTTAATCACAAATGATGGCAGTAGGCTCTAGATCTGCTCTAGATGCGCTGAGATGTTACTTCCTCGGCGTCTGTATTCAGAATGATTTCTGGCCAATCAGGAGCCGACTTTCTCGGCTCCTGATTGGCCAAGAAATCATTCTGTGCAGAGACGCCGAGGAGGAAACATCTCAGCGCCGGTCAAAGTCCTGCGAGCCGGGTAGCAGATGGGACCAGCGCTGTCACTGGAGAGGATTCCGAGGTCGTCGCCGGGGACCAGGTGAGTTGGATTTGCTTCCTTAGGTACCCCTGGGGACTACCTCGGATCCCGGACCCCGGATTCTGCAGCCCAGGAGCCCCGGAACCCCAGAACCAGCCCCGGAACCAGGACCAAGGCCCCGGAACTGGACTCTTCTGCCCTGGAGCCCCGGAGCCCGGACCCAGGGACCGACCTACGGGCTCAAGGTAGGTAAGTATCAGTGCTTGTGTTTTGTATGTATTAAACTTTTATTTTACAGTGTGTCAGTGTGATTTTGTTAACTATTTTTTGTACTGCTGAACTACAAGTGCCAGCGGGCCCTTTAATGCCCCGCATGCTGGGACTTGTGGTTCTCCAAGTCCCAGCATGCGGGGTAGGCTTGCTGGGACTCATAGTTCGCCAGTATAAAACAATAGTTTGACTTCTTTTTTTACACAAGCCATCAGCCCGATGCCCACCGCCCAGGGGCATCGGGGACAGCCCCGGACTATCAGCATGGGCTGGTAAGTTCTGGAGGGGGGGACCCCTTCATTGGGGGGTCCCCACTTCCCCAGGACCCCTGCCCATGCTGACCAGCCAGGGGGTTAATGCTTTGGCCGCGGGAGCTTATATAATAAGTTTCCCCCGGCTGTGGCATTACCCTGCTGGCTGGTTGTGTCCGGTGCTGGTTCTTAAAATACGGGGGACCCCTAGTCACTTTGTCCCCCGTATTTTGGGAACCAGCCCCGGACCTTGAGCCTGGTGCTGGTTTCATGAAATCATGGGGACCCCGATTTGTCGGGGACCCTGATTTTATGTCACCAGCACCAGCTCAGTGAGCCCGGGGCTGGTTATACTCGAGCGGGGGACCCCGCGCTCGTTTTTTTTTTATTTGAACCCTTTATTTTATTTTTTACAGCAGAACCCTGCACAGAACATTGCGATCTGTGCAGGGTTCTGGCTAATTCGCCAAACAGACCCTGGTCTGAAATAAGTGCGATAATTAGGCACCTAATTAATGCGATGTGCAAATGCGCATTGCATTAAATAAGCGACTTGTATACTTTTCTATACGAAAACATCTGGATGCGATAAAAATGCGAATTAATCTCGCAATTTTTATCAGCATACCTTAACGCACATAATATGCGATTTCAGTCCCTTAGCGCATCACATTAAATTTGCGATTTCTATGAAAAATGCGATATCGCCATTTTGTGGTCTAATTACCGCAAAATAAGCAAAATCGCATCCCATAGAATGTCACCCTAAGTCTACTGTATATTAAACAATTGGTTTTATACAATGATAAATCAAAAGTCCCAAAAACAGAACACAATCCATCAGGAATTATGTGAGCCTGTGTAACCTCTTCCACCAAGCTTTGCATGAGAGTAGTATAGTAAAGCAGAGGAGAAAGTACTCAGTATACTTATCAAACCAGAAAAATAGGTACAGGTCGAGTATCCCGTATCCGAATATCCGTTATCCAAATTATTCCGAAATACGGACATTCCAGAAAGTGAAAAAAATTTTTTTTTTTTGCTAAAAACTCACTGGGGACATTTGTAACAGCATCACTGGGGACATGATATGTAACTGGCACTATATATGTGCAAGACAATGATTGCTTGGCATTCAAATTCAGTGCTGAGATAGTACACACATTTTGTTTCCCGTTTTGAAACCTTGTTTTTTGAACAATTAAAATATGTTTGTGTGTATTTTATGTGGTAATAAAATATATTTGTGTGTATATTATGTGTTTATACAGCATAAATGCAAGATACTTCAAAATACATCATTGAAATATTAAAATATTCCGAAATACGGAATAATCCGTTATCCAAAATTCTCCTGGTCCCGAGCATTTTGGATACGGGATACTCAACCTGTATTGCATATATAAAGTTACCATTTTAAGTTATACAAAAGCAATATGCCATCTGTCCACCTTGGTAACAGCAAGATATTTTATCCAATCACTTAGTGGTCATTGGTTGTCTCATATGGTACTTTTTTATGGGTGTGGATTAAGATGTCCATATTCATAATGTTGACATGGTCATAACATCGACATGGTCATAATGTCGACATTGATCATGTTTGCATTCACCAGTTAGACACTGATTAAATGTTGACATGATAGAACATTTCATACTTAGGGGTAGATGTATCATTGTTGTTTTTTCGATCCTTAGAAGCCCCGTTCCGCTTCACTACTTTATCATGGTGAAGCAGCCTTGCACATCGCCTGCATGTACTAGTAGTGAAGTCTTCATTATGGGAGTGCGTTATCCTCCCCCGTCAGGGATACGCGTATTCCCATAACAGATGTCAGCTGCGTCTCCAACCTTCTATTTCAGACGGATCATAAGAAGGCTGCAGACGCGCAGCACCAGAAAAATATGGTTACCCATGATGGGGGCTGCATAAGGAACGAAGCCCCACATTGCCGAATATTACATCTGGTAAGATCCCGGCGCACTATTTAAATTATAGCAGCCCCGGTAACCTTCCTGCCCCGTAGCACCGCCGATAAAGTACCCGCATCGTGGGTGTCATACATCAGGGGAAGCGCTATCCCCTGCAATAATGCATGGAGATAGAGCATATTCCCCTGATCAACGGATAATACATCTACCCCTTAGTGACTCCAGTGGCATCTGACTGGTCCAAGCAGTCATATGACAGTTCTGGCAGAGTCATCTGAATATGCGTTATCCCCGTGCATTATGGCAGGGAATAGCGCTCCCCCTGATGTATTACACCTGCGATTCGGGTACTTTATCAGTGGCGCAACGGGGCAGGAGGGTTAAATAGTGCGCTGGGATCTTACCAGATGTGCTATCCGGCGAAGTGAGGCTTTGTTCCTTATGCAGCCTCCGTCATGGATCGCCACATTTTTTCTGGTACTGCATGTCTCCAGCCTTCTAATGCTCCGCCTGCTTGCTGGTCTTCGGTGACTTCAAATTAAAACAGCGCATGCGCCGGGTATACAGCATCACAGCACCCCATGGGAACATGTGCTGTTCTAATTTGAAGACGCAGAAGGCTAGCAAGCAGGCGGAGCATTAGAAGGTTGGAGACCCAGCTAACATCAGTTATGGAAGGATGCGTATCCCCGATGGGGGAGAATAATGCACTCCCATAATGAAGACTTTACCATTAGTACATGTAGGCGATGTGCAGTAAAGTGGTGAAGCGGAACGCGGCTTCTAAGGATCGAAAAAACAACAATGATACATCTACCCCTGAGTTACATTCAAAACTAATAAGATGAAAATGGGTATTAGTGAACAGACACAGAGATAAGAGAGCCCTTTTCTCAAGGAAGATTTTAACCCCTTCCTGACAGAGCCAGTTTTTGCGTTCCTGACAGAGCCCTTTTTTTCAAATCTGACATGTCTCACTTAAGTGGGGATAACTTTTTTTTGCTTTTACTTATCCCAGTGATTTTGAGATTGTTTTTTCGTGACACATTGTACTTCAAATTAGTGGTAAATTTGGGTCGATACAGTCTGTGTTTTTTTGTGAAAAATACCAAAATGTCGTGAAAAAAATGGAAAATTTAGCAATTTGCAAAATGTTAAATTTTCTGCTTGTGAGACAAATAATCATACCACTCAAAATAGTTAATAACTAACATAGACCATATGTCTACTTTATGTTGACATCATTATTTCAACTTCCTTTTCATTTTTTTGGACACTAGGAGGCTTACAATATGAATAGCAAATTCTCAAATTTTCAAGAAAATTTCAAACACTGATTTTTTTAGGGACCAGTTCAGTTCTGATGTGACTTTGAGGGACTTGTATGTGAGACACCCCCATAAATGATACCATTTCAAAAACTGCACCCCTCACAGTATTCAAAACAGCATTTTGGAAGTTTGTTAACCCTTTAGGTGTTTCACAGGAATTAAAACAAAGTGTAGGTGAAATTTCAAAATTTCATTTTTTTTGCAGATTTGCAATTTTAATACATTTTTCTAAGGAACACAGTACATTTTACTAGAGAAATGTGACTAAAAATTGATTCCCCCAATTCTTTTGTTTTCATAAATATCCTATATGTGGCCCTAGTGTGCACGTTGACCAAACCACAGGCTTCATAATAGAAGGAGCACCTACTTGATTTTGGAGCCTCCTTTTTATGAGATTATTTTTTAGGCACCATGTAGGTTTCTAGGCACCATAAGATGCTAAAAGTTAGGAACCCCCCCACAAGTGACCCCATTTTGCAAACTACACCCCTCAGGGAATTCATCTAGGGGTATAGTGTACATTTCAAACCCCCAGGGGTTTCACCAATTGTGGTACAACTGGGCAGTGAAAATGAAAAATTAAATTTTTTACACAAAAATGCAGTTCTGGCTCAAAATTTTTCATTTTCAGAAGGTATGAAGGAGAAAAAGCACCCCAAAATCTGTGCCCCAATTTCTCCCGAGTACGGCAATGCCTCACATGTGACCAAAAAATACCATTTGGGTGCATGGCAGGACTCAGAAAGGAAGGAGTGATTTTTGGATTTTGCAGCTCAGATTCTGGTGGAATGTTGGTGGGTGCTATGTCGCATTAGCAAGACCCCCCAAGCACCAATACAGTGGAACCCCCCCACAAGTGACCCCATTTTGCAAACTACACCCCTCAGGGAATTCATCTAGGGGTATAGTGTACATTTCAAACCCCCAGGGGTTTCACCAATTTTGATACAACTGGGCAGTGAAAATGAAAAATTACATTTTTTTACACAAAAATGCAGTTCTGGCTCAAAATTTTTCATTTTCACAAGGAATGAAGGAGACAAAGCACCCCAAAATCTGTGCCCCAATTTCTCCCGAGTATGGCAATGCCTCATATGTGACCAAAAAATACCAGTTGGGTGCATGGCAGGACTCAGAAGGGAAGGAGTGATTTTTGGTGGTGGAATGTTGGTGGGTGCTATGTGGCATTAGCAAGACCCCCCAAGCACCAATACAGTGGAACCCCCCCACAAGTGACCCCATTTTGCAAACTACACCCCTCAGGGAATTCATCTAGGGGTATAGTGTACATTTCAAACCCCCAGGGGTTTCACCAATTTTGATACAACTGGGCAGTGAAAATGAAAAATTACATTTTTTTACACAAAAATGCAGTTCTGGCTCAAAATTTTTCATTTTCAGAAGGTATGAAGGAGAAAAAGCACCCCAAAATCTGTGCCCCAATTTCTCCCGAGTACGGCAATGCCTCACATGTGACCAAAAAATACCATTTGGGCGCATGGCAGGACTCAGAAGGGAAGGAGTGATTTTTGGATTTTGCAGCTCAGATTCTGGTGGAATTTTGGTGGGTGCTATGTCGCATTAGCAAGACCCCCCAAGCACCAATACAGTGGAACCCCCCCACAAGTGACCCCATTTTGCAAACTACACCCCTCAGGGAATTCATCTAGGGGTATAGTGTACATTTCAAACCCCCAGGGGTTTCACCAATTTTGATACAACTGGTGAGTGAAAATGAAAAATTACATTTTTTTACACAAAAATGCAGTTCTGGCTCAAAATTTTTCATTTTCAGAAGGTATGAAGGAGAAAAAGCACCCCTAAATCTGTGCCCCAATTTCTCCCGAGTACGGCAATGCCTCATGTGTGACCAAAAAGTGTCAGGACTCAGAAGGGAAGGAGTGATATTTGGATTTTGCAGCACAAATTCTGGTGGAATGTTGGTGGGTGCTATGTCGCATTAGCAAGACCCCCCAAGCACCAATACAGTGGAACCCCCCCACAAGTGACCCCATTTTGCAAACTACACCCCTCAGGGAATTCATCTAGGGGTATAGTGTACATTTCAAACCCCCAGGGGTTTCACCAATTTTGATACAACTGGGCAGTGAAAATGAAAAATTACATTTTTTTACACAAAAATGCAGTTCTGGCTCAAAATTTTTCATTTTCAGAAGGTATGAAGGAGAAAAAGCACCCCAAAATCTGTGCCCCAATTTCTCCCGAGTACGGCAATGCCTCATGTGTGACCAAAAAGTGTCAGGACTCAGAAGGGAAGGAGTGATATTTGGATTTTGCAGCACAAATTCTGGTGGAATGTTGGTGGGTGCTATGTCGCATTAGCAAGACCCCCCAAGCACCAATACAGTGGAACCCCCCCACAAGTGACCCCATTTTGCAAACTACACCCCTCAGGGAATTCATCTAGGGGTATAGTGTACATTTCAAACCCCCAGGGGTTTCACCAATTTTGATACAACTGGGCAGTGAAAATGAAAAATTACATTTTTTTACACAAAAATGCAGTTCTGGCTCAAAATTTTTCATTTTCAGAAGGTATGAAGGAGAAAAAGCACCCCAAAATCTGTGCCCCAATTTCTCCCGAGTACGGCAATGCCTCACATGTGACCAAAAAATACCAGTTGGGTGCATGGCAGGACTCAGAAGGGAAGGAGTGATTTTTGGATTTTGCGGCTCAGATTCTGGTGGAATGAATGGTGGGTGCTATGTGGCATTAGCAAGACCCCCGAAGCACGGTGAAATGATGAACCTAAAAATCCATAGATATGTGGTATATTTTAAAACACTCCTTTATACATAGGCCGGGTTTGTCGGGGCAAGTGTCACACTGGAAAATAGTTTGCTTTCTTATTCCCTTTTTATAGCAAACTTTGCACCTTTTTTGTGTCCTGCCCTTTTTTCCAGTGGAGGGGATTTCATCAGGAAAATGCTGCCCTGGTACAATACGGGGGCCAGTACTAGAAGTACTGGGGCCCTCTGCCTGCTGGTTCCCAAATACTAGGCCCTTTATGACTTCCTCTTGAAAGTGCATAAATGTCCCCCTCTGGCCGGTAGAACGGAATAGCACGTAAGCGTTATACAGTGCCATCTGGATGATATACACGGCCAGCTTCTTGTACCAGATTTTTGTTTTCCGCAGGGCACTGTACGGCTTCAGTACCTGATCTGAAAGATCCACTCCGCCCATGTACCTATTGTAATCCAGGATACAATTAGGTTTGGAGGTGTGGGTACTGGTACCTCGTACAGGGACGGAGGTGGTACTGTCTCCGTGAATTGTTGTCAGTATAAGGACATCCCTCTTGTCCTTATATTTGACCAACAACATATTTTCGGTGCATATTCCCCTGCTTTCACCCCTTCTCATTACTTGGGCAATGTGCGTTTTTGGGAGGCCTCTTTGGTTCTTGCGCACAGTACCGCAAGCTGCTGTACCTCTTGAACCAAGGGCCTTAAACAGGGGGATGCTGGTGTAAAAGTTATCCACATAGAGGTGATAACCTTTATCCAGGAAGGGGTGCACTAAATCCCAGACAATTTTTCCACTAACACCTACGAGGGAGGGGGGGCATTCTGGCGGTTCAATTCTTGAATCCTTCCCTTCATATACCCTAAACCTGTGGGTGTACCCTGAGGTGCTTTCACACAGCTTATACATTTTTATGCCATACCTTGCCCTCTTACTGGGAAGGTACTGGCGGAATTTAACCCTTCCTTTAAAATGTATAAGGGACTCGTCTATGCAAATGAATTTATCTGGGATGTACATCTCTTCATATTTGGCACTGAAATGATCAATGACCGGCCTGACTTTGAATAGCCGGTCAAAGGTGGGATCATCTCTGGGTGGGCACTGTGCATTATCGTTGTAATGCAAAAATTTAAGGATCGTCTCAAATCGAGCCCGGGGCATGGCCATACGGTAAAATGGGGTGCTGTACAGAACATCTGTACTCCAATATTGCCTAATTTCTGGCTTTTTTACTATGCCCATATGAAACACCAGACCCCAAAACGTCATCATCTCTACTGCATCTACAGGGGTCCACCTAGCAAATGATGACGTGGGGTTTTGAGCAATAAACTGCTGGGCATATAAATTAGTTTGGTCCACAATTAAATTTATAAAATCATCAGAGAAAAATAATTTGAAAAAGTCAATTTCTCTGAGACCTGTGGAATCAAATTGGATTCCTGGCATGGCCAAAAACTCAGGAACCTGGGGCTCAAAATTGTCTGGTGGTGGGGTCCATACGAGATCAATTATTGGGGGGGGGGGGTCTCAGCTGCTCTACGGGGGCGTCTTTGAGGGGGTCCCTCATCACTAGAGGAGGAAGATGAGGTTAAGATGAATCCTTCAAATTCCCCGCTTGCCTCACTGGCTGTGTCAGAATCAGAGGCAAGCATGGCATATGCCTCCTCCGCTGAATACATTCTTCTGGATGACTGGGATGACATTTGGGATGACATTTGGGATGCCATTTTTATTTTTGTGTTACTGGTAGTGAAATGTTTCAACACGTGTATAGTGTAGGGGGGGGTACAAACTTTATTTCAACCCGGGGGGTATGTAGTGTGTAGTGTGTAGTGTGTATGTAGTGTAGAAAAAAAAAATACTTTATAAAGGAATTTGAACCCAATAAAAAAAAAAAAAAATTGAAGGGGTTAAAAAAAAAAAAAAAAGGCCCTGCGCCAAAAATTGAGCACAGATGTTGGTCAGTAACGTCCGTCACTGAACAGCGCTCAAAGGCAACAGGAATTTGATCAAAAAAAAAAAAAAATAGATCAACCCTGTGCCGAAAAAGATGATCAGTGATGTACGTCACTGATCAGCGCACAGTGGCCACAGGACACCCACAAAATCACAGTGTGTGTAAAAAAAAAAATTAAAAAAAGACCCACAGCAGCCTCAAAAAAAAAAAAAGGTGATCAGTGATGCAACACTGATTACCAGTGAGGGGCAGCAGGTGCACAACCTTTGGTGCAACTGACAGTGCAACTGGCAGCAACTGACAGGTATATATAAAAAAAAAAAACCTCTGCGCCCCCAAAAAGTTGCTGATCACCTCAGATATAGTGATCAGCACAAAAGGCGGGGGTAGCAGACACAAAATATACACTCTCTATCACTCTCTGTCACTATCTCTCTCTATCTCTCTCTATCTCTCACTATCTATCACTATCTATCACTATCTATCACTATCTATCACACTGCAGCAGCAGCACTGACAGTTATATGTATAAAAAAAAACCTGCACCCCCAAAAAAGGGGGGTAGCAGACACAAAATATACACTCTCTATCACTCTCTGTCACTATCTCTCTCTATCTCTCTATCTCTCACTATCTATCACTATCTATCACTATGACACTGCAGCAGCAGCACTGACAGTTATATATATAAAAAAAAACCTGCACCCCCAAAAAGGGGGGGTAGCAGACACAAATCTCTCTATCTCTCACTATCTATCACTATCTATCACTATCTCTCACTATCTATCACTATGACACTGCAGCAGCAGCAGTGACAGTTATTTATATATAAAAAACCCCTGCACCCCCAAAAAGGGGGGGGTAGCAGACACACAATATAGCTCTCTCTGTCACTATCTCTCTATCTCTCTCTCTCTATCTCTCTATCTCTCTATCACACTGCAGCAGCAGCAGGAAGTCTCAGGAAGTCAGATCCAGGAAGCGTCCAGCACGCTACAAGCAGTGATCAAGTGATCAGGTAAGGTATTTGCAAGGATCAGGTAAGTATTAGCAAGGATCAGGTCAGTATCACGGCAGATAGGCACGGTGACCGCTCTGCACGCTATTCCAGACCGGAATGGCGTCTGCAGCGCAGTCACCGGTAGTTTAAATGTCGCGCCTTGGCTGTGATTGGTCCGTGGGTCCCACGGACCAATCACAGCCTTGGGGGCAGGTGGGGTGAGGGTGGGGTGAGGTGTCATCGTCACCAATGACCCCCTCATGCCCCCTGACGCCCGGCGGTGATTGACACCTGTGTTACCGAGCGTCCGATTCGCTGGTAACACAGGAAAACGCTGTGAATGGCTGTTCACACTGAACAGCCAATCACAGCGATCGCCGACGGGGGGGCGACATCGCAGCCCCCCCTGGGCATGCAGGGACATGTCTGCTGTCAGGGACAGCAGACATCGTCCCTCTGTCACTGCGTCTCGAGACGCAGTGACAGTTTAAAGTCATGACGTACATTTATGCCATGTGTCGGGAAGTACATCCCGGCCATGACGTAAATGTACGTCAAATGTCGGGAAGGGGTTAATAATACAGGTGATATGACAACTGCTCAACCTTTCAAGTCAGGTGAAGTACACTTTGACAGGAATTTCACATCACAATGGAAAATCAAACTTTCTGATCTGGTTTAAACATGAGGTGTGGCCTAAACGTGTTTTTTAAATAATCAGAGGATTTAAGAGTGTAGCTAAATGTAATGTTGGACCCTTAACATTTGGTAATAGTTTTTTTTGCGTTCCTAGTTTTCCTTGTGCTTTATGGTTTGACTAGCAATCTTCTCTTTATTTTAACTTTCTTTTAAATAATTTTTTTTTATATAAGTTTAAATAAATATTCAGTATGTTCTTTTGAATACAATGGAATCAACACAATCAAACAAAAATGGAAGGTTAATTCCGTGAGTTTACTAATTTGTCTTAATGGCACATTTTGACCAATTTCAAGTGTTTTTAATCAAATAGTCAATCGTAGTTGATCATACTCATCATTTAATCTCATCTCATTCATTACCAGATTTTCGTTCCAACCCGCCAAATTTGGCAGATGATCTGTCAGATAATTGTATAGTGTATACCCAGCTTTAGCATTCTAGGTAACTTTTCCCTTTCACTAACAACAGTATGGCTATAGCATGCTAGTATTCAAATCCAGTATAGGATTGGCCCACAGGGATACAGGGTAAATCCCTGTTAACCCCTACTGCTGAGGGCCCCACCACCACCACCTCTAATGTCATGTTCCAAATCATGCATTTCATTTATACATTGTTACCAGGGGAGGCTCCGGGGAGTTTTAAAATTTAAATAGGGGTGCCAGACCAACTACATTCCAAACTGACTCTCTGGCAGTTAGTGTTTCTCCCCTATTTGAATTTTGAACTGCACTACAGCCCAAATCTGGAGCCACCACTGATTGTTAGCAGGTCAGTTATCTGCTAGCTCTGTAGAATGGATGTAGCATACAGTATATGGGTGCTTGGCTTGCTTCTATAGAACAACATCAAGTTTTGCCCTACTGCCAATCCAAATGAGTGGTTAAGTTAATAGATGTAATGTTTTATTGTGTGAAAATCATTTATTATATTGCACATTGTAACAAAGGAGGTTATTCTGGTCGGTGCGTACTTTCCCGATTTCCTACGGTGCTGTCCGCACGCAACGCTGTGTGGTGGCGTGCGGACATCGTCCGTAGAAACGCCCACGGGACCTCCGCATTCGGACGGACTCACTCTTTAAGAACAGGGCATGTGTACGGACGACATACAAACCTTGCGTGTGCGGTGGACACGCACAGATTCTGCACGGTCTTACCGCGTAAGCACGGTCTTACCGCGTTAGAACGGACGGGAAGCTGGCCGTACGCACCGATGCGGAGTATTTACACTCAATACAACACTTTTTTACTGAGTACACACAGCGATCACATGACCCACTTAGGCAATTAGGCAACCTCATTAAAAAGGGATTGTTATCTATTTGAATCAATTAAATCCTAATATATACTGAACCACATTCCTAGTACATTCATTACACACATAAACCCTTACAGAATGTGACCCTAACATACATCTATATACACTATTTACATTTTGCTTATTTAAAACATTTTAAACAAGTTACACATATACTTTCCCATTTTAAATAAACACACAGACAACTTCGAACTGTAATTAACAATATATTTACAATACAATATTTTTTTTTTAACTGCAAAATAAATCAAAATTAAAACTCCCCATCAACTAGCTGGTCAATTTCAAACAGCACCTGCCGCAAGTGGCCTCTTATCCGTAACAGGGCCCCACGGAGACCCTCTTGTGCTTAGGCTGGCTCATCTGTGGACCAAATCAAAATTGAAAAATGAATAATGATATTCATGCATACATTTAACACAGTCATACCTAAATTTGAAACATGCACCGTGACAGGTGTGTGTGTGTATATATATATATATATATATATATATATATATATATATATATATATATATATATATATATACAGATGGCGCCGGGCTCATCTTTCCAGGGGATGGCGATGGCGACGCCATTCGCCATTCCCTGCTCCGGCGCCATCTGTGTGTCGGAAGGGGACGCGCGCGCACGAGGTGTGCGCGCGTCCCCTTCCGACGGTGCTGCCGTCCTCGTCCGACGGGCGCCCGGTGCCCACACCGGGCGCCCGCACCCCCCCACAGCCGCTTCGGGTCCCCCCAGCCCCCCTCGAGCGGGAGGCGGACAGTATTGCGTCCGCCTCGCCCGCCGGCCGCCCGGATACTGAGACGCACGTGCGTGGGGGACGCACGCGCGTCTCAGTCAGATGGCGCGCCGTGCTGCTGGCGGATCGCCAGCGGCATGCTGCTGGCGATTCGCCAGCAAGCATAAGGCCTGCCCCATCTGTATATAGACACATATATAACTATATATATGACACATACATCTATACATACATGCATACATACTACATGGAAAGCCTGTTTTTTCCCCTCTACCCTTTACTCTGTAGAACACCTCACAGTCATAGTGCTCCTTCTCAATCCAAACCCACCCATGACTAAGCTCTGAGAAGCATGTCACGCGCTGCACCAATCCCAATTCTGCAAACAAAGTTCAGTGTCTGTTATATGATGGAGCGTGGCAGGGGACTTAGTCAACTCTCAGGAATGCTCAGTACATTTCTGCAATCAAGCATGGCTTGCCTGCTGATGGTCTGCTCCAGAAATCATTGTCATAATGCCAGTTAGGTGAAGCTGCAGCACTAACCCACTCCCATGCACAAAATCATTACAAACACAAAATCAACAAACAATTATGGTGCCAAACATACATGCAGACCGCAGGGGGTGGTTAGCTACAGGAGGGCCCAGGGGCACTGACCACTTGTTACTCCAGTCTAATCCACGCCTGTCCATACTCCATTTATGCTATACTGATTCTAGTTTGGTCAAATTAAGCACCTGTAAACTCTACTCACCTATATGAGGCTGCAGATTGTACGCTTGCAGCAGGGACATGTAACCCTTACATGAGCACATCATCCCTTTCTTCCAGGATACAGATTAACTACACAGGTTCAGTGGCACTTAAAATCGACCTGAAAGCCATCCCCACAACCTGTGTCATTAATATGTGTCCTGGATGAAAGGGATGGTTTGGCCACCCTATCTAACCCCTAAGTGTGTCTGTTGGTACCCAGTTTGTTTTATCACTTTATAGTATTGAAAAACACAATTGAATCACCAGTGCTACATAGCAAATAGTAGATGAAAAAAGGATAAATTAATTCTTATGTATACATACCAATTTCGGCCGCCTGGACGACCTCACAGGCCTCAACCTCCTCCTCTTCCTCATCCTCAGGGGCCTCCACTGGTGGTACCTCCTCCTCTGGTTGGACCTCCTCCTCTGGTGGCAGCGCCTCCACAGCCCACCCCTCCTCCTCCTCCACTTCCTGTGGCACCTCCTCCGCCATCCCTTCCTGAGGAAGCACCTCCTCTGCCCTTGGTTGGGCAAGCTCCTCCTGGCCCACCTCTGCCTCCTCCCGGGCCTGTCTTGCTCGATCACGTGCTGTGTTTGGGAAAAATCAAAAAAGTGCCAATTAGTGGTCATTTGTATTAAGCCTTATCAAGCTATAAATGCAAAGGTTATAAGTACAGATATTTGTACAGGCAAACAGCTCCTTAGTGGCCTTTACAAAACACAGCCTGTAACATGGCAGGTATGCTGTGACATTTGGCCCATTGCCAGCATCACAAACATTAATCCTCCCCAATAACATATTTTATGGCCATTACAGGGTGTCAAACAGGAAGTAGCACACATATACTGTATGCCATGTTTAACTCATGATCAGGCTGGTGACCTTATTGTCTTAAATAATGTCATGTAAGCAATCAGGTACAAATGGACATTTAATGTATAAACACTCACATCTAGCAATACTGCCCCTGATTTGCTGGAGCAAATCCGGCTGCCGACGCCTCAGGTCAGACCACCGCCGCTCCAGCTGAGCGATGGTCCGCCGCACCTGTGTGCGGGCGAATATGCCCATAACGGAGACCAGTGTCCTCAGCTCCGCAGCTGAAAAGGGTGCTGCTCTGCCATAGGCCGCGATCTTAGCAATGGCACAAATCAAGCAATCATGTGCTGTCATTGGTTGATCAGAGTGATATTTGGTATTAACTTTATTGTTAATTTTTACACTAACAGCGTGTATGCGCCCGAACAGACAGCTAACCCAATGCATCGCACACCCACACTTGCTGTACCCTTGCATAGTTTAGCAGACCATCCTAAACAGACATTGTAAAATAAGATGGGAACCCATTATATATAATCTATAACATTCACCAAACATGGGTATAAGCAACAGGTGAAATAGTCTGCATCACTAGCCACTTACACCTAACTCAACAAGGTACTAAACAGCTATTTTATAATGAAAGCTATGCAGCAGAAACATAGCAAATAGTGGCAGACCTTTTCCAAAAATTAGGCCATGCTGCCATGCGTACACTTACCTTCTACTGGGCCATACTAGAGAGGTGGAATGAAAAGTAGCTAGCATCAAGGCTGAATTTGGAGAGCTTTCACATGTGATTTGGATGCTAGCACTGATTACTTGTGCCTAAGTGGTGGACTGGATTTACATATGGAATGGGTATTGTCAGTTGTACTACATACCAAACAAGTGCACAGTACAGATGTACATTCACATATACATTTCATGTTTGACCTCAGTTTTATTTGGTCATTGGTGTTCACATCTGCATTTACCTACTAAATCAGACTTACTCAGTTTGCCAGGTTTTTTTAAAATATTTTTGCGCAGCAAGGGGCGTGGCCTATGCGCTGCACGGTTGACGCTGCCGTACGGAACGCGGCCGTACGGAACGCGGCCGTACGGAACGCGGCCGTACGGAACGCAGGGTGTCGCTGATGTACGCCAATTACAGAAATACTATATAAAGGTGTGTTTGCCAAATGCAATGTTGTTGCACACATGTCTACATTTCTATCTGAGGAAGAGCAGGAGTTGCAGGACCTATTTGCTCAGATGGACTCCAGCACCACCTATGTCCCCATCAACCCTGAACAGCCATTGGGGGAAGAGCAGCCAGATGGGCCATCGACATCAGGCCAATCGGCAGCTGGCCCATCCTCAGCATCAGCAGAATCATTGGGAACACAGCAGGTGGCTTCCCAACAGAGTAGCCTGGCCAGCACTTCAAGTACAGCGACCGGTGGCCGTGGCAGTGGCGGTGCCAGTGGTCGTGACCGTGGCCGAAATCGGGCAACAGAGGAACCAACCACAAGAAACATGGCATACGAACCGCAGGAGCTTGCCATCCTGGTGACCCGGGCACGGGATTTGATCGAGTGCCCACAGGACAAGTTGACACACACAAGGAGATGGAAGATCTGGGAGGACATAACGGCGGAGATTAATACGGTGGCTCCACAAGTTCGTGAGGCGGAGCACGTTAAGAAGAGGCAAGTTCATGTGTGTTACATTTGAGCAGTACAAGTCCAGTAATGTTTACATTAGATATTAGATGGAGTTGGTCAATGGGCGGTGACGTTGCTTGAAGCCACAGACATGTTTGCCATGTCATTGAATTGATAGATATTGTAGGGTGAGTGTGATTGTATCTTCTAAGGGTTGTTTTTCAAAATTAATATAATCTAAGATTGGTGTCAGGAGGCACATGTTGTATTATGTTTCGGATTGCAATGGGTGCTACAGCAAACATGAGGAGTGACATGTATTAATATGTACACTTTGATTGCAGGTGGCACGACTTCAAAACGAACCTCAAAAAGAAATTGACCCAGCGGTGGGAACACAGCCACACCTTTGGGGCTGGCCCCATGCCTTCAAAGCTAAAGCTCACCCCCCTGGAGGAGATGGCAGAGTGCTGCATTGCAGTCGAGGAGGTCCGGGGGGTGAGCACCATGGACAGCGAGTCCCCAGCGGAAGTCATGGCTTCTTTGCTTGAAGGTAATTATTTGCCATGCCATAAGTAGATGGTTCGAATTTTGCATGGAATGTGTGGTAATTTGAATTTTCTCTTTCACCAGCATCCCCACCGCTTGGTCAACAATCTCTTGAGGAGGTTGAGGAGTCTGTGCCACCTGGCCCCAGTAGCAGGCCCGTGCAGCAGCAGCCGCCAATGTCCGCGGCTGAATTGGCCACGTGGGGGCATGTGCTTGTCAATATTCAGCAGCAGGGAGAGTCGGCATCAGAGCGGGTGCGTAGGGCCGAGGAGGTGTTGCAGGGTTTGATCAGCAGCCAGCAGACTATCGCTGGGAGCCTGCAGGCTATTGCTGAGGCCCAGCAGGCCATGGCTGGCACCCAGCAGTCAATTGCTGCTAGCCTGCAGGTGCTGGCTGATCAAGCCCTGCGGCAAAATGAACTCCTCCTCCGCCATAATGATCTTATGGTGGAGCTAGTTGCCAGCAATAGGGTCCTAATGTCACCCGTTTCTGGTGCATTACCACCATCAGCACTCCCTGCTGCCAGAGGGGGAAGACCATCCACCCCCTCCCCAGCATGTGCTCCACCTGACCCACCATCTGACCGTGGCCGTGGGCGAAGAGCTGCTGCACGTGGCAAGGAGCCTGCCAGGGGCAAACGTGCCCGCAAATGAACTTGTGTCCGCATTAATCTCCACCCTTATTTCTTCCCAAATCTTTCATTGAGCTGTGTGTGTCAGCTTCCTGTGTCCAATTCCATGCCGAGGGTAGCCACATTTGCCCTCGGTTCAAATGTCATGTTTGGTTCCCCTGTTGCCCTGTTTTGGCTAGCATTACTGTGTGCTGTACTTGAAGTGTTGGTGCTATACTTTTGTTGTGAAGCCACCTGATGTGTTCCTAATGATTCTGCTGTGGCTATGTATGTCTATAATACATGTATTTATTATATATTATTTACTTTTATTCCTGCTATGCTACCTTTGATTTTGTGACGGTTTCTAATTTATTTTATAAGTTCATTTAATAAATGTTATTTTTTCCCCCAAATGTGTGGTTTAATTGATACATGTAGAAGTGACATGTGTATTTGTATTATTAATATTAAGTTGTGTCCATTATTTGCAGTGTAAAAGTGTGTGAAAAGAGCAGCATATATGTGTGTGTTTAGTAATGTTCCATTTAAGCTGCAATGGTTCCAATTGAAGCAGTGACAAGCGTGTAATTAACAAGGAATGAGTAAAGTAGCTGATTGTATTGTGTTCAGCTGACATTGGTTGAGGTGCGTCCGTCCTGATTAGGCGTTCCGATTGCCTAGCGCATGACCGAGTGGTGTCCGCAAAGCAATACTTGCTTATGAACACCGCATATTTCTTGCCTTTTTGTTCGCGTGCATTCGGTGTGCTGTCCGAATGCACGCCCACCAAAATAAGTGTACTCCCCCGTGTCCGCCCATGTTTCCGCCCAGTTTAGCCCACTTTGAAAGTACGCCCCTGTGTCATTCCGAATGACGCCCATAATACGCCCATATTTCCCGAGTGTTTGTGGTGCACATTTCTGTACGGTATTATTGAGTACAAGTACGGAGACCATGCGTGGCACATGCGCATAACGTTCCCCACGCATGCGCAGACGGCTAAAAAACGCCATACGAAAGTATACGGGAAAGTACGCACCAACCAGAATAAGGCCCAAAGTCCGACACTGTTCAAAAACACTCTTTTTCTTTCTAAAAATAGAAATGATATATCACATAAAGTTTAAAATTATTATAATAAAAATTAAGAAAAGTGCAACGACAAAAGTCCACCGTCCCAGCTACCCAAGTTCCTGTTCCTCCCTACTTTTCTATTTCTAAGAAGAACCATACTTTGCATTGGATACATAAATTCTGATATACATTAATGATGTTTGAATGAAACAATATTCATTTAGATGTTATAAAATATGTTTATTAGGAAACGCATTGTAATATGATGTATGAATCCATACATTGATTTAAAACATTTAGTTTAGATAATTGTCAATTATAAATAGCATTATTTTTCTTAATGTATTGTACATTACGAACTGTATTGATTAGCATCATGATTTAATGATCACACAAAACAAAAGTATTGAATGAAGGAAACACAAACTATACAATTAATGATCACAATATAATACTCTGCTTAATTGAGAAATACTTTTACCTAATTGTGTAATAAAATAATGAAACATAATCTATTATTATATGTGATAGTGCTTGGGGAGTGCTACATTGTAATTACATTACAATGACACACATCTAATTTGTAGCAGGTTTACAAACAAAGTTATTTTAAGATGTTGTCTGACAAGTATAGATAAGAAAAAGAAGACACTCATTTAATTAGTGTTGGACTAAAACACCAAATGCACATAGCTGCATATCACTACCAAATAATTATTATTGCTAAACCTAACATTAAAGGGGTATTTATAAAAGCCTAGGGAGATATAAAATTTAAGAGATAAAGTGCCAACCAATCAACCTGTCATTTTTCCAACCCCATCCTGTAAGATGTAAGGTAGAAGCTATTTGGCTGGTACTTTATTGCTCTCATTTTAACTCTATCCAAACTTTGCTAATTAATGCGAATGGAATTTATTGTCATCATCAAACACACAAGGAATTCATCCTATGTACATTAACACACCAGTAAAATAAAATAGCAAGTTAGCTAAATCTTTTTGAGATGGTAACTTATTACAAAGCCTAATAAATGGAGGACTTAAGTTGAATAAGATGTTCCTTTCTCTGTCTAAAACTTGTATTACATAGAGCTCCTGAATGGTTGGCAGCTGAACTCAGATAATACGACTATATGTCCGTACCAAGTGTGCTAACACACCCTATTCATTAGTAGTGTGGTTGCCATACCAGACACCGATGCCAAATGTGAAAACACTCTCAGCTGTACTTATACAGAAATTTGTAAGAGTGGCTTTACTCACACCTGCAGCCCACAAATGGTAGTGGTTGTTGCCACTATATTTGCAGCTCATGTCAGATTTGGGGATACCAGAATACCTAGAAATGAAAAAGCATCTACTGGCATCCACTTTTAAAAAAAAGTAGTTAAATAGTAATTTACTAAATTAATAATCCCATGTGCAATGGTGTTGCCAATATCACTGAAACAGTATGACATTATCTTGATGTATAAAACAATTAGCTTCTGTGGATTGGGAAAATATTCTGTATCTGGTCAGTTGAGCATTATTATGTGCCCTAATCCAGACACACAGGAAAAGAGAAGGAGTGTTATGGAAGTTATAAAAAATGTTAGTATAGTCTCCCAAAATTATGGTAATCTAAAAAAGGAAACATACTTTAGGAAAATTTCAAAACAGTCAAAACTACTGTAGTTACGTAGTTGATAAGGTTGAAAAAAAAGTCCAGTTTAACTTGTAGTGAATCTTTTGTGGTCCCTATTTTATATTTGTAAATGACCCAGATGAAGCACCCATCAATCTTTTTCAATACTCTCAAAACAGCCCTGGATGAAGTGGCTCCAGTTACCCACCACACTCCACGTAGGCCTAGATGCACACTGTGGCACTCTAAATTAACAAGACGCCTACAAAATCTCTCACGCAAAGCTGAGCATAAATGGCGGAAATCTCACAGTCCAATGGATTTCTTTACATATAAGACTATCTACCAGTCCTATAATTATGCCCTAGAAACTGCCAAACAAACATATTTCCAAACTCTCATTTCTACTCAGGCTTCTAACCCAAAACATCTTTTTAATACATTTAAATCTCTTCTCAACCCTCCCTCACCCAAGCCACCAGCCACTATCCATGCACAAGATCTTGCTTCCTACTTCAGGGATAAGATTGACAAGATCAGAGATGAATTGGTATGCTCCAACTCAGTTGGTGATATGCTCAATTCCATACCTGAGCCCTCTGACGCATTTACTTCATTCGATCCCACAAATGAAGATGAAGTATCTGAACTTTTCTATTCCTCCCACTCTACTACCTCTTCTCTTGACCTTATATCCTCACAAATAAGTAAATCTCTGTTTCCTGTGCTCATCCCAATCTTAACTAAAATCTGTAACCTCTCTCTCTCTATTGGTATCTTTCCTTCATTGTTCAAACACACAGTTATTACTCCGATTCTGAAAAAACTGAATTCTGATCCAAGCTCTCTCTCAAACTACCGTCCCATTTCTCAACTTCCATGCACCTCCAAACTACTTGAAAGACTTGCCTACATTCGCCTCACACAACTTACTGAGACAGCACAGAGACAGCACTGACTAAAGTTGTGAATGAGCTGATCATTGCTAAGTCTAAAGGCCACTATTCACTACTAATTCTTCTAGATCTCTCTGCTGCTTTTGGCACTGTTGACCACACACTTCTCATAGAAACACTACAATCCCTAGGTCTTAAAGACAACCTTCTCTTGGTTCTCATCCTCCCTATCTAACCGCTCCTTTTGTGTTCATTTCTCTGATTCTACCTCCTCTTTGCTACCTCTTTCAGTTGGAGTACCTCAGGGTTCAGTTTTAGGTCCTCTGCTTTTCTCAATCTATACCTCATCTCTTGGTAAATTAATCAGCTCCTTTGGATCTCAGTATCATCTGTATGCCGATGATACTCGGCTCTACCTACCCTCCGCGGACTTGTCCCCATCTGTATTGAGCCGTGTCTCTGAATGCCTTTCTGCTGTTTCATCCTGGATGTCATCTCGCCACCTCAAACTTAATATTTCAAAAACAGAATTGATTATATTTCCGCCCATAAATAGTAGTTACCAACCTGATATCTCTATTGCTGTTGAGAAGGTGACAATAACTCCTACTGTACCTCTCAAGCTCACTGCCTAGGTTTTATCTTTGACTCTGAGCTTTCCTTTGTACCCCACATTCAATCTATCTCAAAATCATGCCACATGCACCTAAAAAACATATTTACAATAAACCCTTACCTTACACAAGACACTGCAAAAACTCTAATCCATGCTCTCATCCTCTCACGCATTGATTATTGCAATGGTCTCCTTATTGGCCTTACTCAATACAGACTCTCACCACTACAGTCCATCATGAATGCAGCTGCGTGGCTAATCTTCCTAACCAGACGCTCAACATCTGCAAAGCTACTCTGTCAGTCACTTCATTAGTTACCTGTATTCTACCGTACTAAATACAACATTTTTACACACAATACTTACACACAAAGCCATAAACCAAACTACACCAACATACATATCTTCTCTTATCTCAAAATATCATCCAACACGACCTCTACGCTCCTCCCAAGATCTGCGTCTCTCATTTACACTCATTACTCGCTCCCATTCCCCACTACAGGACTTTCTTCGGGCTGCACCCACTCTGTGGAATGCCCTCCCAAGCACAATAAGACTCTCCTCCAGTCTCCAAACCTATAAGCATTCCCTAAAAACTTATCTCTTCAGGCAAGCTTATCAAATTCCAGAACCAGTCACAGAACCTTGCATTCTGGTGGAATCGATGCAATAAAGAATACAGTATCTATCCTTATGTATCAATGGCTATTTCCCTATAGATCGTAAGCTTGCGAGCAGGGCCCTCCTACCTTTTGACTGTCTGTAAATACAGCGTTTGTTGTATCACTGTCTCCTTTTGTAAAGCACAATGGAATATGCTGCACTATATAAGAAACTGTTAATAAATAAATAATAAATAAAGAAATCATAACCCATGATGGCAGTACGAGAAATAGTAGTCCACTACTATATATATTTAATTAACAGTTATAACCCTGGATACTATTTTTCACTAAAAATGTATCTAATCCATTCTTAACATATCATAGGAGTTTGCCATCACAACCTAGCCTGGCAGTGTATTTCCTATCTTAACTGTAAAGAAACCCTTCCTTTGCTGGTTTTGAAACTATGTCTTCTTTCACCTTAGGGGGTGACCGTACCTCCTGTGTACAGCCCTTGGTGTAAAAAGTTCCAGTGAAAGTTCCCTATATTGAACCTTCATCTATTTGTATATAGTATAATTATCTCATTTTATACGCCTCTTTTCTAAAGTAAACATGCCTAATCTGCCTAGCCTGACCTCATAACTTAATGACTACATACCCATGTCAATTTTCTACTAGAACTTTTTCTAGTTCCAAGATGACCTTTTTATGAAGTGGTGCCCAGAATTTTGCACTGTATTCAAGATGAGGCTGTGCCAATGAATTATATAATACAATTACAATTTCCTTCCATGCATTGGTGCCACTTTTTATGCATGTTAATTCACCCTTGCTGCTGCTTGACATTGAGCATTATTGCTAAATCTACTGTCAATGAACACCCCCAAATCCTTCTCCATTAAAGATAACCCTACATTTACGACATTTCATTTATACTGTAGATAACATGTTTGTTTTTGGTCCCTAAATGCATAACCTTATATTTATCTATGCCAGCGGTTCTCAAACTGTGGGTCCAGACCCCAAAGTGGGTCCTGACCTTCTCAGCATGGGGTCGCAACTCCATGTTGCTGACCATAATGCTAATGACTTTTCTAATCTCAGTCAGTGATTGAAGGAGTCTAAAATGTGTTGGATTGTCTGTTATTTTAGACTCCTCCCATCATTTTGTGCCTCCACAATGTTGCCATGTATGTGCTGTCTGCTGACTACACATGTGATGTGATGGGTTATGGTATATTAGACTCCTCCCATCATTCTGTGCCTCCACAATGCTGCCATGTTTGTGCTGTCTGCTGACTACACATGTGATTTGATGGGTTATGGTATATTAGACTCCTCCCATCACTCTGTGCCTCCACAATGCTGCCATGTATGTGCTGTCTGCTGACTACGGATGTGATGTGATGACCTTCTGCAGTAACTTGCTGGGTCCTGTCATTATATTTATTGACCTCAGAAAAAGAAAAAAAATATTTACGACGCGCTAGAAACCATGTATAAAATATAAATTTATTATATAGAAACTCACTGGCCAGTGATAGAACACGGTATACACTCTAATTATAAAATATTATGTGTGTGTACATTTTAGACATAAATACATAAACATCAAATATTAAAAAAGACCTTAGTGTCTAAAATGTACACACACATAATATTTTATAATTAGAGTGTATACCGTGTTCTATCACTGGCCAGTGAGTTTCTATATAATAAATTTATATTTTATACATGGTTTCTAGCGCGTCGTAAATATTTTTTTTCTTTTTCTGAGGTCTATATCTGGGGGAGATAGGCATTTCCCTTTTACACGCTGCTGGAACCTGCTGGGGCATTGTATGTTTAATTAATTTTTTGAGATATATATGCGCAGCAGTGTATATGGTCTACACCTAAACCTTTTTTTAAACAAGAGACAGTGTGCCTGTTGGGATAGCGCTGATATTTTTCTGTGTTTGCATTATATTTATTGTCTGATAGGGTCCCAGAGCAAAACAGTTTGAGGACCTCTGATCTATGCTAAACCTCATCTTCCATTTCCCCGCCCCAATCTTCCAGTTTACTGTAGAGAAACTACACCCTTCTCTGATTTTCTTACCTTGCATAGATCAGTGTAGGCATGTCGAAACTGTGGCCCTCCAGCTGTTGTGAAACTACACATCCCAGCATGCCTTGCCATAGTTTTGGCATCCGCAAAACTGTGGCAAGGCATGATGGGACTTGTATTTTCACAACAGCTGGAGGGCCATAGTTTGTACATGCCTGGATTAGTGTAATCTGCAAAAATGGAAACTTTGCTCACTAAACCATTATTAAATGTATTAAAAAGAAGTGACCCCAGTACAAAACCTTGAGGTAAACCACTTTAAAACTTTTAACCAATTTGAAACTGTTCCATTATCTCAACTCTGTTCTCTATACTCCAACCAGTTTTTGACCCAAGTACAAATGTTGATTCCTAGACCCAGCTCCCATATTTTGTAGACCAACCTCATGTGTGGCATGGTATCACGGTATTGATTCCTTCAAGTCTATATATTAAGTAAGATTCCAAAATATCAATAAAAATACCTTTGTAATGGATGCCCACATGTTATACAAGGATAATTCTATACAGTATATTCAAGGTGTTTTATGATAGACAGAGGAAGTACATGCATTATACATAGACCTATGTACACATGTATATGCATACATATGTAACACCCGTAACACCCTGTATATAGTCTGTTTAGAAATAGAAGGACAATAAATGGGAACAGACATATTTATAAGTATATGCCTTCACAGAAGGCAACAGAAGGCTTCCACGGAAAGAGTAAAGACATTTATTTTCTCTATAACCGACTGAAACCCCTCTCAGAGGGAAATGAACTAGCCCCAAACGGGAGTTCCCCATAGGACTTGGACTATGGCTTCACCCATTCCCCTTGAGTGGAGGGGGCACTCAAAGAGGTGACAGTTGGCAACCTATACAGATATTGATAAAGTTATACAGCTCGCGCGGTGAGCGGGCAAGTTGGTCCAGCGCGAGAGAGAAGTTATAAGAGCCCCCTTAGCAACGGCTGTGGCGCAGTTTTTCCTCGGTGAACGGTGAGAGCAGAGCTGCGCAGCAGGACGGTGACAGAGAGCGTTGCCGGAGCGGAGCAGGGACTTACCGGAGGTGTTGTACGGTCTGCACGATCCATTTCCAGCAGCGGTGACCGGCAGTATCATTTGACGCGGTCGAGGCGGAGCTCTGAGAGGCGGGCCGCGGCGTCATCGGGAAGGCGGTGCCTTCATTACGAGGATCAGGGAGACGGCCGGAGAGGCGGTGACGGAAGCCAGCTGTGAGAGAGAGAGAGGCGGAGCGGTGAGTCCTAGCCCAACCCCACAGCCCTAGAGTCCAGCATTAGGGCATCACACCCACCAAGGTCCAGGGGAGGGCATTCCCGCAGCACCGCCCACTACAGGAAAGCCTGTTATACGCAGTACAGCCGCAGCAAATTAACTCTTACCTCACTAGAGCCTGTCCAGTGAAAGCTTGTTAACGTCAGTCTATACGCAGTACAGCCGCAGCAGCAGATTAACTCTTGCCTCACCAGAACCTGTCCAGTAATAGCTCTATAACGTCAGCCTATACGCAGTACAGCCGCAGCAGAGTAACTCTTGCCTGACCAGAGTCGGCCAAGTGATAACTATCCAAAGTCAGCCTAGACTCAGATCACGTGCAGCAGGCTAAACCTGACGCTGCTAAAACTTGTGAATTCAGCTGGTGGTCAGTACCATTCGGGGAAGCTGACAGGCAGAAAGGTGCTAAGGTTAGATACTTCAGAGCAGCGCAGGGAACAGGGCTAAACCCGACAATAATATAGTCAGGGGACGCCCCTCCGAAGAGGACCCTAAACTGGGGACTTAGTTCCAGATAGAGACTGTAACGCAGGAAACAGGCGAAACCCGGCCTCGTGGGCCAGGGGAGGGCCTAAAGAGAGAGGATTCCTATTTACAGCTACCCAGCATTTCAACTACCTTGCCGTATACATAGCTCTGTATGAGATCCACAGGCTACAGGAGACTTGTAGCTCAGGCAGTAAGAATAGAGGAGATTTGATACTTAGTTGCAGTGGAGCCATTGAACTAGGGGACCCGCTCTGAAGCCATACAGTGTTACATTTCACTAGAAAGACTGGCCCCACCTACTGTCTTCTGTTATAACTTGGTTTCTACAAGTGGTGAGGGACAACTATATCTTACTTACCTTTTTCTGTACTGTCGAGCCAAGTAGTAGGCTGGAACTTTTCCGGGACTGTGGCCACTGGGTGAAACTCTGTAAGGGAAAAAAAAGCGCTTATTGTGTAGAGTATAGTTAAGGTGTAAGTTAGTATTGTTATTGCGCAATAATAATGTGGCAATAAATTACACACACGTATAAATAGGGGTACTGAAACTTAAACGCTCGATTTGAGTTAATTTATATTGCCGTACACATCTACCCCGTTTATTGCCACATAACTGTTTGTTATAACCTGATTTATTAGTTTCAGTAAATACGGTAAGGTGTTATGGTTGTGTGTTAAAAGGAACCCTGACAGTTCGAGAATCCTTGAAGGCGAAAGCAGGTTCCAGTAAAATAAAAAACCAATGTGTGTATTGTATTACTTACCTACTGTTATGCAGTGTTCTTGAATTTATTGATGGTTCTGAAATGTTATGCTCTTATGTGTACACGGAATTAAACCTGTAAGAATAAAGAAAAAGTTTTAAACCTTCTGTGATCATCTGTGGAAAATAAAGAAAGAAACAACTTACTAACCAATTGAGAAGTTGAACATATCACTGGCGAGAGGCAAAGAGAAGGAAAAATTACAACTACAAGTAAGCTTACACATATACAGTATATGCATATATTTACCTGGAAAGAAACATAAGCGTATAATATGTATGTTCATGTTTGCACACACACACACATATATATATATCACTATATACAAATAACCACATTTCCAGGAATGATTACACATACAGAGAAATTTATTTATTAACAGTTTCTTATATAGCGCATACATATTCCGCAGGGCTTTACAGAGAATATTTGAACATTCACATTAGTCCCTGCCCCAGTGGAGCTTACAATCTATATTCCCTACCACATGTACATGCACACACAGACAGTCTAGGGTTAATTTGTTGGGAGCCAAATAACCTACCAGTATATTTGTGGAATGTGGGAGGAAACCGGAGTACCCGCAGTAAACCTGCGCAAGCACGGGGAGAATATACAAATTCTGCACAGTTAGGGCCATGGTGGAAAATGAACCCATGACCTCAGCGCTGTGAGGCAGTAATGCTAACCATTACACCATCCGTACTGCCCTGATATGGATTAACATAGTGTTCGAAAAAGGAGGATCTTAGTCTTACCAGTGCAGTATCAAAATTGTTTTAAATTATATTGTTTTTATAATATTAGTGTGGTCTGTATAGGAACGAATACTCTCCTAATCATTACTTAATTCCATATGTAATCTCTGTTATGTGGATGTTAGGTATACAAAGGCAGCATATATATATGGAAAAGGATTACCAATGCATTTTCATATCTATAGATTAAATGAATGGACTATAGTTGATATGTTTGTTCAATCCACCTGGAGTTAAAGCTCCCAAGTTGTAGGTCCAGAAGCACTCTTGCTTATGTAGCTACTTTGTGAGGCCACCTTTTCTGATACCCAGATGAATAATTTCAAAAGCATGTATCTGTCCTTGTGCATTCCATAATGCATTGTTTTAGCATGCTGGTGGTCATACCCACATATCTTGATCCACATTCACAGGTTATACAGTAAATAACCTCTCTTGAGCAACAGTTGATGTAATCCTTAATCTTGTTTTTATTTCCAAATCTGTCCATAATTTCTTTCTTTCCATGTATTGGCAAGCCTTAAAGGCTCCATACAGAAAGCAACCCATTAAGGTAGGTGGTTTAAGTATCGCCCTTGTACAGTGGCTATTGTCTAGGTGGTCCCTTAAATTGGGGGCTCTTCCCTAACTCATCTTGAAATTGTTATGAATACAGCTTTTGATAGATTTCCACTTTTGATTTAAATTACCAGTGAATCTGAGTTCAACCTTCTTTACTGCTTTTGTTCTTTGGGCCAAAAATCAAAGAGTCTCTATTGGCATTAGCTTTTTTATTTTTACCTATTACTGTAACTGCTTTCTTTTAATATTCTTGTAAGCTCATTGCATTGCAGTTTGTATATTTCATCATCAGAACAGTTCCTATGAAGTTTGACATACTCTTTGGAATGTTCTCCACTGTGAGGGGGTGACATATTTGATTTATTATGCTATTTGTGGCCATGCTTTTTGGGTTCTGCCACACCTTTATCCTTATACTGTAGATCTTCAAAATCCAAAAAGAGATTTCATTGGCACTTATTTGTTGATCAGTCTTAAATTAAGTTTATAATTATTGAGCATATTTATAAACAGAATTATGAGATCTTATCCACCATTCCAAATTAAAAACACATCATCTATACTTCAATACCACATGGTTACATATTGGACCTTATTCTGGTCCACATGCAACGCTGCAAATTTTGTGCGTGGACCAAACACCGCCCACAGTGCTGGCCGTCCCCTCGCACCTGCGATCACCCACATGACTGCGAATGGATGATTTGCATACTCATCCATTCGCAGCCTTGGGTGCAGAAGAGAAATCATTGGATGGTTGGCGACCAATGGTTTCTCCAGCGCACGCAGATCAGAGACACTCCTCTGGTGTCTCTGATCTACGAGCGCCTTATGCGGGAAGCAGGCAGGCAGCTGACATCAGCTGCCCTTCCCGCGCACCATCGGCAGATTTCCCTGGGAACGCCCAGCATTTTCATGGGAACACCGCCGCCCCAAGTCCCCCGCCTGCACTGCTGGATGCAAGCAGGATGCCAAACATGTAGTTTGCTGTGCCCGCTCACACCCTGCGTCTGCACATGCGCAGAAATATGCCTGCGCAGATGCAAAGCATTAGTCCCCCGTGCGAACGTGCGAGGGACCAATCTAATCAGAATAACCCCCATTGTGTGAAGACTTCATTGTCCACACTAAACCCCATTTCTGTTTCCCACCAACCCAATAATAGGCTGGCATAAATTGGTGCGCATGCTGCTCCCATTGTGGTGCCCCAAGTTTTCAATAAGAACTTATCTTCAAATGTGAAGAATTTATAGTTGAGTGCAATAGCTCTATTAAAAAAAATTGTTAAAATCTGCCAGTTCATCCATACTGAGTAAGTATTTAAATTGCAGCTAAGCCTACTTTGTGATTTATGCTTGTGTATAATGCCTCAACAAGAATGATAATTCTCTACTGAGCGTTAGTTTCCATGTCTGTCAGAACATGATCTGAGTGATTGATTAGTCTCATCTGTTATTAGTATCTGTTATTGACCCTTCCTGGTCCGAATTGGATACCTGGATTCCCATCTTGATCTTACTCTTCTTTAAAGACCTTCTCATTTCCTTTTGTACCATGATTTCCCACTCTGGTACCCCTACATTCTTTAAAAAGTGGTTATTGTGAGGGATATCACTTCTTTGGTGATTATTTGTGGATACATTTGGAATTTCTTAATCTGAAGATTTAGCCCTTGAAGGTGTATAATTCTAGGGATCCCCAAATTCCTTCTAGGATCTTTCCTACTGGGGTATCGTCACATAAAAGTTTCACCTATTGAAAAGTCCTTTTTGCGATGGAAAAGTATATTTTTCTTCAGTTTAATAATTTTTACAAAATTATCCAGATTCTTATTTTTTTTTCAAAACATCCTTGTAAATGCTATAGTTTCATCTATGTTCATGCGCCTGCAGCACTTTCCAATGTACTGTATAAAGTATTGCATAAACAAAACTAAATTTTTTTAAAGAGTTCATTTAAGCTGAATGGTTGGTACCTGCTTAAATATAGTTGAATTGATTGATTCATGGGTCAAAACTTTTATCGTGCATCCTCCAAGATATAAATCAGAGATTCCCAAATGCATGGAAGAATGGCTAAACTTAGTAAGCTCCAATAAGCAGAACACTGTGTCTGTAAATTCACTCTCTCCCATATGCTGTTTGCACTTATAAGAGCTGCTCACTCAAAATGTCTCTGCCTTCCAAATGCACATTTATTATAAAAGGAATAAATTAAGTATATCGTAAAAACTTTTTTAACTCTAACCAATTCATGATTGGATGATTTTCCCATCTTATTACTTAGACCAGTCTTCACCTTTTGTCAAGTACCTGTGACGTAGGGAATGTTTTGCAATTATTTCTAAATCCATATAAGATTATTTTATACTACTGGCAGAAAATGTGAAAACAGAGACCTTGGCGCTTCTTCCCAGTGCTATGCTGCCCACCTTCACCTAATGGGGGACTATTCCTTAAAGCCACAATTCAGATAATAAAACCAGGGTTATTTGGTAAGGGTGTGGTGCTACTCTGGGTTAATCATAGGTTTATTATTAATACTTATCTTTCTAATCCAGTGTAGAAATTCTCCTTTTCTCTTTTCTGTATGCTTTAACCTCGAAGATTTATGTTGGAAGAGGTAGAAAACAGAGAGAAGGGGGCATGTTTTAGTGGGAGGGTAATATTCACTCATCACGACACTGACAGACAGAAAGGGATGTATCCGGGTGTGGATATTCCTACCTGTATCTGTGCCCTGCCCACTCCAGGAGAAACGGAGCTGCCTCCCCACCAGCAGACAGTTCCTATTTTATATTGTTTTTTGACATTTTATACCATAATAAATTAATACCATAATAAATGAACCTTAAATGTAAGTGAAATACGCCTCCACGGAAATATAACACTTGTTATTTCAAAAAGAAACCCAGATATACTGTGTAAGTAAGGGAGGAATATAGCACAGCCACCCAACTGGACTGACACTTGGGGGTACAGAATTACAAAACTCTGATCATGTGCGGAATCTTGGTGTGGTACTAGATGGTGGATTGACACTTAAACATCAGATATCAGCCACAATCAAATCCTCATTCTTTCATCTGAGGAACATAGCCAGAATCAAACACTTCATCCCATCTGAAGACCTGCCAAAAGTCTTACATGCATTTGTATCATCTCGTTTGGATAACTGCAGTGCCCTTTACCTTGGTCTACCAGCAAAAGAACTGCACCGATTACAGCTGGTACAAAACACAGCTGCCAGGCTGTTAACTAAACAGCCCCGCTCTAGCCACATTACTCCCATTCTCTACTACCTTCACTGGCTGCCAATAAAATGGCGAATAATTTTCAAGATCAATCTACTGAGTTTCAAAGCCCTACATGACCAAGGCCCAAGGTACCTGAAGCAGCTTCTGATTCCATACTGTCCCACCCGATTACTGCGGTCTGTAGATGAAGGACTTTTAGCAGTACCTAGGATCTCCCGTAATTCATCTGGGGGTTGAGCTTTTAGCCATTCAGCTCCAACTTTATGGAACTCACCTCCCCGCACAGTTCGAGAGAACCCCACTCTAGAATGCTTCAAAAACAGACTCAAGACCTTCCTATTTACTCAAGCGTTTCCTTCAGTCCCTTAAGTATTGTTTATGAAAAGCTTTTCTGTACTGTGTTACATTCATTCTATCTGTTAAGCACCTTGAGTCCTATTGGAGAAAGAGCGCTATATAAATAAAATTATTATTATTAATATACACATACATCCCTTTCTGTCTGTCAGTGTTGTGATGAGTGAATATTACCCTCCCACTAAAACACGCCCCCTTCTCTCTGTTTTCTACCTCTTCCAACATAAATCTGCGAGGTTAAAGCATACAGAAAAGAGAAAAGGAGAATTTCTACACTGGATTAGAAAGAGTATTAAGAAAAAACCTATGATTAACCCAGAGTAGCGCCACACCCTTACCAAATAACCCTGGTTTTATTTTATACTACTGTCTTTTCAGTATATTTTATATATTTTTTATATATATATATATATATATATATATATATATATATATATATACATATATATATATATATATATATATATATATGCTTCCTTTCAGAAAAAATTCTAATTAATGTTTTTAACATTGTTATTTTTGTGTAATATCCATACTATATTTGTGTACTTTATTAGTAACATTTTAGGTCAACACTACATGCTCTTCAGTGTAAAAAGAGTAGGAAGTGCTGGACTGTGCAGGCGCTGAACACTTTTGACTGGGTGTAGTCCTTCAGGCGTGCGGGACGCCGAGATTTTTTTTTTAAAAGGGGCAATCAGTTACAAGGCATGGTTTTGCCTTGGGGAAAATAAAGAGGGTAACTGCGCTTTTTGAGGAAGGAAACAATTTACCGTATTTTCTGCACTATAAGGCGCACCGGACTATAAGGCGCAGTCTCAATTATGGGTCTATTTCTGTACTTGACCCATACATAAGGCGCACCGTATTATAAGGCGCATGCTAAAACAGCATGTCTCTTCACTGGTGCCAGTGTCTGGGGTCATTGCAGTGTACGTAATACGTAGTGTACGTATTACATCCCAGTGTCAGCAGGAAATGGTCCGACAGTCAAACTCAGTGCACACATAAGGCGCACCTGATTATAAGGCGCACGGCCTATTTTGATGAAAATTTAAGGCTGTTAGGTGCGCCTTATAGTCCGAAAAATACGGTATTAATTAATAAAAAATCATAATAAAATTAGCATGATCATAATTCACATATACATACATACACTGAAAATACACTTAAATGGCATGCGATTGGTGTGAGCCTTAGTGAATAAACTCCACTTTGAATAGAGTGGGGTTTTTGGGAAAGGCACCCCACTGATCCTTTTTTGTGTGTGGATCCTGTTCCTATTGGACACCAATGGACAGTATATTATTTGGGGGGGGGACAATCTTTTTTTGAAAAACATAATAGTGACCCTGGGTGCTTAAGAATAACGGGTATAGAGCATATACCTGTGACTTCCAGGGGAGGTGACAGATACCGGAAACTGTGTGTTCAAGAGATTTTTTGGATGTTTAAAATCAACAGTTTACATCCAAAGGGTCTAAATCAGGCATGTCCAAACTGAAATGAATCGATTGAATTAAATGTGACATTCTAGTCACAAGTAATATACGGCAAAATACGATTCTTGCTTGTCTTATTTCTGTAAATAATGTATATATCAATATGCATACATAAATGTGTTAGTTCTCTGGTAACAAAGAAAAATTAAAAGTAACAAGTGAAAAAAGGAAAAATGTACCTGTCAATTGTATATACTCGCTTTATATACTCTCTTACAATTATAACAAATAATGGATTAAAACTGAGTATGTTATAGGAGATGAAAATATTCTTAAAATGAACAAAAATAATAAATTAAATCTGTTATTACTATACTTGAATGGTCTAGATCAGGGGTCCTCAAACTTTTTCACTCTGGGACCCCGTCAAACAATAAAAATAATTACAGGACCCAAGCAAGTTACTGCAGAAGGTCATCACATGTGTAGTAGCACAAAGTGATGTGGCAAGTCTAAAATAACAGACAATTCAACAGATTTTTCAGACTCCTTGAATCACTGACTGAGATTAGAAAAGTCAACCTGATGGTCAGCAACATGGAGTCGCAACCCCATGCTGAGAAGGTCGGGACCCACTTTGGGGTCAGGACCCACAGTTTGAGAACCGCTGGTCTAGATTATAAATCTTTTTCATTTGTTTAATAATAATAACTTGCTATCTCTATGTTTGAATCATAATAAATATAATGATGTTTCTGATTAAAACCTTTTGATTAGAATAATTGATTAGGATGTGAAACTGTAGCTTACCGATTACTATATAATGTCAACATTATGGTTAATGGTTTATGTAAAGGATGTATTATTGTATGGTATAGTAATATATGGAAATATCAGATAAACAGACGGTCACCATGGCTATATACCAATGAACCTACTGAGGGCTTCTGGCTGGCAGCAGCTCTCCTATCATCATGAAACACAAGGCGGAATGCATACACTTCCACCGGGATGATGGAGTAGCTGCACCGGAAGTTCACAGGGTCTGTGAGTTCCCGGTACGCGGCGCCTGAGAAGATACACAGGGAGAAAGATCCCAAACAGTGCTACAGATGGAGCTGACCTTGTCCTTACTGTGGATGGCGTTTCTACCGCCATCCACACCGGCGGCCGGCTCCTGCCAGGGGGTCCCCGATGCCTCCCCCGCTGTCTCCACCGGTCCCCCCCCCAAACTGGGCAGTGTCTCCCCGAAGCGGAGACGGGCTGGGAGCAATGTTCCCTCTAATTTTACGAAGGCTGTGTGCGGTAAAAGATTTTGGCTGTGCAACTTTGTAAGGAAATTAAAATTTGTGTGCGTCACTTATATATAACTGGAAAATGACATTCAGCATTTGTGTTAACTTTACTTCAAAATTATATTAAACATTTAAACATTCAAAACACAGCACAATGTAGTTAATGGGTGAAACACACATTAATTGAGTCCACAACTGCAAAAAGGGACCACTGCTGCTTTGTGCGCTCTGTTGTAATGTCTGTGCGCACGCTCGGCGAGTTGTGTCCGCGCGCACGCGCGCACAGCTTAGAGGGAACACTGGCTGGGAGACGCTGCCCAGCTGCGCAACTTTGGGGCGCACATGCGCGTGAGACACACACGCGTCCCAGTCTCTATCGCCGGCACTGCCAGCGCAAGGGATCTGGCGAGCGTCGGGGATAGATAAGGCCAGCTCCATCTGTAGGCGATCAGAATAAATTCTGAGACCAGCGCTGTAAATCCAACTAAGGTATTATCTTGGGGGAATATAAGAAATAAAGAGAATAGCCATATATTATTAATTGGAGTGGTCACGTGACATAAATAAAGAGGTCACATGACCGGGATTTGAACTTTACTGTGACTGTTATTATTAATTAGCTAGATGTCTGCCATCTATTTTTATCATATGAATGTGTTCTTAGAAATAAACTGTGGTAATATATGCATGAGAAATTAAATAAATGAAATTTTATAATGGTGCATTATATATGAGCAAACGAAAACAGCTGGTGCAATTAGGGGCCATTTTGGCACCAAGGTATAAATACATAGAGCCTGCAAAGGAGAGGCCACCTTTGAAAAAGCTGGGAGTCCCCCAGCGAAACACGTCAGGCTGCAGCACCCCCACTCCTTTCCTTCAGTGTGGACTGTGGATTACAAATTTTCTGATGGTCCCTGAACCAGGACCCAAAAGTGGACATCATTACGAACTGGGGATACACAAAGGAGATCTGAGGACAGCACGCTAACTTCACGGGGACCACTTCAAGTGCAGCCTGCAGCAGTGGCAAACATCCCAGATATGTGAGTGATATAGACTGTCCACCCCCAAATAATATACTGTCCATTGGTGTCCATTGGTGTCCAATAGGAACAGGATCCACAAACAAAAAAGGATCAGTGTGGTGCCTTTCCCAAAACCCATCTCTATTCAAAGTGGAGTTTATTCACTAAGGCTCGCACCAATCGCATGCCATTTAAAAGGTACTTTTAGTGTATGTTAATTTTGCTCATGCTAATTTTTTTATGATTTTTTTATTAATTAATAAATTATTTAATCTACTGTGTCATTTCCTTCCTCAAAAAGCGCAGTTACCCTCTTTTTTTTAGTTTTGTTTTATGTCTCAGGGACTGACTATCCCTTAATTTAAACTTGAGAAAGGGGGGTTTTGGGTAAGGCGCTAGAATCACTATGTGTGAGGGAGCTGCTCAACTCAAGTGGTCTAGGCTCATTCAAGTGCAGTACAGAGGATGGATGGTTAAGCGCTCACCTAGTGTGTGTTAATGGTGATATATACAGTATAGGATGCAGATACAGTATGTAAAGAAAATATGTTTATTGTGCCAACAAATGGTATATACAATAGGTAGGGGTAAACAACGTGGGGTGTGGACAACCCAGGGCACCCACACCCCACGTTGTTTACCCCTACCTATTGTATATACCATTTGTTGGCACAATAAACATATTTTCTTTACATACTGTATCTGCATCCTATATATATCACCATTAACACACACTAGGTGAGCGCTTAACCATCCATCCTCTGTACTTAATTTAAACTGCTGCTTGATTTGATCAAAGCCCAGTGCAGCGCCTGCTAACTATCCTTGCGGTACAACACAACTCTTTCTTTCTTTATGGTTTTGCCTTGGAAATGACTGCCCTTTAAAAAAAAACTCAGAGTTTGTCCAACCACATGCACGGCCACCAGACTCGCATAGCAATACATCTGGCCCTTAGTCTGAAACACTAGACATGTGCTGAACCCAATATCAGTGACTGCATGCAACGACCTGTACCATCTTGGGCTGGGGGTGAGATTGGGTTGGTGACTGACAATAAAGAAAGAAAAGCATGGCAACTCTGGGTATTACAGCTACTTTTTAATGGGAGTTGTGTCAATTTCTTGTGTAGCTAGATGGGAATAACTACATTTATATGTCATTTGATGGCAATACATGAAATTGATTATTGCCAATATATTCTCTGTCAACTTCTTTTTCTAGCAGATCTAAAGAGGGAATAGTAAAAATATATAATAGCTGATAAAACTGGTGCTCTATGATATTGCTCCAGCCCTCAGCGCAGCGGGAGCTCTGATTGTACAATGTATCATTGCTCCAATTACCTGTGGCGTGTTCTCTACTTTTAGCACCTGTCACTAGAGAACAGCTCTGGACTTATTAAAAAGCTTTTGATGTCAGAGCTGTAGGTTTGGAATTTTATTTGATGCTTCCTGACAATGGGTCTACTTTGTTACATCTATTAACTAGACTCAGAAGTTTCTCACAAAACAGGTAGAAATTATGCCTTTTCCCCTCATTAAATCAGGTTGTTGCTATGGAAACAGTGTCATGATGAATTAATTATACAGTCAAACTTCAGAACGTTGCATGGAGAAGCTGCTTCCAACAGACTTCGTATTATGTAACTTTTCACCAATTAAATAGTTGCAAAACAGTCTATACAAAAAAAATGCCCTAATGTTAACGTTTTATGTCATTTTTGGCAGTCTTTATTTAGAGGTGTGATGTTAATGCAGTAATATACAGTGCAACTCTCACCAGTTTACTACATTCAAAGATTTCAATACCAGATACTTATTTAATGAATGTATTTGTTTTTTTGGAGGGTGGAGAGTGGATGGTGTACTGGTTAGCATTACGGTCTCACAGCACCGAGATTATAGGTCCTGTGTGGAGTTTGTATATTCTCCCTATACTTGTGTGGTTTTCCACCATCACTCCAAACATAGGAGGTTATAATAACCATGAGTGGGGTCGGCAATCTCACTCTGTGCGTATCTTGCCAGATGTATGGGCACTTGGATCAAAAAGATCCAGGGAGAATACATCTGTGTGAAATGCGTTGAGATGACTGCTTTGGAAGGCCAGACTTCTGATCTAAAAGATCCAGGGAGAATACATCTGTGTGAAATGCGTTGAGATGACTGCTTTGGAAGGCCAGACTTCTGATCTAAAGCAGACCGTCGAAACACTGGGGGACATTGCCAAATTAGAAGAAAGCGTCCGCCTCACAGTGGAAACTTTGGAGGATCAGGGGGTATTAGCATTAGATGAGGAGGGTGAGCCAGCTAGCTGGGTCACAGTCAGAAAGGGTAGTTGGGGGAGGAAGAGGCAGGCCAATGTTGACTTTAAAAATCCCAGTAGATTCCCCAGACTGGATGAAACTACTGCGGATGTTACTTCAATACTGGTGGGGCCGGATGTGACCAGCACCTCTAGCATCCAGAGGACTGGCACATCAGGCTTAGTGGGCGCTAGGGAATCAGGGACCACAAGACAGATGGTGGTGGTAGGGGATTCTATCATCCGTACGACAGACAGGGCAATCTGCTACCGGGACCGTGATAGTCGTACAGTCTGTTGTCTTCTGGGTGCGCGAGTATAGGATATTGCGGACCGGTTGGACAGATTACTGGGAGGGGCTGGGAAAAACTCAGTGGTCATGGTGCACGTTGGCACAAATGACCAAGTTAGTGGCAGGTGGGGTGTCCTTAAAAACAGTTTCAGGGACTTAAGACGTAAACTAAAAGCAAGGACATCAAAGGTAATTTTCTCGGAAATATTACCTGTGCCTTGCGCTAGTCTAGAGAGACAGAGGGCACTCATGGAGCTTAATGTGTGGCTAAAAAGATTGTGTAGGAAGGTTCCTAGAGCACTGGTCAGACTTTTCTGACAGGCGCCATGTATACAGCAGTGACAGTTTGCACCTGAATGGAAAGGGGGCGGCAGTGCTGGGAGGCAGGATGGTTAGAAGGTTGGAGGAGTCTTTAAATTAGGCATGGGGGGGTACAGATACAGACTATGGGCATGTAAGACAGAATAGTGAGGTGCGGACAAGCAAGAGATTGGAGGTTGGAAAAGGGGGGTTGGGGAGCAAAACTAGAGTGAGTAAGAAATCAATAGAGCATTGAGATCACAACCAAACCTTAATGGAAGAAACTAAAAATAAACATAAACTGAAATGCTTGCTGGCTAATGCAAGAAGCTTAGCAGGAAAAATAGGGGAATTGGAACTGGTCACAAGGGACGATTATGATATTATTGGTATAACAGAAACATGGTGTAATAAGTCGCACAATTGGGCATTAAACATGGAGGTATATACTCTCTACAGAAAAGACAGGGAAAATAGAAGGGGAGGGGGTGTGTGCCTTTATGTAAAAAATAACTTAACACCGCGTGAGAAGGAAATGAGCTCAGGTATAGATGAAGATAACACGGAGGCCGTGTGGGCAGAGATAACTGATAATAACAAAAAACCTAATAATAAAACTTTAATAGGGCTATGCTTCAGACCGCCGAACATGAATGATCGGGATGAGTATCTACTCATAAACCAAATCAAAAAAATCATCAGATCAGGGGCAAGTACCAATTATGGGGGTTAACTTTCCAGACATTGATTGGATAAATGAGACAGCAAAAAGCAGTGGGTTCCTAAACTTACTCAAAGATCAGTCTATCACACAAATGGTAGAAGTTCCAACTCATAACGAGGCATTATTGGATCTAGTATTAACAAATAACATAGCTTTAGTTTCAAACATCAAAGTAATTGAACATCTAGGGAACAGTGACCACAACATGGTTTCACTGGAAATCAACTGTAAACTACAGTTACAATAAATCTGTAAACTACAACATACAGGACCGGCTAAAATAGAAAAGCTAACTTCGAATTATTCATGGAATCTCTAAAAGAAATAGAGTGGGAAGCGGTATTTGAGGGGAAGAATGCAGAGGAAATGTTGGATACACTAAAAAATGCTCAAATCATTAACTATTAAAAACATACCAAGTCAATACGGCACCTGAGTGACAGACCTCTGATTGAGCAGCTTACCAACAAAAGTGTTGTGCAAGTCAATAAGGGGTAAGATCAATAAAAAAAGTTGGACAAAAAGTAAGGACAGCAATCAACAATAAAACAAGAGCATTTAAATTCTATAAAGAAAATGTGAAAGATGAGGCTTTTAGCAAGTACAAAGAATCAAACAAAAATTGTAAAGAGGTAATCAAAATAGCTTAAAGGGAAAATGAAGAGCGCATAGCCACTGAAAGCTTAACCATTCCCAAGAAGTTTTTCAAGTACATCAATAGTAAACGAATAATTAAAGAGAACATAGGCCCATTAAAAAATACCAATGGTAAAAGTTTTACAGAAGATAAGGGAAAAGCAGAACTGTTAAATGAGTTCTTCTCATCAGTGTTTACTAGGGGAGAGCAGATAGTGGAATGCACAGGTACATCAAATAGGACGAACAAGCAAGATCTCAATATTGCTTTCACGACCGATTTTGCGGCTCAGCAAAATCAAAACAAATAAATCACCAGGGCCAGATGGGATTCATCCTAGGGTACTAATGGGATTAAGGGAGAAATTAGCGACCCCTCTGCATTACAATTTTGATCACTCTCTTTCAATGGTAAAGTACCAACAGGCTGGAGAATAGTAGAGGTAGTGCCAATATTCAAAAAAGGAAAAAGGGACGACCCAGCCAATTACAAACCGGTGAGCTTAACATCTATAATGGGTAAAATATTTGAAGGATTTTTAAGGGATGGTATCCAGGAATATTTAGACCTTCATAGTTTACTTAGTATTAACCAGCATGGGTTTGTGAAAAATCGATAATGCCAAACAAATTTACTAGGCTTCTATGAGGATGTCAGCAAAAACCTTGATAATGAAAACGCTGTAGATGTGGTCTTCCTAGATTTTGCTAAAACTTTTGATACAGTGCCACAGAAGAGGTTGATAAATAAAATGGACCTGGGATTAGGGCAGTGTCGGAACTTACGAGTGGTTGGCCCAGGTGCAAATCTACATTTTTGGGCCCTACTCTTCCACTCCAAACCAAGTTCACAATATGCCACATAGCAGTGGGTGGCAGAAGTGGGCCCCTTAGTCTTCAGGGGCCCCGGTGCAATGCACCTGCTACACCAATGGTAGTTCCGCCTCTGGATTAGGGGTAAGAATCTGTAGATGAGTAGGGAACTGGCTGTGTAATAGAGAACAGAGAGTGGTTGTGAACAGTGCAGTTTCAAATATGATACCAGTACTAAGTGGAGTGCCACAAGGTTCCGTACTAGGGCCCATTTTATTTAACATATTTATTAACGATATTGAGCTGGGATTACTCAGCAATGTATCCATCTTTGCTGATGACACAAAACTGAGTAGAGTTATTAAATCAACCGAGGATGTCTCCACGCTTCAGAACGATCTTAACAAACTAGATGAGTGGGCAAAAATGTGGAAGATGAGGTTCAATGTGGATAAATGCAAGGTTATGCACCTTGGGAGACATAACCAGTGTGCTAGTGATACCTAAGTGGGGAGGCATTGGGTAATTCAGTACTTGAAAAGGATCTAGGAGTCCAAATAGATAACCAACTGGGGTATAGTGCTCAATGTCACATAGCAACAAAAAAGACCAACAGAATTCTAGCATGTATAAGGGGCATGGAAACTAGGGACTCAAAAGTAATTATGCCACTGTACAAAGCATTGTTGCCTCTGTTTTGTAAACTGCCGAGCTCAGGGTCTGTGCAGAGATGGCCCTAACCAGTTTGATGCCCTAAGCAATATTTGGCTGGTGCCCCCTAGCACAGCCACTAGTTCAACCTTGACCCAGCACCTCTCTCCCAGCACAGCACCCATTACCCAGCAGCACAGAACACAGCAGCAGTCTGCAGCACCCCTCAGCTACAGCAATCCTCATCCACAGAGCCGTAACTAAATATTTTTGTGCTTTGTGCCAGCAAGACCCTTGCTGGCGCAAAGCACAAAAATAGGGACAGAAAGGGGTATAGTCTTGCTGGGAAGGGGCGTAACCACACAATAGTACCAAATCAAATTACATCACACTGTAATCCATCCTTATTGACATTACATCACATGATAGTGTGCCTTATTCAAGTTATGTCACACAGTATTGTCCATTACTCACATTATATGAAAAGTAGTGTCCTTTATTCATGTTATGCTTCATAGAAGTACCTCTTTACAAAATGCACGTTATGCCCCTCCTAGTCCCACCACTGACGATGTCAAGACAGTCAGCTCTAGGCTTCAAATACATGCCCCTTGGCATTCCAAATGACCTAGTATGTCAAGAGGCAGTTATGACGCTTATAATCACTTTTGTTTGTGGGAGCTGCTAGACTGAGTTGTCCAATATCATAAGGTCAAATTTAAAAAAAGAGAATATGTCTGGTGCTCACCTTCATTGACTAGGGGAGCGCCAGACATATTCTCTTTTTTACCATTGCAAATGACCTAAGCATATGCCTAGTTTGCCAATGCCTAAAGCCGGCTCTGGGTCTATGTGTTCTGATGCAGACTAGCTGACATTGCTGACCGGTTCCCTTATGTCCAATCTGAGGGGCAGATTTATTAAGCTCGGTGCAGTGATAAACTGTCTTATTTTTATCACTGGCCAATCAACTCCTACTATGAAGTTACAGGCTTGGTTTGAAAAATGACAGGTAGGAACTGATTGGACGATGATTAAAAACCAGACACTTTATCACATCACCGAGCTGCTGCTTGCGCAGAATGGCCAAGGCACCGATAGTCCTAATGGTCGTGATGTGGATCCAACACTGCATCCTTGGACACAGCATCAGATCTCATAGATGCATGGAGGAGAATTTATATTTGAATTTGTATACACACCTATCAGATCTCAATCTCTCTGCATATTTTACCATACCATCTGCAGCACAGCTTGATTTTGCTTAGGTGCAAAGTTACTTGCACCTAACACAAATTGAACAGACTACAACATCCTCTATTACATCCTGACGTAATCAGTTCCACCAATTGCTATAAATAAGGTAGATCTTCCTAACTCCCAAGTGACAGCAAAATAAAAAGTATTACACATAAGTAAATAACTTCCATATGCCCACTCCTACCTGTAGTTAACATTTGCAGTTAGGAAAATAAGTACAGTATATGTATTGTGGCAAAACAGAGAGAGAGAGCCTGGAGACTATGGAGGAGAAAAAAAAATTACCCACCATGCCTGAGCCCATAAAGTCGGGTCAGGGCTGCCACTAGGCTCGTGTACCAGCAACCGCTCTGATTGGCTAACTGTACACGAGCTCTCATTGACTCAAAATCCGGTGCAGCATTTTAATTAGCCACCGGCATCCTGCATTGAAGAAGCCTGTGCTACGCTCAGTGCACCGAGCGCAGCACAGGCAGCACAGCATAGGTAGTCAGGGAGGTTGCAGTGGGCAAAATGAGCTGCCCAGGCCCTTCCAGAGGCCGGGGCCCGGGACAGCTGTACCCACAGCACCCCCTGTCGGCGGCCCTGAGTTGGATAGCTAGATAACACAAATTGGTTGGAATCATAAAAGGGAGAGTACAGAAAGTTGTACCCAACTTGTCATCCTCTATATCAATTTGGTCTTGTTATTTCCCAAACACAGTCTGCAAAAGTCACAAAATATAAATATAAATTTTTATCATGAAATATTCGGAGGAGAAAACTGCATCACCTATTCCTAGGAAACCTAGATTCTTGGAAGCATAGTGATAGCTCGATACCCATTTAAGGAGACCCTTGTGCATTCATGGAACTGAATATCGGCTCTATCACATGAGAGATGATATGGTCCAAAGAGGAATGTAGTTTCAGGAATCCAGTTTGTCCTTGATGCAGACTGAAAGGCCTTGGCAAAAAGAGGCCATTAATTGTTGTTTAACTGCAATTAGCAATGTTTCAGTACTGTACGATATATTGGCTTGTAGTATCAGAGCATTTGCAAAGATTTACAATACCCACTCAAGTTCAACAAACAATTTTCAGAAGGATTTAAGTAAAAGGAGGTCAGTCAGAGGGGGCATAATGCAAGCTACTTCAATAGATGTACCAAGATTAGTTATAAAGCAACATAATTGGTAAGTTACAAATGGTGACGTGAGTGATTATTTAGCCGTATCTTGTAAGAATATATATATACGGTTATACATTGTTGTGGAAGATGGTATAGAGAAAAGGCTAGACTGGTACTGCAAGAAGATGGTAGAAGGCTGCAAGATCTTGGTTATAATGCTGTAAGATACAGTGGGCTGATGCAGAGTTGCGTGGAAGTTAGCTTAGCTGATGGGCTTTGCAATGTTTTCAGTGTGCATGCTCTATAGTCAAAGGCATGCATCTATACACCATTCACAGTCATCTGCACCGCAGGTTATGTCACATTTATTTACTTCTGTAACACCAGTATATTCTGTTGTGCTTTACCATTGGCTTTCAACTGAATGGATGTACAGTAACTGGGTGGTAACTGGGAATATAAATTACTGGAGTGCAATCAGTATTATCTGATATTCTGCAAAGATAAGACATAAAACAAGAAAGCAGCAATGCCAATGCTCCTATACTACAAGCCAATATATTGTACAGTACTGAAACATTGCTAATTGCAGTTAAACAACAATTAAAGGCCTCTCTTTGCCAAGGCCTTTCAGTCTGCATCAAGGACAAACTACATTCCTCTTTGGACCATATCATCTCTCATGTCATAGAGCCGATATTCAGTTCCATGAATGCACAAAGGGTCTCGTTAATTGGGTATCAAGCTATCACCCTCTTACTTAATGATGAGTGAATCAAAATTAAAAAGTATATATTTAGTATTAAATTCATAGGACACTTCAAAATTACATGTGATGTACAAATCAACATGCATAAATATACAACATTGTATGTAAAACCATGCAAATAAAATCAATAATAACCAATGACTTGGCTTTAAGACCAGATCTCACGTGTGGAGGTGGGCCCCAATTGGGGTAATGATGTGACCTGCACTGTCCACAGTGTTGTAGTCCCAAAGATGATAGAGTCCACATTTGTTCGGCAATGGGTGATCCTGTGTGCCAACTGAGGGAGTGGCTGATGTTGAAAGCCTAACCTTCAACCTTGTGGCAATTTGTATCCAATGGACAGGGAATGAGCCGATTACTTCCTATAATTAGGGATCCTGTGGTCAGAAGAATAAGCAGGTATATTCTGAGCTGTGTGTGCAGAAATCTATGATTTCAGAAACATCACTTTTAGGGCTTGTACAAGCGCACACTGATAATGATGGCAGCTATATGAAAAAGTGGATGAATATGGGAGAAGTTATTATTAATAATAATAATAATAATAATAATAACAACAGGTACTTGTGTAGTTTCACGGCGCCGGTTTCTACGCTCAGCAAACTATCTAAAATAAACTAACTTAACTCCATGCCAACATGGATAGTTCATACCCCCTATCCATGTTGGCATGGAGTTGATTTTAGATAGCCACCGAGCCCGCAGCATGGGCGAGCGAAGTGAGGACTCAGGGGACTCAGATGCACGGCGCCATGCTGGCGCCGTGAAACTACACAAGTACCTAATAACATTATGAGATTAAATAGAACATACATAGTCTGCTGCACTGTACAGAGAATATTAGGGTATTCACATCTGCCCCAGTAGAGTTTACAATCACACACTAGAGTTCATTTTGTTTGGAACCAATTAGCCTACCAGTATCTTTTTGCATTGTGGAAGGAAAGCGGAGTACCCAGATGAAACCCATGCAAGCGTGGGGAGAATATGCAAACACCACACAGTTAGCATCCTGGTGGGAATGATCCAATGACCAGGATGCACTACCATCTGCAGCCCCTTACCACCACCACCCCCCCCCCCCCCCACGGCTACCTCAGCGATACTCTAACATATGCGATTAGTATTGCAAGGGGCAGCTCTTTAGTTAAGAGCTACTCTTTGCGAAGCAGCTGGCAGGGGGGGGGGTGAGCAGGTCCACAGTGTCTCTCCCCTCTCCGTCTGTCCCCGAGACAGCTGCTGCTGCTGGGCTCCGTCTCCTCCTCCCTGCACCAGGAAGATGTGCAAGGAGGAGGAGAAGGTCAGTTATCTGGGAAGCACAGCAAGAGGCTGCCTGGACACAGGTGACGGGGGTGGTCTGCAGGGGTTGGTGCATAGGCCACTAGGTGTTTTGGCGAATATCCCTATTTAGTTTTTTATATGTAGTGTAATTGCAGCCAACATGTGTGCAATTTTGTTTTGTTCCCAGTGTGTTCTTTTTGACACAAAAACAAGCAATCTGATAAATTCCATGGACCAATTACCCCTTAATATCCTGTACTCATTTAGCTAGAAATACAGTCTGCTGTGAGAAATGCCTCCCATACATTTACAATTTTGTTAATACATTTACTGTGACCCTCTGTGATAAAATAATATCACAGCTAATCTTAAAGTAAGGAACCCCTTCATATGCTCATGAAACTTTCATTCTTCCATTAGGAACTGATGGCCCTGGTACATTGACAACACAATTATCCTGACTTTTCATTATGATTTAATTTTTCTTCCTTTTATGGGCCCGAGCGCATCTGAACCTTCTCAAGTTCTCCTGTTTCCTTCTTAAGGTGCTATTTGAGCTTCCTATATAGTCAATATCGGAAGAGAAGTTAGCACAAATCGCACAGTGGGGGTTATTCTGGTTGATTCACGTGGATGCAAATTGACCCCCTTGCGAGTCAACCAGATCCCGCCCTGTGAATGGTGGTATACCCGCCCCCTCACAGCATGTTTGCACGCAGGGCCTGTGAATGGATGTTTAACATAAACATCTATTCGCAGCCTGTGGTCGCCGACCATCAAATGATGTGGAACATGCACGCATATCTAAGTGACTCTCAGGTCATTAAGATTTGCGTGCACCCTTGAGAGGAAGTGGGTGGGCAGCTGACATCCTGTATGTCAGCTGTCCGCCCCCAGCCATTGACATCACGGCCCAATTACCATGGGAACACCCAGCATTTACATGAGAATGCCCATGATACAGTGGGCGTTTCCTTGGGCGCGACTATCCGCTGCCGCCCCATGCCCCAGCCTTAGGTGCATGCACCCAGCAAACAGTCTTTTCACAGTGGCCTCAAACACCCGGCATATGCACATGCGCAGAAATGTGGCTGCACATAAGCCATAGTAATATTGTTTAGGTTGTGTGTGTGTGTGGTTATCACTGGGATCTGCAGCAGTGTGACTGATTCAGCACAGGGGTTGACCGCTTAGCACATGTGATCATGTAAGTAATATATGTTATATATGTGCTGGATGGTTTCACCAAGGAACAGCAGCGCTGAAAACAGCAGGTATCATGCAGGGGCCTGGAACCAGCATGTATCACACACTAACTGCACCCCCAGACCCCTGTGAAACTAGCCAAAGAAAGTCCAGGGAGGGGTTTAGGAGTGTTTTAAGCATGCTGATTCCCAGGCACCCACTATTCAGCCCTGCCAATCACTGGAGAAACCATCCAGCCCATACAGTACATTATGTACATAATTACATGTGCTATGCGGTCGCCCCCTGCAAATCATTCTTGGTGCTGCAGAAACTGCTGGTTGTTATCCCCATTCTTACAGACCTTTGCTGGCCCTGCCTGGCACTGTGTGCTGCTATCCATCTGTTACTTCCTTCTCTCATTTGGTGTTCCTGTATCCTGTTTCTTCTCCGCAGCATAATAATTAGGACAGATCAAAAGCTAAACCCCACATTTATCTACTTTCAAAATTATATGCAACTTTCTCTAGTTACTATTAATTTTTTTTTTTTTGGTAAAAGCCCTTAATAGTCATCATATATGGGATTTTGTGTAGGCTTGGAGCTGCAGCCCCATCTGCCCCATTGTTAATCTGGCCTTGATCCTGGTATTATAGCACTAATAACTTTAACCACATTTTTGCCCAATTAAATATGTTCTATTATAGTGATTTAGGGGAATCATCATTAATCACAAGTGTACAAGTTCAAAAAGTGATATCAATCCAGTTTCAAATGAAAATTCCGTATTATGTTAAATGTCACAGCTATTGTAGATGAAACAGAATTTTTGACCTGTTGATGGGACCATATCCGGCTATGGTGGTGTGAGCTGCGTTTCTTTGATTAAAGTGCCTTTTATCCAGGTAGTTTGAAGTCCATTTTTAGTAGACCCCCAAATCTGGCAGCAAAGCCGCTGGCTACAAATACCAAATAGCAGCCTTTACACTCTAATTGCTTCTATACACAGTTCTAACAACTGAGATTGAACTGACCGTATTCATTTTTCAATTGTCATTGTGTGGGTCCTCTAGATGAACAAATATTTATATATTCAGGGCTATGGATCCGAAACAGCAGAATAACAATAAGTGTGACGGAATAATATATCCATCCATGTGCAGTAATATCCATATATTTTGATACCAGACAGTTTAAAAAATATTGGACTTTTGAAAGATGCCAACTATAAATTGAGAATTGATAGTATATTTAAATAATAGTACATGCTCATTTAAGAGACGCTTCCGTAGTACCTGGGTGCTATGACAATTATATACAATTTATGAGCATAACAAAAACAACCGTTCAAAAATTTGAGGTTGTGTTGAAATTTCCTTATTTTTTAAAGAAAAGCACTGATTGTTTCAGCGAAGATGACATTAAGTCAATCCGAAATACCCTCTTTATATTGTTAATGTGGTAAATGACTATACTAGCTACAAACTTCTGGTCTATAAAGAAATATGTACATAGGTGTATAGTGGCCCATTTCCTAATGATACATTGTGTTTGGTAATCATGTTACCAAACACAATGAAAACCGTTGAAAACACTTGTGCAATTATATTAACACAGCTGAATATGGGTTTGCCCATTAGCGCAGCTGTAAAACTGCCCTTCATTTGAGCTAGTTGAGTATTTGGAGAATCACATTCGTGGGTTCGATTATACTCTCAAAATGGTCAGATAAAGAGAACTTTCATGTAAAATTGATCATTCTATTTTTGTTCTTCGAAATGAAGGCTATTCCATGCAAGAAATTGCCAAGAAACTGAACATTTCCTACAACAGTGTGTATTATACCCTTCACAGAACAGCACAAACAGGCTCTAACCAAAGTAGAAAGAGAAGGGAGAGGCCCCGGTGCACAACTGAGCAAGAAGACAAGTACATTAGAGTCTCTAGTTTGAGAAATAGATGCCTCACAGGTCCTCAACTAGCAGCTTCATAAAATGGTACCTACAAAATGCGAGTGTCAAGGTCTACAGTGAAGAGGTGACTTTGGGCTGCTGGCAGAGGGGCAACGAAAAAGCTATATCTGAGACTGACCAATAAAAGAAAAAAAAAGAATATGGGCAAAAGAACACAGACATTGGACACAGGACGATTGGAAAAAAGTGTATAGGCGAATCAAAGTTAGAGGTGATTGGATAACACAGAAGAACATTTGTGAAAAACCCAATGTCGACCTTTTCACTGTCGACCTAGACATTGTCGAACTAATGACTTGTCAAACTAATGACCTTTAGACCTAGAACCATGTCGACATTTTCCAATGTCGACCTAAACCCATGTTGACCTAGAACCATATCGACCTAATGACTGTCGACCATCATGCTGTAGACAAAATGATCCCAACCCCTTTCCCCTGTCCCCCCCCCGGAGCACTTTCCATTCCTCCCCTCAGACTAAACCTATGCCCCCCTCTTAGCTTAACCCAAACTCCCTATTACCAAATCCTAACCTCCTGACACCACTGCTGATGCCTAGACCTCCCACCCCACAGCCTAAGCATAACACCCCTCTGACTATTGCTAACCCACCCCTCATACTGACGTTCAAGATGCCAACAGCTTGAATTCCAGCATCCCACTGCCTAAGCCACCTCTAAGTGCCTAACCCTCAGCCTTCCTCCTTGCAGCCTAACTCTAACCCTCATACCCACCAAAAACATAGCCCCCAATCCCGGCCTGGCTCTAACAGTCCCTGTCTACCTACACTCATGATGCCAGCAGTCAGGATTCCAGCATCAGCATCCTCATCAATGTCGGGACACTGGTCTTATGGTTGCAATTCAGCTTGGTATTCTGATTGCCGGCATGCTACCCGCTGGGATGTTATCTACATTCCGCCTGGAGGAAGTGGGAAGTGGGAACTGGTGATCAGGGAGGTGGAGAGGAGCCAGATGTTAGAGGAATAGAGGTGGGTATTGGCAGTGTGTGATTAAATGAGGTTTGGATATGTATGGTTAAGAAAAAGTGGTTTAAGTCTTTGTAGAGGAGTGAGAGGAGTTTAACTTAATTTGGGATATTACAGGGATTAATTTAAGTGACTGGCCAATTTAAGGCAGCATCAGACAGGCCCAGATTAACAATGGGGTGGATGGAGCTGCAGCTCCAGGACTCCACATAAAAATAGGTCCAACATCATGACAGAATAAGGATCACCAGACAGACAAGAGGTTGGCCAAAAATCATACAGTAAGTATTCAAATTGCTCACCTATTTCACATACTTATGCAATCTTTGTACTTTTAAATATGTAGAGAGACAGTGGGATGCATGATTAGGCTACATCCTAGGGTGGCAGGACTGGGTGGGCTGGCAGACGACAGGGATTTAATTAAGGCCTAATTTATTTCATCCTTTTTAGCTATCACCCATCCCAATGTACAGTGGGGGAGGGGGGGGGGGGCGGGCATTTCTAAGGGGACTGCCAGCTGCCAGATTGCTGTACCAATGTTATTTACTGATGGAACCATTACTTTATGTACGTTGTGCTACAGTGCCAGCTGGGCAGTTTAAAGCCCAAGTCTCCTTAACACGTCACAAGCATTAGATCCTACATGCCAGTTGTATAACCTTCACTACATGCACATGGACAGTATTACTGGTGACTCCCTGAGCGTCCATACACATGCGATACCAGCACTCAAGGGGACCTACATGTGTATTAGCCTAGGGCACCTGGAACCTTTAATCAGGCCCTATCATAGTGTATGGGTTCTACATGCCTACATGGTATTGGTATCACCTCCTTTACGTCTCATACAGTAATAGGTCTTTGAACATTTCCAGCTCCAGGCCCATTAGGCTCTTAATCCGGCCCTGGCAGCAGAGGTGCAGTGTCATGAAAGGAAAATGAGGCAGGCAGCAATGTTGAGATTGGATTAAAGAGCTGCAAGGTGAGAATGAGGTCAACAGATGAGGAGTGCATTACTGTTATCAATTATTTATTTATTTATTATTAACAGTTTCTTATATAGCGCAGCATATTCCGTTGCGCTTTACAATAGAGGAAGTTAAGAGACTCTTTATGGGGTATGCAGGGGAAGTCTTAATTGACAATCACACAGTGGGGTAGATGTATGAGGCAGTGATAAGGGAGGACAAGTGAGCCAGCGAAGTGGCCCATGGCAACCAATCAGCTGCTCTGTATAATTTTATATTATGCAAATGATAGATGTTACATAAGTGCTGATTAGTTGTCATGGGCCACTTCTCCTCTGGCGCACTTCTCCTCCCTTATCACTGCTACAAACATCTACCCCAGTGTTCCTGGGTCATAGAAGATGGAGATTGGATGGTTAAGGGAGATGATAAAGGACATTGGATATATACATTATTGGTGTTTATTGTATTTATTGTTGGACTGGGATTTCTGCGTTGATCCAAAACACTAAGGGGCAGATTTATTAATCTTGGAGAAGAGATAAACTGGAGATAAAGCGGAGAAAAGGTAAAAGGAGATAAAGCACCAGCCGATCAGCTGTGTTTGAAAAAGACAGTTGGGAGTTGATTGGCTGGTGCTTTATCTCCTTTTACCTTTTTTCCGCTTTATCTCCTGTTTATCTCTTCTCCAAGATTAATAAATCTGCCCCTTAATGCTATATTATGCTGGTAAAATATGCAACATTTAGTAATACTATATAATATTCAGCTTTGCTCATCACATGAAAAAGATGCTGGACAGTTCGCTAAAGTTGACAGTAAAATAATGTGCAACAGGTCATAGGACCTTATTCTAGTTCACTCTTTCTGACAAAATCCTTCTTAGATGGACAAAATCATGTGCACTGCAGGGGTTAGATGTAAAATGTGCAGAGAGAATTAGATTTGTGTGAGTTATTTTGTTTCTGTGCAGGGTAAATACTGACTGCTTTATTTTTACACTGCAATATAGATCTCACTTTGAAGTAAAACCCCACCCAAATCTAATTCTCTCTGCACAAGTAAAATCTGCCCCACCTGCAGTGCACATGGTTTTGTCCATCTAAGAAGGAATTTGTCCGAAAGAGTGAACCAAAATAACCCCTATATTGACTCGGTAACAGATGGTAAATGTAACATGAGTACATTTTCTATATTAGTAATAGATTGTGTCATTGTTCTAATTTCATATTAGTCATTATATTGGTAGATGTACTAATCATAACATTTTTCTTATTTTACAGCTACTCAATTGTTTTGTTATCCCTGTGGTTCTATTACTGTCCTGGTTTTTCCTGCTGGTCCGATATAAAGTTTTACACTTCATTGGTGCTGTGGCCTGTATCCTTGGTATTGGGTGCATGGCAGGAGCTGATGTACTTATGGGAAGGCAGCAAAAAGAAGGTAAGTTGTGTTCTTGGTGATCTATTTAATGCTACTGAATATCTTGTATTGCAGTGATGTTTATTTTTAAAATATATATTTATTGAAGCACTTTGCATCATGAAAATAGAAGGAATACATCCAGGGGCACTTGTAGAGAGAAGAAGGTCTCAGACTCTGGGCCAGATGCACTAAGCTTCAAAAGTGATAAAATGGAGAGTGATAAACAACCAACCAATCAGCTCCTGCCTGACATGTTTCAAACACAGTCTGTGACATGACAAGTAGGAGCTGATTGGCTGGTTGTTTATCACTCTCCATTTTATCACTTTTGAAGCTTAGCGCATCTGGCCCTCTGTCTGGGCCACCCACTGTAGTCGGCAGCGCTGTAGACTCTGCACATTATAACCTAGTGCCATCCCAGAGTCTACTGTGCATGCACGAAATACCAGGAAATAGGCCTCTGCGCCATTTTCCCAGTGCTGCTGTTGCCAACTCGGGACGCTGCAGGGTATCTTTTGAAAAAAAATTGTGCAGGGTGGGCCCTCCTGCAGCCATTGTAAATATTGCAGCATGCTGACTTTTCACAGCCGGAGTTTGCTCCAGTAATTCCTAAGTTGAGCATGGCCCTTGCAAGCACGGTGAGAATATACAAACTCCACCAGTTAGGGCCATGGTGGGAATTGAACCCATGACGCAGTGGGCGGGATGCTATATTACTCACCGCCGCGGTCCCCTCTCTGTATGCTATAACCTCCGGCGGATTAGTGCTTCTCGAAGCACTTCCACATTCTTTAGATTATCGGTGCGCGCTGCTCTCCCCATAGACTTGTGCAGGAGAGGCGCGCGCACCCTATGCTGTAAGACCCACTGCGCTATTGAATGTAGCATTGTACCTCGCCTCTTCTGGCTAGCAGAGAGGTAGAGTAGTTGTCCTCAAATTCAAATATATTTTGCTAATGTAGTTTATACTTGCTTCTGTATGTCTTTGAACTAATACATTTATTGTGTTTGATCTTTTTTTTTTCGTAGTTATGAACTATTTCCTGTTTGATCTGAGGTGATATTTTTGATAGATGTGCCTCCTGAGGTGTGAGGGACTTTTGCAGCCTGTAGCCACACACATGGTGGCATTTTAATTATATTATTTAATTGCATATCTAATAACTAACAGGCGGCGTCAGACACAGGCCAGTGCGCATGTCCGCCCTGTTCTGGTCCGGCGCATGCGCAGAAGAAGAAAAAATATTGATTCTACACCACTGTAACGCTAACTGCTAGCGTTACAGCAAACAATATAGCATACGGAGAAGAGGGAGGAGATAGCGCATCGGAACAAGCGTGAAAATACCCCAATAATTTGCATAATTTGCCGCGATTTGTACAGAATCCCGCCCAGTAATGCTAACCATTACACCATACGTGCTGCCCAAATGTTATTACGCAAAGGTTATACATTTTTTGGTGAGATAAAGTATGCTAATTATCAACCTTTTACTTTGTTATATACTGTATATATTCTGCTTGTTTTAAGTATTTTGTTAATTTTGATAACTAAAATCAGAGGCATATACTGTGAACATGTCACATTTAAAATGTACTACAATGGTTTAGATAATGAAGCATTACTTGTGTTTTATTAAAACAATATGAGCAGCTTGAGGTTAGTTGTTACCATAGAACAGGTGAGAGGGCAGCTTCGATACAGTACAATTGCTCATCATCCAGTAAGCCACAATGAAACAGTTGAAATTAATGTTTGAGACTGGTTTTGTTTTCTAATTTTTTTTTATTTATTTTTTTATTATGTCTGCAGATTTTTATCTAGGAGATAGTAAACTAATTGGAGATGTCTTGGTTCTCGGAGGTGCCACTCTGTATGGCATTTCTAGTGTATGCCAGGAATATATTGTTAGGAACCTTAGCCGAATTGAACTACTGGGTATGATTGGACTTTTTGGATCCTTCTTCAGCGGTATACAGTTGTGAGTATAAAAAAAAATAATATTTGAACCATACTCTACATTTATGGATAGACAGAAAGATGAACTGACACATCAAGATATTAATATATTCACTTTTGTTTAGGTTCACAAATAAATTAACAGTGACAAAATTAATTGGAATAAATTAGGATACGTTTTACATTATTATGACTGTTCCAACTAAAGAAGTGTATTATACATGATTGCATGTGTGATAACAGCAGTACTTTTGTATTAGAAGATTGTTATTAGATTTATAGAAATATATTAATTTCCATACCACTCAAAATGTATATCTGTGTTAACTTTATTTGGAGCCTGACATTAAAATATTGGATAAAAAGTAGGGATGCGAAAAAACCCCGGTGTTTTGCTGTTGGTTCTAATTCATCATTGTGTTTTAGTTTTGGCAAAACCAACCCCAAGGGTTTTGGTTTTCTTTAAAATCAAGAAACATTGATAAAAAATAAAATCTATATACTGTAGATAAAAATTTATAAAATCAGCTAAATCATGTCATTTGGTCCTGTTTATATGCAATTCAGAACTCGAGTTCAGGTTTTAAATCCAAGTTCCGAAATGACAACAGACCCACGCCAGAACTCTATTCTGTTCCACCTAGAGCCCCAAAGTGATTCTGAACTGGGACTTGATTCAACTCAGAACATTGCAAATGTCATTCCTCATACATTTATTACACTATGAGGGTTATTCTAATTGCGTCGGTCCTCCGTGCATTCACACGGAGGACCGATGTTGCGCGTCTGCATAAGAGCGTTTCTGCGCATGTGCAGAAGTAGAGTGCATGCACCCACGCCTAGACGGCGTGTGTGGGGGGGGGGCTCTATTACCATATGGGAACGCCCAGCATTCCATGGGCGTTCCCATGAGAACACTGGGCGTTCTCATGGTAATGAGGCCATGACGGACATGCTGGGCCGGGCAGCTGACATCACCGGATATAACATAAAAGAATTTGCGCACACCTATGGTGTGTCCATTTGAAAGGGTGTGTGGCCTCGTCGCAAGGCATGTGCCTTGCCACACACACTGTAATGGTCATTACACATTATGCCACACCATAATAGTCATTAAACATTATGCCACACACCATAATAGTCATTACACATTATGCCACACGCCGTAATGGTCATTACACATTATGCCACACACCGTAATGGTCATTACACATTATACCACACGCCGTAATGGTCATTACACATTATGCCACACACCATAATTGTCATTACACATTCTGCCACACATTGCAATGGTCATTACCCATTATGCCACATACTGTAATGCTCCACCAGTGCCCCCATCATTTCCCTTTACAATTAATGCCCCAGTGGACTCAACATTCTGGGCTGACCTCCACCGCTGCTGCTGGCCACGAGACTTCCGTGATGCTCTGACTAGCAAGGTGCTGTCTGCACCCAAGTGTCACCCTTCAGAGTAGAGACACCATGCCTGTACCTCCTGAACTTACAGAGCTTCAGCTACAGGGCCTCCGGCACCGCCGGCCATATGAAATGCGACGCCGTCTCTTGAGCCAATCATCTCAATCACATGGCCCCTGCACTACATAACTACATGCTGCACTATACCAATACCCTAAATCAGGCATGCCCAAAGTCAGGCCCGTGGGCCAATTGCGGCCCATGCTGTCATTTCAAGCATCCCGCAGCCTCCAGCTGGAAGCGGGCAGAGCATCAGATGTGGGAAGCACAGCACAGGACACTAAAGGTGGGGCCCCGGCGAGCTTGCCTTTACCTTGCTGTCTGCGGAGGTGCCGGCCGCCACAGTGAGATGTGTTTGGCATCTTTCGGGTGAGTATGCATCCTACCCCTGCTGCTGCAATCGTATATCACCCTACTCGACAATCACAGTGACAGTAGTGTGTGGAGAGGGGGGCAGCAAGGGGGAAGCTTGCTCCCGTAACATGCAGAGCGGAGGAGGGTAGCAGCGAGAGCCCAAACATCTCCTATCCTTGCAGTTCCTGCTTTGCCTCTCCATCCTCTGGCTCACACAAGGGGCTGGGAAACATACAGAGAAGGGAGGGGGCAGAGTGGGGGACATACAGTGAAGGAGGGTCAGGCTGGGGGACATATGGAGGCAGTGATGGACATTAAGAGAAGGGGGAGCAGGGGCAGGCTGGGGGACATACAGTGAATGGGGGCAGAGTGGGGTACATAGTGAATGGGGGTCATACAGTGAATGGGAGTCATACAGTGAAGGAGGGTCAAGCTTGGGGACATACAATGAATAAAGGTACTGATGAACATTAAGAAAAGGGGGCAGGCTGCGGGACAGAGTGAATGGGGCAGAGTGGGGAACATACAGTGAATGGGTGACATACAGTGAAGGAGGGGCAGGCTGGGGGGACATAAAGTGAATGGGGGCAGGCTGGAGGAAATACAGTGAAGGGGCAGGCTGGGGGACATAGAGTGAATGGGGGCAGAGTGGGGTACATAGTGAATGGGGGTCATACAGTGAATGGGAGTCATACAGTGAAGGAAGGTCAGGCTTGGGGACATACAATGAATGGAGGCACTGATGAACATTAAGAAAAGGGGCAGGCTGGGGGACAGAGTGAATGGGGCAGAGTGGGGAACATACAGTGAATGGGTGACATACAGTGAAGGAGGGGCAGGCTGGGGGGACATAAAGTGAATGGGGGCAGGCTGGAGGAAATACAGTGAAGGGGCAGGCTGGGGGACATAGAGTGAATGGGGGCAGAGTGGGGGACCATTCTGATGTGATTAATGATTCAAAGAATGTCAGGCTGAATGGTCGGCCCCCACACATTTACACTTCACCAAATCTGGCCCTCGTCGCAAAAAGTTTGGACATCCCTGCCCTAAATGCTACACTACATCCCCCTACATGCTGCACTATACCACTACACTACACACTAAATCCCCCTTACTACTACATGCTACATTTCCAGCAGTAATATTTAAACTTTTAACTGCCAACCTCCATGGGATTCCCCCCTTTCTCAGCCCCCCACATGCTCCAGCTGGGGGACAGCCATTAAGACCCACTGGAGTAGCTGCTGGACTGACTGACCTTTTATTAACACACTGCAGCAGTCCTGCGGGGTAGCACAGTGTTTATCAGGTGATGTGGGAGCCATGGCTGTGTGCAGGCAACTACAGCCGATGGGAGAGCAGGAGATGGAGGCGGACCTGGGCAGGAGAGCTGGCGTTCCCTCAGCCTGGGAGGAAGTGAGGACCAGGAAGCGCGGTCAGGCAGGGCGGGGGTACATACCGTTCCCCTACAGTATGGAGGCGGACAGGGGTGCCACAGTCTAGCACCAGGAGCCATCCCTTCAGTTAGATGCATGCTAGCAGCAGCATGTCAGCACAAGCAGAAGGAGCGCCCCGGGGGTGAAGCAGCAGCACTATCCTCCACACAAATCTGGCACCGATAGGATAGCATGGGTGTAAGCATTAGGGTGTGCCTGTGCAAACCCGTGCACACGTCTATGCCCGTGGTGCACTCGGGAGGGAAGAAGGCGCACGGCTACAGAGTCCACTCTCTGCTGCTTAAGCAGGCAAGCGGTAGCTCCCACGCCTGCCACTTGCCACAGCAGCATCCTGCTCCCCACAGACCCCGCCAGCACTTGCTCCTCCAAGCTGCCGCGGGGTCTGCCTCACCATTGTTACGCCACTGTCACCAAGGCAGCACCAGCACACTTACATGTTTAATTAGTCTCATATGTGACAACATTACGGGCTCTATGTTGCCTCTAATCAGATGCTGGCAGCTGGCTTCTATTCACACTGAGGGGTATATTTACTAAGTGAACACAGCAACCAGATTCTAGCTATTATAGTACAAAAGGTGCTAGATTAATGATACGTATCATCTGATTGGTTTCTTTGAGCAACATCTCCATTTCTATAAAACCCTCACTTTGGTAAGAAAAAAAAAATACCCCTGTCTGTGTGCAAGGGGGAGATCGGGACCCAAAGTTCTGGTTTCAGGAAGGGGAGGGGCCGGCCTTCACTTCTCCCTCTCCTCCAGCCAGCACAGAGTACCTCCTGAAATCCTTTCCTCTGTCCAGTCCGGTATGAAGTCAGTGGATAGACAATGTCTAGGTAAACCACTATTGGTTAAAAGTGACTAGATTGACACCTGATTTTTTTCAATAAAAAGGTGGATTTTCAAACTTTTCATGCACCAAGTGAGCATAGAGTGGGAATATAACAGTGTGCAGAGTGCAGTGAGCATGACGAGTGAGCGTACAATTATATAGACACCCGAAAAAATTTTAAACTTGACATTTTGACTGTCAAGCTTGCCTGTGTCGACCATAAGCTTGTGCCGACCTTTTGGCAGTGTCGACCTAGTCAGAGAGAGTTAGTCTAACTCATTACAGCACTGCTGACAATGCCACTGGCTGGAGGCTGCTAGCCCAATCATTGCAGTGGGCGTGGACGCATAGCACCACTGCACCGCAGGTAGTCCGGCCACTGCTTTGGTACTGTACATACGAACAGTACATAAATGAAAATGTACATACATCTAACAGTTAATAAGAATGCATATATAAAGAAAGTATTTCATGAATAAAAAAACAGCTTGCTTCTTGTTAATTGCATCTAATGTTGAAAAATATAAAATGACAATACAATGCAAAAATATAACTACTATCTCACAAAAGGTTTAAACCAAGTGGAATTGCACTGTAATTTCCTTAAGAAAAATACATTTCCTTTAAATTTTTCTTTCTTTTCAATGCTCAGCCACGGGAATAAGCTAAGCAAGTGCTAATGTTGTCTGGCAGTGATTGGCTTTAAGAACCTTATGCTAGTTTGGAACACAAAGTGTATATACACACACACACACAATATATATATATATATATAAATTATCTTCCGGCCGGCACTCTCAGGCATACAATACAACCTTGCGTCTGGAGCTCAGTCAACCCCTGTGGGGCAATATACACACATCCACCTACGGCTTCAACGGACTTCTTTGAAATAAAACACTGCACACTCAAGTTGAGATTTGTCAGCTGACAAATCTCAACTTGAGTGTGCAGTGTTTTATTTCAAAGAAGTCCGTTGAAGCCGTCGGTGGATGAGTGTATATATATATATATATATATATATATATATAAACAGTCCAATAAAAGAGCACTCACCAGACTTTTTCTTCAGGATGCAATTAAAAAAGGTTTAATACGTCACCATATATTTATGTCGGTATGTCGACGTTTCGAGCCTCACAGGGCCCTTTGTCAAGACCACAATATAGATGGGTATACAGCTCCAAAATGAGATGATATATGATATATATATATGCTCTTCTTCAGGCAATAAACAATAGTAATAAACGTTGGCATATTTACAAATACCGCCGCCTTTTGCATCCAGACACCAAATTCGGGTCAAGCGCCCTGGCACTTCCCAGTGACTCACACACACACACATCGGCATCATTACCATAACAACCTGCTGTGCGTGACATTCACAAATCGCGCTACCAGCTGACCCCTCACCATAGTGACTAGAATCAACAATATACATGAATTTAAATAAACCACAGGTATTGGTGGCAGAAAATGGCATTGAACACAACACATTCTCCAACATCATAGACATCACAGTATATTAAATTTCATCCCATATAATAGTCAGGTATAGTAACTAAAAGTATCAAATTATATATAGTTGATCAATAAACAAGCCAATTATTTGTAGGTTATACATACATACATACATACATTACATAACAAGAAGCAACGTAGAACCAGACACCTCATTTAGGGCCAGATGAATCAAGCTTCGAAAAGTGATACATTGGAGAGTGATAAACAACCAGGGCCGGTGCTAGGGTGTTCGGCGCCCCCCTGCAAACTAAAAATTTGCCCCCTCAATGACTGCTGAAGGCGCACAATGAAAAAAACACATAATGGGCTTAGTAGCAGCAATACCATATGTTGTATATATATTGATGTCTTACATTTAATTTGTGTGGTTTTAGATAAGCATATTTAATTGCTTTTAAAATAAGCAGTTTATCTATTATAACTCTGCTTTCCCTGGTGGTCTAGGGTGAAAGTACTCAGCAAGTGTTTATTACCAGACAACCTACCCCTCCCCCCTTTCCCAGCAGTTTTGGGGTTGGTGGCAGCCAGCCCAGTACACCTACCCCAGGCAGTGAAGAGAAAGCAGGGCTGTCCATGCTCCAGCTGTAGCTCCAGGCATGTCCCGCACATGTAACACAGGCAGCGCAAAGCACAGCAACATTGCAGCTGCCCCAGCGGTGTCCAGGCTATTGCTGAAAATACTGGTAACTGGGACACTCGCGGTGGGGAAGATCCGAATAAGCGATAGCCAATGCGGTATTCAGCTCTGGTTGTTGTTGTATGACAGGCGCAGTATTATTATTATTATTATTATAATTTTATTTATAAAGGCGCCACAAGTGTTTCGCAGCGCCGTACAAAGGAACAATACAGGGAGACAAAACTTGGCATATCATTGAATAAATAACAAAAATAGAGTACATATAAAGAGTGCCACAGTTCAATACACATTACAGCTTAAATGTAAGTAGTGAGGACTCAATCATCATACAACTAGAGTCTTGAGGCCAATGATGTAGATGAGTATGCAGACGAAGATGGTCACTGATTGTTGGCGTATAGGAGAGCTGTGAGTGAAATGTGAAGAGAAGTGGGCTTTGACAACAGGAGGGAAGAGGGCCCTGCACTGAGGAGCTTACAATCTAGTAGGAAGGGGAGACAGACAGATTACAAGCAAGTGGGTGGTGGCTAGATAGCAGGATGTAAACAGGCAAGGGGTCGGAGAACCATCTGGTTCATGCAGTGGAAGGGTACGCTTTGATGAATAGGTGAGTTTTCAGTGAGCTTTCAGTACAGGAGGCACCGTGTCCCGGCAGAAGCAGAGTGATAGTGCAGGGAGAGGCTTGAGCGCCTCTTCAGTCTGGCACCTCCCTGCACTGCAGGAGCCGCTGAGTGGGTAGCGCCGGCCCTGTAAACAACCAGCCAATAAGCTCCTACAGTACCTCTCATTTTTCAAACCCAGCCTGTAACATGACAGAAACAGAATATTATCTACAGAACTCACTGTGCCCTGAGCAGCAAATTGGAAAACACCAATGGAAAAAGAATGGAAATTCCTAATCGCATGAGATATAGAAAATATTAAAATATATTTACGTATCCAGGGTTTTACAGAGCAAACGGAAGGGTACATTCACATTACTTTGAACTTCTCTGCGACATATCATATACAAAAAAAATCAAACAGAAAATACATTCATAGGGCAGTATTCAATGAGAATTTTGACGATGTGCAGCGAATCCTGTTTAGGATTCGCTGCACATTCGCCACTGCCCGCCGCGTTTCGGAGCCTCGCCGCTCCAGTATTCAACGAGTCAGGGGCTCACTGCCCCTGACCGGCGAATTTTAACTCCTGCGGCGATGCCGCAGGGTGCCTGAGGACGTCGGCAGGCAGGGAGATGGAAGTCTCCCTGCCTCCCCCAGAACGTTTGTGGGGGGAGGTGGGCTCCCCGGGAGCCAGGCAGCACAGGCTGCCCCCCGGGATAGCCAACAGGGGACCGGGTATTCACTACACCCGATCGTGCATATGTAATGATCGGGTGCAGTGAATATATGAATATCTAATGAGCGGCTCGGCTCCCGGCCCCCTGCTGGCTGCTCTGTGTAAAAAAAAAATATATATATATTTTTTTAATTAAATATATATTCATGTGCTTACAGCACATGAATAAAAATAGCATGCCCCTCCTCAGAATAAAATTCCTGATTTTTTTACACCAAATGTAAAAAACAAAACACTTTATTTTAAAAGTTCACATTCCACTTCACCATAAAAAGATATCGATTGCTACTCGGTGAATCATGGCGATAAAAACCTTGAAATGTATTCGCCATCTGGTCATTGAATAGGGTGATTCACCATTTTAGTCCAAAAAAAAATCGCCTTACAGCACGAAAATAGCACAAAATCGCCATAAAACATGGCGAATCAGCCTCATTGAATACTGCCCATAGTGTTTTACTGTAAACTATAAACAGTTCTTATTAGGTGATGTCTCATCTGATATGGGATGGTGGTATAAATCCTTAGAGATTAATCTTCCTAATCAGTGTTTCAGTAGTTCAATTATTATTAGCTATTAATTATTCCTTAATAAAATGTGCTCATTTATTTTACTATTGTATTTAGTTTGTAGTCAAGCCAGTGGTAATAATTTTTAACATCAAACAAAAATAGTAACCTAAGAGGAAACACTTATTTTATTGCCATAAACAATACAGTGTGGTTCTGTGTAGGAAGTTCAGGTCAGCAACTGTGACTAATACATTTTTTATACACATTATTTCAGGGACAACAAGCCATAATTCATTTTGTATACCAGGTACACCGGGAGAGTAGACATGTTATTTCTAGAACTGATCCTATTTTAGATTGACTGATTATAATGTGTCTAAAATGAAAACATATATTTCCTTTCAGAGCAATAATGGAACACAAGGAGTTGTTAAAAGTACCTTGGGACTGGCAAATAGGTAAGACATTTAAATTCTCCTATAAATAATGCTTAGCTAAACAAGGAATAAAGACCTTGCAATATATCAAAACCGGAGTCGCTTCATAACATTCCCTAAATGAGCTATCCACATACTGGCTTATAGAACATTTACTGCACCATTATCTTTGGCACAGAACAGCAATATGTGGAGATCATTGGGAAAATGAAATCACAGAGGATGACACTTTCCCTCCAATGTGAACCAGAAGATTATGAACAGTGAACACTATTAACAGCAATGACCATAAAAACAAATACTTAGGCAAAATGTAAATGCATAATTCTCATAAAATAAAATTGCCCAGAGCAAACTATGCATAAACCATACAAATGACATAGCAATAATGATGTCTGCATAGAGAATGCTGGATAACCATACATCTATGTCTGCCCACAGTGATAGTCACCAGTACAAAGGCTTACGGCGTGTTTGTTTTATTAAACTGTCTGTATAATGCCATGTCATACTGTCAATTATGGAAGCACGCATTAAACTTTGTTTTAGTAATAAATACTCATTAAAATGTACTTAATAGCTATAGCATATAAAATAATAAGCTATAGTATTTATTTTTATATGATGAAATGTGCTTGGCATTACTGTTGAGCAATTTATCACTTTTTGAGGCTTAGTACATCTTGCCCTAGGTGTGTACCTTGCTTTACTTTAATACAGGAGATGGTGAACAGGGGGAAAAAACACTGCATAAGTATTGCTAGAATTACCCAGCCCATGGCATCATTGTTATCCTACTGAGGACATGGGTTTGATTCCTACCATGGCCCTAACGGTGCAAAATTTGTATATTCTCCCCGTGCTTGCGTGGGTTTCCTCCGGGTACTCCGGTTTCCTCCCACAATCCAAAAATATACAGGTAGGTTAATTGTCTCGAAACAAAATTAACCCTATAATTAATGTGTGTGTGTACATGTGGTAGGGAATATAGATTGTAAGCTCCACTGGGGCAGGGACTGATGTGAATGTTCAAATACACTGTAAAGCGCTGTGGGATATGTGTGTGCTGTATAAATGACTGTTAATAAATAAATAATAGCAATATTTGTAACTGGGGTGCTACGTAAACAAGTCAATAGTTTTCACTAAGGATTGTCTTATGCTGGGTACACACCAGAACGATTTGGGCTCAACTCCCCCAATTTTGATGCGATTTTGACCAATTGCATGAAAAAAAGCAGAATTGGGCATGTTTTCAATGCGATTCCGATCCAATGCACATCCCCATCGGTCGATTGGTCACTTTGCAGACTTTACCTGCTGCACTAAAGATTCATCATCTACATTGGATTGGGTAAGGATCATGTGCAGATCACGTGCTCCAACAGATCGTGCAACCATCATACAATTTCAAGGAAATCATCCCACGATCAGGGTCATTCTGCTGTGTACCCTACTTTATACTGGCTCACAATAAATAATAAATCTAAAATATAACCTTTTGTTCATTCTTGTTCATAATCGGCCAGCTAGGATGGATGTTGATCACTTTTACCAGTACCTGCAGTATTCCACACTATAATTAAGCACTATATAGTCAAAATCGGATCAAAATTGAATAGACATCGAACAGTTTTCAGCTGCATTCGATGCCGATTCGATCCCGATGTGATCCCAATGCACAGCACTGTGGCATTGAAATCGAAAAATAGACTGTGCAGGTTTGACTATATTGTACAGATCTGTAATATATTGCCAAAATCGAATGTGTGTTGCTTGCCAGGCGTTTTGATCCCGATTTGATCCAGATCAAATAGCAAGGCAATCGTGATCTGATTTGTGTGTATACACAGGACAGAGATGTTTATTTTAAGCAGTAAAAAAGACATACAGAGGTATGTCCTGCTATAGTTCAGCAATGTATCTCCTCTACTTCAATGAAAAAACATTGCTGATATAAGGAAAAGTGCTAGCAACTTGTAATGGCTCATTTAGCAAAATTGCTATTGTTGCAAAATGTACATTAAACTAAAGCAATCAGACTCTTGCTTTCATTATCCAACTTGGACAAGAGAGAAAAATGCTAATTGCTGATTAGTTTATGTGGCTCAGTGTAAATGTTGTACCTAAATGCAGTGCTAGTAAAGGAGTGTTACGTTGGTATTCACTAACATTAAAGAAGTTAAAAAAAAACACATACACAGCCCCCCTCCCCACACACGCATTGTACTTGCAAATGAAATATTTAACATACTGTATAAGCACAATTGTGTAATTTCAGAACAATTTTCCTGTTTTTTTGTGCAGCCATATATTATATTCAGCCATTGTGCAGCCATATATTATATTCAGATTTCATACATACAATATTGCAGTAAAAGTTATAAAACAGTAAACCCATAACCTGGTAAATAAGCTCACTCAGGTGGACATTCATGATATCATCATTTCTGACCACGCACCGATCGCACTGGCCCTAACCTATCCTAACATGCACAATGTAGACCGCTTATGGCGTTTCCCTCATAACTTAAAACAATCTGAGGATTTGAAATCATATCTGATCTACCATTGGACAAATTATGTAGATGATAATTTGGACTCTTGGGACCGACCAGTCCTTTTTTTGGGAGACTTCTAAAGCAGTGATGAGGGGGCACGTCATAAGTTATGTCTCTCGAAAAAGAAAGGAAGCCAAAGTAGAATACGAGACACTGCGAGCGGCTATGCTTGATTCCCTTCGGGCTTATACCGCATATCCCACAGAAGACTCCCTAGCCATTTATAAGCAATCCCACCAGCTACTAGAGACTTACTTGGCAACACAGGCCAAATCTTCCCTACAGTATACTAAACCTAAATATTATAAATGGGGAAACAAAGCGGGTAAATTCTTGGCATCATTGTCTAAACCATTCAATACCAGAAATACAATCACTTCCTTAAGGAGTCCCTCTACTGGCAATATAGTAACTAAATCAAAAGACATCTTGAAATTATTTCACACTTATTTTGCAAACCTCTTTCAAAACCCACCACTTAGTCCTGACAATCAAATTCAGTTCTTTAACGATATTACGCTCTCTAAACTAAACTCAAATCAAAAAGAAGCCTTGGCAGGAGCCATTACTCTAGAGGAGATCAATGAAGCTATTTCTGGTCTTCCACTGGGAAAATCGCCGGGTCCAGATGGCTTCTCTGGGGAATACTACAAACTACTACAACCCTTATTAGCCACAACACTATTATAATTATACAGAGGGATACAAAACAATAGCACATTATTCCCATCTTTTAATGAAGCACACGTGATGCTTCTACCCAAGCTAAATAAAGACCCTACACTAATGACCTCATATAGGCCAATTAGTCTGTTAAATGTTGACTTTAAACTATTGACAACAATTATGGCCACTAGGCTGCAGGTCATCCTCCCTTTGCTTCTAACAGACCAGGTTGGCTTTGTCCAGGAAAGACATGTGATAAAAGCTATCCACATGGCAATCGCAGCAGTAATTATAGCGGGGGATCCATCCGGTGAAGACCGGATGCTCCTAAGTTTAGACATAAATCGGGCGTTTGACACGGTTCTGTGGTCTCACTTGTTCAGGGTATTAGAGGGCAGAGCCTTTGATAAGGGGTTCATTGGTCTGATTCAATACTTTTGCCAAATGCCATCACCTTCACTGTTAGTTAATGGACTGGTGGGAGAGAAATTCTTCCTGGAAAGAGGCACATGCCAGGGATGCCCATTGTCCCCTTTACTTTTCAATCTTTCCTTAGATCCCTTGTTAAGAAAGCTCAATTATGATCAGGCATTCCAGGGCATAAAATTGGGTCCACAGGAAATTAAGATCTCAGCTTTCGCTGACGATATCTCCTATACATTAGTAATTCAGAACAGTCCCTTCCTACTATCTTACAGAACATTTCATCATAAAGTTAATTCTCAGGACTTCATATTAACCTGGACAAGTCTATTGCAATGTCCCTAGGAACAGATAGGAGAACTCCAGCCTGGGCCTGACCATTTAACCGCCAATGCTTGGGAATTCTCCTTCCACGCAATATACACAACTTATATAAATTAAATATTGATAGAGCAATCCAGGTGTTCAGTAATAATATTAAATCATGGGTAGAGCTAATCTGCTAAAGATGGTAGCAATCCCTCGGCTGTTATACTCAATTCAATCCCTTCCGATTCTATTGACAAAATCTGATATAACTCAAATTACCACGCTCATTAGACGATTAATTTGGAGGGGCGGAAGGGCTAGAATTGCCCTGAGGAAACTCCAGCAACCACAATTTAATGGGGGGATAAATTTACCAGATATAGTAGTATGTATCCATGCTGCGATTTTGAGACACTTAAGAGATTGGCACTGCCTCGGTTAAATTGAATCCCTTACTATGGACAACAAGGAGGCTGTGGCATATCTTAAGACACAAGGCAGGTCTCAATCCATATTACTCCCTACACCCCTCATTGGGAACCCAAACTTCTCGGAGGGCATGGCAGCACATCCTTTTACACTGCGGAGAATAGTAGGAATCTGCACCATACGTAATCTTGTGTCTGTAGACAAAGAATGTTCTTTAACATACTCAGAACTGTCAGATAATTTTGCAATGATTACCCCGTATCCTTTAGCATTCTTGCAAATGCGATTCTATATTAATCACATTATAAGCCATTTTTCAAAATTGGATTTGAATAATACCTTAGACACAGTATTGACATATGTGGTACCTACTAGAAAAGCCTTGTCTCTTCATTATAATTTTTTGAGACCCATACTAGACAATGCGAAAATATCGTGAGGAATGTCCAGTTGGCTGAAACATTTTCCTACTTTAACAATGTTGGAGCATTGATATTTTCCAGGAAGACATTATCTTCCAGCATGTACTGTATGTTGAAATGTTTTTAAATACAGTACATTCCACTATACATATGTCTCTCCATTAAGATGTTATCAAATGGGAGCCATTAACAACTCTACATGCTTGAGATGCCACCAGACAAATGCCGATATTTTCCATTGCTTATGGTCATGCCCTTTTGTCCAATTTTTGGGCTCCTAATTCGCAGATATGAGGAGGCCAAATTGATAAATCAGGTTCCATTCACACCAGAATGGGCGGTCTTGGGAATATTTCCCTCCAATCAACGTATGACTGTGCATACTACAAAATTACTACTAACCCTTAGTGCTGCGGGCCGTAAGACCATTTTACAGGGATGGCTAGACAGCACATCTCCACAAATACCATTATTTCTACAAAATTTTAATTTTATTTTCAGAATGGAATGGATGGAAACTATGCTTTCCACTGAGAAGAAGGTAACAGGTTTCTTGACCCTTTGGGAACCTTATATAGATAATTTATCACTTTCTATAAGGAAACAATTACATGACAGCCTTAAAGATACTACCTGGTACCTCACTCACCTAGCAGCGAACAATCCCCTGATAAATCTAAATTAATGTATTTCCCTTGGCAATGACTTCTCTGGGCTTCGAGACTATCCCAACTAAAGACACTCTCACATTTGAAATGCAGGATAAAAGACGAGACTTCCACACCGGTAGCTTTCCTTAAACAATGTTATTTATTGTACTTATCTCTTAGATCATATATAATTGAAAACAGATCTGACTATCACCAGGATGTCTTTATTTTTATCATTTATTGTCCATTTGTGTGTCTACGAATCACTGCCATGTGTTGGCAGCGAGTGAAACTACATCTCTTTCTCACTGGTGCACAAACAGACTAGCTTTTGAAGCATTTGCTTCGAGCGGGCTTACTAATATATATGTATATATAGATAGATAGATATACACACACACATAATCTAATAGAAAATCAGACCTTCAAAAAGAGGCTACAAGCCTCGAAACGTCGGGATTATGATGTGACCAATACACTGTTTTTTTTACATTAAATCCGTTAGTGCCGCCTGATTTTCTGTTGAATTGTACTTAGCTGCAAGGAGGGCAACACAGTACCGGAATTATTGTTCCTCAGTTTATGGTGCCATGGTGCTTTCTGATATTCCTAAAGGTGCCCACACACGCACCGATCCCGACGGTGCGATGCTATGCGATGGGGTGCGCGCTCCCGCGGCACCTCATCGCACAGTACAAAAAGTATGTGCTGCACATACTTTTTGTACTAGCTTTTTATAGCATAGCATCACATCGCATGCACATCGCATGCACAAGGCATACGATGCGATGCTATGTGTGCTAGTTAAGCCCACAACGCACGCCGGGATCGGTGCGTGTGTGGGCACCTTAAGAAGATATGTTTAATTTAGGTGAAAGTTAGAAAGAACATTCCTACTAGCAATGCAGGTGACCCTGATTGGCAACTTTTAAGAATACAGGATATAAAATATTGTACAACCATAACAATACAGTACATTGATATTAGTATAAAAACTAGTAGGTACATTTAAGATTAATACACAAGTTGGACAAGAAGGGAGTATCCAGATGGCTAAACATTCCTTCACAATACATGATACCCTGATCCCATGAAAACTGGTATACAGGGACCATTCCCCTTTTATACCAGGGCCCATAATTCCTGTTGGTATCCATGGTTACAATATACCAACACTGTATAATCAATGTCCACAATTATAATACAGGTGCATTGTAATGCTGAACAGAAATAATCTCCAGCCATTTAGGAATTAAGAGGCAGTAGAATAAGGAATAAACCACCCACATGCAATTCTCCTTTTACTGTGCATTCGCTGCAATGCACATTTCATGTACAAATGTTATGATTACATTTTAGCACGTCAATCATTTTTATTAGATATCTCTCTAAAAGCAAGCCATCTAATTAGTCAAGTGGCACTTTTTGCCTTACAAAGAGTGTGTGTGTGTATATTTGTTCATAGGCTCCAACATGGCTTGATGCAGTGGGGTAAGTTCATTCCAGCTGCCTGGAGGCAAGATAAATATTGGTGTCCCCCCCACACACTGTATGTATGCATGTGTATATATATATATATATATATATATATATATACATACACATACGTACATAGAACACATATATGTTTCAGAACACAGACTGTGTGTGTGTGTGCGTGTGAGAGAGAGATACACACACTTGCAAAATTTATGTTTAGAATAAAAAGAGTGTGACATCTATTGTCTATTTTTGTATAGTCAGCCACAGAAGCGATATCAATGGCTTTCAATGAACTGATTCAAACATGCAGGGGAGGTGTCGCCATGGGAGCAGGTGCCTGGCGTCAGATGACTCCATTGATTGAGTGAAGGTGCCCATACACGTACCAATTACCCGGTACTTTTTGTGCTAAAATAGCATCGTTGTGCATATGTTGTGCATGGGATGCGATGCTATTTTAGCACAAAAAGTACCGGGTAATTGGTACGTGTATGGGTACCTTTACACCTCTCCATGCTTGGTACACATTATTATTATCCAACTTAAACTACTGGCAGGGTTTACACAAAAAAAAAGCACCCCTTTCAGGGTCAGGGTCATATATATATATTGTATATCAAATTCAGTGGTCTCTTTGTTTATTTGTTTGCCAATATGAGGTGGACCAGTTGGATCCTGGTCAGGATTTAGAGGGTTAGGATCCCAGTCGGGCCTCTGGGCTCCAGGGAGCCTGCTCTGGGCCTAAATCGGGAAGAAAGCTTCACAGGGTGCTAACATTGGATCCCAGAAGACATACTATGGGGTTGAGGTCTAACTATGTAATGCGATGGGCCTGCCACTGGATGGATGTGGATGAAAACTTCACAGAGTGGTAACAATGGATCCCAGATTACATACTAGAAGGTTGGGGTCATCTCGCAAAAGAAAAGTGATTATAAAACTGAACAGTAAGAAAAGCTGGGTATCAGGGTTACTGGCAACACCCTAAAAACAACTATGACACTGGGCAGCCACCTCAGGTGTGCGTTGGAAGAGCTGCTAAGGTTTTTCGTATATCTGACAGTTACATCCAACTAATTGATAACTGGAAAATGTGCTGCTGCAGTTTTTAGCAGGTACGGAAGCCCTGTTAGTATTTCCCACTGACTGGTGCAATAAAGTTTTTTTGTTGTGTACTGTGGTGCAGCACGCATGATAACATGCCTCACTGAAGCAGAGGAGCGGCGGCATAGAGGCAAGCAGAAGACACATTATAAGTGTGATCTGGAGCTTGATTACCATTGGTGTAGAAAGCATTTCAAGTGAAGGAGTGCGGTGTTCATTGTTAAGTATAAAAATATTTAACAGTAGTGTGTTTATTGATATGTATGTCTTTTTGTACAGGATTGCTGTATGTGGGTTTCACTGCCTGCATGTTTGGCCTTTATAGCTTCTTACCTGTGGTTATAAAGAAAACCAGTGCCACTGCCATCAACCTTTCCACATTAACAGCTGAACTCTACACCTTTTTCTGTGGCTTGTTCTTGTTTCACTATAAGGTGAGTCAAACTACTATTTCTATTTATTCTCACTGTATACTTCCAACATATATTCTAAAAGTGTGCCTAATAAACATATTCATTTAGTTTGTAAGGTGTAACAGGGCTGAAGGGAAAATTATTTTCCTATTACTATTAAAGTGATGGCCTACAGTTTAATAAATAAGGTAAAATCGGTAAATTCTAAAATACTTCCTTGTAGAGGCTCCTTGCTGACCAGGATGAGTCTTGGAAATCATCCTAATTATAGTAGACAATTGTGACAGTAAAAAATGTCTGAAACACTGCAATACTTGCCCTGTATCCACGGCTATAAACCGAGCTGCCTCTACTGTGCTGTGTTACTGCTGATACTAAGACTACAGCTCACGATGAATTGCTCTCATCCCTTAAAACATTCTTCCACCCCTCTAATGAGACATTACCTTGATGGAGACCATCATCTGCTCGCATGTAATAAATAATTGTCTAGAGCAGCGGTTCTCAAACTGTGGGTCCTGACCCCAAAGTGGGTCCCAACCTGCTCAGCATGGGGTCATGACTCCATGTTGCTGACCATCAGGCTGATGACTTTTCTAATCTCAGTCAGTGATTCAAGGAGTCTGAACAATCTGTTGAGTTGTCTGTTATGTTAGACTCCTCACATCATTTTGTGCCTCCACAATGCTGCCATGTATGTGCTGTCTGCTGACTACACATGTGACATGATGACCTTATGCAGTAACTTGCTGGGGTCCTGTCATTATTTTTATTGTCTAATGGGGTCCCAGAGCAAATTAGTTTAAGGACCCCTGGTCTAGAGTATGGGATCAGGAGTCTCAACAGGTGTTTGTTGAATCAGTATGGTACTGTAAAACCCTATTGGGGCCCCATAATTGTATGTGTGTAGTGGGGAGGCTGTCTGTATGGTATCCCAGGGAGGACACTAGGGGTGAGATTTTATGGGATGAGAGATTCAGAAAGTGAGAGATTTGGTGAGAAATCTCCAGTTTTTTTAAAGCGGCAATCATTTACACTGCAAAACCAGTTTGATTTTGCAGTGTAAATGATTGCCGCTTTAAAAAAACTGGAGATTTCTCACCAAATATCTCACTTTCTGAATCTCTCATCCTATTAAATCTCACCCTAGGCGTATGCATAAAGGAGATAACTACATACAAGTGTTCAGTATGGTAGCAAATTGCAGAAACAAATAAAATATTGTTTTAGTAAATAATAAAGAAGGCAGTAACATGGAATCCAAAGAGGTTTTTTCCTCTATGGGGGCATGGCCAGCGCTCTGAGAGCTGCTGGCCATGCCCCCTGCACATCTGAACAGATGCAGTGTCATATATACACATGCCACCAGCAGTGCCAGTTACACAATACTCCCAATAATTAAATTGTGTTTAATGCCATAAACACAATGCCTCCCAGCAGTGCCAGATAAACAATGCCCGCCCGATTGTGGTGCCATTGTAAATAAATACTGTTTGTGCGCATACCACATGGGGTGCGGCCAATGAAAATGGGGGTGTGATACACATATGCCCCCAATAGTGCAATGCCAGATATACATATGCCCCCAATAGTGCCAGATACACATATGCCTTCAATAGTGACAGATACCCATCACGATGCCAGGTATGCCCCCACACCGTGCCAGAAACACATATGCCCCAAATGTGACAGAATTTCCCAGCAGCAGCACAACTCACAGTTGTTGCTCCTGCTGCTGCCGGGGAGAGGAGAGTCTGGTGTCCCCCTGCTGTCTGTCTGTTTGTCTCCTCCTTCCCTTCTGAGGGGAGTAGAGCACAGCACATTGCGCATTTCTTCATATATTCAATATTATACGTTCTGTTTACATTATTATGTAGGGAGTTATTACTAAACAATATACTGTATGGTACATAGGGGGAGGGGCCCTGCAAACTCCTCCTCCTGCTTAATATAATGGGCGGTATTCAATGAGAATACCTGCGAGGTGCAGCGAATCCTTTTTAGGATTCGCTGCACATTCGCCACGTTCCGGAGCCAGCGGGCTCCGGTATTCAACGTGTCAGGGGCTCGCTGCCCCTGACAGGCGAATATGAGCTCCTGCGGCGATTGCCGCAGGGAGCCTGAGGAGGGTGCCAGGCAGAGAGATGGAAGTCTCTCTGCCTGCCCCTGAACGTTTGTGGGGGGCAGGTGGCCTCCCCGGGTGCCAGGCAGCACAGGCTGCCCCCCCGGGGGTGCCAGCAGGGGGCCGCGTATATTCACTATACCCGAACGTAACATCGGGTGCAGTGAATATATGAATATGTAATGAGCGGCTCGGCTCCGGCGCCCCCTGCTGGCTGCTGTGTAAAAAAAAAAAAATATTTTTTTATTAAATATATATTCATGTGCTTACAGCACATGAATAAAAGTAGCATGCCCCTCCTCAGAATAAAATTCCTGATTTTTAGACACCAAATGTAAAAAACAAAACACTTTATTTTAAAAGTTCACATTCCACTTCACCATAAAAAGATAGCGATTGCTACTCGGTGAATCATGGCGAAAAAAACCTTCAAATGTATTCGCCATGTGGTCATTGAATAGGGTGATTCACCGTTTTTGTCAAAAATTCGCCAAACAGCACAAATTCGCCATAAAAACATGGCGAATCAGGCTCATTGAATACCGCCCACTGTATGGGCCTGTGCCAACACACTTTCCTTTCCTAGTCCTTTCTTCACATATAACTTGCAACATCTTGTGCAAGTCTTACTCTAAAATAAGATGTTACACAAGTCAAACAAGAATATGCAAGTTACCACAGCTCCACTTTTTGTTCCTCAAAGTATTCTACCGTTACCTCTATATCACCTGACCACTTGTGGATTCCTATAGTTGTCCAACCTCTAAACCCCTCCTACCATGATAGATCTTGATCCAACTACATTGTGAGTGACCTCAAACCTTGTTAATATAATCTAAAATATACAAAATGTGGTTTCTAAGTTCAAATGGGATCTCTCATCTCTTGGACACCCTAGGCACAAAACCTGACACTCTCTATCACTATCAGGCATCTCTGAATTGGGAAGTTTTGGTTATTGATTCTCTGAAAGAAAAATAATAAGATGACCTTGAAAATAGGTTGCCCCACAACAATCTGAGGCTTTGCAACATTTGATTCCAAATGCAAGTATATTTGGCTTCCTGGCTGACCTTTTTACATGATAACCTTACAAAACTCTCACATCGATGTGTTGATGGATCAAACCAGTAGTAGTCCGAAATACCTGTCTCCACTTCCACAAAAGAAAGAACAGCTTCTTGTGGGTTCACTTCTATGATAGAATTCCATGACTTGCATATCCAAATTTTCCAAGACCTTGAACCCTCCTTTGACATACAGAAATTATTGAAATATTGAAATTCTGATTTAATAGTAGTTTAAGAGTGATAGATTTAGTAGCAAAATTATAATTAAAGTTCATTCATGTCCTAGTACAATGGCTGCTGAATATAAGCAAGAGCAAACTCTGGTATGCTGGTCGTTCTCTACTCTGAAACTCTCATATTATCACAGATCCATCTGTATGTTCCTCACGTTACATGAAGAATACAGAGTATATTCGGGTTCTTTTGTATTGTTAAAATATTCCAGGCAGCAAGCCTTTTAAAACACAAATTTCCTGAAGGTAAATTTAATTTAATCTGTATCCTGCTGGGGGCATATGTATAAGGTTTATTAGGATGTAGAAATGTACAATTCCCCAGGAGACGCATATTTGTTTGGCAACAGTCACAATGACACATTAAAGGTTATTTACAAAGCATAAAATATGTAGCAGTAAAATACTTTCTACTGAAAATGAACCCAACTTTCCTACCACGCATAAATAGGGAGCACGCCCATATTTTGGTTCTGTGAACTGCCCTGATAAAAGCGATCTGAGTATCCTGCATGGGAAAAAGAGGAAACGCTCATTTAAATCTTTCTTCTAGATTACTTTTCAAATAGGCTTCATAAACTCATCATAACACTGAATAGGGATAAGCTGGATAATGGGACCGTGTTATGATTACGGGTGTATTCAGAGGAGCAGGGTCAGAAATCAGGTGGCTTAAGCCAGCGCAAAGTTACAGAGTATAACATACCAGGAGGCTGTTCACCAGGGAACCCTGCAATGGGACCTGGACTTTGCTGCCTCTGGCATGCAGGTTGTGTCCCTCTGCTCTGGGTCATCTATCACTGACTAACATGATGCAGATAATACAAGAGATTGAATATGCACACATAATAAACTAAGCTGATACTGAGCCAGCGGCAGGCAAAGATACAGAGTTCTGAGGCAAGGCTGATTGTTATGCTGGAAGTAGAAAGAAAGGTATAATGACACAGGTACTGAAAGAATGCAGGTCAGACCTGAGGTTCATATAGTGGCTGGATGATTTGCAGCATGAACAGATGATGCAGGTTTCTGGGAGAACGCAAACCAGACTTAGGGGTCGATCCTATTACTCCTGAAATGTGCAGATGATTTGTGAGTGCGAATCATCACGACACCCTGCGCACTTTACAGCGGGCCCGAATTCACTTAAAAGTGCTCGCTCCTCCATAGGGGTGCGAGCAATGTTCAGCAAATTCAGCCCTGCGAAGGGTGCGAGTTAGTCAAATAGACTGGAGACCGATGAGCATGCAGCGGGTGTGCAAATAAACTAGGCAGGGCAGGTTTTCTGTAAGGACAGGACACAGGTGCAGGACTAGATCAGACAAGGGAAGGCAGGTTTTCTGAATGAAACTGGCTACAGGAGCAAAACAAGGGACCAGGAACACACTCTGAGACAGAGGCCATGCATAAAGGCTATGACCAGCAGGGTATGGCTGGGTTGACTCCAGGATAAGGGAAAGCAATACAGCCAAAGCATGTGAGAGGTGCTTAAGCTCAAGTAGTGAGCTAGTCTACTGCAGCTGATGCACAGAGCAAGAACACACACACACACATAGCCTTGATTAATCCTGCTGAGCGGAGCAGGCATACAGAGACTGATTACAGCAGTTCTAACTGTTGCCCGATAACACCAAGGCCAGAGTCCTGACAGCAGATGTAACAGACTGTATTATATATGTTCCCTTTGTGTTCCTTGGGATACTGCTGGTACAATAAAAACACAAGTATAATTTCAAGGATTATGTGTTTTTTACATGACTATACAGTGAGTTTCTGGTCAAACATGGATGGCTATATAACTGATATTGTAAGTAAGAGGCATATAGGCCATATTTGAATGGCTTTGTTGTACACGTTTGATGATGTGGAGGTCATTTGTGGTGGAGTTTTCCATCATGCATGATCAGATTCAGAGTTTGGCTGCCCGTTGCATACCTCCCAGCATGACCCATTCCAGGAGGGACATAATGCACTGTTTCTGGACTTCCCTCTTAATTGATGGGTGCATAATTACCGTATATTGCAGCACACCTACAACATCACCACAACTATGATGTAGTGCAGTGGTTCCCAACCTGGGGTACTAGTACCCCTGGGGGTACTCTTCAGACCAGTTGGGGGTACTTGAAAATAATATTGGCAATGGTGAAAGATGAAAGAGTGTTTCGATGGCAAAAGAAGAAGACCCATTGCTATGGAGAAGAACCATGTTGTGTCACTTACGGTTCGGTCTTCAGCATCATCAGTGTCTCTTTGTGCTTTTGCCCAACCAGCAATCCACTGGGAGCTTCCCATGCTGCGATCATGTGCCCAGCGCTGACACAGGTGGAGGAAGCAGCGGCATTAATCCTACAGGTGTAAGTGGGAACCCTGGAGACAATACACAACCAGCGGCCAGACACGGAAGGGCAGGATTCCTGTCCTCTACTCCTTAGTATAAGGACATGCATAAGGATAGGCATACCGCTCACTTCCACTCCACTCATAAGTACTGTCTATATTTTAAATTGAGAGGAGGGGTACTCATCAATGAAAAGCCTAATCAAGGGGTACGGGAGAGAAAAAAGGTTGGGAACCACTGATGTAGTGCATTAAAATAGAACCTGGTTGTGTGCAAAGGATCGAACATCTGAAATCATATTTAGATGTTTAAAGAAACAGCCTGCTGGTAGCATTAGGGTAATTTGAGGTATGCAGACACAATATAAGTGTTTACTACAGTACCGCAGTCTGCTGCTACACACAAAGAGATAGACAGAACTCTCTCATGCAGAACACCACAGAACAAAGACATTATTTCTTCCACACTAATTTCAGGAAGAAAATGCTTCACAGTTCTGGTCAATTAAAATTAAGTTTAAAAGGTTCATGGTTAACAAAGTTCCTTTGTGTCAAATTAATTGTTATGCTATAATAGCTTAAAAAAATGTGTTATACTCATGATAAAAAGTCAACTTTTAAAGATTTTCTATTGGGTATCTCTACCAGGGCCGGGCTGGCCATCTGGATCTTCTGGCAAAAGCCAGAAGGGCCGATGATCAGGTGGGCCGATTTGTCCATCCAGGGTGGCAGTACCGCCTCCTGATCGGCACACATATTTCTATACGACTGCCTACGAATACGCCTATTTCAGGCATATTCTTGTTAGTATATTTCCCCCAGTGTCTTATATGTTAAACAGCCACCACCTGTATTAAGTATAACAAGCATGTCTTGCTTATAGACATCCTTAAATTTGTGATGGGCAGACTCATTGGCCCCCCTAGATCCCGGCACCCTAGACAGCTGCCTGAATCTGCTTAAAGCTAAATATCGCTCCCTCGTGCGACCGTGCGGGGAAGCGAACCAACCACTATGTCACTGGAGGCATCCTATGTCACTTTAGGCATCTAATCCTGGAGTAGGGATCAGAATGAATGACATGCATTTTGCCTGTCTAAAAGAGGCTTGTTCACATTACTGTCTCATGTTTGTAGTATGGCAGCAGGTGGTGCTGTCATTTAGTTGCGACAGTGTAGGCCAGGGGTGGCCAAACTAGTCCTTGAGATCTACCAATGGTCCACATTTTCCAAATCACCTAGCTGCTGCACAGCTGTGCATTACTAACTGTCACTTTTTTAAACATGCTGCATTCATTCCTACTATAGATCCAAAGGTTGCCTGATAAACCAGGGTTGCCTTCCTGACCCTCTCATTCAGGGAGAAAATGCGCTGTTCCTGGACTTCCCTGGTAATGTATGATTGCCATCACCTGTGGTGAAACACCATTCTTATCAATTACCTAGCTCACCACAGGTGATGGCAATCATACATTACCAGGGAAGGCCAGGAACAGAGCATTTTCTCCCTGACGGAGAGGGTCAGGTAGGCAACCCTGTGATAAACATGAACTGTTAGTAGATCTTGAGGACAGGATTGGCCACCCCTAGTGTAGACTTTATTGTAGGAACTTGTTGCTTATTGTAGATGTTATGTAATAAAGTTTTACACATACTGACAGCTTGTTCCACAATCTTACCCTGCATATTAATGGTTGAATAAAAAAGCAACAGGCTATGTTTCCCTAGCAATAAATAAGAATAGAAGCAATCTTCCAACGTATATGTATTTGCAAAATATATGTGAGTAATCCAACACTGTATTTAAAAAAAAAAAAAAAAATGAAAGTGTCTGGCATTTAAACTAGGTAAACTGAACAATACAAATTATCAGCTGTGGAAATTTAAGGTTAAGATGCTGCTATTCAAAAATAACTAGTGGGATGTTCAGACCAAAGATCTACGATAAGAAATATACACAAGCACAAATGAAGCTTTAATTGAAAATAACCAGCTAATTCTAATACAATATGAAATTGCCACAAAACATATGTGGGAAGAAATGCAGAATCTGGATTAAAGATGCAGTGGTTCCCAAACTTTTTTCTCTCCGGTACACCTTGACTAGGCTTTACATTTATGTGTACCCCCTCCTCTTAATTTTAAATATCCACAGTACGAGTGCAGTGAAAGTGAGCCATATATGCGTGTCTTTATATTAAGGATTTGGGAAGTAGCAGTGTGCAATAAAAAATCGGGGTCCCTCTGTGTCTGGCAGCTGGCTGTGTACTGTCTTCGGGGGTTTCCCTTAACACCTGTAGGATAAATACCACTGCTTCCTCCACCCGTGTCTGCATGGGGCAGATGATCGCTGATGTCTAAAGGCAGTGCGAGTAGCTCCCAGTAAATTGCTGATCGGGCAAAAGCAAGAGGGATACATGATGCTGCAGACAGCACCGGACGTGACGCAACGTGGTTCATCACCAAGGCAATGGGAGACTTATTCTACCATTACCGATATTATTTTCAAGTTACCCAAATCGGTCTGCAGCATACCCCCAGGAGTACGAGTACCCCAGGTTGGGAACCACTGGTCTAGTATAAGAAGTGTATAGCATGCTATGATAGTCTCCACTTTAGATGAAAAGCTTCAGCAGAAATAACCAGTGACCTCTACAGCTATCATACTAAATAAATTTGGTACTCTTTACTTAGAAGGGCGCCCACGATTTTGATCGTGGGCATCGTTAGTAAAAAATCTCGGGCATTGAATGCACTAAAAAATCGGGTGCGATCAACCGACGAGATGCCCGAGATTTCCCATAGGGAACAATGTTAAATGTCTCAATTGACCCAATTTTCCTGTTCAATGCCTCAATTGACCCGATTTTTCCATAGGAAACAATGTTAAATGGGCCACAGAGGCCAAATAGGCACCCTGAAGTGTATAATGGCCACCCGAATTGTTAACGCCACCCCACGATCAACGTCAACCCGATGCGTGGCGAGCGCAGAGAGCCCGCGAGGGGCGGCGGTACGCGTCCTACGACCTTTTCATACCCCCACTATCCACGTCGGCGTGGAGTTGAGAATAGAAAGTGTGGCGAGCGCAGCGAGCCACCGAGCCCGAAGCGTGGCGAGCGCAGCGAGCCCCGCGAGGGTACGCGGACAGCTGTGAAGCCCGCGAGGGGACGCGGATACCTGTGAAGGTATCCGCGTCCGCTCGCCACGCTTCGGGCTCGGTGGCTCGCTGCGCTCGCCACACTTTCTATTCTCAACTCCACGCCGACGTGGATAGTGGGGGTATGAAAAGGTCGTAGGACGCGTACCGCCGCCCCTCGCGGGCTCGCTGCGCTCGCCACGCTTCGGGTTGACGTTGATCGTGGGGTGGCGTTAACAATTCGGGTGGCCATTATTCACTTCAGGGTGCCTATTTGGCCTCTGTGGCCCATTTAACATTGTTTCCTATGGAAAAATTGGGTCAATTGAGGCATTGAACAGGAAAATCGGGTCAATTGAGACATTTAACATTGTTCCCTATGGGAACTCTCGGGCATCTCGTCTGTCGCATCGCACCTGATTTTTTAGTGCATTCAATGCCCGAGATGGCCGAGATGGGCGCCCTTCTAAGTAAAGAGTACCATAAATTCCTTATTAATAAATTCTTCATTCGTGTTGTATCCAGAATACTGTTACAGAAGTCCTGCACTATGTAATGAGACCTCTAGAGTCGACATAGACACCAAAAAATGTGAAAAAAATTAACTTTTTTAATGTCAACATTTTGCTTGTGTAGACCTTTTGACCATGTTGATGTAATGCACTTTGCATTCCATTAGGTTTCCATGGAAATCGGCCCCTGACATGGGTCCCAGGGGCTAATAAATAGTGTTATTGGTAATGTGTCTGATCTATTTAAGTCATAATTGTTATGTTTGGTGAGAGAAGAGTCCCCCTCCGGTGGTTAGGATGCTGAGAGGCGGACCCACTATGGGGGAGGCCAATTCCCACTATCAAGCATATATTATGGTTTAATGGTTTTTTTTACACTATTTTAGAATGTTCAGCACGTCCATGGTTAGAGAACCATGGTTTTTGTTTATGTTTTCACATTATTCATTGCTTGGCAACGATCCAGCTGGCCAAGCGTCTCTCGGGATGCCGATCAGCTTGAGTATGCTTCAGTGTATGCAATGTTGTTGAAAACCATGGTAATGGGCTTTCAGTGATGATGTCATCTCTGGGTGTCCCGCTCACAGCGGGAAACGGAGCTGGGATCAGGAAATGCAATGCTGTCTTTGCTGGGGGTATTTAAGGGTGAGTTTGTTTGTGTTGTTTACTTTGTATGTTTTCCTGTGCTTGAAAAAAGCCAATAAACTGACTGAAACTTTGCTTATGGCAAGCGAATCATTTTGAACTTGTGCCCCCTTGCCCCGCCCCCTGTACCAGCAGACGCCTTTACACACTCTGCACTTGAACACTTTTTTTTTTTGCAAATAACGGGGCCGTCCCATAATTATGTGCCCCATTACCCATGTTTGCCTCAGGACGCCCCTCCACAATACCCATGTGTGGCTCTAACCCCTGCATTAACTGCTATGTAGCATGATGACTGAGAGAGAGACAATTTGATGTGTTGATTGTTTTGTTTGCTATTTAACCAAATAAAATGATAATATATGTTAATTGGAGGCTCAATCAAAACCAGTTCAGTAGTTCTTGAGTTTATTTGGCTAATTAGCCAATATGCACGATAGCAATAAAATTGTAATGCCCCATACATACGGGGTTATGGTGCTTCAGCACAGATCGCTCAGCACACATTGCGGCATACATGCGATGCACCCACCATATGTGCTAACTGCTGAGCGATCTGTGCGCAGCAGGGTTTTTCCTATGCTTATAGGCAGAACCCTGCGATCTAGACAGGATAAACAGTACACATGGGTCTATCACATGTGGCCGCACATCACCAGAGCACTCCGTGCTTCATTTCTAAACAATCTAGTCAGATTGCTAAAACATGGGGCTTAAATCGCCCTGTGTGTATTCCCTTATAGTCTCTGTTACTCAGGGTATCTCAAGGCAGCGGCGTAACTATAGCACTGCAGCCCCCGCCACCGCGGGGGGGGGGGGGGGGGGGCGCTGTGCATGTGGGGGCGCCGGAGGCTGCGGTGCTATAGTTAAACCCCCCCCCAATCCCCCGCAGACTTACCTATCTCGCTGGTCCCGGTGGCTCCGTTCTTCTGCTAAGGACCACCACAAAATGGCCGCCCCCATATAGCACACAGTTCTCTGAAACTGTATGCTGTATGGGGGCGGCCATTTTCTGGTGGTCCTCAGCAGAAGAACGGAGCCGCAGGGACCAGCGCGATAGGTAAGGCTGTGGGGGATTGAGGGGGGGTTTGCATGGGCGGCGGGGCGGGGGGGGGTAGGGGTGCTTGGAGGGGCGGCGGCGCCCCCCCCCCCCCCAACGGCGGGGGGTGCCCAAAACGTAGCTACGCCACTGTCTCAAGGAACATTTCAGTGAAAACCCTATCCAAATTTTCTGACCAATCCTCAAAAACGATTGTATGTATGTATAAAATCCCAGTCTTCACATCTAGTATATGAAAATTAAATAATGGAAGCACATTTAGGGATGTAGACTGGATTTCAAATAAAAAAGGAAATTAATTATTTGGTGACTTTTAAATATAGTTTTTATATAAGAGAAAAAAGTGACTATAGAAATGCGTTCCCATTTTTCTGCAGAGAGTGGGACATTTGGCTCCATGGTGTGTCCATGTGTAAAGAGGTGTTTGGTAGGTAGTGCATTAAATAAACTTACACTTGGCCTGATACAATCAAGGGCTTCAATGCAGCTTTTCATGAACATATTAACTTCACCTAAGAAGCAACTAGGTCTTGTTCATAAATCTTGCAATGATTTCTAATTAAATTCTAATTATTAAAATATTCTGTTTAGTTTTCAGGACTTTATCTTCTGTCTCTCTGCACAATTTTGGTTGGACTGGTGCTATATTTCTCCACAACTACCTATGTGGCCCAGGATCCCAGAGTGTACAAACAATTCCGCAACCCTTCAGGACCTGTAGTAGAACTACCCGCTAATGCACAAATGGAGCCCTCAGTAACGTACACAAGCTTAGGCCAAGAGACAGAAGAGGAGCCACGCGTTAGAGTTGCCTAAAGTTAAGCATTTATCACCCTCTCAGTGGCATCCATTATCTCTGTATTGTACATAGAGAAAAGGCATTTACCATGTACAGTTACACGAAAGCAGAAGCATGAAAAGGGGTTGGAAAAGGAGTCAAGAAATATGGAACAGTGCCGAACTCGGAAACACCTGGAGTCATATGTTTGACAGCACTATTTATTTACAAGTGTTTAATCTCTTAGAGGGTAGACAAACATTGAGAACAGTGATTTTACCTCAAAGTTTACTTTTGCACATGTGCTCATGTGATGTATTGCCAAGATTTTTATTTTAGAAAACTTTACACCATGTAGTGTTCACAAAATATTTTCATTCTTCTTTAAACAAGGGGTTCCTTAACTAATGCTACTTGAGCATAATGAAATAATCACATTCCTATTGGTGCACTGCCATTTGCCTGCGTTCTTTAATCCAGGCAAACACCTGCAATCATATAGACTGTTTGTGGCATTATAAGGTCCCTTCAGAACTTTTGTAATACATAGGTTTGTAAGTCGTTTTGTACCTTCCATTGCCAAGTAAATTATATTTTTATCTTTCATGCTTTAACATGACTGAAAGCAGTAAAAATGATGGTTCGGTGCAACAGAGACTAAGCGGTATTGACCTATTTAGTGGTGCTAAAATAACATCACAACTCCAATACTACATACACTTAATATGAACACAATACCAGCACATCACAAATAATCTAATAAATACATAAATCTCATAGCAAAATGCGAACATGACACATATTTCAGATGGTTACGACATTGTGCTAAAAATTCAAGAACATTTTTCCCTTGAGATTGGAGCAGTTTGTCTGGAAACTTTAATATTAATCTCTATTCTTACCAATAATAATAGTCTATGTCATCTTTTAAGGGGCCAATTCAATTGCAGGCATTGTTAGCGTTGTACCATCGGAGATCCATCAGCATGCTCACAATGGCAGCACATCGTGACAGCGATATCACTCATTTTGTCTCGATCTCTGTAGGGGTCCATATAAAAGTGAATGATGTTGGACTACTACAGTTCTGAGTGATATCCCCTGCTGCATAACACTAGCTCTTATGACATGGAGTTGAATTGACCACTAACACATTAGCCTCTGATCAAGCTAAAGATGTCTGGTAAATTTCTGAGATAGGGGGCAGATGTATTAAGCCTTAACAAGAGTTAAATGCAAGGGTGATAAGAAGAGATAAACGTCCAGCCAATCACATCGTAACTGACTTTTTCAACACAGCCTGTAACATGGCAGTTGGGATGTGATTGGCTGGACGTTTATCTCTCTTTATCACCCTTACATTTATCTCTTGTTAAGACTTAATACATCTGCCCCAATATTGGTAGTCTGTAAATGTAACCACAGAATGGTATCCCCCCCCCCCAAAAAAAAGGAAGATAGGAAGATAGTTGACTAGAAACACTGTTTACATGCTGGAACTAGACACTGTGAGCAATAACTACGCAGTAAATCCTGATGGGGTGAAGAAATGTTAGACATCACTTCTAATATCAAGTCTCATATTTACTTTATGACACATCTTCCATCATGCTCATTCGCCACGCATACATTTTTCATATTCATTACGTTCATCATTTAGGAAGATAAACATATAGTGTGTGATGTTTGGCTTTGACAAAGGATGATGTCTTGTATTAGACACTTTTGTAGATTGATCACATCATTGCTTTCCAAATATGTAAAAATAGCAGGTTTCCAGTCAGGATATGATTGACACTACACAGTAAGGGTGGATCATATTCTTCACATATACTAACCTGAATTTCAAGTTCATCCATTTAATTCTCATACCTTGACTGAGATGTTTGATGCACTGTAATACTTAATTTTGCAGTGAAGCTCTGTGCAATCTATGGTTATCAGCTATTTCAATGATAATGAGCAATATCAAGATTCAGTAGCACCAGGCCACACTCAGGGATCAAAGTGTGTTATGTCATTCTACAGCGCTACATTACTAGGATTACTGCAGCTACATATAATGATTTTGTACTAATCCTGTACACAGAGCCTGTTGATGCATAGAGAATACCCACACTAGGGGGTACATTTACAAAAGATTCTCAAAATGAAAAGAGGTGCTCCGATTCTGTCTACATTTTCTAGGATGCAATAGAGAAATGATCGAATCTGATTGGTTGCTATGGGCAACATCACCTCATTTAAATTCATAGAAGCTTTAGTAATTTTACCCCTATGAATTTACATGCAGGACAAAGGGTATGAAATCTCCTCAGTGTATATACAGAGGAACTACACAGGTTGAATGACAGGACTGTGATGACTGCATGGCACCCGCTGTTCATTCTACCTCTGCAAATAGAAATGTGGAACACTTCACAGCTCATCCCGGACTGTAGTTATACCAGAAATAATTCTTACTGACACTTCTACTAACATAGAATACCAGCTCCTATTAACAAACAAATCATTTGCAGGCCATTCATATTTAGTTTCTTTTAATTGCTAATTATACCATGCTACACCTTTAAACCGGGATGCTCCTGGTTCTGTGGCTATTAAAATCAGGTCAAATACAGGATTGATGTCAACCAGCCAAAGACCGACAGCAGCATCCCGATGCTGAGAATCCCAGCAGTGGTACGGTAAGTAAACTTAACTTCTCCCACCCTATGAGCTATTTAACACACTCCGGCTCCTGCCGGGCGGCGAAAACCAGCACGGTCAGGAAGCCGTGCAGCACACAGCAGTTTAGAATGGAGGGGATGGCCGCAGCCCAGCAGCTGTCCCTTCCAGTAGTGGGATCCGGCTGCAACCGGGCCGTGGCCGTCCTGTCTGAATGGACACAATCGTGTCCATTAGTAACTACAATGCACGGCACGGCTTCTGCCCGTACGGGATTTCGCTACCCGGCAGGAGCCGGAGTGTGTGAAATAGCCCTAACAGTGGCAGGTGGGGAGTTTGACTGGGGTGGTACATATGTCATACTGTAATGCAGGTGTCCTAAGGCGAGCTCAGGGAGGACAGAAACCTCCAGTGGAGCAGAGGGGCAAACCCTAACCCTGGCTAACCCTAATCTTCCCGTCTCTGTAAACCAACCCTCCCCCTTAGTGCCTAAACCTAACCCTCCCTCTCTGCAGCCTAACCCCCTGTCTAGTGTAACCCTAACCCCTTCTTAGTTTCTAATGCTGCCTTCCTGCATCCTAACACCCTCGTCCCTGCAGTCTAACCCTAATCCACCCCTACTGACTAAACATAACCCTACTACCACCACCCCTGTGGCCTAATTATAATCTGCACCAGCATCGGCATTGGTAGTATACTGGCAACAGTGTTCTGGCCTTGAGTCTGGATTTGTGTCCTAGGATTTCAACTGTCAGCATTCCCAAAGCCAGTATGTGACCCGCATCCCCACAGAACCTGTATAATTTATTAGTGCCCCAGTTTAATTGGATATAATGGTAAGAATATTTAGACATTAACTCGCAGTGACAGATGTAACCATTATTTTTTTCTTTGTATTATTTGAATGCCTACATTTTACTTATTACATTATGTATTATATAGATTGCAGTCCATAAACAATACAAGGGCCATAAAAAGAATAGTGTGGGAGGTGTGGGTGTACTGGATGGGACATCATGGTGGCACGATCCATACTACTTATCCGATGGGCACTGTGTGATGTCTTCCATGTCCTGGCACCTACGTCTCTAAGGCAGCAGGGGAGGGGCCTCCAAATGGTTCGGTCCACTGAGGGGGATGGTTAATGGTGGCCATGGTTGAACGCACATGGGGATTGAGCAGCAGGGAAATTGGGGGCAGTGGTGTTGTATTGGTTTAATACACATATTTAACTAGATTAGGTTATAGTAAAATACAAATCGCTCTTGTCATAAGTAATATAAGAATATTTGAAAGAGATTCCATACATTTTTCAAAATGAAAATAATGTATGTGCAGACATCTAAAGCACATCACATGATTGCTGGTATTTATTCACATATGAAACATTAGAAATATCTGCTTTACCTAAGGCATGCAAATCTTGTATTTGGACAGTGAGATGATAACCCACCAGTAATATCTAGCCTCAGCTTTTCTCAAAACACAACAAATTATACAGATGAAGCAGACTTTATTGCAGGGTATGACAAGCAGAGTGTATTTTGCAGTTAACTCAAACATTCCAAGCTGTTTACAGCTATAATAATCAGAGATCTGTCCCAAGATGGTACAGATTCTCCACCTAAATGCTAGCCATGGTGCAAGTCACTGCAATATATTCTGCTGCTACTGTACATGTTTATTGACTTCTGAGAAGAAAAGGTATTCTTCATGTTTTCACAGAAAGGAAAAACAATGTATGTTTTATAAGGGATCCATGTTATCATATCATCATATTGTATTGTAATAAAGATTTTCAAAGCTCACATTTCCAAATAAGTGCCAAATTTTACTGTGTCTGTTACATACATTATACATTAAGTCCCACCACTGAGACATGCAGAACTAGAGACAACATATGCTCCCCCCTTGATCCAGCATTGCCGTGCCAAAATCAGTGAATCTAGTGATGGAATGGCTAATACCCCTTTCACACCGGCCACCAGGCAATTACCTGACATTTCTGAGTGCCGGGTTATTTTGCCAGGTGCAGTCTGACCCCAATTCACACCACTCGCAAATTACCGCGTTAAAGAATTTCAACCCGGGAATTTGCTGAAAACCCGGGTTTTTCTGTGGTGTGAAAGGGTCAACACGGGTCTTAAATCCCGGCACTCTGACCCTGGTCAAGAGCAGGGTCGGAGTGCTGGGATTAAGACCCGTATGGACCCTTTCATACCAGCAAATTCCTGGGTTGAAAATCTTTAACCCAGCAATTTACATCTGGTGTGAAAGGATCCAGTAGGGGTCTTAAGACCAAGACTGCAACATACATACCTGTGAGCCCAAATGTGCTTAACAAGTAAAGATGTTGCATCCTTGCATGTTTACAGGAGCCTAATAAAATGAGGAAGCATGAAGAAATATAATATTTTAAGCCTTATCCAGCCATCACGTATGCTGACGTTGAGTATGTTTCACTTCATAAAATAATTTGATCTTATTTATGGATACAAATTATTTTACCCTGGTTTGTAGTACATATGAACTAGTTGCTATAATAAATCACTTGGTGGCATTACAACTTAAAATCAGTAGAGATTAGTACACAGGTATTATTTTTAAAAGCTGCTCAATAACAAATTTAATTATAATACAGTACATAAATCATAATAGCCTAACTAAAAAAAAAAGGAATGTCATCTTCAAGCAACAAGCTTGTCTTAGCTATCTGACAAATCATCATATCTCTTTTCAAATATATCTTGAGGGAAAACAGGTATGTCTGCCATTCACATACTTTCAGCATGTCATGTGACAATAGAGGGAAGAAGGAGGGGGAGGACATTACAGTGCAGATTTGGTTCAAAATGGCATTCCAACTCTTCCTTGTTAGTCCTTGATATAATTTTAAGTTAGTTATAAGACCCTGAAAAATTAAACCCAAGGAGAATGGTAAATATCATAATTATTTTTATTGAACAAAGCTACTGTATGTGTGATGTAAAAAGTACACATTTATAAAAAACATAAACATGATATACAGTTAAACTTTACGGAGGTAAATAACTACCACTGACTGCGGAAAAGTGCAGTATCTTGTTTATGAAAAAGACATTGGGCTGCAAGTTCAAAATGCCATTTTGTAAGCAATTAGGAAATGGCAATTATGTACTTACTACTATACTAAAAATAAAAAGTATATTAGCAGTCATAGACAAATTGCATGAGTATAATTACACAAATACACATAATATGAAATAATGTATACAGTACATTTTTTTTTAACAATGATCAGCTATAAAACCAATCATTTTATAACTATGTTGTCGTTTTCTTATCTAATACATTGACATTGCTCTCTCAGAATCTTGACTTAAGATGAATCTTTCTTTCCTCCTTTAGCACTTCAATCTGTCTATAAGCCTTCAACATAGTTCTACGGAAGAGATTCCATAGAACTCTGGAGAACTGCCAACATCATCTGTCAATAGCACTTCAAGACAGTGTTCAGGCTAGGTTACAGGTAAGAGAGTAGGAACATTCTCTACCCCCCAGCCAATTGCTATATGGGAGGGTTAAGGAAGGGACAAGTTTACAAATGGAATATTTTATAACCCACTCAAATGTAAAGTGCATTGGACAACAACCTGTTCAGCAAGCTTCAATTATACTTCATCATTTATCATGCAGGTTGAAATACACATGTTTTAGATGACTTTCAAATTACAACCCAGATCATGTAATGTTATAAGTGTTGTTTGCAAGTAGTGTAGGTTTCTTGCATTCACATTTTAGAACCATTTTGTAATTTCTTGGGCTGAGGAAAGAACATGCACACCAATGGGTCAGTCTGAAAAATAAAAGCACACTTCTTTTGCTGCAATGTGGAAATTACCAAAAAATGCTAACCATACAGGTCCTGCATTACTCTAACATATAAACAAACCCTTCTCTGTTTTTGATATTTGCATGCACCTAAATGGATGGCTGTGGCAATGTAATGCCTGTAAATTGTTTAAAAAAAAATAAACACTTTATGAAAAGAGATTGTTTTTATTACTAGTTAGGGTCTATACTATATTTCACTTTATTGTAAACAGTCTTAGTACATCAAGGAAGCAGGCATATTGATGCATAATTGGTGATCTCCCTAATACCCTGGAGAGTCTAGCAATCTCCCTGAAAACAAACTACAGCAGGGTAGGTGTAACACATTGATAATTTCTTCAATCTCTGCCCGGAATACTGTCACTAGGTCGACAAAAGCATTAGTCGACCACTGAATGTCGACATTCAAAAGGTTGACATGGGGTTTATCAAGGTTATTTGAGCTGACATGCCAACAGGTGGTATTTCATGACCTATCATCCACTAGGGCGTGGTTGGAGAATAAAATAGTGTGCCGAACATAGCGAGGCACCGTGCCCAAAGCATGGACTTTTTTTATCCCAGGGAGACTCAATGTGTGCCAGGAGCCACCTATCGTAGAGGAAGATTTGCAAAATGATGTCATCTTGTGAATCTAAAAGTAGATCTGCACTTCTGCAGGTGGATGGAAGTCCTTGTGCCTATCCTCATCCCCAAGTCACCCACACTGACAGTCTCAGCTGCCCCCTCATTGTGCATGGTGCCAGCCTTTTCACATATGGTGTGTGGTTCTAGCCTCCCTCTAGTGGTGTGTGGTGCCAGCCCCACTCCTGGTGGTGTGTGCATATAAATAAACACTTTATGAAAAGAGATTGATTTTATTACTAGTTAGGGTCTATAGTATATCTTACTTTATTGTAAACAGTCTTAGCACATCGAGGAAGCAGGTATATTGATGCATAATTGGTGATCTTCCTAATACCCGGAGAGTCTAGCAATCTCCCTGAAGACAATCTACAGCAGGGTAGGTGTACCACATTGATAATTTCTTCAATCTCTGCCCGGGATACGGTCACTAGGTCGACAAGCATTAGTCGACCACTGACTAATCCTAATCATCCATTAGGGCGTGGTGGGAGAATAAAATAGTGTGCCGAACATAGCGAGGCACCGTTCCCAAAGAATGCACTTTTTTTTCCCAGAGAGACTCAATGTGTGCCAGGAGCCACCTATCGTAGAGGAAGATTTGCAAAATGATGTAATCTTGTGAAGCTAAAAGTAGATCTGCACTTCTGCAGGTGGATGGAAGTCCTTGTTCCTACCCTCATCCAAAAGTCACCCACACTAACAGTCTCAGCAACCCCTTAATTGTGCGTGGTGCCTGCCTTTCCCCAGGTGGTGTGTGGTGCTAGCCTCCTTCTAGTGGTGTGTGGCGCCAGCCTCCTATCTAGTGTGTGTGGTGCCAGCCTCACGCCTGGTGGTGTGTGCATGTGATGCCTGCCCCCCCCCTAGTATGTGTGTGTGGTGCCACCTCCCCCTGGTTTGTGTAATGCCAACCTCCCTCTGGTGGTGTGTGTGTGGTACCAGCCTCACTCCTGGTGTGGTGTCAGTCTTTCTCCTGATGTATGTGTGGTGCCAGCCTCCACCTGGTGTGTGTGTGGTGCCAGCCTCCCCACTAGGATGTGTGGTACCAGCCTCCCCCCTGGTGTTTGTGGTGCCAGTCTCTCCCTGGTGCGTGTGGTGCCCCTAGTGTGTGATCCAGAGCTGGCTGTATTCCACGGGTGCACTGAACTCCAGCTCACAAAAAAAAGTGTTTGCTATGTATAGAGAGGTCTTGTGGACACTAATTTATCTTCAATGAAAGTGAGCAGGATATGACATATCACGTGTACGTTGCGCTGTATAGTGATATGTACATCATAAGGGCACTCTCTTTGCTGATGTTATGGCCGTTAGGAAACAACCTCCAAGGTAATTGTTTTAATGGTATTATATCCAGAGATTTGAATGGAGGTGACATAAGTGTATTGGGAACTAGATTGAGGTCCCACGGAGCTAGTGGAGATTTCATCCTAGGACGTTCTCTTTTGATTGATTGGCAAAAAAACTTGGACAGGGAGGAGACTGTATTCCGCCCAGGCCAATATTCTTGTGGCTTCCTCCCACCATATTTGACTTTGGGTTCCTCCCTGCCTGTTCAGGTAGGTCACAACTGATATTTTGTCACAGAGTGAATTTATCACGAGTATCACTTCGAAGTACATAATTGATTTTTGAACATCCCTCATCTCTTCCTGATTCAAAGATATTCATGATTTATTTAGACGGTCTCCTAGCAGTCTTGCAATCCTGACAGACTTTAAGAAAAGGCTTATAATCTTTAGACAAATTATTTTTCTTGCTGGTGCTTTTCCTTCCAGAATTCTTAGACACACTAAAACAACAGATAAGGACCTATCACTAACTAATCTTGCAAAAAGAATTAGAATACCAGTTTCTCTATGAGGATTTAGCTCTCCAAGGCACTTAAAGGTTTTGGGGGAGAAGTACTGTTATCCTGATCCTGGTTCACGATGAAGCCATGATGTCCCTGAAGCCATGGTGTCCCTGATGCAACAGGGGGTACTTGTGAGTTATCCGGGCGTCCGATTTTTAAATCGGGTCGGATCGGGACATCGCATCGCATCGCATGCGACCATCGGATGCGATGCGATGCGATTCGATGACCCGATTTTTCCATAGGAATCAATGTTAAAATGAACTGAGTCCATTTTAACATGGAATTCAATGGGAAAAAGGGTCCTTTTCATACCCCTACTATCCAAGTGGGCATGGAGTTGGATATAAACCTGTGGCGAGCGTAGCGAGCCACCGAGCCCGAAGCGTGGCGAGCGTAGCGAGCCCCGCGAGGGGACACAGAATACCGTCCCCTCGCGGGGCTCGCTTCGCTCGCCACGCTTCGGGCTCGGTGGCTCGCTACGCTCGCCACAGGTTTATATCCAACTCCATGCCCACTTGGATAGTAGGGGTATGAAAAGGACCCCTTTTTCCATAGGAATCATTTTAACATTGATTCCTATGGAAAAATCGGGTCATCGCATCCGATGGTCGCATGCGATGCGATGCGATATCGCATCGCATCTGATTGTATGCCTTAACTTAAGGCATACAATCGAAAAATCGGACGCCCGGATAACTCACAAGTACCCAACAGGGTAAACAGGTACTTCCCAGTGGTGTGCGGCGCCATTTTATAGCCCCTTTACCTCTGTGGGGGGCGGATGCATGTGCTAGATGCCAGGAAGATGCCGCCGCATCACATCCGCCCAGTTACTGGCGGCACATGCGCAGAACAGTATGGGAGATGCCACCCCATCACTTCTGCCCCATACCCCGCACAGTTCTGCCCTTCCCCACCACTCACCACACTGACTGCAGCAGGGGACAAAATGCACTGCACACACACAGGGATGTGCAACACCAACATCTCTCTCCCCCGGGTACCAGCGCAGCTACACGGAGGCGCATAAGCCGGGGGAAAAAAATTAGGTAAGTCCTATATAAATTAACAAAACTACACTACCAAGATAGGAAAAAGACTGAGGAGGTGAAGGGGAGAAGGTATATATACCCAAGGTGGGTGGAGCCACAGAAAATAAACTACCTGTCTAAAGCTGGGGGATGGGTTCTAAATCCAGTGTAATGGCTGCCATGGTTTGTGAGAAAAATACTGTTATATACATATACTATTTGTGAAATATGAATTGCCATTTACAAGACCTCTCTATACATAAGGGAAGACATTGGGCACCCCTGCCAAGTGTCATTGCTATTATCAATGCCCTCCTTATGGACAATGAAGAGGGTGGATGTTTTGGTGGTAGAACTGCCACAGATAGGGTTACACCATGTCATGAGTATAGATGAAAGAATATTACAAATTTTTCCAAGAAAACCCCTGGTTCAGGAGTTGAGGCACCCTCACTGATAGCAGAGATGGTATCTATATCCCTGAAGGGGGCATTAAGGGATTTAATCACTGAAGGGGTAGTTGTGGAAGTGAACATTTAGTCTGGCATGTAAAAATGTAGCTACATATAAGAGAGAGGGGAAGTAATTCTGTAATCTTGGGCGGTTCATAAGTCAAACTGGCAGAGGGGTCTTAAATTCTAATTAAATCATTGTAAAAGCAGCATTGATAAAGATGCATTGCAACGATGGTATCCACTTTGTTACTTTTTCCTAAAACCATTGGTTCATCCACTTAAGATCCTTTGCAGCCATCTTAGGTATTATTCAGAGCTGATTCCTGTGGTGCAAATTCTGAAGTGGATTTATTATCAAACAACTGCACATTTATACTGATCGCAGTACGCATGCATGATGCCAAACATTGTAAAAAAGCCTGTATTTGTTGCAGAGTTATTGAATCGTCTGAGTTATGTACACTTGCACAGTCTGGAATAATCATTAGATGGTAAGTGAGTTTCAAATGGATTTGCAGCTAGACAAAAATCAGCCATTTGCAGGTGTGTCCTAGGATGTAGAATAAAAATAGAGCAGCGCTTGTGCTTCACTAAAATATGAAAAAGGTAAGATACGGCTACGTAGGTTGAACAAATAATTTTAACAAAATCATATATATATAGATGGAGTGCCTCTCATTCTTGGCGACAGCATGCCATTTAAAAGGTCTTGGTGATCCTCTTTTCTCCTTGTGCTTCATTCCACCAAGGGGAATGGATGCTCACCATGCAATACAAATGCTCCACCAATCTAGCGGCGGATTGATATACTGTACCGATGGAACCCCGCCATTCGCCGAGTGCGCTTACAATACAGTATGAGATGCTCCTGCGTCTCATCCCTGTGAACATCGCTGAAAGCAAATGGGCTGCGTAGTGTCACGGTCCCATAGGCAAATATTTACCTTCACGTTCACGTAGCCGATGCTGAATATTTTGCACTTTGGGACATTAAAGTAGTGTAGAACATTGGGACATTAAAGTAGTGTAGTAAAACAAAGAACATTAGAAGTGTCTGAGATGCTCCAGCGCTACGGCTGCCACTGATTAGGAGCACTCTACAGACTCTACACATCACTGTGTGGCGTAGGGTAGTGGATAACTGCGCCGCTCTGCACGCTGGAAACCCGTGTTCGACTACAGTGTCAACGTCGCTACTAAAGTCGCTATTGCGACTCAGACCTATATTTTTTTTAATTGAAGTATTTATAAAAGTTAATAAAACTAGACAAACACACAAACTAACAGCTATTTCCATAACTACTCTAACAGTAGCGATTCAGTATGGTAAAACTCTTTCAAATAAAGTTTTTGGACGCAGGATGAAAGTCATGTGTCGCACACAATGTGTGACTAGGACGCCTACTCCGCCATTTTGGGACTGTTCGACACTATTGAATTGTACTATATGCTGTTGGTGACAATTGCGCAGCCAAGAGAAAGGCCCTACAGCACCTGGGAGCTAAGACACCTTGTGCACTGGCGAGATGTTGCCCTTGCCAGGAATAAAGAAAAGCTGCGGGCATACAGAAAGGTCCGAAGGGCCATTCTGTAGGACACTGGCCATGAGCAGTCTGTCCGCTGCCTAAAGGGTCGCTGGAGCGACCTTGTTAGGAGAGATCCTACAACACTAGAGGCCATCAGGCGCTGTAAGTACTGTAATGTGAGGATACAGTACAGTACCAGAATAAAGTGTTAATAAAGTGGTGACTACAAGTGTACAATAACGCCATGTGTACCCTTTAATTCCTGGGTTCACTAGAAGGTTACTGCATAACACCTGGGAGCCCGCCATGTGTACCATATAACACGTGGTGTCCCCTATAACAGCTGGGGTCCGCCATGTGTACCATACAATACTTGGGGTCCCCGCATATCACATGGAGTCCCGCATAACGCCTGGGGCCCAGCATGTGTACCATATAATACTTGAGGTCCTGCATAACACCTGGGAGCCTGCCATGTGTACCGTATAATACTTGAGGTCCCGCATAACACCTGGGGGCCTGCCATGTGTACCATATAATACAGTACTTTGGGTCCTGCATAACACCTGGGGCCCACCATGTATGCCATATAATACTTGGGGTCCCCGCATAACACATGGGGTCCAGCATAACACCTGAGGGCCCGCATAACACCTGAGGGCCCACCATGTGTACCATATAATACTTGGGGACCCACATAACACCTGGGGCCCGCCATGTGTACAATATAATAACCTGGGGTCCCACATAACACCTAGGGGCCCGTATAACACCTGGGGCCCTGCATAACACCTGGGGCCTGCCATGTGTACCATATAATACTTGGGGTCCCGCATAACGCCTGGGGTCCGCCATGTGTACCGTATAATACTTGGGGTACCGCATAAAACCCGGGGCATGCCCTGTGTACCTTATAATACAGTACCTGGGGTCCCGCATAACACATGGGGCCTGCCATGTGTACCGTATAATACAGTACCTGGGGTCCCACGTAACACCTGGGGGGCCACCATGTGTATCATATAATACTTGGGGTCCCGCATAATACCTGGGGCCCAACATGTGTGCTGTATAATACTTGGGGTCTCGCATAACACCTGGGGGCCCGCCATTGGTAACGTATAATACTTGGGGTCCCACATAACACCTGGGGGAACGCCATGTGTACTGTATAATACAGTACCTGGGATCCCGCATAACATCTTGGGCCCGCCATGTGTATTGTATAATACAGTACCTGGGATTCCACATAACACCTGGGAGCCTGCCATGTGTACCATATCATACTTGGGGGCCCTCCATGTTTACTGTATAATACTTCGGGTCCCGCATAACAGCCATGTGTAACATATAGTACAGTACCTGGAGTCCCGCATAACACCTGTGACCCGCCATGTGTACCGTATAATACAGTACCTGGGGTCCTGCATAACATTTGGGGGCCCGCCATGTGTACCATATAATACTTGGGGTCCCGCATAACACCTCAGGGCCCGCCATGTGTACCATATCATACTTGGGGTCCCGCATAACACCTCAGGGCCTGCCATGTGTACCGTATAATACTTGGAGTCCCACATAACACCTGGGGGCACACCCATGGCAACAAGCAAAGCATGTACTGAAATCTCCACATTGAAAACAAGCATGTAACGACCACATTGAAAACAAATACTGTACTGTAGGAAATCCTTCGTGACAACGAGCATGTAAGAACCCCATGGCAACAAGCATGTAATCATCCCATGGCAACAAGCATATAATCACCACATTGAAAACAAGCATGTAATGACCACATTAAAAACAAAGAGGAAATCCCACGTGGCAACGAGCATGTAAGGACCCCATGGCAACAAGCATGTAATGACCACATTGAAAACCAAGAGGAAATCCCACGTGGAAACGAGCATGTAAGGACCCCTGGCCACAAGCATATACAGTAATCACCACATTAAAAACAAATAGGAAATCCCCCATGGCAACAAGCCGAAAATACAGTACCCTGTGGTACTGTTCTTACTTCCCTTTAGGGACTCCAGAAGTCTGGGGTCCTGATGGACAAGGTCGCTCCAGCGCCTCTGGAGGGACCTCACGGTCCTTGTCCTCCAGAGGCGCTCCCGGATGGCACGGCTTGCCCCCTGGTACGCAGCCACCACCTCTCTATTAGAGGCCAGTGGTCTGTCCCACCAGGCCACCAATACCTTTAGCTCCCCTTGGCTATAGGGCCTAGCTCTCCTAGCAGTACTACCTGTAGCAGCCATAGTGTGTAGTGTAGTGCACAGTATGGAGAGAATAAAAATGGCGCACCTACGTGCGCCCTGCGCGGAGCAATCATTGCATCCTGCACACCAGTGAGTAGTGAAAAGCAAAACAGTGAGATGCATTAGCGTCCCTGCCATGCACACACACACACACACACACACGGAAAGCTACTGTATAAAGGAAAGCAGGATTTTTTTGTGTATTAAATACTATGGGGCAGATTTATTAAGCTCGGTGAAGTCATAAACTGTGAAGTTACAGGCTTGGTTTGAAAAATGACAGGTACTGTACAGTAGGAGCTGATTGGCCGGTGATAAAAACCAGACACTTTATCACTTCACCAAGATTAATAAATCTACCCCTGTATACGCTAACTAACCTACAGTACTGTACTGTAGATGTGTGTAAAAAAAACCAAAAATCTAACTCAGGCATACTGTACTTTAATGTACAACATGCAGGGCAGTGCACTTATCCATTATCCTACACACCTGATACCAGCCAGATTTATCCTAGCTCCTTTTGACCAAACCAATGAGACGCATTAGCGTCTCTTTATAACTTGCCCATACCAAGTTATAAAATAATGTAATGATACGCAATTCAATGTAATTTTATTTATTAGTGTCTATCTACAGTACAGTAGCTTACTGGAAAGTACAGTAGTAGCAAAGTAGTTCCTGAGCTACGAGCTTTTTAATAATGTAGTCACTTCATGCACACACTTCATGCAAGCGCAGTGAAGATTTCAAAAATGCACTGGTATTGCACTCATTTGGCAGCACCACCGCGATTAGCCAAGCTGTTAAAATGTATTGCGACGCCATGATGGGCTGGCGGTATAACAGCCATAGATAGGCTGAATGAGCGGTGCTACATATGTGTAATTATATATATATATATATGGTACTCTTTACCTAGAACGGCGCCCGCGATTGAAATCGCGGTCGTCGGGGGTAAAAATCGCGGTCATCGCGGGCATCGCGGGCATCGCGGGTAAATCGGGATGGCCGCGATGCCCGCGATTTTCCCATAGGGAACAATGTTAAAAAGACAGATTGACCGCGATTTGACTGTTAAATGCCTCAATGGACCCGATTTGGCCCTAGGAATCAATGTTAAATGGGCCACAGAGCCCAAATAAGCACAAGTAACCCTTAAATGTCCCCCCCAATTTTTAACGCCACCCCACGATCCACGCGAACCCGAAGCGTGGCGAGCGCAGCGAGCCCGCGAGGGGCGGCGGTACGCGTCCTCCGACCTTTTCATGCCCTACTATCCACTAGGGCGTGGAGTGAGAATATAATAGTGTGGCGAGCGCAGCGCGCCACCGAGCCCGAAGCGTGGCGAGCGCAGCGAGCCCCGCGAGGGGACGCGGATACCTTCACAGTTATACGCGTCCCCTCGCGGGCTTCACAGGTGTCCGTGGCGACGCCGACACCTGTGAAGCCCGCGAGGGGACGCGTCTACCTGTGAAGGTATCCGCGTCCCCTCGCGGGGCTCGCTACGCTCGCCACGCTTCGGGCTCGGTGGCTCGCTGCGCTCGCCACACTATTATATTCTCACTCCACGCCCTAGTGGATAGTAGGGCATGAAAAGGTCGGAGGACGCGTACCGCCGCCCCTCGCGGGCTCGCTGCGCTCGCCACGCTTCGGGTTCGCGTGGATCGTGGGGTGGCGTTAAAAATTGGGGGGGACATTTAAGGGTTAATGGGCTCTGTGGCCCATTTAACATTGATTTCTATGGCCAAATCGGGTCCATTGAGCCATTTAACAGTAAAATCGGGTCCATCGCGCCTTTTAACATTGATTCCTATGGGAAATCGGGAGCATCGCGTCGCGGGCATCGCGGGTACATTTATGGCCGGCCGCGACGCGACCGACACGATTTCCATGTTTAACATGGGTTTCAATGGGAAATCGCGGGCATCGCGTCGGTCGCGTCGCGGCCACACATAAATGTACCCGCGATGCCCGCGACGGGCGCCGTTCTAGGTAAAGAGTACCATATATATATATATATATATATATATATAGCAGTACGTATGGTGTAATGGTTAGCATTACTGCCTCACTGCGCTGAGGTCATAGTTTCAATTCCCACCATGGCCCTAACTGTGCGGAGTTTGTATATTCTCTCCATACTTGTGTGGGTTTCCTCTGGGTACTCTGGTTTCCTCCCACAATCCAAAAATATACTGGTAGGTTATTTGGCTCCTGACAAAATTATCCCTAGAATGAATATGTGTGGTATGGGAATAATGATTGTAAATTCCACTGGGGCAGGAACTGATGTGAACGTTCAAATATTCTCTGTAAAGCGTTGCGAAATATGTGTGCGCTATATAAGAAACTGTTTATAAATAATAAAATAAATTACATATATATATTCACAAAAAGCCTGCACTCGCACAGTAAAAATTGTCACGGGTGGGGTGTTCTTTAAGGACCACAGGCGTGCCTGTGTCCATACAAAAAAAAAAAAAAACCTACCCAAGGTAGGAAAAAAACACTCGCCACAAAAACAACTGATATTGCTCCTAGTTGTTTTCAAATGCAAAAAGGATCAACAAAAATATAACCTGTTTCACAGATCCATCTTCCTCCAACGTTTCGGTCATCTACAGTGACCTTTCTCAAGGAATGAAAAGAGGGTCAGCAGTGGTGCAATGATATCGAGAGACAACGGGACCAATTCCCAGTAAAAGGGAAGCCACAAACCACAAACCCCTGTGCCCGGCTATTTATACCTAAATGCACTGATGCTTTGGCGCCATTGCACCTCGTTCCCGGAAGTACCGGAAGTGCGGCGTATGCGTTCCACCGGCCGAAAGCAGCTTAGGCTTGCGTTCCACGGCCCGGAACGAGATGCAATGACGCCAAAGCATCAGTGCATTTAGGTATAAATAACAGGGCACAGGGGTTTGTGGTTTGTGGCTTCCCTTCTCCTGGGAATTGGTCCCGTTGTCTCTCGATATCATTGCACCACTGATGACCCTCTTTTCATTCCTTGACAAAAGGTCACTGTAGATGACCAAAACGTTGGAGGAAGATGGATCTGTGAAACAGGTTATATTTTTGTTGATCCTTTTTGCATTTGAAAACAACTAGGAGCAATATCAGTGTTTTTTTCCTGCCTTGGGTAGGTTTTTTGGTATATATATATATATATATATATATATATATATATATATATATATATATATATAGATAGATAGATAGATAGATAGAGAGAGAGAGAGAAGAGGGGTCCGGCACTCCAAACAACGATATCAGTAGGTGATCGGTGCCTCCACAGCAATGATAGCATAGGTACAATACAGGAAGGTGCGGCACTCACGATACTTCACTCAGACACACAGCATGACGCCGCTGGAGTTACTTCAACGTTTCAAAATTTAATATTTTGTCATCAGGATAAAAAACAAACAGTACACTGACCTTAATATAGCAGTGACACACCACATGCAAAAGCAGGCGCAGCGGACGGGACCACACACCCGCCCCTTCGTCCACAACGAATGACGTCATCATCTGGAGACGCTCATTCAGTGACTTCACCATCACCATGGAGACAGTACACAAAATCAAGTATAGACCGACCAATCTCTGTAACAAAGTAAATGTACATAAAAGGATCATTAATCAGGCAGAATTTAATGAAAAACACCTAAGGGAAAATGTTCATTAAGGCCCCGGGGGGAGATGGCATCTAGCTGGTGAATCCACGATCACCTCCTCTCTTAGAGGGGGGGACGTAATCTATTATTCTATACCTGAGGCTAGACAACGGATGCCGCTCCTGGGAAAAATGCCTGGCTACAGGCTGATCGCTCTTCCCACTGGACAGAGCATTGCGAATGGAATGTCTATGCATTGCCATACGCTCCTTTAATTTGCGCTCAGTTTTACCTACATAGCATAGGCTGCACGGACAGGTAATTAGATACACAACGAAAGAAGAATTACAAGTAAAATGGTGCTTGATGTTATAAACTTTCCCTGAATAAGGATGGTTAAAGCTGTCTCCTGTCAAAAGGAACTGGCAAGTCACGCACGGATATCTGAAATTGCCGGTGCAAAGATTGTCCAACCAATTCATTTTAGTGACATCTGGTTTAAATTGTATGTCAGTTTTAACCAATAATTGTTGAAGGTTCTGACCTTTGGTAAAACAAGGCATCATCCTTTGTTTGTTAAATGGTAAAAGTTTGTCACTGGCCAAAATCGGCCAATTCTTTTTAACTGTGGAAACAATCATGGGGGCAGCTGTATTATAACGGGTAACCATCGGGAGAATATCGCCCGTGGCTTTGTCGGTTTTCCTACTACAGAGGAGATCTTTCCTATTTAATTTGAGAACATGATCTTTACATTTCCTGAGCTCATATATATACATATACCCTAATAAGCAAATCTTTATCTCTGTGACCTAACTTTTCACAAATGTTCACCGACAGTCTACTGCTGGGATTCTTCGTACCAGACTTGCATCCATCCTGGTACTGGGGTGGGGTCCTGGGGTGCACACCAATTGAGAGGTGCGACCCTGCGGAGACCTTTCAGTAGAACTGCATACAAAGTCAAAGGTGCAGGTGCACAAATCAAACTCCCAATTTAAAATATTGTAATAAAATGTTGCATTTTTAGCGAGGTTCTTCGCTTATTTATGGCCATAAGTAATGGCTTGCCCACCGCGTCCGGGTGACCTCATTAGTCGGGCAAGTCCCTAACATTTTGGGGGGTACAAATCTAGGGCACAGGGCACCCCAAAACGGTGCAGCCGAGTAACCCCAGGGCAACACAAGACTGAAAGAAATATATAGTGAAACAAAGTGAGGATAGGTTTGTGAGAGAGGCTGCTAAAAATAGCAGGGGTAAGTGAGAGGTAAAAAAATGAGAGATAAAGTAGAGACAGGTGAAGGTGAGAAATGAATTACATTGAAATAAAACACACAATAGGGATGAAAGTGAATATGAAGATAAGTCCTGGTACTCTCGGCTTACTTCAGCCTACCAATACTTCTACTACTGGAAGTACTGTATAAACAATAATTTAAAAGGTTTCTGCTATTATCACCAGATACTTACCTACAGTATTACACTGCAGTTCCCAAAAAAGATCATATTCACCAGCCCTGACTGTGTACTGTTTATCTTGTTCATTCTATTTCAATAAATCAATACTATTTATCCTATGAGGAGAAGCAATATTAGACTTCCAAGTTTCCTACAGACATCCTCCAACCATGTAACTGCCCCGGCCTTTTTTAGGGATTCAGGCTGACCACTGAAACTGACACTTATTTTCAGTTATGCAGTGGTAGATAAGCTTGTGTGTTTTGCCTATAACTTTGTCATTAAATAATTTGATATGTACATGGACTACCAACCGGAGGCACCCCTGCAAGTGCCCTATGGCACCACAGGTGCCATGGCACCTACTTTTGGAGCCACTATTCTATACAGTTAATACAGTACAAAAAGAATTGCTCAATTAAGTTTCTAAACATAAAGCTTGACATTTACTAAATTAAAATGATCCAGTTACTTACACTTCCAGATGTAACATTAAAATTCACTGCATATTGGTACTACCAGAAATAAATTATTCCAATTTGTGCATCATGAAGCAGTTCCATTATCCTGTCATAAGCCAACATCTGTTAAACTATTTGTTTCACAGTGTAAACCAGCTGGTTTTATCTTTCAAATATTAAACAGAGAAAAATACATAATAATAATAATAATGATGTTGTAGGAATAAAAGTTATTTGTTTTCATTGCATGGGATATGACACAATGATGACTACAACTGTATCCAATGCAGAAATGTGTAGATATATGCCTGATGATAAAGTGAATGGCATAGATCAGATATAAATCAGAAGTATAAACAATACATTTTATTTAAATGAGGACCTTTTTATTGAAACGATTTATGCATTTATATACATACAATACAAGCAACAATGGTAACTTGGCGAAAACTCGAAATAAATTATACTAATAACCCCAGTTACTAGAAGATAAGTATATTGTTGTGTTGAATGTCTGAGCGTTATGCAGCATTGTAGACGTTTTGCATTCTAGCTGTTAATTTGTTGAGGTAATCTGAAATTTCACCTCACGCTTCCTGAAGCACCTCCCACAAATTGGATTGGCCTGATGGGCACTTCTTGTGTACCATATGGTCAAGCTGCTCTCACAGCAGCTCAATGGGGTTGAGAACTGGTGACCACAAATTTCCCACCTTACCAGCACCAAAGCATCCCCAGACCATCACATTACCTCCTCCATGCATGACAGATGGAATCAGGCACTCTCCCAGCATTTTTTCACTTATTTTGCATCTCACAAATGTTCTTTTCTGTGTGATCCAAACACCTCAAACTTTGATTCAACTGTTCATAACACTTTTTTCCAATGTCCGTGTTCTTTTTCCCATATTATTCTCCTTTTATTGGCCAGTCTCAGATATAGCTTTTTCTTTGCCACTCTTCTTAGAAGGCCAGCATCCAGGAGTTGCGTCTTTACTGTAGATGTTGACACTTGAGTTTTGTGGGTACCATTTAATGAAGCTGCCAGTTGAGGACCTTTGAGGCATCTATTTCTAAAACTAGAGATTCTAATATACTTGCCTTCTTGCTCAGTTGTGCATTGGGGCCTCTCATTTCTCTTTCTACTATGGTTAGAGCCTGTTTGTGCTGTTCTTTTAAAGAAGAACAGGAAATGTTGTAGAAAATGTTTTGTTTCTTGGGAATTTCTTGCATGGAATAGCCTTCATTTTGAAGAACAAGAATAGAATGTCGAGTTTCACATGAAAGTTCACTTTTTCTAGATATTTTCAGAGTATAATCGAACCCACAAATGTGATGCTCCAGATACTCAACTAGCTCAAAGGAAGGCCAGTTTTATAGCTTCTCTAACAAGCAAACCCATTTTCAGCTGTGTGAACATAATTGCACAAGGGTTTTCAAGCGATTTCTGAACCATTAGTTTTCTAAGTGTGATTAGAAAACACAATGTACAATTAGATCACTGGAGTGATGGTTGCCTCTAGGTGTTGGGCCTCTAAACACCTATGTAGATATTCCTATAAAAAAACATATGTTTGCAGCTAGTATAGTCATTTACCACATTAACAATGTATAGAGTGTATTACTGATTAATTTATTATTATCTTCATTGAAAAGAACAGTGCTTTTCTTTAAAGAAGAACCTAAACTTTTTAACGGTAGTGTGTGTGTATATATATATATATATATATATGGCCATCGATAGATTCAACCATCTATGGTGATACATCACATAGTGACAGATAAATGAAGTTGCGTTATGGGGGTGAAGGGGTATGTGCTCAATCTTACCGCTTCTCCCTTATGTAAGATGGACCCGCTTCTTGAAAAATGTCAGGTGCCTTATCGGAGCCTGTCCATATTGGTGCTGCTATCTAAAAGATAGTTGGTGGATATACAGGGCAAATGTATACATGGTCAGCAGCGCTGTCCATTCTGCCCCCGCTATCAACTTTGACAGCTGAAATGTGGTGATGCCCTATCCCCAAAGCAGGGACAGCAAAGTCAGTTCTGCTGGCTTCCTGGGCTGCGCAGGAGATATTGCTTGAGTTGCAAGATCTCTCACATGTGTAGTGAGCCGGCTAGACATGCACAGACAGTGCGTCAGCCGGGATTGATGCACTGTCTCCAGAAGGGGACATTGCCGGAGGGTGAATTTTGCACTCCCCCGCTTTGGCAGAAAAGAACATATTACATCTTGTCGGTGTCACTTCCTGCTTTGCCTGGTTAATGAGGTGAATTTGGAAGTGTTAAGGTCCATATTAACTAGGCAAAACTTTGCTGCCTTCAGTAAGAAATCATCCAGTGTGTATGGGCCTTTAGAGTGGTGCAATATGTGCCACTGCAAGACATCATTCCCCAATGTATGGTACCTTAAATTTGTACTCTCACCATCGATGACAATAGCGTTGATGGCCATCCATACTTTCTTAATTAGTGTTAATGTTTTTCTTTCAAACCCTATTTTACATCTGCAGCTTGTCTTCTGTCTGTATTCTTTTTTTTTTATTTCTTCATCTTGTCCCCCAAAGATAAGGATCAATAACTTCCTCCTATTACCAATTCCCTCATCTGTACACAGTGCATCAGCAAACAGTGATGTGCTACCTTTTCTTTCTTCTCCCCTTTTTTTGAGCATTTGAAAGATCATTGAAAAATACCTCAATGCAGCAAGTACAAAAAAGCAGGAACTACAGATATTGCTGTAGCGTTTTGACTCCACCACACAGCAGCTGTAAAAGTAAATCTCTTTCATGAGGTGGATTTTTCAGCGCTGCCCAACGTTCTAGAATTTACTCAGCATATCTGCTTTTTATTTTCTAGGATGCAGAACTCTTATGTACAGTTGAATGATTTCATTTCAACTAGATACTAGATACTTCATACAAGGGACAAATTTAGTGCACATAATATGCAATTAGAATATTTCTCACCCATATTTACAACTAAAACATCTGTTCCTGTGATTATTACCCCTTTATATTTTTATTTTTTCATGCGGAATGTGGCCGTGCGTCCCGCTCGCACATGCGCAGAGACGCCTCTGCACATGCGCAGACACAAAACATCGGCGGCACGAACGCACGCGGATATTACCGCACCAACCAGAATAAGGGCCCCTGTGTGATAGCCCTATTTAGTGTCCAGCATACATTTTCTACTTTTCCATGCTTCACTTTCCCTTTTTTTTTTTACTTAATTTTATTTATTTTATCCTATGTCTTGCTAAGCATCTTTACTCTGTGTTCTATCTTTATTTTTGGGGGTTTTCTAAATTTAAAAATTTTTCTCAACAGAGATTTTGAAATGTCTTTTAAAAAGAAAATGGAAATTTTGAAAGTGTAAACGGATCTCTGAATAGTATTTCAGTTAATGAAGAATCGTAGAAATCCATTAAATCCCCTCCACCCAAAAAAGACTCTGAGGATCATATTAATTCCTACAAATTTACCATGGAAGACAACGGTTGATTAATAAATAATGTTTTGGAAAATAAGAAATTGTTTGGAAAAACCACTGGAATGCTCGCATCAATCGATTGCAAAGAGGCAATATGGCAGGAAATCGCTGAAAATGTTAGTGCCCAAGCCAAATGTGTTAGAATTTCTATTGTTTGTTGTAAGCACTATCAAGACTGCAAAACAAATTTAAAAATAAAAATGCCTTAGGAACAGAAACAACTAAATTAGTTGAGTATTTGCCCTGGGAGATTCGCCTGCAAGAGATAATCTCTCTAACGGCTACTTTCGGTATTTATGGTGGACACTGGTCTGAAACTGCTTGTTAAGGTTAATTTATTTTAAATTAATTTTTTTTTTGTATAATTCTATTTTTTTTCCGATTTGTAATATTTTTGATTTTAAACTTTAAACTATTTTTCTTTCTTTTTTTTCCAAAATATCTTTTATTGAGCCTCAGTAAGCAAGAATTGTACATCCAGCAATGGATTATGATATACATAACACTGACAAGGATCAAAATCCTTTTTCAACATTTTCTTGAACATACAACACTATAAGAATAGATTAACGAGTTATCCCCCATTTTAGCAATATAAAAGCAGAAGGTATTGTTCACAATTCCCAGGAAGAAGGTAAGAGAAGACATCTCTAAATATTAAACTCAACCGGAGTATATGACTCATAATGTAAAAATATAAAATACAAATTTAAAACAATGAAATAAATGTAAGTAAAAGAAAAAAAATAACTCAATACAATACAAATAAAGTATGAAATAATAAAACAGAGCACTTGCCCAATCACGACCCGGGTCCCTGGCCCATCCACGGACAGATCCAACTAGTCTACAGGGTAGGGTATAAGGAGACAGGTATAGGGAATACAGGGAATATGGAGTGAAGGAAAAGAGTGGGGGGAGGGAATAAAGCAGAAGGTAGAAGTGGGGTGCTAATTGGGAGTTCAATTATATAGTACTAGGGGGGATATTTTGCATAAGTTGGGTGCTATTTCTACCTTTAACAATTTATAAAATTCAGCACTAAAGCCGTCAGGTCCAGGACTTTTACCATTAGGCAAAGACTTAATAGTGTCTAGAACTTCTCCTTCTGTAATAGGGCGATCTAACATTTCCCTTTCTTCTTGTTTCAATTTAGGCAACTCAGATGGCGTAAGGAATGTATCACTCTCAAGAGCATCTGAAGGCTCCCTAGAGTAAAGGGAATTATAAAAATTTGAAAATGCACTAAAAATATAATTATGATCAGTAAGGAGGGTGCCAGAGTGGTCTATAGCCTTAACCCATGTGCGTGTACGTAGTCCCTTGATTAAATTTGCCAGAAGCCTCCCAGATTTGTTGCCAAATCTGTGTAACTTGTTGCGGTAATAATCATGGGATGATTGAGCCTGTTCGGTTAGGAATGTATCGTAAACCTGTTTTGCTGATAAATTTCCCTCTTTGTGGGTAGGAGTGTCGTTCTTTTTGTAAGTATTATAAGCTAGGGTAAGTGTAGCATTAAGGGTTTTAAGTTGGGTAGTAAAATGTTTCCGATTGGAGTGTACGTATGACATGATATGACCCCTAATAACTGCCTTTGAGGAGCTCCAATATAAGAGAAAGATATCCGCCTGAGCTGAATTATCGGTGGTATAGTTGAACCTGGACTGTTTAAGGTGTAGAAGGAAGACCTCCGAGTGGTAGAGATGTGCAGGAAACCGCCAACACTTAGTAAAAGATAGGGGTAAAGTCAATTGTATAGTTAGCATTATGGGTGCATGATCATATACAATAATGTTGTGAATGGAGGTATGGGTCACCCTGAATAGGAGGTGGTCTGAAAGAAAAAGATAATCTATCCGGGAGTGTGAATAAAAAGAGAAGTCTTTCTGTAAGGGGTGGAATATATGCCAGGGATCAGTAAGATTTAATTGTGAGCAGAGAGGGGAAAGAAGATTGGGAGAGGTTTGAGATCTGTTAACACTCACCCTGGATCTGTCCATGGATGGATCCATGACTGTGTTAAGGTCAAAATTAAATTGGCATGTCCCCAAGAAAGCACCTTCTGCAAAAGCATGGCAAAAAAAGAGGAATTAGGGTTGACATAGTATTGTCTATAAGCACATCAATGAGAATGAATATATCCTCCGGATCTAAAAAATGTCTAACAATAGAATACTGGAGGTGTTTGTTAAATAGAATGGCTATTACTAGTCTTATTACTGAAGGAAGCGGAAACACAATCCCCGACCCATGAAGCTTTAAGAAAAGGGTGAGAGCCCTCAACCCAATTTGTTTCTTGCAAAAAAAACAATATGGGGATTCATGCAATTAAGCTGGGATAATACTTTTCTATGCTTAACAGGGTGGTTAAGACCTTCAACATTCCATGATATTACGTTAAAAGTAAGGAGTGGGGTGTCTTTCCCTAATACATTAGAAGGGGGTGTTTGATTAGTTATGTCAACCGATTCCTGTGGGTGGGATCATAATGTAAATATATATTACCAAAAGAAGGGGCCCTTCTCTGTCCCAGCAAGCAGGGAAGGGTGCACCCATAGTGGGGGGAGGTCTGGCAGGACGATGGACAAGCACATAAAACTACAACAACGAAGAGAAGAAACAAATAAGTCATGAACTAAGCTTAACAGATGCTTAGTGGTAAATAAGACATAATCAGTTGATAAGAAATCACATAGTGCAGCAAATATGCAATAATAACAGAAAATGGTAGCAAACATCAGCGGGTCCCCGAGTGCTCAAGGACGCCAGCCATTACCTTTAGGTCTCAGGTATAGAAAATTGGGCCCTAGCCTTAGCAGGGTCATCAAAAAAGAGCCTGGGGGGTTAGGACACCAAGTGTCCTGAGAAGGTGCCTAGGGAGAGTAGGTTTGCTGTAGCTGCAGATTCAATTTATTTTGGGGGTCAAGCCCAAAATGAATAAAGTATGAAAAGAAAAAGGGGGTAATAAAATTAGAGAGGGGTAAATAATGAGTTAAATTAAAATGGTTGGTATCAGGAAAAAGTTTGTGTAAGCAAGTATAGTCACCCCGAGTCCTGGAGAGTGGTGTCCACTCCTATATTGCTTCCTTTTTGGTGTAACCCAAATTGAAGAAACCAAATGCTGTTGCAGGGACTGAATAGATGTAGATCTCCTTATCCAGGGACCACCTGTAGGTAAGGGGTACTACCTGGTGCAGGGGAGAAGATGTAGTCTCAATGGTTTGTAGTTGCTGGAATAGTTGCGGAGGCTGGTCCGGGCACAATGATGGAACTTGTAATCCAGGGGGTGGGTGTCCTTTGCTTAAATACACCAACACGTTTCGCTTAGCAGCTTGAAAAAGCATTGTTCCAATGTTTTATGTACAAACGCCTTCGGCGAGTGAAATACTCGCCGAAGGCGTTTGCACATAACCACAAAACATTGGAACGAGGTCGAATTCGGCACCTTACGAGTGATACTGAATCACCAATTTAGGACCAAATGTATTAAGCTTCAAAAAGTGATAAAATGGAGAGCGATAAACAGCCTGCCAATCAGCTCATGACTACCAAGTTACAGGCTGGGTTTAAAAAATAACAGGTAGGTGCTGATTGGCTGCTTGTTTATCACTTCTCACTTTTTGAAGCTTGATACATCTTGGCCCTTAATTACATTCCAAAATAAAAACAGGTTGTTTTGGGCAGCCGAACAACTGTAATAAATTACTTACTTTTTATATTTTTTTATTAAAACTTCACTTTGGTTGTATTCCTTAATTAAACCTTTGTTGTAAAAGAATAAAAAATACAGTACAACAAATCACCATAGAGGTTTTACTCACAGAAAATAGAAAAAAAGAGGACAATATTAAAGCCAATGACAAGGAGCCCATTAGGTGTCACTGATATTGGTGTTTATACACGTGTTATCAGATTCTTGCAGATTCTTAGGGGTAAATTTAAAATGAATGGGTACTCAATGCGCTCATTCGTAACATCCAATGTTAAATACAGCTGGGTCTGGGTGACTGGCTGATTTACAATCAGCTGAATGCAGCTGATCGGCCGTATATATATATATATATATATATATATATATATATATATATATATATATATAGCTGGGTCAGCTGTATTTGACTGTTAAGAATGGCTATGATATCAATAGAACGCGACCGTATTCGGCCATAGCGTTCTATCTGATCGGCAGATTTCCCATCATTACTACTACTTCAGAAAATACGAATGTCAAATACAGATGGAGCCGCTCCTGGCGAGACTGTCACCATATGCCGCCCGCCAGAATGTGGCGCGCAGCAAGATGCTTGCGTGCTTCAATCTTAGCAATGGGATCTGCAAACATGAGATGCGCGTGTCTATCCACCAGCTATACAGATATGGTGCGCTGTCAGAAACCAAGAGAGTGGCCTCATCTGTAGACCATGTTTTTTGGTCGTATTTAAATTGTGAAAAAAAGAGAAAAGTAAATAAATAAAAAATATACAGTGTGAGGTTCCCCTACCCGGCTATAACCGGCCCCGGGTTCATTGAGCAGGTCCTGGTTGTAGAAATTCAGGGGGACAAAAAACTGGGGTCTCCCTGTATTTCTATAACCAGCACCAGTGCCATGGGCCGGTCCTGGTTCCCAAAATATGGTGGACAAAAGAGTAGGGGTCCACCGTATTTTGTAAACCAGCACCAGGCCCAATCAGCCAGGGTAAACGTTTTATACAAGCTGTCCAGGCCAAAGCATTAACCCGTGGCTGGCCAATATGGGCCGGGACCCTGGTGAAGTGGGGACCCCCCCAATAAAGGGGTCACCCCCTCCAGGGCACCTCCAGCCTGGACTGAAGCCCGGGGCTGTCTCTGGTGCTCCTGGCGGGTGGGCACCAGGCTGATAGCATTGTGTAAAAAAATAATACATAAATTGGGTTATGTTGTGAAACTACAGGACCCAGCAAGGCTTCATGCATACAGGGACTTGGAGAACTATAACTCCAAAAAGGGCCCGCTGGGTCTTGTAGTTCTACAACATAACCAAATAAAAGACACATCATGAAAGATAAAACTGTAATTGACACTACAATCACCCATCCATTCTTACCTGTAGGGTCCACCGTATGCCAGTCCACCTCTCCTATAGAAATCCATTAGTGTACATGTGAAAGGAGCTGGCCCTGGTTTCCAAAATACAGGGGACAAAGGGACTAGGGTCCAGTCCAGTGTGACCAGCACCGGGCACTCTTTGAGCCGGCCCTGGTTCCACAAATACGGGGGTCAAAGTGACTGGGGTCCCCCGTATTTAAAGGACCAGCACTGGGCTCCACTAGCAGGGGGTGTAATGCCATAACCAGGGGACACGTGGGTCCTGTGGCCAAAGCATTACCCACCCTAACTAGTCAGCTCAATGAGTTCTTGAGGAGGTGGGGACCCCCCAAATATAGGGGACCCACTCCCTCCTCCTGGGAACCTTGGGCCTGGGCTGAAGCCCGAATCTATCCCTTGCAGTGGGTGCGGGGTTGATAGCTTGTTTAAAAGAATATTGTCCTTTACAGCATTACAGGTCCCAGTTGCCCGACATGCTCGTACTTGGGAGAACCACGGGTACCAGCATGTGGTACATATAGCTCCCCTATAAAGGAAATGTTAAAATAAAAACAAACCACCAATTGTAAAATATATTATTAAACTGGATCTTCTGCCCCTCAGGGCTCCTGCGGCATTTTCACCCAAAGGGCGGTGGCCTATCAGCTCTTTTGCATGGCCACCACAACCCTTGGGCTTCGGCGTCTTCATCCATGCTCTGCACATTGCATGGCCACTGCCACCCAGGACTTTGGTGTTTTCAGCTCTTCTCAGCTCCTCCTTTGGACTGCCAGCCCCCTATTTCGCGTTGGCTAATATAGCCAGCTTAAGGGGGCAGGGTGATGATGTAGCGAGCCGTGATTGGCTGGCTGCGCCCATTTGTAATTTTTTTTTATTTACCGCTGCCACCAACGATGGGGGCCTGGACCACCTCCACCACCAATGGGGACCCGGACCACCTTTGCGTTCTGTGGGGAGCCGCACCACCACAGCAGTCTACGATGGGTACCCGAACCACCACTACCAATTGGGACCCGGACCACCACCAGGGATCCGGCTCACCGCCGCTGCCAATGAGGGGAAACCCGGACCGCCGCCAATGAGGGGGACCTGGACCCCTGCAGCCAATGAAGGGGACCTGGACCGCGCAGCCACCAATGAAGGGGACCCGCACCTACGCCGCTAGAAACCAGGACCCCTGCCACCAAAGCCAATGAGGGGAACTCGGGACCACCGCAGATGGGGACCCGGACTGCACTGCCGCCAATGAGGGGGACCCGGTCTGCCGCCACAAATGAGGGAGACCCGGACCTATGCTACAAGGAACTAGGATCCCTGCTGCCAAAGTCAATTAGGGGAACCTAGACCACTGCCACCAGGGACCCGGACCCCCTGCCGCCGCAACTAATGAGGGGGACCCGGACCACCACCACAAACCTAGACTTAATGAAAATGCAAAAAAAAAAAGAATAACAATAAATCATAGTTGAAAAAAATCCAACATTAAACTATATATGAACAATACATTACAAAAAAAGTATAAGAATTATAACAATATTACTAATTAATTAAAAATTTAGAGAGAGATCTGTCTCTGACAAACTCTCACCTCAGTGAAGACCATAGCGTTTAATTTCAAAAACGGAAATCTTTAATAAAAAACAAACCAAAGAAACAAAAACATAAAAAAATAAGGTGAAATCCACCACAAGACCAAAGCGGCCTTTACGTCTGGGAAGGCATCAACACATTGGGCAGTATTCAATGCTCCCGATTCACTGTTTTTTTTCAGCAAATCGGGCTGTTTTCACTCCATGCAGTGAATCTTTTTTAATGGAAATCTGATTCAAACTATTCAATGTTCACTGTTCGCCAAAAGTGAACAGTGAATGCCAGCCAGATCCCCATTTCATGTTCGCTGCAATTCACTGGTGTATTTCAATTGGTTTTCACTGTGACTCGCTGAGTGTATTCAATGCTAGGATGGAGAACTGCTTTCAGCATGATTTTCGCCATGATTCACCGTTTTGCATTCAACATCTTTTTAAGGTGAACTGGAAAGTGATCTTTTAAAATAAAGGGTTGTTTTTTTTTTGGTGTAAAAAAAATCAGTAATTTTATTCTATGAAGGGGCATGTTATTTTTATTCATGTGCTTGCACATTCACCAGCAGAGGGCGGGGAGCCGCTCATTAAATATTCACTGCACACTGGTCCCTCTCATTACATATTCACGAGCGGGACCAGAGCAGAGGGGGGGGGGGGGGCAGTGTCCCCGGGAGCCCTCCTTGTGCTGCCTGTGTCCCCGGGAGCCCTCCTTCTCCACCACACATTCTGGGGCAGGCAGGGAGGATTCCATCTACCTGCCTGCCACTGTCCCCCGGCTCCGGTTAAAAATCGCCGTCAGAGCCAGTGAGCCCCTGAGGCAGGGCCGGCCTTAGGCATAGGCAAACTAGGCAATTACCTAGGGCATTTGGAATGCCTAGGGGCATCAGCAGATTCTGCTGATTAAAATGATATGCAGCATGCCTATATTCTGTGTGTGAGTGAGGCTGTATCTTCATATGAAATAGTGTATTCATGGAAATCACTGTAACATAGCATTCCGTATGCAGGTACAGCCACAGTCGCACACAGAATATAGGCATGCCACATATCATTTTAATCATCAGAAGCTCCTTGTGTGTGCTCGTCACAACAATGCAAAGAAGATGAATTTTCAGCAAAAAAGGCCCCCAACGTTAGCAGAACTGGCCAGGAGCTGCATGGCCTATTGAGACAATATGTATGAGGAAACATCTGTATCCAAGCAGAAGCAGAGGTCACAGTGTTAGCGGCTGTGCGAGTGCTGTCTGCGGGTGGGTTGGTTGTGCAATAGTGTTCGGCATATGTGTAAGGGGCATTATTTGTGTCATGTATAAATGCATTAATAATGTGTGACATGTGTAACAGGCATTATGTGTGTCATGTGTACAAGGGCATTAATAATGTGCAACATATGTGTAATGGGCATTATGTGTGTCATGTGTATAAGGGCATTAATAATGTGCAACATATGTGTAAGGGGCATTATGTGTGTCATTATGTGTATGAAGGGCATTAATAAAGGTTGGCATAATGTGTAATGGGCATTATGGTTATAAGGACATTAATAATGTGTGTCATGTGTAAGGGGCATTACTGTGTGGTATTATCAGGGGTGCAGAGAGAAAGGGGTAGGGGGTACAAATTACCCAGGCCAAAGTCTGATGGGAGGGCCCAGTGGGGGCCCCGGGCCCCCTCCACTTAAGTGACAGCAGCAGCTGCAGCTCTTCTTCTCTGCCCAGCACACACTGCTTTGTGCTGGGTTGCAGTGTGGCCATGGAGGTGGTTAAAATACTATATTTTCTCAGGATTTTTTTCTAAGGGTATAATGTGAGGAGTAATGTATATAAGGTAAAGTGGTACTACAGTGTGATGTAACTTGAATAAGGAACACCATCGCATGATATAATGTGAATAAAGTTGCCCTACTGTGTGGCATAATTTGAATTGGGAGCAAAATTGTGTGGCCATGCCCCTTCCCTGTTTGGGCTGCGCACCAAATATGTGCACTGTTTCTATTTAAAATATTGCGGTAGGAGCACCAAAATGATGACTGCTATGATGAGGGTTGATGGTGCTGGTAAAGGGGAGCAGGGTCAGAGGCGGAACTAGTGGCGGTGCTAGGGGGCACCAGCCAAAATCTTGCCTAAGGCATCATTTAGGCTAGGGCCGGCTCTGCCCTGAGGCGTTGAATAGGGTGGGAGGGAGGGCTGGCAGCGAATGCTTGAGCCCTCCAGAACCCTGCATATAGCGATATTTCACATTGAATACCTGCCATTGCCTCAGATGTAAAAAGCAGTAAGAAAAACAAGAAGGGTAACACATGAACATTAAGCTCAGGGTTGCCTCTGGCAGATGTTAATGACAATTACACAATGTGTTAAAAAACACTCTTCTACTAGCGTTAGTGCAGAAAAAGCACTTAATGCTGCTTCATACATTTACCCCAATATTTGTGGCTCTCAATCGCAAATATTAAGTATCCTAGGAATGTTAGAAGGAAGAACCCTGACTAAAACAGAAGTGGCTGCCCCCCTCACATTATGTTTTATACCTGCGTGCTAGTTACTATGGGTTGGAGCTCATTGCCAAGGGTTATGTGCTCCTTGCAAGGTGTTTCTTGTTCATTGCCAAGCGTTATTAGATTGTTGTCTGGGGTAACATATGCTCATTGCCAGGGGGTTACTGCTCAGAGGGCACCAACGCTCCCCGAATCCGCACTTTCGGGTAGTTCTGGGCTCACTGCCTTCCCCTGACAGACTCAGGAGGTCTAGTAGAGCATCTAGCACCTGTATCCTAGAAGGCAGCAGACAGTGGGCCTGATTCTGGTTCACTTGCAAAAGCAAAATTCTCTCTCTAATGGACAAAACCATATGCACTGCAGGAGGGGCAGATGTAACATGTGCAGAGAGTTACATTTGGGTGGGGTTTGTACTTCAAACTGATATCCATATTGCAGAGTAAAAATAAAGCAGCCAGTATTTACCCTGCACAGAAACAAAATAACACCCAAATCTAACTCTCTCTGCACGTTACATTTGCCCCACCTGCAGTGTACATGTTTTTGTTTTGAGAGAGAGGGAATTTGCTTTTGCGAGTGAACCAGACCCATAATTGTGAAGCCATTACTGCAGATTCCATGCATGGAATCTGCAGAAAACCAACTCTCCCTTGCCACGCTGGCAAGTTGAAGCACCCCAAGCTGCAGCCTTATCAGCCTATTGGCTGATCAGGCCTGCTGCCCATGAGGAACCACAGCGGGCATCCCTGATACATGGTGGCATCCCTGATACCCTCCATTCCCATCGGCAGCAGCGGCCCCCGATTCACCAATATCCAGATTGCAGTAGCCCATACCACAGATCTATCGGGAAACTACTAGCATATCACTTAAGGAACAGTAATGCACATAACTAATGCCATATAATGCTCAGGCGACGTCTGAGAGAGTCTGCGGCAGTGATTGCACAGGAGACGCCCTAAATTGCCACAGGTGAGGCCTCGCAACATCCCCAGCTCAGTCATTCGTGGGATGGCTATTGCATGCAAGCTGCCATGACGAGCTACGGGGATCTAGTATAAGTCGGGGCCATCAGCCTCCTCCTCGCCCGCGCCCGCCATGCTGCGGCCCCACCCTATATAAGCGCCGGGCGCGGAGATGGCGGCAGTTAGGAGACGGTACAAGGTGGGCTGGGATGGATGGGGACGCAGAGCACCGCAGAATGCAGGGGACCGGCTCAGTCACGGCTGGAGAGCCCAGTGGGAATGCGGTGCAGCAGCAGGTGGCAGACGGAGGAGGCGGGGCAGAGAGCGCTCCCTACCGGGGGATGCTGGACATGAGCGATGAAATCCTCCTACTGATCCTGGATCTCCTGGAGCCCTTCTCGCTGCTCAGTTTGGGTGGTGTCTGCGCCACACTGTACCGGATCAGCTGCACCGACAGCCTGTGGGCCCAGCACTGCCGGGTAGGAGATCATGAGATGTGGTTTGGGGGTGGTCCACTCCTCAACCATTGGGTGTAGCAAACGCCAATAATTTGTTTCTGTGTAATAGTCTTAATGGTTCGCCATTGGTGCTGGCGTTGGTCTGACTCTATCTGTCATTGAGTGGCAGGATCATCTGATTTCTGAATGGTTTCCAGTCCCCACCTACCCTGCCCACTTATGGGTCAAACTTGTTTCCTGCTTTATTCCAACAACAGAGGGGTCTTTTCATTTAAATTCCCTGCAATGTCTTCTATTGCTTTCAGTAATATTTTGCCCTTTAATGGAATAGCCTCCCATCACATGCTTGGAAGAGGCATATTGATATCCTTACAAACAAATAAGGATCAAATATGGTTTGAGGTAATGTTTATAAAGGGGCAGACTAAATGGGCCAAGTGGTTCTTATCTGCCATCAAATTCTATGTTAATAACTTGTCTCCCTGGCAGCACAGTTACTATAGATTGCATGCATTGCTGGACAGGCATGGCCCTACTGCTACTACTTGCAAAGGAACTCTGTAATGTATATCCAGGCACACATTCTTTTAGGGTCCTCATACACTCTGTGATAGAAGTGTGCAATGCAACATGCTATTGGGCAGATCACAACGTGTGCAATGCGATCCATGGGCAGTACAAAATGCATGTGCAGCAATACTGTGGGAGCGCGCGTCGCATTGTATGCTGCTATTGCAGTGTGTATGGAGACCTTAAATAAATATACTGGATGGAAGCGGAGTCACCTTGTTTCATAGGGAGAAGCGCTCACCGGTGTTCCCTTTAAATGATAAATCGACCCATGAGGATTTGCCTAGGTGCTGCAATGTCAGGAACTAATCTCAACTTTACACAATGCAACATTAGACTTCTTAAAATACAACAAACATATGTTTATTTTTTGTGAATAAGTAATGAATCTGTTTTGTTCCCCTCCTAGGTTGCTTTTGGCTCCAGTTTTAGAATAGACTGTGTGGATTATACCCCAAAGGAAGCCTTTAAACTCTTATATATGTGGAGGAAGCTGTACAGAACCCTACCATACAATAGAAAATTACAAGACTTGTTGTTTTCAGGAATTCCTCCAAAGAAATACTGGGTGCAATGGCTTGTGTTAGAAGAAATGGTTCCACTCCCCCCAGTCCAACTCCCTGCTGTTGATATTGAAGAAATTTGGGGAATAAGTAAAGCGCTTCTTGATGACAAATCTAAAGGTTGGTCTGCATACTTGATTTGGAGAGAAGCCAAACCATCCAATTTGGTCTCTCAATTTGCTTATTGGGCAGATGATTGGATTGTGTATGCAAATTTCAAACTTTTCTGTGCTGGTCAGCTTGGCTGTATGGTATAGTATGTGCTGCACAAATTATATTGCCAATTTGTATTGATGCCCAGCAGAGGTTGCACAGCTGAACCACCCCCACTGTGTACAGCTGTGCACAATTCCTAGAATTAGGGTGGCCATACATCTACAGATCGATTGTCAGATTGGGCTAGTTGGACTAAAAACCTAGTGATGAATGACAGTTTTTGGCAGTTTTCCAGCATTTCAAAGCAAATGGTTAACTGTCATTTACACTCATCAATTACCAGGTTTTTGTTCCAATCAGCCCAATCTGACAATCGATCTGTAGATGTATAGCAGCCTTAACTCAATTGGATTGGCTACATTTATTAGGGAGGTGTCACTACAAATGCATACCTCCCAACTTTAGAAAGGCCCAGATTAGGACACCACCTGAAAAAAGGTGTGGCCTCTGTAAAAAGGGCCATATCTCTGCAGCACTGCTGTCATGACAATCGGTGCCCCAAGTTTTCTTCACTATGGGGGCATGGCCAGTGCTCTCTTAGCTGCTGGCCGTGCTCTTGCCCCTCTTTGTTCGCATGCACACAGTATCTATTTGCTGCAGAGAAGCCAGTGAGGGGGGTTCCCCAAATTTTAGCTTCCTATACTGTACTATCTCTTCAGTTGCAGGTAAAGGTAAGAGACCGACATAGGCTTAGGCATGTGTTCTGTGCATTCACAGAGCTAAATACAGTACACTCCAAACTGGCATGGTACACATCTTGTATCAGGCCCATTGTGTTCTCAGTGTGCTACACAGTGAGCTGACTGGTCTTGTGCAACCCTGCTAGTGACAAACTGTGCTTGAGTCTTGCCCTTTTTTTTTTTTTTTTTTTATATATATATATATATCTATATCATTTCTTATGCTGTGTACACATGCTTCAATTCTGGGTCATTTTGAATTGTATAGTGCAAATTTAATCGAAAATGACCCTGAAACAAAGTGTTTAGCTGCCGAGCCGACAGTCCCATGCTGCTCAATGCAGCATTCCTCCCTCCTCTCCAATGCTGGATTAAAGGATCTGTACACCCCTTTACTCAATGCGACTAGGATGCATCAGGAGGCACTGCTTCATTTTGATAGCTTGTGTATATCTGTTGGAAAGAAGGAGTGTCAGCGCTGGCTATACCAATAATTGGATCAGACGGTTCTCAAAATATAACAAATTTAATAACATATACAATACAATATAAATGAAAATAAATCTATTGACTAAAAGGTGTGAATCAATTGGTGACCAAGCCCAAATATCCCGGTGATATACCTTTTAAGATTTATAATTGGACATTCAGCCAATTGATTCACACCTTTTATTCAATAGATTTATTTTCATTTATATTGTATTTTATATGTTATTAAATTTGTTATATTTTGAGAACCGTCTGATCCAATTGGTATAGCCAGCGCTGACACTCCTTCTTTCCAATTTTTTTAACCTATTGGGGTCTGACAACCCTGTGTCAGCTGCTGTTTGGTTGCGCACCACGCACACACATTCTTTTTCCTCGTGTATATCTGTGACTGAGTTTGTATATGGAACAGAGTTGCCACTACTATACTGTACCACAAATTATACCGATTCAACAACTCAGGGGTAGATGTATGGAGAAGTGATCCAAGTGCAACTCAGGGGTAGATGTATGGAGAAGTGATCCAAGTGCCTGGTACTTTATCACCGGCCAATCAGCTCCTGACTTAAGTTACAGGCTGGGTTTAAAAAGGTAAAGTCAGGAGCTTATTGGCCAGTGATCAAGTACCAGCCACTTGATCACTTCTCCTCCCTTATCACTGCTTCATAAATCTACCCCATAGTCTCACATAGATGTGTTCCATATTCGAAGACACGCTTTTTCAAACTGATGCCTGTAGTCTCACAACTTGGTGTGCAGAGTGGTTGTTTGGTGTGACTGCAGCGACATCTATTAGAATAGACTGTCGACATTCTTGGCTCCATCCGATACAAATGACTGACTTCAGTTTACACTTGCACAATTTTGCGTGATCTCTTTGGGACATTATGTTGATGATGGATTAATTGACTGGTATTGCATAAGTTTATTGGGCTATTGTGTTACAGAACATATCTGCCCCGTGACATGGCCTTATTTCGTCCAGAATGACACTTCATGTGTCATTGAAATTGATGGTGGCACTCCAAATGGCAACTAGTCTATACATGTGCTGACAAAAGTAGACCACCTATAGTGCAAATGTAATGTGTCCTGTAGCTATTGTACAACACGCAAACCAGTGTCCCTACAGTTGCCTTACATTTGGCATCCTAACTACAATTGTTCTGGTGAGGAAAGGTACAGGTTTATGGCCTTAATGTAAAATAGCACTGTTACTTTGATAGTAGTTGGCGTATGCACAGCCATGGCCAAAAGTATTGAGTGACACAAGCGGAGAACTTTGCAAACCAATTCTTGTATCATTCTCCACTTCTGGTCATGGCTGTAGATTTCACTAGTATGTCTTTGGTTTATGCTAATCAGACTCGACTTGTGTCCAGTTGCAGACGAATATTCAGAAGAAGGCCAACTACCCATTCTCAAATATGACTGGAAGGAGCTCCATAACATCTCACTCTTACACCATGGGAGCTACACAAATGTACAGTCACATGTTCTCCAAAATATGTGCTCTGAATGTGAGTATTGAATCAGTTACTGTACAAGGATTGCAGTGCAAACTGACCATTTGTTCTCTGTAACGTGCTTTAAGGCATGTCTGTCAGTTGGTGCAAGAACTGGCTTTCTACAGGGGAAAACCTACCAGTATATTTTTGGCTTGTGGGAGGATACTGGAGTAAACTCACGCCAGCACAGGGAGAATATACAGACTAATTCACTTCTGCACGCTAAAGTGTCAATCTCTATTTGGCTATTTCTATTCTTCTGCATATGCGGTAGTATGCATGGACAAACCCTTATTTTGCAGTTGCATTGCAAAATATGCAACTGCAGTTTAAGAGGTGGGGGTGGTGACCCAGCGTTTTCTGGGCATATCCAAACTGTTTACGACAGAGGTCTTCAACCTGTGGCCCGCCAGATGTTGTGAAACTACATGTTCCAGCATGCTCTTATAGGAAAAATGTGGCAATGCATGTTGGAACATGTAGTTTCACAACATCTGGAGGGCCACAGGTTGAAGACCCATGGTTTACGTGGTTCCGTCTGCATAATGCCACCACACAGCCCCTGCAACACAACATGGAGGCATAGCAACTGGCTAGCCTTCATATAAGAGTACTTCACATAGTAGCGATTCAATCACATTGCTGGGGGGGCCCTGCATGCGAGACAGCCTTGCCCTGTGCTGGGTGGCCCCTCACATATCTAATGATGGGAATTGTAGTTTTGGCATTATTCACAAAACTACAACTCCAGCTGAATTAGGCCCCATGAGTGTTTCTTTAGCTGGTAATGTCTCATTTTGCCGGGCTGTAATGCATCCAATGCAAACGCCCCATAGGGTTGTGTGGTTTGTTTTGTTCTCCTTCCCAAATCGAAATTAAAAAAATAACTTTCTAGAAGCTATTGTCTTGTAGGTAAAAATATTATAGGTAAAAATATTATACTGGGTATCACAACTTGCTGGTTCCAAGTAGTGGGGAAGGAGGATTTCTGTCTGAAGTAGCAGATAAAGAGAATGACAACTTTGACTGCCTTTTTAATGGATATTGTAAAGTAAATGAAGTGGTCTCAATCGGCATACTCTGTAAATTATTGATATCATCTGACATGTTAGCGATAGCAAGTGTCTGTACAGTAAAGTGAGTAACGCGCTAGAATTTTAAGTCTTCAACCACTACATATTTCTTTAGTATTAGCTGCCAAATTAAACTGGATCATAAATGGAAATTTGTTTACTAAGTGGTTTCTTTGAAGCCCACATAAATTGTATTTGTCCCTTTGGACAGAATACGGTCAATGGAATTCCCACTTTAATGTTTTCAGAACCTCACAGGAAGTAGTGTGAAGGTATTTCTTGATCGAATGTCCATTTACAAACTTCTAAGCCGCACATTCTTTCCTAACACTTTAAACTTTCACTACTATAAATTGTTGCTGGTAGTTTAAGGGCCATGTGATTTACTTTGGGTTTTGTAGTACTATATTGCACAGGGTCGTTTGCAGTTTCTACCCTATACTGTGCCTTCTATATGGTAACTCCTTTTATACATGAAACTCTATAACATGGCATATATTGTTAGCCCATTCTATCTAATCTGTCCTCCTTTCTACAGGTCATGATGATTTGGAGTGGCTTTATTGCCAATACAATAAATACCGGTTCCAGTGGCTGTTCTCTTATTGGCTTTTTGGCCTTTCCAAGTCATGTGCTAGGCAATTGCAGAGAATTTACCTGTGGTGGCAAAGGTTTGATAAAAAGAAAGTTTCTAGGTGGGGATCTGCAGACTGTGATACAGAGTATCTTGCATCCCTTCATTATGTGACTGATGACTTCTGGAATGGAAAGCTGGCCAATGGAGATGAGAATATAGGTAACAAACTTTGCATAAAAAATTGTGCCCTGGTTTCATATGGATTGAGTAATTATGCATGTGCTAAACTGTCACGGTACACATTTGTCTGTAGACTTCAGACTACAGATGGAGCGGGACTTATCTATCCAGGGGATGGCGACGCCAGCCGCCATCCCCTGCCCCGCGCCATCTGTATGCCGGAAGGGGACGCGCGCACGAGGTGCGCGCACGTCCCCTTCCGACGGTGCTGCCGGCGGTCGCTTGGTGTGTACACCGGGTCCCCCGAAGCCCCCTGAAGCAGGAGGCGGACAGGATTGCGTCCGCCTCGCCGCCTGGATACTGAGACGCACGTGCGTGGGGGACGCACGCGCATCTCAGTCAGATGGAGCGCCGTGTTGCTGGCGGATCGCCAGCAACATGCTGCTGGTGATTCGCCAGCAACAATAAGACCCGCTACATCTGTATATTGAGATTAAAAAGTGAATTCTGAAAGCAAGAGCATTCTGTAAGCAAGAGCATTCTGTATCTTATCTTAGATGACTGAAATAGAACATGTAACCCTTTTGCATATTGTAAAGGTGCCCGTACACTTGTCTCAGTCGTGCCAATTTTGCTCGATCCTGACTGATTGGGCCGCCGGGTCCTATACACATTGTCCCGTACGCACAGGACCTGAGCTGGAGGTCAGACCTACTGCCTGTCAGACCTCCACCTCTGCCCCCTCCTGGTGGCGAAAGATGGGGACACATGCGATAAATTACATGGGAAAGGACCACATGCGAAATATCTAATGTGATCTGCTGGGTGGCACAGGTGGGTTGGGTGGCCCATACACTGCTGTGACACATCGCAGTACTGTATGGGGCACCTTAGGTCTTGACAAAAAAATAGGTAGCATGCTCTTGCAGGGATTTCCACATGGATTGGTCTACATTTACCTTATACTCTTTATTTTATCATGCTACTGCAGTGGTGGATTCAGGGGGGGGGGGGCACCCGGGCAACGTGCCCCCCCCCCTGTCATTTCATTTTGTAGCTGAGGACCAGGGCTTTCCAACGAGCCCAGCCCCGTGTCTCTAGCCCCCCGCCTGGCAAAGCTGTAACTTTTTTTTCCCCATAGGATATGGGACCCGTCAATTCCGACCCCCACCCGGTTCTGACGGGTGCCAGTCCTCCCCACGGCATCACAGAAGCTTGTGATTGATCTCATTTAATTCCAAATCGCTGGGACTTCAATATTATACCAGGCTGGTCCATATTGGTCAATCGGTTCCAGAGATATTGCGTGTAAACCGACTGTTTTATTTTTTTAAATGAAACTTCATGGCTGTTCATGTTCTTTGAGGGCAGATTACTCTGAATGATTTTGGTCCAGTGAAACTGGAACATTTGGTTCCAAAGCCCACTCAAAAGTTCTTTAATATGATATTTGTCTCATGTAAATGGGTCCGTTGGTTCCGAAGATATAGCTGGTTAAATGAGATAACTGGTTAAAGGGGAGGGGTGGTTTTCTCTCCCCCCTCACACCAGAAAATGCAGGGACTAGGCTGGTGTAAAAGGGGCCAACCTGGGAATGCATTTTCTGGTGTAAAAGGGGTATTATTTCATATAGCCGGGACCTGCAGTGCTCTGAATACAGCCAGGCTCTGCCACTGTCAGTGGCTATCACTTCTGCATGGCGGCTGTCCCCCATTTACCGCGAGCATGTATCCCCCTTGGCAATGAGCATGTAGATAAGCAGCACTTATGTAGCATAATTTTCAATAGGCATTATGGTGTTTGGCATAATACATAATGGCGTGTAACTTAACGTGTAATGGGCATTATGGTGTAAATGTTTAATGCACGCCTTTGGTGGACAATGTCCCTGTTTATGAAGCGTATTATGAATTTTGGCTGAATCCGTGTGTTATTATGTAAATTTTGACACAATCCATGTGGCATTATGTGAATTTTGGCTCATTCCATTTGGCATCATGTGTAAGGGGCAAGTATAATGGGGTCTAGTATTTTGTTGTATATGGTGTTCTACACTACAATCAAGGACAGGCCCCCGAGTGGCCACACCCCCTTTCCCGGAGTGCGCCTTCGGCGCGCGCACAACTACATTTTTCACTTTTATTGCCATGGTGGGCCTGTGCACTTTAAATGCCAGGGCCTATTTTAATCCCATTCCCACCCTCTCTGCCGCTCTCTTAGCATTTACACTGGCACCACTAACACCGCCCCACCTAAGCCCTCTTTTTTATCATGGTCCCCCCCCCCCCCCCCCCGTCATTTTATCCTGGATCCGCCCCTGTGCTACTGTATGGTCTTCCTTGAAAGGAATAACCAATGTAAGGTAACACTGACCGCTTTACACATTCTAAAATTAAACCTTTGAGCAAAGATGCTATTCTCTGCCAATGCTCTTCTGCTCTGCCATAAGAGTGTAGTATATTGTGCAGCACACGGGCCAGCCTACGCATACCCTTTACTTCTGAATGTAAAAAAAACTACTCTCTAACCATTCTATAATCTATAGCCAATCTTCTGTGCAACTTTTCTTGTCTACCGTGTACATAATCAGATGGTGCCTGTTCTGTTATTAGGAGAGTGGAACATCCACTGCAGGCTGCAGCATGGCAGGTGCAAATACAAGAATTTTGAGGGTGGGGTGAATTCCTGTGTACTTGTATAAGTATTAAACAACTAGAATCTAGTCACTGACAAACACTATTTTTCATCCCTTCCTTGGCTGTGTAACTACATGTAGGTATCCAAACTGTGGAGAACTATTTTTCAATGTGCAAATCCCTCTTGGCTTGGATTCTTGGACGCAAATGGGGCAGATTTAAACAAAAAAAGGTACTTTTTTTCTTTCTTGCACCATCAACATGTAATAGAACAGGCTATCTTAAGCTGGGTACACACCTAAAATATTTATCTGTCCAATCTATCTAGTGGAAATAATCCTGGACATGTATGGGAGCAAATAGCCATAAAAAGCTTGCTCCCAAATGCTGGAAAATTTGGTTAACGTGTATTCTATATTAACAAATTTATCAAAGCTATTTGTCTAGCATTTGGAAACAAATGGTTGCCTGCCATTTGGTCATACACTTCCAAATTTTGTTCTTGATGGATATCTTTGTGTATCCAGCTTTAGAGTTGAACGACCACCACTATTTTAAGGGCCTTGGAGTGAGGTAACCTGCCATTGCTGGCTCTCTGCCTCCAGACCATAAAATTGCTTATTTTACAGTGGTAAATCATAGGTATAGCAATCTCATGAGAAATTTTTTTTTTAACAGATTTACTATGGCAAGCCAAAATTGTAAAATAGTTTGGCTCCTTTTAACCCTTTTGAGTGCTAACATTTGAGATGCACACTATTTTCTAAATATGCCAGCATCGCTCACATTTGTTATGTTAAATGTTGTGTAAAAAAAAAAAATTCCTATATAAGGTAATGTTCGCTTGACGGTTTTCACTCCCAATTTTGACAAATTCATTTGGTACTCAAAAGGTTAATGATGATATTTAAGACTTGAATTGTGGTTGCAATGGCAACCAGTCATATGGTCATAGCAGAGAGGCTTTGTATTGCCACACTGAGCTGCCTCTGCTTTGTGTATTATAACCATTTTTCCCGGCCTTGCCCCCACTCCATCTTGTGCTCAAGAGCTGTTGAGCTGACTGGTAGTGCGGCTCATCAGACCTATAGAGACTTTAAAAAATGAAATATCGATTTTGTAGGAGGACAGAATGTTCAGTTACTAAAATGTATCTTCTAAATGTGTGGGATTACTGCTTCAAAAGGTCCTCTACCCTAACCCTTTGGGGCTGGTCACCCCAGGTTATGTGTTTGATCCACTTTGCACACTGTTACTGTATGTCCTGCTATAGAGTAGCCACTTTCCCAAGGATATTGGGGTGTGTGGGTTTTTTTTTGGGGGGGGGGGGGGTATTTAAAGTAGTGATTTGATTTGAAAATCTTTCAGGTCTACAAAGACACATTAGAAGGGGTGTACCGGGTGCTGAAATCGGAGGCTCAGGTTTCCATGGTTAATCATGAGCAGTTTTGGCTGGTTGCTAAGGCTCAGATGTCAAGAATTTGCAGTCTTGAAGAAATTGCTGGAAACTATGTGAATTGGAAGCTAATAGATGCATTACCATGCTACAGGTAAGAGCTGTCTATACAGTATTGACAGTGGTACACTGAATTTGTGCATTAATGTAAGATCTAGAACTGCCAAATGTAGACAAGGCAATTATGGCAGAGTGTTATTAACTTGGTGTCTTCAAATATACGGTGCATCAAATGCAGTTTGCATACAATCTGCAGGGTGCATATTCAGTGTTAAGTACAGTTCTAAAATAAGGAATGCACCTGGTTTTTAGTGTTCCGTTGTAAAAATGAGAACCAATTGGTAGCATGGTGCCCCAAATCCTGTACCCAGTGCTAAAGAACCATAGGTTGGTGTTCAGTAAAATATGACTTCTTCGAAACCTAATGTCCCCCCCCCCCGGCATTGTGAAGACTCCCCAGGCTAGCTGACTCCAATGAGAAGGTGGGACCAACCGCTTAGTTTAGTGGGTTACTTGTACAGAAACATAAATAACACATCATTTAATTAAGTGGCAGTGCAATATACTTCGATGCTGTTGAGAGAATACTAATACTTCACTTCTCCAGGTTGTTCATGGCCTCTGGAGAACTACTCTACTTGGAGCAAGTCAAAGGCTTCCTGTTTAGGAAACAACTTGTACAAAACTGGATCCTTCAAGAACAGAACATGTGGGTTAGTAGCCTTCTACCAGAGAGCCTCTTCCATCTGTTGGAATATGAAACTAAGATCTATGAAGGTAATTTGTACAGTGAAGGCAATCTTGCAATGATTTACAATTTTATTTTTGAACAATCATTATTTTCCAGGCTGTGTTACACTAAGGTGCAACAAGCTGCTTGCAGTGATGTGATAGGTCGGTGGTTCAATACCATTATTCTTCCATTATCCAGGTTGTCAAATTCTGGTCTGTGACCACAAATTGCAGGCTGTCACAATCTAATCTAACAAGTCTATAGTTTGTACACGCAAGCATGTACTGAGGCTTGAGGAAAGTAAATTCCGTACTGAATTAAGAGGTTTCTTCACCATTAGAGCAGTAAAACTCATTACAGCAACTACTGTTAATTAATCAAAACTGGACGCATTTTTGGACACTAAGGGAATCCTATAGATATGACTTAAATCAGTTACAAGTCGATGGGACTAACATATTTTTTTTTTTAACCGAACAGCCACGCACTCACATTCCTTACTAACTCATTCTAGCCACAGGTGTCCTGTAAAACATGAACTGTTCATAGATCTTGGACTTGTTTCGCTACCCCTGCTACAGGGTGCCGTGATTTAAAAACCACTGGTCTTGAAAATCTGCTGGGAACGTAGGTGTTTCAAGCTATATACTTTTGTTTGATCCACATTGCAGCTCTTTAGCAGAAAATGACTTGGACGCCATGGCTTCTAAATCATATTTTTTGCTAAAGAGCTGTAATGTGGATCAAACAAAAGTATATATTTCATATAAAAGTGGTATAGCAAGGGAAAGGGTCTTAAATACTAGTTAACCATGTCTGTGGCCAACAATTGCACCATGGAAAACTCTGAACCTAAGGTTTGGTCCCTGCTGCAGTTTGACTGATTAACTGTGGGTGATAGACACTGGCTGTCCTCAACAGACCATTAACAGAAAATGTTAGCCAGACTGGTTGTTTATGATACTGCTGGTGGATGGGGTTGTTTAATTTTTTTTTTCTTGTAATATGGCTTGATCCGACGAGATCTGCCTTATAAGGCATACACGTGTAACTATTTGCTGACCTGGAATACCAGCACATAACAATATTACTTAGGAAGATGAGTATAAACCTAGACTGACTTGATGAGATCATCCTTAACTGCACATCTTGAGATCAGATCAGTATGCAGGCTCTTGTTGCCTTACCCAGGCAAGGATAGCCAAACTATGTAGAGCATTTGGGGTTGGACACAAGTCAGCCACAATTCCTATTGCACTTTGTGGGTATCTGCCTGTAGGCAGAGTTGCATGCATTTATACTGCATTGCCCCATTCAATGACTTGCACCCTGCTGATCATGACTGTACAAGATAATAGTCTGAAATAGGCTTATGCTGTGTACACACGGGGGCGATAGGGGCTATAATCGCTGGGAATATGGCAGGCGACCATATTGCCAGTGATTGGAGTGCGCACCAGCGATAAATCGCCGGGTGCGCGCTCCAGTTTTCTGCCCCATTGTAATCGCTGGTCGCAGGAGCTTGCTCCTGCGACCAGCTATTACCTCTGCGGCTCCCCCAGCAGAGGTTCCTTTTCATCAGCGACCATCTCTGGTCGCTGATGCAAAGGAGACACTGGGCAATATATTGCTCAGGAATATATTGCTGAGCAATATATCTCCCCCCGTGTGTACGGGGCTTTAGAGTTTGGTATATGCATATACCAGAGAGTCATCCTAACTGTGCTTTGTTTCCTTTTTAGAGAGACTACATGGAGATACTGTGGGTGCCCACCTAAGCAGATTAATTTGGCTCTATCTGCATTCTGGTCAGCAGCTGTACATGGATGCCATGAAGGGATTTGTCTATGAATGTGCTTATGCAAGCTATGCCTCCCAAATCTATGAGACTGTCAGTCTGGTCCCTTATATTGGGTTTTAACAAAAAAACTATTTTCTTTTTATACAATAGCACTTTTTTTATCTTTTTATTTTTTTTATTTTATGGAGATTTTAATGATCACTCCAGGCTGTTTTAATTCCCCTATTTATATTACTTTAAAATGTAGCCTTTGCTAATAGTGTAATGTAATACTTCAGGACTTGTCATTTAGGTAGTCATTTAGGTATACATTTTAAGAGTAGATTTTAAACTAACGTGATGTTTGGTACTACTGTATTTTATAGCATTTGAGTGCACCTTTTTTTTTTTTTTTTTTTTTTTTTTTTTTTTGTAATTGCATCACATCTAGTTCAGAATGCCTGCAACATGCTAAAGCAGCATGTGTTTTGAACTAGATGCGATGCCATCTAGTCCAAAAAGTACATACTGCACATAATTGTTCACTATGTCAAATAGCACTGGGCAGATTTTACTTTGTCCAATGTCTTATCACCATTTTAAGATGTCTGAGCCACAAGGTTCTGATTCATTGGGGGAAGTTTACTAAAGGAAATTTGTAAAAAATAGGTGTATTTGTATCCAGAAATACACTTATTTTTGACATTTGCTATCACGAAAATACGGCTATTCGTATTGATCGCACATCAATACGAATACGAATTGCCGTATTTTCGGAATAGTATATGTCAAAAAAAAGTATTTCTGGATACAAATACACCTACTTTTTTACAAATTTCCTTTAGTAAATTTCCCCCATAGGCTCCTAATATCTCAGTGCAATAAATGCCTGGTTATTTAACAAAGTCCTGGTATGGTTTTCATTTACACTATATCTCGTGTGTATGTGTGTTCGGCGATGATGTAGTGTGCTACAAAGAACCCTAGGACTGCAAGGTAACCAAGGTCCAAGGTAGTATCTACTCAACCATCCACTTGGATTAAGGTGTTAGGGGTTGGAACCAAACGTTAACTCTGGAAGTAATAGACTTTATGAATTACAAAAGAAATGATGGTATGCACACACCCTACAGTAAGGTATAGGCGAGGAAGGCTAATCTTTTTGGGTATGTAACAAACATTGGCACCCTCTTGAATCTTCCTATTTACTGCACTTTCTTTGGTACTTGTTTCCTAGAACGGCCACAACGATTTAGATCGTTGTGGTCGTAAGATAAAAAATCGGATCATCGCATGCGATTTGGTCGCATGCGATGCGACCGACCGATTTTTCACCCGATTTTTTTTTTTTTTTTTCGCATGATTATTTTCAATTGCCCCCCCAAATGTTACTAAGTGGGCTAGACCCCACGATAGACGTCAACCCGAAGCGTGGCGAGCGCAGCGGTGCGCGTCCTCCGACCTTTTCATTCCCCTACTATCCACTAGGGCGTGGAGTGAGAATAGAATAGTGTGGCGAGCGCAGCGAGCCACCGAGCCCAAAGCGTGGCGAGCGGACGCGTATAACTTCACAGGTATACGCGTCCCCTCGCGGGGCTCGCTGCGCTCGCCACGCTTCGGGCTCGGTGGCTCGCTGCGCTCGCCACACTATTCTATTCTCACTCCACGCCCTAGTGGATAGTAGGGGAATGAAAAGGTCGGAGGACGCGCACCGCCGCCCCTCGCGGGCTCGCTGCGCTCGCCACGCTTCGGGTTGACGTCTATCGTGGGGTCATGGCGGGCACATAAAAAATGTGAAATGGATCATATTGGCCCATTTCACCTTTTTTATCTTTTTTATCATTTTTCCCTATGTGAGATGGACTTAATCAAGTCCATCTCATCTTGTGCCATTATAATGGCACAAGACCGACCGATTTCAATGTTAAAAGATTTTTTAACATTGAAGTCTATGGAAAAATCGGGTCAATCGGTCGGTCGCATCGCGGCCGATTTTAATTGGTCGCGACCGACCGATTGACCCGATTTCTGTCAATCAAAGGGAAAAAATTGTAAAAAATCGGCCACATCGTGAGGATCGTGTCCCTTAATTAAGAGCCACGATCACTCACGATTGTGGCCGTTCTAGGAAACAAGTACCCTTTCTTTTATTTATTTTTTAAACAAAGGGGTGTACTGGATCTCTTAAACACCCAGTATTCAGCAAAGGCTGTGACTACTTCTGTACATGTGATTGAGACTTTCGCAAATTTCTGAAAAAGGAAAGCACTTCATGTTATGGGATACTTTGTAGCATTTGAGGAGGGGGGGGGGAGTGGAAAGTGAAGTGCTGTGAATACTTTCCAGGTGCACTGCATCTAATTCTGACTAGATCTATCCCATGGGATGTCACCCATTTCATACACACAGGGGCGATTTTGTGCAAAATCGCAGGAAATATGGTCGCTGAGCGACCATATTGCCCGCAATGGGAGTGTGCACCGGCGATATAATCGCTGGGTGTGCGCTCCCATTTTTGCCCCTGTGGTGATCGCTGGTCGCAGGAACATGCTCCTGCGACCAGCTGATTACCACTGCCGGGCTCCCCCCGGCAGTTTCTTTTTCATCAGCGACCATCTCTGGTCGCTGATGTAAAGTAGAAACTGAGCAATGTAAGGGTACAAAGTCCTTCAACCTTATGTATTGAATCCTTAATGGACAAAGGGGTAACAGAATGTGAAAAAACACCATATAAAAATCTCTACATAATACTTAACAATAACTAATGAAAAGGGGAGGGGGGGGGGGACAGATGCAAGCACAATCACAGTAGAACTACAATACAAAAGTACAGTTACTGTCTCAACACGTGGGCGCCACTCGGTCCGAGTATCTGTATTCATACCTGAGCATAGTCCAAATAGAATGTCTCTAGCCAGTGCGCAGCAATATATAAGGTACAGTTGGCCAACTTCAAGGTCAGGTTTTGCTTCTCCTGATTGGTACAGTAAGGATGCATAGCTGTATCTTTGTCCAAAGCTTCATTATCATATGTCCAGGGGTCATGCAGTGCATCCGATTTCAGCTGGATCTTTCAGTTAGCCCTTCCTCATGGTATATATATATCTTTAGTCCGGCACACACAAACAAGCGCTATAATAGGCAATACTTTACCCGGTGCCCTCACTTGAATTGTAGATAGTAGTTGGGGGATGCGGCACTCTGAAACGTTGCACTAAGATTGGTGTACAGCTTCGTTTTTTCAGCCCAGAGTGCCGCATCCCCCAACTACTATATATATATATATATATATATATATATATATATATATATATATATATATATATATTTATTTATTTATTTTGTGCCCATAACTTCTGACTGGTAAATGCTGCGCATTTCAACAAACACCGGAGAGCTGCGAGTGAGAGACTGAACAAATAGATACTAGAAATGTCCAGGGGAAATAATGTATTACTATGTGTAGCGATATTAAACCATATAACTATTTTATTTGTGAGTGTGGAGTATGGGTTTATGTGTATTAGAATGGCTGTGCTCAGGGTTCACACAATTATTCCTACTTGCTTCTATACACTATTTTTACGTAACTATGCGACCCAAAATGGCGGCCATACCATGCTAGTGTGGCGTGGGTGCAACACTACTTCGACAGTCCACCTTACAGTAAAAAAAAAACTAATTTCAAAATATTTGGAAATACAAAAATTGATCACAATATTTCTTTATCAATGGGCTCTCCATCTGGATGCTGTGAATAACTTATCTGATTAAACCATGTTACAAATGGAGCTGGCCTTGTCCTTGCTGTGAATGGCGTTTCTACCGCCATCCATGTCACGGGGCTCGCGTGCACAAGACACCCGCACACTCCGTGGCAACGGAGCTCGGCGGGGGTCATTGATGCCTCCCCCGCCATCTCCACGGTTCCCCTAGCCGCCCCCGAACTGGGCAGCATCTCCCTGAAGCTGAGACGGGCTGGGAGACGCTGCCCAGCCACCCCTATTCTGGGACGCGTGTGCATCCCAGTCTCTATCGCCAGCGCAAGGCATCTGGCGAGCGCCTGGGATAGAAGAGGCCGGTTCCAATCTGTCTGGAACTGGAGACGTTCAAACATACCAGGGATCTATCCACCTGGTATGGGTGTAACCTTAGGTTCGGGGACCTGGTATACAGGTATTTCTTATCCAATGGCCTCCCCCTTATCTAGAGCACTCACCTCTGATAATTTTAGCGGATGTGGGTACTTGTGAACACACCTAGCATTGTTTGGTTTAAGACCTTACTCGCTAATAAGTGATAGTCACTCAAGGGATGTTGGCTCATTATAGTCTTACCCATCAACTGACATCTCTGGATGCATTCCTCCTCCATCTTTGGTTGACAATATTTACAAACACCGTATTCACCAGACAATAACTCAAAAAGGTGAAAAGGGAAGTTTGTCACGTTTATAGTGCACCATAGAGGAATAATATCAGTCCTAAAAAGTTTAATTTTTATTAGGTATTGGGATAAAAGGTGGAGTATAAAACCAAACAGACAAACATATAGTGAAACAAGACACCATCAATTGTTTAAAAAAACTGTGTGTGTTTCTGTGCACAGTATCAATCAAATTCTTTATATGCCCAGCGTCTTATTTGTTATCCACTATTAGTATCAGTGTGCTTCTCAGCGGGAAACGGTCATCTGTCAGACCAGACTTAGGTCGACCGGGTTAAAGGTCGACATGGTTTTAGGTCGTTTATTCGACGCTGCGAATAAAGAGTTAGGTCAACCAGTAGGAACCTGCCCTCTGGGTCTATCTCCATGTGGGAGATTGTTATAGGGAGGCGAGATTGCGCCATGAGGACTACCCCCCTGGCTTTAGAGGTATAGGGCGCCGCCGCCCAAACTTTCCACCCCATTGTATTCAATTTATTTATCTCTGGTTGTAATAAATGCGTTTCCTGTAGCAGGATAATATCAATAGAAAGTTTTTTGAGATATAGGAGCAACTTCTTCCTCTTTACGGGAGAGTGGATCCCTCCTACATTCCAAGAAGCCAGTTTAATCATAGACATATCTTATCCCTGGGGGGTGGACTGTTCACATTTATCATCCCAGAATACATGAGGTAAAAGAGGTAACTAGGGGAGTGGAGGGAGGAGGGGGGGGAAGGGGGGGAACAAAGAACAAGTTGGAGCAAGCATAATGCTCCAATATAAACATTTATCTTTACTTCACGAATCCTAGTCATATAAATTTAGGTCTTAGTGAAGGCGGGGCTCCTAGCCGCCCCATTGCAATTATACTTTCACCCCTTGGGGTGGTTAGGTTAAGATAACTGATACCCTAAAGGCCTAGAGAAAGAATCAAGATTAAGCCTTCTAGGGCCAACATGGCAATTATGCAAGTTAGCATCAAAACAATCAGACATAGGTACAATAAACTTGCATACAACCTGCAGAGGTCACAGTACGGTGGTAAGTCCCAGTGGGTATGAAGGTGGTCAAGCTGATAGTCCCTGGAGGGGCAGGAGAGCAGGGGGGGGGATGATAAGACTTTCATCTGGTGTGTTTCCCTTCATGGAGCGAGTTTGGAGGGTTGGGTATGCAGGCCCAGTTCTCTCCAAGTCGCAGGTGAAGTCCCAATTTTCCTTCAGTTGGGAGGAAGTTCCATGTCAGGTGATGTCATCAATGGTATGTGGGAGGGGGACAGAGCAGAAAAAGGGGGGAGCGGGAAAGGCCGGTCCAGGGGTGAGGCTTGATCGTCAAGTGTTGTTTTTGAGCTCTATTCTGCTTCTTCGCTGGAGCGCTCGTGTAGGTATGCTTCTGCATCTGCTGCGGTGTTGAAGTCGGTGAATGATGATCCGTCAAATATGCGCAGGCGAGCGGGGTACAGCAGGGCGAATTTTTTCCCCTCTTTGGCCAGGCTTGAGCATACAGGCGTGAATAGCTTCCTCATTCTGGTGAGCTCAGGGGAATAATCTTGGAATATCAGGATCCTTGCGCCTTCCCATGTGATATCCCTCTTGCGTCTAGACGCTGTCCAGATAGTTTCCTTGTGCACATAGTTTAGGAATCGGCAAAGCACTGCCCTGGGTCTGGATGTATCAGTGTCCCGCAGTTGGCCAGTTCTATGTGCGCGCTCTATAACCATATCTCTGCACGCCTCTTGGACGCCGACGAGTTCGGGGAGGGTCTGCTTTAAAAAATGGTACAAGGCTTGGTTTTTCATAGTTTCAGGCAGTCCTATGATTCTCAAATTGTTTCGGCGAGATCTGTTTTCCAGATCGTCGAGTTTAGCCCAGACTTGTGTGTCAGATTTCTGGAGTCTGTTAGTCAGTTCCTGCATGTCAGAGATGGCTTTGAAATTTTCTCCTGCAGTGTGCTCTACTGCTTGGAGCCTCTTGGAGAGCTGATTGCATTGGGTTTTAATGTCTGCCACTGCTTGCTGTAAGGCTGCTGCGTTAGCTGCTGCCTGTTCCTGCAGGAGAGGCTGTATAGTTTCTTTTATAGCCTGAACGATGTCAGTGTACGTGAGCTGGGAGTCAGTTGCTGACAGAGGCTGCAGCGGGGCTTGGGTCTGAGAGGTATGTGTGGCCAGTACCTGGGAAGGGGTGATGGTGTGCTGTGCTGCGTCCGGGGGAGGCGCGGCCGCCATCTTGCTTTGCGCCGCTCGCTCCCCTTCTGCCTTCTGTTTGCTGTATTTCCCCGGCATATTTTCGGACGGGAGTCTGTCCATACGGGGCACCTCAGTCTCGCTGTGGCTGGCGGGTGGCCGGGCGGGTGTCAGGGAAAGCCGCAGGGGCTTTTGCAGGGTTAATTGCGGGGACGGCACCGGAGCAGTGAGAGAAGCCGCCTCACATCAGCCGCGCCGGAACCGGAAGTCCTGTCGGTTCATCTTTAATATATATTGCACAGTCAGTTCATTGTTACATTTAAGATCATCCTGTGGATCTATCATAATGTGTGGCTGCCGGCCAAACAATTGGTTCTTATACTATACAGCACAATAGGCAGTGCCTCTGGCAATAGTAACCCTGTTTCAGCCATAACTTTACCCAGTTTGTTCTTAATAGTACCATTCATTCTCTCAACCGTTGCAGACTTGGCTTGGCCATGACGTCACTCCCACCCTTTTGCTGGTAAACTCAAGTCCTGCGCATGGTACAGCACTTTAAAGTATGAATTGACCAGACAAAGCCCTCAACTATTAAATCCTAATAAATCCCAAACCAATGTATAATAAGTGAGTTGCGCAGTTTGCATAATGTGTCCATAAACTTATAACCTTTATACCTAACTACGGGTGAACCAATGCGTAGTGCCACGTAGTGAACCTTATCAGCGTATCTCTCAACGCTAAACTGATACCCTTATGGCGGTATCCTTCGCCGTACTAAGTACTTAAACACACTTAAATACACCAGGTATTATTCCTGTAAACCCTTCCGCTTATTGCAAATAAATATACAAGCCTAGGCTTTTGTTCGGAGTAAGGGTACAAAGTCCTTCACCATATGTATTGAATTCTTAATGGACAAAGGGGTAACAGAATGTGAAACACCATATTAAAATCTCTACACAATACTTAACAATAACTAATGAAAAGGGGGCGGGGGAACAGATGCAAGCACAATCAACCACAGTACAACTACAACAATACAAAAGTACAATTACTGTCTCTCAACACGTGGGCGCTACTTGGTCCGAGTATCTGTATTCATACCTGAGCACAGTCCAAATAGACTGTCTCTAGCCAGTGTGCAGCAATATATAAGGTATAGTTGGCCAACTTCATTGGCCAAGAGGTCAGGTTTTGCTTCTCCTGATTGGTACAGTAAGGATGCACAGTTGTGTCTTTGTCCAAAGCTTCATTATCATATGTCCAGGGGTCAGCTGTGTCTTTGTCCAAAGCTTCATTATCATATGTCCAGGGGTCATGCCGTCGGCATGACCCCTGGACATATGATAATGAAGCTTTGGACAAAAACACAGCTGTGCATCCTTACTGTACCAATCAGGAGAAGCAAAACCTGACCTCTTGGCCAATGAAGTTGGCCAACTGTACCTTAGACTGTCTCTAGCCAGTGTGCAGCAATATATAAGGTACAGTTGGCCAACTTCATTGGAAAAGAGGTCAGGTTTTGCTTCTCCTGATTGGTACAGTAAGGATGCACAGCTGTGTCTTTGTCCAAAGCTTCATTATCATATGTCCAGGGGTCAGCTGTGTCTTTGTCCAAAGCTTCATTATCATATGTCCAGGGGTCATGCCGTCGGCATGACCCCTGGACATATGATTATGAAGCTTTGGACAAAGACACAGCTGTGCATCCTTACTGTACCAATCAGGAGAATCAAAACCTGACCTCTTTACCAATGAAGTTGGCCAACTGTACCTTATATATTGCTGCGCACTGGCTAGAGACAGTCTATTTGGACTGTGCTCAGGTATGAATACAGATACTCGGACCAAGTAGCGCCCACGTGTTGAGAGACAGTAGCTGTACTTTTGTATTGTTGTAGTGTAGCATGATGCCGTGTATCCGGTTTCAGCTGGATCTTTCAGTTAGCCATTCCTCATGGCAATGTATAACATCAGCTATATATTTTGTCCATAACTTCTGACTGGTAAAAGCACACTTCAAACAAACACTGGAGAGCTGTGAGTGAGAGATTGAACACATAGATACTAAAAATGTCCAGGGGAGATTGTGTATTACCATTAATACTATGTGTAGCGATATTAAACCATATAACTATATTTTGTTATTTGTGAGTGTGGAGTATGGGTTTATGTGTATTGGTATGGCTGCGCTCAGGGTTCACACAATTATTCCTACTTGCCTCTATACACTATTTACGTAACTATGCGAACCAAAATGGTGGCCATACCATGCTAGTGTGGCGTGGATGCAACACGACTTCGACAGCACCCAAATGGTTAAACAAGTTTTTCATTAAGTTTGTGGAATTAAGATCTTACCTTGCTTTTTACATAATGTAGTTTCTTTCATGTCTGCAAGAGATCTTTATCCACAATCTTCTAATATGTGAGTGATTACAATGATCAGGGTTTCTCCACTCAGCCCTCAAGTATCACCAGCAGGTCATATGTTTTTGTGGATTTTTGCACAGGTTATTTTTTTTTTTTTTGATGGGTCTGTAATTATCCCACCAGCTTATGTAGACACACCTTCTTAACATACACCCTGCCGGGAAAACTTGAGGGTTGGGATTGAAAACTGCTGATCTATATCTTCTGGCGATACGGTCATTGGGTCACCAGCAAGTTGTTAGACAGTCATTAGGTCGACAGTCAAAAGGTTGACATGGGGTTTTCACTGTTGTTGGAGCTGACATGTGCCAACAGGTATATCCCTATATACAGTGGCGTAACTAGCAATTTTGCTCCCCCCAGCCCAAAAAAATCTAGCGCCCCCCCCCCCCCCACCTAAATGCCAGCAGGCACCGGAGATCAAACGGAGTAGGCGGCAGCGCAGCACGGGGATCAGGGGAAGCTGGACGCTGACACGGCGGGGGGATAATAGCAGGCAGAGGTGAGCACTGGGGCTTGGCGCTCTCTCATCTCCTCCCCCCCCTACCTGCTTACCGCGTCCTGCCAGCTCCAGCCCCCGTTTTCCACCAGCCGCGCTGCTCCTGGCCACAGTGATCAGACAGCCTATCTGATCACTGTGGCCAGGAGCGGCGAGGCAGGCAGAAAAACGGTCTCAGCGCTGTCCTGCTAATTGCCATCCCAGTACATTCGCCGCCAGGGAGCCCGGAAATACACAGTGACAGTAAGCAGCGTGCATTGCAAGCCGGAAGGGCAGCGGGCATGGTGGAAGGGAGAGCCCTTCACTGCATTCGCACACAGACAGCCAGAGAGTGCTTTTCCTTCCACCATGCCCGCTGCCCTTGGGCTACATCAGAACACTTTAAACCTGCGCCCCGATGGCGCGTGCTCCCCCCCGCCACCGCCGGGGCTGTGGACCCCAAATTACGCCACTGCCTATACAGTTCCTGTATATTGTAAGCTTGCAGCAGGGCCCTCTTACTTCCAAGTCTGTCTGTTGTTACCCAGTTTGTTTATCTCTGTTTACAATTGTAAAGTGCAACGGAATCTGCTGCACTATATAATAAACTAAATAAATAACAGACAGTATTTCATGCCCTACCGTCTACTAGGGTTTGGTGGGAGAATACAATAGTGTTCTGAGCAAAGCGAGTGAGGGGACGCGGTGCACTTTAACCTACGTCCATGTCGACTGTGTCGACATTCGGGTAAAAAAAAACAGTGAAAAACCTTTTGAAACCTTTCATGTCGACCTTTTGACTGTCAACCTAACCCATGTCGACCTTCCTGCATGTCGCCCTAATGACTGTCTAACAACTTGCTGGTGACCAACTGATCCACACCCATCTTGTGATATCTTCATTTGCTTTACCCTTCCAGTACCAATTAATTCAGAAAGACAGAACACAGCCATTTGTCCTTCTACATGGTCCTTGTAAAGGCTATGCTCTATCCAAACCTAAACTGGCAATGTGGGTTAGATGCCCTTCAAGGTGCGTACACACGGGGGAGATATATTGCGCAGTGTCTCCTTTTCATCAGCGACCAGAGATGGTCGCTGATGAAAGGGAACCTCTGCCGGCGGTGCCACAGAGGTAATCAGCTGGTCGCAGGAGCAAGCTCCTGCGACCAGCGATTAGAACGGGGCTGAAAACGAGAGCGCGCACCCGGCGATTTACGCCTGGGCACACTCCCATCACTGGCAATATTGTCGCCAGCGACCATATTCCCAGCGATATCAGCCCCTATCACAGCCATGTGTACACAGCTTTACACAGGTATAAGTGGAAATGATGGGAAGTTCCTGAAATATTCAAGGCAAAATCCTACATTGTATAGCATCTTCATGGGCTCAGCAGTCTTTGGAGAGTCAGAGGATCATATCTGTGCACCTATTGCAGACACAGGGAATGTTTCAGAGGAGGAGGACACCTCTGCCACTGCTCTTGTGCCTATTGGTAGATGTGCGGGAGTGATCATATGGAAATGTTAGTTTCAGCCTGCCCTGACTGTATCAGCACTGAGACTGCCACTGCCACTCTCCATGCTGTAACACTGCTGTGATTTTGGATACTTTAATAGCGCACCATCAACTGTATGACAGGTGCAGTTTCTCCATCTAAACGGGGTCATCTCATAATGCACCCGCTTTCACTGACTTGTCTGGTCACCCTTACAGCACATACATAAGACAGTGTATTTTGCACTCACTTCAGGCCACCATGGTCATTGCTCCAACTCTAATCCCAACTGAGACATAATAACAACTGTACCATTGTGTGTACATTTGTGCTCTTTATTTTCTGTGTATGCTCCAGTAGCCAGTAATCCCTTCAAGTATGTGAATATCAAAACTTGCATGCACCTTTGATTCGGGCCCATAATCTCTTGGATGTTGCATTCTGTGCAGATGCACTGTTGGGAAGAAGATACCTTATGCACTATTATTGCTATTGATTTTAAATTCACCCTATCGATTCAACGGTTTTATTCCATTTTATTTCCTTGAAGTACACCATGACAGCAAGATTATATTATGTGGCTACTACTATTTAACAATCTGTTGCTCCAGATTTCCAGAATCTCAAATAGAGATACAGGGTGAGATTTAATAGGATGAGAGATTCAGAAAGTGAGAGATTTGGTGAGAAATCTCCAGGTTTTTTAAAGCGGCAATCATTTACACTGCTAAACCAGTTTGATTTTGCTGTGTAAATGATTGCTCCTTTAAAAAAACTGGAGATTTCTCACCAAATCTCTCACTTTCTGAATCTCTCATCCTTTTAAATCTCACCCACAGTATTTAAACCCCAACTGATAGGTTTTTCTCTTTATATTATGACTTATGTTTCATGGGAAAGCTTGAACAATTTTGCAAAAGCAGCAGGACTACAATATGTAGGCGCTGCTTTCTATGTAAGGGTGGTTATTTTCCTGTATCTACTGTATTCGTCTGAAAAAAAGTTAACCCCATGATAATGTATTATCCTTTTAATCCTCATTTCAAACCCTTAAGTTAAATTCTCCTATTTCTCAGACATGTCTTGGTTTATTTTATTTTTATAAATGTAGCATGTGTTCCTTGATAATGGGAATTTTATCATTACATTGGAGGCAATATGTCATTTAATTTCCTATATAAAAGTGTCCAATTTTTAATATGTCCTTATCAATCATTGCATTTATTCTAGTTACTGAATGGTGTACTTTTTTACAGCTAACAGGTGAATTCTGTTGGGCCTACATAATGTATTTTGCTTGCTATTGAAATTAATTGTTAATGTGTTCTTTGAACCTATATCATTGTTGTAGCATGTAAAGTCTAGTTCAGCGGTTCTCAAACTGTGGGTCCTGACCCCAAAGTGGGTCCCGACCTTCTCAGCCTGGGGTCGCGACTCCACATTGCTGACCATCAGGCTGATGACTTTTCTAATCTCAGTCAGTGATTCAAGAAGTCTAAAATATCTGTTGAATTGTCTGTTATTTCAGACTCCTCCCATCATGTTGTGTCTCCACAATGCTGCCATGTATGTGCTGTCTGCTGACTACACATGTGACGTGATGACCTTCTGCAGTAACTTGCTGGGGTCCCGTAATTATTTTTATTGTCTGATGGGGTCCCAGAGCAAAATAGTTTGAGGACCCCTGGTCTAGTTTATGTACCTTTTAGCTTATTGCATATATAGATGGAGAGCCTGTCAGCCAGCCTGAACTATCTCCAAGTGTGGTGGAGACCAGGGGAAGAAAAAATAAATGGGAGAGACCTGATGCTGGCAGTTGTAGCTAAACCATGTTGACCCATAAGTACTTGGTACCTATTAGTAGATTTTCTTTTTTTCCCACCAATAACCATTGAGTACTGCAGGGATGCAAAAAAAACTGGTTTCTTAAAACTTTATTGTATTCATTCACCTTTTCGTCTAGAAATGTGTGGACCCTATAACCAAGTACATGGGTGACAGACCTACACTATAAGAATAACTCACATTGTTGGCAGTTTTCTGTTTTGATTTAAAAAAAAATGTTCAGAAAAATCACAGGAGGGAAATACCATCATTTTGTCCCTGCAGAGGGAATACTAGAAATGTATCTTTATCTTACTTTCACCAGCACATCAGAAAAGCACAAAGCTTTCAGGCAATAAAACAATTCTCCAGGTACTAGAGAAAGAATAATTATTCTCTTGTGTCTACAACTCAGTGTCCACTATTCCAAGAAGCTTTACCAAAGTGCTGGTACTTATGGCTATTCTCGAGAAACAAAAGATTGAAGCATATTGTCAGACTTAGAACATTAATACAGCAAAAAGTTATGTTACTTTTCCAATGGGGGGGCACTTTTTGAACCGGTCAACCTTTTTTCGGTACTTGTTTAGTTTCACGGTGGCAGATATCGCATGCGATTTGCATAAGATTCGATGTGCAATGCGATTTATTACCTGTTCATAACCCCACTATCCACTACGGCATGATTTTATATAATGTGGCAAGCGCAGCATGCCACCAAGCCCGAAGCGTGGTGAGCGTACGCGGATTACTTTACATGTGTTCCGTGGCGAGTGGACGCGGAATACATGTAAAGTAATCCACTTCCCCTCGTGGGGCTCAGTGGCTCACCGCACTATAAAAAAATCAACTCCATGCCATAGTGGGTTTATGAACAGGTACTAAATTGCATCGCACATCGAATTGTATGCAAATCGCATGCAATATATCTGCCGCCGTGAAACTAAACAAGTACCCTTTTTTCACTTGTTGACCTAAAGCCCATTGACGTTCAGTGGTCGGCCCGATGTATGTTGCTTTTAATAGTGTCGACCTAATTCAGTACTTTTTATTATGTACATGCAATTGGTATTGGTAAGTAATTGTCTGTCTCCTCAGAATGTTGTTATACATATGGCCCACACAGAGATGCCCATTACACATTTGACACATAAGTGCCACTTACCTACACGCTCAATGCCAAGGGGCTTCATGCTCGATGCCAAGGGGGACAGAACTGTGCAGCGGCCCGCTACCGCCGGTAGTGTGCAGCAGGGAGGGAGGGTGGGAGCGGTAGTGTGCAGCAGGGTAGGTGGTGCAGTAGTGTGCAGCAGGGTGGGCAGCTTTATCTTAACACTGTCAAGTAAAGAAAATGGCCACCACAGAGGCTAAGGAGCACTCTGCTGTTCTATAAGGTCAGTGGGGCTTATATAAGTTATGCTACAGGAGCTAGGAGCATCTCCACCACTCACCCCCGCATATTGGATACCGCTGCAGTTATCACTGGTCCGGTGCCTCCCTGCTCCTCTCTGTTCCTGTGCCGGGCGGATGACTGCACTGCCCACAGTCAGTCGTCGATAGCTTTTAGGTGCTGCTGGGCAAGTGGCTGCCCCGGCTCAGTCTCTAAGTCTGGGATGTTGTGAGTCCCCTTTAAATTCAAATATAGCACAATGGCTGTGACACAAATTTCTGCATATGATAGTGATAGAATGATCTGCAGCCAACCTTGACTTAAAGCCCCAAATATCTATAATGCCCACTATCAGCTTATGCAATGGTCTCTGCACCCTGACATCACTGCACTACCCCAGATACAGTGTCTGCATCTTTACTCTACTACATATCCAATCCAAGCCTCCTACCTGCACTCAGCCTAGATAATTGAGACCTCCTGCCATTTGCATCCCTGTCGTGACTACTGCTGTTGATCTGATTCAGTGCTGCTGTACTTCTGCTATATCATTGGAAATCAGCAAGGTAACAAACTGCTAATCTGCTGAAGCACCTTGATAATTACCAGTACTCACCCTCAATTCGTTTTTGATACCCTGTTAACCATCTCCTGGACTCATACAGTGACTTCTTGAATCCCGGGTGGTACCATCAGCAGCATCTTAACTTGCATCCAACTCATGACAAGTCTCCACAATGGCATTTGGCCTACTCCCAAAAGACCAGCAAGTGGCTGCCCTGGCTCAGTCTCTTAAGTCCGAGATGTTGTGAGTCCCCGGAGCAGGTGCCGGCGTCCACGGATCTTCAGCGGTCTCCAATCCGGCGCCTGGGCTGCGGCAGCTAAGCTAGGCCCCAGCTTCAAGGGAGTGGGTAGGCCGCAACCCGCAGAGGAACAGAAGGTCCCTCCCGGCTCCACGGCAACTACCCCGCCTGCGGCGGCAGGTGAAAGAGGGGCCTACAGCGTCCATGATGTTATTTTGGGCGGTCTTTAGAGCTGGGGCTGTGCTGCTCCCCACTCCCCTGCCCGCTGTGTCCGGACTCCAGGAGAGAGATGTGCTGCTATGTAAAATTCATATTGCCCGCTGGGCCACTAGCCAATAGGCGCTCGAGGTCCAGCAGCCACCAGTTGATTGGCTGCTGGACCGCAAGCGCCCATTGGCTAGTGGTCCAGCGTGAGACGTGAATGTTAAATAGCAGCACGTCTCACTCCTGGAGTCCGTACACAGTGAGCCGGGGGAGCGGGCTGGCGGTACACTTTTCAGGTGCTGGGCGGCCTGGAGCAGGTTCAGGACATAAAAAAATACTCAGTGGTACTGTGTGCCAAAAAATGGGTGTGGGACATGGCCAATGAAAATGAGGGCGTGATACATATATGACCCTAACAGTGCATTGCCAGAAACACATATGTCCCCATGGTGCCAGATATGCATCCACAGTGCCAGATACACTTATGCCCCCAGCAGTGCACTCACACTGTCCGCTTCCCTACTGCTCCCTGCCCTGATCCTGCCCATATGGGGGTCATTCACAGAACCAGCAGGCCAACTCTCCCCTCAGACCTACCCTGGTCACCCCAGTCACCTGCCCAGGTAGAGATACTAACAGTCCTGTTGCCGATGTGCGCTCACAGTAGGGGCGGGAGTCAGCGCATCTGAGGTGGGCGGGAGTCAGCGAGCACATCTGAGGTGGGCGGGCGGAAGTCGGCGCATCTCAGGCGGGCTGCTGGGCGTCATCGCGTCACTGTGCGCATCGACAATGCAACACGCTGGTGACGTGTTGTCTATGGAGGCAGGGGGGTGGGCGCAGCTAGCTGAACAGTTTGCCGGAACTCCTTTCATCCGGCCGCCGCGGTTATTAGAGGTTCCGGAACGCCATTCCTGATGAGGTCATTTGGTACTTGTTTCCTATCTGGGCGCCCACGATTTTAATCGCGGGCATCGGGGGTAAAATCGGGGCCATCGCGGGCATCGCGGCCGATAAAAAAATCGGGTGCGATGTGCCAGACGCGATGCCCGCGATTTTCCCATAGAGAACAATGTTAAATGCCTCAATTTACCCGCGATGACCGCGATTTACCATAGGAAACAATGTTAAATGGATCAATTTCCCCAAATTATCATAGGGAACAATGGGAAATGGGGCAAAAACACCCCTGAACATAAAAATGTCCCCCCAAAAGTAGTTGACGCCACCCCGCCATCAACGTGAACCCGAAGCGTGGCGAGCGCAGCGAGCCCGCGAGGGGCGGCGGTACGCGTCCTCCGACCTTTTCATGCCCTACTATCCACTAGGGCGTGGAGTGAGAATAGAATAGTGTGGCGAGCGCAGCGAGCCCGAAGCGTGGCGAGCGGACGCGGATACCTTCACAGGTAAACGCGTCCCTTCGTGGACTTCACAGGTGTCCGCGTGGCCACGGACACCTGTGAAGCCCGTGAGGGGACGCGTTTACCTGTGAAGGTATCCGCGTCCGCTCGCCTCGCTGCGCTCGCCACACTATTCTATTCTCACTCCACGCCCTAGTGGATAGTAGGGCATGAAAAGGTCGGAGGACGCGTACCGCTGCGCTCGCCACGCTTCGGGTTCACGTTGATGGCGGGGTGGCGTTAAAAATTTGGGGGGACATTTAAGGGTTAATTGTGCCTATTTGGGCTCTGTAGCCCATTTAACATTGATTCCTATGGCCACATCGGGTCCATTGAGGCATTTAACAGTAAAATCGCGTCGGTCGGGCCATTTAACATTGATTCCTATGGGAAATCGGGTGCATCGCGTCGTGGTGATCGCGGGTACATTTATGGCCGGCCGCGACGCGACCGACGCGATTTCCATGTTTAACATGGGTTTCAATGGGAAATCGTGGGCATCGCGTCGCGGCCAGACATAAATGTACCCGCGATCACCACGACGGGCGCCCAGATAGGAAACAAGTACCGGTCATTTTTCATCTGGCCTTCAGGAACGGCGTTCCGGCAGAATAATACCCCTGTACAGATGTATTCTCTGCAAAAACAATGGAGCGCTGTGCAGTGGTCGAAGTGGAAATTTAAAGTGGGGGTATGGAAAAATGAAGGATGTTGACCATTTTAAAGGGGGGCGTGGTCCTGTGTAGGGTGCCACGCAATATAGCTCTTATATAAATTATGCAACACAATAGTAGACCCCAGAATACTTGGCTCTTAAACATTATGCGACACACAATGAGCCAAAATTCACATCATGCCACCCGGACGGAGCCAAAATTCACATCATGCCACCCGGACAGAGCCAAAATTCACATCATGCCACCCGGACGGAGCCAAAATTCACATCATGCCACCGGGACGGAGCCAAAATTCACATCATGCCACCGGCACTGAGCCAAAATTCACATAATGCCACCGGAACAAAGCCAAAATTCACATCATGCCACCGGGACGGAGACAAAATTCACATCATGCCACCGGGACGGAGCCAACATTCACATCATGCCACCTGGACCGGGCTAAAACTCACATCATGCCACCCAGATTGAGCCCAAATTCACATCATGCCACCTGGATTGAGATCAAATTTATATTATGCTACATGGATTTGAATTTTTTTTAGTTTTTTTGCCACACAGATTGAGCCAAGCATTACATATAATTTGGGGACACAGGGACCGTGGGGAGGCTGGGACCAGGACAGGGGGGGATGCAGGGACCAGGTAGATGCAGGGACTGGGGGGGGACGCAGGGGCAGGTACTGGGGGTGATGCAGGGACAGGGGGATGCAGGGGCAGGGACCGGGGACGACAACGCAGGGAAAAGGACTGGGGGAGGGGGACGCAGGGGCAGGGACAAGGGGGTTGTGCAGGGTCAGGACAGAGACCTACCAGGGGTCCAGCAGTGATGCCTGGCAGATCTCCAGCGGTGGTCTGGATGAGAGCCGGGTGCATCCTCCTTGCAGGCCTGACAGGACTTCCAGCAGCGGCATTACTGGGACCCGGGCTCTGCATGTTTGCGCCCGGCGGGGAGCTCCTGCAGCAGCAGTAATGTGCGCAATCCATGTGTGCGCAAAGTGAGGAAGCCCCAGCAGCAGCAGTGCTGTAAGATGGGCGCTCTCCGTGTTTGTGCCCGGCGGGGGAGCTGCAGCGGCCTGCAGTGATGTGAACCAGGCGCTTTCCATGTGTGCTCCCAGCAAGGGAGCCCCAGGGGACGCACTGCAGTTAGCCGGACGCTCTCCATGTTTGCGCCCGGCGGTGGAGCTGCAGCAGCCGGCAGTGATGTGAGCCTGGCACTTTCCATGTGTGCACCCGGCGAGGGAGCCTCAGGGGAAGCGGTGCAGTTAGCCGGGCGCTCTTCATGTTTGTGCCCGGAGGGGGAAGAAACAAGTATGAGCTGGGCACACCTTAACGTGCCGCCCGGCAGGAGGACTTCGGTGGCACCCCAGAGCAGCATCAAGCAGGCTGGCCCTCTCCCTGCTTGATGCTGCACTCACTGCAGTGCTAATATTTTAATTAAAAAAAAACCAACTTCCGGGTTGAAAGAAGTGCCGGTATGCTATACCGCTGCATACCGGCCCACTTCGACCACTGGCGCTGTGGGAACTTTCATTAAGCACATAGTACATGATTCTGCTGGGATGCTTCGAAACATGTAAATTAATGTGCTTCTAATGCTCTGTAAAGCCACATTTTGTCTACACTTCTACTAATGCTCATTACTCAATTTATTAGCCCTAATCCACTATGGAGATGTATCAAACAAGAGACAGAGGGAGAATTATAAGGGACCTACAAGTAAGTTCCTAAATGCCAAGTTACAGGCTGTCGACTGAAGCTGATTGGTTGGTTCCTTTATCTCTCTCCAAGGCTATGAGGGATGAGATACATAATGCCAATATGTCCACAATGAATACAAGTGAAAAGCTAAGTGGGCTGAAGGTAAGAATATGTCCTACAAAAGTAGCCCTTTTTATGTGTTTGGCAAGAGGCTTGGAAATAGAACTACAGTACTGTATCTACAAAAAATTCCCACTTGGGGGGAAGTTACTAAGATGGGAGTTCTATATTAGATGGGATGTTCCTATGGGCAACCAATCAGATAACATCTATTATCCTCGAGAAGGTGCTAAATAAATAGATTCTGATTGGTTGCCTATAGCAACATCCCATGTGAAATAGAACTCCCATTTTAGTTAATTTCCCCTTTGGAGAAACTAAAATGTGACCACTATTCAGACCAGACAGAAAATATAGATATTAAAGACCAGATAGAGGTGAACATTAAGCCGTGCACACACGAGACAGCCCCGGTGATTTCAACTGAACCCTGTGTGTAACAAGATGTAGTTAAGCCATCAGAGAGATGGATAACTACATCCTGCCAGCCCAAGGGGCCGTGCGCAAATACACAGTGTAGCAAAAGTATTTTTTCCTGCACTTACTATTTGGCCGGGCGATACACAAGGGGTGTACACAAGGGGTGGTTCAGGCAAACCTAAGGGATTTTGACGATGTAGTCTAAATCACTTAGAAGACTCACCTGTGTGTACACCCCTTAATTTAATAGTTTCCTCTTTGGGCTCAAGTCAGACTTTATCGCAAAGGATAAAATCTCCAATGGACAAAATCATGTATCACTGCAAGTAGGGCAAAAATCCTACTTTCTGCCCGGCAAAAGTTCTCACACAGGGTTCTACTAGACCTGGAGCCCGCCCCGTGTGCAAGGGTGCATCATAATAAATAGGATATGATTATGAGTGCGTTTGCTTGTTTGCGACATTTAAGGTGCGTACACACATACAGATTTTGGTACTTGTGAGTTATCTGGGCGTCCGATTTTTGATCGTGTGCGCATCGGATCGCGTCGCATCGTGTGCTAACCAAATGGCATGCGATGCGACGCGACGCGATCACCACCCGAACCCGATTTTACATCGGGTACCATCTAATCTTATCACGTCGCATCGCATGTTAACCACATGGCATGCGATGCGATGCGATGCGATACCCGATTTTAGCAGGGCAAAACCCCCAAAAAGTGACACAATGTAAATCCCATCCCCATTGTTAACGCCACTCCACTATGAACGTGAACCCGAAGCGTGGCGAGCGCAGCGAGGCCGCGAGGGGCGGCGGTACGCGTCCTCCGACCTTTTCATGCCCTACTATCCACTAGGGCGTGGAGTGAGAATAGAATAGTGTGGCAAGCGCAGCGAGTCCCGCGAGGGGACACGGATACCTTCACACGTGAGCGCATACCTTCGTGGGCTTCACAGGTATCGGTGTCCGCTCGCCACGCTTCGGTGGCTCGCTGCGCTCGCCACACTATTCTATTCTTACTCCACGCCCTAGTGGATAGTAGGGCATGAAAAGGTCGGAGGACGCGTACCGCCGCCCCTCGCGGCCTCGCTGCGCTCGCCACGCTTCGGGTTCACGTTCATAGTGGAGTGGTTGTGAACATCCAATATCATTCATCAATATCATTCATATCTGACACATTAAGGACAACTGAATTTAAGGAATAACTGTAATTAGATATCTCAGAAATAAATTATAATAACAATCAACACATTCCACACAATAATGAATCAGCATAATTATTTATCTAGCAAACTAAGCGCATGTAGTATGCGGTTAAACGGGCTGTCTCCCGCCAGGCACTTTCGCCACACAAACTCCTGCATATAAGAGTCCAGGTGATGGCGTGCTGTGCCCCGCTGGCGTTTGTTGCGCCATTTTGCACATCCCCACAGTCTTTCAATGTTTTGGGTGTGTGCACCAGTGTCCGGGTCCACAAAATTGTAGCGATGGTTAACTCTCAAGTGACTGTAACCAGCCTGCTCCAGTTCAGCAGTTTTGTATGCCCGCCAGCAATCGCTGACAATTGTGCTTCCAGGCGCAATGTGCTCCACAATTGCATTGATGAGAGTTGGCGCATCTCGCTTCTCCACTGCTAGCATAAAACAGTCCCCTGTTTCACGGCACACTCCTCCAAACACCCACTGCTGTGGGAGAACTCTGCCGACATTGGCTTTTCTTTTCACAAAGAGTGTCTCATCCACTTCCACTATTTTCCCTGGTCCACCAATCTGGCGTTGAGGCTGGGACATCAGGTCGCATTGACATGCCTCCCGCATCAATGCATTATAAAAGATGGTACTTTTATTACAGATTTTCAAGTTCTTTGTGCAAAACTCTATACTAGTGAGTTCATCACACCAACAGTAGATGAAGCGCAGGATCGTCATAAACGGCAGCCTGCAGCCAGGATAAAATAGCGAGGCCCGCAGACTCTGCTTTTTCTGACAACTTTTTATGTAGCAGCGCCATTTGCGCTCTTTTATAGACAGGCGCATAGGGTGGCCATTTGGACATGTAGCTGTAGATGGAAGCAGCCCATTGTCCTGGAGGAATTGAACTGTATCCTCTTCAGTTTTAGGGAGGCTGAAGATACCGTCCACCAAAGCCATATTGGGAAATAGGGTGTAAGGGGCAAAATGGGGCAATATTGGGGCAAATGTCACAAAGTTCACCTCACAAATGGTTTGAGACACACCAACACTGGAAATCACCTCTTTTCTCCTGTCAGAACTACCTCACACTAATTTTCTGCCAGATGTGACAGAGGGCGGGTTCAAAAATGGGCGGGAAGTGTTAAAATCGCGTCGCGTCGCATCGCATCCCATTGTATACCATACAATGAGCATACGATGCGACGCGATACGATGCGATGGAAAAATCGCGTCGCATCGTATGCTTATTGTAATGACATTCAATTACCACATCGGACGCCCAGATAACTCACAAGTACCCAGATTTTCTGTCAAATCTATCTGGTGGGAACAAAAACCTGGAAATGTATGGGAGCAACTGACAATCAAAAAATTCCACCCAAACACTTGAAAACAGACAGTGATCAGTCAGACAAATTGTTTAATCGTTCTGATATAACAAATTTATCAAAGCATATATTTTTTTATTGTTTTCCTGCATTTGGGTGGAAATTTTTGATTGTCATATGCTCCCATGCATTTCCAGGTTTTTGTTTCCACCAGATAGATCAGACAGAAAATCTGTACGTGTGTACACACCTTTACACTAATCTGATAATCAGTTTTCAAAAAGTTTGACAACTTTTGTTTTCTTTGCATCATAACAATTCTGGATGGCTGGTGATATGAAGACTTGTCAGGAGACAGATCATGTGTAAACAACACAAATGTTTCCTTCCTGCTTTAACTTTTCCTTGGAGCTGGCAGTACATCAGGCACCCTTAATAGAAGCAGTGTTTGAGGACAGATAAGGGAATGTTGTGCTCTGGAGAGACCTGCTCTGATTTGCTAAGACTGGTAATTAACATAAAATGTTTATAAAGTCTCATGTAATCAGCTGCACTGCTTGGAAAAGCCAAAGAATTAATACTGATTTTAGCTTTTTGCATTTATGTGTCAGTTTGTTATATCTAGTACGAACATACACTTCACAGTTGTAAATGGCCCTGAAACACATTTTATTACTTTCCACAACTGGACGATCACAATTTATTATGTGCCTATTTTACAGTTATAAATTTCTCAACTTATATTTTTTTTTTTTTTTTTTTTAGAAATGTTCGTTACTGCAGAAGGATATACTGAATGAGTACCCAACATTTATTGGTTTGGTATCCAAAAAATGGGGCATGATTACCTCTTCTATAGAGCTAGACTGCTCCGATCAATCCTCCACTAATTTCACCTATCCATTAGCACGTGTTCATAGCTGGTTAACTTTGTATTTTCTCTTAAAGTTTTCAGTCTATGGGAGTCATACATCCTATTAATTAATTCTAAACATAGGACCCTGAACACTGTGAGTGTATTCAATGGCTTTTGCTCGCTGTGGCACTGAGCAGTGCTGACTGCTCGCTGTCACAGCTCGCAGGGTCAGTATTCAACTGACCCCCTGCACATGCCGTTTCCCCCTCACTAGGTTTTTGTAGCAACGGCAAAACAGCATGTGCGGCCGCTTAAACAGTGACATTGATGATTCCCACAGAATGTAGAATAGGGTGAGCGGCCGGTGTGGGGGTTAAACGGCAAGGATCGCTTGTTTTTGGCCATCCCGACGTTTAACCCCCCCCCCTTGCCGGACGCATTGAATACGGCCCTATGTAACCGCTCTTGTTTGGTGTATGAAAAACAGTATAAATGGAGAGATAAGGGGGGAAATTTACTAAGATTATCTTCTAGAAGGTGCAAAATAATTAAATAGTAGATTCTGATTGGTTGCCCATACCAATATCCAATGTGATATATCATTTAGCACAGGGGTTCCCAATCTTTTTTAAATCACGGCACCCTAGGAGTATCAGAATTTTTTCACGGCACCCCTAGGCCAATAAAATATAATTTGATGGGGTTTATATGCGATTCTTAGGGTCAGTTATGTGGTAAAGGGCAGGATTTGCTTCTGTTTGTACACATTTTATGATTGGCAGCTGCCAGCACTGGTTTTGCTCATAAATAATTAACCATTAATTATTATTTGAGTTGGTCCTGGACCACCAACCCAGGGCACCCCTGCATGTGTCCCGAGGCACCCCAGGGAGCCACGGCACACAGTTTGGGAACCACTGATTTAGCAGGCTATCTTCAGGAAAAACAGGAGCTGACAGATTGATACATCTCTCCACTAGCGTGATATAGGGCTACAGGCTACAGATTTGTTCATCTCTATGTTCCATCATTACCCCACTTTATTAAATCATCTTTATTGCACTCAACAGCAATGGTGTAATTTGTTTATACTTTTCTCCACTAATATAAAATAAATTGATTGCTTAGTATTAGAATAGACCCCTCGCTATGTCTATTTCCATATATGCATAATGTAGCCAACTCCAAGTACCTTTAAAGTACTCCCATTTGGCAGATAAGGAATGTAAATGCTGCTTCTTTAGCACTGCCAAATGTGATAAGACACTTGGCTGATTAACAGCATTTACGAACAACTGCTGATCAAGAAAGTGGAGGACAGCAAATTTCAATTACATCCATAGTTGAAACATCTTTATAAATAAGTCTTCCTTGCATCTAGATTTAAATAAAATATAACATACTTCCAAAAATTGTAGGAATACATTTTATGTTCTAAAAGACATACTCATTTTCATAATCTAATTATAAATTAGTATGTATTAACATAAGCTCATAAATATGTTTGGCAATGAAATGAAAGCGTTGAATTGCTTTTGCTCCATATAATTTCTATTAGATGTACAGAATATAGAATAGGATCTGAAAGAACATAAACATGTAAGTGTTCATTACAATTATGCTGTATGATTGCCAGGGCCATAATGGTGTGTGACATGAGCAGTCACTCACAGTGCAAGAACAGAGGGCAGATGTAAATCCAATGGCATCCTAGAGCAGAACACCACTACCATTTTGCTGGGTACCTGGAGAAGCACCCCTCTTCATGAAACATTACATGGCGCATCCTTAGTAGTTCCATGGCTTGCTTCTTCCTGTGGCCCCCTGATGTTTACTATGTGACATAATAATAATAATAATAATAACAATAATAATACTACATGCGCTAGGTGTAGGGGCAAACTAATTCAGGATGCAGAGGTGCCCCCCTACAGCCCTGATGACCACTCCAAGTGGTTATCAAGCATATTCCAATAGAAAGAATGAGTGTCATACAGAATTACCTCAAATATATTTCTGATTTGTTGGTACAAAATTTGAATAATCTATGGAGTAGGTGTGAATTTATTAGGCAGGGATGGGACACTTTATGGCAGGACCCCACTGCAGAATTCAGTGGAGGGCTTGCCATGCTAGTACTCCACTCTGCTCCTCTAAGAATGCCCAGCAAGCATCATTTAGGGACAAATGTAATACTTTAACTATTGTATCCATTTATACAAGTAGCCTTCCGATGCTATTTCTATGAACACTTTTTCAGTTATAACCATGTGTTTCATGGGCCAAATAGTAATTATCAAATCATGTTATCCATCAGATTCCTTTGGCCAAGGAAGCAAGGGACCCAATCTTATGTGGCTCTGATGATGTACCAAGAGCATGCTTTTTGTCTTGAAGAAGGGGCCTGTTATGAACCTCGGTCATTCCCATGCATACACACTGTACAATTTTATGGACCAATTTAGTTGAAAGACATTTCCCTTGAACCCAGTGTCCTGGTCGAAAGATATTGACGACAGACGAAAGACAAAAGATTTAGCTACAGTTTATAGGCTCTTTTTGAAAGATATCCATATTGAGCTGCATGCACAGTTGACAAAATCTGTATGAACAACTGGCGGGTATGCGCATCATCATTCGTCGCAGTCGCACTGAAAGATATTTTGACCAATTTTGTTCAGAATAGCTAAAGTGAACGAAATTGGAAAAAAATTGTACAGTGTGTATGCATATTAACTTAAGTTCTTATGAAATGTCAAGGCACAGAAAAATATACAGTATAGGCAACATTGCACACCGTAAAGCTCAGCTTTTATGGAGCTCAGCAGAGGCCACTGGAGAGACATGGGGTGACCTTTGATGAGATGCTAAAATGTGATTTTTGCGATTTTTTTCAACAAAAATGGGCGAAATCGCACTTTCTGATTTCGCATATTTAATGAAATGCGAAAAACGGCAAAAAACGCAGATTTTGCGGCGAAATCGCACATTCTGTAATTGTGATTTTTTTTTTTAGTCGCGCCGGAACTCGCATCCAGATGTTTTCCCATTGAAAAGTATACATTTCGCATATTTAATGAGATGCGAATTCAGGGAAAATGTGTCTGAAAATCACCAAACATGTAGACCAGGTTCTGATATGCGAATTGGCCAGAACCCTGCACAGATCAATGAGATCTGTGCATAGTCCTGTGTAAAAAAAAAAAAAATATATATATATATATTTTTTTTTAAACGGCGTGAGGTCCCCCCTCCTGAGTATTACCAGCCCCAGGCTCATTGAGCCGAACCCGGTTCCAAAAATACAAGGGAAAAAAAAAGCATAGGGGTCCCCCGTATTTCTGAAACCAGCCCCGGATCCAGTGCTGGTCTGTCTCCTGCATAGCCAGCTTACCCAGCACTGACAGCGGGGTGAGCGCAGCTAACACCTTCTTTAGCACTGTCCCAGCGCTACAGAGGCTGATAGCATCATTGGCATGATTGGGCTGATAGCCCAAGACGCTATAAGCCTATGTAGCGCTGGTACAGTGCTACAGAAGGTGTTAGCTGCACACACTAAATTAACTGATAATAAATAGTGGAGATTTGGTTCATGGAATCAAACATTGATGTGATAGCTATGTGTATTGTAGCCATTTTCAGCGATAGTGTTAGGACCTGCAGAAAAGTGGGGTCCCTTGAAGGGGGCTGCAGGCTTAAATGCATTGATCAATTCATGAACCAAATCTCCACTAGTTATTATCAGTTAATTTAGTGTGTGCTGAGCCCCTACAATGTCTGTTTAAACAATGTGGTCACAAGCCATAGGGCACCCCAAAACTAGGAAAGGTGAGTGCCGATGTTAAGTGTATATATTGTTTATTAGATTCATTTTTTTAATTAGTCTTATTGTGGTCACATTCTCTCATGCACCCTGTTTTTAACTAAGATTCCATAGCTTATGTTAACCATTTCCCTAGATGATTAGTGACAGGTGTGTTGGTAGCTGCTCACCTATAAAAGCAAAGTGTGCTGTGAGCTTCAGACCAGATAGCATGCCTGGAATCAAACATTGATGTGATAGCTATGTGTATTGTAGCCATTTTCAGCGATAGTGTTAGGACCTGCAGAAAAGGGGGTCCCTTGAAGGGGGCTGCAGGCTTAAATGCATTGATCAATTCATGAACCAAATCTCCACTAGTTATTATCAGTTAATTTAGTGTGTGCAGAGCCCCTACAATGTCTATATATATATATATATATATATATATATATATATATATATATATATATATATATATATATATATATATATATATATATATATATATATATATATATATATATATATATATGGCACACATTGTCCCCAATTCGTGCTGGACTTAGGACACCCTTGCATTGGACATAATGCACCCAGCTGAAGAGCTTTGTAAAGCAAATGTTCTAGTATATGTGTAACCACATGGAGAGCAAGATTTACTGTCCTCTCTGCCGGCGTCTGCATGATCCCCTCTTCACAGGAGAGAGGATATCATGTGGGCAAAAGTGCTGTGTGAGAGGCGCTCACTAGGCTTCACAGGAGCTTAGGCGTACCAGCGCTGGGCTGCTTTGGAGAAGTCAGCGTAGGACGCTGATAACGTACAGGCAGCTGGCGAGCTGCAAAAATTCCTAGCTAGTGCGGCACGCACTACGCTGATAGCGTAGCTTAAGGCAGTCTGGCAAGCTGCCAAGATTCCTAGCTAGAGCGTCCTCGTACTGCCGCCGTGAAACTAAACAAGTACCCATCAATATATCAATATATATAGCAAACCCACGCATATAGGTATAGACAGTATGCCACAGAGCTACATACATATAATCCTGCATACAGAAGTATATATGCATGCAGTTCCGTACATCGAACATGGTGGCAATTGTGGCCTAACCGCATTCTCCTCTGCACCAGCCCCTCCATTTTTTTAGAAGTTATTATTGAATCAGATGTACAGTATGATGTTAACCACTGGTCTAATGGTGCAAAATTCATTGTAGATCCCAAATGTTCTTGAAGGCTGTGAAATGATCATGACCTGGGTTATACATTTTCAACTGGGTAAGACATGTATATAATGTAATCCTGGAAATGGCAAAGGTAACCGGTCCCGGGCATTAAAGTGAACAAGTTGAAAGGTAATGATATGAAAAATCAAAACAAGACACTTTAGTTTGTAACAAAATGCAATTTACTCTGCAGTAACATATTGAAAAGCATAAACAAAATCCAGTGAAAAAGTTGTACTTGCTAAAATGTAAGAGTTTTCTCTCATAAATAGAACTTTGGCATTCAAAATTCTAGCTGTAAATCTAAATTACAAAAAAATAATAATACCGCCTTTGAAAAGTGAAAGGCATAAACTGGGAACCATCCAGTGGCTTCCATCTACTTATAATAACATGACAACCGTATTTACATGAGGTATTTCCAAGGATTCACAAACAAAAGCTTCAAACTAAACAGGATTTAAATGTCTCACACCCATAGCTGTGCTTTCTAATGACGTTATGAAACAACAGCACTTTCCTCTTTCAGTCACATACTGGTAAAATACAAATAAATAGTAACACACGCAATGCACACTATGTATCTATCTCAAGCTATATACTAGAAAAAATACAATTATGTACAATAAGAGTTAAACAGATGATGTTTTGTGTCATTTTAACATAATTACTTACCAAAAAAACATCCCCGTAAATTTGAGCAATACTAATGGTGTGTATAATTGTTCTTAAGGCAATTGTTTTCTCTGTAGAATTTCTAATTGCTTTGATGCTTCTTCTATGTTCCTTAAATCCCTCTATATTGACTTGAAATTAATTATTTAAAAAAACAAACACCCTGCAAACCAGAACACCCCCCTCCTCCTCCTCAATAAAAAAAGGAAGCAAAAAAACTCGAATTGTATTTCTTTAGAATATGTGGGGTACATACATAGAAAATGAGGATTACCTCATTTTTCATGCTTCCTGGGCACAGCAGGAGAAACAAAAAACACTTCTAGAACTTTATAAATTGAAACATCATCCATGGAAGTAGGATAAAGGAAAAGGAAGTGTTTGGACAAATATTTCATGGACATGTTCTGGTACAAGGCACAAATAGAATATTGCTAATGAGCCACTAATCTTGTATTTGTATCTAGAATCCTCCCAAAGAAACATTTAGTAACATACTTGTGTTCCGATTGCTAAATAAATCTTGTAACAATATAAACTGTATGCCATTGATACAGACAAGATAGAATGGAAAATAACTGTAAAAAATGAATTAAGTTGTCGTATGGGTTTTAGAGTCTTTGGGAAAAAAAGTAACTCTAGTGGAGCCTTTAAAAAAAAAATTATATTGCCAAAATTCATTATTCTCTGCTGTAATGTCCGTGACTGGGGCGGCCATCGTGCAGTATTGCCTGTGCTACCTCATGAGAAATGCATTTGTCACTCCGCATTCAGAATAAAAAACAGGATACACTAAAGACTGTGAGCTGCATTCTAGAAAAGAGATATTAGTATTCAGGGAGATTCATAAATGAGTATTACACGTAGTAGAAAGTAGCTGTATTGGTATACTGAGTATATAAGCATTTGATAGGCACAGCCTAAAAAGCTTAGCATTGCAGGGCTGCTGTATTCTGCTGAGAATCTACAAGACATAAAAGCTTGTCATCTATTTTATGATTGTCTTTGCTAAAGAATGTGACACACAGCTACTTCTAGGGTGATAGCATGATATTACAGTATGGCTTTTACTAAGCCAGATGTACTACAATATGAGGAGTATAAATAAGCAGTTTGTGTACTGGTCTTTGCAGAGCAGACTGACCTAAAAAGACCTGGTATAGGAGCCTACATGAGATTTTCTCTACAGTATATTTGTATGACAGAACATCATTAAATTATATATATATATACAGTATATCTGCATAGTTATATAAGTGCTGTGTAAGTACAGACAATGAAGAATACAGCAGTAAAGACATGCACAGTGGTTGCCAAGTGGAAGTCAGTTAGAAGTATGTTCTATTGAGACCAAAGCTTCATGCACAAGTGTAATCACTGAAGTACCATGAAACACAGAGGGTGATCATTTAATGCGCTTGGTGTTCAAGGAAATTGTAGTCATTTTCCTAGGTTTGTTTTTATCACACATCTTACTGGAAACCCATTCAATCAATGTCAATTTAGCAGAAATTGAGAAAATTATAGCTGTACTATGAATTTTAAGTCTACCTGCGTAATAATATTCTGCTAGACTGCTAGTTCATTAGCACTACCAACAACAAAATCACACATTGCCGCGGATGGGATTGTGTCCTGAATGCGTAATTGTCCTTCCAAATTCAGCAGTACAATGTTTGTGCATGGTATAGCAACTGGGCAGAATACAGCAAGGAAATGTGCTGTTCTGATGTGAAAGACGCTGAAAATGTATTTGATTTTAAAACATCAATAGTAATAGTTCTTGAAATCATTAACATGAAGGGACCTTAATGTCATGAAATGCTGCATTTGCTGTTTGTGAATACAAGTCTTATTCATACTCTACTTTATGCTTGCAATTAAAACTAAAACCAAAATTGCACAGTAAAGTAACCGCAAAATATAGAGATCTAGGCAACAAATATATGTATACACACATGAAATGTAATCCAACAGTAACTATGCACACGTATGAATAATTGTGAAATCAGTGAGGATATTGTTAGACCAGACACTGATGCACTAATCCCGGCACCTAACTATGCAGTGCATTATTATATCCCGGTTACTGACTACATCCCAGAACAGCAAGTACAATATTATACATCACTGCCAGATCTCTTGTGATTACTGCACCGCAGAGCTAACAATTCTCTTATCGACGTGTTCTAAACATCGGGAAGTCACAATGCTTTCCCTTTAGGGCCTTGAACCATTAGAACTCACCATCCACGGTGTGCACTTTATGAAATGGCAAAAATGCTATTTCAAATAATGTTTTTCTTCACTTTGAAGTGGATGCACAATGGACCAGTCACGCCTTGCCAAACGCCTGGCAAACTCATCTCTAATTAGGGAGCTGTGACATTACTATATGTACACAAGGGAATACAAATGTTGGAGGCGATGCTGGCAATACCACTGGCAGACGCGCAGCACTCATAGTTGTGTTAAATGTTACTTAATAAAAAACATATTATAATTAGACAGATGATTTAAACCCACATGGTTAGGACTCCACTAATGACAAATGACAGCAAAAATCCACAAAGTCCACATCCCCACAGACGGCAACAGCATGAGAAGAAATGCGCCAAGATGGGATAAACCAAAAACATCTCTCGCACAGTGGATGGCAGACTAAAACATTTGCTCCTCAGTGATTTCTGCAATCTCCCATCAGCTATGACAAGCTGCGAGATTGGTTTTACATTCATAGACCGGCTTTTTGTCTGTAGTATCCATTTGTTTAGGTCAATAGAAAAATAGAACATTCCAGACAATGACTAGTTAGTTCCATGTTGGAGGAGTGGTGATGGTTGGTATAGAAAATGCCACAGGTGTGTCGTGCATAGAACATGTTCCCAGATAAAAATGCACAGAACCGCTATGCTGAAAAATGTAATGTGAAGGTGACCGGTCCCAGCCAATCACTGGGTGATACAGTTCTCCCCCATATCCTGAGCATAGCAGTCTGACAGAGTAGTCCTCAGTTCATCAATGTCTCTCCGTAACTGACGCGCGTCTGACAGCTTCTTGCTGAGGCTCTCTGTGCTCTGGTTGCTAGCTTCATGTTCCTCCGAAAAGGAATTAACAGCTGTGAAAAGCAACACATTTTGAAATAATTATGACACAGAAATAATGCAATATTGGCAAAGCATTCCCCTGAACTCCCGGGCAAAGGCATACACACTGGGCAATCTTGCAAAAGATATAGTCAGTGGCCACAGCCAAGATCAGTAGAAGTGACAAATGACTTGTGAGTGCTTGCTTTGGCATTGTCATAGTGATGTTATGCAGTGATGGCTAACCTTGACACTCCAGCTGTTGTTGAACTACACATCCCAGCATGCCCTGCTACAGTTACACTATTTAGCCATGCTAAATCTGATGCAGGGCATGCTGGGATGTGTAGTTCAACAGCTTGAGTGTCAAGGTTAGCCATCGCTGTTATAGAGTGTACACACTGGACTATGTGCAAATCTGTCTTCCAGAACAGGTCATTATTGTGCATATCCCTTTGTATCCCCCTGCCTAGTGTTCGTGACTTTAGAATCTATAATGAATTGGTGTCTGCATCATGGCAAAGTTTTTGTCTTATTTATTACCCTCATCGCAGCAATCTAGGATTTGTGTTAGTGTTAATTATCACCATTTGCTCATGCAACCTATTTAACTTGAACTAATAAATACTTCTACCCCAAAATATTGTAAAATGTATCCGAGCATGCGGAAACTACCATATTTCTTATTTAGAGGGGAAAAACATTATGTAAAAAAAAAAATAGTCATAGGAACTTTGACTATAATAAACATGCACAGGTATACTTACAATGAATGCCCAGGAGCAGGGAAAGATTGGGCTCCTTGCCTTGTACTCGCTGATTAAGAATACTGCAGAGTGCTTTCAAGTCAAACAGACAGTAGGACATCTCCTTAAACAGCTGCTCTGCCACTGGCATCTTCTCTGACAATGGCTGCCTGGACACAAGTAACTCCTCCAGCTGTTTGCTCATGGAACCGTTTTCTTCCTTTAACATTTGGTTCTGCATTGGGGGAAAAAAAAAATACATAATTACACAGTGTACACACGGTGCAGTTTGGCATCTATTTTTCTATTCGATGTTGTGGACCCGCGCATTGGGATCGATTGCGTTCACTTTCAATTCAATTTTGCTTATTTAAGCAAAATCGAATAGAAAAATAGACTACATTGAACCTTGCATTACGCCCTATTACACCAACACAAATTGTATGTAGTCTACTGCCCTGACATACCGTAGCACTAGCTGGCTGATAAGGTACCTCTACTTGCAGCATATACTGTACTGCAGACATACAATTTATCTTACACAGTTCGTAGAGTTTCATATGCTGGAGCCTGTAGCAATTTATACAGCATTATTTAACGAGATTTGTCATTTTATGGATCCAACACTCCTCGATCTAAGAAGGCCGTGTTCTTTACCGCTATGCTATGCTCACTCATATTCAGAAGTTTCCGGGTTTGCAGTACGTAGGTAGACTGACTGACTGTGAGCTGTAATGTCTGGCTTAAATTCTTGTCAATAAAAGGAGTGAACTTTTGGCTATCTATATGAATCCATACTTGGGTTTTCCCCCTGTGCAAAGCCACACAGCACTCTAGGGATACATACAGCATGTGTGCTAATATATAGCTACATACTTCTATAACATAACATACTTGGATATTGTAAACAGGCTGCTTTTCATATGTTACATGTTTAGTCCTATATAACACTGATAAATATGGCACCAAGCAACATGTCACCAGCTCCTTACTTCCAGATAAAGTGTGTGCAGCTTTTGTGTGCATTCTACTTGCTCTGTCATCTTCTTCTCAAGTTCAAGAACACACGATCTCTCCTGGAATAGCTTATCTCTTAGAGTCTAGAGAAATAAATACAATTAAAGTATACATGCTGATCATTTCTGCATGATGCATCAACCCCCCCATTTCCAGCAATCGTGTTGTCTTTGCAGCACATAAGCCCCAGATCTATACTAGATCAGACACTTATTTAGTATGATATGAAGACACAGAGAGTAACTTCAAACCCTGCCAGTTCTCAGGTATGTGTATGAATGTCAGCAGTTTCTTAAGCACATGATTTGAAGTGTCTGAAGTAGGCATATGACAATTACCCCTCCAAGCAACACAGCTTCTGAATAACCACTCATTTCCAAAATGGGTAGCAGTAGCAATGTGGTGCACCGAGCGTCACCCTTCATATTGAAGACGTGGAAGGCAACCATAAAATGGAATATATACACACACAACAGGGATGGGGAACCTTCGGCCCTCCAGCTGTTGTTAAACTACACATTCCAGCATGCCCTGCATCAGTTTTAGCATGGCCAAATAGCAAAAATTTAGCAGGGCATGCTGGGATGTGTAGCTCAACAACAGCTGGAGGGCTGAAGGTTCCCCATCCCTGATGTACAAGGAAAAAAAGCTAACTAATATCAGTGGTTAAAATTATTATTATTTTTTTCTAGAAATGGACCATTACTAGAAGCTGGGGCTGTGAGCTCACTACATAATGTAATACTCCACCTGCCTGAAGAATTGGATAGGTGCTATGAAGTTTATGAATAGTATGCAGTGATGTTGTCCCAAGTCAGAATTTCGACAATCAAGATGCTGACATGATAGTCAACGTCGGTTCTCAAGTACCCCCAACAGTTCACGTTATCCAGATCTCCACACAGAATCACAATTGTAATAATTGGCTCCACCTGTGGATCTTTCAAAATGTGTCCATGAGTAATGAGTGCATCTGTGTACCTGCCAAGTGACCTGGAAAAGGCGAACTGTTGGACGTACTTGAGAACTGAGCTTGGGAACCCTTATTCTACATGATTAAGGTCAAATAATGGAACTCATTAACTTTGGAATAACAGTTAAACCAAATTGTCAGCAATGTAACAGTGTTGACATGTCAACATTACAATAAAGCCAGCATTTTCATGGCTACCTAATGCGCACGGACTTTAAATATTATTCGGAGGGATGTGGTATTTTGATTAATATTTATCTTCATTTAGCAAAATCCTTGAACTACAGCAAGTGGTGACATTTGTTTCACTATCTGGACAACCAATACCAAAGCCTACCATTATATGCCCTAAATAAAATATATAAAAAGCAATACCTGATTTTCAGGCATGATACATAGTTAATCAAGTGGGGAGGACAGCTTGGTGCTCTGGCAGGTAATTATAGGAGTTTGTTCCACCTCAGGCCATAATTCCAGACAATGAATAATGAACTACACATAAGACCCCTTCTTGCTATTAATCATGTGCTAAAAAAAACATTCCTGATACTTGCCTTTCTGCCTTTATATACATGCATGGTACATACCAAAGCGCTCATATCCCATTATGGTCTCAATCTTATTTTGTAACTTCAAGGTTTATTGATTTGTATACAACCATTATAACAAACTGCCAAGTAGCAGCAACCAAAAAGTTCAATTCAGCAGTTTCAAAATTTCAAAGACAATCCTTTGTGTGCCAACATCTGTGAGAGATGTGTAAAACATCTGCTAAAAATGCTAGCATTGCTCACATTTGTTATTTAAATGCAAATAAAAAATGTCCTGTAAAAAGAGATTATATTTCCTATATGAGGTAAACATTACAGGTCAATATGATGAATAAAAATGTTTGCTTGGCAATTTTCACACCTATTTAGAAAACATTTCACTTGGAACTCAAAGGGTCAATAAAAGGTTTGGTGATTCTATAAGGCTCAACAGAAGAATTTAGAAATAGAATTGAAATATCTGTTATTCAGTTTTGAAACAATGATTTAGTAATGAAAGAAATCTTTCCCTGCTCCTGTGCATTCATTTTCCCAGTGGGTTTCTTTAAAATAGATCAACAAAAAAAAAGAAGAAAAAAAAAAAAAAGGAAAACAATCTTAGAAGATCACCATCACATAAAAAAATGTAAAAAAAAGAATAGATTTGTGAAAGCATAGTCTTTCTGAACAGTTTGCATACAGGCAATATAGAGTATATTTACAGGTTTATAAAAGTGTAGATATTGCCCATAGCAACCAATAAGATTCAAGCTTTTATCCCCTAGAAGGTTTTAAGATGAATGATATGTAGAATCTGATTGGTTACTATGACCAACATGTTTACTTCTACAAACTTGTACTTTAGTATATATACCCCTGTGTATCAGTAGGCTCAATACCGGGTCTTACCTGAATTTCTGCTGTCATATTGTCAATTTGAATTTGCTGATTGTCTATGATCTGAAAGATAAAATATTAAGGTTTTATTACAATAAAAAGACTATGAGGGTATTCAATTCCATGTAAGATTTTTCGACATTTGGGAATCCCGCGCTTTTGCCATTGACACTTATTCAATAAAGTGTCGATTTTCGGATGACTAAAAACCGGCTGATCGGAAAACACATGGATCGGCAAGTAATTTGCAGATTTACATGTTTTCCACCATGACTGTTTTTATGACTGACACAATTTCGACAATCTTTTAGTCATGTTTTGCCGATGAAGTTTCCCTTTTGCCAGACATCACAGGAACGACATAAGGGCTCTGACATAACAACTCTAGAGACCCACTGTCTTTTCTTTATTAACTGGTAAACCAAACCGCGATCATGGTATGGTTGCTATATACATACAGAAACTGTACTGGCATCAGAAAACAGACTGGTCACTTGTAGCTAGTGTCATCTCCAACATTGTTTTTTTTTATTTATTTTTTTATAAACCACAGGTTCCCAAACTCAGTCCTCAGGACCCCACACAGTGCATGTTTTGCAGGTTTCCTCATAGAATCATAAGTAAAATAATTAGCTCCACCTGTGTCAGTGAGTAATGAGTGCACCTGTGCACCGGCCGGGTCACCTGGAAAACGTGAACTGTGTGGGGTCCTGAGGACCGAGTTTGAGAACCCCTGATATAAACTACAGAAATTATTTCCCCACAATTCTCATATTATGAAATAACATAATGACTAAAACAACAACAATATTATGAAAAGAACATCTTTAATGCCCCTTTCCCACTGCAGCTAAAAAACGATAAATTGCAGATTTTCAGCGCAATTTACCGTTTTAAGGCTGCAGTGGGAAAATGCCAGAGTTGAAATACCGTTTAAAGTTAAATGGTATTTCAACCCGTTTTTAAAGCAGAGTCATACACGTTAAAATAACGTTTAAGAGACAGTGGGAATGCCTCTTAAACGTTATTTAGCCTCCAGGCAGTCCCAGTGCCTGATGAGAACTAGTTGTTCTCACTTTGTGCATGTGTAATGAGTGCACGTGCATAATAAAGAGCAGCTCATTAGGCACTCTTTACAATTAGGGGGAGGGGGGGGGGGTGTTAGGCACTCTACATTTTACACGGTTCACTGCAATGGGAATGGTACTTAAATGGTATTTAAAACGGTAATCTGCTGCAGTGGGAATGCTAATACCATTTTAAATACCATTTAAGATTACCAGTACTTTAAACTGGTCTGCAGTGGGAAAGCAGCATAACTTTGCTAATGTGTGCAGCACAGCAGCTCTGGAAGCACACAGAGGCTATTCATGGATAATAGGTCTCACCTTGTTGGCACGCTCCGTCTGCTCTTGAAGACGATCGTTCTCACACTGGAGTTGTTTTGTGTCGAGCATTGGGAGCCGGACACCATCCTCTAAGCATTTTTGAACTTTCTGCTGTAAGCTGTAGAGATACAAATTAGTTTTAAAGATTTTATTATAGTTATTTCAGCTTATTTAAATAAAGGACATTAACATTATGCTAAAACCTGCATGTATATTTAAGTTTAGATCGAGGTGTATGCAAATCATGCACAGTTACTTTCTTGTGGAAGTACATAAAAAGCATTCCTCTGATGTACTGTACTTCCAGAATTATGTATTTTAGCAAACCCTGTGATATCCCCTTTGCATATCTGAGCAATGCTCAACTGCACTAATCAATCTGATTACTCCACTGCCAACACACCTTTAGTTGCAATGTTGACCCCTTCAGTATATCCTGACAAATGCATGAACACATGATTACAAAAGGAAGCTTTCAAGTAGTCAGAAGCAGAGTTACTGTATGTTACTGAACTTTTATACAACTACACAAATAACTGAAAATAGATCATTATAGTTATATAACTAACGCACAATCCACAAAGCAACTGAATTTGTTTATATACATATAGGCCGGGATTCTTATTTGATTGGTCTCCTGTATGTCCGCTCGGAGGACCGATGTTTGTGCCCTGCGTGGGTGCTTCGCTGACCTGCACGGTCAGCATGGAGCTCGCACAGGGGGGTGGAGGATCCCCATGCAAGCACTGTGCGCTCACATGTAAATGCGGCTGTGACGCAGTGTGCTGGGGCGGGCGGCTGATGTCACATGACCACCCTGTTTTCATCCTGGAGCCCGCAAATATAAGTTAGTGACCATTGACTTACATTTCGAGCCCAGGAGAAATCAGTTGATGGTCACCGATCATTGAATGATTACTCCTGCTGTGGGCACATGTGAGGGGATGAATTTTAATAACACATCCCACTTGCATGGTTGCGAGGGGATACAGAGGTGGGGGGGGGGGGAGATTTTTTGGTGGGGCAGGCAATACGGGACTCGATAAGATGCGATCTTTGCAGCTTACCGTGTCAACCAGAATCAGGGCCCATAATGATATCTCTGTATAAATAAGATATGAAAAGATAAGGACCCCTTATGTTTACTTTGCTTCATGATTTTTTATTATTCCACGCAGGTTTGGATCAGTGATTAAAGGAGATAGATATATATATATATATATATATATATATATATATATATATATATATATATATATATATATATATAGCGATACAAATCTGCCGGCACTCAATTTCCCAGCAGTGCAGCTGGCCCTGGTGCCCGAAGGTGTAAAACCAATATCAGTCCAAGAAAAAACAGCTGTAGGTGTTTGACCTGACGAAGGGGCTAATACCCCGAAAGCTTGTCCTGATGATCTGAATACACCTGTTTTGTGCTTTCACCACCCTGCCTCCTGAGCGCCGTTTTTTCTTGGACTGATATATATATATATGTACAATGGATAAAGAGGTGGCGACTATTGTTTTGTAGTAATCTGCAGTGCCGCGGTGGGCTGCGCGGGGATGGACGCGGTGCCGGGGACCGTGTCCATCCCCGCGCAGCCCACCGCGGCACTGCATATTACTACAAAACAATAGTCGCCACCTCTTTATCCATTGTACACATTTCTATTTTGAGTAATATACCAATACTCTATTTTTTAAAGACTGGCTGACACCTTTTGTGAGGGAATATTGTTTTTTAAAATAATTGTCCAATCAGAACACACAAGTGGCGCCCCTCATTCAATTTTTCACACACACACACACACACACACACACACACACACACACACACACACACACACACACACAGCATTATTTCAGTAGAATAAAGACAAACACAAATCTTCTAAATCAATTTAAGGATATAATAATAATTATCCTGATTGCATTAGGAAAGTTGGCAGAACAAATCCTTTAAAATAAAAAGCGAGGTCTCTACTTACATTACAAAGCCACATAGGGGCCTACAATGCCGCCGGTGAGGGGGTTTCTGCGTTGAAGGTGGCTTGTGTCTGGCGAGGATCGTCAAAAACAAGCCATCCTCATCTAACCCCCTCACTGGCCTCTCGCCCTATTCGATGTTCCGGGGGAATCCACGCCATCAGAGCAGGATGAGGAGTCCCCCGAAAGGCAAAGGTCGACGATAATGCAGCGAGCCCACTGCATATAGCAGCAAACCTTGCTGTTTTGACAGACTCACTCGCCCGTATCCACCTCACTGGAGAAAAATCAATGGAGGTGGAAAGGGCGAGTGCAGGGGGGGGGGGGGGGCACAGTTGAATACTGACTGTTGAGCTGTGACGGCGAGCACAAGGCACTCCTTTCCATCACAGCTCACCATGGGGTATTGAATACACCGCATAATATACAGACAATATTTAAATTAGCATATATTGAAAATTACAGTGTGCAGTTAGCATAATTATGTAGCTTTAGAGCAAGGGTTAAAGTGGAGGGAAACAGGGTTAATGGTAAGTTGGAAATAGTTCAACCTCCACCTTGGTCCTGCACAGTAAGTGTAAAGATGGGTCAACACTAATAGATATATATCTGCAGATCTACAGAAGGGTCGGGCAGTGTGTTCTCCATTCACACTGCCCAATCTTGATGAGCTGTCAATCACCAGCGGCTCCCGGCGTGGATTGCCCATACACACAGCATGATGTGCCAATATATCTCTCTAGCTATATCGAGCATTCGCTATGTTGCAGAGCCGATGCAATATATCTGAACAATGCTATTCACAGATATATCGCTTGAACATACTGGCTAATGATGTATTGCTATATCGGCCAGTGTGTACGCAACTTAACAGAAAAGTATTATAGTTTGCAGGTGGCTATCAAAATCCCTACCTCTGTCCATGTGTCTGCCAAATGGGGGAAGAAGAGGGTGGGAAATTAAGTGGCAGAGAGAAATGAGTTCCGCCACCTTTTCAGGACCTCTTTCAGCCCAGCTCAAGAGCAACAGGCCCTGCCTACACAAGCTTACAATCCATTTATTGCAAATGGATCATTACCCTGAAATGTATACTCGTAATAAAATTCCTATCATGGGGGTCTTTTGTTCATAGTCCATCCTACTGTGGGCCATGTTCTTTGTCATGTTTGCATGCAAATCACCTGTCCTGCAGTCACAGAAAAAAACTAAACACATTACCTTATAAAAAAAAAATGTTGTACACTATAGAATACTTCATCTCAATTGAATGAAAGTGAATTCTTTAGGAGAGCTCTGCTGTGAAGTATAGGAATAAGAGGACGGTAATGATGTAAAGAAAAAATACTATTACATTACTGAGCGTGTTAAGGTTATGTGAATTGGGGGTTTGTCCCAAAATTGTGAGTTCCAGGTGCAATTATCTTGCAGATATGAAACTAATGAGGCTAATCAAGCAAATTCTGATTAATGATTGCTGATGACTGCCACTACTGAGCTTATGCAGTGAGCTATAGGTGTACAGGCAGAGTTTTATGAAAAAAAAAAATGAATTTCCTTTTTATATTCGCAGGTTTTTTTCCCTTTAATAACAGATAAAAAAAAAACTACTGTAAAGAAAGAGGCCTTTACACATAAAACTGCAGCTGGGCAAAGTGGAGATCGCCACTTTATAGCATGAACCAAATATCATGTATATTCCACCTAGCCATTCCCTATAAGAATGTGCGCTAATAGTGTTAGCGTTCCTTGTGCAGGACGCTGAAGGCCATTTATAAAGCACATCAGAAAATGCCTTTGTTTTGCACTGATGCATGTGGAACTTACTCATAATGCATTATCCATATATGTAGTTGCCTGGATTTCCTCTTGTACAGCGCTATTAAACCCTTGTGGTGTTTTAGAAATAAACGCAAAGAAGAATAATGAAAACAACATACTGTAATCAAATTCTGGCGATGATAATAAAGAGTACAGTTTTGTTTGTATTACATAATTACTGGGCCTGCCATTCATTAGATGTTAAATATAACTGCTATTCACAGGAACATTCTGAGCACTTCTTAATAGAGTTTTTAATAGAATCTGTGTTTGCTCAGCTTGTCACTCTGATCATGGATATTATTCTGTAACACAGGGGTTCAGTTCTTGCCAGTGAACAATTATAAGCGCATGTACTGTAAAGCATTACTGATTTGGCACACCATTTGATGGTCATGAGTTCATTTATATACATTTTACAGTATATATTAAAGTGATAGTAGACACTGTATTGTGTTGTATATATACATACATATGTATTTATGTATATGCATAATGGATTGAAACTTTACATGTACATTTTTGTATGATTAAGACCCAGGCAGGTAGACATATGCAGGAATACAATTATCCCTGGTAAATTACCTTAGGTAATTGTCCGGCTAGGGCCATCTAACTATCCCTGATAAGTCGGCACGTGCCGAGGATTATCAGGGATTTTGTTTTACCTGCCTCAGGAAGGTGAAATTAATTCACAATTTTCAGCAAACGTGTTTTTGGGAGAAAGTTATTGGATAGCGCGCGTTTTTCCACACCCAATGTTTCATCTAGGCTACTTGGATACCCCCCATATATTTGATTATATTAGGAATTGGACATCTTATGCTCAATATATAATGTAAACTTAATAGAACGTGTATAATACTTGTAAAAATACTGTCCTCTACTGTCTAAAGTTAGTATTTGATTAGAATAAGAAGATGGAACTATCTGTATTGAGACTCAATAAATTATATACGAAAAGTACGGATATAAAGCTTCTGGAAACTAAAAAAGTAATGATACTCCCTGAATGGAGATTTTAATATGAGATTCAAACTGGATCTGCAGCGATTAATCAGGTCACCACCTCCCTTTTGGATGCAGGTTTCTTGAGGTGAGCTATGGGAGAACAGAAACCTCCCGTTTGCAGAAGAGCAAATACAGTAAATAATCTCTCTTTTTTAAGTGTTGTTTGCTGACCACCATTGTAGTTATTTTCTTCTTTTGTTAAAGAAATTAGTAGTTTGATCCTGCAGTTACTGCAGAATGGTCCCCACACATGTATGGTCAGCATACAAAACAGCATTGCGGAGGCACAAAATGATCCAAGGAGTCTGAAGTAACAGACAATGCATCTGATTTTTCAGACTCCTTGGATCACTGAGATTAGAGAGGTCATCATCCTGACGGATTTCAGAGGCATATTTTTGCAGTGGCCAAGGGGCTTCTTATGAGAGTACTTACTGTCAATGTCAGTTCTCTTCTGGTGTATGAAACACTTTCTCTTGAACTGTATTCACACCTAGGAAACTTTGCTATTAAGTTGGATGCTGATGGTCCTTGTTTTTTATCCAACAAGAAATTTCAGGACCCAGGCTGTAATCTTAGCTGAAGACATCTCTGATGTTACCATTATCCAAATATTGTCCAGTTAAATCCAAGTACAGTAGATATTACCTAATTTCCTTGACCCATATTAAAACATTTGTGAAGCACCTTGGGGAGGGTGACCTTTCAAAAGAGAGACATTTGTATTGAAAATGTTAGCTGAATATTGAGAATGTGAGTAATGTTTGATGTGCCTGGTGCATTAGCACAGGGAGATTGGCATCTTTCAAAAACACTAACATTTGGTACCCTCCATAGGGTTTAAAAAGGTCATTGCCAACTGCTTCTATAACTTTCTGGTGCTGCTGTGGATGTTAAACGTCCTCAAATCTAAAATATGTGATGACCTTTTTTCGTTTTATCCACAGGAAATATTTTACAATATAATCCTGTTGCTAAATTACTTCTTATACCAACAGCATTTTCATATTTTCATTCACACATTTACTGATCCTTGAAAACTGTTGCTTTGCTGCAAGTCTAGGAACTCTACCATATATCCTTACCTTGCCCATGCTAATACCAATGCATTACCACTATATATCAATTCATCTAATACTTTTAATAAAGTGTGCAGCATGGCTCTGCGATATCGTTCACACTACGGCATCAGACTGACAGTGACTGAACGTATGATACCATTTGGGGGCAGCAAGTTGCTGCAGTTGTTGGGGAGGGACTGGGCCAATATCTCTGTTCGAGGATGGACATTTGCCTGGCCTCTTTGCTGTTGCTGCCAATGGTGTCGCATGTGATCCAATCCATATGCCCTAGGAAGCATCTTGGATCAGTAATGCATGCATCGGATCCTTCGAACAAGAAGCATCTTAAAAGACAACAGTTGTTATCTTGCATAGCGTGCTGCATCCACTTCAGCCAATGCGCCTCTGAATTTTGTCTCCTCAGCGTTCATATGTATTGGTCTATTAATGCTGAGGAAGCATTGCCAGAGTTATTCAACTTTTGCTTAATGATCCAATTAATACCTCCCTTAATGGGAAAATACCAGGTCTTTCTCCTTGACCTCTAAAATGCTGTTTCCATTACTTTATATTTAGTTCTCAACAGATTGTCTATTAAATGCACATAAAAATGGGACTCTGAAACTGAGCCCTCATCATGCAAATAGATGGCATCCGAATAAATCTGCTGCACACCTGATTCTTGCTCTTCAGAGTCAGTCTGGGCTAATGATTGTGACCTTATGCATTTTCATTCATTCAAATGTATCAGTAAATGCTATACCAGTCCATTTAATTAGCTCCAGCATGTGAGGAGGTGGCTGCTGCAGCAGCTCATTAGTACTGTAATTAGAGCAAATCTTTTCTGTAAAACTAGCAGTACGGTAGCTTTCTGGTCACAAATAACAAAATTCAGGAATTTTACATTTAAAAGATTTCTCAGATATGTTCCTTTCATTAGTCTCAGACATATCAGTAATGCATATAATAGTACTAAATAAAACAAAAACAAATACAACTGCATATGCTGCTATGGGGAAGTACTGTGCTCATTTGGGCCTTTTTATACTCCATAGCAGCCAGGTTTAGGGTCATTTTAAGTTCAGCGGCAGACTGAATCCAAATAACATAGGGGTATATATATTAAGCTTGGTGAAGTGATAAAATGTCTGGTTTTTATCACCGGCCGATCAGCTCATTCCTGTCATTTATCAAACCAAGCCTAATATTGCTCTATTTTCCCCATCTGAGCAGTATCATTTAAAATATTGCACAGTGTGTATGCTGCAAATGACGAGCGATGTGGCACTCCCCTTGGTCATTCACAAAACACACACCTACTACACATCATCTGTACATGCAGCTCAATTTAACAAATTGACAATGACTGCATGCACAGAGTGGGGACCTAATTTGATACCATTGTTAACGATGTATGTATGCCTATATCGTTAATAATATTGTCAGTGCCACAAATCGCTAAGTGTGTATGCACCTTAAGGCTTACAATCTAATGGTTACTGTAATTAATACTGGTGCCTACTGCTCTCTTTAAATATATTAAATATACCACAAGTAGGAGCCGATTGGCCCATGATAAAAAACATACATTTTATCACTTCACCGAGCTTAATAAATCTGCCCTAGAGTAACTTCTAACCTCTAACTTGCCTTTTGACATCGATTCCATTGGTCAGACTAACACCCCCTGCAGGCACATGGCATCATTGCACTCAATCTCACAATGTACCAGTTTCACCAAATAGCAACATATTAGTATGCTAGTTCCTAGGCATAACTTTTGCACAAAGGCTGGTCTTTCAGCTTTTTCCTTGAATAAACTTATGAGAGGAATTAAGGAAAGGAGACTATTTAAATCTTTGTTCCTTCTAGCCGAGGACCATGGCGTACGTAAGATCCTGAAGCTTGAAAAGAACAAGCAACATGTGTAGAGTATTTCTATAGACAAGAAGGAAGACACAAGAAGCAGGAAGGTAAGTTCCCTCCAGTTATGCCTTCCTGCCCAGACTCTAAGAAGGATAAATTACCTCACTATTTATGACGCTATAAAAGGAAGAGCAATATTTTTTACATTACAATCATAATATATATATATATATATATTTAATATCTTGAAAGAGAGCAGTAGGCACCAGTATTAATTACAGTAACCATTAGATTGTAAGCCTTAAGGTGCGTATACACTTAGCGATTTGCGGCACTGCCGATATTGTTAATGATATAGGCATACATACATCATTAACAATGGTATCAAATTGGGTCCCCACTCTGTGCACGCAGTCATTGACAATTTGTTAAATTGCGCTCCATGTACAGATAATGTAGGTGTGTGTTTTGTTAATGACCCATGGGAGCACTGCATCGTTCGTCATGTGCAGCATACACACTGGGTGATATTTTAAATGCTAATGCTCAGAAGGGATCAAATAGAGCAATATCATAAAAAATATCACTCACTAGATATATTACCGATGACCTGGTCCGACCATTCCCCGCTCTTTATTTTCTGGGAAGTTAAACAATGCTTAATCACTCCTGGCTCTTGGAGACTGCGTGTGCACCTTCCTGCTCAGCCAGAGGCTCAACAGGCCATACAGGAGTCCCTAGATTTATACCTCGAAACTAATCGCCTTGAAGACACGTAGGCTCAATGGTTCATGTTAGGGGATTACAGGGAGAAATTGGGACAATCTTCTATATCTAATACTCCCACTGATCTATCAGTTCTACATTCTCCTGGCTCATATTCACACTTTGATTCTTAATGTTAGCGATAATGTCACACTTACCTTATTAGCTTATAATGACATGCCTTGTTATTCACATTTATTTTGCCCCTTTATTACTATGCTGTTCGTATTGCTTTATACCGGACACTTTATTTTTACCCCTTTGATTATTTTATTTTCTGTATCCATTTTTCATTTTTTGGTATTTCTGAAAAACTCAATAAAAACTAATAAAAAAATAATAATAATAATATCACTCACTAAGGGCTATTTTAACAGGATATTTTGACTAGTTCCTCACCAGAGCAATGTTGAATTGCTCAGGTGTTTTAGTTTAGTACTACAGTAAGTTGGATGCTGTACAGCATTGAAAATGTTCCTTTGAAATGGCCGCCTCCTCCTCTAGCATCCATATTAACAGTTGTCTTTGCAGTGGCAACCATTTTGTAAGGGAAGTCTCTTCCACTGTGCAGCTTCTCAGGTTGGGCGGATGGCCCGGGACAGTTGTCCCCACAGTAGCCACAGAGCCACCATAAGGATTGTTGCCACAACACTGATCTTACCTCTGTACGGTGGAGACCAGCTCTTTTTCCCTCTGCTTCTGGGACTCAATCTGAGTTTCTCTTTCTCGACACTGGATTCTGGAGTCATTGGCATGTTTTTCCAGACACTTCATCTTTTCCTTTAGCTGTTTGTTTTCCTCTTCTAATACTTGCAGCTTTATACATAAATTATGAAATTTAGTTACTCATTGTACAAAGACTTTAACTGTAATAATGCCCACACACGGTGTGATTCACAGACGCGTTTTGAACTATTTAGTGTTTATTTTGTCTTGCAATGCGCGCTCCCGCATAGTTCATATCGCAGGCCAAATAAGTGTGTGCAGGCAGTACTTTTTGTAGTAGATCGCATCTAGTTCCAATCGCACGCTGTTGTAGCTTACGATATGCCATTGGAACTAGATGCAATCTACTACAAAAAGTACTGCCTGCACATACTTATTTGGCCTGCTATATGAACTATACGGATGTGAATTGCAAGCCAAAATAAACACTGTGCGATGTGATCTACACGCGTGTATGGGCACCATTAGTAAAGAGTTTCTGAGACATGTCCATATTAACAGGTTGTCTTCATTTTTTTAAAGGCCAAAATTACGTGTGGCATACATACTATATTATATTTACTCTTACGGGTTATTTATCCCATTGGGAGACTTTGACTTGCACGATACAGGTAGAGCACGTGTACTCTAAGAGCTATGGTAGCGGTTCTGCATGAAGTACTACTCACCCTCTCACCCTGTCTCTGCACATCATCAAGTGTAGGCAGGTCAGCCACATATTTCTCCAGAGTTTCAATCCGTCTTTGTTTCTCCCGGTTTAATTCATTTTCTTTTTGACATTTCTTCCTCAAGCTGTTAATATATTTGTCTCTTGTTTTTATCTGAACAAACCAGTAAAAACAATTGTTACAACATTAGTTAGGATAAAATGTATATAATTAATATTAGTAATATTACTATATACGATAGGTATGATAATGCAATTGATAGATTTTCACTATATCTGCTTCTATAAATGAGCATTTCCAGAATCATGGGTTATTTAATTGAACACTGTCTGTTACTAAAATATCTGTACAGCCAGCTCCATCCATGCCATAACCACGCGACAAGAATAAAATAGTGGCTTGTCAACAAGCTGGGATATTAAGAGTTTTGCTGTTTACACATGGTGCGATTTGCACTGTGCTATGCAGATCCCAATTCGATCCCGATGCTCGGCCCCTCCGCATCGGAATAGTGCAGCACAGTCTATTTCTACAGTCTCGGAAGAGGGCCATGCTGCTCAATGTAGCATAGCCCCCTCGCTGCGCCATCCCTCCCTGCCAGCAGATGCCAGCACCCCGCCGGCCGTCGATATTGAATTGGTATCCGGAGAAGCCAAAATCTACCCTGTGTATTACTTGGTCAAAACAGATGTTTCTAACACCACCATGCATAAGACAACATCACAATTTTTAAGAGCACACAACAGCTATTCAGTTTTAAATTAGTAAATTGCACCACTCATTTTTTCATCTGTACACTAGGGCCAGTTCGGGCAAGGCATTGGAAGGGTGTCAGCACTGGTGAGGCTACGGTCCGGGTGAAGCGGCAGAAGGGAAAAGTTGAGAAGGGGATGCGCAGAGTTGGGATTAAAATACTCAACAACATCTGATGGGTTTTTGAACATCGAGATGCCGCTGTCGGCATTCTGACCATCATGATGGATAGTGATGCCAATCTCAGCAGATAGTTGCAGTAAAGTAAAACTTAAAAACCCAGACATGGCACCACAGAAATTAACTGTGCAGACTAAACAAATAAAGAAAGAACCCCTTGTAAAAATGCCCACAAAATTCTGCCTTCCTAATACACAGTTTTGGGCTAATAGGTTTCAGTTGTTCCAGTTATTCAGTTGAGGTCTTCAGTTCTTATCTTGGCAATGGAAACAGCCTTTTAGGTAATTCTGCATCAATAAGACGAATATAAATGACATGGCTTATACAATGGGAGGTAAACAAGTTTGACAAGTAACCCATGGCAACCAGACAGTCTCATTTAAACTTGGATGATCAAAACTACATCCCACAAGGCAAGACCATTTACAATATGCATGCGTCAATAAGATAGCTTGTTCACATCAATTCTACAAGCTAGCCTGAAACTCTACAAACAGCAACTATGACAATCTCTTTTTTAATTTCACTATCGGTAATGCATATTTTTTTCAAATGGTGCATAACAGCAATTATCCACACTTCTATAGTAATACAATACTGACAGAGATTTATAGCTAATATTCACACTATGGGGCAGATGTACGAAGCCTTGGAGAGAGATAAAGTACTGTCCAATCAGCTCCTAACTGTCATGTTACTAGCTGTGTAAGGAAATAGAGAGAACATACAGCGAAATCCCATTTGACTAAATCCTCAAGACTGATTATAATCACCATAATAACTACATTATTCTATCTTTCTGTATCTCACCTTTACACTACTAACTACAATGGGATCCCAGTGACATATGCTACTTCAATATGTATGAGCGATTCCTGATTTCTTAGAAAAGTAATCATTTTCCCTGAATAATCAGTGGCATTCATCAGCATGGTCACATTTCTATAGCAACAGTTCTTTTAATCAGGATCTCAATTCAGAGCTAGCAATTTATTCTTATGGTAACAGTATGATACCTGCTGTGTTTTATTCCCACAGAAACAGCCTTACTGATTTTATTTTTTCAAGACATTGTGAAAATCAAGAGCCAACTTCTGTATCCACTATCCACATGCAAAATCAGCTCTCTGTGATGGAGAAGAATTGATTGCCTTCTGGTACTGAAGGGAAATCCATGAATTAGGAGAATGGTGTGTCATAACTGTGACAGACCTTCTGACAGGGGGCACCTCCTGCCAGCAATAATCTATCACCCCATACCTGGAGCTTAGAGGAGGAGTAGTGACAATTAAAAACACTCTCCCACGGCAGAAGTACCTAAGGCTGTCTATTAGTATGGACAAGAACAAAGAAGAAAAGGATGTCCTATATCGGTGCACCAATAAAGATTATTAAAATTTAACTTTTATTGTGTTTCTTTAAGAACTGCGAGATAAAAAATTTTTTGTTGTTATATGTATTTTATCTCGCAGTTCTTAAAGAAACACAATAAAAGTTAAATTTTAATAATCTTTATTGGTGCACCGATATAGGACATCCTTTTCTTCTTTGTTCTTGTCCAAATTCTTATGTCCGAGGTTGCACACCCCCACTTGGATTACTGAATACCTCAGATAAAACCTTTATATTAAGGGGGTCCTTCATATGTTTACTGCTGTCTTGTGCGACCTACCCAAAACCGCCCTGTCTATTAGTATGGACAGACGGAGGAGAAGGACATGGCGGGGTGCTGCACTTTCACTAAAGGCCCCTTTTTTAAGGTAAGCTGGCAAGTTGCTCTGGGTCGAAGTGCCAACAATCTATGGGTAGTAACAGATTCATTGCAGAGCACTCATTAAAAGAAGTGTCTGTCCCTTATTCAGAGCTCAACGGTATGCCCCTTGTAGCGGATTCCTTGAGGCAAATGCTTTCATTGCCTCTGGTAGTTATGCCACTGCATCTTATGATAGTCATAGACTGCTTGATAATAGTGCAAACCAGCCAACTAAATGACTGGTAGAACAATTATTGCTCTGTGCCCTTTACTGAACGACTATGCTGTTCACTCAACTTCAGGCTATGGATGGAAATTGCCTTCATACATTGTATATAATGGCAGCTCTTCAAATATCAGACACTTTTCTTCTTCCATCTGCCAGCTTGTCTACTGCATGATCAAGTAGAACATAATAGTTTTACATGATAGAACCGCATACCTTTTCCTCCATCTTTTTTAAATCATCGCTAGATTTGCTCGTGCTCTGTTTTGGGACATCGTTGAGCTGTGCACCGCCTGCTTCAGCAATAGAAAGTTTTCTTTCAAGTTCACTCCTGTCTCGAAGGAGGAGATTCGAACTGTCCAGATTCAAGTTCTGTAGCGGTGTGCATGTAGAACCCTTGGAAAGAAGTGAATGAAAATGAATTATATAGCTACAACTTTTTCTATTTACTAAAGTAGCACTTGAATATTGGTTAGCCTGGTCTCAAGTATAGTACCCATCCATTCTAAAAATACGCCTTACTTTGAATTAAGCTTACAAAGCTTTATTAAAAACATGGTCAAATATTAACAATCTTACACTGTTCTTATATCAATAATGTTGTGTCCTGGTCAAAACATTGTGACTAAATGGGCAGCTTGCATGGACAGGAGTTGTATTAACAGCACCCTAAGCCCAAAATAAATAAATCCAGTATAGGCATTGATTTTGAAAATATGATCTTTTTCCATGTGTTCAGTCTTCTCTTGCAATTGCAAAGTTGTCCAGACAGATGGCTTTACATAGAGAGATCAATGATTCTGAATGAGAAAGCAGTCTTCTCTGTGTTTGTGATTCAAGTCCACAAACCATAAAAGATTAAACAACAACAATATTCCATTATCCCAACAGTAGTTAATAATCTGGACGTGATAGAAGTGACTGCACAAAAACACCATAGCCTCTGTCATAGTTTGGGAACGATAATATACTGTACGTAACTATTCAAAATCTCCATACCACACAAGATTGTATTTTCTAAAGGTGGTTCTACCCAAAGCCAGAGCCCATGTGCCACATTATGCAATGGTTTTCTCCCAAAGCTCCAGCCAGATAGACTTAAGGTGCCCACACACTAGAAAGATATGCGATCGTAAGATGTGTGCATAAATTAGCCTTAAAATCTTTTTTCCGTCCTGGACAAAAGATTTCAGGCAAGCACACATCTTTAACAAAGATTTTTCTTAAGATCCCATGTGCGTTCCTATGGATCTTTTGTTAAATCTTCTGTGCAGCATGTAAGATCAGAAGATTCAGCTAAAGATCCACGGGAGCGTGCATCGGACCAAAATCGGCCGATTTTCGTCCAATTATCGGTAAACATCGGCCGATTTCTCGGAAATCGGCCAATCGGCCCAAAAATCGTTCTAGTGTGTGGGCACCTTTACTGTCCTATTCCTTTTAACTGGGACACTATGAATTACACAGGTTCTGTGGCTACCTGACTTTAAGCATGCATTCACCTGGCTTTAATCAGCCACAGAACCTCTGTAATCCATGTGTGTCCTAGTTTAAAGGGATTGGTGAACCTACAGATAGGTATTTAGGTTTAGATTTCCCTGTCTCAATAACATATTAACAATAATAACTTCTGCCTAGTTACGCACAGATCGCTCAGCACACAGTTCTGGTGAGAGAACACTGGCGATGACTAGATATATACTACAGATTTAAATGATAGCTCGGCGATAGCACAGGACCGCACATTGCCATGGGGCATACACACTGAGCAAATTTGTGCTTCATTTATAAGCGATCTAGCCATATTGCTTAGAAATTCAACTTAAATCTCCCTGTGTGTATGCCCAGTTATTTTTTAATAATGATTATTTTTACTTTAACCGTGCCGCAGCAGGCTGTCCCAGAAAATTTCCGGGCATACCACAATACAGTATGTAGGTGTGTGCCAGTGCTGCTCCAGCACTGGGCAGCAGCTACATACTGTACACAGCTCTGCCACTCATCTGCCCCCTCCCGTCCCCCTGGGGCACTCCACACCGCCGCCGGGCACTCTCATCCTCCCTCCCGAGTGGCCCGAGCATTTCCAATTGGCCGCTGCTGTTGCTTCTTCTGGCTGGGCTGCAGCACTACCTGCAAGGCTGCAAAAGGTTGTTGCTACAGCTTGAGTGGTGGGTTTTCCTGGGGCAGGACAAAGTTGCCCTGGTAGCTTTGTTCTGCCCCAGGAAAAGCCACTACTCAAGGGATTAAAGCAATGCTTACTCTGGAAGAAAACCAAGTACATACTAAAAAAAGAGTTGATTGTATTTAACAAGCATAGATTCTTTCTTTTTATATTATGACAGTATAAACAAAATAAAATGTAATCCTCACCATCATTCCATGGCTGAAGCCATCATCTCCATTCATACCAGGACTGGTCAATGGCTGGTAAGTGCCCAGTTCGCTGCCCCTGATGGCTTGTAGGTGGCAGATCTGCTGCCTCTGCCTGAAAGCAACATAAATGGTTTAGAACACAACACTCCTCCGACCTGTCTTGTAGAGAATAAGCACAATAGCAATAGACCGTTATCTCAAATTTAGGGGGGGGGGGGGGAGAATTCAGTTTGCTTATTCAATCCCACTGCTGGTTTTTGGCCTGGGTGAAAAATCCAGTATTGGCGAAAAACACGTGTATCGGCGAAATTGCGCCAAATTGACATGGTTTTGTCGAATTTACAACCGTGTTCGCACATGCGAAAAGGCACAATGAAAAGGCTTTGGTAAAAATGTATTCAAAAATGTAAAAGTGGTTGAATACTGAAAAGGCAAATCTCACCTATTTTTTGCCTTGCAAAAATCTCGTCTGGGAGTGAATACCTCCTTAATATCATTCTAACTACACTGTTCTCCAATACAGATGTCACATGTGCAGTTCCTCTTTCCTGCCTGGGGTGTCGCTCTATACTCGGGTGCTTTTTAGCACAGGTCTGGTCTGCATATCAGTTCTGAGATATAGACCACACTGTGCTAGAAGCACTACAGAAGAGAGTGACTGTTGCAGGGTGCTAGAATGAACATTACAAATGCCCATCAGGGTGGCATCAGTACCAGTATAGTTGATTAATATTGGTCATGGATCTGTTTATTATGGAAATGAGGGCATACAGTCTAAATGAGACCTTACTACAATACAGATTAAGTTATATATAAATGTAGTGGTTAGCACACAAAGGCATTGTAAGAAGAGAATAGTGAGTATACACCAAACTGAGTGAATAAACAGAGAATGGTATAGATGTAAATATGGGGTGTGGTATAGCTCACAGGCAATGTCTAGGTCAGCATCCATAAGGTCAATATGCACAAGATGAACACTGGGAAAGGGTCAACATGAGTATTTCACTAATTGTGTTTCAATGTAGACACCTGAACATGGAGAAACCACAAATAGACATTGTCTATCAGCCATGCAGATACCCTAAATATGATTAAGGTCAGTGAAGCCCCTATGAGGCTGCTATAGAGTTAGAAAAGTTCAGAAATATGACATGCTCAGGAAAAATACTTTTGAGTTTAAAAATAAAATGAAAAGGCTTTTGTAAAATTATTATTACATATTGACACATAAAACAGATGTACTTTGATTTACCATAAAACATGCATGGTCACTGTGCTCACTAAACCTCTGGAAATCTTCACATATTAGCAAATGAATATACTGCCACCTTGTGTTACAACAAGAAACTGGCAGAATTCTTATAAATCCACACAAGGACAATAACACCTATGTACCTTGATCATGTATTTTTTCCCCCCATGACTTAATTATTCATACAATTTTTGTGGGCAGCGTCCATACATTATACAGTATAAATATACATTATCACACAAATTATAGGTACCATGTTGCAATATGGCTAGTAGACAATTTACAGTTATCTTTTGAACCTGAGCCACAAAATAGCTGGAAAGATTCAGACTAAGGTGGGTATGTAATCTGAGATCACGGCTGTCGATCCCCGCCGACAGCCGTGATCCTGGCCCGTTTGCGGTCAGATTGAGCGCATAACGACAGACGGGATTCAATGTCCCGCCTGCCGATGGGCGCAAAGGGAGCGTGGCCATGAAAACGGCCGTGGATTGTCGATCTGCGGCCCGGATAACGACAATCCACGGCCGTTATCGGCAGAACAGGCCCGACAGCTTCTGAAGTCAGGCCCGTTCTGCCGTGATCCCGCATCAATGCTGTCGTTAATGACGGAATTTAATAGGGAGCCGCCGCTATTTCCCACGTCGGAAGTATCAGCGGCAGATTGCATACCCCCCTAAACCTTAATAACGCAGTAACACAGGCTATTTAAAAATGACACAATTGTATAGCCAATGCACTTGACACTTTGTGGATGACTCTTGCCATTATTGCTCCGTACACGCATGAGACGGGTATACAATAAACAACTAGTGGCATGCCCGAGTGACACATCTCTAATCCTGACATGGCAACTGGATGTTCCCATGTAGGAGGGTGTGCAGGCCACAGAAATCTGTGCTTATGCAGAGACCGGCCTGATTTCCAATGGATCACCTGTACCAGGTAAAAAGCTGCTACTAAGATAAACTATAGCGAAGAGGCCAACTTTTAATACAGGCAAAGGTTATTTGTACGCATGAATTGAGGCCGCACTTGCGGCTGACTTCCAAGCTTCTTTGAATCAGCTCTAACGTGTTGGTAGTAGGTGTGCATGGAAAATGGATGGAAAAGGCATGAGCATGTTTATATGACTACATACACACAAAAATACACATGTACTCAATATATATTTGTTACGGTTTACCTGTCTAAAAGGAAAAAAAAGAAAGGAACCATAAATAAAGTAATCCTCAAACAATGCTTGCTGCCATTTCTCTAATCCCACTGAACAGAAGCACCCAATAAAGGAATGCTTTGTAACAACTGCATTGCTTTGCTAATGTGGGCACACACAAATATAGCTCAGCACTGACTCTAATGCACAGCTGCTGTGAGCTGCTAATCCATATCTTAGGCATTGTGGATGACAGTTATGTCCGATACAGAAAACATGACCACACAATAAATAGTTCCCACATGACCGCAATAGCCACAACTTCTATTGTACCAATATTTTTAGAGTATCAAAATACTATGGAGGTGTATTAATCAAAGTTTGACGAGAGATACAATTGTGAGGTAAAGTACTAACCAATCAGCTCCAAACCATATTTTTTCAAACAGAGCCTGTGTTATGTAAGGCAGAAGCTGATTGGCACATATTTTATCACAGTTGTAGCTCTCTCCAAGCTTGGATAAATACACCCCCTACAGATTTATTTACAGTTTCTTATATAGCGCAGCAGATTCCGTTGCGCTTTACAATTGTAGACAGTGATAAAACAAACTGGGTAATCACGGACAGACTTAGAGGTAAGAGAGCCCTGCTGCAAGCTTACAATCTATAGGGATATAGGAGGGAAACACAAGGCACCATAACAGTTTCAAGTCCAGAAGAAAATCTGGTACTTGTGAGTTATCCGGGCGTCCGATTTTGAAATCGGGTCGGATCGGGACATCGCATCGCATCGCATGCGACCATCGGATGCGATGCGATGCGATGCGATGACCCGATTTTTCCATAGGAATCAATGTTAAAATGGACTGAGTCCATTTTAACATGGAATTCAATGGGAAAAAGGGTCCTTTTCATACCCCTACTATCCAAGTGGGCATGGAGTTGGATATAAACCTGTGGCGAGCGTAGCGAGCCACCGAGCCCGAAGCGTGGCGAGCGTAGCGAGCCCCGCGAGGGGACACGGAATACCGTCCCCTCGCGGGGCTCGCTTCGCTCGCCACGCTTCGGGCTCGGTGGCTCGCTACGCTCGCCACAGGTTTATATCCAACTCCATGCCCACTTGGATAGTAGGGGTATGAAAAGGACCCCTTTTTCCATAGGAATCATTTTAACATTGATTCCTATGGAAAAATCGGGTCATCGCATCCGATGGTCGCATGCGATGCGATGCGATGCGATGCGATATCGTATCGCATCGCATCGGATTGTATGCCTTAACTTAAGGCATACAATCAAAAAATCGGGAGCCCGGATAACTCACAAGTACCGAAAATCTGTATAATACATAAGTGCCTCAGAGGGTTATGTGTGTGGTACTTAAATATGATAGGCTTGCCTGGAGAGCTGAGTTTTCAGGGATCGCTTGAAGGTTTGGAGGCTAGTGGAGAGTCTTATTGAGCGTGGAAGGGCATTCCATAGGATGGGAGCAGCCCGATTAAAGTCCTGTAATAATGAATGGGAGCTAGTGATCCGTGCAGAAGAGAGACGCAGATCTTGTGTAGAGCGGAGTGATCGAGATGGGAGATATTTTGTGATAAGTAAAGCGATTTATGCTGGTGCAGTATGGTTAATAGCTTTATATCTGAGTAGAAGTATTTTATATTGAATACGGTAAGATACAGGCAACCAGTAAAGGGACTGGCAGACGATGAGCATCTTGCAAGGAAGATCTGCCTAGCAGCAGAATTTAAAATGGATTGCAGTGGCGAGAGTCTGTTCTTGGGAAGACCAATTAGGAGACTATTGCAATAGTCAATGTGGGATATAATGAGTGCATGGATAAGAAATTTGGTAGTGTCTTGTGTGAGATAGGGTCGTATTTTGGACATGATTTGTAGATGCATGTAACATAATTTGGAGATAGATTGAATGTGCATAGTGGGGAAATGTTTAAGCTTAGAACAAAGGCTGCATGTGTACCCTAGACATACACAGGTATAGCGGGATACGGTCGTAGGTCGACAGGGATGAAAGTCGACATGGGACAAGGTCGACAAATGCGTTAGGTTGACAGGTCGCGAGGTCGACATGGGTTTTGTCACTGTTTTTTGAGCCAACAGGCGGTATTTCATGCCCTACCATCGACTGGGGCGTGGTGGGAGAAAAAAATAGTGTGCTGAGCGCAGCGAGGCACCATGCCTAAAGCATAGCGAGCGTTGCGATGGGCTGCGGTTGACTTCCAACTGTGTCCATGTCGACATTCAGGTCAATAAACCATGAACCTCGCGACCTGTCGACCTAACCCATGTCGACCTAATGCATTTGTCAACCTAAAACCATGAAGACCTTGTCCCATGTTGACCTAGAATTCTGTCGACCTTGCTGCTTGTCCACCCAACGGTGTTGACCTGTCAGGTCGGCAATACGATCCACACCCGGTATAGCATGCTGCAGTCTACTATATGGGGACTGCTTTGTTGGGTTTTCCACTCTCCTGTTTGCCAGTAATATATTTAGTAAAACTGTAAATTACTATAAGCAAAGGGAGAACATTGTGCCTCCAGGATATATATTTATATATGTAGGAGTTTAAATAAATGGGATCTGAGGGGTACATTTACTAAAGCGTCTAAAAATTAAAGAAGTGATAATGCCCATACCAACCAATCATACTCTGTCTATCATTTCTAGGATGCAATAGAGAAATGATAGACATAATCTCATTGGTTGCTATGGTCAACTTCACCTCTTTTCACTTTTAGAAGCTTTAGAAAATCTACCCCTCCGTGCACCTGTATAAGGGGATTTTTCTTTTAAATTCCTGGGAAGTAAGGTGATTGCACCATGCGAGGTGGCCTTTAATTGTTTGGCCAAAGTCTGAGCCGGTGGCTAACACTTGGCATTACTGCTTTAGCTCATCTCCATTAGATGGTGTTTGATTTTGATGATAAAAGGAGGCCAAATCTCTCTTGCAGTCGGTCATAAAAGATAAGAGATTGAGGAGAGAAGAGTGAACAGCCTGGAAAATACATACTAGATTTGGTAATAACATTCTTTTGTTAGTAAACCGTATAACCGCGGGGCAATGGTTGTGTATCTATCTATGTAAAATGTTGTGGCTGACGGGACATACCAAGTGTCCTTTTAGCTACTTTAAGGGAGCCTTAAAGTAGCTAAAGGACACAGTGTACCCTCGTTGGCTTGCCACCTGGTTACTAAAGGCCAAAAGTGGTGGCGTGGACAGTAAAATTGGTGTTCCACCAACCTTGCTGCTGCCACGTGGTATGTTCCATCGGTCACGTGATCCAAACTACATTCACAAAATAGGAACTAGCCTCTACAATGAGACCTTGTGGATAATCTATAGGGTAGACTAAATTCACAACACTGTGAATAGCGGCAGCAGGGAGCAGATTAGAATTGCTCTAGAATCTCCCTCCCGACCCTTTTAAAAGTGCTGTGAAATGAATCGACCCCATGTGTCAAACAAGAGACATAGGCTGTAATTAAAGTTATGTTAATTTTTACTATATGTTGAGACCTACATGACCACTGGTTGTTACTACACACAGCACATAGAATGACGCATCTATCACTATGCATGACACGTAGCGGTGGTAAGCATATGGTGTTGAGGATGTTTTCTAAGCACAAATTAAGCCCTTAATACATGGGTCTTCCAGATGTTGTGAAACTACAAATCCCAGCATGCATTGCCACAGTTTTGCTATAAGGGAGTGTTAAAACTGTGGCAAGGCATGCTGGTATTTGTAGTTTCACAACATCTGGAGGGCCGCAGTTTGAAGACCCATGCCTTAATATAAATAAGCATTGTTTAAATAAAACAGCCTTAGTTTTGTTGCTGACAATAGTCTACCCAATAGTCTTCTGATGGCTATTCTATCGGGATAAAGCTCATTATAGATCCCACTTCATCTCTAACTTGTTCCATGCACAGGACAATGAGCTCAATGTACTTTATGGGCCTCCACACGCACTAGATCTCAATCCAGTAGAGCACAATTGGGATGTGCTGTAATGGAAGAGTTGCTTAATGAACATGCACATGACAAGTCTGCAGCAACTGTGTGATGCCATTATAACAACATGGACCAGAAAGGAATGTTTCCAGCACCTTGCTCAATCCATGTCATTAAGAACACTGTCTGTCCTTAGGTCAAAGCTGGGCCCTACCCAATACCAGGAAAGGTCTACCTAATAAAGTGGCAATTGAGTATTATAGATTTTGCCACAAGTGTGGATCATTAGGTTGACAGTAAAAAAATAAATAAAAAAGTCGACACAGGAAAAGGTCAACATGGAAATAATCAACATGAGTTTCACAGCGTTTTTTTTGTGTCTATGTCAATATCTGCTGACATGAACCCCCGATTAGTATAACACATTCGCTCTCCATGCTTTGGACATTATGCTCCACATGGAACGTAAATTCTGAACAAGTTATGTGAACGAAAAAATAACTCATGTTGACCTTTTCATGTGACGATCATTGTTATGTTGCCCTGTTGCTTGTGTCGACCATTTGTTGATGCTGACCTAATGTAAGTCAAACTTTTGACCATGTCAAACTATTGACTGTCGACCTAACAACCGAAACCAAGCAGAATGGATGATTGTTGTCACTTCAGCACAAGCCATAGACGACATGTTACCAAAGAGAAATGGACCTCCTGGAAGAGCAAATCAGAAGAGGGACTCATCCGTATCACCTGACCTTAGCATGCACATAATAAAGCCATGCTACCGAAACTATGGGGAAGACTGCATATAAACCATGTATCACAACCATCAACATGATTAGCATACCGTTAATATATATATATACACATGACACCCATTTTATACTGGGATCAACTAAATAAACAGAAGAGTACTAAGGTGCCGAGTACTAAGCAGCAGCTGTTTCCTGTACACAGTGAGCTTTTACAAAAAGGCTCTCATTGTCACAGCGCCTTACAAAGCTGTAACAGTACAGCCTGGCCTGAAAGCTGGGATTCAGTGCTTGAATCTCTCATGAGACTGGTGTTATTTACAAGGGGTTTAGATCACATGTCCAGATATTTGGCATAATTCAGGCCAGTATGCAATCATTCTCCAAACAAATACAGAGCAGTTTCGCAATCCAAATACTTATGTGCTTATTACTACTTTAAATATGTGGTTACCAAAAACATTCCTAATCTACAATATATGCAATGATTTTGGTATAATACAGCATGCAAAGTACAGGATTCCTTTGCCAGATACAGGATTGGATAAGAAAATGAACATTTAAAAAACAAACAGTGGCATAGACACCAACAGCATTAACTCATGTCTAAGGACCTGTTGCTGTGGAAACTCATGTCTAAGGACCTGTTGCTGTGGAAATGGAGGATGTTACTTGCTGTACGGGCAACACTACATTCTCCATTCAGAATCTACAGAATCTATTCCAACAGTAGGAAGAATGGACCTGACATTGAATTGGTCAAATTGTCAATATGACCTATTCTTGTCAGAAACGGACAATATTTCCGCCTGTTGTAAAAATCGTCCGGGACTGAATCCCCCCAAAGACAGCTCCTTTTACACAAAAGGTATATGGGGCCCCTATGACATCTTCCAGGAGTATAGGGAAGTGTACAGTTTCTAAATAGTCCTGAGTACTTTTCATGGACACTCTGTATATAAAAGGTGTGTAAGTTGAGGAGAGGCTATGTCGTTTGAATAGAATGCTATAAATACCTTGAGGTGGCAGTCAGAGGGCAGTATTCAATGAGGCTAATTCGCCATGTTTTATGGCGATTTTGTGCTATTTTCGTGCTGTACGTCAATTTTTTGACTAAAACGGTGAATCACCCTATTCAATGACCAGATGGCGCATACATTTCAAGGTTTTTATCGCCATGATTCACCGAGTAGCAATCGCTATCTTTTTATGGTGAAGTGGAATGTGAACTTTTAAAATTAAGTGTTTTGTTTTTTACATTTGGTGTCAAAAAATCAGGAATTTTATTCTGAGGAGGGGCATGCTATTTTTATTCATGTGCTGTAAAGCACATGAATATATATTTAATAAAAAAAAAAAATATATATATATTTTTTTTTTACACAGAGCAGCCAGCAGGGGGCCGGTAGCCGAGCCGCTCATTAGATATTCATATATTCACTGCACCCGATCATTACATATGCACGATCGGGTGTAGTGAATACCCGGTCCCCTGTTGGCTATCCCGGGGGGCAGCCTGTGCTGCCTGGCTCCTGGGGAGCCCACCTCCCCCCCACATACGTTCTGGGGCAGGCAGGAAGACTTCCATCTCCCTGCCTGCCGCCGTCCTCAGGCTCCCTGCGGCATCGCCGCAGGAGTTAAAATTCGCCGGTCAGGGGCAGTGAGCCCCTGACTCGTTGAATACTGGAGCCGGCGAGGCTCCGGAACGCGGCGGACAGTGGCGAATGTGCAGCGAATCCTAAACAGCGAATCCTAAACAGGATTCGCTGCACATCGTCAAAATTCTCATTGAATACTGCCCAGAGTGTTTGAGATCCCCACTGTCATCTTAGTTGTAGGGAATATAAGCGAGGGAGCTCTGAGTTAACTACTTGACAGTGATCTACCCAACTTGTTGCTCCATTTGTGATATTTGCACCTACTGTACAACTTCAAAATACTGCATCAAAGTCTTTAATGCTGACCTGGCTTTTCGGAACTGTAAAAAGGTATCAGAGGAACAAAGTTCCAGGTCATGAATTGTAGTTAGGAGAGTGTCGCTACATTCATTGTTTACATCAGGCATGTCCAACGTTGGCCCTCCAGATGTTGTGAAACTACACATCCCAGCATGCTTTGCCACAGTTTTGTTATTAGAAAATGCTAAAACTATTGCAAAGCATGCTGGGTGTGTAGTTTCAAAACATGTGGCGGGCCAACGTTGGACATGCCTGGTTTACATCTTGCGAAAGGATTACAAATTAACACTTTCAAACAGAATTAGAATTTTAATTATTTTGAAAGTGTTGTAATAAATAATGATACATTTATATTTACTTATACTCAATCCTACCTCGATGGTTTAAAATGAGATTGTCTGCAGTTTATAGAACGGTACAAGACATACATAGGACATCTGTACACTTTATGGGTGAATTATTCTCCTAAAATAAAAAGAAAAAAAACCCAAAGCTTCTTTTTTTTCAACTGAAAGATTCCAGAACCACCCATAAGTGACACTGCTAAAAATACAAATACCAAAATGTTATATCGGGTTTGTGGCCTTTATATTGCTAAATGCCAAGTGTTTGAGATTTCCTTTCAACATCTCTTTTCCAAGGCTCGCATCCGGGCTGTTCGCCACTCAAAACAGTTTTAAGACTTTCAAGCCAAAGATGGAACATAAATCTCACAGACCCGCATGCTTGTATCGTTAGATAACAGTACCAGAGTATAAGAGTTACTTCCCCTTACAAAATAACGAAATAGCTAATCCTTTCATGATTTTTTTTCTCATTGTTGTTACTATTGCTTTTATGTATTAAACAATAACAGAATTAATTGCAGCTTCAAGCAGTTCGTATGATTACATTACAACCATAAAGTACAAGCGTTGGAATGTTAAACTTCTTTTTATTAACATACCTTTCAATTACAATCTCTTTTTGTCGTAATAAACCTTCTTTGATTTTCAACAGGGACTCCCACTTAGAGACATCCTGGCTTGCGGGGACTGCAGAATATGGTGATCGAGAGCAGCTGGACCCAGCCTACATAAAACAACGTAAGATTAGCTACAGTACTCCACAAGTTTATCTTAAGAGCATATAATGGTTCATTGTCATAATACAGATTCATTTTAGGATAAGATACCAAATTTGGCATTTTAACTAAGAAAGCCGGCAAGTATAGTGAAGATAACAGGATCATTTTACAATATTACCAATTTAGAACAAGTTTACCCAAAATTGCCTTCTGTATGGCTCTGGCAAGAACTTACAATGAACAAGACTGGTACCACTTCAGTTTATATAGTCATATCTTACAATACTTACATGGTAGATACTACGAATAACTTTATTTTTGTCAAGAATAAAGCATCAGAAAAAAGGCTTTTGTCAGGTTTTAACTTTTGCATGGTGTTGTATCATATCTACATTAGCATGGGTTTTTCTTTGCATATTCCCTACTTTTATACTCTCAATGTTTTCCCTTCAAAAGATCTAATCTTTATTTCACACACCTCATGTATCATGTTACATTTTCATTTAGATTGTTTGGGTAGTCAATGCTATACCTCCTGTTTGGCTTGTGGTATAGTGGTTACAACCAAGCCCAGACCCTTTCTTCTCTGCCACCATTAACTGGTCTATTTGAATAATTTGCTCTCATAAATAAATATAGTATCTACCTATTGCACAGTACAGGTTGAGTATCCATTATCCGAAATGCTCGGGACCACAAATATTTTCGATAAGGGATTTTTCCGGTTTTTGGAATATTTTTTGTTAACATACTAACCTGGTCCCCCCAATGGTCCCCCAGCATCCAAGGCGGCCTTCAGGAACTTCCTCAGCGGTACCAGGGGTTCATTGCGCGAGTTTGCAGGCGCGCCAGTGACATCACCGGCGCGCCCATGCATGACTGGAAATGCAGCAGAAGAGGATGCTGAAGCCTGCCGTAGATGCTTGGGGACATGGTAAATCAGGGCTTGACAAATACCGGGCGGGAGGTCGCCACGGCAACCAGATTCTGCTTCCTGGTGACCAGATTTTGCAGGGAGGGAGGAAGCAGAATCTGGTGGTCGGCAGCCCGACCACCAGCCTCCCCCCTCCCTCCCTGTGTTCGCAGCGGCAGCACACATTTTTTAAATACACTTGGTCCTGACTCCTGCAGCAGCCAATAGAAGTCCCCAGGGCCACTGCTGCCCCATCCAATCACTGAAGGGCGGCCTGAGGCTGAGACCTCTGACCTTCCTTCCCTGCAGTGCATCATCCTGACAGATGCCAGGCACCGAGTCCCCAGCTCCTGCTGCGCTTCCTGACTCTCCCGCTGTGTGGATCAGAGAGGGAGACTGTGGCTACTACCCACTAATCAAACAGGGGTCTTTCACCCGACCCGGCAGCCGCACCTCCACTGGCAGCCGCACCTTTGCTCTCCGGGGCACTGTGCGCTGAGCCCCCACCGCTTCTTGCTGCTGGACATGCCCTGGGCAAAAGGGCAAGTTACTCCTGGCATCAAGCATGCAACCCGTAGCATGGAGCATGTAGGTAAGCGGCACTTATGTGACATAATATGTACTTAGCGCTACAGCGCACTGCCCCGTGTGTGTGTGTGGGGGGGGGGGGGGGACAAAAAAACACCCCCTCAAAATATTCTTAAAAACCACGGTTTTTGGAATATTTCGGTTTTTGGATATTTTTATACGGGATACTCAACCTGTATAGCATTTGTCAAATTGCACATCGACTCACTCCTCTATGTCACCGATCCATGTCTGTATTACGCTTCCCAGCAGGTTGGAGGCTATTGCGAGCAGGGCCATCTTCTGTCATGTGCTCATCCTTGCCTTATTTATACCATTATCTCCTCCCACATTGCCAACAGCAACACAGAACGTACAGGTTTAGCTGGTGTTATTGACAACACAGCATGTTTTATTCCTTGCCATTTATCTTGTAACAAAAAATAATATCATACAAACGGGAGGGGCACACTAAATAGATAAAGGAGCAGGTTCCACTTACGTTCATTAGCGTGTATTTATAGGAACAGCCTTGCCAAATACTTGGTAGATGACACATTTCAAAATACCACAATAGATGGAGAACAAATGAGTGATAACAGAATGATGGATTTTCAGTGCTAGGCCTAGTTTTGTACCTGTAAAACTTAAGAGACATTCCATTAAGTCTTAATTATCTACATCGATACGCTTGTCTTTACGAGCCTAACCAAACACTCAAATTATTTTTCCATGGTTCCAGTCCAAGAATTTTTCTTTTGTCTTTGGAGAAAGAATATATAAATAACTAATCTAATAACAGCCTGCCAGCCAAATGCTTTGCAAAGCAGGGCAAATCAATGCTTCTGACTGGTGTCCTTCATTACTAGATCTTCACACTGATAAATAAGTTAGGACAAACTGCTGTTAACTTGAAGTTTTCTTGTTACTCAACTTATTTTTTTCCCGTCTGCCAAACTTTATTGAGAATTTCATAAATCTGTAAAAATTTTACTAAATACCTCATAGGGTTTATCACAGCAATTCCTAATACTTTGGCAACAAAATCTGTTGTACCCGCTAATATTAGGTATTACGCTTCTTGTGCCTGAGGATATTGCATCCACTGCACCTGTAATGCATTTAAAAACACACTTGTTTCTGCAAAGGTTTCCCTGGTGGGAGTGGTGAAAAGTCTGCCTGAATACCTTCATCTCTGCCATGTAGTAGGAGGTGTTGTTTCCGTAAACCACTGGTAGGAGGGGTGGCAAAACACTGGGCCTAGTAGTAATGGGTTTGTAGCCCCAGAAGGATGAGACAGCGAAAGGCTCAGTCTAGTATCCATTCCCAGGGAGCGGAGAAAGGCTGGGGCTGAGTAGATGGCTCCTGTTCCAGAGGTTCGTAGCCTCTGATGGGGAGACCACGAAAAGCCCAGCTTAGTACCTTAACCTTGGGATTGAAGAAACACTGAGACTGAGTAGATTGCTCTTCCGAGGGGGCCTCAACCCCTAAGGGAGTCATTTGAAAAGCCCAGTGGAGTACCCATTCCCATGGCAGGGGCTGGAAAGTGCCCTATGATGAGAGCAGAGAAACACTTGGTCGGATGCTGACTGGCTGGCTGCCTGGAGTCCGAGGCTGCACTGTGCCCCCGGGGAAACTCGGGGGTGCCGAACATGCATGGGTGATCCCAAAATCACCATGCACTAGTAAGCACTAGCACTGCGCACTTCACTTCTAGGTTAGGCTGCATGTCCTTACCTCGTCCTTTGGGATGGTGTAGGACAATTTTTCCCACCCGACCTTCTGGCTGGGGTTCTCTTTATTAATTTTTTTATTTTCCTTCTTCACTTTTCAAGTTTTCTGTTTTCTGTAGTGTGTCATTTTTATTTGGGGGTTGTGTGGTTGACCCTTATGGGCCTACCATTCCCCAATGTACCGAAGCTCTCATCCTTTTGGGGAGAGCTTCGGTCCCCACAAGGGCGTCCCGAGCCGCAATGCGGAGGGAAGCCTAATGCGGGTCTCTCCAAACCTTCAGGTGTGGAGGACCCACCATCCTAACCCTTCCGGGGGTTGAGGAAAGAGGGTCTCTCTGAGCTCCGGCAAAGAGGACCCACCGATCCCTTTTTTCCCCTCTTCGACCTTATGGCTGAGAGGGGTTAGGGGAAAAACGGGGCCCTTCTCCTTTGGGAGAGGGTCCATTCGATCGCACGAGCCCCTATGCACGGCTTTAGTCACTGCACTGGTGGTGGGAGCACACCTCGGGCTCATGAGCTTCTTCAAACTGAAGATTGGGTTAAAATAGATGCAATAAAATATGCATATGTGGCCACCTGTATGTTGGTTTGAATAATGGTTTCTGGCTCGGTTACCACTCCAATCAGCCAAATGCATGGATTTTTATAATGACAGCCTCCAGTAGTGAAAAGTAAAAGAGCTGGTACCAGATAAGTCCACTGACCACTTACGCGTTTCTCCGCCTTAAGGAACTTGGCGGATTCCTCAGAGAGTGTATACACTCAGAAGCAAAAAATAATCTAAAATCGAATGGGCATCTAATGGTTTTTCTACATTCGATGCAGATTCCATCCCAATGCGCACTACATGTAGTATCAATAGAAAAGAAAGATAGTCTTGGCAATCAAGACTATACAGCACAGATCTGTATTACATAGTCATAATAAAATGGGAACACTAGAACCAACCCCAAATCCAGACACAGGCCCAGATCAAATAGGTCGAATAGAAAGTGAAATCTCACCGTGTGTATGCTCCTTTACAGGTAGGAAACAGGAAAGGGGCATACACACGGAACGATTTTGTGCTATTTCTAAAGCAATCTGACTAGATTGCTTAGAACATAAGCACAGATCTCTGTGTGTATGCCCTGAGAGATTCTCTATTGCTAACTAAGTCAGTGCATGCAATCAAAATCTAGTCAAATTGCTTAGCAGGTGACTGCAATTCTCTCTGTGTGTACAGAATGAGAGATGGTGATCGAGATCTATCATTCTGAATCCACTACCCGGCCTTTTTTGCTTAGCAAAATCACTTAGCACGAATCTCTGCATTTGTATGTGCTTCCCATTGGAGATCGGGACACCAGGAAATTGCCTACCCTAAATAGTTTAGCAAGATTGCTTAGCACACATCTCTACATGTGTATACCCCATTACTTTTTAAACAGCATGGAGTCTCAGGTGTAAATTTACTCAGATGGGACTTCTATTAAAGATGGGATGTTGCCTATAGCAACCGATCAGATTATACTAGAACTGAGGTAGCCAACTCCAGTCCTCGAGAGCTACCAACAGTTAATGATTTCCAGATCTCCTCACAGAATCATAAGTGAAGTAATTAGCTCCACCTGTGGATCTTTTATAATGTGTCAGTGAGTAACAAATATACCTGTGCAGCAGCTAGGCTGTCTGGAAAAGGTGAACTGTTGGTAGCTCTCGAGGACTGGAGTTGGCTACCATTGTTCTAGAACTGGGGAAGCCAACCCTAGTCCTCGAGAGCTACCAACAGTGCATGTTTTGAAGGTCTCCTCACAGAATCACAAGTGAGCTAATTAGCTCCATCTGTGTATCTTTTAAAATGTGTCAGTGATTAATGAGTGCAGCTGTGCAGCAGCTAGGTTGTCTGGAAAATGTGAACTGTTGGTAGCTCTCGAGGGCTAGGGTTGGCTACCACTGTTCTAGAATATAATACATACTGATACATACTGAGTCTGATTGGTTACGGGTGTGGGTTGTTAGGTCTACAACAACTAGGTCGACAAGCATTGGGTCGACACCACTAGGTTGACAGGCAGAGAGGTCGACATGGGTCAAGGTTGACAGTCAAAAGGTTGACATGGGGGTTTTCACTGTTTTTTACCCGAATGTCGACACAGTCAACATGGACACAGTTTGAAGTGTACCGCATCCCCTCACATCGCTCGCTATGCTCCGGGCACAGAGCCTCACTACGCTCTGCACACTATTTTATTCTTCCACCATGCCCTAGTGGATGGTAGGGCATGAAATACTGCCTGTTGGCACATGCCGGGTCAAAAAACTGTGAAAAACACTATGTCGACCTAATGCATGTCGTCCTAATGACCTGTCGACATAGACCCATGTCGTCCTAGACCCATGTCGACCTAGACCCATGTCGACCTAGACCCATGTCGACCTAGACCCATGTCGACCTAGACCCATGTCGACTTTGTTGCCTGTCGACCTAGTGGTGTTGACCCAATGCTTGTTGACCTAGTTGTTGTAGACCTAATGACCGTATCCCGTGGTTACTTTAATAGAACTCCCATCAATATCTATATGTCCTTCCTAAATTAGACGGATTTTGAGAAGACTTCCATTTCTGCAAATATCGAACTTGCCTCCATGATGTGATTAAGAAAATATACATTATTGGCAGATAACATCAATCCTACTGCTGGGAACAGAAGCTGTCTCTGTTTTCCAGGACAGTTGTATGCAAAACACAGAGAAGATTCTATTTTTGAGACATGCTAAATTTAAACCATACAGGTCATTTAATGGCAAAACAGAGGTCTTGTGGGACTGAGGACCAACAGAGATGGTGAAAAATACTTTTATGGTAGGTACATGTTTTGTCTTTGGATAGAGTAGTACGAAATCTAGATAAATATCTAAATAATATCTCATTCACACTGCACAAATTACCTGGGTCGACTCAGGTTGCTGTATGGTGTGAAAAGCCCTTTTGAAAATAAACGGGGTCCAGCAACCTGACCCAGGTAAAAAGGGTTTTACCCGGGTCAGACCCGGGTTGCTGAGCAGTGTGAACAGGTAACCCGGGTCGAGCATTCACTTCTATGGAGCAGCAGCGTTTCCTCAGTTCTGCCTCCTCCCCAGCTCGAGACGCCACTGCTCCGCCCCCCGCCTCCTGGATGATACCAGCAATCCGGCAATAAGCTCAAAATGGCATGTCGCTCCCTGGACGGACCAGTGTCCTAATCCTGGTTGCCACCCAGCATTTGCAGTCTGAAAGCGGTAATAAACACTATGAGCCTAATATATAAAAGGTATATTGGTGTTACAATTACAAAAAAACCTTATATAACAAAATAACACCTTAGAGTTGATCACAATGCCTACTTTGTTTATATTCATGAATAGTCATTTCCATATGGACAAACAAGGTCTGCATTACAAGCTGCTGATTGGAGGTAGTAATATCGAATGCCTCTCTTTGGTGTCACCATCTTCCTTCTCCCCCAGTGTCTGTCACCCTCTCCGTTTCACCCACTATCTATACCTGGCACTAGTCACTGTCTTTTCCTGGCACACACTGTTGCCTTCTCCCTGGCTTTATCCACTGCTGTCACCCGCTCCCTGACATCACCCTCTCCTTTTTATCCACTGCTTTCATTCTCTCCCTGTCACTCCCTGCTGCCACCCTCTCCCTGGCATCATCCACTGCTGTCACTCTGTCCATGGCATAAGCATCTGATGTCATGCTCTCCCTGATGTCAGCCACTGCTGTTACTCTCCCTGGCGTCAGCCTCTCCCTTTAACCCACTACTGTCACCCTCTCCCAGGCATCACCCACAACTGTCACCCTCTCCATGGTATCACCTACTGCTTGGTGTTACCCTCTCCCTGCCATCACCCCCTCTGTTTCACCCACTTCCTATACGTGGCACCACTAATGGCTTCTTACGGTCATTATTCCCCGTTACCCACTGTCTTAGTCACTCTCTTTTGGTCCTGCCACTCCCTGTCACCCTCTTTCTCGACCAATCACCCACCGCCTCTCCCTCTCTCCCTCTCCTATGTAACCTATTATGAAATTAGGTGGGATATAAGAGGGGGGCCAAAGGATATATTTGCACCTGGGCCCACTAATCATTAGTTCCGCCACTGAAAGGTTACCATAAAAAATCAAACTTTGCTTAATGTTAACAATAAATGGGTTTCTTTGATTCAGCACAGAGCTACTCCATAGGTTAATATCATATCTGAAGTGGCATTTATGTGCTGGCGGTGCTTCAAAGAGTCTTAAGGTGCCCATACACTGCCTGCGACGTCTCGCAGCAGTGTACGGACACCTGATGGACTGCAAGCCGCCGGGACCTTCCGGCGGCAGGGACACATGCGATCCGTTGTGATAGATTGCATGCGTCACTGCTTAGCGCCCGTCCCAGAACGGGTGGTCGGACGGCCAGCCGGTCCGACCACCTAGTCGGGTCCGATGCGCACGGGACCGCGCATCGGACCCGTCTACATGTCAGGGAGAGGCAATTTGGTCCGATTTAACGGGCCGATTGGTCGCAATCGGCCGAAATCTGACCAAATCGCCTTGATGTATGCCCAGCTTTAGAGTTACTGTACAACAAAATGAAAGGGGAAAAAAGACTCTTTTTGCTGGGGCACAACTGGATTATATTAAGTAGTTTAAAACTTATAATTTTATTTCAATTGGTATGGCAACCACTTATACACAAGATAAAAATGGCATCAAGCAATATTTTGTGAATGCAATTCATATATAAAATATACTTTTACACAGGGATTTTTTTAGGCAATATCGTGCTAGTGCAAAAAAAAAAATACTGATACACAGGAAGCCAGGAGAGGCTGCTCAATCAGGCCTACAGCGGCGGAGGAAATGTCCTGTTTTTAAAGCTGCCTATAGAACACCTGGCAACGGCTACTAACATATAGAAGCAACTACTCACTCTGGCAGTGCTTCCCAATCATATTCCTCAAAGCACACTAAAAGTGCAGGTTTTAAGGATAGCCATGTGTGAGCACAAGTGACTTAATACTTAAGTTTTTTGATTTAACCATCTATGTTCAAAAATGGTTTTCTCTACACCTGGACTGTTGTGTATTGAGGATTGATGTTATAAAACACTGCGCTATTGACTCAGGTCGTTTTGGTTATGCAAATAATGCTGGACACTCACCATGACATGATGCCAATGTACCTTTTAATTAAACAGTTGTAAGTTATGTGTAGCGTGAGGAGGTAAGCAGACCATGAAATATGGTCACAGATTGCACACCAAACAAGAGGAATGGTAAGTGAATTGAAAACTGATTATTTCATACTGTCAACTAGGTGCATCCTAATACTTATAGTATACGGTATGTTACATTCAGCACAGTTGTGGGCTCTTACAGTTTACAACACAGCTCAAACCTTACTTATTGTACACAAGTAGTCAGGGATACATGCAACATTTAAGAGAAGAGTGTTATGGTGCCCATAGCACCGTGCACTGTGATGCGATGCTCGCTCCCGCGGGCATTGCATCGCACAGTACAAAAGGTATGTGCTGCACATATTTTTTGTACTGCCCTCGGATCGCACGCAAATCGCATGCGTTGCGATCCAGCCCATAACGGAAGCGATCATCGCACTGTGTATGGGCACCTTTAGATGGGAAGTTTTTCGAATATCCATGCCACTCTTCAGTGGTCTGGGCACTAGGCATAGCAGATATGGCACAGGGAAAAAGACTAATCTGTATATAGCAACATATATAACTTTCAGATAAGAAATATTTTTTTCTTTGATACAAGTGAATGAAATTGTTCAACAGTGTTTTTGATGGAATCTATAGCAATACTGAAGCTGTGGAACAATAAGCATCAAAATATCAGGTGATACATAAAGCCAGCTCCTATGTTTAGAAACACTTCTGCATACAAGTGGTCTTATTATCAGCCCATTACCATAAACACACTTTAGTTAAAACACTTGCATGTGAACAGCTCTTCTCCGTAGAATCTTCTTTTCGATTACAACAGATGCTTGTGAGAAGAATTTGTCAGTAACCCTCCTACAACCCGTGATGACCAGACAAAACTAAATTCTCCACACACCAAAAAGATATTATGCCCTACAGTATACTCTATGAATGTTGGTTCCCTAAAAATACAGCCTTGGATGGGACAATGCGGCATGTGTACCACCTGACTTACGGTATTTAGAAAGCCTGACATGATACTGCGTTATAGTAGGGTGCCATATAGATGAGCTACAGTATTTAGATAGACAGTCAAAAGGTTGACACCATATGGTTGTCAAGTACAAAAGGTTAACAGTGGTAAATGAAAGGGTCAAAAGGTCAGCAAGACAATGGTCAATACCGGTTTACGGGTTTTTTTATTTTGGGGGGGGGGGGGGGGGGGGGTCTTGTATCAGGGGCATAACAAGTACATTGTGGGCCCCATAGCAAAAATCGGTACTTGTTTCCTATCACGGCGGCCATCGCATCACAGACCATAAGGCATATGATGGTATGCGATGCGATGTTACGCGATGGTATACAATTTTAAATTGTATACCATTGCATTGTATGGCATTGTATGCCATTGTATCGCATATACAATGGTATGCGATTTAAAATTGTATAAGCACCCTAATGGGTTTTTCAATGTTAAAAGTGCCCCCTAAAAGATAATTAACCGTGATGGGTGCTTAGTATGTTAAAAGCACCCCCAATGGCACCCCCACTATCAACGCCAACCCAAAGTGTGGCGATACGCGTCCTCCGACCTTTTTATATCCCCACTATCTACGTCGGTGTGGAGTTGATTTTATATAGTGTGGCGAGCCCGAAGCGTGGTGAGCGCAGCGAGCCTCGCGAGGGGACGCAGAATACATGTAAAGTAATACGCGTCCGCTCGCCACGCTTTAGGCTCGGTGGCTCGCTGCGCTCGCCACATTATATAAAATCAACTCCACATCGACGTGGATAGTGTGGGTACGAAAAGGTCAGAGGACGCGTACCGCTGCGCTCACCACGCTTCGGGTTGGCGTTCATAGTGGGGGTGGCTTGGGGTGCATTTAACATTGTAAGCCCACATTAGGGTGCTTATACAATTAAAAATCATATAGGTGTATGGCATGCGATGGATTGCGATTATATGTCGTATGACTTATTATCGTGGGTGCTGTGCCAGGACAAGTACCCAAAAATCGTGTGAGGGCCCCCCGTCATTGTCACTACAGTGCCCCTTAAAGGGCAGAAGAAAGAGAGAGACATAAAGAGGGTGTTGGGGAAAAGGAGAGTGAAAGAGAGGAGGATGATGGGTGGTCATGAAAGAGAGAGAGAGAGAGAGAGAGAGAGAGAGAGAGAGAGAGAGAGAGAGAGAGAGAGAGAGAGAGAGAGAGAAAGTGCTTCATGGAAAAAGAGGGAGGAGCATAAGAGGTAGAAAAAGAGAGGAAAGAGACTGAAGCTTGGAAAAGGAAAGAAAGGGATGGCGGAGAGAAAAAAAGGAGAGTAAGCAGGGGAGAGGGAGAAAAAGTTCAGAAAGCAGGGAGCACATGGGAAAGAGTGGGGAGGGAGTGGTTGGAGGAGCACGGGAGGGAGAAAGAGGAGAGAGATCGCAGGAGGGGAAAAAGAGGAAAGGAAAGAGGGAGAGCTACGCATCTTTTTCAGTACTCCAAAGTCCGTAATTTAACCCCTCCCCACCACCACAGTAAAAGCTATAAACAATACTGTCAGGTATACGCGGTGCTCACTCCTATGTTCACCGCTGCTGCCGCCACCGGGCATTCTTCTCCCTGCATATGCCAGGCCTCTATCCTATGCTGTACAGGTGGCACCGCTGTGCTTCGATATTCACCGCTGCTGCCGCCAGACACCCTTCTCCCTGCGTACAGGCGCTGCCACTGGGCCTCTGTCCTCCACTGTACTGTACATGCGGCGCCGCTGGGCCTCCTACTTTCCTCACTGCCCCACGCTCTTTGCACACAGCTACTGAGCCAGACCTTCTGCTCCCTGCTGTACATGGGGAGCAGAGTGGGAAAAAAACTACAAGAGGGTGCAGAGGAGTGCCTGCTGGGCCCCCCAAGCGGCCCCTGGACCCCATAGCAGTTGCACCCCCTGCACCCTCTGTAGTTACGCCACTGTCTTGTATGCTTAATAATAAGTAACCACCATTAGTACAAACATATATCCTCGCTGCACTCTCCATGCTTCTGGCCAGATGGCTTGCTGCTGTCCCCATAGGTTACTATTCCCAATCGTAGTCCACTTGGATAGTAAATCAAACAAATGTTGGGGAAAAAATGTGTTGACCATTGTCATGTCAACATATTGTATATGTCGATCTTAAGAACTATATACCTTTTGTACCTGCTGAACTATTGACTGTCTATCTAGACCAGTGTCTTGCAACCACTGTGCTAACCACTAATGTGCCATGAGTAAACCTCAGGTGTGCCACCAGAGATGCCCAACTGTATACAGCCATTTCCTCTGCATCTCCCTGTCATCCTCTGCATTTACATGCAGCCGCTGCTTCAACCTCTCTCCCACTGCTACCCTCTGCACCTCCCTACCACCCACTGCCACCTAGCAACCTCTGCCCGCCTCATCACTCACTCTGTCCCCATCATCCAATGCCCCTGCCATCACCCCAGTTACCCACTGCATCTCCCTAGTCAACCTCAGCCATCCCATCACCCACAGAATCTCCCTGCTACACTCTGCAACCAAGTGCTTCAGCCTCTTTCCCACTGCCTGCCCAGTCTCTCACTGCCCCTTCCTGCTGTACTCTGCCCCCCCCTCCCCCCTATCATCCCCAAAGCATTTACAACAAATATAAGCTTTAACATTTGCATGAATATTTAAAAAACACATACAGGGCAGGGACTCCGAAAGGAGCTGGTCTCTGCAATTGTGTAAAACATTACGTGATCGCATTAGTGGTCAATTTCACTTCTCTTTTATGCCTGCGCAATGCCATGAAAGTGGGCTGCTGACCACCATGTGTGGTGCCCATTCTGCAGTTACTATATGGGAACCCTGTAATTATTGTCTGTAGGGCAGGGCTCGACAAATTTCATTTAAATCTAGGAGCCAGGATGAAAATGTTGGAGCCAGATAAACTAATAATGACAGTGCGCGCCATAATGCCATTACATATACCACTTGCCATAATGTCCATTATACATTATACCATATGTTCATTACATATAATACCACATGCTGTAATTACATATGCCACATAAGTTCTGCTTATCTACATGCTCGCTGCTATGGGTTTCATGCTTGATGCCATGGGTTAATATGCTTGTTGCTATTGGGTTACCATGCTCTGCCAGGGTAAATGCTTGTTGCTATGGGGTTAGCCATGGTCTGCAAGGGGTTAAACCCAGTACTAATAATATTGAGGATTAAGGTTTCTTATGCGGGAGAGAGGGCATGCGGGGATTCCCTAATTTGCACATTGGGTGCATGGTAGCTGGGATTCCCTAATCTGCACATTGGGGGCACATAGGGTAGCTGGCATTCACTGATCGGTACATTGGGGACACATAGGGTTGCTGGGATCCCCTGATCAGTACATTGGGGACACATAGGGTAGCTGGGATCCCCGGATTGGTACATTGACACATATGGCAGCTGGGATCCCCTGATTGGTACATTGGGGCACATAGGGTAGCTGGGATCCCCTGATTGGTACATTGGGGGAACATAGGATATCTGTGACTACCTGATCAGCACATTGGGGCATATAGGGTAGCTGGGATCCCCTGATCTGCACATAGTTACTAGTCTAGTGACAGCTACCCCCCATCCTGTACATCTCTGCGGGTCCCGGATCCCCCCAGGCATGCACAGTCCTATGACACGTCCGGTCTACTCCAGAGAGGGTGCCCCAAGGATTAGCAGGGGGCTGGGGATCTGCTCTGCTGGCTAGGTACCTGATGGCCCTCTGTGGAGCGAGATCTCGTCCACTGCATCCTGGATCCTGCACTCATCGCAACTTCCTCGCTCCCCGGTAAATCCACCACTGCCTGGGTTATGCAGTTGCAGTCCATGACTATACTGGCTATACCTTGACAGTTATCCTGGTAGGTGATTGGAAGGTGTTTCCTCATTCTGAGATTGCCAGACCAGGCTGTGATTAGCAGAGAGCTGGCTTCCTGTAGGAAGCCACTCCCTGCCCAATCGTCACCTAAGATGGCTTCTAAGTACTGAAGCCAATGCAGTCCATAGAAGCTGGTGGTTTGTGCCAGTCCTGGCATCTTTTACAGTAGCTCCATTGTGCAGGTGACGGGACTTGGGCAGTGGCAGGAACTCTCCTCCAGAGAGCAGCATGTCCAATGGCTTCCTCCCTCCTCCACACAGGTAGGAGCTGCCACTGCTTCTCTCTATTTTACACGTTCTGTCCAATGAAACTAGTAATGACCTAGTATGTACCCCCGGTAAACATTAGTTAGCAATGCACCTGAATTACAATAAATATTGGAAATAAAGTCCTACACTTCCTTAAACGGCAGCTCTGGAAGATTGCGAGGAGGTACACCATTTCCCATTATATGAATCATATTTCAGGTTTTATGTTATGAACTTTACATTTGTGGGGGGTGTTTAAACAACATCCATCATGAAGTTAGAGGATTAAACAAACCCAGCTTCTCTTAACCAGCATAGGCATAATACAACTTTCCATTACTAAATGTGATAAGAGAAAAAAAAACTGAGAGCGCAGGATCACACGTGCCAAAAATATGTCATCAGACGTTCTAACAGATTTACAGCACAGTAATGGATTTGCAAAACCATCTTCTGTTGAAGTGTTTTCATTTTACATCTGGCACGCTGGCTAAATGAACAGAAACATGCTTAGATATGAACACCACAAAAATCTGGGAGGAGACCAATAGATCTCCTTTAAAGGACATGTAAGGAGCTGTTGGGACCCTTTTTCTTACTAAAAATGTAGCAAGTCCTAGAGTATACAATCTTGCATTGTGGACCCAGACATATACACTTAAATTCTGCAGCATCAGATTCTTACGCTCCAGTTGTATACGTTATGAGACAAGCCTGTGTGCAGGGGAGTAAGTGCACTATTTCCAGTAAATGTATGTAACAATGGGGACAGCACGGAGGAGGAGAAAGTGAAACTAGGCCTACAGTATGTGCTGGAAATAACGTTATGGGGATTCTGTATCAAGTCATCAGCTAACAGATAAGATGCTAAAACAATCATTTATTACAGCCATCAAAAAGAATATTTCATATACATATGTACAAACTAAATATTACCTAAACTATACAACCTGCCAAAAAAAAAAAAAAATTTAAAAAGCAGACATCCATTTCTGAGTAATGTTTTGTAACAATCAAAATCTTAATTGGTGTTTTTATTGAACATTAAACCACATTTTTCTTTAGCTTATCTACATATTTTTTTAGGAAACTTGTGATAAAAGATTAGTATGCAGGTTTTTTTTGGGGGGGGGGAGGGGGGTTCATTGTTTTAAAGCGGACAGTAACTGGGTTATCGCATGTGAGACTGCATGCAATACATCGGCTTTTACAACCACCCAGTTGAGCAGTCAATCACCGCCGGCTACTGTGCATGTAGACATTTGGTCGGCTGCATGCACAATGTTGCACAGCCGACACAATATGTCACCGTTCACCGATATATCAGTCGAACGGACAATATATCGTCCAGCGTGTACCAGGGGCGGATTTAGGGATGAGGGCGCCCCTAATGGGCCCTGCACACAGAGCGATATTCAGCCACTTTCTGAGCGATTTTACTAAATCACTCAGAAAATGGTTAAACATCGCTGTGTGTGTAGCCCACACAGCTATGCAGTTGCGTGGTCCCCGATGCATAACAGCTCCGCTTGTCAATTCTGTAGTGGTCGCTCAGAAGGCCTTGCACATCTTTGCGTGTGTGGTGGCCTTCTGAACGATCACCAAAGCCGCCGTGATGCCGCCTTGCCTCTCCCACCTCTGGCCAGGACAGCCACCTGAGCCGTGCCTCCATGCTCAGCAACTCCTGCATGCACTACAGAAGCCTGGAAGGAAGAGAGGTAGAGCATAGCTGTTGGCCGGAAACTGATAAAAGGAGGAAGGAGAAGCCGTGCACTGTCCGGGGTTAAGGGTAGATGCCGGGATCTGCTAACGCAGCGCTGCGCCCTGTCTGAGCCGCTGCATTGGGGGGGTAGAGAAGAGGGACCCACTCCAATATGGGGAGGCTAGGGGGTTCTGCTTCCATGTGGGCTGATGATCCTCTGTCTGGAGCCGCTGTGTGGATGGAGGGAAGGGCCTACTGTCAGAAGCTGATCTGTGGGTAGAGAAGGAGCCGCTACTGCTACTGCTGTCACTGCCCATATGCACACCAGAGCAGAAGATGTAGACGGATGACTGTTGGAGGCTACAGAACTTGTGATGGTGAGCCCCACCCCTGATCTGTCCCCCCTGTCTATACTACATCCATGTCCATCTGTCTGTACCCCATGTGTTGCTCTGTCCATACATTGATGACCTCCCAACCAATCCTTCTATGCTGTCCCCTAACCGTCTATCTGTGCCCATCTGCTGGTATTACAAGCTATACGCTGCGCTATGGAAAGCCGTTCTCCCCCGCGCTGATGGCGCCGGGTAGGGGGAAAGCCGCTCAGTGTTTATGCACGGAGCGGTTTTTCCCCTGCGATGATAGCGATCATCGCTGTCCATACACGCTGGGCATAATCGCCCAGTGTGTATGGCCCTTAAGCATGTACACTGGAGAGAGCTGCAGGGAGGCACCACCAGCATATCAAATGAATAAGCAGATTCCTATGAATGAACCATAACTGCTGTAGCTCTATACAGATGGGCCTCTTCCTTGCAGGGGCTGGAGATTCTATCGCCAGCCCCCGCCAGCGGCTGGCTCTCGCCAGGGGCGCGCGTGCTTCCCGTGGCCACGGAGCCAGCTCCACTGCCCGCCCCGGTGCCCCTCTCCGCCCGTCTCCCTGAAATGGAGACGGGCAGGGATCCGCAGCGGCGCCATCCTGAAACTGGGACGCACATGTGTGGGAGACGCACATGTGCCCCAGTCAGATGGAGCGCCTCTGCGCCGGCGATCGCCAGCGGAGACATGTAACTACATTGCTATATCTGTTGGTTAAAAAAAAACTCTGCGGAAGTCTATTCATGTTTCCCTCTGACCTTACAAAGACCTTTATCTATTATGCCCAAACCTTTCATCCCCCACAAACACACACAGGGAAGGTGCAGACAGACACAACTGAAAATATTTTTAGTAACAATTCACAAGAGACACACACTAATGAGCTGTACGTACATAAGTATGCCTGGATGGAGAGAATGCATGCCTTATGCATTGCTGTATTTAAGTGTATTGTGTCCACAGTCATACATGCAGAATGAGAGGAATCCTGCAGATCAGGTAAAAGTATTATTGCTAATAAAATGTGAATATCAATACGGTCCGAGTTTGCTGAAGGTGCAGGATGCCGCCAATTCTTGGAATGTTTTTAAAGAACCAACCAAGTATAGCCTTGTAAATAATTGCTGCTTAAAACAAGTCTGAGCTCTGCCGTTATCTTTTGCCTTGTAATGAAGAAAACTTTACTTCCAGCTTGTATTCTAGTATCTTGTAACACAGAAATGCAGTTAAAAAGTGACCGTACACTAGCGCAATGTCTCGCAGCAGTGTAAAGCTATCCGATCCCCTTGAGCCCCATGGGAAGGTCCTTCTGCATGTTATGTATTCCATACAACCCAGTTTCCCACCGCCAAGAGGAGGGCAGAGTCAGAGGTACAACATGCAGGCAAGTCCAACCTCCAACTGATGCGTGGTCCTGTACAAATGTGATGTCAAACACATGTGATTTGGGCTGATTTCACCAGATTTATTGGCCCGGACCATTAGAATCAGGTGAAATTGGCCCAAATCGCAAAAAATGTATGGGGGTCTTTAGAGAAACCCAGTCTTCAGCAGATGGTTAAATCAAAATATCTGAGGTACTCATTAAGTCCCCAATGTTCTAGCATGTGTATCACTAAAACTTGGACTTAAGCTGGGTATAAACCTAAAGATTTATCTGTCCAATCTGTCTGGTGGGTCCAAAAATCTGGTAATTTATGGGAGCAAATGACAATCAACCAATTGCTCTCAAACACTGGAAAAAAAGACAATGGTCATTCAGACAAATTGGTTAAAACCATTTGATTTAACAAATTTATACAAACAATTTTTGTCCATTTTCCCACATTTGGGAGCAAATGATTTATTGCCATTGCTCACAAACCTTACCAGATTTTTGTTCCCATCTGACGAATGTGTACCCAGCTATAAATACAATCCCACCACCGTTAGTGCTCCTCAAAGAGTTTTGAAACTACTGGTATAAGGCAATACTTATGTATTTGAAGTAACACAGAGGTTCCGCAAACATGGCACTCAAGACACCCTAACAGTCCAGGTTCTTCTTGGCTTCTATGGCTGAGCACTGATAGCTACATCAAATGTATTGAAGTACTAATTCAGTGACCTGTGCCCAAGTTTGGTTATCCTTAAAACTGGGAATGTTAGGGAGCATTAAGGACCGCCTTGCAGAACCTATGAATTATTAGCATAAATTATTAGCATATGGCAGTGTAAGCACAAAGTATCACACCTGAGGGTCGCTTTTTGGATGGTTTCACATGTGCATGAGGTAAAGATAAGCTATTTTAATGTACTCAGCAGGATCTCAGTAGGTGTACAAACCACATCTTACTAGTATGGTAGCTGTCCATAAAGATAGTTACATACCTGTATAACTACTCAGTACTAATGGCTACAAACATGACAGAATAACCAGTCCCATCAGTTATTGTTTAATGTACTGGCATTAATGAATTTTCCTTTTTAGGAAAGGTATGAAAAGACCATCTTCTGCTGACATTACATTAAGACTGTGATATAGCTGTAAAACCTACACAAAACGTTTGTTGGAGACTGCAGTGTAATATTTTGGTCTGCAAGACTTCAGAGGGAAGAGAAAAAAGAACATGTGTAAAGACAATCTAAGTTATTAGCGAAATAACTATTGCATATGTCCCTCTGAAAACTCAGGGGGAAAAAAAACAAAACAGTATACCGACTTAAACCTTGATCTTTACATGTTGAACAATGGGTAGTTTACAAATGTATTTTCTCACCTCAATTTAACTATCATTATGGGTGATAACACTACAATGTTAGAACTGATGTGCAGTAGTCAGGGCCAGATAAATAATGGTGCATGTTATATGTAATAACCCACTCTGGTCTGTCAACAGGTTCCTTATGCTGCAAGCAATGAGACAGACCTTAGCATGAGAGGACAAGGGACAACTCTGCAGGCTATAGGGAAAGTATTTAGCATAATATATATTATATATATATTCATCAAACATACATACATATCATAAAGGCATAATAAAACAGACACTTTTTAAATGCCCATTAGACCTCCCCTCACATGCCCACTTGCACAAAGCGTCTGCACATGCACATAAATGCGCAGATGCCAAAAAATCAGTCCCCCGTGCGAACGCGCCAGGGACCGATTAAACCAGAATAACTCCCTGATTCTGCAGTCTTCTATAGATAGATATATACATACACACACACACACAGACATGAACACAAACATAAACACAAAAAACACACACAAAGCAAAAGTTTTAAGGTCCATACACACTGGACAATTTTTCCCAGCGTGTATGGTGAGAGATAATGGGGAAAAATCGCTGGGCTGAAAAACACTGCATACACAGTGAGCATTTTTCACAGTTTTGGCGATTTTCCCAGGGGTGGACAGCTTTCCATAGTAGAATGGTATGGAAAGCTGTCCACTCCGCCACTCATCTGCTGGTAATACCAGCAGATGAGAGGCCTGACCTGGGATGATGTAGGAGCGCGCATCACTGCTCACTTGCTGCCGTCATACATATGACGGCATTCGAGCTGAAAGCATCTCAGACGAGTAAACTGAGCTGCTTTCAGCTCAAAGTTGCCCAGTGTGTATGGGCCTTTAGGCACATGTGGAAAAATGCGGCAAAGAGAGTATACACACACTGGGCGATTTTGAGCTGAAAGCCGCTCAAAACACCAAGTTTGAACGGCTTTCAGCTGAAAGCCACCCAATGTGTATGGCCCGGCGATAAGCACTGCTGTGCGCTCCAGCATCATCGCCAGGAATGCCGCTCATCTGCTGGTATTACCTGCAGATGAGCAACTTTGAGGACGGCTTTGCATAGCGCTGCTGATGGCACCGGGCAGGAGGAAAGCCGCTCAGTGTATGCACTGAGCAGCTTTCTCCCCCGGCGATGACATTGGTAATAGCCCAGTGTGTATGGACCTTTAGGGCGGGATATACCAAAGGGAAAATGCGGTAAACTGGGGTTTTACCGCATTTTCCTATTTCCATTAACCGTCCGCCCCGTTTTCGCCTGGCAGGGTATCGCCACCCAAAGGGTGGCGATACCCTATAGAAGCCTATGGGCTTCTATCACCGCCCGACGTCCTCCTTTGATCTCCTCCTCCCCCAGCAGGTGTCACAGCCGGGAGGACATCCGGCTGCAGGGGGGAGGAGGAGACGCAGGGGGACACTGCCAGCCGCCGGGATGTGACGGAGACCCCCGCAGACCACATCACAGGTATCGCGGGGGTCTCCGTCACCGCAACCCAATGCTAGCCGCATCTGTTAGTACATATGCGGCAGCATCGCGGCGGCTGGCAGGTGAATGGCGGCGATGTATATGAATACATCCCACCCTTAGACTGCTTTTAAAACAGAAGTGATGATAGTTTATTTGTATCCATTAACAAGATGCAAAGTGAATGAACTCTAAATCAAATCAATATTTGGTGTGACTACCCTGCATACAGGTTGTTGTTTTTTTGTCAACACTCTGCAGGGAGGTTGTTTTAATTATCTTGGAAAACTAACCACAGGTTTTCAGTGTATATAAACTTGCTCACATCCTTTTGTCGCTTCAGGTAATCAGACAGACTTGATGGTGTTGAGATCATAAAAGTCCAAAACTCCTTATTCTGCTTTATGCTGAAGATCATTCTCCATGACATTGACTGTATATTTGGGGCCATTTTCCTGCTGCAGAATACATTTGGAGCAGATCAGATGCCTCCCTGATGGTATAGCAGGATGGAAAAGAACCTGCCTGTATTTCTCAGCATTGATCATAACTAACCAACTCCATTTTGCTGAAACTCAGCCCATGCGTCACTGTTGCCTGCTGACACTCATTATTGTACTGATTCCCAGCCCTTCACCAAACAAACTGCGTTCTGTTACCAGCAAATATATACATCTTTGACTCATCAGTCCAGAGCACCTGCTGCCATTTTGATGCACCCCAGGTCCCTTTCCACGTCTAAGGTAGGAATTCTCCTGACAAGACTCCAAACGGTATATGGGTATACCTGGGTCCCACTGGTTTCTGCCAGTTCTGAGCGAATGACATGGCTGTAAATATTCTGATTTTGAAAGGAAGTAAGCCTGATGTGATGTGTGGAGTCATGAAAGTTTGCCGGTTTCTTTGTGTTTTAACAAGAAACATCTTGATACCCCAGTCTGCTTTGAAATATTTGCCTTGGAGAGACCTTGCTGATGAAGTATAACTACCTTCTTGTCGTGCTCATTCTTGCAATGGACCTGTGACATGAAATGGTCTTCCACAACCTCACCTTTGTAGTAGAGTCTGGCTGTTCCTCACCCAGTTTTAAGCCTCCTACACATCTGTTACTGTTTCAGTATCCTACCTATGAAAATTATCATGATCATCTGTTTGCTATGATTGGTTAATCAGTCATCCGACTATTATCTTACAAAATCCACAACTTTAGAATAGTTATTCTGTTTTGGAAGGCAAAGTGTGGTCACAGCAAATAATGATTTCATTTAGATTTCTCTTCTGTTCACTCACTTTGCATTTTGTTGTTAATTAATAAAAATAACTATAAACAATTTATTTTTGAAAGCATTCTAACTTAGTAGGATTTTTCCACACCAGCCTTTAAACTGTGTGCACAGTATTGTATATATTACACAAGTACATGGGGACTAAAGGCCCTATATTCTACTGCGATTTGGTCCAATTTGACCCAATTCCGATGTATCGGGATGATAAATCGGACCAACTCGCATGTGACATCCCACCCAACCCGATGCGCATGGGGTCGGACCCTAGAGATTGAACCTCCTGCACACAGGATCTATCAGATCAGACCCATCAGCATTACATCACGTCGCTTTTTAGCACCTGCAATGTATTGGGTCCGATTCCGTAGGTGTGTGCCAACAATGAAACACCACTGGCACCGCCTATCTGCAGGTTCGGGTGGCAGCTGCTGAGGTGTAGAGAGCGGGGTGGGCCGACGCAGAATTTAAAAAAACTGTTCAAAGACTGGTGCTCTCTCAGCCAATCAGAAGCCGGACAGTCTTTTGAAAGCTTTTTATTTTTACATTTCCTGCCCCCCCTGCCACTGCTGCAGCTTCCCGAGAGTCTTTGCATGCAATAAATTGCATGCAATTTATAACATGTAAAAATGGCACCTCAATGCCAAACAATAAGTGAGCCTTCCCGGAGAGCTGCCGAGGGAGCTCATGGGAAATTGAGTCCGACTTTTCCTCAGGAATATATGGAGGCCTTTACAATAGAAAACAATGCTACATTACAAGCAAAATGCAACAAGTAAAAAATTATCTTTGCAAGAAAACAGAGTTACTGATTATATTACAAGTTTCAGGATGGTGTGCACCCGGGGACCTGTTTATGAAACTGGTGTCGGTCTGTATATAAACACACACACACCCCCCTCAGCATCACAAAGCACCCAAATGGAAATCCTTGGGGAAAAAAAACATACAATAAAACATTTGTTTGTAACATTATTACTGTAATTACACACAGGAAACCATACTTTCTAAGAACAAAAAGAGGCTAAACCACCATTACCACAAAGCTCTGCAGTATACAATCTTTAATACAGCTATAATCAATAATGAGGGTTTGCTGCTGAGAGGAATCGAATAGCAACATTCTGATGTGATGTCAACAGCCCTGCCCCTGTCTCATACAGCCAGCCCTCTCTCTTCCTTCCACACCTCCCTGAATTGTTCCCATAAACTAAGTGACAAACTCCCAGCATTGCCACATAACTTCAGGAAGGGTGTGATGAAGACTTTCCTGTAGTCTGGGTAAAGTGACATAAACCGTTTCCAAAACTACTGGCCAAGGTAAGATTTTTTTTAAAGGTATATCTCGGTAAAGAATGATGTGTAGGTATGAAAAATGCTGGGAGCAGGAATGTTGTATTAAAATACAAAGCTAAAAATATCTATTTCAAATCAAGATATTACCAACTAATGACAATTAATTATTTTTCAAATCTAAATATGTAGATGTACATTTGACAAAGGAAAATGATGCACCTACTTTATCCAGCTAGAAATGTTATACAGTTATAATTTGTTACCTCCTGCAGCAATGGGTCTAAGCTGTTACTGTAAAGCATAGTGTATATGCTTGGGATTTGGCTGATTATTTGGGGCACATTTAATGGAGAGGTGGCAATGATCAGTAAATAAGGGTTTACGCTGGTACAGCTTTTAAACACAATACACTGCAAAGTGATTATGAAACATCTGCTGAATATCTAATCTTTATACATTCAGAGGAATCACATATGAAAACTATAAAAGGTCATCAGGTAGATTGAATTTATTTAATGCCATTCTTCTCATTCATATACTGCATATATAGCCTCAACAGTTATGGTACTTCACAGTAATCAGTAAGTTAGGTTATTTAGACTAGATTTTGGTATGGGAAATAAAAACTTTTCATTTAACATATCATCATCCCTTCTAGATTTCAGAACATGAGAAAATAGACCTGTATTTACATTACAAATAAGACCTCTCCCCTCCCTACTAATAACCTATGATACATGTTCTGTCCCCACATATTAGAGAGGCAGTCCCAGAATGTATACACTAGTCCAGCAAATTATGTCTCTTTAGTCATTGGTTCGGTGACTGACCTGTCACTTCAGAATCCTAAGATCCAGCAGACTTCAGTGAGTGTATTTGCATCAACTAGCAGTAAGTAATAGGGGTGCGAGAACGTTGTACAGCAAGCAGTCTGACTGATTCCTCGGTCCCTCACCTTCACTTGTGCAGAGGAAGTCAGAGGAATTCCTCTGGGATATAATGAATTGAGCTGCTTACGTGCACTTCCTGGGGACAGCAAGAGGCACAGATTTCCCAGAAAAGTAATGCTTTTCTAGGACCGTTATTCCACATAACAGTAAATCCAACACATTTGAAACTATCCCAAAACTTTGCATGTGCAACATCTCAAGTTTCTACTGTAATTAAGGGCTAATGTAGGAATCTATTGTTTACTAAGAATAACAACAGAAGCCAATAGATGCCTCACATCCCACACGTCAGCCAGCACTAAGAAGAACACAAGCATTTTTATTTTTAACCTCTGCATTTGTTTTCCCACTCGTGACCTTCTCAAAATCCCTGTACTATCGCTAACGTGCCCATGTGGGTTTAGGGAACACAAGAACAAATCAGCAAATACAAGTAGTGCCACAGCTTCTAGATCAACTGGGAAGAAAACCATAGGATTAGAGAGTAATGCGAATGACAGGCTGGGACTAACTACACAGCCAATTTGTCTACATGGGTTTTTGAAACAAGATCAGAAGTGAACAATTTGACACTACTATATGCACTCTGAATCCAGGGCCTGCATACCCTGCACTACTAACATCATAAGCTGCCAGGTACCCATAACATAACCAACTTCAAAGCACGTACTACAGCAGTGGTAGCCAACTCCAGTCCTCGAGAGCTACCAACAGTTAACATTTTCCAGGTCTCCTCACAGAATCACAAGTGAAGTAATTAGCTCCACCTGTGGATCTTTTAAAATGTGTCAGCCAGTAATGAGCTGGAAAACATGAACTGTTGGTAGCTCTCGAGGACTGGAGTTGGCTACCCATGTACTACAGACTAGGAGCTAAAGTAATGTTTAACCTGACAATCATACAGTATGTCATATCAACTATTACATTAAACATATCAGACCGCTTACAAAAAAAAACTATCTCCAATAATAAAAAATAGTTTCCACTTAAATACAGTGCATGACAAAAAAACTAGAGGCTCATGTGTTAAATGACTTGTACACTTGTTCTAGATCTGAAGTTGTATTTACTACCAGGCATTGTTGTGCTAGGAATGACTTGCTACATGGAACAGACATCGGCTTACATAGCACCACAGCTTCTGGTTTATGTCTCTGCCTGGGAATCCGGTATAAAGCCAAGTGAGAGCTGGAATGTTACAGTGCCCAGACTGATGGCATGTGTTTTCTTAGCCTAATATGGACTACAGAATGAACTATATAATGTGTTCTAGCATACACAGCAATAACCCCACAAGACATACATACTATAGCTAGGCACTGAGAAAGTCTACCTGAGAATCATCATAGGCGGCAGGGGAACCCATAAACACACTTTCACTGAAGATCCTTGTGGCGTCGCTGAAAGAGGATACAATCTACAGCAGAGCTACAGTATGTAGCCAGTGGCTCTTGTGAGACTGTGTATGCTGGTTGCCAGAGTTTGCTGGGAGGTGTAGTTTAATGAAAGCTACAAAACTACATATAGAGGCTGCATGGTACAGTCTGGTCATTATCCACTTCAATCAGACAAGTCTACTATTAACCACCAGACACCCCGTTCTATACCCAACCCAAGTAACCCATGTGCTGGGGTCAAGTGTAAAGGTTTTGTAATAAGAGTCTACAGTCCTTGTACAACTCAACACAGTGAACACACGTGTTTGCACATGTATAGAACTAAATATAATATATATATATATATATATATATATATAAAATGGGAAGATAAGTGTGCAAAATAACCTTTAGTACCGACAGTTAAAGTCCCGTATAACACAGAGATTGATTATCTCCTTTAAAACTTTTGTCCTTGCACTTTAGGTCCAATCCACCACGAGTGTAACCGCTCCAACCTTTCTGTGTGGATACACAGATTTTCATGCTGTAAAAGTGCGGTGGTTTAACCGCCCATTCTGGTACGTTACCCGATATTTGTTTTACCTTTGGATGTCTTTTAAATAAAAAACTTTATACCTTTGATACTGCACTATGGAGCGCTCTTATTTTTCTATATATATATATATATATATATATATATATATATATATATATATATATATATATATATATATATATATATATATATATATATATATATATATATATATATATATATATTAGATTAACTAACAATTCCAATGCCACTGCTACCTTGCCTAGGTTGAATGCTATATTACATCATTCATATTTCACAGAAACATACGTATTAGGAATGTATTCTGTCCACAACTGCTACTCTTAAAGTTTTTTTGTTTTTTTCATTTGAGTAAGAACAAAAAAATTGCACTTATTAACTTGCATGATTCACTTGCACTTTATGAGTTTTCTAACTTTTCACTTTCCTGCTCACTCAGCTTCACCAGAGAACCTCTAGAAGACTAAGGTCCTCTATCACTCTGCATACAGGAAGCACTGTCTCTGCACTTCTTCCATTACCTGTCACCTCTGTCCTTCTGTAGCCATGGATAAAGTCCAGCACATAACTCGCTCTGCCATGAGGAGAGCCTCAAACATTGAGGTCAACCCGCAGATTCGGCAAAACCTACAAGAACTCTTTGTCAATTTCTCTCTGATTCTCATTTGTCTTCTTCTCATCTGTATCATTGTGATGCTGCTCTGAGGGCTCACTCTGAGCATCCCTGTAGGAAAAGTACCAGACAGACTATAACAAAGCCTCCCCATGGAAGGGCCAGAGTAAATATGTGCTATTACTACTATTTATAAGCATGTACCACGTTTCAGCTTTGTATGCAGTGTGCACCTCATGACTGTAGATGTCAATCAATGTTTGGAATATTGTGTAATAAACATACGGTAACATCTTTCCTTCCCA